>NW_028274810.1:114659271-115909271 GCF_037043125.1 Eumetopias jubatus
CTTTTAAATCTGTAAAGTCTGAGCTAGTTCGTTCTGCAGGAATTGATAACCAAGACACCAGGGTATCCACTCTGGTTAGTACCGACTGGACTCCGGAGGCCGCACTCTGACGTGCTGTGCTGTGGTCTCGCCACGAGCCCCAACGAGGAACGCTTTGGAGGAAGGGCATCTTGGGTCAAGGGCAGAGCAATGAGAATGAGCCGTGTGGGGCAGGCTGCCTGGGAAGTGCTGGCACGTATGTTTCGGTGTGTGTACAGGCAGTCCGGTGGGACACGGGCCATCGGGAGAGAGGTCAGAGCTCGGCGTTCAGTGAAGGGTCTGCAGTGAATGCAAACCCTAGGGGTCACTACTGAGCAGGGACATGGAGGAGGGGCTGTGGGCTTCACACAAAAGCCCCTTTTTCTCAGAGCTTCCAGTGGGTCAATGCAGCAGCACCTGGCCCAGGGCGCCCTGCAGAAAACCCTCAGATGTACCAGAATAAGGAGGTATTTTGGCGTGGCGGCAATCATAATGTGGACAACTCCATGAAGGTATCACTTTAAAAAGCTAGCTTCAGGATCTCATATAAATGTGTTGAAAAAGCCATCCACTATTATTTTTAAGACCATAGGAAGTCGCTGGGATCCTTTACAAGCAAACACTAGAATGGTTATTTCAGCCTGCCATGCCTGGAGAGCTGCCAGGAGCAGAAGACATCGAGGGACCCCAGCTGTCTGAGACGGACCAAAAGGAACTCAGCTGGAGAGACGTCAAGTCGCGTTTCACATCTAAAGGCTTCCTTTGTTCAGTTGTGCTCCTGTGCTGAGTGACTCGCTCTTAGGCTTTTCCCCACCCCCGAGGTGTGACACGTGGGGACGCCCAAAGAGCCCTGGCCAGGTCGGACCCTGGGCCGCGCTGGGAAAGTTCCCCAAGAGGAAGTCTGTCCCAGGGCCAGACCTGTGCCCCAGGAGCCCATGCTGGCCCCCATACTCCCCACCCCGCTCCCGAGGCGCCCAGCCTCCCCTGCAGACCGCTCCCCTGCATTTCTCTCCCCGCCTCCCAGCCTCCCACCTCCCTCATCTCAAACACATGCCCTCTCCAGCAACTCCTTACAGAAGCTCCTTGAAGGAGCTGATGATACTCATTCTCCGAATCTGCTCCCTGCTCTCACTCTGCGAAGTCAACCATGGTCACAGAGGCCTCTGTGAGTCTGTCCGTACCGTCAGTCCCTAATGCATCCCCTGTTCCTTCTGTCTTCCTGTCACAGGGAGGGGATTTATTTTCTCAGTGGCCCTACACCAGATTCTCTGCACCGTCCAGTGCCCTGTCCTGCGCTCCACATCAGCCTGTGGACAGGCTTAGCGGCTCTACTTTGCAGGCACGTCTGGAGCTTGGCCGGTCCTCAACGCTTGCATGGCTGCCCTTGGGCCAGGCTAGCATTCCCTCTTCCCTCCACTGCAGTGGCCTCTGGGGGCGTCTCCTTCTGGCGCCACAACAGCCTATTCTCAACAGGGCTGCCAAAGCAACTCTTAGAAGACACACTGGGCCGTGCCGATCTTCTGCGCAAACCCCTCCCGCACAAAGCTCCCTTTTAAGTAAAGCTCAAAAGTGGCCCTACAGGCCCCCGTCCTCCCACCACCCCGATTTCACTGTGGTCGTCTTTGCCCCTTGCTTGTTCCGTCACTTCGACACCGGCACCCTTGCAGCTCCTCAAGCTGCCAAGCACGTTCCCACTTCAGCATCTTCGCACTTGCTGGGGTCTTGATGTGGCTCATTTTCTTCCTTTCCTGGGTCCCTGCTAACCTGTGACCTCGTTAGTCTTCTGCCACACAGATTAGAGTCTAACCCCCGGCTCCCGTGGCGGTGCTCTCAAGTTCCTCAACAGCACTCTCACCACCTGGCCTTTTCCGGGTTTGTGGCCCATGGCCTGTCCCCTCCCGCTGGAAAGTACGCTCCCCGAGGGTGGGCTCGCTCATCTGCCCACTCCGACGTGTAGGGCAGTGCCCAGCACAGAAGAGATTCTTGACAAGTATGCGTTTAATGGACTACGTAACGGAGGCAGTACCAGAAGAGGCCAAAGCTATGGTGGAAGAGTGGGAGCAAGGAGAAGGGGACAGACGGGAGAGGCGTTGGAGAGTTCGAGGCCCTGGGATTCTGTGTGTAGGTTTAGGACCAGTGTCCCCGACTTGGTGGGTGGAAAGGCTGCAAGCGGCGACGGAGCTCAAATTTTTTTTCCATTTATAACAATCTGGCTTATGTTCTAAAGTTCTTCGTTGTTCAATTAATTTCAAACAAAAGGGTCCCTTCGGGCGCCTGGGTGGCTCAGTCAGTTAAGCGTCTGCCTTTGTCTCAGGTCATGATCCCAGGGTCCTGGGCTCCTTGCTCAGCGGGGAGCCTGCTTCTCCCTCTCCTCCCCACTCGGGCTCGCTCTTCTCGCTCATGCTCTCTGTCGCTATCTTTGTCTCTCCCTCTCTCTGATAAATAAGAAACCCTGAAACAAACAAACAAAAGGGTCCCTGGAGCTGACTGTCACTGCACACCGCCTTCCCGACCACGCGCTGAGGGGCGCTCACAGCCGCAGGGCCGTGGTGCCCACCTGCTGCCGCCCGCGGCGTGTGCCGCACCCTCTCCGACACTGGGCTGTCCGTCCTTGCACTTCTGAGATGCACAACTGTGTATGTGACAAATGCAAAGGCATGACTGCAGGACTGGAGAATGTTTTTCGGATGCATCATGAGAAGATATGGAAAAGCGAGCTTATAAGTTATTCTGTGGTTAACACAATGCTCCTAACGTGGTACGCTGTCAAAGTGAATGCCTTAGAGGAAATGTGTCTTTGAGGTAGGAGAGTGACAATTTAACAATGCACAAGACTGTTCCTGAAATTCCAAGACTAGGAAACATGTTGTGTGAGTTTCTAGCAGAAGGAATAAAACATTCTCCTGGGGCATATTGAATTAAAATCACAATGCACCAGTAAATGAAGAAAAGAGAACGAACAGAATAATACTGTCCACAGGGATTATGACCTTTATGTTCCATAACAAATTACAGAGAGGCATGAAAATCAGCTTTCTTTTCTGGCAGTACCACTCTGCTTCCTGCAGAAGCCTTTGTAATTAACCTTTTATGTGACAGAATACTTTTGGTGGAACACGTCCATATTTATTTGTCCATAACTGAGACAGATAAATCATTTTCAAATCTGGACTACGTATAGAATCCGGACTTCTTGCAGTGAGTTGCAGCCATAGATGGTTCTCAAGTGTGCAAAATTTAGAGCTTGCTGAAATAACAAGACTTGGTTTTTCTAGGTTTATAGTAAAGTGCAGGAGATTGAAATGGGCAGCCTTTATTAAGTATCACACAAATCATTTGTTTGTTGTTGTTAGGAGACCACAAAATAAGATTGATTTTCTTTCCTTTTTTTAAACAGGCTTTCCAAATTAAAAAGCATACCATTTTATAAAACATTTCACAGGACATAAAACTGTGAAAAAAAATTCAGATGATTTTCAAGCTCCCAAGTGAATTCATTTACTGACTAGGCACGTTGGTGAGTTAACGATTCATAAGCAGTCCATAATTCGAAGGAAAGCCCCTGAAAGAGAGGAAAATCAAATATATTTGTATACACCAAGAAACTAATAATTATTTATGCTCTGTTGCGGATGGCAGGATTTAGGCAGAGGAAGGAAGTAAGCAGAAACTTAACAGAAATAAGGTTATTTATGGAAAACAAGGCAAAACAGAATTATAGAAACTTAAGGACATAAAATATTTGTGTTCAGTAAGGCAGATGAATGGTTAATTAGCAGAGGAGCATCAGAATACTCTCCCTTACAACCTTTATGGGTATGATTTCAGAATGGCCTTGTTTGACATGGAACCTCTAATATCAAAATGTGAAACGGGTCCCTATGGGTACACACTGGACAGTCCTTGACTTCCTGTCATCTGAGACGAGAACCAACCCTCAGATATATTTACAACTTTTTATTAACTAACACCAAAGCACATATTTTGATGTGCTACACAGAACACAACTGCTATTTCAAAAACCCAGTGGTAATCAAGAGGGAAGAAAAGCAACCAATCACAATGGAGAAGTGGCCGTCACTATGCTTACTCCTCACAGCTCTGGTCACACACGCCTGGCCCCAGGAGACCCGTCAACACCACACAATTTGTTCATGGTGCCCTATGACCTAGCCCTTCCGAGCTCCCCAGCACCCCCGTTCCTCTCCCGGCACGGGCCCCCGCTCACGTCCCCCGACGTGGTGCAGCTTCATGCCCTGGTCAGCACCGCCTCGCTCACCTGCACCAGCCTGTCAACGCCCGCCATTCTCTGTGAAACCTTTTCCTCCCCGCCCCCCCCCCCCCGCCCCAGAGTTTCACCCCCTTTCCCTCTGGCTGCACCACCTCCGCCTTCACTTAGCCTCTGATTGCTGCACACGGCCCGAGACAGGGAGCCACGCGGCGGCACCTGCGCGTGCTTCGGGGGCTGGACCCCATCGACGCAACCTGAATTGAAAGGCTAATACCGTAAAAGGTAAACATCGAATGTAGTAAATCTATTAACTGGGTATTGTTTAATCAGTGAGTACTTCTTCAACAGCTTGATGACTGTTCCAGTGCGGACTCATTCCGGACCCTGAGGGACACTGGCCGGCAGCTCCAAACCAGGTGTGTGCCAATCGAGAGCCAGCAGCCGGTACTCTCAGAGTGAACAGAAGAAAGGGTTCTTCTGGCAACAGAAGAGAGGCGAGATCTCGAAGCACGGGCAGGATCTGGGAAAGCAGAGCACAGGAAAAGCTGGGCGAGGATGCCCCCCGGAGCAAACCCACTCAGGGTTCCAGGACCTGCAACTGTCAGCTGTCCCTGTCGCCTAAGACACGCCCCAGGAGCTGCTGTGAAGGGGTCCGGCGCCCCCCGCACGCCTCATTCCTCTGCACCGGGACCCGCCCCACCCCGTGCCATGCCGCACACCCACTTGGAGTAGAAGAGTGTTCTGTGTGGCGCAGGTGCCAACCACTGACGGTAAGGAATGCATGCAGCATGCAGGGTTCAAGTTTCTCTGAAAAGCGTATCACAGGAACAATAGAGTAATATTCATGAAACATAGAAAGGCTCAATGAACCTACTTCAGAAATTTGTTAAGATGTATACAAACGTGTACAATAACAGAGATGTAGGGCTATGCTTTCTAGCACTCTTATTCATGGGTATAAAATGCTGGAAGTGAACTACATGTCCGTCAATACTTGTTTAAATTATAAATCATGTAACTATTATTCAGCCAATAAAAAGAAAAAGGTAGCTTTATAGTATAAAATGATAGAAAATGAACTCTATGATGTACTCTAAAGTGAAACAAGGGGGTAGAAAACAGTGTACTGTTTTGTATGTAAAAAGGAAATGTGCTTTGCCTATGCACAGACTATCTTGGGAAAAATATACAAAAAACCAATGCAAACAGCTGCCTTGGGGGTTTGGGGCGGGGTGGGGGGGTGGGGAGGGATGAAGACCAACTTTTCACTGTGTACTCTTGGACTTTTGGATTTTGTACCAAGCACGCGTAGCACACATATTACCTATCAAATAAAGGACATATTTTGGCTTTCCAACTTCACTCACATTTCCTCCCACTAAAAAAGCCAGTGGTTGCAGAAGTAACGATCTCATTTCCACTGAGAAACCAAACTAATAGTGCAAAGTGTCAGGGCTAGGATTTTAAAAAGTCACAGGGTGGTTGGCTCATTCTTTCCCTTCCCTCATGTGCTCCACACTGAACACCTCATCAGCCCCCGCTGTGTGCCAGGCACGATCCTGGCATCTGGATGGACAAGTCAAGTAAGACATGGTTCTGTGTTTAAAGAACCTCATCTTGCAGTTGGTGAGAAAGACACACCAACGAGTAGAGCAGAGATCTAGCTCGGAGATAACGCCTCCAACCTTGCGCATTTCTTCTCTCTGCCCATTTTCAGTTCGGGCCTGTCAGGTACGAGGAACTGTGTTAGGCAGCATACATGGAGACAGGAGTAAGGCCTGGATCTTGCCAGTAGTGGTGGTCAAATGAGACTTTTAGATATCTCTATCTTCATCTGAATGACCCCATTTAAGAACCTGTCAATTTCTCTCCAAGTTCAAGGATGACTCTAACTCCACCTGGTAAAGCCAAGGATGTCCTAAATCCACTTTCCTCTACTGTGGAGACACTGAGTCTCCTCATTCATTTTATTCACTCGTGTATTCGACTGCTTGTTCACGGACCCCTTCCAGGGCATAAGACGTGTTTCTATGCTGGTGGGAGTGGGTGGAAAGGAGCGTGAAAAGTCCGTTGAGGGACCCTATTTTTGCAGAATTCAGGCAGCTCTAAGGGTTCTCAGCAGGGACTCGAACCCGATGCCTG
Organism: Eumetopias jubatus; assembly: GCF_037043125.1. Classification (NCBI taxonomy): domain Eukaryota; kingdom Metazoa; phylum Chordata; class Mammalia; order Carnivora; family Otariidae; genus Eumetopias; species Eumetopias jubatus. The sequence goes on from NW_028274810.1 coordinate 114,665,663, forward strand.
ATGCAGAGAGAGTGTGCCGAGGAAGGCTTCCCCGGGACACGGGGAAGCTTCCGGGCTCACTTTGAGGCTGGACAGACCATGATGACTAGCCGTACAAGAGCTGGCTGAGAGGGGTAGGGAAGCGTGGCTCCAGGCAGAGGATGACCTGGACAGGAAAGCACCGAGAGGGATGTTTAGTACCAAGGCTGGAGCAGCCGTGAGGTGGGGCCAAGATCACGTCGGGCTTTGCATGCAGAGCCAAGAGCCTGAGCCTGACACTGCACAACATGGGGGCCACTGAGGGGCTCACCACACTAAGGTCTGAAACAATGTCCGCGCCAGGCGCTAATCACTGAAATCGAATCCCATTGAGAATCAACTTCAGTTGGATGGGATTTTCCATTAGATAAGAGGAGGATGCAATTCAGATCTGAAAATGTTCTACAGCCTTTCTGAAAGATGGACACAGAATCAAGACAAAGTAGATTTTGTTATTTTCAATATAATCAGAGGTTTTTTTTTTTTCCTTTCTATCTGTACAAGACACTGGGTAGCAACGTAAATAGATGTTATTTGTATAGAAAATAACTTTATTATTTACATTCATTACCTAAACCCTATAAAGTGGCTTCTATTTTGGTTATTAGACTTTTGATTACGTTTTTATTTTTTTCTCCAAATTGTAGACTCTGGGATTCATGTCTCTGTACACAATGACCAGAGCTACTGTCTAATTTTGAGTTAAACCAATGGAGCTAGACCTTCTGAATTGTAATTGGCAGTAGTGGTGGTCAGTGACATGAGTGGGGTTTTTGCTGCGGCTGTTGTCGTTTTTGGTCTCTGCCAACTACTCCTAACAAGCGCTACCACTGTCTGTTAGGAATCCTACTGATGCACTGACGGCGTCACTCTCTCATACTCACTGACTTGCTGCACACCTGCTCTGCTGAGAGAAGGCTAAGAGGATAAACGGTTAGGGCCCTATTTTTTAAGACACCCTGTGTCTGGATTTCGGATCAACAGGCAGTGCAAGCAGAGGTTCGTACAAAGTTCTTGTTGGAGCGGAGACGGACAAGGCACTTTCTCTGCCTAAGGGGATGGAGTAGGGCAAGCTGAGAGGTGAGGAGGATGTTACAATGGAAAATGGGGTCACTGTGTCTAAGCTTCTTAGCGGGACCTGAGAGACCCTGCATTATGTGCCCCATGCCTCCCAGACAGCATCATCTGTTGCTTTCTCTGATTACCTAATATAACTGATGTCTCTTAGATAATTGCTCTTTCTTATAATTCCACGTATTTACATTAAGTAACAAACAAGGGCAAATACCTACATCAGTGCCGGACATGTTTCTAATCCTTCACAGCAATACTGAGGTCGCTAGAATTACTGTGCCATTTTACAGGTGGGGGAACTGCCATCTCGACTGTAGTTCAGAGAGGTTAAGTAACTTAACCAAGGTTATCCAGCTGGTAAATGACAGAGCTGGGATATGAATGCTTCCCGGAATACCTTCCCCTATGTGGTTAGGTTATCTCCTCCTGGGCCCCATGCCTCTCTGCTGGCACCTGTCCCACCTCCAACCACCTGCCTGGCAGACAGGTCTCTCTTCCATGCGCCCGCACTTCTCCTACTGACCCCTTCCTTGCCCCTCTCCCCAGCAGGCTGTTGCGTCTTCAGTGACAGGACTATGTCATCGGCATTGAATTTCCAGTGTCTGTAGCACAGCAGACATTAAGTCAACGTATCTGCATGGATACTGATACTGATTCAAGCCAGAGTATCATGAATATAAGACGATTCAGAACCTAAATACCGTCAAAGAATCTCTCCAGGAAGGAATCTGGTGCAGGGGTGGAACAGACAGAGAGGGGAATACTTATCAATCGCAATGTGTTGATAAGGCTCAGGGCTGTGGGAGTCACTTTCAGGGATACAGGTAACATGAAGATTAGCCCCTGCTCTCAAAGAGCCTTTAATCTGATGGGGAAGTCAGTGCTAGTCCAGAGCTGGCTAACAACAAAGCTCGGGATTAAAGCAGATGGTTTAAAATTGGCTCTACCAGTTGCAGGGTGTGAGAGTTTTCTACCTAAGTGACTTCACGTTTTGAAGCTGAAGTGTCTTCCTCTGTAAAATGGAGACCACACTTACCTTCTTGTGGTTGTGAGCATTCAATGAAATCATTTATTGAGAGTGATGAACTCATGCTTGGTCAAAGTGGCAACTTGTAACCAACCTAAGTCACTAACACGAGTAAGTATAAACTAAGCATGTTACTTCAGAGAGGGCACTGGGCCAAGTCCTGAGGAGTGGACGCGATTTCTGGGGGTGGAGGAACTGGGGCGAGCACGCTTCCATTCCATCCTGAATTACTGCAGTCTAAGTAAGGCCCATGGCTTAAAGATCTTCGCATTCGCGGTGCCTCCTCTGTGTCTAATACAAAACTCATGCTCGGTACACATTGTAAGATGAGAAAAGAAACTATTAATCCCAAGGGGGTAGACAAAGGTCAGGGGAAAGATCTGGGAACTATGCAACGTGCTTTGAGGGGCGGGAGAAGACTGCTTGCCTACAGCAGAGTCTTCATGTTGAAACGGAAAGCAATGAGGCTTGGCAGCCTACGTGCCAAAAATGGGAAGCCCTTGGAAGCCAAACAGGAGGATTCTTGTCCAATATTATTCCTGGTGGTTCCTGACCTTTCTGAATCACAATCCCTTTTTATAGTTCAATGGAGCTATGGGTTCTTTAAAAAATGAAAATAAACATGACACTGAACAATAATTCCTATGAATTAAGCTTGAAGACCCTTTGGGGGTTTACTCTCTAGGGACCTATCTATAATCTCTCACTTAAGAAACCTGCGTTATTATTCAATATGCTAATCCCCCCTCCAAAATTACTTAATAAGAAGGAAAATAGTGAAAAATAAAAAATGCGTGATGTGTCACATTCTCTTTCTGTGCAAGAAAAGCCCCCCCCTCCACAACAAAAACAAAAACAAAAACAAAAAAAAAAACCCTCAAAACCAAAAATCTTATTTTGGTCCATGAGAATAAAGAGAACTATTTTCTTCCTAATAGTAAGTTAATTATTTCAGGTTACTTTTGGCTACTGGAGGGGGAAAAAAAGCTCAGCTCCTACCCATACATATTAAATATGGGTATTCAACTTGACAATTCAACTTCACATTTACTGTATCACTTTTCAGGTTACAAAGCACTCACAATATTAGCTCACTCAGTTCTTAGTAACAACTACAGGAGCTAAGCATCATTCTCCTCATGCTGATGTCCAAAGGTACGTGTCAGGGGCAGAGCTCAAATAAAACTACTTTTAAAGAGGAAGACTCTCTGGAATATCAGGGCCTAAGTAGTGTGTCTGATGGTTTAGAAAAAAAAAACAAGAATACCCTGAGACCAAACTAATGATATGTTTCCTTTACAGATCCCTAATTTTTTTTTTAAGTTTATGAAATAATTTTATTAAACACAGGTTCTAGTACTTGTCTTATAAAAGTAATAACTTGTTTTGCAAAATTCAGGAAGGACAGAAAAGTGCATACACAAAATCATACTTTCACAAGCCTAAGATAATTATCATCAAAAATCTGCAGCATACCAGTGTAATTTTTTTTACCTATAAATATACAGAGAGTATACACAGTTTTTAAAAAATAAAATTGGGGTCATATTATACATTAGGCTTGATAAACTGCTTTTTTTCCCTTGATAGTTTGGACATTTTTTTCATGTGATTGACTGGGCTTCTATTTTTACTGAAGAAGGCAATCCAAGTATTAACTGCTGTGACAACGTCCGCCTCTGCCGCCCGTGGCACCCACAAGGCCGGCTGGGTCTGACTTGTTTGTATTCAGGGAGCTTCTGTTCTGACTGGAGGAGTTAATTTGCCATAATCACTAGTGCTGGAAATAGGAACCAGTGTGGGATATTTTCCATGTGACTTTAGATAAGCATTAAATTGTCTTCATCTTCCGTAACATATCACAATAATTGGAACAAAAGGCACTCACCTTTGTTTGCTCCTCGGGCACAACCAGTTCCTCCGACTTCCCAAGATGGCTGACATTTCCTAACAAAAGAAAAGACCTTTTTACTCAAAGAGAAGGAAATCTCTTAAGAAACAAAAATTAAACATTTTACATAATCTACAATTAAAAAAAAAACTTAAGCCAAATGATTAAAGAATAACTTTATTAAATATTTGTCAGTTTTAAGAAGTGCCCTCAATTACTAACCAAAGAATGTATTACAAACAACTAGTTATGAGGTTTTACATTTGTTTAATAGGGAAAAATTGGCCCCAATTAAACTGACTGAACTAAGGCTTTTTAGATTACTAAAACAAATTAAACTTTTTAAAATGAGAATTTAGGTGATCTTAAAACCTCTCTAAAATGGATAATGAAACTTGCTAAGTTGTAATCTCCCTGGTTTTATTAGTTATATTAAGATAAATTAAGTGAGATTAAAATCTTATTTGATTTATTTACCTTTGACAATGAAGACCGTTTAAGGGTTACACATCCTCAGCCTTGGCGAGTGCGACCTCAATTAGTCAAGTCAGAATGTCTTTAAAAGCTTTGTGCTTATTGCTTCCAGCATGGAGCGAGGTGTTCATTAAGGTACCAAAATTCTCATAAAAAATCCAAAGTTGCACTAGTGAAAAAACGCTCAACAAGATGAAAACTGATCACATCTTTTTCAGAAAATCAGTAGTTATTTTAAAACCAGTTTTTAAACAAGATTTGGTTTTGCGTCGTTTTAACGTGCTACTCAACGCAGCTTAACACCATGTGGACTCTTTAAACAGCATTTAAATCTACGGTGAGTATAGAATGGTACATTTAATTTTATACCATTTTTTAAGTCAGTTGTACAACGTTTAGTGTGACCCTTTTATGACAAGCGTTGTTAAATGAACTCTTTCCCTGTTTACAACTATTTATGAAGGCCTTTTTAAATAAGAGAAACATGAAATTGTTAGCTCACACACACGGAATTTCTTTCAAAAGTTTATTTAGTATCAAGCAAGAGGAGACTTTGCTCAACACTACAGAACATTTCAAGACTTGAGTTACAAAAGAATACCACATTATTTGCACTTGTAATTGGCTTCCCTTTTTACGCATGTTGGCAAGAGAAAAAAAAACTAGCATATGGCTGAAAGATAAAATAACTAAATTGCTATGGAAACCTTTAAAATGAAAGGTGAGGCTTATGTTAAAAGGATGGATTAACATATTTAGTAAACCTAGTTTTTTGTTTAACACTAGTTAATCAAAGTTATTTTTTTTTCCTTTTGATGACCTATTTTTTCATATACAGACTGGAAATAACAAAATTTTACATGTCTTTTTTTTTTTTTTTTCTGCCCAGGTTGATGTTTCCACAAAGTAGTTTTAAAGTTCCATCCATTCAGATTTTAAGCATTTTGATTTATTTAAAAAGGGATTGTTCATAGAAAAACATTACTTTGAACAGTACACAGGACTGGTGGAGACTGGCTATTTCACAACACCAGACAGTACAATCAGTATCTGCCGTAGGGCTGGTCTCTGTAGACGCCCTTCGCGGTCCTCGCTGCAGGTGCCTTGTGTCTCGAGTTAGTCCAGTCCTCTTGCCCTAAAATCAGTAAGATGAACCACAATTAGATCATGGCCATGGATCCTGCTGGCTTCATTTTTCAGAATCTAACTTAACCCTGAACCAGTGGTAGATGTCGTATTGAAGACATATATCCCTGATGTACCACACACACACACACACAAAACAAGGGTATTTACTTAGAGAAAAATTACAAACACAGTGGGAAATGGTCACCCTACCAACAAAAACTATCAGTATGGGAAGAAAAATGATTTTTGTATCTTAAATGGCAACCAACTTGCAAGAACTTTCCTCTCGGTCACTCATTTTAACAAAAGCTCACACGCTCAAACAGCCAACTGAACTGCCTTTTGCTAAATGTTAAGACATTCATGAATGGGAAAGAGAATGGGAACAGGATCGCTCAGATTTCTTTTGACAGCAGAAACAAACACCACACAGATAAAGATCTGTGCAGGCAAAGGCAGACAAACATAACAAGCAACGTGGGGATGGGCAGGGTGGTCACCGGTCTCCTAGGTCCTTCCCCAGACAGAGGGAATGGAAGTCGTGTTCAGGGGAAAGGTAGCCTCAACAATACTTCCTGAATACGAAATAAACTTAATGACAGAATGTCAAATTTCACTCATCATAATACTAAATCCATAACAGACAAGTGTACGAATAACAAAAGGCCTTCCATCATCCATTCAGACGTCCTGAAATTAAACACCTGTTCCATCTCAGCCCTTCCACTGAGTAATCTACAGGTCTCCAACAACAAACAGTTAACATTTCTGCTGCAACCTACAGCAATTTAAAAGCCATGCGTCCACTGAGACCAATTTAAAAAGGCTGTGAAGGAAAAATACTTAAAATGACCTCTTCTTTTGATACAAACATGCAATCAACGTCATTCCCTCAAGCTAACTTGCATCCATTTAAGTAGACCGCATTCAGCAAACCAAGGCATTTCTCTTAAGTGTTTGTTACAAAAACCAAAACAAAAAAATATCCAAGGTAAGGTCATCACAGCTTGGGGCAGGTGATATAACAAAATGCACTTCAAAAGGAACACCGGAAAATGGTTTTTCACTCATGTTCAGAGAAATGTCAGAACATCCATTAACCAGAATCCTGATTCACTTGCACTGGGTACTAGGCATTTATCAGAGCTTTGCAACTGATTGAAGCTTCCTGTTCTCTGATCTCTTTGTCCTCCGGCAAAGGAGCTTCTTACTATCATTATGTTGCTGCTGCCAATTCTTTTAATTAAACCTGTCCTCCTTCTGCGTACTGAGACTTCGGACATGGATTCCCCAGCATCTCTACCAGCTCCCACTGAATTAAGTGGGGTTTAGCTGTCTCCCCGTAAGCCGGAGAGAGCCTTACATCCCCTCCCTGGCTCAGTGCTTTTGTAACCTTTATGGAAGGACTCCCACTGTAATGTTTTTAAGAGGGTTTGGGATTGGAGATGAATTAAAATACGAAGATGGGGGTGGGACAATCCTTTGAGAGCTGCCGTCTCAACGGCTTTTTCCTTCACTGTCGAGAAGCAAAGACACTTCAAAAAGACCTGAGCTATCAAGTGTCTGCAGTCTGGCAAACGACTCTATAAATGAGACAATCAGCACATGGCAATCAACCCAAACAGAAAATCTAAGTTGAGAATGTGAGTCTACGCAATTTTCTGTGAGTTTTCAGTCCTCTTTAAATATTAAATTTAAATCGTAAAGGAGCTTCTGAAAATAGCTAGATATGCACAGAAGAACTGAAAGGGAAGTTGCTTTTTCAGTCCAAATGTCTTTATGGATTTCTCCTCAATTCTGATCTTGAAGGTGCTTCTATGATCATGCCCCCTGCTCTATTTCTGGTTCATGTTGGCCAGTTACTCACCGTAGGAATCGTATGTCTCTTCACTGAGTCCATGTCCATAATCATAGTAATCAGCACCACTGCATTGAACAAAACAAAAGGCACAAAGAAAAAAAAAAAGATGAAAACAGGACAAAACAACTTTACTGTGAGCTTAAAACATATTCAGTGAAGTATTCTAAAACCTAAAGATAACCAATCAAGGGCAGGGCTACACACTGAAAGGAAGAATTTCCACCGAGATGGCAGAGATCTAACACAGAAACTTTAGACCTTGGGAATATCAAAGATTTCTAGCTGCGATATTTAATAAACATGTCTGTCACTTTAGCCACGGCCATCGGCCAATGAGCACAGCGTGAGTGTGTCCGTGTGTCCTGAAAGGGCAGGCACCGTGGCTGTGGACAGGACAGAGAACCACAGGTCTGTCCAACAGGAGGAAGGCTCCTGCCTACCAGAGAACCCGATGCCGTGCGATCTGGTAACAGGGACTAGACCCAGTGTTCCATTTCGTCAGCACTAAGGCATTACTGTTAGGAAGTCGGTGTGATGACTGTGTCGTGACGGGACAGCAGGGAGGCTCCCCGCCAGCCGGTCATGGCACTCTGGCAACGTCCGTGAGGATGGAGGCTGAGCATCTTTGCAAAGCACAGGCACGTCTCTGTTCTAATGTATGGCATCCTTGAGGTGGGGGTGGGGGTGGGGAGGGAGCCTGCTACCGTGGCCATTCTGCAGATATTGCATATTTGAACAGGCATAATTTTTTATAGGAACAAACCTATGCAAAATCTAGATTACTAAACCATGGCAGATACAGTTAGTTTATGATGCTATTTTGGTAACCAAGGAAGGGCTTCCACTCATCTTCTCAGGCTTTGCGCTTTCCTACTCTACTTAATTTTGTAGGGAAACAATCGTCCTGAATTTGTTACCTTGGATTGTCATGGAAATAAACATTCTCATTATTCCAACCTCATGCAATCAAGTAAGAAGTTCTAATCAAAATGGAAAATGATCCAGCTCAGCTGCTTAACACCTTAGGAAGCTGCAAGATGAGTAATAAAATCCATGGTGTAAGTGTTGCTGAGTGCCAACTGCCGAGATCCCATGGAGTCCTCACAGCAGCCCCCTGCGGAAAGTGGAACTGTCATACCCATTTTAGAGATAAGGATGCTGCGGCAGATCAGAAGGCCAGGACACCAGCCTAAAATCTCACAGAGAACAAAAAGGTGACACACTCGTCGGTCAAACCCACACCTGGCTCTCTGCCCATGCTTCCTCTGCCAGGTGAGCGGTACCAGAGACTCATCACTCTGACAGCTGCAGCACAGCATGGCGATCCAAGGAGGAAGTGGTAAGCAAGGGGAATAGGTTCCTTTTTGCCTCAAGCATGTGCAGGTAGCTCTTTACTCCTGCTCCTCCTTCTGCCAAAAGTGTTCTTTCCTCTCCTTCTAAGCTACCTGCTACTCAGTCTGTAGCCAAAATACTACCTCCTCAGAGAACCTTCCTGATTTCCCAGAGTTAGGCTGGCTCCCCAGGCCACTTTCCTTGCCCCCACTCCCCCCCATCCCCCCGCCACCGGCTCCCAAGACCTCACTCTGCATGGACGGAGTGAGTCCACAGAGGAGGCACGCCTCCACCATTGGCTGCATCCCATGGCTTCCCGAGAATGCAATGCTAGAGCAGTTCTGAGCCACCAACCAGGAGGGTGAAGCTGAGGAAGGGGTGCGGAGAAGGGGGCGGAGAAGGGGGTAGCAGCAGGGGCCTTCCAGGCAGAGCAAACTGCACATGTAAGGCACAGATGTATGAAACAGCCTGAGCAATTTGCGTGTCTACAAGTACCTCCATCACACAGAGTTAATAAGCACTGATAAAATGCCGAGGCCAGAATATTCCTCAGTATAAAATGCTTCCTCCATGTGAAAATATAGGTCAGATCTTGTTATCCTGGTTTAATCACATCCTCACTAGTTAATTAAACACAGTGTAACATACTGGTTATGATGGGAGCGCTCTGGCATGGAGACAGAACAGAAGCTCTCTGGAATGTGCTGTGTTAAGCTCCACAGCTTTTTAAATGTTGCCCAGGAACAGAATAGTCACTCCTACAGCTGACCTATTATACCAAGGGCAACGTGCAATTTTTCTAAGGAGGCACATGGAGCTACAGAGTTTTATAAAAAGGTCTTCAGACTGAGAGCTGATATTCCTAGAGGACATGGGAGAAAGGCAGGCAGTGTGAGAGCAAGGGCACTCTGCTCAGTGAGACCCCTTCACTCACGGAGTCTCCATGCGCATGACTGCGCTTAATCTCCCTCAAATCACTATCCTTGAAGACGGAGCAGCTGAGGCTCAGGGAGGCTGAGCCACCTGCTCAGAGTCACAAAGCTCAGAAGGGACAGCACCCACGCTCAAAGCTCAGGATGCCACCATCACCATGTGCTGAAGACCTATACCAGCGGTGGACTCTGCTCACCGTGGGGCAGCCTTACAGGGGCGGAGGGGGGGTTCCCTGTTCACTCTGACCTGCTCTGTCACTCTTCTGGAATGTCTGACTTGCCCTCCGCCCCCTCCCCCCCCCCCGCCCCGGCCCAGGGCTTCCAGGATCCCTCCTCATGCTCAGAAATGTACGGATCCACACGGAACTCACTGCCATGTGATCATGGTTAATTATCACTGCCTTACTTCTCTGTCTGGTCTCAAATTCCCCCTCTCCCTTTCAATAGCCCTAATTTTCTCTTGAGGCAGCAAATTTATCTATGATGAGAAGGAAACGGGAGGGACTAGCGGAAAAAAGGATCAAAGAAACATTCATATTAAAAAACAAAAATCCAGCAGCAAGTGATCTAAGAAGTAATATTGCTTTCGTACCTCTTAAGGTTTTACAGATTTAAATATGAGAACTGCCTTTAAAGTACAATTATTTTTCTTTCATCTTGAGGACAGAACTTTAGAAACTAATCTCTTGATGAAATGTCAGTGTTAAATACTGGTCAAGACACCTGAGTCTGAACTGGGGCCTCCACCTGCCGGGCTCATTGGGAGAACCGACCCACCAGCTGTCTTTGTGCTCCATCCGTCAAACCACGGGCAGGTCTGACATTCTTGATGGCTCACACACAGCATTTGGCCACAAAGTAGTCAAAACAACTTCTCATTTTGTTGAAAATAAATTGGCTAATGTTTCATAGAAACTCAGCACTAAATTAAATGAACCTCAGTCCTCTTTCCAAAGGTCAGAAGTTACAGCATAATGGCTCCTTAGACAAATAAAACCCTGATGTTCTTGAGAATTTTGTCTGTTGCACAAAGTGAGTTACGTCTTCATAGGCCTAAAAGAATTTCCTTTACAGAGACAGGTCCCCACTGTGTAACTCGAAGCTGTAAATGGCAGGCACTGAAGCTGACCGCCAGAGAGGTCAAACCATTACTTTTGACCCAACCAAGTCTTTATTAAACGGACTGAACAGTAATACACATCAGTATAGACTGGACATTTGTCTGTGAAGTGCCTTAAAACCGTTCAGCATAAAAAAAAAAAAAAATCAGGGGTGAAGACTATTTCCAGTGAACAGGAGGATAAGACGGAGCATAATTTGGCCCAGCGACGGTTTGGTGGTAAGACAATCTTGGTTTTGACAAGTGAAAACTTTAAGCTGACATTTGCTATCATTTCATCCAGTTTCTGATTATTTATTGCAAGACTGTCATCGAGCCAGGAAGCCGGGAGCAGCTGAGCCCCATTCCCAGACCTGTCAGTTCCACTGGATTGCTCTGCCAGCACTTCAGCTCGTGCCCCTCAAATGTCTATTAACCAAAGATGTGTCCTATTTCCCAAGGATAAACCAAAAACCCAACACACGACGAAAGGGAAAAGATACAAAAAATCTTCACTTATGCATACATTATAATCTAATATTAACAAAAGGTAAGAAAACACATTAGGCCAAATAGGCCTCTGCTCCATCAAAAGGGATCCGGGGAAGCTGGTCGCTGAACGGATCAAGAGCGGGCTGCTCGGGCTGCTACAAAAGCGACGTCTGCCCGGACCTTTTATTCCACCCCATTTCCGTGGTCGAAGGAAGTACAAGGATGCAGCCTAACTCCTGGCTTTCCTGGAGGTTCTTGGTTCCATCAACCAGAGTCAAGAAATAGACCCCCACACCGAGAGACAGGACAGGGGTCAGGGAGCAAACTGTGGCCCTGGGAGCAAGTCCACCACTCGCTAGACCTTCTACTCTCCACTGACAGGGGTCCGAGAGGAGGACAGAAAGTCTGAGTCCCCATATCACCCTGTCCCTGTGGGATCAAGAAGGCAATCCTGACATTTACCTGTCCCCTGCCCTTTCAACCTCTTTAAGACTCTCCACTAATTTCTACTTTAAAGTCACTGAAACCACTCTCCCTAGGCCCCTTCCTTGTATTCATGTCAGCTCAGCAAGCTCTAGACCACTAGGCTGCTCTTACCCCCAGGACTCATGAAGTCCTTCCCACTCGCTGCCGTCCAACCTCATCTCCTACCCAACCCCGCCAACCTTTCACTGTGCCCCCTGGAATTGACGGCCCACAACTGGTAAAACCCCTGATATAGTCAGAGTTTCCAGTTTGTTCGGGGCAAAAAAGTTGTGCTGTCATTCTTTTCGCCAGCCCTTCCCTTTGCCTAGAATGCTCTTAGCTCCAGATACCTGCGTGGCTAACTTCACCTTTCTCAAGGTTTTGCTCAAATGACGCCACCTCAACAAGGTCCTCTCAGATTATGATCGCAGTCCCCTGCTCTGACAACCCTCATCCACAGTACTCTGTGCATGTACTCTATTTTGTTCTACAGCACTTGTCACTTCCTAACATATTATGTACTTACTTATTATACTTACTATTTCCTCGCAGTACAATGAGAATATATGCTCTACAGGGAGGGACTTGGGGCTGTTTTATTCAATGACATACCTCAAGCCCCTTTAGAACAATACCTAGTACAAGGCAGACACTCAGTAAAATTTGTTAAATACATTGACTTAATTACAACAAAAATTATTGAAAAATTATGTGCCAAGGCAATACAAGAAGTCTGACAAAGTGTTATTAGTGAATAAAGGTGAACGAGACACTACTCTCACCTCACTTCTAAAGGTGCAAAATGGAAGGACTCAAAGAACTTAATATTTTTTGGATGTTGAATAGACTTGAAAAATACAATTAAAAGGAAGCACTAAGCCCAAGTGTGGTCATGTATTTAGGAAAGACTTCTGGGCACTTACTATGTTAAAGACACCATTCTGAAAAATGGAGAGACAGAAGTAAATAAGGTGTGATCTCTACTCTCAAGAAGCTAACAAAGATGAACAAGTACATTTCCAAAGAATAGGGTATAGGTGTGTATGAGCATAGAAGTGTGTCCAAAATACCTTGGGATCACAGTCTCATTACACTGGGAGGTGAGAGGAAAGTAGGAAGGTAACACGGATCGGCTGAGGGACTGAATGAGGAGGGAAGAAGCAACAGGTGAGTGGGGGGTCAGACTACAAAGAAGTTCATGAACTCTAAAAAAAGGGGAATTACTTTACTTAGGTCAGATGGTATACAGAGGGGCATGGGCAGTGTGCACGCCTGTGTATTTTTTCTCATTCAACCTCACGACAGACTGATGGAGTAGATATTATTCTTTCCCTTTATATACAATAAAATTTGAGGCTCTGGAAGTCACCTAACTATCCAAGAACGAACACGAACACATAAGGCCCAGAGCTGTAAGTCAGGTCTGTCTGGTGCCACAGCCTATGTTGATCCGTGAGGATCTGCCTCTCTCCTCCTCTATAACGCTAAGGAGTTCGGAGTTAATCCTTTCAACAGGAAAGTTAGGACAGTGTGTTTATTCCTGGCCCAAGTTCTTTCTTCATCCTCATTCCTGTGTTAAATTCTCAGCTCTCCGTGCACTCGGTATGCCCTTCAAGGTAAATCATAACTTGTGTCTTCAACTTCTCAATTTTTTCTTTTATAAAATTCTCTCTCTTCCCCTTAATCTTTTTAGTTTTCCCATCCTGGTAACCCCAGTTACGTTACTTTTGAAATTTTGGGTTCTAGCATCCATCTCAATTTTTCTATCCTACTTGCTAGCTCTTTATCCTTTGGTGATACTCAACAGCCTTCTGTTGACTTTGTATCCCGGGCTTCCTAACTGGTTTAGCCTTTGTGGCTTCCATGTCTTCTTTCCCATGTGAATATTTAACTACTTATTTTAGGATCACCTTCTATTCTTTGGGCTCTGTTCTGTCCAAGTGTTAGTTTTTCAGTTTGCTGAGTCTGTTTTTTTTAAATGCTTAGGACATGTTGGATATATGTTCGTTTTTTGATTTGAGATTCTCAGTTTGCTTGTCTGGGGATGTTACCACTTGTTTAACATAGCTTTCTTCTGGTGGTTGTGAAAAGGGGATAGAATATTACTATCGGGTGGGACATGCAAGTAATTTGTCTCCGGTGTCTGGGGCTCCTGGTTGCCCTACCGGGTGGCACTGTCTGAAGTTTCGCTTTGCATGGCTACAGCTGTCATCTGGGAAGAAACACCACTAACTCGGCACCACTGAGCACCCCTCAGGGCAGGCCCAGACTAGCCTGGTTGCTCCAAATGCAGCTCTCCAATCAGTCCTCTTGGTGCCTCCTCGTTCACAGCCACCGGTGTGGGGTTATATCTTCCCCAAACCTCCCCTCCACAACAGCACACTTCCTGCCATGGCTGGGGCTTTGTTTCATTTTCCTTTCTCATAGATCTCCTTCCATTTGCTTTTCCTTCCTCAGGAATCTTTCAAATCTTGTTTCTGTCACCTTGTGGGAATCTGAAAGGGGAGGGTGAGTGGAGCAGGTATGTGTTCTCAGTCCATCGTCTTGATTCAATTCTCCTGTCTCTTTTAAAATCCTTTTTTAGTTTTATAATGCATTATAGATTATCTCCTAATCCTCAAAGCCTCTGTCTGAAGCTGACATATCATTTAATTTTACAGGTGAGAAAAATGAGGGCAGAAGAAGAGAGCCGTGTCTAACTCATAACTGTCCTCTGTAGTGCTGATTCCGAGCATGCGGCAGCATCCCCAAATCAGAGAGATATCAACACTAGGACCGAACTAAGTCCATGCCTCAATTAAGAGTCTGTAATAAGGATATTTTGTTGCGATGGTTGTGGCAATTTTGGGGGGTGGGAGGTGAATCCGGAATTCATCCCAGAATTCATCATCAAAGTTAAGTTAGTAAATTCTGTGCTGATCAAATTTAACATAAAAGGGCTGGTGTTTTTCTGGATTATTTTGGCCTATTCCTTTGAGATAAAATTTTATCTATAGTCCTTTTCATAAAAATTAATATTTTAGCAGACATTTAGTGAATGTTCATTATCTGACAGGAAAAACTGCAGGACCGAGCACACGTGGCCCAGGTAACAGCTCCAGCCCGGTGGCCCCCAGACCAGTGCTTCCATTCTGCTTAGAGCCTGGAATCCTCACATAACCATTAAGAATTTTTATAGATAAAGCAGAATAAATGAAAAGTATATTTAAAATGAAATTTGGGGACTACTCTTGTTTTCCTATTATCACAGATAACTGAAAGATCTGAAATTCCTTCAGGGTAAGTGGCTAAAAAAATTCCAACCTGCTCTCTGTAAGAGCCCTACTTCTCGAATAGTCCTTTCATAACATTTAATAATATTTTCCCAGGAAGATGCTGAATAAATACGTTTTGAACTGGGCTGCACAGGTCGGATAGAAGGAGTCTAGTCATCTGCCCGCCGCTCTGCTACATTTGGACCTTCTCCCGGTGCTTCGTCACTCTGGCTCCCACTGGGGCTGCTCTCTGAACTGAACCATGGCCCTCTCAGATGGGAGAGATGGTGGTAGCATGACGTTACTCCCGTCTTCTGTGTTCTGCTAAATGTGCTGTGGATCTAAATGCAAGGCTGTTAATCTTTTGCCCCTCTTTCCCTGAGGACTGCAAATTTGGACAAGGCAGCTTTGATGTGGGAGGGAGGCAACAGCCAGCCGTTCTTCCTAGGCACACTTGGTGTTCACAGCAACCCACTGTGGGATAGGCACACAGTGATATGTCTATCCTCAGGAAGCCTGTGGTGTGAGGACAATTCTTTGGATGGGAAGGCTGCACAAGGGTTAAACTGCTTTAGAGAACTTGCCCCATTCTTCTCTTGCTACTGGATCCCTCTTTAACTCAGCGCTTTCCTAGAGCATTAATACAATTTGCATCTGCAAAATGGCCTAGAGCAGTGGTGGACTCCTAAGAGCCCCTGCCATCCTATTAGGGGGCCCACCAAGTCAAACTATTTTTGTGAAAATAAGCTGATGCTATTCATCTTTTTCACTGTGTTCACATTGCAGGCAATGTGGTGGGTAAAACTCAGTGCTTTGGCAAGAACCAAGGCAGTGGCACCAAACTCTACTAGCAGTTACATTAAGAAAAGTACTTTCATTTAAAAATGTCATGATGAAGCAGTAAGAATTACTAATTTTAATAAATCTCAACTGTTAAGCCCACACCTTTTCACGATTCTGCATGATGACATGGAAGTGTGCTTATGGGATCTCCGCTGCTGGCTGCAGTGTGGGCTGAGCTCAAGCGTGGCTCACAGCAGCCCTTTCTACTCACAGGAATGAAGTGCAGACAGACCACGGTTATGCAACTTACATATGTGGCCGATGTGTTCTCAAAAATGAATGAAGTGAGCCTGTCACTTCAAGAAAAAAAATGACAGTATTTGTTACCAATGATAAAATTCGAGCTTGCAGGTATAAACTACAAATTTGAAAAATTAGTATTTACCCCTGTAAATTGATAGCAAGCCAGTACTTAAAGACTTCTCTGTTGAGACTGGTGGTAGTAATAACGAATACGATTTTTTGATATTGCACAAGGAAATGGGTCATAGCATTGTGAAAATACGTACAACTCAGTGAACCAGTATTTTTTAAATGACCCATGCATGATGTTTCCAAATCCACCAAGTGGAAAACGAACGAAGGTATCTTAATGTAACTGAGTATGAAAAGTTTATTGACATGGTTTCAGAATCCACATTACAACTAACCTTTAAGAAACTACCACCTGCCAAGTTTTGGTGGAGTATCAAAGAATATCCACAGTTATATGAAAAGCTGTCAAAATACTTTTCTCTTTTCCAACTACATATTTGTTGCTCCAACTAATTCATCCAAAAGAACGTATCACATCAGACTGAATACAGAGGCAGATATAAGAATCTAGTTAGCTTCTGTTAAGCCAGACATTAAAGAGATTTGCAAAAATATAAAACAATGCCACAATTCTCACTAAATATTTTTTGTCTTGGAAAATAGTGATTTTCCATAAAAATAGATTTAATGTTAACATGCAGTGGGTTGACTACTGTTATATATTTCATGATTAATAACCATTTTTAAATGTTTCTGTTTTAATTTCAAATATGGTAAATGTTAACACAGATACAAGCCATACATACCAACCCACTGTGTGTCTCTTACTAATTTTTGAGATTATAAAGTATAAAGGAGTTCTGAGGCATAGGATGTTTGTCGGCAGGAAGTTTGAGGAAGGCAGAGTTACTATCATATGCTTGCCTGAAGAATGATTCTTTTATCTGGAAAAATGTCTCACTGTCCATGTAATGATGGGGAGGAAGGGCTCACTCACAGGGCTAGCTGGGTGGACAGAGCTCAATGTCACAAGTGCCTGGCCCCAGATCTAACATACACCAGGATTAAAAACCTAGGTCTTCCGGGGCAGATAGGCAAAAGAGTCAGGGGAAACTTAAACTTCTTATAAGCAAGGCAGATATGCAGATGCCTCTAGACCCATCAGGCACAGTTTTAACAAGAGGGCAGTTTCAATCCCCTCACTGGTACATGTCACTTTCTAGTGCCTAGAATGTAAGAAAACAGAAACAGACACTGAGGTTTGAAATAAATAATTCTCTTTAGGAATTAAAAATCACACACATTTGCTAGTAATTGGAATAAATATTCAATTTAAATAGCCAGATATAATTTATAGTTTAATCAGAGAATCCCTCTTTCTCTGAGAAGAAGGTTCAGTAATTCTATTAGCACAAAAATTTAAGGTCTGATTTTTGGAATTCTAGACCTTTCAGAGTTGACATCATTAACCTGTCAGACATTCCACTGCTCAGGAGAAGACCCATCACAAGACTGACAAGGGAGGGAAAACAAAGGCAAATATAAAAAATGACTTTGTCAGACGCATGGGTGGCTCAGTCGGTTAAGCGCTGGAATCTTCGTTTCAGCTCAGGTCATGATCTCAGGGTCGTGAGATCGAGCCCTGTCTCGGGCTCCATGCTTAGCATGGAGTCTGCTTTTCTCCCTCTCCCTCAGCCCCTCCCCTGATTTGCACGTGTGGGTGTTCTTTCTCGAATAAATTAAAAAATCTTTTAAAATAATTTTACCATGTTTCTTAAGCTCAGAAATAAGATTTGGTAAAAAGAGTAAGTGGAAAATGGGGCTGAAAACAATGTGGGGAATTATTCCTGCTCCCTGCTCAAACAATTAAGAGTTAACATAAATTTCAGTTTACAATGGAATCCCATTTTAAAAATCGGTTGATACCAAATAGATACACCATAAACATATTTTAAAAATTGTAACTGAGAATTTATCTCCTATTGTTTTCAGAGACAAAATAGGATTTTAAAGATTTATTTATTTGAGAGCGAGCCAGCGGGCAGAGGGAGAGAGGGAGAGAGAGATTCAATCCCAGAAACCCCGCTGAGCGTGTAGCCCAACCGGAGACTCAACCCCCCCACCCTGAGATCCTGACCTGAGCCAAAACCAAAAGTCAGGTGTTCAACCGACTGAGCCACCCAGGCGCCCCTCAGAGACAAAACAGGATTTTAAAATGACAGATGAGAAAACAGAGCCTTTTCTTCTTTACTAATAATAATTTTTAAAAAATCAATGAAACTGGTTATATTTAAATATGCGTTAGTCATCTTATTTTGTGAAACTGAGGCTATTACAATCTGAATTTTACTGTAACATTAATAACAGTTCATGATTCTGTAAGAATACATTCACCTAACTTAGCGCAAGTCTTGCCGCTGCTCCGCTCTGAAGCCCACCTCGTTGTTAAGTGAGCAAGCACGCAGGCAGGGCGGGAAGGCCGGCGCTGCACACAGCCACAGCCGGGCGGGCGACTTCCGGTTCTCGGCTTCCGGCTCTCGGGTCCTGCCACATGCAGCCGTAGAGCCATTTACTGAAGCAAATGCTGTGAGCCAAGCACTTCAGGTATGCACTCCTTCATTCACTCGTGGACTCAATTAAAAATAATCACTACCTTCATAAAGTTTATAGTATAATGGGAGGGACAAGCAATAAACAGTTTTGCATGTAAACACGGTGAGAATAAGAACAGTAGGAAAGGCCTGGACTAGAGCTGTTACTTCACAGCCTACTCTGAGAACCTCTTTAACACGGTGTTCTGTGAGTAGCGTCTTGAAGGCAATGAAGGAGGTGCAGCCACCACCTGCGGGGACAGGCTCCCAGGCAGGAGGACTGTCAGGTGTAGAAGGTGGGCACATTCTTGGTCTATCTGGGGGCCAGAAGGCAGTGTGGTTGGCACAGAGGGCCTGGGTGGGGGTGTGGGTGCAAGAGTCAGAGGAAGGCCGGCCACGCCCAGTCATACAGGCACAGAAGGCCTTCCATTTCTGTTTTATACCTTGGGTGAGATGGAAGGTTCCATTAACCAGATAGGGCAGGTGTGATCAGGAGGCAGGCCTGGGACTCGCCAGGTTTGAGAGGCCTCCTTGACCTCTGGGAAGGGAAAGCCACACGTCAGTAGACAAGGCTGCAGGGGAGACAGAAATCTGGAGTCATCACCACAAAAAAGGTACTTAAAAACCCTGAGATGAAGAGATCACTTAGGGACTACATACAAATGCACTGAGTGCTGATTTTGGAGTAAAAAGGTCCCCTGGGTTTTGAATCCTGTCCTTGCATTTAGAAGGAGCAACACCTTGGGCAGGTAGCTTATTGAGTTTCAGCTGCAAAAGTGTCTGAAAATTAAAG
Source organism: Eumetopias jubatus (assembly GCF_037043125.1). Classification (NCBI taxonomy): domain Eukaryota; kingdom Metazoa; phylum Chordata; class Mammalia; order Carnivora; family Otariidae; genus Eumetopias; species Eumetopias jubatus. Next base: position 114,685,192 of record NW_028274810.1, read on the forward strand.
GTGCTCAATAAAAACACTGAAGGAAGGAGTGAGTGAACTGTCTGGCTCGCAGCTGCTGCTCAGGAAGGGACGAGCAGCTGGGTCTCCGAGCAGAGGGTGGTAATGGATGAGTAATAATTCAGTGAGTTCACGTCCACAAAACACTTTTCACTGGCTTGCCACTTCGTCAGTACAAAATCAATGGTGACTATTATTCTTAGCCCTATTGTTGTAATTACGTTTGCAAAGCCTCATTTCAGACGTAACAATTACTTTGTCAAATAAAAAGATTTTAAATGTTAACACAGGTTCGCCACAGAATCAGAGACTGAGTTCGCCATTTATAACTGATGTTCCACTTCTCCACTGTGAAATACTTCTAAATTTGCCCTCACTACAAAGTACAGAAACTTACAGGTACTTTGCTGAATCAAAGGGAAGAAATCGACCTTGAGAGATCATGTGTCCCATCCCCTGCCTTCAGGCTAAATTGTCTTAATCATCTGAGAGAAATGATTCTCTCTCCACTTTCAAAGACTTCCAGAAATGAAGCCTGAATAACTTGCCACAGTAATACACCTGAACAGGTCTGACAGGAAGTACTTGTTTTATGTTTAACCTTAATCTCTCCTGAGACACTCAGAATCCTTTTTCTTTCACTCTGTTCTCCACAGAGCTGGAGAGTACCACCTTCTGTGTAAGAAGGCTCAGGAAGACAGATTTGCACAGACAAAGGGGCCAGGAAGCCGTGCCCTCGAAGTGCTTGGCAAGCCTGATTTAAGGAGGACCTACTCCAACAACCAGGACTAGCTGATGCTCGCCTTTGGGTGGACAGACCTGCAAAGATTTAACGTAACAGTAGTAACAGACAACACTTACCGAATGCCTACTGTGAGCCATTATTGTGCTAGGTACTCCCCACAAATGATCTTTCATCTTTAGAACAAATTTACAATTGGGTATTATCTGTTTTAAAAAGTTTAGGTTAAAAACAGTAACACTTTCCCACCATTTAAGAAGAAACTCTTACTTGTTACACTACCTCTTGAGAAAGATGATCTTAGTAGAAATTCATGAGATTCAGATACCACCTTCATTGAACATTTGTTCAGCAGATATTTATGGAACATCAACTATGTCCCAGACATTGGGGATGCTTCAGTGAAAAAGATTTGGTCTTTGTTTTCTGTGTTTTTTTTTTTTTTTTTTTTTAAGATTTTATTTACTTGAGAGAGATAGAGAGTGTGAGTGAGCGAGAAAGAGAAGGAACAAAGGGAGGGACAGAGGAGAGGGAGAAACAGACTCCCCACTGAGCAGAGAGCCCAACTCAGGGCTTGATCCCATGACCCAGGGATCATGAGCTGAGCCGAAGGCAGACGCTTAACCAACTGAGCCACCCAGGCACCCCAAGATTCGGTTTTTGTGATAAAACCCATTTAGTCTGGCGTGCAAATCAGACAGTGTAAGTGGGCAAAGGGAATAATGTGATAAATGAGACAACCATAGCTCTAAAGGAACTCAGTGGCGGGGTGCCTGAATCAGTCTTGGGGGACATGAACATGCTTCCTGGAGGAAGAAAGGTCTAAGCTGACACCTGAGAGAAGAGCCAGACAAGGAGAAGAAAGGCATTCCAAGCAGAACAACAACATTCTATCCAGCTTGGTAATGAGAAAGTAGCCAGTCAGAGACAGGAAGTGACTTCTCTAAAGTCACGTGTCTACAGCGCCATGGAGTCAGGGGTAAGTCCAGGTACTGTCACCTCCCAGATAGATTCTTTCCACACCACTTGCCTTTCATCACTATCTAACAACTGTCTTTACCATATTTTCGGAAAAATGTTTGGGTACTTTTTTTTTTAAAAAAGCCATGTCATTCTGGGAGACCAAGAGATGATGGGGATTAGCCATCCCAGAGCCAAAAGCAAAAGGCAGAGAGCCTCTGGGGTGCCGGAGATGTTCTCCTGGTTGCATGGGCATACACACAGGTAAGCAGTCACAGAACCATATACTTCAGATAGGTGTGAATTTATGTGCTTTGCTCTCTATAATGTCTCAGAATAAAGAAAAAAGTCTTAGAGAACAAAAAACCTTAATTTATTTGCTAAAAGCTAAGGGTCAATAAGCATTTGTTGTCTGTTTAGCATATACTTTTCCTTTCTTTCTTACCAAAAGGCTCCTTGTGAGACGGGGGGGTGAGATGCTAGTGATAAGGCATCAGTCCCCAAAACTCCCTTTCTCAGACCCTTCTGCAGGCGACATAGAAGCAAACTCCCAGAGTGAATGAAGCTTCTGGAAGTGTCCTAACAGAAGGCTGCCCCAGCCAGGAGGTAAGGGCATTCTCCTCTTCCTCCCCTTCCTTTCTGCCCAAACCCCAATGTGATGGTTGGAACCTCAACAGCCGTCTCGAGACAGGGGGGAGCCTCAGGACACAGGGTGGAGGACAACGAAGGAGGACGAGGCCATAGAGACATACCCCAAAAGCCTGCAGGTTCTTACAGGAGAGAAAAGAAACCTCTCATATGTTTGAGTTTATGGGTAATTCAGAGCTCATCCCAGTCTTAAAAGAGGGAGAACTGCATTCCGAAATAAGGGATGTTGAGTATCTCTTTTTCTGATGCAGAAATATCCAACTATGCTTTCTTATTTGAATATGAAACCCCTCTGTTGTGCTACCTCTTCCTATCAAAACCCTGCTTAAAAGGTTGCAGATGGTTCTCTATAATAAAAAAAAAAACAACTATGAATTTTGATTAGAGTCGAAGAAAAAGGAAAGAGTAAAAAGGAAAGAATTTGTTTACAAGAGTATCTTTAGTTCACATTGTGTCTTTTTTCTTCCTCCAATGCAGTCGTGCATGCAAGCAAGTCTTAGCGATGCCGTGCGCCTGTTTCACAGCCCCCCCCCCCCAAACACTGATGCTGGGGCTGCTGTGTCCACGCACTGCTACTAAGACTTTCGTTAGAGACTCACACTTTAATTTGTAACCAGCTTTCTTATCTTACTGTCATTTTGGAAGATGGCCGAGAATTAATAGTTACAAACTAGGCTTTGGAGTCGAACAAAGGTATTATCAGAAGCCAGGGTCCAGCATTTACATGTGTATAAACTGAGGCAAAGTTAACCCAATTTTCTCATCTGGAGACAAGTTTTAAAACTAGATCGTTCAAGGGGCACTTGGGTGGCTCAGCCTGTTAAGCGTCTGACTTTGGCTCAGGTCATGATCCCAGGGTCCCGGGATGGAGCTCCATGTCGCTTAGGCTCCCTGCTCAGCAGGGAGTCTGCTTCTTCCTCTCCCTCTGTCCCTCCCCCTGTTTGTGCTCTCTCTCTAATAAATAAATAAAATCTTTAAAAAAAAAACCCAAAACTAAAACTTTCATAAGATTGTCGTGAAGTTCATATAAAATAATGTAGTACATACATACCTCAAGGACAGCTGTTACCAATATTATCAAAGCAGAGGTTCTTTCTAAACAAGTATTATTTTTCTCAGAGTTCTTATTTTGATGTTACATAATTTATTTCTGCTTAGAGAGGACCTCACCTTCAGTGATACAAATCTAACAAGAAAAATAACCCAACAGCTAATAGTTTCCCTCTGTTTGCACCATACTCCACAATTTCATAACCTTATTTAACTTTCCAGAAGGTAAGTACTATTTTGTCCACTCACTTTACTAATTAAATATAAGGGTTCATAAGGCTTACTGTTGGCTTGCTCAATTCACACAACAGATGACAGAGCTGGGATTCAAAGTTAGACCTGTCTTTTGACTCACACTTCAGTATTTGTACTATAGCTGTTAACTGCAACAATGAATTAATTTCACGGAAACACTAACATTTAGAACTAAGATTTCTTATGAAAAAACACATGGAAACAGATCTGTTTTTTATAACATTTTTCTGGCAAAAGAGGATTAAAAATTATCAATTATGTACATACATCAGCACTAGACATCCCAAGAAATTTTAATGAGAATTCTCTGTACGAAGCATCAAGATTGTGTATTAGAATATAACAGAACATAACTGTCACGACAGATGGAGTTTTGGGGGGAGCCCTGCGAAGGCAAAGGGTCAGGGATGGGTCCTCAAGTGACAATGAGGTTGGGAAGGTTGCTGAGAAGTAATTTCAAAAGAATGAAATAAGTACCTACAAGTTAAAAAATATAAGATTTTTTTGGACAGAGAATAAAATGAAGGTTGGGTTTATGAACCTACTTACTTGTATCTGTGAAGACCCATGTCCAACTACATTGTGTGCCAAGGCACATAATCTTTTAGTACTGGTTCCTCTGGCTCTTTCCATCGCATACAAAATGGTCTATCAACATTTTATGAGCAGTTTACAGTATTTCATGGAATCATTGGTTAACGGAATTGTTAATGGGATCTTGAATTTGTTTTTGCAGCCAGTGCCTTCATCTGCTCTATGGAGGTATCTTTTGGAAGAGATTTCCGATACATTTGAGAGTGGGATATCAAAGCCATTGTCTATTACTTTTAAAGAAATTTGATTGTGATCAGCAGTATCTATGAATGTGAAATATTATGTCAGTGCGGAAGGAACCTCACTGACTTTTTATGGGATTGTCAGCATCGTTGTGAGACAAAGTAGGACTAGCAAATGGTTTTCAGTGTTTCTGGACAATCTGGTAGACACTAACTTGAATCAATGTGCATATCAAATTATTCAGTCTCATTCAACAAATATGTAAAATTAAGATCATTTCAAGCACACTACCCGTGCATAAATTGTATTTAAATTCAAATCAAATACCTATTCTGTTTTAAAAGCCACTGGTATTCTAGAAGCAAGCAAGACGAAGTGAGCTTGGACCAGCACGGTGGTGGTGGGCATGCAGAACACCTTGGTCTAAGAGAGCCCAAAAATCGTGTCAAATCCTTGAGCCTGGTATTCAGGTTCGCCACAAACTGGCCTCTACTGATCTTTCTCTGGACACTTTCTGCACCCTCCTGAGGCACTCGAGGCCTGAGCCTCGTCGAGGACTACTTATTACCAGCACACGCCAAGTCAGTGCCCTTCACCGGACTGTTCGACTGGCCTGCCCTCTTCTCCCTGTTCTGGTTTGCCACATGCCTGATAAAATGGCCATCTATTACCAGTGACAGTTAAGGAGATGACTAAACAACTCAGACTGGCAGCTTTGTAGCAAGTACTTTTTACAAGTTTTCTTAGTTTTCATTGATGTTAACTGCAGCCACCATGATTCCGTTCATTTTCACTGCTGAGCAGCGTTCACAGTCTGAAGACAGTTTATTCCTCCATGGAAGGACATCTGGGCTGTTTCCAGGTTCTGGCTCTCAAAAAATAAAGTCACTTTGAACATTGTTACCTAAAGCTTTTTCTGGATACATATTATTTCGCTGGGATAAAGTTATTAGGAGTAGAATTACTGGTATATAGGGTACATATATGTTCAACATTTTTAAAGAAACTGCCAAACTTCTCATCGTTGTGCTGTTTTATACATGTATGAGTTCTAGTTGCCCTATAACCTTGTCAACATGGGATGCTGTCAATGATTTTTATTTTAGCCATTCTAGTGTGAGTGTAGAAGTTAGTGGTATCCCACTGAGGTTTTAATCTGCATTTGCATTTCCTTGATGACCCATGACTCTGAGCACTAATCCATATTTTTCATGGCCATTTGAATATATAGTTTTGTGAAATTTCTGGTCTAGGTTTTCGCCTATTATAAAAATTGGGTTATGTTGTTCTTGATGAGTTGTACAGTTTCTTAATATCATATAAACAAAAGTCCTTTGTCAAATGTATGTGTTGCAAAGATGTTTTCCCTGACTGTGGCTTATTTATTTATTTTCTAATGATGTCCTCTGATTAGAAGATGTTTGAAATTTTGATAAAGTCAAATTTCTAAATCTTTTGATTTCTATTGTTTCAATATTTTCTTCTATAAGCTTTGTAAGTTTAACTTTAACCTGAAATCTCCAACTGTCTCAAATTGACATTTTTAAGTGGTATGAGGTGTGTGTGTGTGTGTGTGTGTGAGTGTGTGTGAAATCAAAGCCATCCCCACCTACACAAATATCTAATTGTGACAGCATTACTTACTGAAAAGACAATTCTTTACCCTCTGAATTGCTTTGGTGCCCTTGAAAGCAATTATGCGTGGGTCCATTTCTGGATATTTACTGGCCTATTCCCCACCCTTCTACAGAACCACAGTGGCTTCACTACTGGGTTTTAGACATCGGAATAGTCAGTATTTCAAACTTGTTCTTCATTATTAAGACGACTTTGGCTATTCTAGGTCCTCTGAATTTCATATATTTTAGAACCACCTTATCATTTTGTATCAAAAAGAAAGAAAGAAACAAAAATCCCCAAAACAAACAAACAAAAAAACCCAAACCAAACCAGACCAAAACAAAAAAACCTGTAGGGGTTTTGATTGGAATTATACTGAACTTACAGATAATTTCAGGGAATCAATGTCTTTCTCAATATTGAGTCTTCCAATGCAAAAACATGGGGTATGTATCGCCATTTAGTTTGGCCTTCGTTATTTTCTATAAGCAATGTTTTAGTAACAGTTGTCAGTATAGAGATCTTGCACATTTTTGTTATAATTATCCTTAAGAATCCTCACACATCACTGGTGGAAATTTAAAATGGTAGAATCACCTTGAAAAAGCAGTTGGGCAGTTTCTGAAAAAGTCAAACATAAAATTACCACTTGAGTCAGCAATTCCACTCCTAGGTCTCTACTCAAGGGAAATGAAAACACAAGCTCAACAGACTTGCACATAAATGTTCATAGTAGCATCATTCATAAGAGCTAAGAAGTGAAAACAACAGTATCAGTCACCTAGTAAAAGCATAAACAAAATGCCATTTATCCATAAATGGAATACCATTTGGTAATAAAACAGGAATAAAATACCGATAAATGCTATGATGGGGATGGACCTCAAAAACAATGCTAAGTGAAAAATACCGATGTAGAAGATCATATATTTTGATCACATCTAAATGAAATGCTCAGAAAATGGGAAATCTGTAAAAACAAAAATGAGATTAATGGTGGGCTGGGGTTGGGGCTAGGAAAGGGATTAATTATAACAGAGATGAGGGAATTTATTACAGTGATGAAAAACAAAAAAAAAGTTCCCAAATAGGACTATGGTGACAGTCACATAACTCTGTAAATTTACTAAAAGTAATACATTTTTAACTTATATGGTGAATTTTACAGCATGTAAAATACACGTCAATAAGACTGTTTAACAATGATCCCTAAGTATTTTATGTTTTTTGACACTATTGCACATGGTCTCTCTGGGGGGGTGTCTTCCACTTGCTAACTGCTAGTCCGTGGAAATACAGGATTTGTATACTGACTGCATTACAACTGACAAACTGATTAGTTTGAGTAGTTTTTTAGTGGGTCCTTTAGGATTTTCAACTACCTGATCATGTTATCAGTGAATAAAGACAGTTTACTTTCAATCTGTATGCCTATTGTTCTTTTTCACTTGCCTTCCTGCACAGATCAGGCTTCTCAGTACAATGCTGAATGCAAGTGGAGTGTGGGCAAACCTGCTTTGTCCCCCGTCTCAGCAGGAAAGCATGGAATGTTTCAGTGCAGAATGATGTTAGCTCGAGGGTGTGTGTGTGTGTGTGTGTGTGTGTGTGTGTGTGTGTGTGTGTGTTCTTGCAGACGTCTTCTATCAATCTGGGGAAAACTGTCCCATTACTTCGTTTGCTCAGACATCTATTTATTATTAATCATCAATATACGTTAAATTTTGTCAAACATTTTTCCTGCATTTATGGAAATGATCACATGATTCTTCTCCATTAGTTAATGTGGTGAATTACACTGATTTACTTTCATGTATTATATAAATCTTGCATTGCTGAGAGAAATTCTATTCAGTCATGATAAAGTAACTGATTTTTGATTTGCTAATATATTTTGGTAAAGGCATTTGCAATTATGATCATGAGGGATAATCTCCCCATCTCAAGATCCTTAATCACATCTGCAAAGTCCCTTCTGCCATGTAGGGGAACATAACCATAGGTCCTGGGGACGAGGATGTGGGTATTTCTGAGAGCCATTATCCTGCAAACCAAAGCTGTCACAGGCCAAGGTAACAGTCTCCTGTATCTTCATAGTTTTAAGTCTGCAAGCTCCTTCAATCATACTGAGACTAATAGACAGGAAGAATTATTACAACATATTCTTGGACAGTTAAAACACTTTGTTCCAAATTATTCAAAAATATCTTATTCCAAAGGGAAATTTGAAGTTTCCTATTAAAAAAGTTAAAATTACAGACGGGAATGGAAGCTGACAGACTTTAAAGATAACAGAAGACATGAGACAGACCTCATCAGAGGTCTTTTGCACAGACTGCTGCTCCCACAGATGGCCCCTCGGGCAAACTCTGTTACCTCCTTCAAGTCTTTGATCATCTCCTCCATGAAGGTGAGCATGACTGCCATACGTAAACATGAGTAGCACTAGAATTTAAGCTCTACAAGGGCACCATCTTTACCTTTTTTGTTCATGGATACTTAACAAGCACCTGGGATAGTTCTAGGAACACAGTAGGTACTCAATAGTTGTTTGTTGAACAAATGAATGGAAGCCATTACAGAAATTCCAATACTGTATTTCTTTGGGAAACATTTACTTAGCAACATCTGCTAGGCACTGTGAAAAGTGCTTTATATATAACACCTCATTATAGAATGCTTATTAGTCAAGAAGGATAGTTCTCAATGTTGGCTGCCCAACGAAATTATCTGTAGAGTTTAAAAACTTTAAGATAGCTGTGCTACACCAAAATCCAGATTAAAAATAATAAACAGAAGATTGGTTTGGGCACCTGCTTTGTGTCATTTTTTAAGGCTGTATCAGTGGTATCTTTACACAGAGTGCGGACGACATGCATTTTCACAGGAGACTTCCAATGCTATCAGACTTTCTACTGTGTTTCCAGGAAAGAAACTTATAAAACAGATACAGACTTCTTAAATGTTATCCATTTAACTGAAAACCACAGATAGATCACTTCTCTGACCACGAGACATGGGACAGAAAGACGAAAACAAAGGGTCCCTGCTACTGAGAGGCTCTCTGTATAAAAAGGAGACAGAGTCTCAGTAGCCTAGTAGGTACTACTAGAGAATGGAGGCAATGAGAGTATTTTGAAAACACAGAAGACCAGCTCAGTGCCTGATAGCACATGGAAGAAAGGGAACGTTCCGTGAAGAGCGGGTCGGGGAAGCTTGCTGAATGACAAAACCACTGATTCAGGGAACTGCCGCTCCACTGCAAACAATTTGTCAAGGAAGAAAATGTAAAGAAAAACAAATCATCCTGGTTGTGCCATCTTGGAAAAGTCTAAAAAAGAAACATGCATGTAATTTTTACAGAAATATATAATCACAATGTCTTTAAAAGGTATGTGTGAAGAAATAATGGAAGGAGCCATGAAGGAATTAAATATACTCTCATACCATGCTTTGACATCTACTTCATGAGTAATCGAGCGAATTACCCACAATTCAATATAAGGTTAGACCATCTGTGGGTGACCCGACGTGAGGCTACAGACAAAAATCAAAATCAAGAGTGACCTGGCTGCCATAATGGCTCCTACTGGACGGGAAGGTCCTCTCCCGATCCTTTAGTCCATCCTGTTTAAAAATTAATTGCTAGCACTAACAATATTGTTCTATTGGTAAGATCACAAACTGCCAAGGCTGAACATCACGCCCTTCTTCAGAAATCTCCTTTTCAATTTGCCATACATGCTTTTCATCTCTCAGTAATCACATTTTCCTTGATCATAAACTTCAGACAATCCAAGGGGTAATCACTCTCCTGAAGAAGCACGAGCAGACTCTACTGGAGTTGTGTAACATATGGTATGTAACCATACTGTCTTCCCAAATTCAAAAATTCTGTATCTAAGACTCTTAGCCCCAAGGATTTTAGATAATTACAGTAATGATGGCTAATGACAGTATTTACAATGTGCTAGAACTGTTCCAAGAGCTTTCTGTATATTAACTCATTTAACTGCAACAATCCTATGAGGTACTTACTGTTACCATCACCCGCGGCTTCCACATGCAGAACCTGAAGGACAGGTTCAGTAACGGGACGTCGGCTGCGCTGCGGGCCAGCGCCGAGCCGTGATTCAGATCCAGGAGACTGGCCCTCCATCCTCACTGACCAAGTCCTGACTCGGCCTTCATTAAGGCGCTGCTTTAGCTCTGTTACTTCGGCCAAGGTGACACAGATAGGTTTCTTTCCCATAAAATGTCGTATCTCTTTCTCTGAACTTTGCCAAAATGGTTTATTCTTTCTAAAGAGTTTTTTTTTTTTTTTTAAGATTTTATTTATTTAAGAGAGAGAGAATGAGAGACACAGAGAGAGCGCATGAGACGGGGGAGGGTCAGAGGGAGAGGCAGACTCACTGCGGAGCAGGGAGCCCGATGCGGGACTCGATCCCGGGACTCCAGGATCATGACCCAAGCCGAAGGCAGTCGCTTAAACAACTGAGCCACCCAAGCGCCCCCCGCTTTTTTTTTAAAGATTTTATTTATTTATTTGACAGAGAGAGACAGAGTGAGAGAGGGAACACAAGCAGGGGGAGTGGGAGAGGGAGAAGCAGACTCCCCGCAGAGCAGGGAGCCCGATGTGGGGCTCCATCCCAGGACCCTGGGACCATGACCTGAGCCGAAGGCAGATGCTTAACGACTGAGCCACCCAGGCACCCCACCATGTGCCCCTTTTAAAGAGTTTTTAAACATACTTACACTGTCAGACACTCACTGTATAGTAAGTTCAGGCACGTACTGTGCAAATATTGAGTCAAAGATTGCAAGCACTTCTGAGGTTCCTGATGAACACTTGTAAATTACTTTCCAAAAGGAACATATCCCCTCATGATGACAAAGAGAGGCGGAAAATACAATCTGTACCAGGTCTGAATTATTTCAGCCTCTAAAGTCATGAGTCCAGTAAATGAGGTTTGACTAGATTCTAAGAAATTCAAGCACCCTGATTTTCTCCTCTATTATAAGTCATTCTTCACAAGTAACTTCAAGCTTTGACCTCAAGTCTGTGCTTCCAAACATGTTATGATTCTAAACAATCTAAATTAAATGAAGCCTTCCATACCTATTTCACAAATGGGGAATCAAAATGGTACGTATAATTTTATTCAGATTGTTTATTTGCTGGGATTTTACTGACTGGAGTCTTCCTCAGAAAAAGACTGTAACCAGTTTCTAGATGCAGTGACTACACTCCTAACACCCACAGGTGCACAGAGCGGCAGGAGAGCAGAGTGCTCAGACCATCTGGCCTCACACGCCGGCTCCAGCACTTACTTCCCATGTCCCACAAAGTCTGTGACTCAATTTCCTCATCTATAAAATGGGATAATAACAGCACCCTCTTGCCATAAGGCTGTGAAGTGCACAGTGTGTGGTGCTCAGTGTGTGTGACGTTAGTGAGTTGACTGAGCTTTTGCTCTTTACATCGCAGCTGCCGTTCCATCTAACGACAATCCTGTAAGTCAGATACTGTCATCATTTCACAGGTGAAAACAGACTGGAACAAGTTAAATAACGTGGCCAAAATCACGCAGCTAAGGAAGTGATGGAGCTGGGGGGTTCAAATCCAGGTGTGTCTGGTTTTATAGCCCACAGTCTTTTAAACTAAATCACATCATAATTTAAATCTATACAGGATTTGTCAGGAAAATTCTTCTAAAAATCAACAAAAATACATTTTAAGGATGTGTGAAACATGACGAAAGGAAACATGGGGAGAGTCACAGTAGATCGCTTTATCTAATGGACCTTAAAATTTTATAGTGAAGGTTTAAAACTGGGGTTTGATAAGCAACCCCCCAACTCTTTGGAAACCCTGTCGCACCCTCTACACTTCAGCAGCGACCCTCCTTCCCCGTGTGCTCTGCAGCATCTGCCGCTGCTCTGAATGGCTGAGCATAAGCACCGCTTTAGTCTTCTCAACACTATTAAGCAGATGGCAGCGCTAAATCCAAATGATGTAGTACATCTCCCTGGTGGACTTTGTTTTCACATACTGCCATTATTCTGCAATTCCTCAGTGATAAATCTCGTGTATTCTCAAGAACATGAAAGAGTGAACTGACAGTGGCAACTGATTGATTACCACTAGCCTGTGTCTGCCCCAGTCCTATGTTCCCGTGTACTCGTCAAGATCACACATGGAGATTCCACATGGTCAGTACAGGAGGTGGGTACTCTCCACATGCACAGGGACAGGTTTTTTTCACTTGCTGCCTCCGAGGTGAGCAGAAGAACAGGGGCTTGAGCTTTAAGAGAGCTGGGTATGAGGCCTGACTTGTCAGCTACGTGACTTTGGTCAGGCTCACATTCTCTGAGCATCAGCTTCCTTATTCATAAAAGTGAGGCCTGTAACGATCTTACAAAAGTTCTTGGGGATAAAACAAAATGGCAGGCATAAGAGCATCTGATATTAGTAATGAACACTTCCTAAGTACTCAATTGATACTTGATTTCTTCAAAGTGTGCTAACAATGAATCTGGAAATTTTTCCTTTATTTTTTACTAATTTAATTCTAAGGAATTCCCTGCTGAAGCTATAAAACTTCTTGGCTTGCTTTCAATATGGTCAGGCTATCGAGTTAGTAACTCCAAGGGAGGCCCCATCATGGCTCTGGTTCACTGACCGCCCCTCCTTTCTCAGCAGTGGCCATTACCCAGTAAACAAACGCAGAGTGTGGTGCTGGCCACACTATAGTCCCTCCGGGATGGCTAGCAGGACTTCTGTCACCCATGTGCCCACTCATCCTACCAGTGACTTAACATTACTCTCTGTATTGACTTTATTTTCACCTCAATGTATCATAATTAAATTATAGCAATATTCATAAAATCAGGTGCTTGACATGCTAAGTATATTTTCCCAATAACTTTAAAATCTATCATTAGAACTGTAAAAAAAGGTCTGCCTGTGTGCCATCTGAAATCATGTTGTGAAACATCAGTGGTATGTGTACCATCCTTGGAAAAACACTCCTATGATAAAAAGAAAATGGACTGAAATCAACATTCATCAAGTGGGTAACATGGACCATTTATTTAATCTTTCTCTGGGTCTCAGTGTTCTCAAGAATAAAATGGGGATGATCATTTCCACCTGTAAAGTTCGTACCAGAGACAGACAGACATCACACGCACACACACACACACATCCATCGGAGGCGTGTCATCAATACTCCGCAGTGGGTGGTCAGCACGTGATGATGATCACCAGTGCAAGTCTCACTCCTGCCAACACTTCAGCTCGCCTTCCCTTCCCTTTTCCCTTCTAGGTGCTGGCTTCACCTTTTCACGATAGCCCTCCTTCCTTTCTTTCTTACTACAGAGTCATTGGCTGGGAATTAAGGACTTTATGGGTTTACTGTATAATCTGGGTTGGTATCTCTGCTTTTCGCCAACATCTACGTAATACAGGCTGGATGTATTTGTTTGTCAACAGCTTACACTGCTTAGTTTGCACCAAGAGGCATGGTCAGTAGTTATGCAGCAGGCAGACAACAACTCAGAGGAGCAGGCTAGGTGAAAGGAGACTTGACAGAAATTTTACAAGGCAGGTTAACAAACTCTTAATCCACGCCAAACCATTACTGCTTTTACAAGTCCGAGACAGGCAACCGTGACACCACACACACGGCGACTATCTCCTGAAAAACAGTTTTACTGATTTTAAATGGTTACAACTTAAGTTAAACAACAGGTCATCATTTCCAAAGTGAAAATTCCAAATCCTTTTCTGACCTCCACAGTAGGCTCTTGAGAAGGTGCTGTTGGATATATAATCCTAAAGCTGCCAACAGAAGCAACAGCAACTACGCAGCAGGCACATGGCAACGTTAGTTTTTGTCTCATTGCTTTCCTTGGAATTGGTATTTTAAAACAAACCAAGAGTACTCATAGCTTCTGGCAGCTTCCATCACCCTGCCTATCTGGATAAAGGGGCTTAGGTGTTGTTTTACGAAAACAAGTCAATATGATTTTACATTTAAACAAAATTTTTCTTAGCTGGGTAATGGTTCTTGGCATCAGACAAAAATCTAGGCTCCAGTACTTCCCAGCTGTGTATTCTTGGGAAAGTTGCTAAACATTGCTATCCTCAACTTCTGTGCGTGGGACACTCACCATGTAGGGTCATTGCAAAACTCAGAGATACTGCATATAAAGAACATAAATGCTGAGTGCTAGACTCAACAGATCCTCCAAAACTGGCAGCTATTATTCCTAATTCCTTTTTGCAGAAATTTTGAGTGCTTTCGCAGATTTTGGAGGATGGGATGAAACATGTAGTTGAAAGTACGGTCAAACCACAAAGCTCTTGGGAAACTGGAATGTCGTATTAAACTCATCCAGAAACTCACTATTCTTACCACACAGCCACCCACTTATGCTCAGGGGTATTAACACTTTTTTTTTTTTTTTAATTTTATTATGTTATGTTAGTCACCATACATCATTAGTTTTTGATGTGGTGATCCACGATCCATTGTTTTCGTATAACACCCAGTGCTCCATGCAGTACGTGCCCTCCTTAATACCCATCACAGGTATTAACACTTTTTTGATACCCTTTTTGTTCTACTTTCTTTATGATCACAATAGGAATCAAATATTCCTTTGAGAATTTACAATTACTAGGCACACAAACTGATACTGCGATATTTTTAATAAAAATTATGTAAAAGGTTGTAAACGTGATGACTTGTTTTACAAATATATAGCAAGATGATTATTACATTAAAGCTCATAACACATTTTCTCCTCACTAGTTACCTTCTTGTATGTAAGAGCACCTGCAATCTACTCTCCCAGCAAACTTCCCAAATTCATTACAGTGTTATTAAATACTATGGACATCATGTTATACAACTGCAACTATTTTAGGATTATAAATAAAACATCCAATAAAGAATGAATTCTGTTTAATTTAGAATGAAATGGATATATTTACAAGTGGTTTCTGAGAGTTGAAATTAGGACTTTTGTGAAGTCTCAAGTCATGTCAGGGGAGGGGCAGGTGTCTGAGGGCTGAGGCCATTTATCATCTGCTCTTTTTATTCATCACTACTATTCAGGAGGGGTGTCTAAAGAAATCAATCAATAACTATTTTTGAGCCAATCTATATTAGAACAATTCCAATATTATAAAGAACAGTTCATATTTCTCTTCACAGTAATTGTGTGGACAGCTTGTTACTCATTAAATGTGTGAAGTTAGAGAAACAATACTTTGTTTTACACTACAATATTAGCACTATCAAGGTCATTACAAAAATCAATGGGGAAATGTAGCTGAACTATACTGAATTTTCTATCACTCGGCAGGGATTCTCATTTGTACTCTAATTTCAATACAAGGTATTTAAAAATCGGGAGGAAAAAGTTCCTAATTTGTAAAACCTCCTGAGAGAAACTGCTGTTTCTACAACAAAACAGTACCATAAAATGATTACAGCTTATGAAGTTTAAACGTCATTACCAAAAGGGACCCTTTTGCACAGCAGGTAACAATACCCAGGGGCCAGCCATATGAGCCTGCGGTCTTGCTCTGTTTTGTTTTCAAGTGGGTTACAGCTGCTCCGTTTGCTAATCCCAGTTTATGCAAAATACTGATGCTGACCGTCCGGGGGGAGTAGCCCTCCACAAGGTCCCCTCTCTCTTCTCATTTTCCCTGTAAATCATTTATTCACACAACCCTCCCGGATTTTCTCTTAGCTTCCCTACGTGAAATGAGATGCAGAGTAATTGAGAACTGGGGAAGGAGGGCGGGAACTAGGATTTGCTCAGCACAACGTGCTGACTGCCTTACACGCATTACCTCATTAATTGCCTTACACGCTGCCTTAACTGCCTTACACGCATTACCTCATTAACTCTCTCACAGAAGAGACCCCGTGGATGACACGCCTTCTCCCCCCCTCAACAATTCCCTCAGACTGTGGGATTTCCTGTCTCATGCAACTTTCAGGCTGACCGTCTACAGAAGAAACAGAGTTATACACATTACAAGCTGAGGCTTAGAGAGGTCAACTAACTTGCCCAAAGCCAAATAACCAGCAAATACTAAAGTGGGGTCTAAATTCAGGTCGGCCAGACTCTTAACCACTATGGCCCAGATCTCCAACAAAAGTTTTTTACAACACATCTGTTTCAGAAAGAAAACCATTTTTGATCTTGTAACTTTAATTGTTTTGGGGTAACATGTGCACTGGAGTATTAATAAGTTAGATTTACACATAACACGAAACATCAAAATAGAAATTTTAAAAGGATGGACACTAATTTTCTTTCTGCACCTGGTGAGTTGACTTGCTCCCCCCTCCCCGAGGGTGTGGGCCCCAATCTGCAGTTGTTGTGCCAGAGAGAGAGTGAACCAGAGTCTTTAACTCTTTGTTATCCAAGAGAAATTTGTAATTTGAATTTCTCTACTAGTCACATTAAAAAAAAAAGAAGAAAAAAAGAAATGGGTGAAATTAATTTTAATAATATATTTATTTTGTATTCTTTTTTTTTAGATTTATTTATTTATTTGACAGAGAGAGAGACACAGCGAGAGAGGCAACACAAGCAGGGGGAGTGGGAGAGGGAGAAGCAGGCTTCCTGCTGAGCAGGGACCCTGACGACGCAGGGCTCGATCCCAGGACCCTGGGATCATGACCTGAGCGGAAGGCAGATGCTTAATGACTGAGCCACCCAGGTGCCCCTATTTTGTGTTCTTTATTTCATGCTACGTTTAGGACTCTGGTGTGTGTCCTATACTTCCAGTGCATCCCAATCTGCACTAGCCACACTTCAAGGTTCCACAGCCACATGAGCTAGTGGCTACCGTGGTGGACAGTGCAGGTGACTCACCATGATGCGTCAAAGAACATTTTCAGAATAGCTCTGTCATCTCAAAGCAGACCAGGTAAAGAATTCTGCAGTTATACTGAACCTTACAACTATGGCACAGAATGGGCTTTTAAATTCTGATTGAGAGAATTATTGAAGTACGAAATTATTTTTACAGTACGTGAAGTGTCAAAATCAAGGAACTGTAGACTACAGATCATTGAGTGTTACATGGTATTATCTATTAGTGAATATTAAGGCTGTATGCTCCTTGAGAGCAGGGGCAGTGAATGCTTTTTGCTGAAAGGATCTAATGGAAAATGGAAAAATAAGACTCAATTTCATTAGTCCTGGCCCACAACATTAATACACAGCATAAATGAAATTTTAGGTTTGATTAAGGTAGCCCAACTCTGATAGGGCAACACTTTGAGTTCAGATGGAGGCCTAATTCCCATGGGATTCTAAAGCATCACAGAGTATTAGATTCTTGAATACTGTATATGGGCAATACTAATAGGAATTCATTCCAGCTGCTGAAATCAAAGCCATGATGAGAGAACGGACAGGCAATGGGACAACGGACAAGGAAGAAGCCGCGGGGCCAAGCTGGGTCTGGATCAGCACTCAGCCTGTTGAGTGTGGACGGGCCACTTCACCTCTCTGAACCTGTATGTAAAGGGACGGCATGTTTAGACTTGAATTCTGTAGTATTTTAGGGTGTGCTGAGAGGGGAGAGAGGACAGAGAGGACCAGGCACAGGGTAAATGTACAGCAGCTGAAGACGGTGGCGGTGGTGATTTCCTTGTTAATACTCACTATCTGATCCTGGGGAGGATTTGCAAGTTTGCTGTTCTAATTCTGAGACACAGAGTGCTGTGCTTAAACCAGGGTTATGATATGTGCATCTTACGGGCTGGATTGTGTCCCCTGCTTGAAGCGTATGTTGAAGCCCCCACCCCCAGTACCTCCGAATGGCACTGTAGTTGGAGACAGGGCCCTCAAAGAGGTCCTGATCCAATGTGACTGGTACTATCAGAAGAGGAGAAATGTGGACACACATGGACACATCAGGGATGCGCATGCACAGGGGGAAGACCATGAGGGGCCACAACGAGGAGGTGGTCGTCTGTGAGCCAAGGGGAGAAGCCTCAGAAAACACCAAATCCCCCAACACCTGGACCTTGGACTTCTAGCTTCTCTTAACTGTGAGGAAATAAAGTTTTGTGGCTTAAGCCACCTGGACTGTGGTTACTTGTTACAGTGACTCCAGCAAACTCATACAGTGCATAAAACCATCTCTACCCTACCCCACAGTACAGCTGCTTCCCTTGGATTTACAGTCGAGCAGCCCCTCTGTCATGCCTGAGGTGCTGTGGGGAGGAGGCGTGAGAGCACGGACCCTGGGGCAAAGCCTGCTCCTCCCCTTGTGAGCTGCGTGATCCCAGGCAAGTTCCCTCATTCCTGAAAATCAGAGTTCCCTTCTTCTGTAAAAGGACTGATGTTTATGTCACAGGTCATGAGGATTAAATGAATACTCAGAATACCTAACAAAGAGTGGCTTCTACATTTGTCAATGCGCAATTCTCACACAATTCTCTGTCCTCCTTCAGGTGTGATGAGTTGCAACACCGAAAAGACCACTTCAAGGAAGCAGACTGGCTGTCAGGCAAGATGTCTCTTTAAGTGAGTCTTCCCTGACACTTAAAGGCCTTATAATGTACCGGCCTCCTAACTGGTCTCTGCCTCTAGGCTCACCACCTGTCAGTCAAGCCCCTCCACTGCCTTGGAATGACACTCTGAATCCAAGTCGAAACGCACCATCCCTGGCGTGTAACTCTTCAGGGCTCCCTACTGCATGCTGCCAGCAGCACCAAGCCTCAGCACCCCACAGGGAGTGTGCGGCCTCCCACCTCATCTCCCGCCCATGCAGCTCACCTCCCAGCTCTACAGATCAAGTGCAGCTCCACACACCACTTACCACTCCAAGCCACCTGGGAATTCTGACACATTACTCAATCCTTCATCCCTACAGTGGGAACAGTTCCACACACTTGATACAGTTGCCGGGACCCTTACACGAACCGTATGTAAATCTTGGCTAGCACCCACCAGTGCTAGTCCCCTAGGCTGTGCCAACACTCTGAAGGACAGGAGTGCAGTGCACCAGGCTCCCACTCAAAAAGACCAGAGTCCAAGTTTGAAGGTTCTTAACCGTTACAAGTTATATGAGAAAAAAATCTGACATGAGCCAAAAAGAAGAAAGAACTTTATATCCGTGTCAACCTCAGTACCAGAGCTCAGGAGTAACAGCAGCTACTTGTTCAAAGTTGCCTGGCACTCTATGAGTTCATCAAAACAACCACCCAGTCCTTATTTCTGTATGCTTCATAAAGCCAAAATTTTGTTTTGTATATATGGTCTATCTTTGTCCTCCACTTAGAATTTTAAACAGAAAGCAAGAGGTTTCGAGGCATTTAAGAAAACATTCTGAACAGGAATAAACACTGATTTCATATATCAATGAACATCAAGGTATATTATCACAAGAGGTAACTACAAAGCTCTGCTTTGCCTCTGATAGCACTTACTTATTTCCGGGGAAATACCTCTTTATTCACAAATAGGAATTTGAAGTTGTTAGAAAAAAAGGATCACTGCTGCTAAGAAACAGAAACGTTATCTGAATGCCAAACAAAACTTCTGGGGGCTTTTCACCTCAGGCACTGACAATGTAGGATATTTACACATTGCTGATGTGATTCTAAGCCTTCAGACTTGCATAGCCACAAACTTTGTAGACACTGTGCCTCCTCAGAATATACTGAACACTAAGTTAAATTTTTAGAGTAAAAAAAAAATTTCAATTTTTATTTTTCAAGCCTCATTGCTTTCACACTACGATAAGTATGGGAGGAGTAATACATGCTAGTTGGTAGGACAGAGCATGCGTCTCCCAACAGAAATAAAGCAAGCCAAGCCATAGTACCCTCACTGTCTGATCATACCCGCTTCCCAGAGTATATATATGTGGACAGGTAAAAGTGTCTGTTAACGGGGTCTAATCAGAGATCGACTCTTACCTTTGGGCAGGGGTGCTATAGCTGTTATCATAGGAATCATAACTCTGTTCATCATAAGCAGTGCCATATCCATCATCATAGTCCTAAAATAAAAGAGGAGAAGTACAAAAAAGGTCAGAAAAGTTTCTGGAAAAAAAGAACCACTCTGCTTTCAGTGACTCTTTATTAATTCAGCTAACATTTAACTATATATCTAGGTATCGTGTAAAGAAAAATATAAGAGTGACATCAGTGAAAATGATGAGTAAGAACCTCCAAATATTTTCTCTACAAAAGCAAAAAGAAACTGGAAAAAATTGTCAGAATCAACATTTTCAAAAGTCTGAAAATTAACAAAAGATTTGCAGAGATCTAAGGAGCATTTATTTTTAAAAACTTGGCTGAATCTTGGTACAAGCAGTGAGCTCTGTGATGTTTTAATAAGTCCTTTTCCAATATACCACTCCCAGCTCTGCAGGAGCCTTGAAAACCAACAGCTGTAACCACAGTGGATACCAGCAGTCTGGGGGCCACTGGAGGAAGCAGAAAAGGGTGGAGTTCTTTCAAAACCTCATTCCCAGAGGATTTTATTTGACCTGACTTGGAGCTCATCCAGTGCAAAATGCCTTTTCCCTGGGGGTATTCAAAGAAAATAATTAGAGGCAATTATATAAGATTTTAGTTGCTTGAGGTGATGGAGCAAATAACAGTCTAACCAAAAGCCAGCAAGAGAAGTGGGAAGATGAGATATCCATTTGCCCTTTGAATAGCTCTGACACACTCCTGGGAATCTAGAAGGCTACACGCCTGCACAGTACCAATGTAGAAGCCAAGCCCAGGAAAGCCCTGGGAGGACCCTAAGCTCTCTCTTCAGGATGACCTGCAGGTTCAGCACAAGAAGGAAAGGCAAGGCCAAGGAAAGAGTCAGTTGTAAACCAACTGGCTGAGTCTTAATGACCTGTTCCAACATGCTAGGGGCTTAGTTTCCAAGCATTCAGTAAAATCTCTAATCATTAGCTGACCACTAAGGTAACAGGAGACACTTCAGTGACAACACATAATAAACTTTACAGTATTAGTTTGGAAAAGTCACTAAATAAAAAAGGAAAACAAAAAATACTGGAAGGAAGGAGCATTTAATTTCCACAGTTGACACATTAAGTTAAATCTCTAGGTTTATTTTTTAAAGATTTTATTTATTTATTTGAGAGAGAGCAAGCAAGAGAGAGAGAGAGAAGCAGACTCTCCGCTGAGCAGGGAGCCCGATGCAGGACTTGATCCCAGCACCCTGGGATCATGACCTGGGCCGAAGGCAGACACTTAACCCACTGAGCCATCCAGGCACCCCTAAATTTCTAGTTTTAAAAAGAAATTAGGTGATATGCAAAGAAACATGAAAGTATGGTTCATACATAAGAAAAAAGTAATCAACAGAAACTGACCCTGAGGAAGATGAGACACTAGACTTACTAGACAAAGACTTTATATAAGTTATTTGAAATATATTCAAGAAACTAAAGGATACTCTATGTCTAAATAACTGAAGTATGAGAACAATGCCTCACCAAATAGAGAGTATTAATATAGCTATAGAAAATAATAAGGAATCCAAAGAAATTTTTGAGTTGTAAAGTATAATAAGTGAAATGAAAAATTCACCAGAGAGGTTCAACAGCAGATATAACTAGGCAGAAGAGAGAATAAGTGAACCTGAAGGTGGATAATTGAGATTATCCAGTTTGAGGAAGAAGATACAAAAAGATAAGGAAAAATGAACAGGGTCTCAGAGACCTGTGGGACAGTATCAAACATGAACATATGCATAATGTGATACCCAGAGGAGAGGAAAGGAAGGAGCAAAAATAGAAAATAATGGCTAAAAACTTCCCGAATTTGATGAAAAACTTTAATCTACCATCCAAGAAGCTCAAAAAATTCAAAGTAGGGTAAGCTCAAAGAGACCCACACCTATGTACATCATCATCAAAATGTTGAAAGACAAAGACAAAGAGAGGATCTTAAAGCAGCAAGAGAGAAGCCGCTCATCATGTGAAAGAGATTCTCAATAAGAGCAAGAGCTGATTTCTCAAGAAAGACCATGGAGGCCAGAAGACGATGGGATTCCACATTCCAAGAATTAAAAGAAAAAGACTGTCACCTAAGAATTCTATAACCAGCAAAGCTATCTTTCAAAAATGGAAATATTAGAGGCACCTGGGTGGCTCAGTCATTAAGCGTCTGCCTTCGGCTCAGGTCATGATCCCAGTGTCCTGGGATCGAGCCCCTCACTGGGCTCCTTGCTTGGTGAGGGGCCTGCTTCTCCCTCTCTCACTCCCACTGCTTGTGTTCCCTCTCTCACTGTGTCTCTCTCTGTCAAATAAATAAATAAAATCTTCAAAAATGGAAATACTAATGTATTCTTGGGTAAACAAAAACAGAGAATTCATCAATAGCAGATATGTTCTACACGAAATGGTAAAAGGAGTCCTTAAGGTAAAGTGAAAGGTCATTAAAAAGTAACTTGAATCCACATGAAAAAATAAGTAACACTAATACAGGTAGCTACTTAGGGAAAGACAAAACTATAAACGTGTTTTTGTTGTAATTCCTTTTTTCTCGTTTGATTTAAAAAAACAATTGCATGAAGAACTAACTGCAATTCTGTGTTGATGGGCACACAATGTATAAAGCTGCAACTTATATGACAGAAACAACACAAAAGTGGGCAAGTAAGGACAGAGCTACAGAAGGAGCAAAGTTTTTGTGTACTGTTAAAATTAAGCTGGTGTAATTTTGAAAAAGACTGACATAAGTTAAAAAGTAAACTGCAATCTCCAGGGCAGACTAATTAAACAAACAAACAAACAAACAAAAAACAAGAAAAGAGAGGTGCCTGGGTGGCTCAGTTGTTTGAGCATCCAACTCACATGTATGTGCACTCTCTAAAAGTAAATCAATAAAACCTTTTAAAAAAAAATAACAAGAAAAAAATGACAATGCAGTTAAAGTGGTGCAATTAAAAAAAATCTAACAACAAAAGGAGATAGTAAGGTACAAAAAAGACTTAAGACAGAGGGAAAACATAGCAAAATGGCAGATATAAATCCTATCTTATCAGTAATTACACTAAATGTAAATGGACTAAATAAAATGGAATAAAAAAAAACTGGCATCATGTTTAAAAGAGATCCAACCATATGCTGTCTACAAGAGATACACTTTAGATTCAAAGATAAAAATACATTGAAAAAAAAAAAAAGGACGGAAGAAGATACACCATGGACATACATATCAGAAGAGAACCACCACAGCTGCACTAATATCAGACAAAACAGACTTTAAGACAAGAATTGTTACCAGAGTAAAATCACATTTATTTATAATGATAAAAGAGTAAGTCTATCAAGATGATAATTATAAAATTATATACACCTATATAACAACAGAGCTCAAAAGAAATGAAGCAAAAACTGACAAAATTACAGGGAGAAAGAGATAATCCAACAATAATAGCTGGGAACTTAAACATCACACTTTAAATAATAAAAAGAACACCTACAAAAAAAATCAAAAAAGAAATAGAAGATTTGAACAATACAAAATAATATACCTAACACACATCTATAGAACACTCTACCCAGGAAGGGTGAAATACACATTCTTCTCAATTACACATGGAACATTCTCCAGGATAGACCATACATTCTCCCAATGCAAAATTCACTACAAAGCTAAGTAGTCAAAACAGTGAGGTACTGGTAGAGATGCAGATCAACAGAACGGAACTGAGGGGACAGAAATAAACCCTCCCAGCTATGGTCAATTCATTTTCAACAGGGTGCCAAGACAATTCAGTGGTGAATAGAATAGTCTTTTCAGTATATGGTGTGGGAA
The DNA here is from genome assembly GCF_037043125.1 of Eumetopias jubatus. NCBI lineage: Eukaryota > Metazoa > Chordata > Mammalia > Carnivora > Otariidae > Eumetopias > Eumetopias jubatus. The sequence continues at coordinate 114,709,075 of NW_028274810.1, forward strand.
CAACTGAATACTCACATCCAAAAGAATAAAGTTGTACTGTTACCTCACACCGTATACAAAAACTAATACAAAATGCATCACACATCTAAGTATACAAGATTAAATTATACAACTCCTGGAAGACATCATAGGTGTAAATCTTTTTAATTTTGGAATAGTAATTAGTTTCTTAGATATGTCAACAAAAGCACAAACAGCCAATAAAAATATAGACAAAATAGACTTCATCAAAATTAAAAACATATGCATCAAATGACATTAGCAAGACAGTGAAAAGACTATCCACAGGATGGAAGAAAATATTTCCAAATCACATATCTGATAATGGTCTAATATTCAGTATAAAAAGAGCTCTCACAACTCAACAATAAACAACAACAACAAGAGCAAAAGCCATCCTCCTAGTGCTACCGGAGACAAGCTTCAAACTGAGGACATTCTGCAGATGTAATAACAAGCACACTACAGTTATTTTAAAAGCACTGTGGAATTCAAAAACGTTCAGAGAAATGACCATCTCATAAAATCAAATCAGATATACTACAATGACATTTATGTCCATGAAAGTATGAATCCTACCCTGAAACTGATTACCAAGTTTCTGGTGTTAGTCAATCATAAAGTGACTTTGGATTACTTGCTATTTACTTAATATTTAAATGGGCCTGAAAAAAAAATCTATCTTGGAACATTGGTCTTACCAATGTTAATCAGTTTAGTGATTACCACCAGATCTCTTGAAGTAGAGAAATATGGTCAAGGGGTAAGAAAAAGGATCTGGAGTTAGGTGAGCTTCCATAATTTACTATCAATGATTTTAGTCAGGCTCATTCCCATATCAGAGTCTGTTTCTTTGCCTGTAAATTGTGATCCCTTAAGTATTCTGAAGGGATGGGAAATTATATATACACACATGTGTACATATTCCAGCAAAATGTGTGACATGTATTAAGAACTTTATGAAGGACAGCTTATATAATTAATTGTTATATTAAAGCATTACCTATAAAGACCTCTCTCCTGGATTTCTAAAATAATACAACGAACAGATAAAGAACATCAGAAGCCTCTACATGCAAGGGTATGAGCCAAATAACTGGTTTTAAAGTGATTACCTTAGTTTATTCTTTCTTAAAAAGCATCTATTAAATATTAGACCTCAATCTATTTCGCTTAGGTAAACACAAATATTTAAGTAGGAAGTTACATTGTGATGATTTGCATTTTGTGAAACAAATATCAAAACTAAGAGACAGTATGGTCTCTGTAGGAATAAGGCTTATACATTTTGTATGTGATCCCCTAATTTTTTTAAATGTTTTTTTCACAAAGGAGGAACTTAGTATTTGTTGAAGAGCTACATGTCCAGTACTTTGGGCACAAGACAGAATAAAATATAAAATGAATTCTCAACAAATAGGGGCAGAGGAAAAATAAAAGTGAAGACTACAGTTAGCACACAATATATAAACCACAATGTTCCTCACAGTCACTAAAGGCAGATTACTAATTTGGTGATCTTCCAATGACCAATGTAAGAAGGAGAAAGCTATCAGACAAGATACAAGCAAAACACAACAACAAAATTGATGGGATTTTATAATGCAGTAAGTCATATAATGCAGGTATTACTGTAATTCTGGTGAATTAATAAATTAAAAGAAGCTGGTATTCTTAATGGAAAGAGTAATATTAAGTTAAATTAAAAAGAACAAAACCCTTCCACTTGACGCCTACCCTGTTCCTGGCACTCGGTTAGAAACAATGAATGGAAGTGGAAGCGGAGCGTCATCGTCTGCTCTGGTGTGGAACAGGAGGACGGACAGACCACTGAAGGGATCATGATGACACAGTATGTCAAGTGCTGTGGCAAAGGTGAGCACTGCAGTGGCACAAAATTGCCCAAAGGGGAATGGGAACGGAGAGGAAGACTCCCCAAGTGCCAATGCTAGCACTTAGTTTCAAATGCTGAGAAAAGCTAAAGCAGCTGTTGAAATTCATTAAAAATAAAAACCAGGCAGAATGAACAGCAGGTGCAAAAACAGTAGAGGTATAGATATCTGAGAACCCTTCTCATCCAGGAAAGCAAGTGGGCACACTGTGGCAGAGGAGAGAGCAATGAAATGGAGAAACCCATAAACCAGATCATGACGGCCACATTAAGGAGCATGGATTTGGATTCTGAGTGACATGATCCACCTCGTGGTTTAGAACTCTCTCCCAGGGAACAGGGTGTGTGCACAGAAGAGCAAGGGTGAATCCAGAGGGCTGTACTTGTAAGTAGTTCATGGCACTGCACAGTGTGGCAATGTGGAGCTCATGGTTCTTCAGGAATATGTTAGTAGCCTGGAAACAGTATGGCTTCACCAAGTCAAGAATTCTACTTCTATGCTTATTTAAGGGATCAAGATTGTAAATGAGTGGAACTTTCTTAAATAACTAAATGTTAAGTGCTATACTATTTGAACTCTACAGTTATGTCATTCATTCCTTGTTCGACTAGTCGGTCAGATTATTACAATGCTAGAAATTTACTTGAATTTTCAAATTGTTTAGGTCATTGAATTAATGACTTCCATGTTTTTACACTGAAGACTTTGATTAAAATTGCAATTCTCACATAATTTCACAGCTGGATTTGGCCTTGGGGGCACTGCTCCTCCCATGACAAAAATTGTCTGTTCAGTGGACGACACTTGAAAAATACGGGGAAGTGTGAAGAACAATGGGATGGGAGAGGAGGGAAAGCGGAGTCTAGGTGCAAACACGGGAGTAGAGGGCATTCTGGATGATCACCTGCCACCTTCCTGCAAGGCAGGAAAGGAGGTCACTGGCAGACAACATTTGGGGGTTTAATCAGAAAGGGCTCAAGGGTCGGTCACCATGGGGAAGGGCAGGGGGCGGAGTGGGTAAGAGCCCCTCAGCACTAAGCTTCTTTGCTGAGGACTAATCTGGGCATCAGCAGCTCTGTCTCTCTCTCTCTCTCTCTCTTTTTTTTTTTTTTTTGAATGCTCTTAATGTTCCCAACTACTGTTTGCTTGTTTTCTTATTTAATTTGATATTAAGAAATTCCTCTTTGAATTTTTCTGAGGCCAGAGCAGGAATTTTAACAAATAGTGAATGCATTATTGTTACAAGTTAACATATAATTGAGTAGAGATCATAAATCTAGTAGAGAGGGGATGTCACAGACGTAGTTCAATCACACGCTAAGCTGAGAATCTACTCTAAGAACCTGGGGTGGGGGATACGTATGTCCCTGTTGGCAGTGCTCAGACATGTTGAACGATTTTCTTTACACTTGAAATCTTTGGGTAATTTCTCACATTTCTTTATTTTCTCTGAGAGAACATTCTCAGAGAATGTGACATGGCCCAGTCAACATGTCAGCCTCATTTTTTGCCACGTGTCCTGAGCCTCAAGGGTAATAATTACTTCCAGTCCACCTGCTGCTCCCGACAAGCCTCTGCTCCCACCCCTCTGCCAGGGGAAGTTCTCACTGTGTGGCTCAAAGGACCCTCCTCTCCTGCTGTATCTTCTCAGCCCCAAGAAACCAGAGTCTATCACACCCGTGTGATGCCAGCAATGGATCAGATACACATCTGCATTACTGTGCGGAAATGAGTGGGCCTTGGCCTCCCCCACCGTTGCGAACATGGATCGTGTCTTGTTTATTCTTTCACACAGAGTAGGAACAGAGCCTGGAGCCTAGGAAGAGCTGCTCGATACATCAGTCCTCATTCCATTGCTGGACTGAGTGACTGCAGAGGAAAAAGCATGCGATCCACCCGCCCCTCCCCCCCAACCTGGTTCTGCCTCCTGCCCTGAGCGTGGGCCTTATGAACTTGTTTATTCTAAGAACCTACTGAATTTCTCTGGAAGAAGCTTAAGAGAGCTCCCTGACATTATTAAAATGCAGTGCAAAGATGTTTTATCTCCTTTGCTGTACTTTTAAAATAAGGTCCTGTACCTGTGAGTGGGGTAGTACAGGAGATACACATCCCTAATAAAATGCTAAGAATCCACTGGTCTCCAAAAGCTCTGAAGGCACCCTCATCTGGGCAAAGTCAGTGCGTCTAGCTTTCCCCTCCCACCACCATCCCACCTGGCAGGAAGTCTTGAGTTACTTCCTTGCGATCTCTACATTCCCATGGTGACTATGGTACCATCATCCAGAAATTCTCAGCTGGACTCGTACAGTATTCTAACTCATCTCCCTGGAAGAGCTCCCTTATCTAAACCTTCCTCCAGAATTAGCCACTAAAATGTGAGTCTGAGCTTATTGCTTCCCTGCTTACAAATCTCCACTCCCCATCCTTCCTGTTCCTACAAAATAAAGCACACATTGCCAAGCCTCTTGTGGGCTTGCCTCAGCATCCTACCCAGAGATAGTGCAGGGCACGCTGCAGCACCTTGCTGAGACCCTCTAGAAGCTTCGCAGTTTCATGCTGTAAATTCTCTGTACCTGCTGCTCCCTCTGCTACCACTTTTTGGGTTTTCCACCAGAAGACCTCAGGCTGAAATTTCACACCCTCCTTTGTGCCTCCACAATAACTCATAACTTGCTTATACAAGGGACCTGGAATTATCCCTCTGTCTCCCTTCTTTCCCCTGGGTCTGCAAGGTCCTCAAGGGTAAGGCCCAAGCCTTACTTGTTCTCTTCTATCCTCAACATCTGGCATGTTGGAGGCTCACAGTGACCTTGTTGAATAAATGAATGACAAGAACTAAGTACAGACCAAGCAGCAGGAAATATAGCAATAACTTCTTTAACATGAGTGCAAATTAAGGAGATATTATAGGATCAAATGCAATATTTATAATAAAATACAATAAATGTTGGTAATGAGACCTCACCTGAATTCTTCTGTCAAACATTACTGTCCTCAGCAAAAATTCCCTTTTAAAACTCTGTATGCTATTTCTGAAAGTCAGAACATTATAAAAAACAGCAAACAAACATGGTCAAGAAATAAATGTATATTAATATAAAGTCCTGCCTCATTAACAAAGAGTTACTAATTCAACAGGCTACACCTCTGAGTTTTTGACAGTGAAGACGTCTATGTGGAATTTAACTGAGACGGTGACCTGGATACTTGCTAGACACCAGGGCTACATGAAGAGAAACATGTTCTCACACAGATAGAGATTCTGCGTTTGCCATTCCCGACCTAGAAAACTCCAACCGACAAATGGCCAAATACCAAAGAAATTTTGCTTTGAAAAGAAGAGATTTTCCGGGATAGAGGAAACAGCATGACCTATTTTTAATTCTATTTCTGTCACAAGTAAAATCAAGCATAACATTTAAGCTGGGAAAACCCATTTTAAACAGAGGAATTTACAAAAGACAGTGATTTTAAGAAAGAATGTTTCAGTTTTAAGTCCTTTTAAAAGGAAACAATTACCCTATATAACACCTCACTTTAATTAGGGTGATATCTGGTCATTTTGAAATGCAAAAAGTTTTCATTTATAATACAGCACTAAAATGTATTAAAATCTATACTCTTGGGGTGTCTGGGTGGCTCAGTCAGTTAAATGTCTGCCTCTGGTTCTGGTCATGATCCTGGGGATCGAGCTCCCTGCTCAGTGGGGAGTCTGCTTCTCCCTCTCCCTCTGCACCCCCCCAACTCGTGCTCACGCATTCTCTCTCAATAAAATCTTAAAGACATCTATAGTCTTATAATGATTATCTTGAGTTTATAAAGCAAACATTAAGCTAAAAACAGTCTTTTCAGAAATGCATTTTCCCTGGGTTCTGAGTAATAATATGCTTGTCAAGTATCACCAATGACCATGAATATATCACATAACCAAGTTGTTTTATAATTAAGGACAAAAACCACAATATTAGTAATAATTCTAAATAAGAATCTTTTCCATAATCATTCAAATATCATTAATTCAACAATCAAATCACATCCCTAGGTATTGTTTATGGCTGTGAGGAATATATTATGCATCTTCTAGACTCATACAAATTCTTCCTATCAGTCTTTGGAGTCTGAGCCTGTGTTCAAATTCTAGCTCTACCTCTTACTAGCTGTGCAGCTTTGGGAAAATCACCTAACCTCCTCAAACTGCAATTTTATAATTTGCCAAATGGGAATCGTAATCCATGTTATGGTTATTTCCAATGGTTGTAGATGGATTAACCAAAAAGTATATATGAAAGCTACCTGACACAGTACCTGCCCAATAAAGGTAGATTTATTTAAGAATCTATCTCTTAGCACTCTCAAACTCTTAAGCCAGAGAAACAGCGGAGCTATCCATGTATTTGTCTTTTACAGACTATGATAAATTCTTAAAACTTGGGTCTAAAACTGCAATGTCTGCACGTCCATTCAGCAAATGTTAGTATGAACTGCCATGGTTTTGGAGGAAGAAGTGGCTGCCCACAGCTTGTGAAAACAGAGCTATGCCAGTTATTCACAGAATGACTTCTCTCCTCTCAGTTCGTACCTAACAGACACAATTAGATTTATTTGGATTTGACAAGGTGCTCAAAAATACAATAAAGGAAAATTAGATAACAGAGAGGTTAACCGAGCAATTGCACAAACAAGGGAAGGGAAAGCTGTATACAGAAAATTAAAGAAAACCAAATTAAACCAGAAAATCCCATGAGGATGGAGGAAAGCAGAATTACTAAATTGTATTAAGGCCACATTAGCACATCAGGCGAAAGATTTTTTTTATCAATTTTTCCACGTTCCAAGGGAGGTGGGCATTTGTTGATTGTCTACTACTCTACTTGCCAGGCATTGCTCTAAGCACTGGGGGTACGATACTGAACAAACAAAACCAACTGCGTCCTTGTCCCCGTGGGGCTTACAGTCTGGTGGTGGTGGGGGGGCAGACAGACAAAACCAAGCATCCCAAAGATAGTATGTGGACGCAGTAAGAGGTGGGGGAGGCAGCCAGAGGAACCTTAACAAGGACTCTATGTACAAATGTGAAGGGACTGAGGCGCTGCTTATGCAGATTTAAGGGGGCGGGAGGGATTTCAGGCAGAATGAACAGCAAGCACAAAGGTCCTGAGGTACAGACAGCCAGGTGGAGTGAGCCAGAGGGAGGACAGGAGCCAGGTCCTCCGGGGTCTATGGGGCTTGATGTGAAGGAGGTGACCACCAGAAGCTTCTGTGCCTCATGAGGGTTTCTGTGTTGTCCGGGATTTGTCTTTCTGCTTCACTTGACTTGGCTTCCTCGACACTGTTTCTTCCTTCATCTGCACCTAATCTGCTGAAAACCATTTACTTAGTTCTTTTTTGTATTTTACAGTTCTAGAATATCTGCTTTCTGTATTTCTATATTTTCCAGTTCTCTGCTTAAACCATCATTCTCATCTTTTAATTCCTTGATGATAAAGAACATATAGTTATTTTAAATGGTGGCTTCAACTTGTATTTACATATAAAATTACAGAAAAAAATTGAAAGTCTACACTACATATTTCTCCAGAGAGAATTTACATCTGCTTTGGGTGGGAGGATAGGAGAATCAGCAATTCCAGCTTAGCCGGAGCCCACAAGGGACTGGGACCACCAGACAGCCTTCCCGTGTGAGTGCTTTTCTGAGCTCCAGTGCAAAGCCTATGGGGTCACCAACCCTCTGCACCCAAACCTGGGGGGCCTTAAACTCCCAACTTTTAAAAAAAATGTTTTTAACCTTTCCAAACTCCAGATTTCTTTAAAGCTCAACTGCCCTCTCAGCTACCTCTTCAGGAACCGGCAGAAGCCCTCCCAGGGGTTCTCAAACTGGGTTCTACCAGAGAATGAAGCCTGATGCCCCATGCCCGCTGTGTACAAAGTGAATTCACTTCTCTCCTATGCGTCTAGAAAGATAGTACTTTCACAGCATCATTTGCTATATTCCGTGATTTGGATGAGGCAGCCCAGGTGAGAAAGGCTGCCGCAAGGGAAAAATCGCTCAGAAATGCTGAACTCACCTCTTTGGCTCTCGTTCTCTTCCAGGTGCTGGCCAGTATTTGTTTTGTTTGTACTTTACTAGCTCTTACACCTTCAAAGATGTTTTGTTTGGTGTTTTTGTTTCACCTTTCCCAGTGGCTCTCAGCAAGAAGGTCTGCAGCAGACTCTCATGAATGGGGTATCCCTGAGGACAGGGGCTTCCCCTGCCTTTTGGGCTACCATGTCCTCCAGGGCCCGGCAGGAAGAAGCATTCGGTAAATCCTTTCTGAATGAGTGGATCAATAATGAATGACCAACAGTTGTGGATTCATTCACTCACTCTTCCCAGTGTGAAGACAGCCTCTCTGTGAATGGACAGCTGGCCAGGAGTGAGACACCAAGGGACTCTAGTGTCACCAGGAAGAAGGGTCTCCTGGCCCATAAAAACGCAAACCTACTGCACAGTGCAGAGGTTTCTCTACAAGGAAAATAGAAGCCTCAGACGTTCAGAGTTTTACACTGTTAGCACTAAGATTGCTCCTTGCTTAGCTTTCAGCCTGAGAAACCCTCAGATTATCACCTGGTCTAAGGGCAGATGCACCTGCAGGAAGACGTACTGCTGTGTGATGAACAAGAGTACTGGGTCTGTCGAGTACAGCATTCTTCAGACACAAATTGGTCATATTTTAAACCCCTTTATCCAAGTATAAAACAAGGCATAAAAAGGTACAAACCCTAAGTGCATGACTCAGTGAATGTTCACCGAGTAAGCACAGCTATGTAACCAGTGCTCAGATCAAGAACCGGAGCACCAACCCCCACCCCTGCAGCCCGAGGCAGCCCTGGCACCTGTCCTCAGTTACTACCTCCCCCGAGCAGGAACCACTGTCCTGACTTTCAACACCATCAAGTGAGCTCAGCTTGCATTTGAGCTTTATATCAACGGAGTCAGGGTGACTCCTACACTACCAGCTTTCACTCACCCAACAGAGTGCTTGTGAGATCCGCCCGCCTTGTCGTATGTAGCTTCAACAGCTGGTTCCTTTTTTGCTGCCTGAAAATACTGGTCCATATCATCACACTGTGACTTGTTTGTCCACTCCTGTTTTGATAGAGATTTTGCTTCTTTCTAGTTTTTGCCTACTCAGCTCTTGCACAAGTCTCGTGGTGCGTCCTTGTATGCACCTCTGTTGAGTAGTACCCAGGAACAGCATCACTAGGTCTTAGGGAAGCATGTGTTCGGCTTTAACAGGGGCTATCAAATATTTTTCTGAAGTAGTTACATCAGTCTGTTTCTACAGCAGCAGAGGAGAATTCCTATTGCACCCCATTCCAGTAAAAACTGGAAATTATCTTTTTTGATTTTAACTATTTTCATGGGTGTGAACAGCACTGATTATTATCTTATCATATACAGTAATCCCCACTTATCCAAGATTTCGTCTTCTGTGGTTATAGTTTCCTACAGCCCACCGCCGGCCAGAAGCAGATGGTCCTCCTTGTGACCCCTCATCAGAAGGTCAACAGAAGCCTCTCACTACATCACATGCCTGCGTCATCCCCCTCTCTCCGTCTGGTTACGAGGGCCTTTCATCGCCTCACATCCTCCCAAGAAGAAGGCTGAACAGCACAGTAAGATATTTTGAGAGACAACACTCACATAGCTTTTATTACAGTATATTGCAATAACTGTTCTATTTTATTATTACTGTTGTTAATCTCTTAGTGTGCCTCATTCATGCATTAAACTCTATCATGGGTATGTATGTACAGGAAAAACCACAGTGACCGTACTGTTGACTACTACCTGCTGTTTCAGGCATGCCCCAGGGGTCTTGGAACATATCCTCCACAGTTCAAGAGGGACCACTGTATTAATGTCTGGGGCACCATTAGCAAGGGTCTGCCATGAAAGACAGAGCTACTGGTACACTGAAGAATTAGATTTTTTTTTTTTTTTAAGATTTTATTTATTTATTTGATGGAGAGAGACACAGCGAGAGAGGGAACACAAGCAGGGGGAGTGGGAGAGAGAGAAGCAGGCTTCCCGCCAAGCAGGGAGCCCAGTGTGGGGCTCGATCCCAGGACCCTGGGACCATGACCTGAGCCGGAGGCAGACGCTTAATGACTGAGCCACCCAGGCGCCCCCCTGAAGAATTAGATTTCTGAGCCAAAAATAAAATTACTTATATACCACTTTTTACGTGCCAGGCACTATTTTAAATACTTCCTTTTTTTAAAAGATTTATTTGACACAGAGAGAGCGAGCGAGCAAGCAGGAGCAGGGAGAGGGGCAGAGGGAGAAAGAATCTTTAAGCAGACTCCCCGCTGAGCATGGAGCCCAGCTGGGAGTAGGGGGGCTCTACCCAGGCTCCATCCCACAACCAGGAGATCATGACCTGAGCGGAAACCAAGAGCCAGCTGTTTAAACAACTGAGCCACCCAGTGCCCCTAAACACTTTCCATATGTTAAGTGGTCTAATCTTCATAACACTATGTGTTAAGTACTAATATTTCCATTTAAGAATCAGGGACTGAGGCATAGAGCAGAGAAGCAATTCATCCAAAATTACACAGCAATTAAAGACACGGCAAAGATTTGAATCTGGTCAGTCTGACTCCTGCCTTTGCTTGTAACTATGGTGATAAATATATTGCTCATCCCCATAAAACAGAGGATCAGACCCTATACTGTAATCAACTCCTTGGGATAATGCTGCACTCCGAGGACACGTCTGGATGGCCAGCGGGCCTTCCACATGTGTTACCCCGCCTGACAATGTGGCTTTATTTTAAACTGCTTTAGCCCTGGAGTATTTTTCAAGGTTCCATGTCCTGTTATGTACCTTACACTCTGCTAACAAACTGGATAAAAGCAAAAGCATAAAGATAAAGATGATAATAAACCTCATCAGTAAGAGAGTACTGCCACACCTCTGCTGGCTGCCCCCAAATCCACCAAGGCGTCCCACAGGTCTCTGCCTGTGAACAGCATGTTGAGTCCTCACGGACAGCTTCCCAGCTCTTCCTGCCTGAATGCTGCCATCACCCTTCCCTGTTCGGTTTGCTGTCTCCTCTAGAAGTCTTTCCACATTCCATCAAGCAGATGGTCTTCCTCCATTGGTCCTCCTGAAATAGTCTGGATGTGTTTTTTTTTTTTTCCCCCTGTATCAACAAATCAAATATTACTTACTACATGCTAGGGCCTGTGGATAAGAAGGCATAGCACCTATCATCAACAACTTAAAATGTAAGGGAAATAATTATACAAATAAAGCGAGTGATCACATTGTTCTAGGAAGTATCTTAAGTAGGATGTATACACATGGATCCAACAGAGAACAACAACCTGAAACAGATAGTGGGCTATGGGAGGATTCAAAGTGGGGGTGATAACAGTGTTTCTTCCTGGGTCCGGACTTCCTGATGGCAAGGGGTGAGTTCGATGAACACTGGTTAATGCGCGAGGAAAATCATAAAACTGAGCTGGCAGGTTCTTGTAGGGGATCTGTTATGACAGAGGACTATTCCAATGGTTCTCAAGTCCCCTCCCTGCCTCAGCCCTAATTCACCTGGGGGACCTGACACCTCCATCACGGTAGCTCAGACATAACCACCATTGCTCACTCGCTCACTTCAATGGGCAAGCCTCGTGACAGAGGCTAAATGTGTTCTCCATGCCCTAGAGACACTGTCATTCCAGAGTCCTCCATGCTCTTAAAACACTTTTCTGGTTGTTTTGTTTAAAGTACAGAGAAGAAAAAAACACCTCTAAATACATAAATTTAAAATCTAAAATCATTTCTTAAAGTTTTACCTTTCCAAAATAGGTCAACCTTTCAAGCAATTTAGGAAAGAGATTGACTTAGGAAGGTCCAGGAGATAGACATTTCAAGTAAATTGCATGTGGCTCTTACTCTTGCTCTGGTAAAATGGATGTAAAAAATTATAGAACCTTCATCTTTTAATCTAAAATAAAAAGGTGTCCCTAGGCTTTTCAATTCACATTTAAAATGCATTTTCATAAATAACCTTTTCACAATCTGTACTCTGTTTTAATTAAATTTCTCACTGTGGAAAACAAGATAATTGAAACAATTTAGAGATTAGTTAACTGTCAAAAAACTATGACAGTAGTCACTGCACTGGGAAAATTTGCCACCGGTACAACCCTCTTCTGTAACTAAAGTCCCCAAACTAGTCATGTAATCAAAACTTCAGGTGAGCTCACAAAAAAAAGACAACGATGGCTTCACTGAGTCTTCAAAACAAAATCTACATTACAGAATTACATGTACATTTAAAAACTATATTTGGTTTTAACAATGGATTGTGGATCACCACATCAAAAATTAATGATGTATTGTATGGTGACTAACATAATAAAATTAAAAAACAAACAAACAAAAAAAAACTATATTTGGTTTTCCCTAAAGGCCTTCGCGGATGTTTCTGGTCACCGAAAACTTGGAAGAGTTTACTCTTCTGGCAAAGGAGTCAATGGCAGTCCCCGTATGGCCATGTTTTGGAGGAGGACACTGAGTATGGCAGGAGCAGGGTGGATCTTAAAGCAAGTTTCATCTTCTGCAGTGTCAATGAGCCATGATGCTGGAGAACAGGCAGAACCCTGTTCCCTAAACCCATGCTTTAGATTGCTGCTCCCATTCAAAACTCTGACTTTTTAAACCTGGATTAAGTTAACAAATGGCAGCTGCCCTGTGAGTAAACACCCCTCAGAAGCTGCAGTAAGACAGTCTTGAGAAGCCCCATCTCCGCATCTGAAAATGTGTAGCGGGTGCAGAGCACAGGCTCCAGGATGTCTGGAGCCTCTACAAGTAGGTACTACCGCCCACATGGGTGAGGCATCGCAGTGGGATAATCAGAGCATATCAAGTACTTGCATGGCTTCCACATTCTGACAAAGTTGTAGGACTTCTAGAATGCCCTGACATACTTATGTTGAAAGGGGATCACAATCCATCAGCTCAGCCTCAAAAGCTTACGATTACACGGACGCTATCAGGGACTTCCCTGACTGGCACGTACTTCCTATGAAGAAACAGATGGGTGACACTGGCATAATTAAATGAGTTAGAAAAGAGTATGATTAAAGTTTCTAAGATGATCTGAGTTTGTACATCTTGTGAGCATGCATTTGAAAAGAAGTCTCATTTTTAAAACATTTTTCAGAACTTCTGTTCTAGAATTCAAGAGACTCAGAGCCACTCACTCACTTTCACTTTTAGCTTGTCACTCATTAAAATTTAGTTTGCTTTGTTTATTCTGTGACTTTCTTCTCAGTACCAAGATTTCTATTTGATGAATATACAGTTCCTTATTAGTAAAAGCATCTCTAGGGTGTTAGAGAACCAAGTAAACTTCAAAAAACAATCAATTATAGAATTTTCAAGTTGTAAAAAGAAGTTAGGACAGTGTCCGGCCTAACCTGCTGGTTCCTTGGGTGAAGTACCATGACGGGCACTTTGTAGTCACAGAAACCAAAGCCCAAAAGGGTTCAACAATTTGCATAAAGAAATGATGGTGACACTGATAAGAAGGGAGACAAGAAACCAGGTATTTCACCTCTCAGAATAACATTCTCTTTATTAAATTGTATTGTCTTTCGCATTCATTAGTTCACTAAATGAGCCATGTTATGTTACTAAAATTGGTGTCAGATACTTAATTTTACTTCACTAAGTATATTTAACAGTGCACATGACACATGGAATGACACAATTAGTTGGCAGTAATAAAGGCCACTCTCCACATGTTTATGTATGATCTCTAAACTGTCAGGCCCTGTGACAGGCTCTGGGTGAAGAGGAGAGAGGAGAGAGGAGAGGAGAGAGGGAGAGAGGGGAGGGGGGAAGGGGGGGGAAGGGGGAGGGGGGAGGGGGGAGAGGGGAGAGGGAAAAAGAGCTGGCATGGACAAAACAAGAAGGGCATTCCAAGACAACCGATCGCATGCAAGGCGACATGGCATTCAGGTCCCTGTCGTGTTTAAGGAACTAGGGCAGGTCAACAGAATGTAATATGATCATGTGGGGATGGCAGAAGGCTAGAAGGCTGAAGAGTCAGTCAGAAAGGATACTCAAGAAGGCCTTCAGATGTCACTCAGAAAAATCTCAAATTTATCCTTCGAGAATTCTAAACTAGTTCTTCTATTCTGGAGCTGGGGAGGCAGCAGCACTCTCAGACTTAGACACTAGAAAGGGCTCTAGAAGTAGTGTGAATAATACGTTACTGAAGGGAAGGACCCAGAGCAAGGACAAGGCCATGAGCAAGGGTGTGACTAAGTAGATGATAGCAATCATCCACATGTCTGTCTGCACACCCACCCATCTGCCCATCTAAACAACCAGTATTTACTGAAAGACTACTGTGTGCTGGGCGGTAGAAACAGGAGCATGAACACAGGTGGAAAGCTGGTGACAGGTGAGACATGGGTACAGGCATTACAGACAAGTGCAGACCGGGAGAAGTGCAGGTGCTCCAGGAGGACATGGCCACAGCACGTGAGCTGGATGCTGCGAGGGAGGGGTGTCTCCCGAGGAGGGCAAGCACCTTAACTAAAGCTATGGTGACGTGAGGAGCGGGAGACCCAACAGCTACGCAGACGTGAAAAGACATGAAAAGACTTGGTTTGTTCCCTGATTACAGGGAATGAGAAGAGGCACAGGGGAGCCCTTGCAGCCTGGGGATATGGCGGTGCCGTCCACACTCACCGGTCTCTGTGAGCCCGAGGGGCTGGCCCAGACCACAGCTTTGACAGTGCTCTGGAGCACTCAGGGACAGGAGGGTACACGAGGGAGAGGTGGGAGGCAGAGGTTTAGATCTGGAGTCAGGAACGTGTAGTGTTAGGTGCAATCATGGAGGTGGCCAACATTTTTCAGAGATAATAAAAGATACTGAGTGTTTGGAGAACATGCATCTATTTTGATTGTGTGTTTTCTCTGCATGTGGAGCCTAAAGTGATTTATCAAAAATGGTTTCATTTTAGAAATTCATATGTAAATTGGGCTCTGCCAGGAAGCGTCAAACATGTCTTTCTATGTAATTACACCAACATTTTGCATTGTTAAAGTGCTCTCATTGAATGTATTCCGGGTTATGCTAATTACGCAGTTATTTAATTATTTGGACACAAGTAATGAATCAATGTTATTCTGGGGAAGAGGTACTTCTTGTTCTCAAAAAAGAGATGAGAAGTTACAGTAATTATGTCTAATTTTACTAAGTTAAAAGTGGAGCAGAAGGTCCCAATTTATTCCCAAATGGTTGAAAACATATCCATTATCTGTTTTCTTCTCTCCTGGAAAAAAAAAGCTAATCATGTGAATTGTCTTGTTTCCTTAGAGTTATTCTTAAAAGACAAGCATTCAGTGACGGGAGGATCTGGTCTCCCCGACAGTGAGTCTGTTCCTTGCACATGGCCACTGCCTGTCACCTGCCCTTTCCGAACACTCACCTCCTCACAGACCAACAGATTTATTTGCTGACAGATGTTCTTCTCAAGGACGCATGCTCAGGGAGTATTTTGTGACAGTGAGTGTGATGAAGAACAGTTGGCTCAGGTGACATTATAAATGATCAAATATCTTCACACACACACCTTGAGAAAAGTCAGTCCAATTTCAATAGGCACATTTTGACAAGGAAATACCTTCAAATTATCAGGTTTCTCACGGGGGCTAATCAAACATAGTCTTATAACGGCATACTGGAACTGCATGCCAACAGCTCTAACGCACACCACTCACTGAGCTTTTGAGGCTAACACTCTGCTGGAATCCCCTCATGCTAGGGCACGTGCTCTGAAGAATATGGAGTATTTTAAGGACTGAAATGTGTACTTTCTCAAAAAAGCAGCAGCTGTGGCAGGATCTGAAGGAATAGAACGTTACCCCCCTTTCTGTTTAAATAAGCAACTGATACGATTTTTGTCTTTTATACCGGAAATAATGTCCTCAGACAATAAATGTTAAATGGAAGTTAAAATGAAAAGCAAATTGAATTGGTTAGATAGAACCAAACAAGTTCACAGAAATAAAACATTTATACTATGAATGTATTTCAAGGTGGATCTTTAAAAATCACATTTCTGAGTTCCAAAGGAATGACAAGTCTTTTTTAAGAGTTACAGATGCTCTGAAACTCTGAAAGAAAAAGCTGTTTTTCTTTTTGCTAATAAATACAATATTGTCATTTATTACTTTTAAAAATCCTAACCCCATCTTGTTTTTCCTAATTATTCTCTATTTCCATTTATCTACTTAAGGTAGCTTAACACGAGCGGCTAATTACACGGCCAGGCCACAGGGGTCATCTAACACAATCTCCTGTCACCCTGCCCACAGCCCTGAGGAGGCAAGATAAGGTACCTGCTGCGTTTTTCTCCAAAGAGAAGGGCCTATAATCTCAGCTACTAGAGCACAGTTTTTAATAAAGCACTGACTGTTCGAGATAGAATATAGGCCTTGAATACTGAACTCCTCACCTGCTCCTTCTTTATCAGCCATGTGACTTTAGGCAAGACACTGAACTTCCCCAACCTTAAATTCTCATTTGTACAATAGGATCATAACATCTCACTGAGTGGCTATGAGAAGAACATGACATAACATATATGAAAGTGCCTTGTGGAGAGTAGTTTCTCATTAAATATTACATTGTTCTGGAAAGTTCATTCTTACACTGAGATGAGGTTTATGTTACTCTACTACTTTCAGGAGCTACACAGAATTAGTCTTATCTCTTTGTAACCTGTAACTGCCCTTCCGAGACCAGAAAACAAGGATAACTAAGGCAAGATGTTTTTTCAAATGTCA
This sequence comes from Eumetopias jubatus, assembly GCF_037043125.1. Classification (NCBI taxonomy): domain Eukaryota; kingdom Metazoa; phylum Chordata; class Mammalia; order Carnivora; family Otariidae; genus Eumetopias; species Eumetopias jubatus. The sequence continues at coordinate 114,725,822 of NW_028274810.1, forward strand.
ACTATCATACTGCTTCCCACCAGATGGTTACAGTAATGACTTAGAAAAGATCAATGGTAACCTTCATTAGGAAAACTTATCGGGTCCCCAATCCAGTAAAGATTTACTAAGTGAATAGAATGTGCCAGAAACTATGCTAGGGGCTAGAGACACAGTGTTTTTCCCTAGAAGTTTATAATCTGCTTGAGAAACAGATGTATGCTAATCATTGCACTATGCAGCTATATGCTAATAATGAAGTTATATATAAATTGCTAAATCAGTAAAAATGAAAACCACACAAGAGGCATCTGGGGTGGGTTCTCCACACATGGAAATTTTTAAAAAACTCAGTCATTTTATTTTATTTATTTGTCAGAGAGAGAGAGAAAGAGAGAGAGAGAGCACAAGCAGGGGAGGCGGCAGGCAGAGGGAGAAGCAGGCTCCCAGCCGAGCAAGGAGACTGATGCGGGACTCGATCCCAGGACCCTGGGGCCATGACCTAAGCCGAAGGCAGACGCTTAACCAAGGCCATCCAGGCGTCCCTTAAAACTCAGTCTTGAGGACATTCATTCATTCATTCACTCGTTCAGCAAACATTTATTAAAGACCTTCTATGTACCAGATATTATAATAGGCACTAGGAATATAAAGGTGAATCTCAAGTGAGGGATCCATACTCTCAAGGAGTTTAGAAGCTACTTTATGATCATTCCAGTTCAATGGGATAATTATTTTAAAGATGGACTTCAACTTTCCCACTTGCCACATGAATGAATAACTATTTTGGGGGGTTACAGGATCTCAGGCTTTCTAAGTTGGATACCATTTCGTATACCCACCTAAAGTCCTACAAACACATTTTTAAATTTTCTTTTAAGTTTGGGTGTTTTCTCCTCCCATGCTCCAAAGCTAAGCATGTTGTGTGAATAATCTTCAGGATTTCAAACAGTTAGGACCAATGGCCAATGTCTGGGAATATGCCAGACACAGCAAAACTATGTTTAGAAGGGCTAGAAGTAAAAAAATAAATTCAAGTTGGGTCAGGAAACAAAGATGAGGTCAAAAGAGCACACCTGAGAGGCAGAGCTACTGAGGCGAGCCACAGAGGTGAGGGGACTGTGTCTCCTCCTCACACCAGCTCCCAACATTGTTTGCTACGTACAGTGTTCAGCTACTGAAGCTTTCACTGTAACAGTGTAGAAGGCTTGCAAAATGCTAGGCGAAATGGGAAAAATCCTTGTTCTTGGCTATTAACTTCCATAAATGTTTCCAGGAGTAACAGATACAAATCAAGAGGGAAAGGTAGAGCACATAATCCAAACTCTTCATGACAGTAATTCAACTTGGGGAAAAGGGTGTACTCATGACAGTACAGTTGACCCTTGAACAATGAGGGGTTAGGAGCACTGATTCCCATGCAGTTGAAAATCTGCGTATAACATTTGACTACCCCCACAAACCTGACTACCATTAAATAGGCTGTGGCTGACCAGAAGCCTCATCAATAACATAAATAGTTGATTAACCCATGTTTTGTTATGTTGTACGTGTTACATACTGTACTCTTATAATAAAGTAACCCAGAGAAAAAATAGTAAGAAAATCATAAGGAAGACAAAATACATTTATAGTACTACACTCTTATTATCAGAAAAATCCAATACGGGTGGGCCCATGCAGTTGAAACCTGAGTTGTACAAGAGTCAGCTATCTTTCCTTTGTGTGGGTGGGTCCACTCAGAAAGCAGTTCATGTACTGTTTCTTTAAGGCTTTCAATCACTAACATGAAACATCTATCCACCACTTACTTTCTTCCTTTATGTTAAACTTGGAAGTCACAGGAAGAATCCCAGGGGGCTTGTACTCTTGTTGAAGAACTCCTCTGCCCTTCCCCTCTACCCAGTTTCCATGGATATATTTTCTTTCTCTTACGTTCAGTAACTCTATGAACCATATCAAAGAATTATTGAATGGTAAATGGAAACACTGACTGATTTGCATTAATATAAAAAATTGGGAACTTTCGTTTTTCTTCACTGAAAAAACTTTCAACTAAGAATCCATATTCAACAACAGTGCTTAAGAGTAAATACTTCAGGGCAAAAAACAACTTGGTATATGTAGGTGATTCTTTTTTAAATGACTGCATTACTCAGAGGCAACCTGGAGTGGAACATGAATGAATGTTACATTAAAACCTGTAAGAGTTTGATAACATGTCTCCTTGATCCTGGGCTCGAACCTCCCCACCACCCAACTTCACCTTCCCTATCATAGATGTAAGCTGCTTGACAAAAGTGGCTATTTCTTTCTCATTTTCTATACTTCTAGTATCATGTCTTATTAGCACTCAATAAATGTTTGCTGAACTAAGGTAGAATATTCAAGAACTACAGCAAGTAAGGGTGGTTTACAACATCCAATGCTATGTGTGGACTGGCTCAATTAGATCAGCACAGTTGCTGTGTGACCCCTTAACTTACATAATCTCCATAGGTCTCTTGTGTTGGGGGTGGTGGCGGAGGTCTGTACCCAGTTGGGGGAACTCCTCTTGCTCTGGGAGTGAGAAGTCCTCTTCCCCGACTCACTGGTCCTCGGGTGGAAAGGACTCCCCTGGAAGCTGGAGTCCCTCGTGGTACACCAACTCCAACTGGCCTGGCTGTGACTCCTCCCCTTCCCCTGAAAGCAAGAGGGGCAAGTTAGCAATAGTCGTCATATTCTCTACCACTGCATGGTCCACATGCTTTTATACCTCAGGAAAATCAACGTTCCATATCACTGTAAAAAGAAAAAAGGAAATCATATGCAAAGTGAAAACTAAAGCAAACGAGAAACAACTACATACCAGAAGGAAGTTAAGTCATTTAAGCAGCTTATCCAGCAGTGATAAATATTATAACATCAAAGAAACCCCAAGACTCAATTTCTGGCTAAGATACAAAGTAGGAAGCTTTGACACTGGGAAGGCTGCATCTACTGAGGATTTCTCTGTGATGCCAGGCCAGGGTCACATCCAACCTTCATGCCTACACTATGAGGTGGGCTATATTCTGCTTGTCTATGGACAAGGAAACTGAGGCTAGAGAGATCTTCAAACTGAGAACACACCGCCAGCAAAGACCAAAGTATACATCAGAGTTCCATGAAAGAGAAAATAAAATGTACCTTCCCAAATAATGTACTGAACACATAGTAATTTAAAATACCATTCTTAAGTTAAATAAACACAGGTATTTTCTGAAGTAGAACTCAACATATTTATGTATTTCTAACATAAAATATAAGATTTCAAGTCAGAGAGGAAGGAAGAAGGAAACTATAAAGAATAGCTCAACATAAGCAAAATCTTGAGAAAACGTGCAAGGCCTATGAAGAAATGAAGACAGAAAAATGAGGCTATACCACAGAATAAAAATTTGGCCTGATCCACCTCCCAGAGACCACGTCCCCCAAATAAGGAGAACTGTCACAGATAATGTGGCTGTCTACATATCTCCTATCTCCTTCTTTAGTTTGATTGGGATAACAAATACATAGCTAAAAACTTAACAGAGAAAATTAACAAAACCAAAAGCTGTTTCTTTGAAAGGATCAATAAAATTGATAAACCTCTAGATATGCTAAACACAAAAAATAAACATATCAGAAATGAAATTGAGGTCATCACTACTGACCTGAAGGGCATTAAAGCGTAGTAAAGGAAGATTATGAACAACTCTAGGCCCACAAATTTGTTAACTTAGATGAACTGTACTAATTCCTTGAAATATACAAATGACCAAATCCCACAAATGGGGAATTAAGTAATCTGAAAAAAGTTATGTCTATTAAAGAACTTCAATGAAAAAGTAATAACCTTTCAAAAAAGAAAGCACCAGGGTACCTGGGTGGCTCAGTCAGTTAAGTATCCGACTCTTGATTCTGGCTCAGGGTTATGACCTCAGGGTTTTGAGATCAAGCTCCACGTCAGGCTCGGCACTGGGTGTGGAGCCTGCTTAAGGTTCTCCCTCTCGCTCTGCCCCTCCCCATCTCTCTATTTAAACAAAACAAAACAAAAAGCACCAAGCCCAGATGGTTTCACTGCTGAATTCTTTCATATATTAGTCTAGGGGAGATGCCAAAGGACTGGCCTAGCTGATATCTGACCACCCCATGAAGAGACATGTCATCCAAAGGGGAAAAAGGATGAGACCTCCTAATAACCAAAGCCATTAAAGACATTATGAAATGAAAAAAACAAAAACTATAAATCCAATCTTTTCAAGAACAAAGGTGCACAGCTCCTCAAAAATAGTAGCAAATTAAATCCAACAATATATTAAAAAGTTATATACCATGACCAAGTGGGATTTATTCTCGGTATGTAAGGCTGATTCAACACTAGCATATCAATGTGATCTACCATATCAACAAGGCTTAAAAAAAAATCAAACAATCATAAAGAGCAGAAAAAGCATCTAACAAAATGCAACATCATTCATGATAAAAATCCTCAGCAAAGTAGGAATAGAGGAAAATTTCCTTAAGTTGAAACAAAAATCTACAAAAACCTATAATTGCTATCATACTGAATGGTGAGGGAAACTGAATGCTTTTCCCTTATGGTTGGGAATAGGCAAGGGTGGCCACTCTTCCTACTTCTACTCAAATTTTACTGGAAGTCCTAATTCAGTAAGAAAAGGGAGTAAGATTGTGTAAGACTGTGGAAGAAGAAATAAAATTTTATTTACATGACATCATTTCTATATAAAAATTCCCAATCATCACAAAATAAAACAAAGCAGGCAAACAAGCAAACAAAAACTCCTAGAGCTTACTGCACAAAAACAAGGTCTCAGAATACAAAGTTAATAACTCAACAATATATACCATATACCAGCAATGAACAACTAAAATTTAAAATTAAAACATAATTTAACAGTATTTGTTTGGGCAAGATATATACTAAAATTGGAACAATACAGAGAAGATTAGTATAATCCCTGTTCAAGGATGACATACCAATTTATGAAGTGTTTCATATTTTCCTATGCATGTGTGGGGGCAAGGCGCCTCTGGGAAAACTCTGTACTTTCCTCTCAATTTTGCTATGGACCTAAAATTGCTCTAAAAAAATAGTCTTTAAAAAAATACATAATAAAAATTTTTTTAAAAAAATACAACATAATAACATCTATTAAAGCAACAAAAGAAATGAAATGTTTTTTTGGTACAAACCTAACAAAATATGTACAACTATTCTCTGTAGAAAACCATAAAACTCTGATGAAATAAATCAAAGGAGAAATATCTCATGCTTAATGATTGTTGCAGTCAATACTGTTCAGTTGCCAATTCTTCCCATCTTGACATTTTATACTCAATATAATCCCAATCAAAATCCCCGAGAGCTACTTTGTAGACTGACAAACATATTCTGGAGAATATAAAGAAAGGCACAGAAGACCCAGAACAGATAATACAATACCGAAGAAGAAAATTTTGGATGTCTCACAGTATCTGATTTCAAGACTTATTATAAAGCTACAATAATCAAGGTAGTAAGTACTGATGGAAAAAATAAATACACAGAACAGTGGAACAAACGAAACAGACCTGAAAGTGATCCACAGAACTGTAGTCAAGTGACTACTGACAAAGGAGCAAAGACAATTCTGTGAAAAAGTCTTTTAAACAAATAATGCCCAAACAAATGGATATTCATATGCCACACACAAAAAAAAAGAGAAAAAAGAACCAGACACATCTTTCACAAAAATGAACTCAAAATGGATTTTAGTCCTAACATAAAATATAAAACTTATAGAAGAAAATTCAGAAGAAATCAAGAAATCAGGGTGACTTGGGTTTGATGATGAGTTTGTAGATACAATATGAAAAGCATAATCCATGAAATAAAAATTGGTAAGCTGAACTTTCTTAAAATTAAGCCTTCTCCTCTGAAAAGGACACTGTTAAGAGAGGAAGAGACAAATCACAGAAAAGGAAAGAGTATGTAAAACATGTATCTGATAAAAAACACTTGTGTCCAAAATATACAAAGAACTTTTAAAACTCAACAATAAGAAAATCCAATTAAAAAATAGGCAGAAGAAGTTATAAAGATGGCAAATAACCAAAGGAAAAAAATGTTCTATATCATTTGTCATTAGGGAATTGCAAATTAAAACATATCTATTAGAATAACTAAAATCAAAAGAAACAATATACCAATTGATGGTGAGGATGTGAAGGACAAGGTGCTCTCTCATTTATTGCCAGTGGGCATGCAAAAGAGTACAGTTACTTAGGAGGACAGTTTGGCACTTTCTTACAAAGCTAAACATGGTATTACCATACAACCCAGCAACTGTATTCCTAGGTATTTACCCACCTGATTTGAAAACTTGCTTCCACAGAAAAACCTGCACATGAATGTTTATTGGAGTTTAATGCACAGTGGCTAAAACAACCAAGACCCCCTATAAGGGGTGAATGGATAAGCAAGCTGGGGTGTACACATACAAAGGAATATTATTTGGCCATGAAAAGAAATGACCTCACAAACCAGGAAAAGCTATGGATGAACCTGAAATGTATGTTTCTAAGTGGATGAAGCCAATCTCAAAAGGCTATGTACTATATGACTCCAATTATAGGATACATTGGAAAAGAAAAAAAAAAAACAAAAACAACTAGTGATGAGTTTAAAAACAAAAAAGAACCAGTGGTAAGCACAGATTGAGGGGAGAAGGGAAGGTTGGACAGGTGAAGCCGCAGAACACTTCAGGGGGCCGAAACTATTCCACAGGATGCTGAAATGGTGCATATGTGACACAAATCGTTTGTTAACACCCACAGAACTCTATAGCACAAAGAGTGAACTTTAATGTATATAAACTAAAAATATATATATTATTTAGGAAATTAAAGGCTTCTAAGAATGCTAAATGTGACAAAATATTTTAACTGCATTAAAAACATATAAAACACCTTTATGAGTTGAGGAGTAAAACAAATTTAGAGGGGCACCTGAGTGGTTCAGTCATTAAGCGTCTGCTTAATGGAAAAATACACAGAACAGTGGAACAAACGGGGGGTCCTGGGATTGAGCCCCGCATTGGGCTCCCTGCTCAGCAGGAAGCCTGCTTCTCCCTCTCCAGCTCCCCCTGCTTGTGTTCCCTCTCTTGCAGTGCCTCTCTGTCAAATAAATAAATAAAATTTTTAAAATAAAATAAACTTAGAAATGAGTGAAGCTTGTAAGACTAAAGGCAAAAGAAACTACGCATAAGCACTGCTCTAGGTGATAGGCTTATTTCCCATGAGGAGGGGTCCAGGGATAGGTAATGATTCTGATACACTCTACACATACACTGGACTCGAGCAATTAAATGGATGGTGGATGATGGAAGCCACACTTCTTGTGTTGGAGTGAAGGTTACAGATAAGCAAGGGGAAGAGGCTAGAATGAACACGATGGTAATGGACTGGAATCAGAGACATCAGTATCAACTCTTGATTCATTTACTATAGGTACAGGCACTCACACATGGAAAGATGCACAGATGTGTATACGTACATGGGCTAGTAGTATACATGTTTCCATGCTCCGTCAGCTGACAGGGCCTGGAAGCAAGGACACACCAGCAGCAAGAAGCGGAACCAGCACCCAGATCTTGGTCTTTCACACCATTCTCCAATAAAAGGAACCGGGGCTCCTCGGAGAAATGGCCGATTCCAGGACTAGAGCAGGAAGTACGCAAGATGATGCTGGAGCAACTTGTAGAACAGAAAGTAAGGATGTAATAAAAAATGAATGACTGAATCAATGAATGACCAATAAAAAAATATGAGGGTATATGAAAGGAGAAGAGGAGCCAACTGAAAGAACACCCAATGGCTAAAGCTAAAACAATGTGAGTAAAAAGAATAAAGCAGTATCGGATTTTAAACCAATGTATAAAACATATAAATATCCATAAGTCCACACAAATGTAAACAAATGATTGAAATAATAAACAGGAGAGAAGAGAGAAGTCTTCCAATAATTTATGTACATATTCTACCCCTCATGGGGGAAAAAAGTAACTTTAAGTGGGGAAACCCAACAAATATGACCTCAGCCCAGTTACCAAGGCAACATCAGCAGCACAAAGTCATGTGGACAGCAGGCAACACCTGACACGATGTGATGAAAATGACACTTCACCTTTGTGGTTTTTGTTCCCCAAACCCATAACCCCAGGCTAATCTTGAGAAGAACATCCGACCCATCCAAGCTGAGGGACATCCTCAAAGAACCTGACCAGTACTTCTAAAAACTTTAAAGCCATCAAAAAGATACAAAATCTAAGACTTTCACCCTTAGGTAACTTGTATTATTCCTTTTTTAAGTATTGTAAATTCGGTCTGTTTTTGTTCATCGAGGCTATAAAAATTGGCACAGTAAAAGCGGTGGTCAAGAGAAAGGACACTGGAGTCAGACCTGAATTCAATTATTGATTATACTTATTGTCTTAATAGCCGCTTTCTAGTTAATATTCAAACTAATCAAATCTGAGCTTTCCAAGCCAGTTCCTCCAGAGTGAAGTGAGTTACACAACCCATTTCTTAGTGGTACTGTGTAGGAAAAATGACACAGGACACAGAAAGTATCTAGCACATTTCCTACTCAATCAAAATCAACCATTTATGTAGATTTCAATCACTCTCAATTGCAATGACAAACACTACAATGTCTAGTCTTACTCATCTTTTTATCTCCAGGATATATCTAGAACCATCTTCAATATGATTAGAGAAGAGTAGTTTCTAATTACAGTAGATCTAATTCCTATGTGATATTTCAGTTAATCTGAAATTTATTCAAACTAAGGCCCCTGCTTCCTTACCTTCCTTACCTGCCATCCAAGGTACTACATGGGCCATGAAACATTCAGCACGTTTTCTGAATCTAAATTTAAGTGTTCCATCAAATTGAAAGACATAAATTTATAAATTCAAGAAGCTCACAATTCTTTCTCAGCATCATCTACCCTGTTTGGTTATGTGCCCTCTGGGTATATGGACTCATACTAAACTGTTAAGAATTTCAGACAAGTCATTTGATATATGTAGCTCTGGATACTTATCTATGAAAGATCCTTTGAAGAGTCATTCTTAAGTGTTTGAAATTCCATGAGAACTGTGAAGCAGCACAGTTGCTTCAAAGGATACTCTGATGAGAGGAAGAAATGGGGGAAAGTAGCAGGCTGACATAAAAATCCCATCAATCTCCAAAGTATCCACTGAATGCTACAAATGAAGTTCAGGGTAAAGTTTAACAGCTGGACTGATAACATGCGGACAAGAAGAGAAAAAAATGTCTGTTAGATGAGATAACGATAATCAATGGGAATTTATTTTTTTTACTTGAAAAATTGATTCAAAGTGATAAAATTAGGTGGCCACCCTGTTCAGAATGAGGCTAACGGGAAAGAAGGAAGATCACCCATCTGAACAGAAAGCTTTAGAAGCAGACGAATCATTGTGATGGTCATGGTTCTTTCTGTTTGCATTCTTCAGCAGCGAGACCCTGGTTCCTGGTTTGAAATGCAGATATGGTAATAATCTAGAAAGGTCTGTGAACAGGTACTTTCATGGAAACAATGCTTTGAATGACTGATTCATCAGGAACTAATAATTTATAGATTGGCAGAGGTTTTAGGATGTGATGAAAAAGTACATGCTCTGAGTTCCAACATTCCCATACTCAAATCTGCTCTGTCACCTGGTTGCCAAGCCTCAGTTCTCTACCTGTAAAATGGCCTCAATAATACGCTCTTCGCAGACAGTCGTGAGGGTTACACACAGAATGTATACAGTGCCTAACCTAACTCAGGCACTTAGTAAGTGGTAATTATTATGCAGTCTTCCACTTGGAATCTGTCCTGACACCTTCCTCGGGCTGCTTACCGGAAGACAAGGAGAGAACAGGTGAAGGTATAGATCACATCAGTTAGCAACAGCACCTTTATGCACACGCTATACATTTCAGAGCAAGAATGCAGACTGGGAGAGAAAGAGTGTAAACTTATACTACTACAGTGTCTGGCTTTTGTCTATAAATTTTATGAGGAGCAAAAAGGGTAAAACAATGACTTTGGTGGCAGAAGCCCTGAATGCTCAAGCCAGCCCCGGCATTTTTTTTTTTTTTTTCAAGGTTTATTTGTTTATTTACTTGACAGAGACAGACACAGCGAGAGAGGGAACACAAGCAGGGGAAGTGGGAGAGGGAGAAGCAGGCTTCCCACCGAGCAGGGAGCCCGATGCGGGGCTCGGTCCCAGGACCCTGGGACCACGACCTGGGCCAAAGGCAGACGCCCAACGACTGAGCCCCCCAGGCGCCCCAGCCCCAGCATTATTAATTGGGCCGGGCCCACAGCTAATCACAGGCTGTGCCCGAGGGAGCCAATGGCAGGGTCTTTGCTTGGCACCACGAGTATCACAGCAGGAAGCTCACCTTCCCAGACGGCCACCTGAGGCCCATGCCCTGATGCACTAACCACCCAAGGGGCAATTTATTTCTCCCACAGACCCCCTAACAAACTCATGGACAACCTGTCTTCATCTCTGTGGTTTTCTGAGAGGGAAATTTAATTGTTCTGAGACTTTTCTTTCTTGCCAGAGATGACGAGTGAATGACAGGCTAGATAAAAGCAAACAGGGAATGTAGCCTGCAGTTATAATCCCTCAGAACGTGCAAAAGAAATCGTCAAAGCCAATGACGACCGAAGCTTCCAGATCCTCTGGCAGCCCTTACTCTTAGCACCTTTAGAGATGATCTGAAATGTGGTTCTAGGGCAGCATGTCCACACTTCTTTTGCGTCCTCATCACCAGCGAGGACCTGTGTCGGGGCAGAGTTGGGAGCCAGGAGGTCTGTGATTTCATTTCCAATGAGCTCTCGGGTGATGCTGCTCCTGGTTTGGACCCAGGACTTACAGACCTGTTCTTCATTCTGGGATCCATCCCATCTCCCACACAATTAAAGAAAAATTCATGAGCAACTGTTTCATTATTCTACATTGTACAGGGTATAAAATAAACCTAAGGCAACTTGTTTCTTCTTCAAGAAGTTACCAACTAGTTCTTAGTAAAACAGTGTGAGCAGCACAACCTCTTATAAAGTGCAAGAAATGCATTTATCTTTTCTTTCCTGCCAGTGATGTATCCCCCTGAAGACAGGGAGCTCATTCCTTACTTTGAAGCCTGTCACTGTCTTCCAATTCTGTTAGCATGCTTTTACTTTTCTTCTTTATTTAAAAATAAAAATTGCAAAAGTCTTCATCATTTCTAAGTAACGGCCCTATTTCTGCCTTTGCAACTATGCAGGACAAGTCTTCTTCCTCTCTGATAACAGTGAATTAATAGTAAAGGAGTTTAAGAGAGATGTGTACTTTGCCCAAGGTCCTCCATAAGAATTCAAATTGTGATGTGGGACCATTTTGCGTAATCGGAAAAGGAATCATGGCACAGTTGAATAAATTAAGCCCATGAACATGATAAAAATTAAGCAGGGTTTCGATTAGCATGGGCTCAGTGTTCTAGCTCCATTTTACAGCCGAGGAAACCAGGGCTCAGCGTGGGGAGAAATCCCCTGAGGACCTACACCTCGAAAAAGCCAGGGGACTAATTTTCCCACAGAGTCACACCCAAATTCCAAGCCAAGAGTCCCCATCTTTTCTGCTTTCCCGTCTCTGCCGCCTGCTTGGGCTGACTTCCCTCTGGCACTATCTTGTCTTTTCCCCTGTTCCCCATTCAAAGTTATTTGCACCTTATGGGGTGGCCTGGATGGCTCAGGTGATTAAGCATCTGCCTTAGGCTCTGGTCACTGGGCTCCCTGCTCAGCAGGGAGTCTGCTTCTCCCTCTCCCTTGCCCCTACCCCTCCACTCCTGTGCTCTCTCTCTCTCAAATGAGTAGATACAATACTTGAAAAAATTATCTGCCCCTCATTTCTATTTCCATTCCACTTGTTTTCATATCTGCCATCCCCTTCTTACACCATTCTGCCATAATTGTTTCTCTGACTTTTGCTTCTTAAACTCCCTGAAGTCAAAATAATGACTTAGCCATCTCTGTAACTTTAATCCCTGTCACAGAAAGAGCTCGAAGATACTCTGTGACATTAAATGACCTCCTAACAGCAGGAAGAGACTGATTTTCAAAGAGGAAGAAATACGTTAAAGCTTCTGAGGGGCGCCTGGGTGGCTCAGTCGTTAAGCGTCTGCCTTCGGCTCAGGTCATGATCCCAGGGTCCTGGGATCGAGCGAGCCCTGCATCGGGCTCCCTGCTCGGAGGGAAGCGTGCTTCTCCCTCTCCCACTCCCCCTGATTGTGTTCCCTCCTCGCTGCGTCTCTCTCTGTCAAATAAATAAATAAAATCTTAAAAAAAAAACAAAAAGCTTCTGAAAAACCAGGGTGTGGTGGGAGGATAGTCCCACCGCACATGAACACACTTGATTCCATCGGCCCCAAACTGTCTTCAGTTTATCAGCGCTTGTTTAGTATTATCGTAGGGAAAAATCAGTTGGCAAACTGGACGTCAAAAACCTTCCTCCAGTTGGCACTGACGCCTGCAGGGGGGCTGAGAACATTTATCTGGCCGTATGCTGCACTTGGCACGCACGCGGTCGACCAAGCTGTGACCAAGAGAACCGCGCTTAGCTGCCGTTCTTACCTGCTAGCCCCTGGCTGGCTTTGGAATTACAAGCTTTCGTACAAAGTTCTCACACTACTTATAACACTATTTGCCTTGGCTTTTGTCTTCCCAAAGCCTATTAAAATGATTTTAAAAGACGGGCGCCTGGGTGGCTCAGTTGGTTAAGCGACGGCCTTCGGCTCAGGTCATGATCCTGGAGTCCTGGGATCGAGTCCCGCATCGGGCTCCCGGCTCAGCAGGGAGTCTGCTTCTCCCTCTGACCCTCTTCCCTCTCGCGCTATCTTTCATTCTCTCTCTCTCGAATAAATAAATAAAAATAAATAAATAAATAAAATAACATGATTTTAAAAGAAAACACACATTTTCCATTTTCTCCTTTTGTTTCCCCTTAATCCACTCCAGTATAGCCACTCACTAATATGCCCTCAGGGACCACTGGAACAGAAAGCGAGTGGATACCGAGGAAGGAGGGAGCAGCTCAGTAGGAGAAATCCGTGAACCTTATGGCAAGAAAAGAAGAGAAATAATTTCCCAGGAAAGTCATCTACTACTCTCTGCCTGGGAAGTGGGGCACATGTGTGACGTTCCAATGCCTAGGTTTTTATTAGATCAGAAGGAAGGAGAGGAGGGTGACTTCTCTTCTGACAGTTTGGTGGTAGAATGTCCTGAGAAGGTAAGTCCAACAGGGAATCAAATAATTTAAATTACATCCCAAGAAAGTGTTGTTATTTTTTAATAGAAAATGTCTATAATGTGGGCTAGTAGAAAAAGAAATATATTGTCGTTTTCCCGTATCTTTAGTTAAAAAAAAAAAAAAAACAAGGATTTTTAATATAGTTGGGTAGATTAACACAAATCATATCATATACTGGTGAAATATAAATAATGACTCTTATATTAACTATTCAGTTTTCCTGATAACATTCTCATAATTTCATACACTATGGGGGAAAATACATCATTTTCAATCACTAAAACAACCGTTAGCATCTATGATATCATTCACAATCGATTTTAACAAAAAGTGAAACCATGTGGAAATCAGTGTAGATGAGGACCCGCGAGTGACTGTCCTATACGACCTCACGTTTGAGAAGTTATGTAGTGCCCTAGAGGCAAAGGAATTGTGGCCACTTGTTGTTTAACACAGAAACTGACAAAATGCTGGTTTTACAAAGAAAGGATATCAGTGGGGCACAATTTAATGTTGAAAGTACAAACAATTACCTTAAGCTGAGAGCTCAAGCAGTATGTATGAGATGCTGAGGACTGTAGGGGTCCCGGGAAACACTGCAGCACCCCAGCACCTTGGCATACAGTTTGGGAAATGCAGCCAAAAGATTTAATGTGGAACTTCAGTCCACGAGAGAAGAAAGGAAAGGGCAGGGAAAAAATGTACAGAAACCAGAGCTGAAAATGTCCCCAATTTAATGAAAGCTTATAAAGAGCCTTGAGCACTGTGTCAGCTTCATGTCCTGGGTCAAAACCACCACATTCAGCAGCCAGAACTGATGAACATGTTTTCACTCCTCAAAGAGGCAGGCTTCACCTGCTTGGTCCACTCTTCTTCCTACTGCTTCTGGTCTCAAATGTAGGCAAGGTAAGACTGCCAGCTACTTGGGAGGAAGGGCCAGACGGCCAGAGTAAAGGTCAGGAGAAAAGCAACACAGAACAAGGCAGCTGTTTTGAAGAAAGGGTGGAGGGAGCATCCCCGTGGATTCGAGACCACCTAGCCAGACCACGGGGCAGCAGGTCAGGGTGGCGGGGAGGACCTGCCCAAAGCGTGCTGCCTGGAGTGGCCTCACCTCCACAGCCTCCTTCTCTGCGGGGTCTGCGTGAAGAGCAGGGGACACCACATTTCTCAGCAGTGTTTCGGAGGCATGCACAGGACAGACCAGAAGTAAGGAAACCGCCCTACCTCCTGAGTTAACAGAGGGGGATGTTTAGTTCTCCCATTTGAAATGAAACGAAGGCTTTATTAAAACACGTACTACTTCCCACTGCAGGATTTAATTTTAGGTCATTTACATCTTTCAGCAGAAAAGGATCTTAAAGTGGTAACAGTGGGGAACATTCATGAAGACTCCAGCAGTAACTTGTTCCAGTCTAAAATTCCAAAATGGTGACAACTGTGTGACCATTCCCACAAAGTTAATCCCCTAGTACATTCAGTCATGGGACAGCGAACCACATTAACACAAAATATTGTAAATGATTGACACTTGATCAAAAAGAGCCTGAAGGATTTGCTATTGTACCATATTCACTTAACAATTATTTACTGAGTGAATCCTTTACGCCAGGTCCTAGGGACACAAGAGCCTTTACGGGTTTACATTATAATGAGGAGAAGCCAATGAAAATGTGAACAAATAAAAAAGGCAGAATTCAGTGTGATAAATGCTACTAAGGGACCGAGACAGGATGCTGTACCCGAGCTTTGGGACTGGGGGACGATGACTCTCAGCAAGGTGATCAGTAAGGCTTCCCAGACACGTGCCTATGTCTCCCTACAACGTGATGCCCAGACAAAGTGTCCCAAGGTGGGGGCAGCGGGGGCAGCGAATGCAAAGGGCCTGGGAGGGAAATAAGCTTGGCCAGTTTACCAAATAGTTAGGAGACCAGCCTGGCCACAGTGCAGAAAACCACAAGCTCAGACAGGGCAGGGAGATCGCCAGATGAAGAGGAGGGTGTTGTCGAGCACAGCAGGAAGTCTGGGTGTTCTTGCAGCTGCAAAGGGAGCCACCAGAGAAACTGAGGCAGGGAGCAGACAAAATCTAATTTTAACAGGTCATTAAAGACTGAAAATGAAAAGTGGAAGAGCAGTGTGGCTAGATTAGGGGGGGATGGAAGAGGTGATTAATGAAAACCAGACTTAAGGTTTATTTCAGAGGTAAAATCAAAATGGTGTACTGAGGGACTGGAGATGGCAAAGATACACTGATGACTGTGCACTGGAGCGATTTCTCGCAGGTCTGAGGACCAAAAGGCCCTGGGCTTCGATGAGTACATCTGTCTTCTGTTTTATTACTTTTTAGACCTTGAGACAGTGTGAACTGATGCCCATGTTTTCCTCGGCTTGAGTTACAAGGAAGCTCAAAGCATAATTCGAAGACCAACTCTGCGACTGTACTCTGGTGTACTAACCTCACCCTTAGGGTTTTGTAACTTTCTGTCCTAATTTCCACATCCATTTATTTTTATTCTGGGAGATGTGCATATTAGTTTGGCAAGTTACTATATGTGATTTAATGAGAAAAAGTAGTAAAAAACATAAAAGTATTTTCACCATAGCTTGTATTAAAGGTGCCATCATGGGCTGCAATAAAAACGCAGTAAACGTGACAGAATCAAAGCTCTATGGAAGAAATGCAGTGGCAGAATGGATGGGAGAAAGCCCGACTCTGGATGAAATCCAAGGGGAGGATCACAGACAGGGGACAGGCACGGACTGTGGAACCAGGGTCTACAAATCCTGGACAAGTCATCACCTCCCTCACTTGTGAAATGGTGAGTTAACACACCAGTGCCCCCCTCACAGGGTTGATATGAGGCGTAATTAATAGTTAATATCTGTAGTTAATATTAGTTACTAGTTAATATCTGTAAATGCTTAGAAATTACCAGTTAATATCTGTAAATGCTTAGAAAAGCAATCAATAGTAGATACAGTAGAAGTGTTAAAATAAGCTTTGGTGTGAAACACAAAGAGAAGGAGGATGTGAACAGGTGAAGGGCTGAGACGGGTTACAGAACTGTGGGCAGAGGAACAATGAGAACAAAGGTATTAGAAGGACACGAGCACCAACTTCATGAAACAAGCAGTTGCCAGCCAGGGGTGGAACACACAGGAAATATGGCAAAGTAATCAATAAAGACTAAACAGAGTGAGGCCTTAAGAAAGAATACAGGAGGGCTCTGAGTACATCTTCTATGAAGAGGAATATTACGCTGTAAAAAAGCAGAGTATTTGGAATATCTTGTACTGAGGAAGCCCATAATCAAATGGAGGAAAGAAGGCAGGGTAGGGTGTGTGTAAAGTGCTCTGCCCAGTGCCGAGCGCTAACCAGCCACGCTCCACCACAAAGACAATATTCACTGTCAAGACAATGGAAACGCTTTCAATGGCAAGCAATGTATATGCGTCATCAAGAGGAATAATTTTTCATCTGGGCAGACAGAGGTGTTTCTCCAGATATTATAATCTAAAAACCAAAAAGCTTCCGCCTTCCTCACCTGTTCATAACATTTTCAACTTAATTTAAAACCTGACAGCAAGAGGCGCCTGGGTGGCTCAGTCGGTGAAGCGTCTGCCTTCGCTCAGGTCATGATCCCAGGGTTCTGGGATCGAGCCCCGCATCAGGCTCCCTGCTCCATGGGGAGCCTGCTTCTCCCTCTGCCTGCAGCTCCCCCTGCTTGTGTTCCCTCTCGTTCTCTCTCTGACAAACAAATAAATAAAATCTTAAAACAAACAAACACACAAAAAAAACTGACAGGGAAATCAGAAATTATCTTTAGTCAAAATGACAGATCTGGTTTAAGGAACACAGCATCTCCTAAAAAGTGCCCTCAACAGTGGCACCGAGTGTGCTCTCTTCTCTACGCCCTCTGTCCAGGAGATTCATTCTGTGAATGTTGCCTTCTTTAGAAAAAGGGCCTTTGCAGTTGTGATTATCGGATGCATCTTGAGATGGGAGAATACTCTGAATCATCCAGGTGGGTCCTAAATGCTATCATGTGGAAGAGGGAAGCAAATGGAGAAGGAAGACAGACATGACAGAAATCAACATGCAGACAGAGAGACCAGAGTGATGTGGCCACAAGTCAAGGCTTGTTGGCAGCACCCGAAGCTGCAAGGGGCAAAGAAAGGACTCTCTTCTAGAGGGGGAAGCACCACCAACACCTTGACTGTGGTCTGGCCAATACTGATTTTGGACATCTAGCCCCCAGAAGTGATAAATCTCTATTGTTTAAAGCCGCCAACTTTGTGGGAATTCATCCCAGCAGCCACAGGAAACTAATGAAGCAAGTACAGTTGACGACCCTGGAACAACACAGGTTTAAACTGCACGACTCCATTTTCACACAGGTTTTTTTCAATAAATGCAGTAGTGTAAATGCATCTTCTCCTCCTCATGAGTTCCTTAGTAACATTTTCTTTTATCAAACTTATCTTATTCTAATAATACAACATTTTGTATTGTATTTAACACATATAACATACAAAATGTGTATTCATTGACTACGTTATCAGTAAGGCTTCCAGTCAACAGTGGGCTATTAGTTAAGTTTTTGGGGAGTCAAACGTTATACACAGATTTTTGACTATGCAAGGGGTCAGTACCCCTACACCCCACAATGATCAAGTTGCAACTGTAATTTCTTATGATTTAAAGTAAATTCAATGGTAGAAGAAATGGAAATGAAAGGGATTTACCATTTACTGAACACCTAAATAAATTATTTCATTAAACCATCAACAGCGATCCCATTATTATTAGCCTTTTTTATAGAGAAAATCCCCTTGGTACAGATCTGTTTATTTTACATTGCAATAACACCTATTTGTAATTGCTCTCTTTGACCATACACTGATCAGCAACACTCAATAAGAAAACTGACTTTTTGGGGGTGCCTGGGTGGCTCAGTTGGTTAAGCAACTGCCTTCGGCTCAGGTCATGATCCTGGAGTCCCAGGATCGAGTCCCACATCAGGCTCCTTGCTCAGCAGGGAGTCTGACCCTCTTCCCTCTCGTGCTCTCTCTCTCTCATTCTCTCCCTCTCAAATAAATAAAATGTTAAAAAGAAAAGAAAAGAAAACTGACTTTTTATTCCACCAAAATGAACTTGGAGATATAAAAGAATGCTATTTTAAATTATTTCACGCAAAATTCTATCTGAAAAAATATATACAGTCACCAGTGAAAAATCTGTGTTACTTCTTTCTACAGAGTTCTTTTGGATGCAAAGATTAAAAAAATTAAAAATTTTCAAATAAATCTGAGATAGTCATATCTCAATATATGGGTTTGCTTAAACAGTCTTATGAATTCATTAAAACATTTTTCATATTAAACATAGTCATCAATCCAAAGACAGAAAAAAAATTCTGTGTACCTGGACCTGCTGAGGAGTTTTCAGATACCACAGAGCATTCTCAATGGATAAAATGACAACAGGCTTTTAGATACTCACTTGGTGCCTGACATTGTGCTCAACACTGGAGATGTGGCAAAGAGCTGGCCTAATCCTACACTCAATGGGGAAGGCACATGCTTCCAGGACCTCAATATCCATATCAATGCTATTACTTTAAAACAAGTTTCATTTTAAAAAATTAAAAAATTAATGTTAGAGAGATAAATAAACTTGTCTACAGTCATCAGCCAGTTAAGTGGTACAGGTTCTATTTAAACCCAAGAAGATCTCAGTCCAAGCAAAGTGAATCCCCTTAATTATGACATCATAATGCCTGAATATATTCATGCAGGCTTTGTACTGATACACTGATAGAGCTGCTTGACTACTAAGAAAGCAGACATTAAAACTGTTGCCATGGTACCCTATTCTAACAACAAAAAAGTTAAGTCAATTAATTACACCTACCTGGTTATTGCTGGGGTTGGTACACCTCTTGTACGCAAGGTGGGTTTCCCTCGAACAACTGGTACATCTGCATTTTCTGAACCACCGTTCAAATATGTTAGTTCTTGGAGCTGTGCTTGCCTGATTTCATCATTATAGTCCTACACAGAAGACAGAAGACAGCATAATTCACCTCTTGTGAAAAATACAAAAGTATTTAGGACAAGAATAAAACAAGTTTTAAAAGAAAAAAAGGGCATGGAAAATAGTTGAATTCATAAAATAAGATTCGAGTTTGTTGAAATGAAAATGCATCAATAAGTTGTTGTAAAAAGGAAAAAAACAAAACAAAACAGGATTTGTCCCAAACTAAAATTTTCTACAATCAGCCATTACTCCTTCGGCTGGGCCTACTTTCCAAGTAAGATATTTACAATAAAATTAAAATACGATATACAGACACATGGCATTGTTATTTACAACTCAATTCAATGAGTAGTTACTGAGATCTGTGAAGGGCCACTAACAGAGCTCAAGGAGCAAGCCCGGGTCCCTGCAGCTGAAGAGCAAACAACCTGACAAAGCAGGAAGACATACATACCACAGCATAGCTTTACTGAAATTAAGAACCACATGTACACATTCTTCTTGTATATTTCCATTTGGATATTATACTAGAAAAATGCACCATTTCCAAAAATGCACCATTTCCAAAACATCTTATTCTTGGAAACTTGCTCTTTGTTATCTTACATTATTGTTTAAATATTGAACTGAGAAACCCTGATAGTCCTCCTTGATTCCTCCTTTCCTGAATATCTCTAACCCCATTCAAGAGTCATCAAGACAGACATACAATAAGTAAATAAAAGTGTGATCTGTTTCACAATAAAAGGAAAATTCAGGTCTAAATGGTCAAAAAGGAAAGCCCTCTAACTCAGCTGTGGGCAATAAGAGCAGGTTTCTCTATAAGAAGTGTCATCTAAGGGTGAGTATGAACTAAATACCAGAAAAGGGGTAATAAAGTACTCTAGTTGGAAGTAAAAGCACAGTTTAAGACCTAAAGAAATGGTGTCTAGGGAACAGGAAGAAGTGCTCTATGGCTGAATTTTAAGAATGACTTGGGGTGTGTATGTGTGTGTGTGGGGGGTGGTCTCAAAGTGGAGAGAAAAGCAGAAACCAAATTAAACAAAGCCTTAAGTCATTTTAAATATAACTTCAAAGGTTTAAAATTAAAGGTACTAAAAAGCACTTAATAGTGTTAAGGAGGAGAGTTGCATATCTAAGTTTATGTTTTAGAAATATTATGAACAATTGTATGCCATCAAATTAGGTAGCTAAGATGACAGAAAGACATGGATGAATTCCTACAAAGACACAAACTACCAAAACTGACTTAAGAAGAAACAGAAAATTTGACAGATAAGCCAAGAGACTAAATTAATACTCAATAAATGTCCTGCAAAGAAAATCCTAGGCCCATAAGACTTTAATGGTGAATTCTACAAATAATTAATTAAGAATTAATGCTAATCCTTCACAAACTTCCAGAAAAATGAAAGAGGAAGGAGTACTTCCTCACTGTTTCTATAAAGCCAGTACTGTCTGGGTACCACAACAGACAAAGACATTACAAGAAAAGAAACCTATAGACGAATATCTTTATGAATTTAAGATACAAAGGCTCTCAAAGAAAATTAGGAAGCCAAATCCAGCAGCATAAACAAAATAAAAGGGGGAAATACAAGAGTCAAGTAAAACTTACACCAGAATTGCTAGGTTGGTTTAATATAAAAAAAACAATTAATGTAATACCATAATAATAAAGAACAAAAAAATGGTCATTTTAATACAGAAAAAACAAACCATTTGAGAGAAGAATCCAGTACTTTAATGATGGAAACACTCAATAAACTAGGAAAACCCACAGTCAACATATTTAATAGTAAAAAAGTACAAGAATCATTCTAAGGAACAAGACAAGGATGTCTACTCTCACCCCTTCTATCTAACATCATACTTGAGGTTCTAGTCAGGACAATAATGTAAGAAAAAGAAAGAAATGGTGTTCAGATTGGAAGGGAAGAACTAAAACAACCTTTATTCATAGATGACATAATCCTGTATATAGAAAATCACAAAGAATCCACAAAAACATTAAATAATCAGATTACACAAGGTAGCAGGATATAATGAGATCAATATACCAAAATCAATTTTATTTCTTTACAATAATAATGAACAATACAAAAATAAAATTAAGAAAACAACCCCACTACAGCAGTATCATAAAGAACAGCATACTTAGGAATAAATTAACAAAATAAAAGCAAGATTTGTACACTGAAAATTACAAAATACTGTTGGAAGAAATTTTTTTAAAACCTAAGTAAATGGAAAGATACCCAATATTCACGGATAGGAGGACCTAATACTGTTATGATGACAATATCCCTGCCCTGCTCTCCCACCTCCCAGATTGATCTACAGAGTCAAGGAAATCCCTATCAAAATCCCAGCTGGCTTCTTTGCTAAAATTTATATGAAAAGCCAAGGGACCTCGTATATCCAGAACAATTTTAAGAAAAAAAACAAAGTGGGAAGACTAATATATTCCCACTTCAAAACTTACTACAAAGCCATAGTAACAAAGACTGTGTAGTACTGGCCTAAAGGGTAGACATAAAGATCAATGAAATAGAATTGGGAGCCCAGACATAAGTTACTATAGATTGATATTCAAACAGTCTCTTTAACAAGTGGTACTATAATAACAAGGAGAACACTGAAGATAATGGAAGCCTTACACCTTGCTGGAGGCAATGAAAACTGGTCCAGCCACTTGGGAAAACCACTTAACACTGCCTCAAAAATGTTAAGCACAGCGCTACTATGTGACCTAATAATTCCATTCCTAGGCCATACCCAAGAAAGTGAGAACATCCATCCACCCAAAACACTGTACATGAATGTGCACAGCAGCATTCTTGATAATAGCCAAAAAAATAATAGAATTATTAAAACAATAGAAATAACCCCAACCAAAGTCCTAGACTAATAAAAAATGGACAAATAAAACATGGCATACCCATACAATCAAATATTATCCAGCAATAAAGAGCAGCTTTAATGAACCTTGAAAACAGTATGCTAAGTGAAAGAAGGTAGGACAAAAGACTACACAAATGGTTCCGTTTTACACAAAATGTCAAAAACAGGCAAATCCATAGAGACAAATTACGGGTGGCATGAGACAGAGAAGTGGGACAGTAGGGGGCTGGAATGGGGAGTGCTTGCCCAAAGGTATGGGGCTGCTCTGAGGGACGATGAAGATCTAAAACAGACTGTGGTGATGGCTGCCTAACTGTGAATGTACAATAATCCAGTGAACCGTATGCCTTAAATGGGTGAATTGTAGGGTATGTGAGTTATATCTCCATAAAGGCTGTGTAAAAAGCAAAAAAGCCAATTAGTGGTTGACTAGGGAGGAAGAAGAATGGGAAGTCACTGTTCATTACGAGGTTTACTTGGGGGGTAATAAAAATGGTCTTAGGTTATTGTGACAGCTGTGGAACTCTATGCATACACGAAAAGTCACTGAATTGTATACTTTAAAGGACTGAATTTTATGCTATGTGATTTATATTTCCATAAAGATATTAAATGGAAAAAAGCACACTAGAGGCAGAAATTCCAGATGGAAACTCATAATTCTAGTATGTGGTAAAGACAACCTGGAGTAGGGAAGTGGCAGGAAGGATGAGGAAAGATAGATTTGGTGTTATTTATGTTTAATTTTATTATAAATGGTAATATCCTAGAGGGGGGAGGTATATCAGCAAAGTCAAGAATGTCAGTGGGCATCTGGAAAATGAGAAGGATAAATAACAGTGGTACCATGTTGTAATCAGTTTGGTACAGGTTGTATATGCAATGGTCTATGACATATTAATACTGAGATGTCCCATAGCAATCAGACACAAAAACTGGAAATTTAGAAGTTAAAGATATAGATACAGAAGTGGACAAGGAAGGGTTACTCAGGCCCTACACAGCACAGAACAGGGCCCGTCATCAAGGCGGGCGTGTGGCCAGCCCCCAGAAGATAACCTCTAAGCTCACGGAGGGGGCTGCCTGCTAAGAGAGTTTCTGTATGCGTAGGCTTGAGGCCATGCTGTCCCACTGTGGGACAGATAAGTCTGCCCTAGCAATGGCATTAGTGGGGAACCTTTGTTTTGGCTCAGGAAGTGGGATGGTGGTGCTGGACTGGGAGTAGCTGAGGTCAGGTACAGGGGTGCTGTATGCATACGTGACCGGTCCGCAATAAAAACCGTGCACACCGTGGTGCAGGGGAGCCTTACTGGTTAGCAACCCCTCCCGTGTGTTGTCACACATCATTGCTGGAAGAAGTAAATGCGTCCTTATGTAATTCTCCTGGGAAGGGAAGCCCAGACTTTTCCTGGTCTTTGCCTTGTGCTCCTTTTCTTGCCGATTTTGATCTGTATTCTTTTGTTGAGATGATCCATAATCACAGTGTTTAACCGATTTTCTGAGTCCTGCGGGTCCTTCTAGAGAATTATTGAGCTTGAAGGTGGTTGTGGGGACCTCTAGCAAGAACTCATCTGCATACAAATGTCAGCAATAGGCAGAATTGCTTGGGGCATGTTCCTGGAGCAAGAGAAGGGCTCCAGACATCAACGTAAGTAACAGAAGGAGAGCCGCGTGGCGGAGACGGAAAAGGGGAGACAAGGGCCTGAGAAGGACACGGAGGTCATGCTAGTGTGAAAGCCACAGCAAGTCAGTGCTGCATTCACGTTCTGTCAAGCAGCCAGGTACTCATCCCATGGGATTCAACAGTAAAGCCAATACCGACTTCAGCAATGGTGATTTGGGGAAGGGTGGAGCTGGAATCCATCTCAGGGGAAGGAAGAGGGGGTGTGGGCAGGCAGGTTTTCCAGCTGCGTGGCTCTACAAAGAGAACAGGAGGGACAGCCGCTTGAGCGAGGAAGGGAGGCTCTTACGATAGAAGCAACAATTTTCTGAGTGTGAACAGAAGATTCAGGGGCAACAGTTTCCTGAATTATTTAGAGTTTAAAATATGAAATAGACTTAGTACATTTATAAAAACAAATCTGCTATCTCTTCCTTAGTTTTCAAAAGCAGAGTGTAAAAAATGACTTGAAACCTGTATGGAAGGCACTGTGGAAGAGGAAAAATAGCACGAACACCAGTCGAAAAGGAAGTCAAGAGGAAGCTGAAACCATAAAAAGCAAACACTTGCAGAGGAGGGAAACGAAGACAAATTCAACCTGCTATGATTTAGTGGGAGAGGCAAAGAACCAGGAGTCTAGGCTTTCCTGCAGATAGAGGTTCTTTCTCTAACTTTAAATTTAGGGTATTACGATCTCAAAAGACTCATCTGAATCTATCATTACTTCAACCTCTCTAAAACAAGCCGATTAATATGTTCCTTACCATTTTACTAAAAACGTGTGAAGATTAATAAATTATTTGCAAAGCACATGCTAAATAAAATGTGCTACATAAATGCTAAATATTTGCCCTGTTGAAAAGTGCTAGGAGGTGTGACACAAAATTGAATGTGGTTCAAAAACAGATTCATGGGAAAAGAACATAGCATCCAAAAATACCATTAAAAATTTAAAAAGGAAAAAGAAATTGCTCTAAGTAAAGTCATTACAATGGTGTCAAAAAATTAGAATGAAAGCTAAACATAATCTTTGTAAAACTACATTTTCAAGAAGACAGACCATGTAGTTAGAAACCAATTATGGAATCTGAGTCAACACATCTTGGGTTAAGCCTAAATTTAACCAACTGGACTCACCAGCTTCGTGATGTCAGACAACCTTTTGAAACCTTAGATGACGGTTTCTGTCAGCACTACAGATAAAATCATTGTAGTTACAATTTTCTCGGTCTTTAATATGATGATTTGAAATCAGGAGGGAAACCAAGTGACATATGCTAGCACACAGACTAAATGATAATTCTACATTTTAAACTAGTCATTAGTAAATTACCATTTTAACTTCCTATCAGAAAAGTGAGCATATTATCACACTAATTCTAACATGTCATCAACTGTGAAGAGTGGAAAAGTGATCAGAATTCTAATTACAAAGGTATACATGGGATTTTATTATCTAGCAAATTTAGAACATACTTAAGTGTGTTAGCCTAGAGAATGGGAAAAAAGTTATTTTTCTAATTTTATTTTATTGGAATCATTAAAAATAATTCATTGAAATTTAGTGGATTCTCTGCCAAGACTGTTCTCTTCAGATATATTTGCCCAAATATGCCAATGATTATGTCAAAGATTAATCCTGGGATCAATGTCTGTATTATAATCTATAAGAAATAACATAAATGTTCACTATTTGAAGACTGATTACATAAATTCTAGAACATGCATATGATGGAATATTATGCAGACACTAAAAAGAATGAAGGGAAATTTTACACATTCTCATATGGTCAGAGGTCCAAAATAATCTAAGATGTAAAAAAATAAATGTAATGAGAGAATATGGGACTTGTAGTTTAGCTAAACAAGGAGCTGAGCAAAGCCTTTCCATAAAAAGCAACAATAAAAGCTGACCACACAGTTAAACAGTTAAAAACAACCATTTCAGAACTCTGGGAACTGACTGAAGTTACATATCAAATTGAAAACATGGTAAATTTATTCATGTCAGGTACGACAAGTGGGAGTTGGACGCAGCCATCCCTCCTCCCCAGCTCAGATGTTGTGTCAGTTCTACCGCTGGGGAAAGACACGAAAACCAATAGTTTGCTGCAACAGGAAGTTCACTTAATTTGGAAGAAAGTGTGAAAAACCCTCATACCCAACAGCACTGTCAATATCAGTAACAATTTTGGTAGCAAATACATAGAAGTCCAGTGAACAGGCAATCCTAATATTCAGGTTTTGGGTGGGGCAAGCAACAGACCTGGCAGACTAGCCAGACACTTAACAGCCATGGAGAGCCTTGACATCTGGCACATGTCTGCTGAATGGAAGGCTAGGCACACGTACAGCCAAGACTGGAGAGAGCTTACAGCTCCCCACACATCCTTCCCTGACAGTGACTCTGGGCATGTGCAAAGGAGATGCAGGGATTAAGCTTTGATCACAAATACAGTAAAGGCCAGGGAAGATGTGACAACTGACTAGTCTACGGGTGCTCCCCCAAAATTCCATCAGCAGAGGGCAGAAGCCTTATTAACACAGGTGTGTGAGCGCAGCCTCTGACTAATCACTGGTGATGTCTGAGCAATGCTGACACAGAAGACGTGCCCAGCGGGGCAGGCTTAAAATAAAAGTGAGAAGGAAAAAAATGAACAAAGCCGTAAATCATGAAGTAGACAGACTCTGCAGATTTAGTCCAACTAAATGACTAAAGAAACGAAGAAAAGAAAAACCTGTAACAACCACCACCGTTGGAGACTAAAATGAATCAGAATGCAAATGTGCTATGTTATCTGAAATGTGGAGTTTTCAAAAAAAAAAAGAAAAAAAACTAAGAGACATGCAAAGAAACAAGAAAACGTGACCCATACGCAGAGAGAGAGAGAGAGAGAGAGAGAAAGCAAGCAAGCAAGCGAGCGAGCAGTAGGAAGAACTGTCTTGGAGAGGCGCAGATGTTGGGGGGGAAAAAAAGAGAGAGAGAGAGAGAGAGAGAGAGAGAGATTTTAGACAAAAAGAAAAAAAGAAGAGAAAGCACAACAACGACAATGAAATTTAACCAAAGGAGTTCAAGACAGATTTGAGATGGCAAAAGAATGAGTCTGCAAACTTGGAAGATAAGCCAATTAAAATTACCCAGTCAAGAACACAGAGAAGAAAGGATGAAGAGAAAGAGCTGCAGAGACGTGTGGGACATTGTCAAGTGTATCAACATACGAATCATGGGAATCCAGGACTGATGGGAGCAGAGGAGAAAGAAAAAGGCAAAAAATTTTAAAGAAACAATAGCTGAAAACGTCCCACATTTGAAGAAAAATGTATACGTATGGATCCACAAAGCTTAATGAGTAAGGAGGCTAAGCATACACAATCACAGTCAAATTAATGAAAATAGAAGAAAGACAAAATCGTGACAGCAGCAAGAGAAAAGCAACAGATCATGCACAAAACAACAAAATCATTAAGGATTCCGTCTCATCAAAAATAATGAAGGCCAGAAAGCAGCAGACCGGCCTTCTACCACCTGAAACAAAAAACTGTCAGCCAGGAATTACATAAACTATCTTTTAGAATATAGGGGAAATAAAGACATTCTGAAAAAAAACAGAACAATTTTTGGGGGTAGCAGATCAAGGTTATAAGAAAGACTAAAGGAAGTCCTTTGGGCTGAAAAGAGGTAGCACCATATGGCAACTCTATCCACAGAAAGAAATGAAGGGTACCAGAAATGGTAAATGTAAGGGTTAATACAAAGATTATAAAAATACTGTACGACAAGCCAACATCCCTCATGATTATAGATGTAAAGATTCTCAACAAACTACTCATAAATCAAGTGTAGCAAAATGTAATATGACCAAGTGGGATTTCACCTAGGAACGCAAGGCTGGCTTAACATCTGAAAATCAACTAATGCAATATACTATTATTCACAAAAAAAAAGGAGATAAATCACATGAGCATTTCAAGGGGCAGAAAAAAAACGTGGCAAAATCCAACACTCATTCATGATAAAACTCTCAAAACCCAGGAACAGAAGAGAACTTCTTCCACAAGGTCAAGGGCAGCAAGGAAAACCTAACAGCTGACATCATACTTAATGATGAAAGACGAAAAGCAACAAGCAAAGATATTCCATCTTCATCACTCCTGCTCAACAATGCGTTTGAAGTTCCAGTCAGTGTGATAAGGGAAAATAAAAATAAAAAAATAAAGACATTAAAATTTGAAAGAAAAATAAAACATACTTTATTCACAGATAACATAATTCTATATGTAGAAAATCCTAATGATGCCATAAAAACCAAAACAACACACTAGAACTAATGGTCCAACACAGTCACAAGATACAAGATCAGTGTATAAAAATCATCTGCATTTCGATATCCTGGTAACCATCTAAAAATGAAAATTTTTTTTAAAGATTTATTTATTTATCTGAGGGAGAGAGATAAAGAGAGCCTGAGTGGGAAGGGCAGAGGGAGAGAGAGAGAGAATCTCAAGCGGACTCCCCAGTGAGCACGGAGCCCAGTGTGGGGCTCGATCCCAGGACCCTGATTACCATGACCCGAGCCAAAACCAAGAGTCAGATGCTCAACCACTGCACCACCCAGGCACCCTGAAAATGAAATTTTAAAAGTTCCATTCACAATAGCATCAAAAAGCGTACAATACTTAGAAATAAATTTAACAAAAGAAGTCTAAGACGGGCACCCTAAAGACTATAAAACACTGCTGAAAGAAACAAAAAAAATCTGTGAAGTAGAGACACTTCGTAGTCATGGACTAGAAAACTAAGTATTATTAAGATGGAAATTATCCCCAAATTGAGCTACAGATTCAATCCTCTGTCAAAACCCTTGGAGGCTTTTTTGTAGAAACTGACAAGCTGGTCTGAAATATATGTAGAAATGCATAGGAACCAGAATAGCCAAAACAATTTTGAAATAGAACTTTTTCTTTAAAAAAGAATCAACAACCTGGATTTCACACCAAATTGCTAGAAGGCTAAAGTAATTAAGAGCGTGACACTGGCATAAGGACAGGCATATAAATTAATGGAACAGAACTGAGAATGCAGAAACTAATCCATACATTTATGTTCAGTGGATTTTCAACAATGGCGTTGCAGTTCAATAGGAAAAGGATTTTCTTTTCAACATACGGTGCTGGGACAAAACTGGCTGGATATCTACATAGGAAAAGATAAACCTAGATCCTAACTTCATACCATACACAAAAATTAACCTAAAATTGATCACACACTTAAAATGACAGAACTAATACTATAAAATATTAAGAAAACAGCAAAAAATCTTTGTGACCCTCGGTTCAGCAAAGAGTTCTCCTGGTCAGCCCAGACTCAAGGGGACAGAAGTCAGATCCATGTCCTGGTGGAGGAGTGCAGAGGGGATGGGGCGGGAGGTCCTGTGGCCGCCTACGTGGCGAGGTCAGCACTCCCCAGTCCACACTGAATGACCACTAAGACATTAGACCTCTCCTCAGTCTTGTCAGAGTAGCAATTTTATAATTGTTTGTATGAATATCTGATTCTTATCTGTCTCTTCCATTACATAGACTCCACAGGGTCAGATAAAAGAATGTCTTTTATTAGTTCCCATGTATCTATCACATAGAAAGTACTAAAAAACTTTGTTTCTAAACTAAATGAGTAGGGGCACCTGGGTGGCAGAGTTGGTTAAGCTTCTGACTCTTGATTTCGGCTCAGGTCATGATCTCAGTGTTGTGAGATCGAGCCCTGCATCAGGCTCTGCACTGAGTGTGGAGGCTGCTTAAGATTATCCCCTTCTCCCTCTGGCCCTCCACCTCTCTCTCCCTCCTCTATAAAAACCAAAACAAAACAAAAAAATAAGTGAATAAATGGATCATTATATTGGCATCATATTGGGATCATCATGAGGGAATTAAGGAAGTTGAACCATTTTCAGCTCCCAAGTAAAATGACTTAATACAATCCCATGTCTCAGCTTTTCCAAGGCAATCATGACTTAAAATATCCTTTCCCTATAAATTCAACAGTTTTCCTCACAGGTAATATAGTCATGACACATACGCTGTGGTAGGTAAGTCAATCTACTAGACCAACCTGGGACTGCTGAAGACAGTCTCACCTCAGGCAGCTGTTTGGCAGATATGACAGCTTCTCTAAATAAACTGTTTAAAGAGCCAAAGCGTTTAATGTTTCAGTTTAAAAATCTAGTACACGTAAATTATATAAAAAACCTAAATTAACTTTCATAATGGAGGTAGGGACACATTCTGTTTAAATTATCACATTCTTAGCAATGTCAAAGTGTCTGGGAAGCGTAAAAACAGAACAGCAACTGTGACATTAACAAAGCATAAGAGGCGCCTGGGTGGCTCAGTCGGTGAAGCGTCTGCCTTCGGCTCAGGTCATGACCCCAGGGTCCTGGGATCCAGTCCCGCATCAGCTCTCTGCTCAGCAGGAAGCCTGCTTCTCCCTCTCCCACTGTGATCTCTCTCTCAAATAAATAAATAAAAATCTTAAAAAAAAAAAACAACAAAAACCAAACAAACAAAAAACCAAAGCATGAAGCACCTGGCAAAAGCCAGGTAACTATCAGCACAGTCCCTTTCTTCTCCGTGCTCCTTATGCATATGTCTGTCATTATATTTACCATGCTACACTGAAATCATTGCCTTACGCTGCTCCCTCCCCCTACACTACATAGTCCTCCAGGGCAGCGACTGCCTTTATTTATGTCTGCTGGTCCAACACCACCCACGGTGCTTGCTGCATGGAAGGCACTACTGCACTTATATTGGAGAACAATGGATCTGTAGGTGATTTAGTGTCACAAAAAGGCTTAGGACTTATGAGTCCCAAAACATGAACTAGTGATTATGCTCTTCAACTTTCTTGGCCGGGTAGCCTTACCAGTACTATCTAATCTCTTTAAAAATCCCTTGCCTCATTTATAAAGAAAGAAAAATGCCAATTCACAGGGACACTTTTAACAAAGTGCTGTGCAAATAATACTTACTGCTAAAAATTACCAAGGATTAAAATAAAGGAAGGACTTTGAAGTGCACATTAACTATCAAGGAAAATTGTACTAACAGGAATGAGGAACTTTTTGATTTCTTCCAGTGCGTGTCCCATCCGGGCATATGCTTCTGCTGGTGGAGCGAAGACTTCAATGAGAACATGGAGGTCATCATTGAGGTGAAAGTACTTTGCTTCTCCACTTTTCCTCAACTCTTCTTCCTGAAGAAAGAAAAGCCATGCTTAAAAGGGCATCTTTATAAGAAAAGAAACAGGAATGCTCTGTGTACAGAGCTGATCCGGATGCAGCTGTCACAGAAGGTTCACTCAATGGCAAGCACCACCCTAAGGATGAAGGATTAAGATACAAATCTGATCCTGCCATTCCCACCTTCTATGAAAACACTGAAGGCTTCGTGCTATTGGGATGAGTCTCAACCCCTACCTCTGGCCTAGGGGGAGACCCTCTGCTGTGTGCTCTGGTTGCTTTGTCTCCGCCTGTCCCCCCAGCCCGATGCCCTCCAGGAGCTGCTCAGACCCCTGGTCAGACCAGCTGATCTCCCAAGCTCACTCTACACGGGTTACGCTGAGTATCTGTGATGCTGCCACAAACCATTTCCACTGTCAAATTACCTAAAATATCTATTGTTTACTTGACTATTATCTAATTTTCCTCACTGGAGGTGATCGCAACAGAACAAAACCATGATTGTCTTCCCTGGTGCTCATTTTCCTTGTCTAGAAAAGGTATGCTTGGTATATAGCTGACACTCAACAAATACATTTGAAAGAATAGGTAAATATTATTTACTCATTTCTATGTTCATTTGCTCATTCATATATTCATTCAAAAAACATTTCTACATGCCAGGCACTGTATCTGAAGATAAAACAGTAAGTAAAATAAATGAAAGATTTTATTACATGATTTTACATAATTATGATACACATTAAAGTTTTTTTGTTTGCATAATGAAATTCAGGGGGGAAAACGAGGAGAAAAAAACCTAGATCGGTCAGCAAGAGACAAATAATTTTGGTCCATTATCTTCTCCTAACTAGCATTCATTACAGTGGAAAATGACAGAATCTGGATCTTTTAAAAGTCTTTGTTTCCAACATTCAAATCAGACAGACAGATTAAGAAGAGTAGGTACCTACACCTAGAGTGATTTCCAAAATGGGGGGAAACCTTCCTAGCCTCTCTAAAATACCAACCCCATGAGAAGGAGAACCCTAGAACTCCTGGCAACAACACCTTTTAATTCCACCACAGGCCAAGAGGTCAAAGACGCACAAGCACCCTTGACTTCACCGTTTAAGACTTCAACTTGTGTTACTTCACTAATTTGACTTCTTTTAAAGAACAAAGAGATCTACATATAGAGCATGACAGAACACGGGGTTTTGAGTCAGATATACCCAAATCGTAGCCATGCGAGACACCAGGTATGTCTGTTCAGACAGATGAACTCTTTATTTGAAAAATCAAGTTTGTGTTAACATAAGTATATTAACGCAGGACTGTTGAGAAGAGGAAAGGACCAACTTTCCGTAAATGCCTGACAAAGGAGATCACATACGTACTGCCCGGCACACTGCTTTACACGTGCCAGGACTTGATAAATGCTAGTTTTCTTCACATTTATGGAAAGTAGGTCAGAAACTGAAGGAAAAGAAGGAGAAATATTTGAAGCAAGGGGAGCAAATATAAGCTACCACAATACCCTCTGCATTTCCTTCAAAGTTGGTCATATATGAAAAGCACGATTCTTTTAGGCCAACTGTAGACTATTTGTTCTATCAGAACACTCTCCATCACTTGATCTGATATTCTGCCTTTCAGAGCTGAAGTTTTAAACTTCATAAAGTCGAATTTCATGTTCAACAGTTCACTTCTGAAAGTATAAACTATAAGTATATACCTCAACATTGCTTCCCTATTAGAATACAGCATCACACTACAGCATTTCACTTCTGAAAGTATAAACTATAAGTATAAACCTCAGCATTGCTTCCCTATTAGAATACAGCATCACACTAAGGCTACTAATGAGAGTTTGTAACTGTGATTCACAGTGCAGCACTCTGCCGTTGCTACCCCAGACGCAAATGGGGAGAGAGGCTTTCTTAGCCCAGCCTGCTGTCACTCATCTCCACAGAGCGAGGAGCTTCTGTCCTGGGTTAGCAAGAACAGGCAACATGATGTTTGGGGAAGAACACAGACTTCACTTGGGAGTTCTGCTTTCAAATCCCAAATTCAACACGTACTGTATAATTTTGAACAGGTTACTTTATCATCTTGAAGAGGTGATTTTAAGTGCAGAGTTAACAGTACACTATCTACTGCTCAATGAGTAGTAATAAAGGAGTTATCACAACAGTGATTAGGAGTTATTAGTAATATAAAGTTGTAGTAAAAAAGGAGTTTCATGTTTAAAGACACAAAAAGTCTTTAGAACTGTGCTTAGTACATAATAAACACTCAATAAATGATGACTACAGTATTAATTATTCTATTATTCTATAATATAGACAATAAGGGCAAAACAGCCAGCATGCTTGGCACAAACTGAAGGCTCAAAAGACCATAGCATTACAAGTGATTATTATGCTACATAACCAACTGATACAAGTCAGTAATGACTCCCATAATTTCGTCAATGTAGAAAATACAAGAACAAAATGAATTACGGTCTCATTAGAATTTAGACAGTGAACACTCTATAGTGAACACTCTAAAAAGCTAAAAGATGAGATTTTAATAGTAATGGAAATCTCTTTAGCAATAAACATTATTAACTGAGAATTTCTGCAGACTAAAAGGATCAACAGAGATCAGCATTCAAGAGTTCAGGCACTGAGGACCTGACTGCAGCACAGGACATAGAGTACCAGTGGTCTCCACTTCTACAGCAAACCTGTTACTTGAATTATCACCTGTGGTGACATCAGTGACATGCTTCTGAAGGTGTGACTGATGGCCACATGTGGCAGAGGCCGGCCACAGTATGACGCACAAGAGGAAAACAAGACAGGGGGAGTAGGGTGAAACTGTACTGAAGAGTTCTAAAAAGAAAATGACAGACTCAAGATTTGACATTACGAGTTCAAGTCTCAAAGAGCCAGAAGTAGGCCAGGAGGTTTACTGCTTATGGCCACAGGCTTATGGAGCCAACAGGCAGAAGCAGAGTTGAAGCCTTCGTGCTGCTGAAGGACAGTAGACTGCCCAGCCACCTCTTCTGTGAGGTTTAGGAAAATGTCTGGAGAACAGTGAAGATCTGAGCACTGGATTGGCAACATTTGGGAGGATTCAAACAACCTTAGTATTCAAATGTTGAAGCCCCAACTGAGCCTTCCAAACAGGCAGAAGCCTGTCTGGTGAAACTTTTCCGACCTTGTTTTGAATAGCCAAGGTAGTTCCTTGAAAGATGAAAATTCTCTGGCTTTATTTTATTTTTTTTTTAAGATTTTATTTATTTATTTGAGGGAGAGAGCAAGAGGAGAGACAGAGACAGAGAGAGAGAGAGAGAGAGAGAGAGAGAGAGAGAGAGAGGAGTGTGCACACAAGTTGGGGGGAGGGGCAGAGGGAGACAGAGAAGCAGGCTCCCCATAGAACAGGGGGCCTGACACTGGGCTCGAGTTCAGGACCCTGGGACTATGACCTGGGTGGAGGGTAGACACTTAACTGACTGAGCCACCCAGGTGTCATGCTTTATTACTTTTTCTCGGTATGACCTCCTGGCCTAGGATCAGATCCGTGCTTGCCCCGCGGATGCAGAGAATAAGAAAGCTAATAATAACTATGAATACCTCCTTGTGTACATGTGACACTTCCTCTTTGTCTTCCCACCAAGGATCTGGGGCCTTTTACTAGAGCAACTACGCACTGATAAGATAAATACCCAGAAAGCCTGAGGATTAACAAACTTGATTCTGAGCAAATGCTTCTCCACTGAGGGCCACTGATGACAGTGGGTCTACAGGGTCAAGAGATAAAGGACTTCTCATCCTGTCCCTTGACAGCACCTCAATGGACTGTAAACCCCAAATGTATGCTACTTCCCCAGTTCCTGGGTGTCTTGATGGAATGGAAATGATCAGCCACTTACAGAACCTCTATAATGATTCTCAGACCCATGTGGTCAAGGACATAGAAATGAGAGGATTAGTGAAGGGCTGGAAAGTAGTCTAGGAAAGCAGCCTAGACCCACTGCGTGTGTAAGAGAACAGGGTGCCTCATGCAATGCAGAGCAAGCACTCAGCGACCAGGGAGACAAAAGGACTCATTTTAGTAGATGTCAAAGCACCTCCTTGCCCAGCCACCTCAGTGCTACTCAAGACACTTGAACAAAGTGCCTGTGGCGACAGAGAGGTTACATATTACTTCACAACACAGACTCCCCTTGAAAAGGATTCTTAGCTACTATACTGCTGAATGCCCAATATGCCAACAGCAGAGACAGCCCTTAAAATGACAACATAATCTGGAAAAACCACCAAGCCCTGATAGCAAAGTGACCATATTTAGAATCCTGTTCATTAAGTGGATAGCCAGACACTTGTTATCACTTGGACATATAATCCAGCTAAAGACTTGTCTTCCCTCCTTCCTTTGTACCTGTGAAACTATCTGTGGATGCCCTGATCACTGCCACCATAATGCCACAAAATGTTGCTACTGACCAAAAAAAAAAAAAAAAAACTCCCTTAACAACAAACAAAATAAGCAGTATGTTGATGAATTTCACTGGTCACATCATGTACTTCATGACCAGATGGCCTTATTGAAGACCTAATTAAGATATCAGCAAGGATGGGTTAGTTTCCTACAAGTTATACAAAATTTCTGACCAACTGACCAATATACGGTTCCATTTCCTCCAACTGCCAGAACAGATGAGTCAGGGAATCAAAATAACATCAT
Organism: Eumetopias jubatus; assembly: GCF_037043125.1. Lineage (NCBI taxonomy): Eukaryota > Metazoa > Chordata > Mammalia > Carnivora > Otariidae > Eumetopias > Eumetopias jubatus. The sequence continues at coordinate 114,761,733 of NW_028274810.1, forward strand.
TTGAGACAGCAAGGCTTAGTGAATAGTTAACCTAACCTGGCCACACATTAGAATCATTCCAAACACCCACTGAAAATTCATTTTGAGGTTCTACCCTAAAAAGGCTGTATGGGAATCTTATTTTTAAACAGCACTCCATGTGAGTATAATAGCCCTGTTTTAATCAAATAATTTAACTTCCCTGATTAACACAGATAATATACTCAGGTTCTCTAAATCTCAGTTTTTTTACAGGTAAAGTAAGGAAAATGTTATGTATCTTCCACCATTTTTCTAGGGGTAACACGGAGCAATGCACTCACAGTAGCTGTTCGACAAACAAATGGCAGCCATTTTTTATTATAAAAGCCTTTGTTTAGATGGACTTTTTTGTGTGTGAGAGGAGGCTGCATTTTGTCTAAATAACGTTCTTGTCTCACACAATCATTGTTCAACATTTCATGGAAAGTGGCCACGGAATGTGGGTTTGGTTTTCAGTGACATCAATCTCTTCACAGTGACAGAGCAACAAAATGATAACGGAGAATAATGTAATAATGAAATGTGAAAACTTCTTTCAGAAGTGGTATATTTAAGAAAGTGATCAATAAAAAAGCTCAGTAATTTTAGCTTATTACAGAAAAAAAAAGGCAGTTAGAAGGAATAGAGCCAAGTAGAGCTACTGTGTGTGAGAACACGAAGACACTATTAAATATTTAATATAAAAATATTTAAAATCAATTTTAACTTGATAAAATGTACAGGGTATCAAATGAAGGGCAAAAAGAGCAAATCCACGTGTATACTTTATAAACTCAACTATTTCAAATACAGGCATAGAAAAAAGGCCCCCAGGAACTCGTCTAAGACGCAAACAGTGGCAGTTAAGACTGCAGATAACTTTTCTCTTCATGGTAATTTCAGTATCACTGTACTTTCTATGAGGTATTGCTTCTACAGTCGAAACCACAGGCATTGCTATTGCATTTTACAAATGAAGGTAATAGTTACAGATGTACATGGAGGACACCATATATTCTGAAACTGGTCCAAGCGACTCAGTTTTCTACACAGTACCACAAACTCATCGCCTTAAACAACATTTTCATATAATTTCATTCGCAATCCTAGGAAGCTCTAATATAATTTGTATTAATACAATGGATAATCTAAAAGTACATTATGCAACTTGTCTCCAAAGTAGCCATTGTCTATGATGAATGTTACCTTTGCCTTGTCTCGCATGGAACCTTTCCCAAGGATGGACATTTTTGTCAAGGTTTCTTCTTGTAAACGCTTCAGAGAATTGCCACGGGGACCCAAAAGTTTCCCCACAAAGTTGAACTAGGGAAAAAACAAACAAACCAAAATTGTAACAGTCATATCTGCAAGTAATTTATTAATCTTGAACGTCAGTAAACACTCCAGTATGCTACACATCACTAATTAATGCCAAATATTTAAGTTCCTGCTATATGCCTCACACTGTACAATTTTCCACAAACCATATATAACAGGGCTAAAAGTCGTAAAGTAAAAACCAATCATTTCAATGATGGTTAGATTTCACAAATTATAAATTAAGCTAATTCCCAGAAATCCTAGGTTGCTATCCTGACACTTTTAACACACATTTGACTTCAACCATGCACAGTGCTAATAAGATGAGGATGTAGGTGGGGAAGATGTAAGGTGCTCCAGGCTGGTCACTATGGAGTGTCTGGGTCCTTCCACCTAACCTCAGCACTTGAGCCTTGGTTAGTCAACCAGGGAGTGCACTGGCCTAGATGAGTCCTCAAGCATTTGGTGGCTCACAAAGCTTTATGACAAAATCCATCTATCTCTTCCAATATAACTAGCTATGAAAATGTTGACAAATTAATGAGTCTTGATTCTTAGGGTTCTTAATTTAACAAGCACAGCAGAAGTGAATTCATTAACGGTATGGACTCTGAGGCTACAATGCCATGGTTTTAAAACCTGGCTTTTCCATTTACCAGCTGAGTAACCCAGCTAGTTAACTGGGTTACCTGACCTCTCTGTACCTTGGGTTCCTCATCCGTAAAATGAGAACCGTGAAATACAACAGAACCTACCCCCATAAGGCTGTTAGGAAGATTAAATGGGTCCATATAAATGAATCAGAACCATGCTTAACACAGAAAAGACAATAAATATATCTTGAATGAAAGGACTGTAATTAGGAATTTCACACAACTTTTAAAAGCTTTACCATAATTAAGGTAAGTCATGAATACTTCTTGTTCCCAGAAAGAAAGTCAGCCCTATTGACCAGGAAGGAAACTGTTCTCTTTGGCAAGACTTCTGATTACAAACTCATGCAGCTGCTGTTTTGGCATCAGCTCTCTTTCATGATCTATGCCACTGCTGTGCTGTTGCTGTTTTTAAGAGAAAATCGTTTCTCAATTTCTCTACGGTAATTGAAGTAATTTTCTTAAAATATGTACTTTTAAAAAATCAAAATGGTATTTTTTCCTCGCCTACTTTTAATTTTATTGGTCTTCAATGAAAACTCAAATATCTACAGTATTTTTAACCTTCACATGTAAGTATGTTTTGTTTTTTAAATTTAAGTCGATTACTTTTTAAAAATATAGAAATGATACATATAGAGTTAAAAATATCAAATAATACAACATAGGAAAAAAAAAATCAGTGTCTCCATCCACTCATCTCTACCTTATTTTTGGTTCCCCATTTTCTCTGCTTTATCTTTCTGGAAATTCTATTATTTGGCTATTAGGATCTCCTGAGTTGGAACTCTAAATTTCTCTCTTATTTTTCCTCTTTCCCTTTCACCTTCTTTGTTTTACTTTCTGGGGGATTTAAGTACATTTCCTACATATCTATTGATTTTTTTTCATTTCTGCTATCAAATGTTTAACTATTAATAGTATTTTCTTATATTTGTTTTTTTTACAGCATTTTAAAAATATTTTATGGAAGTGATATAAATTCTTATATTTCTGAGGATATGAATGGCAGCGCGTCCCACCCCCACCCCGACTTGGAGCTTACAGTATCTGCCTCTTCCAACAGATTCACATTTTGTGGATTGGTCTCTTTGTACGTTATGGGCTTTCAAGTGACCAGTAATCCTCTGCTGCCTCTTCTTAAAAATGTAAGGCTGAGGCTCCAAAACATTACCTGGAAGTCTTGCTTTCATCCACAGGATTTGACAACTGGACTTGACAATTCACTTTAAGATGACAGGCTAGTTTTTTCATCAAACGTTACTCAAATATCAGTATCTGTGTTTCTCTTCTCTTGGCCTAGGTAAGCACTACCCTGAATAGGAATTCCCCAATCTCCCAGGAGGAGGTATCAGCTTGGCTGCTGGAATGCTGGGATTCCCACTAGTAGGTGCACACCTTTATTTAAGGGAAATAAATACCCTCATTTTCAGTGTGGCACCTCTAGCCCTCAGTTGTATCTATCTGGGTCTGAGAGCCCAAGCCTTCTTTATTCAATTCCTCCAAGAAGTCTCTAGCCTGCTGTAGGTTAAGAAGGTAGATGCCTGGTTTTATCAGCCAGGAGGAGCATCCAGTGGTCTAACCACTTCTCACACAAACTTTGAACCAAGGCTCCTCTTCTTCAGTTCTGCCCACCAATCCACCTTCTCAATAACTGGTGTCCATGATTCCTGAGCCTTCTCCAGCTATTTCTGTACTAATGCCCATGTTTCTGGGACACTTTCTCTTGCCCTGTAAGCCTGAATTCTGCTTTCTCTTGTCACCTAAGTCATTACCATTTGTCCATTTATTTTGCAGCCATGAAAACTTCACTCCTATCATTGGCCTATTATTGTTTCACCCTTCCATTCTTGTCTTTGAGGATTTGTGCCTTTTTCCTTCATTTATATTCATTTTGGAAGGTTTCAAAGATGGCATGAGACTAAATTTGTGGTCAAGCAGCCATATTTACATCACATCTTATATTTCCCCACTAACAAAAACTAAGACACCTTAGAAATCATCCAGTCCAAACATCTAATTTTATACTGAGGAAACTGAAGTCCACAGAATGATATGATTTATTCAAGGTCACTTGTAGAACTCTATATAAGAAAGAAAAGTATTTTTATGATTTTATATGCCTTTAGGATTTCTTTCTCCATTTAACTTCTATTAGTCTTTCACTCACAAAAAGGACATAAATGAGTGTTTTGACAGTCAGAAACACTTTTCACTCCCTTCTCTGTTCCAGCATGTATTGTGCAGGAGTTACACGTCCTACGTCAAGTCACCCTCATGAGTCCCAGACTTCATCTACAACACAGGGATTATATGACCCACTGATTGATGAACAGTAAACATGAATTAAATACAGAAAGGTATAAAAAATTACCTAAGAGAGCAACCAACAGACTGTACATACTCCAGGCCAAATTAGTAAGTAATAAATTGATGAATTCAACTATTATGGACATACATAAATTTATATGAACAATATCCACTGATTACTGAAAACTGACTCCCCTCCATCCATGACGCTACCAAGGGAGCCAGCACACTGAAACGGCAGGACTGTGCCCAGGCTACCCAGTCGGGTCCTGGAGTTGGCCTCTGACTGGAAGTCATGGAGCCTGAGGTTTATAACTAAGAGTGTGGACACTCATGTCCTTAACGCTGAGTCACAACAATGGCAGTGCGCTTGGCTGCTTGGTCGGGCTCTCAACCCCTGATTGCATCACCTCCCCAGGGAATCTGGAAATACTTAGCACGTCTGTTTGGTTGTCACAATGATGTAGGTCACTACTGGTATTTAGTGGGAAAAAGCCAAGAATATCACACATCGGAAATGGTGGGACTGCCCTTCACAACAAAGAAGTGTCCTGTGTACAATGTCAGCTGTGTCCCTGCTGAGAAACACCGCTAGGGAGAGGAGTCACTGACTCTGGTTGCTCTCTCTTTCTTAGGCTTTAAGTCCTTGTTGCCAACCTTCTTGCAGATTACAAGTTCAATGTTGCCACGGATTCTATAAGGTACCCTACATACTTCAAAAAACAAAACAAAACAAAGCTTAAGCTAGCCCAGGTTGGTACTTGCAACAAGAAAAGGCCTTAGTGACATGGGCTGAACATACGTTTTGGATTCTTCAGACAACATGAACGATACACAAGTTAGGCAGCACGGCCGTCCCATTTGCTCCAAGTACTAGGACTGCCCCACTGGTGCTCCCAGGCCACAGCCTCGTGAAGCAGCACGGCGCCCCTTACTGGCAGCATGACTCTGGCAGTTCCTTAGTCTTCCCGGTCCTCGGGCAGCCAAGTCACGGCTTGTGAGAGTCCTCACACTGAAGGGTTATCATGAAGACTAAGGCGCATCAGGTAAGTGCTGAGCACTGGGAGGATGCTGAATTTAACCCAACCCTGTGCTCCCGAAAAACAGTGATGATGAGGACAAGCCCAGACCCTTTTCCATTCCTGGGAATGGCTCATTGCTAAGAACTACTCCTCCGCACGTGATTTAGATAAGACCTGTGGATGGCCCGCTGTTCACCTGTGACAAGGCCAGACACAGACCCTCTAAATGCACATTCTTTGCCCCACACAAGATTAGCTGACCTGTTGTCCCCACTGATCAATCAGAAAATGTCCACTAACCTGACCTGATCAAACTTCAGGGAAGTTCTCTCTTTCTTCAGGCCCCCGAATATGACCCACCAGCAACCTGGGCCAGCATACAGCCTCCGAGAGACCCCTCCACTTCAGGCGCCGGCTTCAGGGTGAACGTTTTCTGATCTACTGTCCCTCCATGCGGCTTCCACCCACTCCTCCCACCTCCCCCACCTTGCTGGCCTCGTGCCCTCTCCTCATAGAGCAAAGCCTTCGCTGTCTGACTGATCTCATGAGGCGCAGATCTTCTCCCTATTACAAGGCCCCCTCCCTGCTCTTATAATACTTTTTTGTGATACTTTCAAATAAACTCTTTCCTTAACCAAAGTCAGGATCTGGTTTTTGATAACTGTATTCTGAGAATGTAATATATTTTAACTTTCATTTTTTATTAATAAATTCATTTGTGCCTAGATTTGAATAAAAGGTGAAAGTGTTATTTCCAAGATGAATGATATTTTCCCAGATGTGAATTATTACATTACAAATATATTATCATATTACAAGTGTTACAATTGTAAATAGGAAACTTTTCAAAGACGGTAAACCAACACAGAGGTTTCACTGCATAATGTATAAGATCCCATAATTATGTTCTTTGTTGGTTAAAGACCAAATGCTTTTCTGAACTGGCTTTAATTGGTTTCAACTATATTTGTGACGTGACACTGTTCCTCGGGGAACAATTACACTTAAGCTGTCATTTCATAAACAACTAAGTCTCAAGAACATGTCACTGTCTCCATTAAAATGTCCCCTTAATTGGGTGCTCACCAAAGAGTTGGTTACTCCAACAAAGGGATGCTTTACTGACCCCCAACTCAACCCTAACACTGAACTCGCGGCCTGTGCCAGCACCCCGTCAGAGCTCCTCAGCCCAGCCAGCAGGCCTGCCGCGGTGCCCTCACTCGAGCCAGGAACCTGACATTCACGCCACGAGGGCAGTGACGAGGCCTTTTGTGCTCACCGCTCCCACACCTCATTATATCGCACCGATTTCACCTCCTCGATGCCTCTCCCAGTCTACTTGCCTGCAGTCACACCACGAGCCCCCACCTCCGGCCACCATCCTCGCTCACCTTGCCCGCCTCAGCATCTTTTCACCGAATCAACCTCTAGCTCCTCAAGCAGCACAGAGCGTCACACAGAGTTCACTCGGGTACATCTCTGAATCAAACACAACTCCCAACCATCTTCAGCATCAAGTCCCAGTGTCCTGACACTGCTGAGAGAGGCCCTTCCTGACCCGGCTCATGCCCGCCTCTCAGGCTCCACTACTCTCCTGCTTTTGACTTCAGCCATTGCCATTTCTCAGAACTACCCCATTCCAAGAACCACCCATTTCAGCTCAGATATAGAGCTGAAAAGAACATCACTCTTGCCCTTTAAGACAAGAAGAAAGCTGGACAGAATGCAAGTTAACGCCCAAGTCCCAGGGCAAACACCAACCACCCACGGGGCAGAGTTCAGGCGCCTGCAGGGAGAAACGAGCCTCCAGCATTTGCTTCTTTGCTTACCTGGGGTGGGCTCACCTGAGAGCACGAAACCCTAAAAGCCACAGAATTAGAGTCGACACTTCCTTAGTGTCTTCCTCTTTTGTGCAGGAATTAAAACAGTCCTGCCCCAACCTCCACGTGCTCACAGGAAGATCAGGGAGCGGGGAAGACTCCTGAGGCCGCTTCCCTGGGTGCCATGTGGAAGAAGGAAGCAGCCACTACTGAGATCAGCTCAGACTCACGCCCTCATCTCGCCCCTGCACAAAAGTTTAATCTGCAGGATCAAGGACAACAAGAGCGCTTTGCTTTGCTTTTTTAAATACTGACAAAGTCAACAAAGCATGTAGTAGATCAGCTTCTAGCCCTCAGTACATGTTATGACTACTGCAACATTGGTGAAGTGGCAAGCTTGTTGTAGGGGCCGAGTGGAAAAGAGAAAGAGATGATGACCCTGCTCATACAGAGTTTCATGTTCCAGCAGAAAGAGCCCGGTGGCGAGTAGAGCTTACACGAAGACGGCCGTGCTGACTAACTGGCAGTGAGCATCCACGGAGGTGGACGAAAGCACCTACAGAGCGTCTGGGTGTTCACAGAGGGCTGGCCTGTGACAGCCGAGCGTGAGCTGTGTCCTGTGCAAGGGTGTGGGGACAGAGTGTTTCCTGCAATGTGATCAGCCAGTGCGAAAGCCCTTGGTAACAAAGGAGCTTCTGAGAACCAAGAAGCCAGCAGCCTGAGGGGAGCAGAGCGAGTCAGGGCTGGAAGGAAGAGGGTCAAAGACAGACATCCAGCAGGTCTCGTAGGCCATTGTCAAGAATCCGGATTTAATTGAGTTTAAAATACAAATGGCAATCTGGATGGTTTCACTTTCTCTTTGTATTTTGGTCACTGCTTAACTGTTGTTCCCTCTTGATAGGAACTCACTCCTTTAAGACGGCACAACTTTACACTGAAGGGAGAGTGAGCTCCAGGGGATGAAGTGCATGCACGGGTTACAGGACCTTCCCTGACTGTAACTGAACTTTCTAATGCTCCCTCCACCTCCACTGCTTTTCTTAAATGCACTTTACTATTTCATCGCCAAAATGAAATCCTGGGATAAACCTGACACTTGCTAAAAGCCACCCCTTTGGTCCACGATGCCCCCTCGCCCAGCACAGCCCTGCCACTCCAACCCTGAAACCTTGGCCTGCAGTCAGCACGTGCACATGTCGGTCATCTCACACTCCCGGCCCGACCCGGCAGTGAGAAAAGCATGCTTTAATGCTATCTTGGTTATCTACAGCTACATAACAAACTAACCCAAAATTTAGTGGCTCTGAACAACAACCACTGATTTATGCGCTCACAATTCAGCAATCTGAACCCTGGGGGGAGTTCCATGTGGCAACGGCCCGATCAGCTGGGGTGGGAAGACCCGCTCTCAAGACGGCTCGTTCCATGCCTGTTACCGCTGATGGTGGCCGTCAGCTGATGTCCTCAGTTTTCCTCGTTTGCACCGATTCGACCCCACCGAGGTATCCTGGGCTCCCACTTATCATGGTGGCCTCAAGGTGGCAGAGCTTTTTCCTGGCGGATGACCCAAGATCAGAGAAGCAGAGGCTGCCTATCCCCTTCAAGCACATGCCCAGAAGCCGGCACCACGTCAGCTCTGCTGCAAGCGCTCCCTGGAAGGGAGCTGCAAGGTCAGGACAGACGCAAGGGAAGGGCAGGCGGTGAGCGCTGCGCGCAGAGAACAGTGACAGAGCAGTCACTTACCAGAAAGTTACGTTTCCGTAGCCTCAAACATCACAGTCTGTTCTAGGCCTAGCCATGTACCTGCCTACCTATTATTTCCCCCAAGGAGCGCAGAGGTTGTGACCTTCTAAGGGCAGAGACCTCTCTCATTCATCTGCCCAACAACTCAACAGCTGCATACCACAGCACCTAGCTTCTAACAGGCAAGCAGCATCTCATGCATTCAAAGAGAATGATGAATGTCCATCAAAATTAATGTCCAGAGAATACCAATCACTACCCAAGGGTTTAACACAGTTTAATTAACTTAAAGAAAACCTAGAGTATGCCACATAAGCACAGAGGGAAGGCAGCAGATTTCTGGTAGATGGGTCCTAACTGGCCAGTAGCGCCTTGTAACTGAGTGTCTTGTAAAATCTAAGTGTTCATTAAAATGCTTAAAAAGACATCTGAGAAAGACTACAAAATAATAGGGTACCATATCAGATAGACAATGTCGTTTAGTAATACAGAGATGGGTCTCAAGTAGGATTGTGAAACAAAAGAGAGGATATAAAAAGAAGTTTTTTTTAAATGCTTGGATACAGAATGAAGTATACATCTTATTAATTTAAGAGCTAAGAAGATGTAACAGAGGAAGGAGGCCAAAGGGAGCAGGGCACCAGTGACGGCAAATCAAATGCACCCTTGGGCCATTGCCACAAGTATGCCAAGATCATACGTTAGGCAGCAAAGAATCATCCCTACCACTGGCCCCCACACCCCTCACAGAGATATACAAATACACACACACACACACACACACACACACGCGCGCGCGTGTAAAATGCACGTATGTGTGTACATATGTGTACCTGTGTATGTATGTAGGCACTCATTTACTTTAAAATTCTGTATCTCCTTTATCATTGATTAATATCATAATACTTAGGGCAAAAGATTCATCATTAATGATACTGGACATAGAGAAATAGTTCCAGTTTGAGAAGTTCGTTTTGTCATATCCAACTGGATCACAGGTGCTTTCACTCTGTCATAAGGCTGGGCTTGGAACTAGGCACAGGGGAAGGATCAGCGCAGCCATTTTTCTTGCTCATTTAGAATGTACTTTATTTTTTTTTTATTTTTTTTAAAGATTCTATTTATTTATTTGAGAGAGAGAGAATGAGAGACAGAGAGCACGAGAGGGAAGAGGGTCAGAGGGAGAAGCAGACCCTGCGCTGAGCAGGGAGCCCGATGTGGAACTCGATCCCAGGACTCCAGGATCATGACCTGAGCCGAAGGCAGTCGCTTAACCAACTGAGCCACCCAGACGCCCCCATTTAGAATGTATTTTAGACCTTTAATTCAGTTTATTTTGCAATAATCCGTGCCCATTTAAAGGGAGGTTTAACTAAAACTAGGTAACGTAGCCCATGAATCCATAATGAGGCATATATCACAGCTATATGCCCTAATATCCTGAAAGCAAATTAAGACTTGGTGAGACCTTCTGAACTGTGGAACTCCCCATGCCCCCCTTTACCGGAAGATATGGTCTCAGCGTGCACAGAACTGTAGGCACTCACGTGAACCCTGCATTCATCTAGGTACTAAATACTAACATGAAGTTTAATTTCTTGAATAAGAGCATGGGCTCTGGAGGCAGATTTCTGGGATTCAAATGCCTGTTACTTAGTAACTGTGTACCCCTTAGCAAATTACTTCTCTATTCTGTAGTTTTTTCATAGGTGAAGAGGAGATAATCATTCCCTCCTAAAGTTGTAAGGATTAAATAAGTTAATACATGTAAGATGCTGGAACAGTGTCTGACACACAGAAAACCACAGGCTATATATATACACATTAAAACAGAAGTTCTATCAAGTGCTCCAATATATTGTTGTGCATACAACCCTCTTTGGAAAACATCACCCAAATGAAAGCATTTGCTTTCACCTTACTGGGGAAAGAGAATTAAGCCCTCAAGAAACACATGTTGTTCATAATCTCCACATTCCTCTGATTCCTGCCCAAGGGCAAGAACAGAAAGCAAAGAGTAAATGAGATCTGTCTTACCTGCCTTCACTTGAAAGGAAAGACCAGATCACCACTTTTATTAGGTCTATGGGCCATTTTAGTTTCCAATGATGTAACTGCTAACCCAATGGTTAGTTAAATAAATCCACATTTTAGTTGACATTCAGAATACTGATCTTATTTGAATTAAACCAATGTCATAAATGCCAAACTCCAAACAATAGTAAACCTAGTAACAGATTCGGGACCATGGCATCCACATGAAGTGGAGTGGGTGCTTTAGAAATAACATGCTTGTTTCTTAGCAGAGCTAGTAACTAAATCAAGCTTCAGATTACTGACAACAACTTCCATGATTCTGATAATCACCTCTACATAGATGAATTTCCTAAGAATAAAAGTTATTCCAAACTTGTTTAAACATTCCAAACTTGTATTTAAATCAATCATTCCTAAATTTTAAAAGGAATTAAAAAAAAAGAGTACATTCTTTTATAATACAGAACACCTTCCCCTATACACTCTAGTTGTCTGTCTGTCTCTATGTCCTCAGTTGTCTGTCTGTCTCTATGTCCTCAGTCCCCCAGGGCTTCCTCCTGGCTACATAAAATTCTGATGCCCAAGTACAGCGCTGAAGGCTTTCCAGACTAGCTGTCACCATTCCAGTGACGGCTACAACCTACTATTCTCCCTAATTAAATCATTCTGGCTCAATAGTTACTCTGCTCTCCCCTCTGATCTCTCCTTATTAACATCCTGAACTTACACTTAAGGACTAAGTTTAATTCCATCTGTAATTCTTTCTCCAAAAATAGCTCTCTTACATCTTTAAATTCTTGTAGTGCCTGTTAACTTAGTATTTACCCTATGTTATTTGGTGAAATGTACTCTGTTTCTCCTGTTAGAGTATCAATCCTTGGGAGTAACTGGGACCCACAGTTGATTCATTATTTTTCCTACATAATAGTTTCTCAAGAAATACTTGTAGAATTAAAGTTTATTTTATCCCAAATCAAATGGCACTAGTCAACACAGATTTTATTGATTTTCTTTGCTTGTGGAAATTATTGTGACCTATTAAAGCTATGGATAAAAATAATTATTTAAATTTATTACTTTGCCAACCACAAATCACTAAGTATTACTGGTAGTAGTGGAGATTATTTGGTGTTGCTACACTGATTGTAATTTTAGCATAGTATCTACTTCTAAATGGCAAACAGCTCAACTTATTTAGACAACAGCAACTCTAAAAATCAACGAAGTATACAAAGAACTTCTCCAGGAGATGATATAGACAAAATCCACATACACAGGCATACACAAATAATGTACAATGTGAAATAATCTGCATACTTTCGATCTCTATTTGCTCAAGGCTGGATTCTATTCTTTGAGTGTCTACGTGACAAAACAGATAAAAAAAGAAAACTATCCAATAGTGAGTTTGAAATTGTTAATTAGAAACTCCCAGACTTCAACAGTCTGGCTTCGAGGGTATGAAACTAAAGGAAATAAACTGATCTGGACAAGAGCCTGTTATATAAGATGGGTGAGGGACGACGGTATAAATTAAGGAGTATAATGGAATGCAAACATAGAGATGAATCGTAATTAACTGAGGAAGTAGAAATAATAAATGTGTAAGTCATGGTATTTCAAGAATGGAGGGGGAAGAGGTAAATCAAGTAGAAGCTAGTAGACAAAAATCACACACTGATTTCAGGCATGGGCAGTTAGGTATATGTGTTGTCATTCAGTGAAATAAGGAACACAGAAAAAGCTCTAGGTTTGCCAAGAAGGCGAGGAATGAAGGTCACTTTTGGGAACGCCAAATGTAAGAGGTCTGTGGGACATCCAAGTGGAGGTGTCCAGTAGGTGCTTGGTCTGATGGGGACGGGGAGGAGGTAAAGAGGACGGGGGGAGACCCACAGAGAGGAGACACATGAGGTGTCAGAGAGCTACTGAATGACAGTGCTGGGCGTAACACAGACGGACTGGCTCCTAAACCTGGCTTCTTTCACCTCTCTAACTGCTTCTCAGAATCAATGTGTCCTTTTGCTTCATGTAATTGTGTGTCAATTATTTGTCTTGATAAAAGTTCATAGTTTGGTCTGTGGTATCAATTTCTCCCATTTTATCCACTGGGCAGGGAATCCTAGAAGTGAGGGACCAGATTTCCTGTGTGCAATACCACCACAGTCATGTGATTTTCAATTGATCCAACTTGGTGGTTCTCTGGGGGCCCAGAGCCAAAATAGTACAATAATATTTAAGGTATCTAAGTCAGTAGTAACACAATGTTAAGCACTAAAAATGATTTTACCTTTTGGCTCAGCAACACACAGATCTATCTTCTATCACCCTTTAAGAAAGTAAGCAGTGATATGATACAAAATTTACATATAACAATATTTATCACAGACTTTAATTTCTAAATGGTACTGTGTTGTGACCCAAGTACATATATGGCAGCATTTCTAGTCTTCTGAATGCAATGCAATTTGGGGGGGGTCTATATATAACTAAATTTTGTGATTATTCATTTGGCTCAATAAAAGAGTAGGGGTAGTAATAATAATAACAACCCCCTAAAACAACATAAGTTGTTTCAGGAACACAGAGATGGATAGTCATTAATTGAGGAAGTACAAATAATAAATGTCTAAGTCAATGTGCTTCAAGAGTGGAGGGAAAGGAAGTAAATGAAGGAGAGAGAAACCAGTAGACAAAAATCACACACTGATTTCGGGCATGGGCACTTAAGTACATGTGGTGTCTGTCATTCGGTGAAATAAGGAACACAGAAAAAAGGCGTAGGTTTGCCAAGAAGAGGAGGAATGAAAGTCACAAAATTTGGTTATGTCTATGTTTCAGGAACATACATAAATTCTCCAGGAACATAAATTCTTTTAGGAACCCCTCAATTTATGCCTGGCTGGTTTTGGAGTTCACTTAACAAATCTATATCTAGGTTTAAGTTGCTGCTTTCCAGGTCAATAATCAAGAATTTTAAAGAGAATAAAGGATAAGTCACAGCATAAGATTTGAAATCCTTTCATAATATTTTTTGAATGCTATCATATTTACAAATACCAATTTAAATAACTTTCTAATTGTCATGACACCAGCATGTGTCACAAGATCACAACAGAGGGAAAACAGCCTCTGCAGATGCATCCTTCCATCTCTACCTAAAATGGCACGGCTCTGGGTTCCCTGAGAGGTGTGGGCTCTTGAGATGGTGGGAGGCTGACCTGGATGGTTCATGGTCAAACAACGGCCTTATAGGTCAGTACATTTCCTGAGGTTCTGGGGTCCAGAGTGGCCTTCTTACTTTATCACGTGGTCCCAAAAGTTAATGCATACCAGGAGGGACACTATAGCAACTTATCACAAATACATGTGTCTTAAAGTGATTATTTTTAGTATCAGGCTTCCTTGATGTCAACAAGTTTCAAAATCCCCACTGGCCACCAACATCAATTTTGGTAATGGCACCTATACATCAAGAACTAACATACAAGTCTATTATCACTTTATTTCTACAGGTAAGCTATCAACTGGGCACCAAAAATAACCTTATTTTCACATAAAGCCTCTTGAAAAACATTATATGCCTCTGAAAATCAATTAGGAGTCACAAAAACAGCAAGTGTTTACATACCAATATAACTGTCAAAATATTTACTACTGCGGGAAATTTTTAAACCCATCAAGATTTCTATGGAATAGGTTTCTACCCCATAGTAAATTTATGGATTTTTACTTGTCTGCAACATGCTACAAGGGAAAAATGTAAACCAATTTTTAAAAAGAACGTTTCCCTGTGCTTTAATTCAAACTCCAGGAGGGAACATGTTTCTGTAAGTACTTCTCTCTTCTCTCTCTCAAGACCCTTAACCTAAGAGCTTCTATGAAACAGCAAATGTATCAAATTTAAAATATGCACATAATAGGAAAACATTCAATGTAACAAACCATGTTGATTAATATAATGTTACGTGAAAATAGTATGCATGTATTATAATGCTTAGGGATTAAACAACTAGCAAATTAAGAAAATTAATAAATCTAACTTAAACTTATAACTGAAAATGACAGAATTTAACTCAGTACACTAAATCTTAACAATTATAGTACAAAGGTCTCTCCCAAATTAACAATCTCAGGACCATTTTTTCCTCAAAATGGAAATCTTTTTTTATCCCACTTATAAAATTTGCACCAAACTGCTGAACATTAAAGCACAGGGACAGGTAAAGCGGAAAGCCGTACATGACCCTACCCTCCACAAAGTAACTGCTCTTAACAGGGTGTTGGTGTTTTTTTTCCTAAATAATTGTCCAACTGGGATATTATCTGCTTTACACGTTGTTTTTCTTTGTTTACCTAACACTGCAGCAGACATCTTACCACAGCGGGAGAGCATGAAGTGTGTGTGAGGTTACACAGAGATGTAATGTATTCCTTTCATCTTAGAGCCTGCTTTTCCAAATGGTGCACAGGAGTCTTCTGCCCCAGCACAACTCTGCATGCAGCGTGCCCTGCTTCTTAAACAGTTCCCAACACCGACACACCTGGGGAAGCCCGCCTCATCCTCCAATACAGCCCACACGTCACTTCCTGTTCGACCTCTGCAGCCCTCAATGGCCAGCCCGACCCCACACTCTGCTCTCTTACCACTTGATCTGTTACTACTCTATAAAAATCTGCACACCTTATTGAAATTAACCTGTTTAGCCAAATAAAATGGCTTGTAATTTCACAACTGCCATCTACCCTGTGTTTCCCTATCATGGCCACCCCTGAACCTCACCCCGTCTGACTTCGGACCCAAGCCCAGCTAGCTCCTTGAGAGACAGCCACCTTCGGGAAGGCTTCTCTCAGGGTGTCGATATGACCCTCCTCTCTGTCTTCCTAGAACACCCTAACCTGGAACTTCTCATGCTATATTATAGACGTGAGGTTGTTCATCTGCACTCCCCACAAAACAGATCTTCCTGTAACAAAGGAACATGTCTTGATCACTTCTGTTTTCCTAGTAAATACTAGGTATATGAATGGATGATGGATTCAATGATGTATGAAACAACAACGAAAGAATGTAAAATCTAAACCACAAAGGATCTATGGGTTCCAATGTTGATTTGGCCCTTATGTTGTATCTAGCCACTGCTCAGAACCAAGGGTAAGGGGTCTCTCCACAGGAAGACTCTGGATAGCAATTTCTACAGCTTGAAATCTTAAAAAACACCCCATAAAACAGTGTTTACTTTGAGTTTCACACTTTACAAGCCCTGACATATAACTCAAGAGAGTGAATGTGTCTTAGCTCTGAATACTAAAAGATTCATGTTCCGTGCTGCCCACTGAAAGAGTGTTGGAAGTGGTTCATTAAGAGAAAATATTCAATTAATGGAAATCCTTTTATTGGATGGAGCTTCACAAACAGCAGGGCTCTCTTGCCCCAACAGCTGAAGGTATACAGTCTCGGGTAAACTGTGCATCCAGCGGCGCCCTGCCCTGCACTCCGGAGGGCCGATCGCCAGCTTCCTCCAGCTCCGTCTACTCACTGACACCGGCATGAAAGCTTGTTTCTTAGAACTGCTGCAAGCGCCAGATTAGCCTTCACAAAAGTCTAGCCTGAAACTCCCAGGCTCAATTAGGCTAAGCAGAAATATCTTTTTTTCAGCATTCTGAAAGCAGTGGATGTCTAAGCAGCCTACTTCAGATACTATAAGTACTTGAAATAGACTCTGCTCTCCGTTAGGCACAAATTATAATTTGTCTTCCCCCACTCTCATCAAAGCTGACAGTGAAAAACAGTATTTGAGATTTTATTTCAGGTACTTTTGTACACATACTGTATTTCGCATACTCACTCATACACACAAAGTATTAATTCCAGATTAATCATCTACTAGACTATGAACTATTTCAGGACAGGGAGAGTGTTCATCTTTCTATCTACTGGATATTGTGCATACAGTGTATCAAGCATACTGATCAATTTATAAAGCTTTCCGTAAGCCATGCTTTGTTTAGTAATGAGTCTGTCTATGAAATGTTCGCAACATAGTTTTCTCTTTACTAAAGACGTATGTCTTCAGTTCTGCAGGTATGGCTGTGTAGGCTCCTAACAGGATGACCATCTATAGATAACAACTATAAATTCTTGAACTCTAAACAAAACAAAAAAATCAACTGTCTGAAGCCTTTGGAGAATGATCAAAAACAAGGGGATTCTGGAAGGGAGTCAAGACTTGGAAGACTAGGCCTGGGCAAACTTACTGGTTTTAGAATTTTTAGCCTGAGTGGCAGAGCCTGGGACAACCACAGTGCCGAAATGTGAGGAAGGGATACAAGAAAAGGCAGAATCAGAGACGGGGGGCCTCCAAGTTTGTGTAAAAATCCGCCCAAATCCCTGGCTGACCCCAGGACCCTGTATGCCAAAAACAAATGCAGAAGTCAAACTAAGAAAAGAACAACGAATCATGGAACACTGCATCAAAAACTAATGATGTAATGTATGGTGATTAACATCACATAAAAAAAAAAAAAAACTGAACCGAACTGAGATCTGCACTCTACTCAACAAGTCTGCAGTCTGAATCCAAAATCACCAACATTCCTCAAACAGAAGAGAATCCAGGGCTTTGTCAACACAACACTCACTATGCCCAGGATACAGTCCAAAATTACTTAACACACAAAAAATTGGAACACCATGACTCACTATCAAGATAAAAGTTTATCAATTCAGGTCAAATCCAAAATGACTAGGATTTTAGAATTAGAGACTTTAAAGCACCTATTTTATCTGCACTCAATGACACAAAATAATATGACACCTGTAATGAATAAAAAGCAGAAAATCCCAGCAGAGAAAAAATTTTTTCACATACACATATTTATATATGAATCAAATAATAAATTCTGAAACAGATCATTATAATACCTGATATAAAAAATTTATCTAATGGGCTTAACAGAAAAATAAAGATAACATTAGAGATAATCCATGAATTGAAGATACAGAAGTAGAAGTCCCATCTGAAGAACAGGGCAGGGGGCGGAGAAAAGAGAAAAGAGACACAGGAACTATTTTGAGAATATCAAAACGTTGAACACACGTGTAACTGGTCTCTAAAGGTGGAGAGAGAAAGGGTCATAAAAAGTATTTGAAAAAGTAATAGCTAAAATATTACGATGAAATGGACAAATCTCTGGGAGGGAGGAAGAGACCACAAAAGATGAAATAGGAAATCTGATTAGTGCCATGTCAATTAAAGACTTTGAACTCATCACCAAACTTAAGGCTCAAAGGTCTTCACTGGTTAATTCTATCAAATACTGAGGATGAAACAGCATCAAATTGACATACATTCTTTGGGGTTAAAAAAAAAAAAAAAGGCAAGGAACACTCCTCACTTTATGAAACCAGCATAACACTAATATCAAAATCTGACAAAGATGTTATACATGAAAAAAAATTACAGGCCAGTACCATCCATGAAAATAGAAGCATTTGAACCCAACAATATATATAAAAGAGATGATAATTAGTAGGGTTTAACCCAGGAATGCAAAGCTGGTTTAATTTAGACAAATCAATCAATAAAATTCACTATATTAACGGTGTAAAGAAGTAACCTTCTGTGTTCATTTCAATAGATGCAGAAAAGGCATTCAATGGAATTCACCACCCAGTCAGCATCAAATCTCTCAGCAAAACTGAGATAGAAGGGAACTTCCTCCACCTAACAAAGGGCATCTACAAAACCCCCTGACTGTTACCACTCTTAAATTTTTCCACTCTGGGAACAAGGAAAGAAGGCCTAATCTCACTACTTGTACTCAAGCATTACACAATACAATAATACAAGCTAAATAAATAAAAAGTATAAAAATTGGAGAAAGAAGTAAACTATTTATGTAGGTGATAAGATTGTGTACACAGCATATCCTAAGTAATCTATAAAACTCATGAAAACAAGTGAATTTATTAGCAAGGTAGCAGAATATAAGGTCAATATACAAAATTTTCTATTAGAAGGAAAAAAATGAGAAAATAAAACTTTAAAATATCCATTGTACAATAATATCAAAAAACCTAAAATATTTAAGAATGAATTTCACAAAAGGCAAGTAAGACTTTTACCCTGAAAAGCATAAAATGCTGCTGACAGAAATTAAAAATCTATAAATGGAAAGATACACCATGTCAAGGAAGAGAAGATTCGATGTTGTTAATATGTAATTATCTCCATAAATTAATCAATACAGTGCAACTATAATCATTATCCAAGCAAAATGTTTTGTGAAAGTTAATAAAATCATTCTTAAATTTACATGGAATTGAAAAGGACCTCTATCCAAGCAATCTTGAAAAAGGACAAAGTTGAAGGGACTGCATCACTTAACTTCATGTCTTAGTATAAAAATTATTATTTTTATTATAATAAAATATTTTATTATTATAATCTTATTATAAAAAGCTACAGTAATGAAGACAGCATGGTAGGGGCATAACGATCCATAGACAGACGAATGAAACAAAGAAGAATGTGCAAAAAATAGACCCTCACTTATATAGTCATGTAATTTTCATCAAAGGTGCTAACACCATCAGTGGGAGGAAGACATCTTTCAACAAATGGTACTAGGAAAACTGGACAGCCACATGGAGAGAAAATAAATTTTGAACCCTCTGCATCACAACATACACAAAAAGCAATCTGAGATGTATCAAAAACCTAAAAGTAAAAGCTATAACGGTAAAGCTTTTAGAGAAACACAGGGGACTAGCTCTATAACTTATCAACAACTCTAGCATCTCTTTGAAACTGGCAAAGATTTGTTAGTTGACAGAAGGTAATAATCATAAAAGGAAAGAAAAACCTGATATATTAGACAGACATCATGAAATTAAAAACTTCTGCAGATCACAAGACACTATGAAGAAAATATCAGGAAAGCCACAGACTGAACCAAATACTCACAGAACACATCTAACAAAGGACTTATATCTGGAATATTTAAAAAAGCTCCTACAACTCAATGATGAGAAGACATACAGCCCATTCACAAATAGGCAAAGGACCTAAAAAGACACTTCAAAACAGAAGATACAGGAGCAGCCAGTAAGTACATGAAATGATCACGTCATTACTAATCAGGGAAATGCTAATAAACACCACAGGAAAATACCAATATACTATTCGAATGGTTAAAAATTCAACAGACTGAGAACACTGACACCGATGAGGATACAGAGCCACAACAACTGGTTTGCACTGCTCCTGGAAACACAACAAGGAACAATCACTTTGGGGAGACGTATGGCAACTTCTCGTAAAATTAGATACACAGCAAGTTAAATCTTAAGTATTTACTCAAAAGAAATAAAAACATATCATCACAAAATGTATGAAAATGTTCACGGCAATTTAATCTATAATAACCCCAAATTGAAAACTGCCCTAGTGAATGAATAAACTGTGGCTTATTCAACTAATGGACTACTAGTGAGCAATCAAAAGAAATGAACTACCAACATGCACAACAGTATGCATAAATCATGTACATGAGCACTCAGAAGAAAGAAAAACAAGATAAAAAGAGTATCAGTGTATCAAGTCATGCCAAATCTAAAATGACCAAGATTTTAGAATCAGATAGAAACTTTAAAGCACCTATTGTAATCGTGTTCAAGGACGTAACACTTGCAATAAATGAAAAAATAGAACATTTATCTGGAACAGAGAAGTAGAATAGATATTTTGAACATTTATGTGCTTACACCCTATGTTAAGCATTTAACATGGATAATCTTATTTAATTCATATACACATACATATATATGTGTGTGTATATATATGTGTATGTATGTATATGTAAAATCCAACCTCATCTTACAAATGAAGAAATTAAAGTAGAAAGAAGTTACGTAGGTTGTCCAAAGTCACATCACCAGGATGATTCAGAAGCATAATTCTTTAGGGCTCCCTAACTCACACTAAAGTCAAACAGAAAAGACAGGATCACTAAATAAGTTTTTAATTCTTAATTAACTTTAAAAGCGTATCTGTGTTGGTGTGAGGTGGGGGAGGACTACGCTAAGGGAAAACACCTCAAGAAAATATCAAACAACACAGACCGAGCATCTGCTCCCTTGTGACCAGGCTTGCCGCACCTGCAAACCGCAGGTCTTACCTTAGGGAACTGCTTTACAGGGATTAGCACTTTCTGTCCCAGCTTCATGTTCTTATTAATCACCACATCGATGTACTTTTCTTCATCCTTGCCTTCTCCTTTTTGAAACTTTTCTATTTCTGTGGAGGAAAAAAGATAACCATGAAGTGTACGACTTAGGACCTCAGAGGTTGGAGCTCTTGCTAGCTCTGCTGTGGCATGAAATCAAATACAGAAACACAGACCATCAGATCAATAGGGGTTTTTCAAGTAATGACGTATTTCCCACTTGATCAGTCATTCTTCACCAGTACTGTAGAAAAAAGGCATGTACCATGGCTCTGCAAAGTCAAATCTCAACAGCCCATGCTAATGGAGGAAACAATGAACTAAAAAACAGACACAAACAAAAATAAGTTTCTTGGGGCCTTCTGGAATCCTAGAGAGAGGCTGCTCAAACAGCTAAGAAAAGCCAGAAAACAATCTCTGTTCAGTGTTACAAAGTACTGACAGCCCTATGCATCAGCTCTGCCTGGCTCTCCGAGGCTTACCCCGCAGGAACTGATTCTTTAAGATGGCGTGAAAAGTCCTAGACAACCTCCTGTCAGTTGACCTCCCCACCCGAATCTACCCTCCTCACAAGTGACATGGATCAACTACACACTCATGTCTTCATTAACATTCTTTTCTCTGCCTGTAATGTTATTATTTCAACGTCACACATCTCCTTGAAGATTCAGCCACATCAAATACTATTTTTTATGTGTGACTATCCCTTTCACCAATGAGGCAGGAAGGAAAGAATCAATCACTTCCACCTTGACGCTCAGAAAACACTTTACACTGAATTCTACGATGACTCCTATTGGAGAGAATGTGGTATCTCCACAGTGTATCTCCGTCACAGACAATGTTTGGAACCTCCCATTCACATGCTGAAATCCTAATCCCCCATGTGATGGTCTTAGGAGGTGGGGGCTCTAAGGAGGTGACTGGGTCATGAGGGCGGAGCCCTCATGAAAAGGATCAGTGCCTTATGAAAGAGACCCTACGCGTGGAGCTCTTTCACCCCTCCTCCCACAAGAGGACACAGCAAGAAAACAGTCGTCTATGAGCCAGGAAGTGGGCCCTCATGTGACACCAAATATGCAGGCATGTTAATCTTGGACTTCCAGCCTCCAGAACAGTAAGAAATATATTTCTGTTGTTCATAAGCTCCCCAGTCTATGGTATTCTGCGATTGTACCCCAAGTGGACCAAGATACTCTCCCACCAGAACATAAATTTCTCTTAGGTAAAAATCTGTTTCTTCATCCAACAAACATCTACCACTAAGCACACACCACGTGTACCTTCCAGATCTTGGAAAATTTCAGATGCTGTTTCCTCACGTTGTTGCCTAGAGCATTTGGCTGTGTAAGAGGTACACAAGCAGGTGCTTCAATGAGTGCTGAATGACTGTGTACATGCACTGCTCCTTCCAGACGGACCACAACATACGCAGGTTCAAGGAAGGGAACCACAGCATGGAGCAGGCCCAAACCTGGCATCAGGTGTAGAAAGGGGCACACGTATTCACTTGTTTTGCTTACTGGGCTAGCAATACTTAAGAATTTAATATGTGCCACATTCATGACGTAATTCAATCTTCACAAGAGATGGCAGACAGGAAGTTCAGAAAGGTTACTCTGCCAGTAATAGCAAAGGTAGGACTTCCTCCAGGTTTGGCTGACTATAAAGACAGTGCGCCACTGCAGTCTCTCCCACCATTTTTTATGTCACAGAAGACAGAAAATAAGATTTTCATGGCACCTTAGGATAATGGAGGCTCTGCTGACAGCTGGAGGCTTCAGTCACCACTGAAGAACCCAGGGGTACTGTCGCCTCCCCTCCCCCACCCATCTACCTCTTCATGCTCTGGAGCGCTAACCCCCCAACTGTCTTGCTTGTATTCAGAGTTGGACCTGATCTCTCTTCTCCACAGTGACAGTCTTGATACCTATCATGATAGTCCTGAATAAAGTCTTCCTTACTATTTTAACAAGTGTCAGAATGATTTTTTTCTTTAACAGTGCATGGTAAAAAGTCAGGATACATGTGGGGTATAATGAAAAATATCTATTTGGTCTTTGTCCCAGGTTCCTGGCACGGATTTCCTAGAACCCTACGAATTTCCTGAGTGATAGGGCTGCACTTTATCATTCCTAACAAACCCCTTTCAAGCATAGAAGACTTTATGCTAATGAGATGACTCTTGCAGGAAGAGGGAGCTGGCTGCCAGGAAAGCCGCCCGTGTGAAAAACCAAGTGTGGAGCTAGTATGTTCAGCACTCCCACCTGTGCAGAGAGAAGAGGCGCTAGAAGGCGTTCAGTCATCAACGTGAACCATAATAGTAAGTAGAGTGCTTTTCTGAGTCCTGGGAGTCACTCTAGCACATTACCGAACCTGAGGAGCAGCCGTGGAAGCCCCACACTGGCAGCTCATCAGGCTGTAGGTAGCCCGAGCGCTCCACCTGCAGCTGATGACTGAAGGAAGTGAGGGCAGTCTTGTGGGACGTAGCCCTCCTCCCGTGGGGTCTTCCCCTAACTCCAGCAGTGAGTGTCAGAACTGAACTGGTCGAGCTGCAGGACACCCAGTCGGTGCTGGAGACCTAGCTGGTGTCAGCAGACACTATACAAAAGGGGTTAAGAGTGCTGGGGAGGGAGATAGAGGAGAGGAGGAAAGGCCCTGAAGATAATACTAAACTTCCAAATAAACTGATTATTTTGTTTGCTTTCTTGTATAATCCTAGGTTTTAATCCAGAAAACGAATTCTAAACAGAATCTGTATGGGAACAATGTACATTAAAATAGAAGGATATGAAATGCAAAGATTTACTTAGATAATTCTTGTTATTGTTGTTGAAAACACCTTTAAGAGTACTTTTCATCTTGACTTTTTCCTATTAAAAAAAAAGTTAAAACAATATAACAGGATGCAAAATCAAGGGAAAAGTTTCCTCCTACACCCATACTCCAGAGGTAATGACTGTAACAATACCATATACTCTTTCAAAAGTTTTCCATGAATACATAAGCACACACTCACACGAGCGCATGCACACACACACAGGCTTTAAAAATTGTAGAACTAATGGTGTAGATGAGCTAAACTAGCTTTGTTTCCCTCAGTAAAGAACAATAAGTCACATGCTATCTGCTCCATCGAGTATAGTAATTCATGACTTCAGCTTTAATTAGAAGAAAATTAATTCCACGTATTTATTTATGCATTTATGCTATAATTGGAAATGCCTTTAGCATAGAAGAGTCAACAAAATTATACTGAAACTTTGTAGAAAGGAAAAAAAGAACTTTTATAGTACATAAATGTTTGTTAAAATAGGTGTAATTACCTATTTTCAGATAACACTGCATTTTTGTGATTTTGAGCACTCACAACATATGCACGACATGTAACTCCAGAGTCAGCATTCAAATGTTATTCCTTGCATCAGTGACAGTAAACATTTTAAGCAACACATAAAATCATAAAGATTAAAAAATTAGAAAAAATATGTATTTTACAATATATTAAAGTTTGAGATATACCTATGATTTTGGAAAGGTAAATAAAAATTTTAAAAAAATACGTAAAATATTTAACTTCCTCTCTAGACCATCAACTCTGAAAATCTTATGTTGCTAAATATCTTGTCACCTTAAGTAAGCTTTGAATGATGTTAAAATATAGTATTTCACTGTTTAAGATTTATTTGAAAATTGTGAAGGCCTGATGCCACACTACAAGTGTGTTGGTTTGCAAGGACTGGACCTAACACACACCACACGACAGCAGAAGGAGCCCCAATCCCTAGGGTCCAACACACCTGGCTTAAATCACAACTATTGTACTTGCCGCAGACCCTCTAGCTACCAAATTCAAAACTGGTCAAAACTTTTGTGGTTCTTTTAGGGACTATTCATTCAATCACCAATTTTGCAATTTCCACTTGATTGAGCATTGCAAGTAGTTTGATGTTTTCATGAAGTCCCATAAAATACAATGCAAAAAAAAAAGTGGGGGGGGGGCGGGGACTGTACAACATGATGTATGAAATCCTGAAACAGCTTTCTGGTATTTATGCCTCTCCCTTACCGGGAGTTTCATTTTCCAAAGCCCCTGTGACCAGGGTGATCTTCTCTAGAGAAGGGAAGGTACTTTGACACGACCAAGGTGGATAGAACCTCTTAGTTAACTGTAGCCAGTGAAGGCCAACATAGAGAAAATCCAGTAAGGTTTCTGAGGTCAAATGCATGAGGGATTTCACTTTTACTAATCCCCAGATTACATTTGTTACCACACAGTTCAATGTACCAATGCTATCTCCCAGCTCAGAAATAATAAGCAAATGTGTGATTAGGTTTTAGATAATGTAGGGGATTAAAATGTTATGTTTGCAAACCATGGACATCAAATTTCTGTCAGCCCAGAAATCTAGTGTCAGTTACAATGTCTTTCTTATTTGTTCATTTCTTTTTTGTTTTTGCCTTGGGCGACTGCAAAGCTTCCTAAGCAATGGCCACTTACACCTTTTTATTTTAGCCCATCAAATATAGTAAAATCCACTAATCCTCTAAAAAACAGCCAAATCATCTTTGGATTTACATGAATGAAATTTTCAGTATTTATTGAAAATGTTAAATAATTTGAGAACTGTAAATTTTCATTAAAAATGCTTAAGTTCGGGGCACCTGGGTGGCTCAGTCGGTTAAGCATGTGACTCTTGATTTCAGCCCAGGTCATGATCTCATGGTCCTGGAAATGATCCCCACATCAGGCTCCGTGCTCAGTGGGGAGTCGGCTTGAGGAGTTCTCTCCCTCTCCCCTCCCCCTGCTCTCTCTCTCTAATAAATCTTTTTAAAAAATGCTTAAATTCTCTCATAGAATCAAGCACATTTAAATCGATATTTTCCTTTTTCCGAGCAACTCCATTTCTACGAATTCACCCTATGGACATACTTTAATGTAAAACATTCTATACAAAGCTTATAGCATTGTCTTTAATAGCAAAACACTGAAAACCATCTAAATGTCTAGCAACAGGAACCTGGTTACAGAAGCTAGGGCATACGTGCACTATGAAATAGCAGACAGCTACTCTATAAGATCAAGAGTTCTTTATGTTCTGATAGAAAAAGGCCTCCACCAGATACACGGTTGAGGACACACACAGACACACACAGTGTGAAACAGTTTAACAATGTATGTCCATATTCACTCGTATCTCCATAGAAAATGTCTCTCTACTTACAGATACGAAACTAGCAACAGTTACATTAGTGGACATGAGGGAATCAGGGGGCAATCAGCAGGACTTCATCTTTTATGTTGTTTTAAATTTTTGAAACATGAATATTTCACCATTTAAATTACATAAAAGTAAATTTTTAGACATTTTATAAAACTTTTGTAAACACTGAAACAGAATAGAATAAAAATTTATACAGAAGTGGCCATGCTTGTATTTTGCATCTTGGCTAGTAACCCAGAGCTTTAATCTCTCTTGATCATTCATTTTAAGTTCTTCATTCCTATGTTATTTTACTGAGACTGTAGGGGCATCTACCTGAGCTGCTTATCTCACTTGAAGCAACAGATAGATTTCTGAAAACTACATGTAAAACATTTTATTTTGAGAATCCGGTAATATTTTCAATGCAATGAGGTTCACTTGGGTGAGCAGTGAAGACTGGCACCTACCCAAAAGCAGTGACTGGGTTCTGATATGTTGAGGAAATGTACTAGGTGCTGGGAACAGAATATAGAGAATGTGTGGCACAGAAACAGACAAATTTAATATAATGCACACAGTGCTGCAGGAAAGGGACTAGCAGCTTTGGAATTTGGTCAATTATTTGAAAAGCTAGCAAGTATGTGCTACAGGGTAAGGAATGGAGTTTGTCAGGCAAGGAAATGATGAATTCTTCACTGAAGGTAAGTAGCCCTGTGTAATACTAGTTCACATTCGCTCATTCCATTAGTGAGACTGTACAGTTGATAGATGGAGTTTTACTAAGATAGCAAAACCTATTTTTCCCTTTTCTCTTCAAAAAGTACAAAATGGAATAGATCAGACAGGTAAGGATGACAAGATCCTACCATCACAGAGTCCATCAGGGACAAGCTTAGGCACGAACTCAATTTCCTGACCCCACGTCCTGGGTTCCTGCAGAAAGACAGAACAGCTTCAGGGTGAGAGGAGAGGTCAGCACCGAGAAGAAGTGAGGACAAAAGCATAAAAGGGCAGGCCAGGCTCCTAAGGTCAAAACTGAGATCCTACCAGATCAGTAACAACAGGGAGCTACTACAAGTTGTCAGGTGGGGATTGTCGTGATGGGAGACAGCCTTAAGGAAAGGCAATCTGGCAGCTTAGGAGCAAGTGACATGGACAAGATGCGGAGAGAGGGGGAGAGAGAGGGAGAGAGAGGCAGGTTAAAACACAGCTAGATAATAAAACAGTCTGTCGGGATGAACAACCACTGTGGGATGACACCAGACAGTTTATTTATAGTTGACGTGGACAGAAGACAAATGAGAAAGCTGTCAGAGGCAAAGCCCTCATATTTAGAGAAAGCGTCAAGTCTACTGAATATCCAATCAGAGAAAACACACAGGACACACCTGTGCTCCTGTCCCCATGCTGTATTGTCTATCCCACAACACCCACCTTTGTCCACAGGTTCTTAAGCACCGCATCCACCATGTTGAACGTAGGCTTTGAACTTGCGCTCTAAGACTAGAACATTCTGTGGGCTTTTTGCCTTGAGGTATCTTCTCTTTGGTGTCTCCAACTAAATTCTACTTCCTAGAAGAGGTGCCCTTGAATTCCCAGTTAACCAAAAAAACAACACTCTAGCATGATGTTTACCACAGGTCTAACCTCCTACTTCATGCAATACCCTGTCAGCTACCCCCTTTCAATCCCTTTCATGGATGGAGCCTGGAACGTGGTGAGGGCTCCCAGGTACAAGCTGTGAGACTGGAAGGTGGAAAGAACTCATCATTACAAACACACATGCTTATAGCCTTACCTTTTATTCAGTCTTTTTGCTTCTTTATCTCACATCATCCTGACAATATTCCAGGATTGGTGAGCACTATTCACATTTTACACATGAGAGAAGTTTGAAAATGTGTTTCTGAAAGTCACACAGTTTGCAAGCCACATTACTGAGACTCAAACTGAGGGCTCTGAATGCAGGACACTTTCCCAACATATTCCATCCACAGGTCATTAAAATAATTTGTCAAGCTAACCACCCAATCAGGGTTCTAGCACACAGGGTTTCTATAAAGGAAAAAAAATGCATTCTTTACAAAACAGGTCAATGAAAGAATGCATTAACGAACCAACACATTCCTGTGCTGAGGCCATATGGAATTTATCTTTTAGGTCAGAAACCGTTAGCTAGAAACCCTGATACTCTGCAACTCTGCCTATTCCTAGAGCTTCTGTTCTTTCCCTGGGTGAATGATCCAAGAAACAGGATTCTAGAAGGAAACATGTGGCATTCAAACTGGGTAATCTGAACAGAGTTTAATTAAGGGCCTATATATTAAAGGTGCAGAGAACCTATAATATAGCAAGAAAGAATGGTGTAGCACTCCGGGGTTAGCTAGCAAGGGAGGTATTACTGCCCCAAGACATGAAGCACGAAGGGGAAAAGAAAAGCAAAGAAAGAGGCTGTGTGGCAAGGGCAGCCTGACAGGGGTCACAGACTCCCACAGAGGGAAGCAGACAACTCCCGGTAGCCCGACAGGGAAGAAGCCGAAGAGAACAAGCACTCTGATCTCACCTCTCCCTCCCGACAGTCGGCTGCTGGTGCCTTCCGCTGGGCAGGTACTGACCCAGCTACAAGCCAGAGGCCAGAAGTGTCTGGTGAGACCGCCCTCGTGCCATCCACATTGGCCTCCTGGCACAGAGCAGAGTGGAGAGTGTGGCAAGAGGACGTGGTAAGGCAAAGAGCAGCTCTGCAGCCCTACATCTTCAGTAAAACCCAAAGGAGTCGTTAAAGAATTTCTCATGTCTCCTTTGCATGTCAGCTTACCACATGGAATATCACACAGCCAATGCTGAAAAGTCATGACAGTTGTTTCAGAGGTCACTTATACCAGTAGTAATGAGGTAATTATTGTCATTACTCTGTTGACAATGAGTCATCAGGTACAGGGCTCTGTGTTTGACTTAGAGTCTCTTTTTATTCTACAAAATCTATGATATATCACATCCATTTTACAGAATAAGACCAGAGGATTCAAATGGTTAACAAATTTGACAGAAGTGAGGTAATAAGGAGTTGATTCAGGATTGACATCAAGGTATATCTAATGTCAAAGCCCATCTTACTAGTTGTTTAAAAGCTACGTAGGGGGCGCCTGGGTGGCTCAGTTGGTTAGGTGTCCAACTCTTTGATTTTGGCTCAGGGTCATGATCTCAGGGTTGCTGGACTGAGCCTCACCTTGGGCTTGGTGCTGAATGTGGAGCCTGCTTGAAATTCTCCCTCTCCTTCTCCCTCTGCCCCTCGCCCCACTAATGCATGTGCACTCTCTCTCTCTCCCTCTCTAAAAATAAATAATAAAAGCAACTTAGTAAAAAACCATTTAAAAGGGTCATAAAAGTGTAGGTAAATAGCCCCAGTTAGCCTGCACAATAAAGTCTGAGTGGGTACAGAAATACAGCAGGAGACCCCCTTTCCAAGCACCAGACCCTGTATGAACTGATCAGAGACGACAGGACTTAGCCCCGGATCCATGGTAACAAGAAGCCCACACAAGGAGGAGAATAACTACATGCTCAACATTCAGAAATCTATTTCAAAATAATACAACAGCCCACTTGGAGGATTTAAATGGATCTTAAAAGATATATATATATATATATATATATATATATATATAGTGTTCAAAGCCACTGTAAATTCTATTTGACAGATCACTAAAATGTTACTGTGGCTGCTGGTCTGAAAATAATTTTTTGTAACTTCCAACATGATAAATGTTTTCACTAAGGAATTATTTTATTTAAGCAACCTAACTGAATACCTATTAGATTCAAACCAGAGTTGAATACACTAAAACCTGCCCAGACTAGATTGATTCATACAGCTCATGATCTTGCAAATAATCTTCCATAAACAGAAATAAATGACACAGCAGAGTAGAGATGCATATCACTGTCTAATAAGGATGAACAGACTCATCATAAACACAAACACATATATACCATCCAAGAAGCAGGACACAGTCAATACTCTAAATATTAAGAATGCTTGGAAGTAAACTATTTTTATAAAGACAGAGCAAATATTTAGGCACAAATATCCTTAAATATACATACAGCACATAAGATTAAAACATATATAGAAAGAAAGGAAAGTTAAACTCCTCCAGGAGGGAAGAAAGGTTAATGAAGAGGAAGGGAGGAATTAATTCTACCCACTACAGATAATTAACAAAAATATAGCAATAATATAAGCAGCCAGAATTTATTTACTATCTTCCAGGTATTTAATTCTTGTAATGGTGCGGCAAAGTAGCTATAATCTTCATTGTATAGAAAGGGAATAGCTGCTTGGAGGCATTCAGGGACACAGCTGAGGTCCCGCAGCCAGCCCCCGATCCAAGACCCCAACCACAGTTCACCTCTTCCTAAAGCTATGCTCCCTCCAGTTTCTGGTATTTCTGTAGTACAGGGATCTTGATTTTGAGTGAGAAAAAAAAAAATGCTTTGGATTATTTCATTTTTGCAGAAAGTCACCAAGCTATTGAAAGTATCAAAAGAAATAATGTTTATCACAGTGCTTTAAAAATTATAATATACAGAATATAGGCTAGTATTGCTCACTTAATACAGTGTTTAATTTGCAATGATTTATTTACAAGTATCTCATTATAGAATGGATTTCAAAAAGAATTTGTGAAAGGTATATGATTCTAAAGAAAAGCTATATGATTCTGAAGAATCAAATCCAGATAACTAAAAAATTCTGAGCACTACTCAGAATTATTATGAACATTTTGTCAAATTCTTTTTAAGGGAAGAAAAATGCTTCTAGTATATTGGCATCTTAATTTCCCCTGAAATATATGCAGTCATTCACCAAACAAAGGGCATGATGGCAAAAAAAAAAGAGCAATACAAAGATACAGCATGATCATTCGGTGCCTCAAGGGGAAAGACTCAAAGACCTTCAGAAGTAAGTAGGTTACTGGATTTTGGTTCTAAATTCTAACAATTTTCAAAATAAACTTCTAATTGCAAAAGGTTTTTTCCCCCCTATAATTTTAAAACAATAAAGACCAGAGCATGTAAATCTGAGCTGAGACACTCCCTAAAACTGGTAGACGGTATCTAACAAGTTAAACAGTTCCTATGTGCAGGACACTACACTGGAGGCTTTACCTCCATTTAGTCCTCACAACTTCTCAGAGTGATGGGGCAGAAACTATCATCCCCTTTTTCTTATACCTGATCAGCAGCAGAGCTGAGGTTGAACTGCAGCATTATGGACTCTCAAAGGTTGTGCTTCTTCTCCAAATTACCATACAACTTTGGCTTCAAAAACCAAACAAAACCTTCCAAGCCAACAGGTGAGCACAAGAGATTAAATTCCACCACCAATAAATCAACAGAACTTTATAGGAACAGTCCATCGACTGCATTTATGGAATGCCCACAATTTACTGAGAAATAGGACAGAAGCGGAGACGGAGTTAAAAACACAATAAATGTACCACGGGGCAAACTCATTCCCAGCATGATGCTATGCAGAGTGACAGAGACAACAAATGACCAGGGCTCAGGTTCATCCATGGTCTTACCAGTTCTAAAGGTGAATGTTGGCAAACTTCTCTTCTACTGACCCATTTTCATCTGGTAGTAAAGAAAGTTCAGAAGTATTTATTGGCATCAGCTGCCAAGAATGGTTCAGCCTCTACTGAAATCACCCCAACAAGGGAGGCAGGAAGACGGACCAAGAAGGGGATGAGAGAAAGGGGCTAGGAGTTCCTGCCTCCCCAAACAGACCAGTCCCATGGCTGTTCCAAATGCTGCAGGACTGTTCTGGAGAGAGCCCAACACATTTGTCCAAAGAAGATCCGGTAAATCCACAGACTGAATGCAGAAAACACTGCATGAGGTTAATTCAAGTTAACAATGATTTAAGTTGGTCACTACTGAAAGGAGAGATGGGAATAACTACTAAAGATTGAAAAAAGGAAAATCTACATTTTAGTTATACCTGCCTGAGGGTTACACCACATCTCTCACTTTTAATTGCAAACATCATTAAGTATACTGCAAAAGACCAGCTATCTTAAACAATTATCAGGCTCCAGAGGTCACCAATTAGAACCCTGCAAGGATTTGAATTAAAAAAGGTTTTATGATTAGGTGAAGTAATGATCCAAGAAAGAGATTAGTTCTGTTCCGACTGTACTCATTATAAAACCCATTTCCTTTGTGTGAAGATTCAGTGTCTTTCTCATTTATCCTGCTGGCATTACCACACTTGGAGATAGAAATATGACTGGACTAATGATACCCTATAACAACCATATAATGCAAGCATTTTGCTCTCTATTACTTTCATATCTAATAAGATTACTAACGAATATTTTCTATTGGTTAGATATACAAAATGCAGACTCTATGGCTATGATGGACTATTCAAAATAAATTCAAAGTAGGATATAATCATGCGAAGTCTAGATAGACATTTTTAGGCCAGTTTCATAATCATAATCAGTCCCTATTTATACAGCAAAAAGTCAGAGTAGTTGGGGGAAAATGATCCTTAAGATATTAAATCACATTTTTCATAAGCTGATACAGGGTCACTTTTATAAAAAAGAATACAAAAAAATAACACGATCAAGGATTGCAACTAGATTCCAAAAGAACACACCTACTCCGATACTATTTAAAAGGTGTATCAACAAAACCATGAGATACACTAGAATAATAAACATGGCTAAAAAAAACAAAAACAAAAAACACAGCTTAATATTAATACAAAACATACAAGATGCCTAAAAATACTATATTTCCCTCGTAACTCAACGTACTTCTAAGCTACCTGAAAATTGCCAAATAGGCATAAAACACTTTTTAAAAACAAAATACAGTAATAGCAGAGACAAAAATTTTGTCACTCAAATTTCATCATCACAGAAGCTAAGACATTGATAAAAAAATCAGTTTGGAAACACTTTAACAGTCCCAGCTTCTGAGGACAGGAACATGCCAACACAGACACATACAGTTTGCTGGAAATGAGGACAAGCTTCCCACGCCAACGGAAAGCTGGGAAGAGTTACCCACACGAAGTCATTCTCCAGCTACATTTTGTCCACGGCTTCTCCTTAGGAGTCAGATGCCGTCTCTTCACAGTGGACATTCCCACTGGGAATTTTCTTAAAGGTATTTGTCAAGTTGGGTATAGATCTTCACATTCTAAACCAATATGTACATTAAAATCCTCTAGGGATCCTACAAAACATCAACCGGCTAAGGCCAGTCAATTGCATTCATTTGTTTTCATTTTGTCTTTCGACCATAAAAAATTTAATTAAGCAATTATGCAGGCTAGTGGGTTCCCCTTGTCAAGTCTCCTGACAACTGACTGATTTATTTTAAGGCTGAATAAACAGATTACTTGTTACTTTCCAGAACTGCCCCACATGGCCTGTCTGGGCAAAGGTGACAGAATCAAGGATGGATATATGGGGCTTACTCCGACCAAAACTAGCAATTACTATCTTAGGTTGATGTCTGCCAGTCTTCTGTTCTCTTGTCTTCAGCACTGGAGTTGGGATAATGTGTTGTTCCGATCTACAAACGAGTTAACCAACTAAGATGAGAAGACTAAGGTGAACAGCATGGCCAGGAATCCAGAGAAGTGTTCCCCTAGACCAGTCTCAAGAATCCACCAATTTGTGTGGCAACT
The DNA here is from genome assembly GCF_037043125.1 of Eumetopias jubatus. Lineage (NCBI taxonomy): Eukaryota > Metazoa > Chordata > Mammalia > Carnivora > Otariidae > Eumetopias > Eumetopias jubatus. Next base: position 114,795,786 of record NW_028274810.1, read on the forward strand.
GTGGGCCACAGCATAGCACAAAGACAGACAGTGGATCTGAAGTATCACTAACTCACGGGAGAGGGAGAAGGAACGATTAGGGGGAAAAACTCTAAAAGGACTCTGTAAGGCAGGAAATAATGGGGAAAAGCTGAAAAGTGCTGCCTGGGAAAAATAGCCAAAATAACTGAAAATGCTTATCCTAAAGGGTAAACGATTCATGAGAAAATAAAACATGCATAGAAACATTTCTGTATGTCATAGAAGAGAAGTGGGATTTGGTCAGTAAGAGGCCTGTGGCACAGTTAGGACGGAAAGGCAGAAATCAGGGAGATGAAGATTCTAACGCCAGCATGCTTCCACAATGGAAAGAGCGGTCTTCAGGAGCGTTGGTCCCACTCGACAGGAACGTCAGACAGGCTTCAATCATCTGATGGCAAGCTGAACTCGGAGAGGAGGTTCTCTTCAACCCTGAGATTTACAAATGTCCTTATCCTCTGTCTCCCCGCCTAGCTCCTATGCACACAAAACTGTGTTCTTCATCATCATATCCCCAGTACCTAGTTTCACACCAAAAACACAACATGCATTCAAAATATATTTATTGAGCGAATGACAGAGAATGATGGTATTCTCCACAGAGAGCACAGGAAGACTTGATGAACTTTTAAGAAACCCCACAGGTCTAATTAACCAAAAAGAAAGGCACCTATCTTTCACTTCCCCCCATACACAGACCGTCTCCGCCACTTCCTAAGCTGTGGCCTCTCCGTCTGTACGCAGAAGTGCTGGAAGAGGAGAGACGGGGCGGGGGGGGGCTGGCCCTCCCCATTTCTCCCCACCTGGCTTCCAGCTCCTGGCAGCACATGCCACATGCGGTTTCTAATTCGAGCAGTGACAGCGATTCCCTGGCCGTCCCAGAGCCACACTCACTGCGCTTCCTCAGCAAGCCCGGACCCTTGGCTCAGAGGCCCGAGTCCTGCCCCTTGAGCTCCCTCCTCAAGCTCCTCGACCGAGCCTTGACCCCAGGCCCCAGGCAGTGCTTCCTCCAAGTTCCTTCCTTGGTTCCCCATGCCCTAAGGATGAGGGTCTGACTAGCATGACTAGTCTGTGTCACTTCTGTGTCCGCACTTGCTTTTCCAGCCACCCGGCACCTATCTAACCAACTCTTCATAGTCAATCCTCTCTATGAAAACACCTGGTGTGATTTCTGTTCACCTGATTGATATGCACTCCTGACAAGTTCCTGGAAGTACAGTGGAAAGGACCTGCAAATCAGAAGGCTCGGGGTCCTAAGTACTATGTGCCAGGTCTCATGCTGGGCCTTCAGGAGGACCCAACTGAGCACAAACCAGGCAGAAAAGTGGCAGGAAGCACAGGGGCTGGAGCAGCAGCCTGAGCTTGACCACCAGAGCATCTTTGGCAAGTCCCTTAGCCTCACTGTGCCCTCATTTCTTCACAAATAAAAATGGGGAGAAACCCAGGCTTTTGGGACCTGTCCCCGACACCTGGGGTTGGGAGTCGCTAATCTAATGGCACTGAGCCTCTTCTAATTTGATTCTTCTAGTTCCATATTGCTTGGAAACTCAATTAACTTTTAGACCGGTGATTTATTAATGGTAATAAGACCCTTCCTGGGTATACAGCATACTTGTGCAGCATCTCTTCTACCTACTGAGAGCGCAGTCTTATTTCCTTGGCCTCAAAGAAGTCTGAGACAGCGGAGAGCAGAGGCGAGTGAATTGGAGCTGTGGTGGTGTGCTCCTTCCCCACTCCAGCCCCCGTCTATACCATAATGATCACATCAGAATTGGGGAAAACGGCATCTCTGTAATGATATTAGCATAGATGTTCTCTATACAATGGAACCATAATGAATATCCTGAAGGCTGAATTATCTGAGCTAAATTTCTGATTTCCCCTGTGAAAAGCACAAAAACATAATCTGGGAATATGCAACTGCAGGTGATGTTTACCTTGAGAAGCATACCTATCAGCATTCTAATTTCAGTAACATAGAGTAAATTCCTATGAATATATAACCATTCAACACATTATTCAGAGGAAAAGTGTTTATCATCTTCAAAACATTTGCGATTCCAAGAACTAATTAAGTTTACAAACTGTGTTGTGAATACCAGAAGGCAGTAGACGTACAAATCATATTGTTAATTATGCCTCTGACAAAGAAACTGTATCACGGGTATTACATACAAATGCTACAACCAGCCAAGTCCTTTAAACTCCATGATCTCAAGTTTGCGAACAAATGAAGCTAAAACATGAGCATAAAACGAATGTAAAATTAAGTTGCTTAGAGGAAAATTCAAAAATAGCCCTAAGTGAATGCTTAATCGAGTTATTTGTCACCTGTTTTTGCTCATGGTACTCCCAGAACAGCATATTAACCTACAGCCTCCAGACAAGCACAACTGTCTCGCCTTTTGACACCTGCAGTAAGAGAGTATAAATTAATGATGATATCGAAAGAAGAGCTTAATTTAGTGAGACCTGAAGTGATAAAACCTAACAAAAACATGGGTTCAAATCACAGACCAGCACTTACATACAGTAGGACACTGGAAAAAAAGGAAAAAAAAAAAAGCAAGTCAGAGGGCTCTCAGTCCCCTTGACTATCAATCAGGGACATGGACACCTACTTCTGCAGCCGGGAGGACTAATCATATGCATCACAGGCCATGCCTTGACACTGCGCATAGCAAATTCTAACCTCCCACATATTCCATATTTCTGCATATTAATGTGAGCAGAGGTATATATGAAGAGAAGGCTGATGAAACTTCAATGAAAAGTTGAAATATTAATATAATTAGCACTAGAGATAAAGACTTGCAGAGAGATTAGAGTCACAGTAACTCCTGGTTCTCCTGCAGTCAGCAATCTGAGCAGTGGCAGTGGTACCACCACCGGGAAGGACCCAGGCAGGGTCACAGCAGGGTAGCGTGATCGTGAAGCTGGAGATGCTTGAACACTTCTGTCCTGACTCACCCGGGGCAGTGAGTGCCCTACCCTCCCTGAGACTCCATTTCCTTACCTGTAAAACGGGGGTCACCTACTATCTCACTTCATCAAGGTGGAAATTAAATGAGACCACGTAGAAGACTCCACTCAACAACCTGCAAGAGCTACTCGAGCATCATGGGACCGGCAGCAAGGGCCGAGGCAAGCCCCGTCTGGGAAGCTACCTCCAAGCAGCACAAGGAAGCTGCAGACCACAATTCATAATGGGGAGCCTTTCCACGAGGCCTGCCAGGTTAGCCTTACATTTCCCATTTCCAGCTCGGCCAGCTCTCTAAGCTCAGACCTGAGGAAAAACACGTCTGCTTCCCTCCAAAGAGCAGTGAAGATGGTATCCTGGGCGAAGGAACAGTTCCCGAGAACAGTGAAGAGAGCGGGGCACAGGTACAGTATCTATAGAAAACTGGGCCTCTGGGATGATCAAACAAGGAAATAATATCAAACTGGAAAGTGTTCTATAACAGTATATATGGGTGTATTTCCACATGACAGTTTGTCCACTGCATCATTCCTATCCTAGAAGTATGTCTCACACACACACCACATGTACACAGGGACTCTCTAGAAGGCAATCAAAACAACACAGACCAGCACTGCCCAAGAGAACTTTCTGTGATGATGGAAATGTATATCTATGCAGTCCAACTCAGTGGTCACAGGCCACACGTGGCTACTGAGCACCTGAAATGTGGCTAGTATGACTGAATTTTTCATTTTATTTCCTTTTAATTAATTAAAACTTGAATAGCTTTGGGGCGCCTGAGTGGCTCAGTCGGTTAAGTATCTGCCTTCGGCTTAGGTCATGATCTCAGGGTCCTGGGATTGAGCCCCGCATCGGGCTCCCTGCTCAGCAGGGAGTCTGCGTCTGTGTCTCCCTCTCCCTCTGCCTGCCGCTCCCCCCTGCTTGTGTGCGCCCTTTCTCTCTCACTCTCTCTGTCAAATAAATAAATAAATAAATCTTAAAAAAATAAAAAATAAATAAAACTTTAATAGCTTCAAGGGCTAGAAGTTACCACAGCACAGATCTAGAATATAGCTAAAAACTAAAAAGGAAGTGAAAAGGTATCTGATCGGCAGAAAGAGATGTCATGAAGTTCAATGACAATTTACTGAGTCCTTACAACATGCTACCAGTGCTCCCCAGAAAACACCTGGATGGGACGGACCAGTCCACATGGACTCGGGGTCAGGCAGCCCTGGGCTCAGTAAATGGTGGTTATGTTACTGAATCGCGTCATGATGTTGACCCCATTCTCAAGAAGTACATATATGTGGATACTCACAACACAACGTATACATTTTAATCACTTTAAGAAAAGTACAGATGAAATATTACAAAATTTAAAGGAGGCAGTAAACATTTCTAGGCCCAAGATCAAGAGGAACTTGAGCCTAAGCGGTATGTTAGCAGAGCCTAAACGGGCAGGCCTGGGTATGTGCAGGGGTGTCCTGTGCACGGGGCACAGCACGATCAGAGCTCTGTAGGTGGGTCAACGGAATGTCTGCAACGACCACAAAGCAGCAGAGAGACAGAGGCATAAGGTACAAAGGGGGGGTTGTCTGGTGACAGGGCTCAAGAGGCAGGCAGACCGCAGGCAAGTCAGGAAGGGCTTGCAATGAATGCTGTGCATAGCAGCTCCTTCAGGACGGCTGGGAGGCCTGGGGCACTTAAAGAGGGCAGGAGCACAAGAGATTTGGTGCTCAGAAGGAGAGAAACTGCATCCCACAGCAGTGCCCAACAGTTGTTCTGTTCTAACTGATGATACCATGTCTATGGCTATTTGTGTTAAGGCTAAACTATTTTAATAAACAAAGAAGCTACAAAAAGGCTGTACAGAAATGAAAAGATATGATAAAGAAAAAGTGGGTTTTGAGACCTCTGTAGGCCTCTATATGGTAGCTACCCACACCAGAAGAGGGAAGCAAATTAAAAACTTCAACAATTCATGCAAAAAGTACAAGATGTACTGGTATAAACTTTAATGAAAAAAACTCACATATTATATGTTAAACCTAGGGCCAGGGGCTGAAGACTGCAGAAAGTGAGAATCCCCAAAGAGCAGCACCCCAAAATGTCTTGTGACAAGGTCATCTTATTCTGAGACTAAAATGTGAAAGAAAATTCCGTTATACAATACCTATGAAAGAAGAAACAAGCAAAGAAATCCCTACATTACCACTTTTCTACAAGACAGGATGAAAAAGACTGACAAGCTACATGTTGGGGCATCTGGTAAACAGATATAAATCTTACTGAAGGATGGGTAGAAATGGAGGATTTCAAATTTCTTTTCCTCTAATCTACTTGTAGCTTAATCTCTTTAATTCATTCCTACCTCCCTCAAATGCATTTAGATCTCTTAAACATTCTCTGATACCGTTTCAGTTTCTTGCTCAACAGCTACATGTGATTCTTCTCAAAATGACCTTTACAACTCACAGAAATAATATGTTAACAGGGGATATTTTTGCCTGAAACAAGAATCACGTCATGACTGATAATTTATGTGGACTTTTTTTTTTAAGATTTTATTTATTTATTTGAGAGAGAATGAGAGAGAGAGAGCACATGAGAGGGGGGAGGGTCAGAGGGAGAAGCAGACTCCCTGCTGAGCAGGGAGCCCGATGTGGGACTCGATCCCGGGACTCCAGGATAATGACCTGAGCCGAAGGCAGTCGCTTAACCAACTGAGCCACCCAGGCGCCCCTTATGTGGACTTTTAAAAGTCTTAATGCCAGAACATCACACCTTCATGTATGTTCATGAGTCACCAATCAGATATATGCAAAGGCCCTACATTCTAAGAAAGAAAGTATTACAAAATAAAGGGAACAGGGCTCCAAAAATCAGCCAATGCTGTTTATGTCTATTTTATAAATTGTTCATTCAGCCATGCATTATATTGCATATGATATAAGCAGAAAAAGAGATGGAGGTCAGCATTTATTGAGAGGCTCCTGAATATCAGACAAGTATATTTTAGACACTTTTAAATATGTTGTCTTAATTAATCTTTGAGGGAGGTAACAAACACAAGAGGGTCTTTTCTTGCCTATTAAGGCAATAAATGGAAGTAATAGGTGATTACTTTAATAAGTGATTAAAGGTCCATGTTTTTTACTATAGCAATAGCATTACATTCTTCAATGAGAATATTTAATTCAAGTTCAATATACTTAATGTAAACTTCCACCAATTCCTGGTCAATCATTTTACTCATCTTCCCAAAGCACTCATGCCATGCTACTTTGCAGCATTTACCACAATTGTTTAGCTCTGTCTTAATCATGGCTCATTTTCACCACTCAGGACAGTGCTGTGGATGCATCAAGTACTGGATGAATAAATGAATGCATTGTCTTCAACAATCATAAGATACGAATTCCCTGCTGATTTTTACCATGAAGTATAAGTGACCTTTAGCAAACTACAAGTTTTCTGAGTTTTATTTTCCATTTCTTCCAGGAAATATTTTCTGAGCTCTCTACCTCTGCCCACCCCAGTGCAGTGAGCCACTACCTCTAACTGGGACTAACAGCCCCTGAGACAAGGGCACGGTGACATCTGCTTCCTTTCCAGGCAATCCCTCCTCTGAGGGGCCCTTGTTCCTGTCCATTTCAAAACCTTCTCCTATCATCCTCCATTGGCCCTATGAGCTCTGACGTTCAAGTTCTGGTTGGTCTCCTCCATGTAGAAGAGCCTCCAATAATATCACTTCCTTCCATCTAATCACTTTATTTAAAAAAAAAAAAAAAAAAAAAGATTGAAACCAAACTTCTACAGGATCCTGGCTTATCAGACCTCACAATGAACTGCATTTCTCTCGCCGGCCACTGCACTACTTTTGTCTCTTCTTGAAATCCTTTTGTTCATGTTTTTAGGGCTAAATCTGACCAACCTTAGCAGTTGCAGTGATTTTCTGAGATCAGTGATAAACTATCTTCAATTAAGAGATGCAGCATCATTAAATACGACAACATGATTTTCTGTGGAAAAATTCTGAAGGTAATTGTAGCCAATATATAACAGTTTAACTCCATCTTGGAACTAACAAAGGTAAACTTTACTGTAAATGTAACAAATATTTTCTATTTCATTTTAACTTTGTGGAAGTGTTAAGTGGGGTAAGAGCTCTAGCAAGGAAGGAGGCCGGATAAAAGAAAACTGCTTAAAAATTTTATATTGCCACCTAATACAAAAAGTGTCTTTGATCAAATAAAAATCCCAGTAAATTTCCTCCTCCAGGGAAAGATAAAAACTCAGGAAGCAAAAGTAAGATAAATGAGCTTAAGACACTCTGATGTGTTTCTAGAATAAAAATTAATAGTTTTTAAAAGTGCAATTAAAGTAAAAACTAAGATGTGTAGCTACTGTGCCTTAACAAAAACATGACCTGCTGGCTATATTCTGTATCTAGGATTTTATATCTTCAAAAAGAGGAAATTATAATGAAAGACAAAGTTATAGATAAGAGTTGCAATTTCCATTTTGTGTAATGGGACACACACAGCTGAGTGCATTAGTTTTATTTTTTTATTTATTTCTTTTTAAATGTTTTATTTATTTATTCATGAGAGACAGAGAGAGAGAGAGAGAGAGGCAGAGTTAGAGGGAGAAGCAGGCTTCCCGCAGAGCAGGGAGCCCGATGCGGGACTCGATCCTAGGACCCTGGGATACTGACCTGAGCCGAAGGCAGCCGCTTAACCGACTGAGCCACCCAGGCGCCCCGCATTAGGAGTTTTAAAGGCATCTAGGTACATTTGTAGGAAGACAGGAGTTAAAAATAGGTAGAAGTGGACTTAAATGACATCTCCGACACCTTGAAGCTGTGTGACTTTAGTCAAACTGCTTAATCTTTGACACTCTCTTTCTTTATTGGCAAGATATAGACACTGATACCCACTATGCAGGACTGCCATAAGCAACTGAAACAGAAGACAAATACAAATAATGCCTGACAAGCAGCCGATACTTTCATTACCTATTAATTTTGTTATCTTTATGCACTTTTAAGTGACCACCCCGGCCAAACATGCACACACGCGCGCGCACGCGCGCACACACACACACACACACACACACACTGAAAATACCCACTTTTCCCAGCTGAAATCTGCAACGCTCTTTGCTTTCCTGCACATCATTCACCTAGAACAGGCACCAAAACTGACCTGTGGCTGTAGCAGGGTAAGAGAAATATGAACAGCAAGTCAATTCTAAGAGTGAGCACAATTAACAGAGCCAGTCTGACCTAGATCTAACCCGCATTTACAGTAATGAGGATTCTTTCAAAGGACAATACCCAATGCCCAGTACTGAACAGGACAGAGGGAGACAAGTAGATAAGAGTGTGCCAAAGCAGCCACCAAAGGAACCAGTGCAACTTCCCTCCTCACTCCGACGAGAGGGTGAGCCTGGGCAGGGGGATGGGAGGGGATGGGGGAAGATGCCTTAATACCTTTCATTCTTCTGTAGCCTTTATATTTCAGAGTAAATGCTCAATATGTTTCAGATAACTAAATGAATCAGTGATTAACATATGTGTGCTTAGTTATTCAAAAAGAACAAGAAAACCAATCTTCACTCATCGGTTCAAAATCATTTCCTTCATCTATTTACTGGATGCTCTTCACATGCCAGGGGTCACACTGGCTGCAGAGCTCTTTCAGAAACAAGACAGACAGAGTTCCAGTGATCAAAAAACTTAAAGAGCGAGGAAGGTAGACATTAGGGAGATAATTATAGCAAAGGGTGCTGGGTGTCATGACAGGTAAGTGCATAGGCTAAGAAAGACATTACCAGAAGAGCTCAATCCAGTCTACCTTAGGGTCAAAGAAGGCACATGGAGGCTGACTTGTTGAAAGATTTTCAACACAAGAATTATGTGCTCTGCTCTGACTGTTACAAGATCAATTTGGCTCTCACCTGCCAGGTGAAGAACAAGCCAGCAAGGCAGGTGATCCACTTAGGACACTGCTGCAGAGACATTTCTTAATTATGACCAAAAGCACTAGTACTCATCAACCCCAAAATCCCCAAAGAAAGTGTATTTTATGTACTATGGCTTCAATCCCACCAAGCAATGCAATATGGATAGACTATAACCAGGTTTTTTTTTTTTCATCTTTGGGTTTGTAAACATTTTGAAGCCCATTCATTCTGTTCATAGAGAGCCATGCAATATCCTTAAATGAACACATGAGCATAAGAATTGAACCACAAACCACAGGGCAGCATAAAGAAAAGGGTGTTCTGTGCCATGGCGATTTAGTGCCAAAGGACAGGGCTGCTTCCTGTTTTACCATCACATATAAATCATCTGATAGTGACCCAATTAGTCACAGAATAATCATATATTTTTGAGAAGTTAGATGGAAGAGTACCCAAAAAATGGCTAATTTCTAGCCTTATGACATCAGATGAGTTACTTATCCACTTGGTTACATGTTCCTCGCTTGTAAAAATGAGGAAAATACTACTTCCTTTTCATGGGTTACTTGAAAAACATAAGTTTAGTGCATAAAGAAAACCTACTCACCACAGTACTTTTTAATAAATGCTGTTTTTAGATACATTTACATTAAAGCATATTGACAATTTCTTTACTTGCACAGACGTGGCCTGATGCCCTTACAAATCACCCACCTTCCACTCTCAGTCCCAGCCTAAGAAAGGAGCTTTCAGGTCCGCTGCCTGTATTAGTAACACACCACAAGCGATGCCGATGTTAAAGGTAATAAGGTTGAATTCATGCAGAAAGGAAACATTTACAAACTTCGAAAGCCTTCAAAACAGGCATTCAAACGAAGCATAAAGAAGAAAGAGGGGCACACAGAGCAGGCAGCTCCAGTCCTGAGAGCACACTTTCTTCTCAGAGATACCCTTATAAACCTACCATTCAGACACACAGAGCATGTCCAGCACGCCCACTAGTGAGCGCGGTGGGTCTCCTGCAGCCGCGAAACGGCAGCCAGAGCCCAGCCTGGGAGTGACGGAGGGATAACCGTGCCGCTGTGCTCCTAAAACCAGCAGGAAACCATGCTTGTGCTCATCACACGTCAAATCCACAGAAGGTGGCAATTTCTGTGCTAGTTCCCCCACGGAGACAGGGGAGTCTAAGTTCCCCTTACATCTGGGCTCCCTTAACCAAACCAAAAGCAGCAGCAGAGGTGGCACACTGGGACTTCCAGGGCGAGGTCTTAAGAGGCATTTCGGGTGTGCCTGAGCCTCTGGAAATGCGCACTCTTGGGACACTCTCCCTGGGAACCCTGCTCCCTGGGCGCTAAGAATCCCGGCCACGAGGGGGTAATGGGCAGGCAGGGTGGTCACTCACCCACCACGGCCGCGCTCCCAGCCACCCGGAGCCAGCAGCACCTACCGGTGCTGGAGGGAGCAGCCTGGTCACTGGCCCCGTCAGGCCTTCAGATTCTGCAAGCCGGGCCACAGTCTCACTGCCACCTCGGGGGAGCTCCTGAGTGAGAGCCGCTCAGCTGAATACCGTCAACCCACAGAACTGTGCGCTCACACCACACTGTCTTGTGCCACTTTAAGTCTGGGTGGTTTATTACACAGCAATAAACAGCATGAATATACTGGGTCATGTGGATTTCAAGTTAAGGAATATTACACCAAGGCAGCCACTTGCCTAAGTATTAACTAGCCTCCCCCATGTTCAATTTGGCAGATTAAAAACAAAACAAAACAAAAAAACCCTGGTACTTGTTGGAAAACAAAACAACAACAACTGCTTCTGGAGAGTTTCCTTCAATTCACTGATCTTATCTTCTGGCTAAGCTTTCTCTCTGTTTGCATGACCTTCCTGCCCCCTGCAGTTTTCCTCCCATTTCAGCATGGTGCTCCTATCTGTCAGACTCTGCAGTTACTGTGCCCTTAGCTCATCTGCATGGTCCACCCTGAGTTCCCTGGAAAGGAACACTTTCTCTGTAGCTCATATTTACATTTCAAAAGGAATATTTACTCGCTTAAACTATGTTTTGTAAAATATTTAAAATACCACACATCTATGCTTAAAATGCAATGTCTATATAGTTCAGTGATTCAATTCTGAAGTTCTCTAATCAACTCCCTGAGGCAAAAACAGGCTGTTAACACACTGCTCTTGTCCCAACACTCACTCATCTGGTTATGCATCTATTCTTCCCGCCCACGTGCCACAGACTGTGCCTCTACCAGGGAAACCACACTGAAGAACCAGCCTCTGACCTGAAGGCACTCAGCCTTGGTTAGAACAAACAGACGATAAAGACAAAATCATAATACAACCCAATAAAGGAATATGAAATCACAACGGACTCAAAAACACTAGGGTGGTGTAACTGCATTCAGTAAGGAGGCATGATCACCTTTCTGACTGATGCAGCAACACTGATCCCGACTAAGCTTATGCTGTACTTCTTCTAGTTGTAGTTCAGCTATTTCCTGGGGTCCTGAAGGTAATTCACGGCTTACATTTCAAAGCCTAGCAGGCTGAGGTACAGCTTACACCCAGGATGCAGACAGCAGGACAACACGGCTTGCTACTTAACACTGACAGAAGTTGGAAGATCTACAAAATAATTTTTGAGCCAGTTAGAAAGCTGAGATATGAAATTAGGTGAACTGAATCCTAAAGGGTGGCAAGCGCCTCCAAGGAGAGATGGGACCCAAGAAATGCTTTACCCTTGGGAAAGCACAAAAGTGGCAGCCATAAATAAAAGTATGAAGTAAACACCTGGAATTTTAACAAATTCTTAGAGGCTGACTGTGAGCCAGTATGATAGTTTAAAATGCCTGGGAAAATACACCCACTCACCAACTCTACCCACAGGCCTCTACCAGGTGCTCAAGACCAGGGCAGAGCAGGAGACTTCAAGGACAGTTTCTGGATGGGACAAGCAGTGAGGAGATGCCACTGGGAGGCAGAAAGAACAAAAAGCCCTTCTGCATCCCAGATCTTCTCTCACAAAGAGCAAAGGCATCTGCCACTGAGGCAGGGTACATAACCCTCACAATGCCTTCCTCCACCTGCAGTCAAAGGGTTGAGAAGCAAAGTCATAGCTCACTGAAGAGGGTGGGGGGTGAGCAGAACCCACTGGGGAAAATTTTAAAAATCTGTTTAAAAACAAACAAAACAAAGCAAGTGAACAAACAAAAATCGGCCCCAACACGTGTACTATATTGACAGCAGGCAAATAGCAGCATCTGCTACCAAAGGAAGGGCAGGAAACCAGACTGCCCAGGATCCTTCACTGAAACAAGGCTATTAATGCTTAGATTTGAAAGAAGAAAGTTTCAATTTAATGATGTAAGCTTCCATTTGGAGAAACCAGAAAATGAAGAGCAAACTAAGCCTAAGCAAGCAGAAAGAAAATAATAAAGAGCAGATATCAAGGAAATTACGAAACTAAATCAACGAAACCAAAAGCTAATTCTTTAAAAAGCTCAATAGTGATATAATAAATCATAATTTATCACAATAAAAATAATAAGCCTCTAGCCAGATGATCAAGAAAAAAAAATGATGACATAATTACCAATGTCAGGAATAAGAGTGACATCACCAGAAATGTTACATTTATTGAAAGAATAAGAAAATATTATCAACAGTTTTGCATCAATACTTTTGATAATTTCAGTGAAATGGACAACTTCCTTAAGACACAAACTACCAAAGATCACTCAAGAAGAAAAAGATAACATGAATAAGCCTCTATCAAAGAAACTGAATTAATCATTTAAAAACTTCTCTCAGAGAAAACCCTAGGCCCAAATAGTTTCACTGGTAAATTCTACTAAACACATAAGGCAAAAATAATACCAACTGTACACAAACTCTTCCAAAATAGAAAGAGTGAATACTTCCAAACTCATTTCATTAGGTTAATACAAAAATCAAACAAAGATTTTAGAAGAAAACTACATATCAATATCCCTCATGAACAAGAATGAAAAAGTCCTTAACAATATTAACAGATTGAATTTAGCAGTATCTAAATAGAACAATACATGATCACCAAGTGTGGATCATCCCAAGAAGATAAAGGCTTAACAATGGAAAATAATTCAATGTTTTTCACTATATCAACAAACTGAAAAAAGAAATTATATTCTATTGTTATTATTATTATTATTATATTCTATCTGAATAGATTTAGAAGTATTTATTTTTTATTTATTTATTTTTTTGCCCAGCGTGGAGCCCAACCTGGGGCTTGAATTCATGAACCTGAGACTAAGACCCAAGCTGAGATCAACATTTGGAAATTAACCAAAGGAGCTACCCAGGTGCCCCTAGAAAAATTATTTTAAAATATTAAACCTCCATGAGAAAAATTCTCTGCAAAATGGGAATAAAAGAAAACTTCCTCAATCTGATAAATAGCATCTATTAAAAACTTACAGATAACATCACAACTGATGGTGCAAGACTAATTTCCCCTCAAGATCAGGAACAAGGAAAGAATGTCCTCTTTCATCACACCCACTCACTGAATTTGGGGGTGGTGGGATAAGAGGGGGAGGGGATCCCAGCCAGCGCAATAAGACAAGAAAAAGAATAAATTCGGACTGGAAAGGGAAAAGTAAAACTGCCTTTATTCACAGACAAAATGATCTAGAAAATCCCAAGGATTCTACAACAAAGCCACTAAGAACTACTAAGTGAGTTTACCTACAATGCTGGATATAGGGCACTATGTTACAATCAACTATAATTCTAGGTACAAGTGTGCGTGCACACACACACACACACACACACAAACTTAAATAACATTTCAATAGCATCAAAAATATGAAATAGGGATATTTAACAAAACATATGTAAGATTGATATATTAAAAGCTACAAAATGTTGTTAGTAGAAATTTTAAAAGTTCCAAATAAATGAAGATATATATCACGGCCATGAGTCAGAAGACTCATATTGTTAAGATGCCAATTCTCCCAAATTTGATTTATTAATTTAATACAATTCCCTATCAAAAGCCCAGGAATTTTTCTATAGAATTGGTAAGCTAACTTAAAAATGTATTTATGCATGATTTCTGACAAAGATTCAAAGACAATTCAGTAGAGACAGTCATTTCAACAAATTGTCCTAGAACAATTAGATATACATAAGCAAACCAATTAATCTCAAGCTTGCTGTATACAAAAAATAACTTGAAATAGAACACAAACCTATATATTCCATTTCTGCTTCCCATTTCCTTTGATACGCCTTAACTCTTCATACACAGAGCTTTCTCTAAGTGGATTAGTTCAATAGATATACAAGTACTTTTAATTACTATCAGAGAGTAAAAGAAAAATGCATTTTTTTTAAATTTAACATATATAAAGTTCAGTTGAAAAAAAAAGTGTAATATAGGACAAAGTACTGCAACTCACAGATCTTATGCTAATAATCCTGTATCTTTGTTCAGCAGAACCCACTACTCAAAATGTCTCTGTATCCAGTATGTCATATTAATGCATCGTAGCATCCCTGGTTTTCAACAAATGGTTATCAGCATTCCATTTGGTACTTCCAGTCTTGAGATTTATCAGGTTACCAATCTATATGTTTGTCAAATAATCATAGAAGGGTGATTGTGGGTAGGGAAAATATAACAGTAGATATCAAAACCTATCCTTATAAAATTAGTGTGACTTTTCCAGTTACCAAAATATTCTTAAATGTACAAGAGTCAATTATAAAATAGCCTACTTTATTGCATTATGACAGTAGTTCATATAGAGTAAGCAATTACTAAGTAGACAACCAGAACAACATCTAGCAATGTGTGAGGAGCTATTGGCCATGAAATTTAATTTATTCAGGGAACAAGACTTTCTAGAGTCCCTGCAAATGTACTAAGCATTATCCTAGATATGGAACATGGTCTCACAAATCCAAGAGTTTCCCATCTTTTCGATCGTAGGACCCCTTTAGACTTAGACTCATAGAAATATTTAAGAACCTCAGAGAGCTTTTAATTTGCATGTCATAATCTATTAATATTTACCATATTCTAAAAACTGAGAAACTTAAAAACATTTATTAATTTTTTAAAAGTAACAAAAATAAATGATTACATTTAAAAAGAAAAGCATATTTTCATGGAAATAACTGCAGTTTCCAGAAAAAGAAGAAAAAGAAAAAATCAAGAAGAATGGCACTATTTCACTTCTGCACACTTCTTTAATGACTGTCTTAAAAAACGACAGCTGAATTCTCTTATCTCTTCTGTGTTTCAACTACTGCAACATGTTGTTATGAGAGCATAAGAAAAAAATCTACACAGGCATGCATCTGGAAAAAGGAGGTGTCTTTCCAGACAACTGTGGATATTCTTTGTACACCACAACTCAATAAGCACTAATTTCTTAAAGGTGAGTTGCAATAAGAAACTGTTATCAGCGAACTTTGCATACTCTGTTAAACTATAACCTATTTGGTCTATCTTGTACTAGAATGAATCTATACTCATGCGTAACTTTGTAACATCACACATGATCGTTTAAAAAATACTGCGTTTTTATGTAGATCTTCCAAATGCAAAAAAAAAAAACCATTTACAATATAAAAAAGCACATTTGTTTATATCATTACTCTCCTCAGAATCTATTATTAGGAAGCAGTTAAGCATGTACTTAAAATTTCCAAAAATCTAATTTTCATCTGAAAGCTCAAATTTTATCACTGACAACAAATACTATGAGCTACTTAGGTTCCCTTTTGAGAAAAAAATCTGTAAAATACTCAAATCTGAATAATCCTTACTTATCTGTCAATGTCAATCTTTATTTTGAGTCAAAATGGATTTTTATGGGGGGAAAAAAAGTGGCTAGTTCAGCTAACAACTCAAACAACTACACAAATGTTTTTCCTTGAGATAACTATTTACTACTAGGGTATCCATAAGAAGTACTGTACACAGGTTTCCCTTTTTGTCACAAGGAATATTAAAATGTATCCAAAGGGGGACATTCAATAGCATTAACAATTTCTACCGCTCCAACAAGAACATTCTTAAGTGAAACTGGTTTGTTTTTGTTTGTTTTTTGTTTTTCCTTGCAGCACCTGGTATTGGTGAAAAATAAAATTATCAAGTACAGTTTGGTGCCCCTGTCTTGATATTTGTGCTGAGGGGCCAGGAATTTTCTCTGCATTACTTTTGCATTACCAGTAAAAATGTTTACACAATAAAAAAGGCAAAAACATCACCTTCTTGGAAAAAATTGTTTTCACCTCACAGACCCCCTTCAGGGATTCATGGACCACACTTTTGAGAACTACTGCATTAATCTATTGATGAAACTAAGTCAACTCTCCCCTGGGTCTTCAACCAATAGGATCACTGACTCTCATCTTTTGGGGCTCTCTGGTCCTTAGCTTTATAACCATACCAATTTTCTTATATCGTAAGTTAAAAACGAAACATACATACACATACACAATGTGTACCTTTACCCACACTAAATATTTACCTGCATGAAAATAAAGCTTAGCTAACTGAATGCATGAATTCCAGTTCATTTTCTTCATCTTGCTTTTTTTTTTTCTTGGAAAGGGAAACACTCTTATTTTTTTCTAAAACCCAAAGAATTCTCTCTAGGTAAGTAACAGTGGTTGGAGGCAACATAATGAGCCTGTCCCTGCCAGGGAGAAGGTAGGGAGGCTCTCAGACTCACCAAGAGCTGTGTTGAGAAAGGACTTCTCACTCCTAGGGCAACTTGGAAAGGAACGGGCTCTATTCCAAAGAGGGAGGGGAGGCAAGGTAAGTCTATGCGGTAACATTAGTTCATTTACATTATTGGGTTAACTAGAAATCTAAGGGTCAGCTTGGAAACTAAGGGGAAGTAAGAAAGAAAATCAACGTCTATTAATATGTTACCACGTACTGAACACTTATTGGGACTCGTGCATTGTGGTTTCATGATGGCATTTAAAGCTCACAACCCCCTGTATTTCACAAAGCTAGTGAGTCACAGGCTGGCCAAACACAACCGCATATGCCAACTCCAAAGCCCACGGTGACTCACACCTTTAGTAATGTGATTTTTGTATTCAAAGACGAGTCAAATTCCCAGGAACAATTTGATTTAGAACAGGGTTAGAAAACTGTGGGTGAAAGGTCAGATGGTAGATATTTTAGGCTTTGCAAGTCATAAGTCTGTTAGAGCTTCAATTCTGTCATAGCACAAACCCTATGGTGAAATTACGGGCAACAGCTAACCACGTGAATGTGTCGCTATTCTACCAAGACTTTATTTATGGACACTGAAATTTGAATTTCAAGGAACTTTCACATGTCAAGAAATTTTTTTTTTTCAACGATTCTTAGCTTCCAAGTCTTTTTTTTTTTTTTTTCCCTAGCTTCCAAGTCCTTAAAAAAAGCCAGATTTGGCTGACAGGCCGAAGACTGTGAATCTTGATTTAGAATACACAGGCTGGAGACTGCTGTTAAGTATTTTATAAAATTCAAGTATATTACTTACACATTCTTCGTATCTTCAAAACACTTTTTTAGCTTTCCTCACGTTTTAAGCTAATGACAGATATAAAAGTATCAGAAGCCAGAATAAAGGAACTTTATTTCTAGTTGTGATAATGACTTACTCAACAAGAAGATACTTTTGTATTAACTGTATTCACTCTTGTGATCAGTTTCTGCTCAGGAGAATACTTACAGTAAATGTTCATATTTAAAAAAAAACAAAGTTGAACACATTTTCTGCAATATTAGAAAAAGATACAATCCATTCTTCAGTTTTGAGATGCCAACTTTTTAGCCACTGGGTTGAAGAATCTCCTGATCAAAAACTCTTTAAAAACCAAGAGAAGTATTTACTCCACTGAGTTATTAGAAGAATCACATGAGCTAATGCAGTAAGCACATACTACCACACAGCATATATTTAATGCATATTATCCGATACCGTGCTTACAAAATAGCAAAAACAAAGTCAATATTCTAAAGGAATAACTTGAACTAGGTTCAATTTTTTTTAAAGCACAAAGAAGTTCACTGCAGTGCTGTTTATAAAAACAGGGAACACTGGAAATCATTTCTGTAAAATGAAAATCATTCAGTAAAATACTAAGTATCTACAAAATGAATTACAGGACTTTTTTTTAATTCAGAAAAAAATCAAAATTTTACATTTTAAAAGAAGGTTCTGATTCTGGCTTCAGTGGAAGTGGAATTAAGCCCATTCTACCAGGTATCTCCCAGGAAGGCGAGCAAAGGCTGGGCGGAGTGCAGACAGCAGTCATCTAAAGGGCTTTAAAAGAAATGGCAGCAGGAGAACTGGGGAAAGAAACCAGAAACTGAAGTAAGATCCACCCAGTGATGAGTGCCTCTCTTGTTTTCCTTCAATTTCTCCCACCCTGGACTTAGAGGCAGTCCCAAATCTAGAATTCCGTACCAGTGATCGACAGAAAAACCTCCAAGAACAGCCTTCTCTTTCTGGTCTGAGGAGCAGGAAAGGGAGCTCTAAGGATCAGAGGAGGCTGGGAAAATTCTCCAGGTAAGCCTAGTTCTTTAGGTGGTTTATCCTTTCTCTCCTGCCCCTGCTACCAGGCAATCCCACAGCACTGAAGGCAAGAGCAGCTGAGGGCTTCTTCACCTCCAGCCCCAGCCTGCGTACCCCTAGCTTACTTATTCTCAACCTGGAAGACTCGACTCAGGCATCACCTTCTACTGGAAAGCTGTTTCTTACACCCCAGGCTGGGTTACGTGTATGTCTCTGGGCTCCTCTGAGGCCCTCTGCTCTAGTTCCATCTACAGGGGACAGTCCCTTTGACCCCACTAACTGAAATGCCCTAGTCTGGACCTCAGAGAACTGAATGTTCACTGGATATCCACTTTGGGTTTTCTTTTATGTGCCCATGCTCCCACTGTAACTCTAGTTCTGCCAGAGGAGGGTCCCGGCCACACTGCTCATGAGTGTGGCCCTCGTGCCAAGAATGAAGCCAGTGTATGGAAGACAAGAAATGCAGGTGACGTGAATAAATGGGCATCCCCAAATTGTCTTCCTTTCTGATAACAAATATTGTCATACCTGACATTTTCAAACCCTGAACACTTAACAAGCACACACAAGGTTCTAAAACACAGTATTTAAGGACTTTTCCATACTGGTCAGCATGTCACCTTCCATACAAGCCACCCACCAGGCTGCTAGGAAAAATTCTTATTTTAAACAATTCTTTTTTAATTTGAATGAAGCTTGAGAAAATAACAACATGGTAGCCCATGCAAATTATCATCACATTCTGTTTAGTTTTCTCAATTACTTTACTTCAATCACATTTATACGGTTTTATTACAAGTGTATATGTGGCCATTCTGATTCTGGGGTCAGACATTTGCCTTCTCACATGGGTCTCTATGGTTGGCTGCTGGATTCCATCTACTCTCACAACGTCATCCGCCACTTCAATGCTGGTGAGCCCACACCATCTTCACTGGGTCGGACCTCTTCATGCACACCAGACCTAGGTAAGTGTGGTCTCACCAGCCAGCAAGGACTGAGTACTTCCTACGCCTAAGGCACTTGACAGTAATTCTTTAATCTTTGCAACAACCCAAAGAGGGAAGTTTTGATATTCCCACCAGAAGAAAGGGGTCCACAGCCGAGCTGCCCTGCCCAGCCGCTGGACGTCCCCACTTGACTCGCTTCCGTTGTCCCCCTGCCTACATTCCTCAACTTTGAAAGTGGCACTACTGTACACTTTGGGTACTCTTTGGGAACTGATGGAAGATAAAATGTTAAAAATTATTTATTTCATTCTAAAATATCATTCACAATAAGTACACCTACCAAGTGGCACACAGCATATATTACATAAATATTAGATACACAAACAAAATCAAATGCTAAGTGCCATTTATTTCCAATACCATTACTGTCATCACCTATTTTAATGATTTGTGTTTAAATCTAAAGGTACTACCCAAAGAAGTAGTTTAAAAAATTCCAACACAAAACAAAAAAACACAGAGAACATTTCTTCATTATTCACTATTAATGTTGGCAGACACTGAAGTTCAGAATTCCTACCCCCAGTGACACCTGCTTTTCTCAGTAATATGCCCTCAGTCTGCTCCCTGGTTTTCCTCTTAACACCTGATTACACAATACCTCGTATTAGTCACTCATTTTCATATTATTCACTTTTCAAAGCTGATTATAAAATATGTTGAATCCCACCCTGTGTATCAACAGCCCTGAAGATACCCATGGTGATACCCAAGCACTTTGACTCTGTGTTACACTTGACAAACTGAGAGTCTTTCTCATTCTTCCATCTTACCAACCATTATCTCCACGTTAGAGGTGAGGAGGAAGAAGGGCAGAGCAGAGAAGTAAGTTATCTGAGTCACAAGGTTCAAAGATAGGCTCTATACCACAAGACGTGTGCAGGAGTGGAGGCAGGGAGGGCAGGTACTTTCTTGCAGGTAACATTTCTGGAACCAGAACACTGCACTTAACAAAGACTAGTCAATTTCCTCCAGCAAAAAGCTACCAACATGTCAAAACTAAGGGACACTGGGTGGACATGTTCCTTTTCAGAGCTGGAGAGGTCATCAAAACCAACAATGACTGGCACTGAACCATAAGGTGCTTCTCCAGGTACAGAAACAAGTCGTCAGCTTCTCTCTCCCAAGTAAGAACCCCAATCCTCCCCAGATACAAATACAAGTCCTGATGCACAGAGAGCTTGGAACCATGCTAAGTGCCCTGCAACTGTGAAATGTTAAACTATTTCTGCATCAGATTACAGCTGAGGCCTTATATACGGGCAGCATGGAACGAGAGAGGAAAGGCACACATGTCAATATCACATGCCAAAGCATAAGGGCACCATGACCGATACACAGTGTGTCCATCGGTCACCAAGTGGACCGGAATCCTGCTTTCTGTCTAGCATGAGAGACAGAGGGGAATGAAACTGAAACAGGCCCTGATCTTGTGGGGGACTACGGCCTGGTAAGGGAGGAGGAGGAAAGGGATTGGAGAGAATTACCAAAGAAAATAAGAAGTCCTGTAAATATATTACCAGCTATAATGTGATGACAATAATAAGTTAAAATAGCTGCTTCTGTATTCTGGCTGGTCATCCACCACCTGCAGGCACTTTATTGGGCCTCTACACATGACATCTCTCATTTTCAGAATAGACAACACTCACAAAATGTAACTTATCTAATGCACAGATAATAATCAGCATTGCTGGGACCTGAACTCAAGATTAGCTAAGCACAAACGCTCAACAACCTCCACTCGGAAACATCAAGCATCAAGTATAAGCAGGAACTAACCATACACTTAGTCCACAGTAATAATTAAAACATGTCCTCTTTCCATATGCAATTCAAATCATGATGCTGTTTAGGAGCCTCTCACTGAACATGGGCTCTTTTCCAGGCCTCTGATCATATCCAGACTCCCAATCACATATGAAATTCACGCCATGAAAACCAGTAGCCCTGCATCCTCATCTTGCTCTATTTCTAAACCCTCTCTATTGTTTTGTTTTGCCTTTAAGATTTTTATTTATTTGAGAGAGCAAGCATGAGAGAGAGAAGCAGACTTCCCAACATGGGGCTCAATCCCAGGACCCCAGGATCATGACCCGAGCCAAAGGCAGCTGCTTAACCAACTGAGCCACCGAGGCACCCCTCAACTCTCTCTATTGTTGAGGATGGCATAATTTTTCAAAAAGATGCTGAGCACTAGGCTGACACTTGCTATTCTTAACTTTCTCTAATCTCTGGATACTGAATCTAAATAGCAGTAAAAACAAAAAAGGGGGGCATAATTTAATCTTTGTTTAAAGTGTCTTTATTAATAAGCTGAATTTAGAGTAGGTCTCTGGACTTCTTATCTCTGCCAGGCTGCAGGATCAAGTCACAATAAGAAGGATATTTTCACAGCTTAATAAATGAAAGAAACACGATCTCTCATGAAACCCATCATGTATACCTAACAAAGCTGATTATTCAATAGCTTGGCAATAACAATTAAAAGATCTATAAATGTACTTCCCTCTTAGTTCTTTTCTGAGATCAATATAGTAATAATCTCCACTTAGCAAAAAGCATGATCAGGGACGCCTGGGTGGCTCAGATGGTTAAGCGTCTGCCTTCGGCTCAGGTCATGATCCCGGGGTCCTGGGATTGAGCCCCAAGTTGGGCTCCTGGCTCAGTGGGGAGTCTGCTTCTCCCTCTCCCTCTGCCCCTCCCACTGCTCATGCTCTCTCTCTCTATCTCTGTGTCTCAAATGAATAAATAAAATCTTAGAAAAAAAGCATGATCAGTATGAGCAAGTGTACAAGTTAAAATTAAATACATAAAACTAAATACACAACTTCATGTAGAACTATAAATGCTATTTTCTATAAATGTATTTATATACTATATGTATTTATTTTTCTCAAGATCGGTATCTGACATACACGCACGTACGTAAATACCCGTATACACATGCACAGCTAGCACACATAGCTACCATTTCTGAAATATTCAGCACTGATTTTTTAAAAAGGTATCATTTTTGAAGCACTTCTATGGGACAAGGGTCAACAACGTTAAAACAATCCTTTAAGCCTAAGAATTATAAAGACTCTTCCAATTACTTTTAGGGCAATGTCCATGTTCTATCTGTTAGCACAGATACTGAAATGGAATTCAGGCAAGCTGATCCTTCCCTCCCTTGTTTACGGCAATCATTCACCCAGAATCCCTCACCAACCAGAACCTACGGTGCTCTCTGCAGGTTCCACGAGTTCATACTGTTATCCATTCCCACTCTTCTCCTTCAATCCCGTGTAAGCTTCAAATTCAGTGGGTGAAGTCTCCTTCCAAACATACCCATGAGTTACACACCCCAAGTGCTCCTCCAGCAGCTGGGCCACACTTCCTTCAGGACACCCCCTCCCTCCTCCATCCAGCTCCTGCAGGGTCTAACAGGTATTTAATAAATTCACTGATTCCACGAACATTTGCAGCCCACTATGTGCTAGGAAATCAACACTGAGCAGAGACACCACACTTGTCCTCTCAGACCTTAAAGGGTTAAGTATATTAACAACCACTGACAAAAGATGTCAAATGAGAACTATCCTTAGACATTACATGTAAAATATTTAAATGATTTAAAATGTTGAAAAAAATAAAGACAAACATATAGGAAAGAATACAGGAAGAAAATTTGTTTTACATAGATCTAAAGGTTTGAGATCAAAATACCAGATAGAAAAGAAAAATCTTTTTATACAAATTAGCTCAAACCATCCTCTTCTAGAAAAAGAGACAGAATAAAAGAGAACTAACTTGCTTTTCTTTCATCAGAGATGCTTCTGCAAATAAGTATTTGTGTGCAGATGATTCATATTTGATCAGGTCTGATAAAAGTATTTCTGCAAATCTATTTCTGTCACAATCAATCATGTCAAATTATAACAAATATACACCATATAAGAATGAGTTTTGCTACATAGGTAAACATCACTGTTATTATTCAAACTATGTTCATATACTAAAAACACCTGGGAGACAAAACACAAGACATCCATCCCTAAACATGCACAGATTACATATAAATAACTATTAACATGCCTTTCTGAGGGAGCTGAGAAAGTCATTCAGTTGTGCTCAGATCACTTAACTCTTCTCACTTAAGAAACAGAGAGGACATGCTCCCTGCCTAGGAGCAAACCTCTACTTTCTGGGAGGAGTCCACCCCTATGACCTCCCCATCACCACAAACAGGAGCTCAGAGAAGAACCTAGGGTAAGTAGGCTTCTCGTAGACAAGGGAGCCTACTGCCCCTTTAACAGTCCTTCATCCAAAATGTTCACTCAACATCTTCTACATGCCAAGCCCTGTTTTGACTATGTGGCATCAGCAGTAAATAATATAAAGACCTGCCCTCATGGAGCTTATGACCTGCAAAGTGGTGATGCCTTTAGAGAGAAAAATAAAGCATTATGCGTGGTACGGGACATGGACTTGAGTTTCACTGACCTCTTCATTTGCTTCTCAAACCATGAGGTCGGCATGCTGACCCTGAGCCAGGACTGCCTGTGAACAGTGAGAAAGTTGTGTAGGCACCAAAATGGAACGCATGACCCACACTGCTCAGGCATGTTGCTCTTTACTCTCTGGGCCCAGGGTCCAGGGTGGTCTTACTGCCTGGCACAGGTCAGTAACAAATACACCAGGTAGAATGCAGGAACTCAGGCCTCTCATAGTGATACAAGGATCCTGGTGTCTCTTTGTAAGCTATCCACTTTGAGTGCCTAGGCAAATAAAAAAAAATATAGAAACCAGGGATGCCCACTAATCCTGTACATCTTACAGTGCTATTAAGAGTCTCCAGTGAAGTAACAGGTGAAAATCTTTGGTAAAAGCCCTGTAAAACGCTTTCAAATGCCATCATCATCATCGTCACCATCATCATTTGGTCCCATTTGTGTTTGATTACAGCATTGAGGAACGGCTGATATTCTAAAAATTAACTTCCACCAAAAAGATTAAGCTACCATATGGACCCTTACATGAAAACCCTTCCTGCAAGGAGCAGAGCAAGAGTTTGTGTGGAAATGGTACCGACAACTAAGGAAGTGACCAAACAGAAAACAAACCCTGACGATCTCCAGGCAAACTGGCCATCGGGTGATGCGGCACCGGGTGTGACCCGCTCCCCTCATTCACACCACCTCTGCAAACCTCCAAACCTCTGCTCTTCTGGCTGGCCTGCTCTCCTGCAACCGTGCACAGGGCTGGCAAACTCGTCCTCATCTTTCGAGGTCCAACGTAAAAAGCACCACCTCTGTGGCTTTCCTTGTCCCATCCAGGCTGATTCCAGGTCTTCTCATCAGCATTGCTTCGTTCGGTGCCTCTTACTGAACACCTACTACGTGCCTGTCACTGCTGGAGCGCATGCTGTTCACATGCAGTCTCGATTCCAACAGGGAGGGGCGGACGACAAACGGGCCATATGCCAGACGGTAACGGGGTGCTCTGAACACGGGACGGAGCGAGGAGGGAGCAGGCGCGGTCAGTGCAGCATCCAGCACGCTGCACACGGTGCCACGGTCCGCGTGCCCGCAGACCGCAGCGGCCTGCGTCCGCACAGCCCTCCTCAAATGCGAAAGGAGAAACCGCGGCTACCATGGACAGCTACCGCCTCCCAGGCCTGGGGAGCTCCCACGTCAGCGGGTTTCATCTCCACCCTGGACCCGCGAAGCTACGTGCCACGTGGGACCCACCTGAGGACGTCCGGGCAAGGAGGGCTTACGCTACTTGTCCAGGACACACAGTCAGCAAGCAGGGGTGACAAAACAGATTTGAACCCAAGCAATCCGACTCCAGAGGCCTCATTCTTAGTCACAATCCAGTACTGTCTTCCCAAATACTGGACATCCGAAGTCATCTTACAGCAAGACAAACTGGAATTGTGCATTCGTGCTCTACTACACGTCTCGAAATGGCTTGTGCTGGCCCCCAAACGCAGTCTCACAGCCCTGGACGGGGAGCGAGAATGAGCCGGTCATGACTGGATTCACACACGCCAAGCTCTGGGGAATGCAGACAGCAAGCTCAGCTCCGCAGCACGTGAGGGGCAGAAAGCCCACAAGAGGCAGAACCAGGCACCTGAGCCTGATTCCTTTATAGCACAGCACACTTAGGAAATCATCTGAACTCACAGTATGAATCTGATTTGTGTACTGTATACTATTTGGTTCCAAAAACTCATTAGCTTCAAAGATTCTTAAAGCTCAGAAAAGGCCCTCCACCCTCCCCCACAGCCGCCATGTCGGCGCCCTAGTACCTGCATTCCTGCAGCAATTACAGGGTAGTGCGGGCGGCTGCAAGCCATAGCCAATGCGCCCAGGACAGCCGAGTGTGTTCATTTGCCACAATCCATCATGCTCCAGGTTTGGTGCCGGACAACGATGCAACTATAATAATGACCGGTTTGAGAAGATGCTTTCCAACAGGTCTGCCCATTGTGCCACATGTTTATTTATTTTTTAAGATTTTATTCATTTGACAGAGAGAGAGAGAGAGCACAGATAGGCAGAGTGGCAGGCAGAGGGAGAAGCAGGCTCTCCGCCGAGCAGGGAGCCCGATGCGGGGCTTGATCCCAATGACCTGAGCCGAAGGCAGACGCTCAACCAACTGAGCCACTCAGGCGCCCCTGTGCCACATGTTTAAAAGAAAGAAAAGGGTCCATAAAATATGATCAGCAACTTTCAAACGTAAGCCAGGTGCAAAGAGGATTGAATTAGTAAATACGACACTTTAGTAGAGAAAACCATCAGTTCTGACCTTTCTTTTCAATGGGAAAGGGGTACAGAGTGAGGCAGGGAGGAGGGAGACAATGTCTGGAAATGCTAGGGGAAGAGAAAAAACGATCTTGTCCCAGGAACCAACACAAGAACAGTAACAAGACCCCATGATTTAATGCACTTTCTTTTCTAAATGAGCTTCATGAAAAAGAAAGTATAAACACTGGCTGGGCACCTGCTACATGCCAGGCACCTGTCAGACTCCTGACAAATATTTCATTTCCCGCCCCGACTTTCTCACCTCCCAAAAGCACCACTAGCAGTGCTCTCCTCTGCAGAGGTGGATTAACTTGCATGAGTCCTCACAGCTACAACTGGACCAGAGCACAGTCGACTATCTTCTCTCCGACACTAACACTTGCCCCAAAAATGAAATCAGAATCTCAGACAGCAAGCTTTTCCCAGCTTCTAATGCTACTCCTCACCTATCCCAAAACACAACACACACACACACACACACACACACACACACACACACACACACACACACACAAAAGAGAGATCGGGAGAAAGGATGACACACCATGGACATAGAAGGACAACTGGGCATAGAGCAGATAGAGAACTATCTCAGAGGAACACAAGGTTTCTCCTAGAAACCAGTCTGGGAAGCGAGAGCTCAGTTCTGCCTTCCCTCTTCATTAGTATTAAGCCTTATAAATGAACCATTTCCTATTTCCCAGGGAAGCACTGTAAATCACGTTATAATTCCACTGCAGGTTTTATCAGATGTAAATCCAAACACTAGATACATCATTGCTAATTATTTTTCTCTCTGTCTTGTGGACAACTTTAGCTACTATAAGTTCATCTGCCCAACTAGTAACTCTGAACTTATATATTAACAAAACACCCAATTAACATGTAATACCATGTAAACATTCAGTGTTTTAGTTTAGTAAAATATGCTCCCATGAGCAGGTAAACATAAAAGGTGACAGGCTGAGAGCCTCCATAAATGCTCTCTACTAGCATCTCCCTAAATAACCATGTCCTAGGCAGACAATATAAATTATCCTGGCAGTTGAATCACTATATTGTATACCTGAAACTAATACAGTACTGTATGCTAATTTTACTAGAATTGAAAAATTCATTATTTTGTAAAAAAGAAATCTATTAGGAATGAAAAATTTTTAGAAATATGATTCAGAGGGCCTCATCTAAATGTATGCACATAATTACTGGCAGAAAGTTTAACTGGTACAACTCATCTATAAATCAATTTGACAATGTGGGTCAAGAAGCTTTACAATATTGATAAACTCTGACCTACTCATCCCAACTTCTGGGAAACTGTCCTCAAGAAATTATTTGAATGCCCACTGAAGACTTATGTGCAAAGAGGTGCACTGAGGCACTCACTAAAGACCTACTGTGTTCCAGTCATGGTGGATACACAGTCCTTGCCTTCAAGGAGCTTACCCTGTAAAGAGAAGACATACGTAGGAAGGAAATCCCAATCCAGTGTGAAAGACTATGACAGAGGTCATACTGTTTGCACTGCTTCCTTTTAAAATGAAAATCTTAACAGAGAGGGGAACAGCTCTAGTGGTGAGGAAGCAGATTCAGGCTGTCACAGCAATCTAGGCAAGAGTAGAAATGGACACACTGCAAAGCAATGGGAAAGACAATTCTGATTTATAATTCCAAAAACTGGAAATGCTCATTCATGAAACATCAGCTCAGTAATATGACATACATAATATGGAGTACTACATAGCCATGAAAAACAGTGTTTCCGACTTTGCAATGACCTAAGAAAATGATTATGGTAGAACATTAAACTAAACACTAAAATCTAAAATTCTATATGAGAAGGAAACTAAAATATTGACAATGACTATCCCCAAATGATTGCTTTCTGGGGAGTGCAACTTTAAAAAAAATGTTTATACTTTCTATTTTTTTCCAAAATAAGCAATCCTTTATTAGATGCATAAAGAGGACTTTAGATGCACCAGGCATGTGTGCTGGAGCTAGTTATGCAGTGCTCTACAAAATAGACATGAAACCTGGCTTCATGAAACTTACAGTCCAATACAGACCGTATTTATCAGAAAAATATTAGTTTTAAATTTAAATCCAAAAGCAGAGGAAGAAAGGAATGTCCTGAACTCATTTATTAGTTTTAATAGACTTTTAGTAGATTCCTTATGATTTTCTATAAAAGATCACATCATCTATAGAATACAGTTAATCATACTTCTTTCTTCCCAGTCTGGATGCCAATGCCTTTTATTTCATTTTCTTGCATTGCTACCCTGGCTAGAACCTCCAGAACAACACTGAATAGTAAGGGTGAAGGCAGACATCTTTGCTTCTTCCTGATCTTAAGGGAAAAGTCTTACACAATTATGATGTCACCTGTGGGTTTTTCATAGACATCCTTCATTATCAGGTGTGGAAGTTCCCTTCTATTCCTAGTTTGTTGAGTGTTTTTATCTGAAATGGTTAGAATTTATCAAATGCTTTTCCTGTGTCTATTGAAATGATGGTGTTTTTGTACTGTATTCCATCGATGGTATGTCAACTGATTCTTTAATGCTAAACCAACCTTGTATTCCTAAGATAAATCCTATGTGATTAAGGTGTGTAATCCTTTTTATATGTTGCTAAATTTGGCTTGCTAGTATTTTAAGGATTTTTATTTCTATATTCATAACAGAGATTGGTCTGAGTTTTGTTTTTGTTTTTTTTTTTTTGTATATGTGATATCTTTGTCTGATTTTGGAAAAAGGGCAAAACTGTTCTCATAGAATGAGTTGGGAAGTATCTATTTTTTTGGAAGAGTTTGTCAAGAATTTGTATTATTTTTTTAAATGTTTGGTAGGATTCACCAGTAAAGCCATCTGGACCTGGGCTTTTTTCAGTATTTTTTATTTACCAATTCATCTCTTCACCATTCTATTCAAATTTTCTATTTCTTCTTGAGTCAGTGTTGGTTGTCCATGTCCTTCTAGGAATCTGCCCATTTCAACGAAATCATTTAATTCATGCACATACAATTATTCACAGTATTTCCTTACAATTCCTTTGATTTCCGTAAAGTCAGCAGAATGTCCCCTTTTTCACTCCTGATTTTACTCATTTGAATTTTCTCCCTCTTCTCTTAGTCAATGTAGTTAAATTTTGGTGATCTTTTCAAAAAAACAACTTCTGGTTTGTTGATTTTCTCTATTGTTTTTCTTTTCTCTTTTTGATAATTTGCATTCAAATATGTATTATTAGCAGACATCCATAGAACATGTTCCCTTGACAGTAGCAGAAACTAATTTTTCTTAAGCCACATGGAACATTCTCAAGGACAGATCAATCTGTATTATTTCCTTCATTCTGCTTATTTTACATGTAATTTGTTTCTTTTCAGAGTGTTAAGATGGAAAATTAGGTAACTGTTTTGAGATTTATCTTCATTTTTAATATAGGTATTTTACAGCTTCAAGTTTGCCTCTAAGTGCTGCTTTAGCTTCATCCCATAAATTTTGCTATATTTTCATTTTCATTCATCTCAAAGTATTTCCTAATTCTCCTTGTGATTTCTTGTTTGGCTCATCAGTTATTAAAGTGTCTACCAATTTCCACATATTTGTGAATTCTCCAGGTTTCTTTCTGTTATTGATTTCTAATCTCATTTCATTGTGGCCAGAGAACATCCTTTGCATAATTTCAATCCTTTAGAATTTATTGAGGCTTGTTTTATGGACTAGCATATAATCTGTCCTGGAGAATATTCCATGTGACTTAAGAAAATTGTTTCTGCTGTTTTCAAGGGAACATGTTCTACAGATGTCTGCTAAATCTAGTCAGCTTATAATGCTGTTTAAGTCTTCCGTTTCCTTACTGATCTTCTACCTAGTTGTTGTATCCATTACTGTAAAATTTTATTAAAGTCTCCAACTATTATTGTTAAGCAAGTCATATTTAAGGACATTGTATTAGTTTCCTATTGCCACTGTAACAAATTACCACAAATTTAGTGGCTTGAATCAAAAGGAATGAGATCTTATCATTTGCAATGACGTGGATGGAACTGGAGGGTGTTATGCTGCGTGAAATAAGTCAATCAGAGAAAGACATGTATCACATGACCTCACTGATATGAGGAATTCTTAATCTCAGGAAACAAACTGAGTGTTGCTGGAGTGGTGGGGGGTGGGAGGGATGGGGTGGCTGGGTGATAGACATTGGGTAGGATATGTGCTATGGTGAGCGCTGTGAATTGTGCAAGACTGTTGAATCACAGATCTGTACCTCTGAAACAAATAATGCAATATATGTTAAGAAGAAAAAAAAGAAGAAGATAGCAGGAGGGGAAGAATGAAGGGGAGTAAATCGGAGGGGGAGACGAACCATGAGAGACAATGGACTCTGAAAAACAAACTGAGGGTTTTAGAGGGGAGGGGGGGTGGGGGGATGGGTTAGCCTGGTGATGGGTATTAAAGAGGGCACGTTCTGCGTGGAGCACTGGGTGTTATGCACAAACAATGAATCATGGAACACTGCATCAAAACTAATGATGTATGGTGATTAACAATAAAAAATTTAAAGAAAAAAATTTAGTGGCTTGAAACAACAACATGAACATACTACCTTATAGTTCTGGAACTTAAAAGTCTAAATGGGTATGTAAGGAAGCATGTCCTACCGCTTGGGGCCACATCACTACAATCACTGCTTCCACTGTCACCTGCCTTGTCTGACTCAGACTGCTCCTCCACATCCCTCTTACAAGGACCAGTGAGATTACAATGGGCCCACCCAGATGATCATGACAATCTCTCTACCTCAAGAACCTTAATAGTATCTGCAAAGTCCCTTTTGCCACATAAGGTAGTATTCACAAGGTCTAGGGCTTAAGATGTAGATATATTTGGGGAACACCTTTCAGCTCACCACAAACATTAACTGAAACAAATTACTGAATCAAATTTGACACAAATTGTTGAATCAAGTCCTAGTTTGTTCCATATTACTGAGCTCACCAGGGTCAGTATAAACCAATCACCTTTTAACCCTATTTTTGAATATATAAACTGTGTTCTTTGGACATTCTTTATCAGTTTAATTACTACATCAGCCATGTTTAGTTTCTTTTCTCTATATTTTCCTCATATTTTATGGAATTATTTCAAGTGATCATGCTTCTGAATATGTAGGACTGAAGCAATAATCTGTAAATAAGATACACCTTTTATAGCATAGCAAAAAAAGAGCACAGTTTTTGAGTAGAAACAGCTTGGTTTTAATCTTGCCCTTCACCTTTGTCAGACCCAGTTTTGTTATAAAATGGGGGCATTAATATCTATCTGTATAAGGCTGTTGTAGAGATTAAATAAAGTGATGCATGAAACAATATGGAAAATAGATGGGAAGCAGTGACTGAGGAGGAGCTTAATAAACACTCGCTAAGACTGAAATGGTCTACAGACAGATAAGAATTAGAATGAGAGAGGGAAGGAAAGAGAAGCTGTCAAGTCAGTCGATTAACTACGTGGTCATTCTGACACATGAACCAAACAATCTTTGACAAATACTTTGACAGGTACTCTGAATATTATCCAGATAACAACGTCAGTATGATGATGAGTTCCGTACGGCCCTTACATCTTAATCCACTGGAATAGGGAAGCAGATTGAAAAAATCCAAAGCACCCAGTTACAAGCTGGCCATGTGACATGAGGCCAGGCACAACGTCCACAAAAGCCTGTTTTCTCCCCATCAAGTGGAATCTACGTCTTTTATCTCAGAAACCTGTACTAAAAATTGAGAAAAATACCATCTGTACATCTGCTGGCACTAGCAAGAACTCAACAAATAATAGCTCATTATTATTAACAATTATGTGACACCAACAAGTTATTTAATATCTCCGGAACCCCGGATGTATATTTAAGAGATAATACCTAACACATGAAAATCCCTAAAACGAGGCTGAAGATGTCCTTGGTAACTGGTAAACATCAGCGTTCTGCAGCCTCCCTTAATTCGTCTGTGCTAGAAAAAACCAATGTCTCCCTCAAAGACAACCACACATCCTCATCTCCAGAACCTGTGAATGTCAAGTTTCATGGCGAAGGAAAACTGCATGTTGCAGACATAACTAAGGTTGTTAATCAGCTAGTCTTAAAATGGGGAGATTATCCTGGATTATCCAGGTAAACCCAAGGTAATTACAAAGAATCTTACAAACCGATGAGAGAAGCAGGAGAGAGAGAGGCCTCCAGGGACAGCAGTGTGGAAAGAACCCATCCTGACATGGCTGACTTCGAAGATGGGGGAAGGGGTCAGGGGCCCAGGGCCATGGGCAGCCTTCAGCAGCAGGAAGAGATAGGCAGTGATTCCTCCCCTTGAGTCTCCAGAAAGGGATGCAGCTCTGATGACAGCCTGACTTTAGTCCAGTGAGAACCAATGCAGACTCCTGCCCTCAGAAATGGAAGATAATAAAGCCACCAAATTCCTGGCAATTTGTTATAGCAGCTGTAGAACACTGATACACTCTCCCATCGAGTTTTTTGGTTTTATTGTAAATAAGTCACAAATAACATCTGAATCTGAAAATTGAAAAAGGAAAAAGCAAATTATTTTTGTTTTCTCTAGGCAGATGAACCTCACCTTAAATGAAATCTCTTAAGAAAATCACTTCTTACCGAACTATACTGATGAGTGACCTAAACAGTGCTTGATTCTTGGCCCTTGTCATAAAGAACTGAAGATATTAAACAATATAGATGAACTCACTATCATTTTGGAACAATGGTGTTAATAATATAATTAAGATATAACCCACTGCATAGAAGTACCTGGTGTTAAAAGAAGCAGCCAACTCAAGAGAAGTCTTTATTATTCAAAACTAAGCAAGACATGGTACACATTTGTCTTGGGCATCCTAGCTTCAGGTAGACTGTACGTTAAGTTTTGAGGCAAAGTTTATGGTTTGAAACCTATTCTTCATGCTGTGATTTTTGTTTAATCAGAGGAAAACTGCTTCTTTGACTTAGATGTAATAACAGGGGAGGCCAATACTCACTCTAGACAAGGACCCCAAATCTAGGAACTCAGAAAAGTTTATTATTGATATTTTTCAAACTGATGGCAAAACTATTATGGAAAAGGGTTTTGAAATGTTACTCGAGTAGAAAGTGACAACTTGAGACTGTTAACTAGGACCTGGTGCTTCATTAATTCCTAGTATGGTCTGTGGTAAAGGAGCTAAAATACAGTGTCACTGACACACCCAAATCTCTGGAGGATACAAAGATCCTTGCTGGCCCGCCAAAATTGTGACATCACCACCAGTGAGAAAGAACTGCAGTCCTATAGACTCGCCTGGGCCACCACAGTGGGTCCAAGCACTAGAAGGTGACACCTCCAGGGCAAGTAGACAAGAGAATAAAAATATCACATGTATGTCTTTAACTTGGCTGCTTCCCCACTGAGCTGAAAATGCCTTCAGCAGGAACCAAGTACCACCCAGCTCTATGTCCCAGCACTTAGCCCCGCTGAGGAGCATGATCCTTTCTAAAGAAGTGAACACCCTCCAGTCCAGGGGGGAAGGCAGTGGAGAAACACACAGCCTGCCAGGGCTCTCCCAAAGTGTCCCTGAAAGTTGGACAGTGATTCCCAGAAAGAGTAAAAGTCTGAAGTCTCACTAGTGGATTTGGCTGTTCCTGTGCCATGTCCTGCTGACTGTCCAAGCCCAAACAGTATGTTCTGCTGTGACTCCTTTCCTGGAAGTCACATGGCAGAGCAGACACTGGGGAGCTAAGAACTCAGGTGCCGCCTTCTAGAGGAATGCTTCAAGAAGCACACGACGGGTGTCGAGTCTGCCTGTGTGGGGCTCCATGAAGAGGGGACAGGTGCACTGCTGGAGGATGGGTGCCCACAAGATGCCAGGCACTTTACCAATTCTCCGGTGGTCATTTTATAGATGGAGAAACTGAGGCTCACAGAGCTTATTATTACCAAAAGTAGCACCCCAATTTACCATTTATGAACAAAACCCTGACAGTCAAAAGGAAACTAAAAGAATGTACAATACACAACACAATTGACTGTTAAGACACATGACTTTTGTGTGTGTGTGTGTTCTTCTAAGTCCTTGTAGACAGTACAAATGCAGGGCGGGGAGTCTGTTCTGAATTGATGGTACCCTACGTGATGGGCAATGCATCCAAAGTGCAGACAGCGCTTTCTTTGTGCGTGTCTCTGAGTACGTGAGATAGTACATAGACACTGAGGCAGAACTCCCTCACGACTTCCCGTACTTAAAAACAACAAGACAGTAAAAAGCAGTAAAACTCATTAAACAAATCAAAATCTTGTAAGGCATCTCAGGATCTGGGAGTCAAAAGCCAGGTGGGGGTAGGAGGCTTGTGCAGCTTCCCCTTTCCCTCCAGACCAGGACTCTCCACAGAGCCATGAGCTGCTCTGGGACACAGAACTTTAAAACCACCTTTCTGGCATCTTGAGAAAGGACTGAGAGCAACGTCATGCTTTTCTGATCAACAGCCTGCAGACAACAGAACAACTGCTCACCAACACGCTGACAATCGACTTTTGAATTTGGGGAATTAAAAAAAAAAAAAAACATAAGCAATAACTAAAAGTTTGATTTATTTCAGAGGCATCAGAGACACTTTAAATTAATTTATTTTGCATCTTCATGCTTCTGCTATTGCTATCTGCAGTACTCGGGTGCTTGGGTGTTTTTGGTGTCCCATGTTACCTGGGTCGTTGTCAGTGTGCATCAACAACAGGTGGTCCTGCCTAATGACATACTTTTCTCTGAGAATGGGTTCAGTCCCTGATAAAACCCATTTGTCACTGCTATAATGAAGTCCTCTTTTGAATAAATTAGAGCAATACATTACATAAAGAAAATTGTGAAGAAACAAACCTATTCTGAGACAATAAAAGGAGCATAACTTTGAGATTTCTCACACTGGCAATTGGTGCTCGAGTTCTGCCTTTCAGCTGAAGACTACACAGAACAGGAGCTATGCTAGACCAGAGCAGGGGCCACGTGTAATGCCCACACCTCATGGCTCTGTCTTGATATATGCCTTCATTAAGAAAAAATAATCATTTTATCATGGCGAGACAAACACCCTCGGGAATTTTATGAAATTATTTTTTCTTATTACTTTGCATATTGCGCATACTATGTTTTTAAAAGACTCACATCTTGCAAATTAAATCCCCAACAAATCAACATGTCCAATGTGTCATAAGAAATTGATATCCAAAATATCCATCTGAGAGGAATGAGTGGTCTGCAACAGAAACAACAATTAATGAATCATGAATTCCCTCATCCAGAGGGCACAACTCTGACTGTGCCCTCAGTGTGGATGGCATCGGAAAAGAGAGGTGAGGCCTGGTCCCTGCTCCCTAGTAGCTGAGAGCAGGGAAGGGTGGGCAGACTACGGCACAGTGCCCGTTTCTCTAAGTGTTGTCAGGACACAATCATACACATCCGTTTCCATACATCTCTGGCTGCTTTTCTGCTACAACAGTGAGTTGAGCAGAATGTACAGCCTACAAAATATCCCCTCCTGGCCTCCTACAGGAAATCTTCAGGCCTACACGCAGCTTCCCGTGAAGACGATCCCCCTGCAGACACACAGCCACCTCCTACTTTCCAGAAGGGCCCAGAAGCAATGACACCCTGGCAGCCCAGATCCTGATGCTGAACGACCGTCCCACACTACGAGAAACCAGGCTCCTTGGAAGAAATGGCTGATTTTAGAGCCACAGCAACGACAAGATGTGCCTGGAACAAAATGCTGTGAGGAAGTAAAAAAACACTCAAAAGACGTACGGGACGCTCCTGTCAATAGGACCCAGGAGCCAGATAAAGGGCTCCCCAATGGCCAAATCTGGGGCAATTTAACAGAAATTTATACTGCAACAGTAAAGGATTATAACCAGTTGAATCAAGAACTTATATGGACAGATGACCGCTGGAGGGAGGGGAGAGAGAGGAGGAAGGACAGACAGAAACAATGGACATGTCCCCTCCAGCAGAACGTCAGGCAATCAATGTAGAAAGAGTGAGTGAACAAGATCACCATTTCACAGCCAGCACAGTAATACTGCGGCTAAGAAACACTGGTGGATACTAAAATCTGTGAGGAAGAGTTTATAATGAGGAACAGAATACTGACAAAGTCTCAAAGTAGCTCCCGCAAAGTACAAATGACTTACACAAGGAAAACAGTATCTTCCCAGCGGAGGCAACTGGCAGCCCCTTCACCAAGTAACCAAATGTAACCTCACAGGTAACGGGACAGAGTGACAGTGACACCGTGCGCCTCCTCATCTGAGTACTGAGGAGGACACACCACACCTCCGTGAATGTCCGCCAAAAGTGTACACACGTGAATCCAATATTAAGGAAACAGAAAACCTGAACTGAGGGACATTCTACCAAAAAAAACTGGTGTGTGTAGTGATCAAAAATGCACGTCATGAACGGTAAAGGAAGACAGAGGAGCTCTTCCAAACCAAGAGACTAAAGATGCCTGACAGCCGAAGGCACTGCGTGTATCCTCAACTGCATCCTCTAAAAGACAAACGGGAGCAAAGAGCAAGATCGGCACGTGGACAGGAGAGGAGACCGTCCTACGAAGCAGTGATTAACTTCCTAAATCTGACCCCTGTTCTCTATGACTGCAGTTACCTAAGAGGAGGCCCTTAATCTTAGAAAACACACACCAAGGTACTTACGTTCATCGGGGTCCGGGGAGGTGACACAGGCACCTCCCCCTCTAGGGTGTCGGGAACGGACGTAAGTACCCGGACAGGATGGTAAAGCCAGCGTGGGATGGGAAAATGTTCACAATTGGTGAATCCAGACAAATAGGCCTGTCGGGTCTCAGCACTACTCTTTCAACTCTTTTGTTTTAAAACTGTTTCCAAATAAAAGCTGTTAATGTCAAGAATGAGAACTAAAGGTGTTAACAATGGGAGGGGGAAAGAAAGAGGAGAGAGACGCACAGAACCACAAGGCGCAGGGCGAGGAGGAGAGGAGGGGTCCGAGCGCGTGATGCGAACCCAGGGCGGACTGGAGTCAGTAATCAGCTGGGAGACAGGAAAGGTGCGCAAGTGCTCTTCCCGCCTGTGGGGGGTGCTGCGTCCAGAGGAGTCCTTTCGGAAGAGCACTCCTCCAAGCCCCGATTGGCCAGTCATTCTCTGAACCCCAGAAACCCCCCCTCCTCCCACCGCAGTGCTAACTCACTCTCAGAATCGGTCCCTCTACATGTTTATCTCCCTCCCTGGATTACAGATTGCTGGATAAAAAATGTGAAATGATGATGATGACGATGAAGGCGGCAGCAGTCACCTACACTGCACTTACTACACATCCCACATGACACTACACTGCTCCCCACGCGGCGCGTGTAAACTGCTCAAAGACTCCAACCGGCTTCACTTTTTTTTTTTTTTTAATGACCATTTTACAGTCATGGAAACTGAGGCTGAGCAGGGATCGCGTACCCAAGGTCACCACTACACGAAGTGGCAGAGTTGAGACAGAACTCCAACCTGTCTGAAAACCGTTCCTCACCTGTCCTTCCTACCAAACAGCATGCTCCTCATCCCAGTAAGTTAGCAGCGGCTTGCACTTGTGAGGCAAACAAAAGGTGAGCAGGATTTCTCTAAGTACTTTGCTCTGCTCATGTTTGTGAGCATACCCAAACTCAGAGCAAGGAGCAGAGGTGGCACAAGGGGGGAGGAGAAAGCCAGCCCTAAGAAAACTGCCGGCGGATCATCTCCTCACTGGGAGATAAGCAAGAGCTGAGGTAGGAAATTCAGATACAAAAGATACCATGTGAGGAAGAGAAATACATAAATGTGTAGTGAACTCATACTAGATGTAACAAATATGTCCTGTATGTTAAAATCTTAAAGTAAAACTAAATAACGTCATTGTCATTGCCGTTCCACCCCAACGAGCCAGGAGGCAGGCATCACCGCCTTGTGCAGATAAGGAAACACAGCGAGAAATGACTGGCCCAGAACACACAGCTACACCAAGTGGTGCGGGTACTTCCCAAATATTAGCTGAATAAACGAGTAAAATGAAAGAAAGCTCAGTATACATTTTGCAAGGCTTATATACTCTATCCAGTATACAGCTCTGCTAAAATTACTAAAAATGTAATCGTGACTTTGTCCAAAATTTCTCCCAGGTTTTGGCCCTGGTATGGATCAAGCCCCTGACCCCAGGAGGAAGCAGGAACTTCTACAGCAGCTGACAAAGCTTTGGTTACTATTGTTTGCTTCCTCGTACAAATCAAAGATTTTTACTCCTCTGCTCCAATGTAAACAACAGGACTATAATTTTTCCCCACAAAACGACCAAATTTGTGGCCAGCAGCCATCCATCAGACTACCCTAGCACCTTTAATACAGTTTTCAGTTCAAACGCTTTGGGGGCATTTTTTCTCTAGGGACGGGAAGCCCCCCCACCGTGACCTTGCACAGGCTAGCTACCCCTGTAACTCCCCGACTACCTGCAGGGTGAGAAGAGACCTAACTCCCAGGGGCTCCCCGAATCAAGGCAGCCATGTGTGAGCAGTGCCTGGGACACCTGAAGCACTCCAGACGGTGCCTACGGGACGGAAGTCATGCTTCTCTGCGAATACTGAAGAGAGCTACCGAGGATGCCTCTTAAAATCAGCAATGTGAAAGACACAGGAAAATCAAAAGCAACGCCGGTCTGTGGACAAGCCAGTACAGCTCGCAGAAGCTGCGGGGCGGACGGAGAGGGCAACCAGCTGTGCGCAGCGCCATCTAGTGGAGCGGGAGCAGAGCACAAGTGCCAAGTGCCGATCAAGGGAGAAGGCCGAGCCGGCAAACCGCCCCTGCTCCCATCGGCTCTCATCTCCAGGGGAGCTCGGACCAACAGTGACGCCCGGTGTAAGACGTGTATCAAACAGGGTGCTCTCACATCCAGCTCATGCTCTTTATCATACCAACGAACAACATCAGTGAGACGCCAGGAGCACCATTTAAAGTCCTTAAAATAGCAGCAGGGGCTGATTGGTGAAAAATTATGGAAATGTAAAAAATGATGGCAATGTACAGCTTACCAATTCAGAGCAAGAAATTTTGTGCCTGTGGAGAGGAGCTGCTGAGGGTCCAGCTATGTTTTAAGAGGTGCAGTCACAAAGCTGTTTATGGAAGCTCCAGGGGCAGAACTGAAGTTTCTGGGGCTACTATACCTCGAGCAGCATGGGGACAATCAACCAGTGCTGCTAACTTTCCCTGGGTATCACTAAGCTTCCCAAGAATGAGTCTGTTCTTCAGTATTTCCTACGCTGGAAAACTAAACTCATTCTAATAACAAAAAATCACCCTGAGAGCTGAAACTAGGGGATTAAGTTATTAATACGTTTTATGTCTGGAAAGTGATGCCAACACACACATCGGTCTCAGGTCATCATGTAAAAAGAGCAGGTAATGTTTACTAAGCACCTTTCATGTGTTAGACACTGTACTCATCTCATGCCTGAAACAACAGCCCTGCAAAGGAGGTAAAAAAGCACTCCCATTTTAAAGATGGGAAACCAAGGCTCCCAGAAATAAGTAACTTGGCTAGGCTCCAACTAGAAAGTCTTCACCTCCCATCATCACATGGCGCCTCCCGCAGCAGCTCTTCCCTTGTTAAGTAACACTATTCCCCATGTAAATGCCATCCACCACACGTTCCACGCTGCCACTGGTCACAAAGTTCCTGCCCCCTTTGGTCAGCCCACTGTGTGCCACTCTGCACAGTACGCAGTCCGCCCTCTCACAGATCACCCCTCCCATGCCGAGCAATTAATTTGAAGAGCTGCGTGGCAGAGAATTTCCCATGGAAGTCAAAGATGAAAATCCAGCCACGGTGAAAGCTTCCACCTGTACTTGGTGCTCACAGGTGAACTGTCTATTGTCTGGGAGGTAGGCAGGTAAGGATTTGAAACCTGGTTTACCACTTAGCTTTCTGACCTTAGTCAAATAATTTGATCTTCATGCCCTCACTTTTCTCATGTGTAAAAATAAGGTAAAACGATTTACTCTTTTAACACTGTGAGAAAAATTAAGTGCAATAATGTACATAAACCATCTAACCCAGGAAAAGTTCTTGATAAATGGTAACTATTACTATTAGCAATTGCAAGGCAAGGATATTCAAACATCCTCCCCACCCCCAGCCCACTGCCATCGGAGAGCCAAAACCATTGTCTGTGAGAATATGTTCTTTTATGTTCTTGGCACTCTTTTCCCCCCACTTTCTGAGCCTATTTTTAGAAAATGGAGAATTTCTAAACATACAATAAACTGACTAAAAATCCCTGATATCATCCTTTGACCAACTGTTTCTGTGATAAATACAGTATTAAAATATAAAGAGCTCTGTGCCTCGGAGAGGTTCCTTCAAGATACCACAGAGCCTTTGTCTTCGTGATTTTCCACAAAGTTTCCCTATTTTCTTCCTGTCCATTGAAATACACATAATTAAAAATCCTTACCTTGAATGCCTACCTAAGACTGGGAAGTGCTACTGGAGAACACAGGGAAAAAGTGAACTTGCCTTTTTGGTAAAACACATTTTAGGCAGACCTCTTTTAAAAATTCATCATCACCAGTGGAAATTCCTAACTGGCTTCTACTATAATAAGAATTTCATTTAAAAACAATCTCAACTTCTGTCCTTGTATCTGTTTTCTTAAAGTAACCTATCAAAACACTGCATACTCAAAA
This sequence comes from Eumetopias jubatus, assembly GCF_037043125.1. Classification (NCBI taxonomy): domain Eukaryota; kingdom Metazoa; phylum Chordata; class Mammalia; order Carnivora; family Otariidae; genus Eumetopias; species Eumetopias jubatus. The sequence goes on from NW_028274810.1 coordinate 114,836,907, forward strand.
TTTCAGCGTGACTATTTAAAGTTGTGCACCTTGACTGGGCAAGTTGCTTTACATTTTGAAACTCAGATGAGTCATTTGAAAAAAACAAAAGAGGCAGGCAGGGGATAAAACCACCTATCTTGCAAGATGTTTGTGAGGATTAGAGATAATGCATAGGAAGCACCTGGCACAAAGAAGCCCTCAATTTGGCAGCTTTTATCATAATCATTATCCCCAATGCTAAGGAAAGCTTCTATTTTTTGGTAAAAAATATAAACCATTCCATCTTCACTCAGTGGGAATGATGATAACAAGCAAAAGGGTCTTGTGCTCTCAAAGCCGCTGCAAGCATTCAGTCTGCAAGCCCAGTTGCTTCTCTGGTTTGGGGTGTCTGTTTGCCATCTGAGATAGCGGATTAACTCCTTCAGGTAAGGCTTATTTGCCATGTAACAAGGGCTTCAAATTTCTGGTTTTAGTCTGTCATCAGGAATCTAGGGAAGGAGAGCTAATTGTATTGGCGCATACTGGCTTAATAAGTTCCTTAAGAAGAAGAAAAGTAAATAAACATCTGATGCAAAGCAGATCTGCTAACATCTCGTTGTCTCCTGGAGAAGAGCCCTGCAGTCCTACCACATGCAAAGAGCATGAGGGCCTTCTGCTGCTGGTCTCACGCTGCATCTCACTCAGAGCCTCTCATTTGTGCCTGTGCCCCCATCAGCTGCCCTACAGTGACAACACTCTGAGTCTTCCACCTCCATGAAAATTACAACACAACACTGAAATGAAGATAGGAGTGGAAGGCTGCAAGAGCTCCACGAGGTGCTCAAGACCAAGCCATGGAAGCCCAGGCCGGCCGCCCAGAAACTGACATTCTCCCATGGAAGACAGAGGTCCAAATAACGTAGTGTAAGGACAACCACACCATCGGAGAGGTAAGCACCGGCCGCTTTGGGAAAGAAATGGGCCATCTAAATCCATTTGGGGATAAGGAAGTGATCACAGGAGATCCCTTAGAGCAGAAATTCCAAGGGTGAGGTATAAAAAGGGATGCCATATAACTTGTCTTTCAAGCCCAGCCCAGCCATGAACTGCCCGCCCAGCTGGACCTTCTCCCTCTGCAGGCCAGTGTGGTTCAGGAAAGAAGAACAAAGCTTGCACCCTCACTGGGACATTTTGCAAGTAAATCACCTTGGGTAAGTCACTTTAGTTGTTGGAGTCTCAGTTTCTACAACTGAAAAATTGGGCTAATAAGCTCTACATTTCTGGGCTGTTATAGTATTCAGATTACAGACATGACTCGGCACAGAGAAGAACCTCAAAAATGTCCCTAGGCTGACCAAGTTAAACCATCTAGTCACTCAGCACTTCAAAAGGACAGTTGAAGGATAGGTGAGGACCTTCCTTAGGAACAAAAAGGGCATCTACAAGCTTGACACTCACTCTCAAATTCACACATGTGAGAACACTCATTTCTCAGGAGTGGAGTCTGCATTCTTCCCTGGCCACCTCCAGGACTCAGCCCCAGGGCCTGGCACGGCAGCTTCTCAAGCAACATGTCAGTAATGACCAGATACCAAAACATTGTGACTCACAATCACTGGATCACCTGGAATCACAGCACGCTACAGGAAACTCAGAAATGGCATCCCAACCATTTTCTTACAAAAAACAATCAAACATTCGGAAAACCCTAAGAAAAACAATTGAAAACTAAAAAACCACAGCCTCCTTTGGATGAAACAGAGAATCACACTCTACATCTAAATATAATTCTGTAATTTCCATTCTCATTCATCTCTCTTACTCCACATGTCTGACAACAGTCAAGCAAATCACAAACATTTTCCAAAAGGGGGTCACCAAAAATCAAACATTAAGCCGTCAGGTTTTGTTGAAAAAGAGACACGGCACATCGGGCTAAGTAATGATCCTCCCTTTACACATTTTTACCCCTCACATATATCCTAAGTAATGCTAAGAGTACTGATATTAGAGAAATTGATGTAAGATGAGAAATTATTATTTTGAAATACCATCAGAGAACTTTATCAACCTGGACACAAAAAGACCACCTTAATCTTGAATCCTTTGCTCCACTTCCTCTTGTAACCAACCACTAAATATAACTTGGCAGTGAACCAGCCACCAATCCATATATTATATCAGATAATTAAAAATACAGGGTTATATAATCTTATTTAATGGTTACTTGGCTTGGATTGAAAACCATCCAAAGCAGTACCAGAGAGCTGGGTTAAATATAATGCATAAGACATTTCTAAAGATGTTTTTCATAAGAGTCAGCGCATCCCCTACTAGCAAATACAATACAAAACATGGGACGCTACTTTCATCTCCAATTAAACCTCCTTGGCAAGAAACAGCAATGTCAATTCTCTATAGGCATGGAAGTGAGGGAAGGGGGTGATACCAAAGCCTATTTTCTTTGATTCAGGTTGAACATTAAGTAAACATTAACTGTTACATTTGGTAGAGAAACAAAAGTACTCAGTATTTAGGGGGGAGGGGAGCCAGTTAGCCTGAGAAAATAAAAAGTCAGCAACTAATGCCCATCATGAAACACAAGCCTCGGAAAAGTATAAAAGCCGAACTGTATTAGCACAGGAGCATATATCTTATGTCATCCCAGCTCAAGTTCTTACCAAAGATTATTAGAAAAAAAATAATTCAGCTAGGAGGCTGATCAATGTGGACGACTACAGAATTTTTAAAAAACGGCAACACCTCATTTATAAACTGTTTCATTATCATAATGTGTTGATTATGAAAGTAATAAACTGGTCACAGGAGGGCTTTAATTCAAAAGTGCCTCTTAGCCGGAGCATTAAAATCCTGTAGGATAAATCTACCAATGTTTGTTTCTTCAAAAAGACCACTAGATAAGAATAGAAAGACACTTTTTTAGAAAATCAAGATAAGTCAACCAGAAACAAGCATATTAATGATACTGATTTCTGAAGGGTTTCAAATTAGCATGTGCAAAGTATTTTATTCCATCTTTGCGGGAAGGCATAAGTGGCAAGAATAATGGCTTTCGGAGACAGAAGACCTGACTTCAAATTAAATCTCAGTTGCCCACAAGCTCGCATAGCTGGGTTCCTCAGCTGCCTCCCCAGAAAAATGGAGACATCAGTGTCAACCTCACAAGAGTGCAAGAACTGGACATCACGTACCGTTAAGAGCCTTGGAAACTTGAACACACTCCACACAAACATGAGGTATCGCGTTCACTGCTGACCATTGTCACTGCACAAGTTACTGTCGGAACACTAACGCCAGTATTGAAATTCAGAATAAACTCCGAAAAAAATAGTTTTTTTCGAGGCAAAGAGTCAAAAATGTAGCTAAGTAAGAATAAAAATACTTTTCTGTAGCCAATAACAAGACACTTGTCAGATTCAAAATCAAAGTTTTCTAATAACCATTCAAATTCAGATTTAAGATACTATTTTAGAAATCCACTGGTAATTCTGGAGTTACATAAATGAGCATGATTAATATTTTAAATGATAGGGCTTTGCTTTCTGGATATCACCTTATGACTTAAGGGGAAACATGTCTGTCTGAAGTAATCTAAATTAACAGTAATAAGAGCACCTCAGTAGCACCCTTTCCTTCTTTCACATAATTGTTCAATGTGAAAAATGTACTTCTTACCCAAATTACACTTTTTATGGGAAAGTAAGGTAATCAGATTTAACATCTAAAAACAAATGCTAAATGGCAATATTGTCCAATATCTGTTTCAAGTAACTAGAGGCCATTGCCACCAGTAGAAACAGAAACCGAGAGAATTTTGAATGTGTTAGCAACACGGTACTATAACAACGTGACACAGAGAAAAAAAATCTAACTTTCAAAATAAGATAACTCATTACACTTTTAGTTAATCTGTTTCCTTAACTGAGTACAACATAACTTTGTCAGCTTCTTTATTAAAAGAAAAAATGCACTTGATTCCACAATCTAGGATATTTCTAATGCCACTGATCTCACACAATGTACAAAGAAATTTCTTTTACAGAAATGACAGCCCAGCAGGCAACAAAAGATATATGTAAATCATAAAGAGCAAGGAGTACAAGCCTAACTGCAGAACAGTTCAGAAGAGCATGGGAATAAAGCTGAAAATTCTTTTTCTCTAATTTAAGAATGTAAGCCCATCACTTTTTCACAAGCCCACTTTATTAAAGAAATAAAAATAAGCTTGCAATTAAAATGGGAGAGCTCTGTAAACCGATTTCTATTCAACCATTCAAACAGCATTCATGCTTAAATTCTTGGAGATAGTGAGTCTCTCCACTACCACCATCAGTCGACAACACCCTACTCTGAAGAACTGGTTGAAATAGGCAAATGCTGGAGGTTGCTATTTTAAAATATAGACATCTATATACAAATAGAATATGTCTGCCTCATCTTTCACTTCCAACAATAAAGGAGCCAGGGCCAGCATTAAGATCAGCAGACCCGATTTAACTCGGGGACCACAAACTGTCACTGCAGATTGATTCATGCAAAAGGTAACAGATCTGACCAGATAATGCTTCTGCCATCACCCAGGGAAAAAGCAGACCAGTGGCCCCCAAATCCATCTTTATCTGAAACACAGATTAACAGATACGGAAGGAACTGAGGACTGCTCCTGGGAATGCAGGCTTGATTTACCGTCCATCCCAGATTACTCATGAAGCTGGAGGAAGAAGACGCCAGGAAATACGGTCCTAGGTAGGCACGCCTCCATATGTCCCTGTATCCCTGTGCCCTGTACTTCCCAGGACTGTTCACACCCTGAACTGGCTGAAGCAGTGCTGAAAGGCATAGGCAGCAAAGACTCCTTGCCCAGTCTTCCCAACCCCTAGCCAGCCCCCAGTGAGAGTGACCCACCCAGAGCTTCCCAAAGAGAAGACAGGCAAGCCAGGAAGGACGCAACTGCGTGGGCCTCTTCTCCCCTACCAACCCCTCCAAGGGCCAGCTTGCAAGCCTTGGCTGGAGCTGCCCACCCCCAGGGAGGGCAGACCACCCTACAAGGGTGGCTAGAGCCTTGGCATGGAAGAACAAGAGGGAGAGAAGAGGAACTGGGCTCTGTCACTAGGACCGCCGGGTCCCTCTCCTCTGAAATGCTCAGGGTCTGACCCCAAACCTCCCCCAAGGTCCTCAAACTTTACTAACAATGCAAGCACCTGTTCCCTTCACCTCGTGTGTATTTCATCTCCTCAGATCCTTCCATTTTGCTCCAGCTCTTTCTCCAGTTCCCTGAACAAACCAAACACACTAGGATCCCTGAGTCCCTCACAAACTCCCCTCCAATGAGATCATTCAACCCCCGCCCCGCCATATCCCCCAGATGTTCGCCGTCCCCCACCCACAAGTTTCCCTCGGGTATCCTCGAGTCCCCAAAGATCTTCAAGTCACATCCAGCCTTCTGCCCCCCCTGCCAAGCCTCCCAAAGGCATATCTCCTCCCCCGCCCCGGTATCCCACGTTCTCCCAGGTCCCCACCCAAATGCCCCCAGATTGCTACCTGGATCCCCGCCCGCCTCCCCATGTCTATTTCCAGCCAACCCCACAGGTCCGCCTCCCAAGCGCCCCGCATTTCTATCCGCTCCCGACCCTCCCCTGTCCCCAGGCCGCCGGCCGCCACTCCCCCGGTCCCAACGGCCGCCGGCGACAGTTAACGGCCGGCCGGCGAGCGCTCTCACCTTGGTTCACCAGCCGCAGAGCGTGCGTGAAGGAGGGGTCCAGGGAGTCCTTCTCCGCCATCAGCTCCGGCAGGTACTTCTCCTCCATGCTCGCCGGCCGCCGGGCCCGGGACGCCGACGCGCGGCAGGCGAGCAGCGGCAGCCCCACAAGCCCCGACCCCGCCCGCGCCCCAGCGGCGCGCAACCCGGGCCAGGCGCCGCGGCCGGGGCGCGGCAGAGCCAAGCCGGGCGGTCGGCCCGGCGGCGGCGGCGGCACGGGGCGGGCGCCGGCCGCGCAGCCCCGGTCCCCGGGGGTGGCCGCTGAGTGCCCCGCGCTGGCGGCCGCTGCCTCCGGGACGCGGCCCCCGCAGCCCCACAGCCGGTCGGACAGGAGCGGGCGCGGGCCGGTGCGGTCAGGCGGGCCCTCGGGCCCGGCCGGCGGCGAGCTCGGCGAGCTCGGCGAGCCTGGGGTAGTCCCGGGCGAGCCCCGCCAGCCGGCGCCGGCGCCCAGCTCAGCCGCGACCCGCACGCCGAGCGCCGCCCAGCGCTCTCCGAGCGGCCGCGCCGAGCACCCGGCCCGCCGCCCCGCCCGCCGCGCCTGCGCCTGCGCGCCGCTCCCGCGCCCCCCCCCGGCCCCGCGCCCCCCCGCCCCGCCCCCGCCCCCGCCCCCGCCGCCCGTCCCGCCCCGCCCCGCCCCGCCCCACCCCGCCCGCCGCCTCGGGGGTCCGCCCCTCGCCGCGCGGTTGTCCGCGGGGAAGGGCGTCCCGGCGCCTCTCGCCCGCCGCGCGCTCTGCTCCAACCCCGGGGGCACGGGAGAGTCCCGCTGTGTGGTCACGGCGCTGCCGGTTGCGAAGGCCAGGAAACTGAGGCCCGGAGAGGTCGCGCGGCTCGCCCAAGGTCACTCGGCGAGCGTTCCCGGGAGGGGAGTCAGGGGCCCGGCCGGGAGAGAGGTCGGCTGGGGGAGCCCGGGCTTGCCCCAGCGGGCTCTGGGGAGAGGCAACGGGGCGGACGAGCCGCCCTGCTTTTTAAGGCTCTCAGGACTTCCCTAACTTATTTCGCTTTGCTGTCCCCTCCTATTTGCAAGGAAATAAGGCGGGCGCGCCGTCCTTCGTCGGCGCCTAACGCGGGACCCTAGGTGCTGAGGTCGATTACATAAAAACGAGTGCCCTTCAGGGCGTCTTTGTCATCCCGACTTGCCACCGGCTTGTCTTTCTGATCTCCCATAAACCGGCTGTGCCTGGAGGAGGAAGAGGGAGCCTTGCAGGAGCCTGTCCCCTGGACGCACGTGGGTGCTGATGTCCTCCGTCCCTTTCCGTCCCCTTCCCCAACAAGCCCTCCCTTAAGGACATTTTCAGGTTTCCTCAGCATGTGGAGTATAATGTTCCCCAGCCGGCCAAAGACTCCTGAGTCTGCGCTGCCTTTCCCCCTCCAAACCCCATCCCAAGTCCTGGCCGCAGTGTCACCTCCCCTGGACAGCTTTTCCAAGACTTCCTCTGCAAAGCAGTGAAGGCACCATGCCCCCTCACTCCCCTCCCCCACCCTGCTCCGGTCAGCCCTGGCTCACAGCTGGTAATTCTGTTTCCATGAGACCATGAGCATCTCCCGGCAGAGCTAGAATTTTGTTTTGCCGGGAGGGTTCCCAACACCTGGTGCCTTTGGGACAGGTGTGGGGGCACCCCAGAAATGTTTGTTGAAGGAACAGACCAGTGGAATGCCACTCCTGTGGCCAGCTGCCTGGAGCAGACTCTTCCTCCCATGCACATGAAGGCCTCCACAGCCGGAGATGCTGAGAGTGGAAATCAAGTAGCGCTAAGCTGCTCTGAGTCCCAGCCCCCAGTACCCACTGTCCTCAAGCACAAGCACCCCATCCCCTTTTCCACCCCTAGACTGCAGTGGCTCCCGGCAGAAGTGTCATTTCAGAGTGCCCAGTAAGAATCTTCATGTCTCTCTTTGGTCTGAACTCTCAAGAGGCAGTCAAATGATAGGTTAAATATGTGGCCTCTGGGACCCCACAGCCTGGATTTGCAATTATGGCTCTGTGCTCACTAGCTGTGACCTGTGTGCCTCAGTCTCCTCATCTGTAAAGTACAGATGAGAATACAACCTATTTCATAACAGAGCCATGAAGATTAAACAAGGCAACTCATAATGAAATCCCCAAAACAGTCTCCAGCGCCTAGTAAGTGCTTACTTAGCTGGTCTTTGTTGGGGTTCTTCCTGCATGGCTCTCCTTCTGGTCTCCCAAATCTCTCCTTCCCCTCAACTGTAGCTCCCAGGAGCACTTAGCAAACACTACCCCATGGGGTCCTCACTGCTGGACACCGTGCATTGCCCCAGCAGACTGAGTGAAGGACTTGGGACTCCAGGGCTCTGTTTCTCACCCGGGGCCCAGAATGGGGCTTCTGGGACAGCAACATGGATGGTTGCAGCCCCAGCCCCTCCCTGACTCTGTGGGACCTTGGCTCATTCACCTGTGTGAGCTTCCGAGACCACATCTTCAAATCCAGGGTTATGCCCACAGCCCTAGAGGGCAGTTGGAAAGTTCATGGGGCAATGTTTTCTCCTACAGCATTGGAATGGAATGCACATACCTCTGGCTCATGTCCCTGCATCACAGGACCTACATGCTAGGGTTTGAGTCCCTGATGGCCAAACTTAAAGGGAGGAAGGCAGAAGGGGAGTTCTGGGATGTCAGTGAGCCCCAGGGGCGGAGAAGGGGGACTAGATGCTGGACACTCAGCGGCCCCCTCATCACTTGGCCTTGCAGTCTCCTTTCCATTCAGACCGTCTACCCCAGTAACATTCCACACTTTGAGTAATTGCTGTTTTCATTAAGCACTTACTAAGGGCCAGGCTCTTTCATTCACTATTTTTAGTTTACCCAAGAACCTGCAGGGAAGACACTATTTATCACCACTTACAAATGAGGAAACCGAGGCTCACAGCAGTTCGGTACTTTGCTTAAGTCCCACAGCTGTCAGTAAGGGATCCTAGACTCATGGACCCTCGGGCCTCCCTCCCTTCCCCATTCTTCCCTCCCAGGTGTCAGTGTGTGAGAGTCCAGCCCTCCTCCATTGGCAAGGCTGGCAGAGAAGTCTTGCTGGCAGCTGGGGAGGAGGGCTGTATACCAGGAAGCTGACAGCAGAGGCACTGAATCTTCTGCTCCGGACCCTCCTTCTCTCTGAACCTTCCAAGAGGACAGGTGCCCAGTATAATGAATACCCACATGGGGTCCTCCAGGGAGGAAGGAGACGAATGTCTCTGTGAAATGCTCAGGAAATTGTCGCCACCCACCAACCTGGCTGAGCTGCTGGCTGTGGGGCCCCTCTGCACCTGGACCCCTCCTGAGGGCACTAACCCTCGGATCCCTCTGATGATGAGAAAATCTGATGTTGGGAACAGTTCCGATTTTTTTGCAAGCCGTTGCAGATGGTACTCAAAGCTCAGGTCTTCTGACTTTCAGGCCAGGGGTCTCTCCAGGCACCTACCAGTACCTCCCGAGCACATGCCAAGGTCAGGGACTGCTCTGGGTACAAGTGACCAGCCATGAACCAAACAGACTTCTGCAAAGCCACCTCAGGCTGGGCCACTGGGGCCACTCTCCCATCTGCATACTTTGCATCTGGCCTGGAGTGGAGGCCCTCAGCTGTAGTAAGAAGCTCTTCTCCCAGCTCTTATATGTCAGGGGTTCACCTCCCAGCCCCAGAGACAGAGAGGCACTTCTAAAACCGCCTCATCAAGTGTCGCCATCCCCATGCCATCTAAGGAGCAGCCCCGTTATTCCAGCCAACCACCACCATGGCTGTCTGTTAGAATCCCCACCTAGCTCCCACCTACCACACCCACGTGTTGGTGTGGACAAGTACCTGCCAGCCTCTCAGACATCGCCACAGCAACCACATGCCTCAGAGAATACACAAAAGCAGGCAGCGTGTTTCTGAGAGAGTTGCATGTCTGTTGCCAGATTGCTGTCCACACAAGTGTCCTCTTCCTTTGGTTTAAGAATGGTGAGCCCTATTCCAGATCCCCCAAGACCCAGGGCCATGGGTGGTGAAGTTGAAATCTGGACCAAGAGCCTGAGAGACCTCGGTTTGACCCCTGGATCTCCTGCTTACTAGCTGTGTGATCTTGAGTCAGGTACTCGATGTCTCTGCGCAGGGAGAGGAAATCCCGATCTCCCACGATGGTGGCAAAGCAGATCCGTAAGGCTTATCATGGGCACTAAGTGACCGGGCTGAAAGCTTTTGACTCTCTGTCCTCCCAACCCCCACAAGCATTGTTCCTGCTCCTGGGCACACAGCACACATCGCAGCGGGGGCCAGTCATATTCGGACCCCTCTGCCTCCGCAGCCCTAGCACCTGGCTGGGCGGTCAGTTCACAGCAAGCCCTTGACACCCGTTCAAGTCCATTGTCCTCAAACACAGCCTCTGACAGCACCACTTCCCAGCTACCTGAGACAAATGAGTTTGTCATGTAAGACAAGCACCAAAAGATGGCACAGCCTTACCTAGAAATCAGTCATTTATGTGTCAGGCAGAAAGGCAACAAGAATGTTCGCTCCGATCCCTGGCTCCAGACAGTTCCAGGAAATGCATTTTCAAACCCTGAGTAGACTAAAAAGGCTTAACACATGAGGAGGCCACGGAGGAACTCCTCAAAGTCCGGAGCCTTCCAAAGTTCAAAGCCCAGCCAGAAATCAGGAATGCCTTCACTGAGGACTGGTTGGTCTGTTAGGGGCTCTGTCCTATTTTACTCAATGTCCCCAAACCTCCTGTGTTCAATGTACAGAAATACAGCTGGAAGGAGCCACAGAGATCAGCTAGCTCACAAGTCACTCGTTTTTAGAGGTGAAGAAACTGTTGCCCAGAACATTTAAGCGACTTGAAGGTAGTAGGTGGAGAACCGGACACACACACACTCTCCACCCATGTCTAAGGATAGATGGAACGGGACCTTTCAGCTCAGGCACTCACATACTGAAGATACCTATCTGTCTCTATACCCGTGTTCCCCAAAAGTCAAGTCCCTCCCCTCGCTGTTGGAGATGGAAACTCCAGGCCCTCTAGCAGACTCTTCTTTCAACCGGAAGAGAGCCCTCCAGGTTCTGTCTTACAGCCGCTGATAAAAACCACAGTATTGCGCACACGCCCCCTAGTGGCCAAATGTGGAAGGGCATACCCCCCAAAGTTCTTGTTGAGTCGGGTTGATAACCGCTTGGGTTGGACCTGGTAGCCACCAAAAGGGAATCACAAATAAGACTTAACTCCTTCCCAGAAAAGAGGAGAGTGAAGCATTTTCTTAGGTGAAAGAGTGAAACATGGAAGGTAAAGAAAAAGAAGAAAGGGGAAAATGTGAGGGAGGGAGAAGAAGACAGGAGGGGAAGGGAGAGAAAGGAAGAACACAGGATAGCAGGAGAGCACGAGGGAATGGGCAAGCTTACAGGAGGGATGTTTCTCTATGCTAAGCCTCTCTCTGTTTCAAGGATAGGCACTTGATGTAATGGAAAATAACAAGAATTGACGTGTCCAGGGTCAGCAAGTCATGACCAGTCAGTCAGGTGGGTACGGAAGAGCCAGGTCATCCGCTGATTGACCCCATCACAGCCTGACTTGGTAATCTTTCCAAAGTCCAACTCTTTCTCTGTCTCTATTTCTGAGCTTGTAAAGGAGTAGCTACTAGTTGTTGTTCTCGTCCTATTTTATTGAGATCTGATTAGAACAATAAAGATTTGCAGAGAAAACCCTGAAAAGTGTTCTGAGTTCCCAGGTCTAACCATCATAGAAGTGTGTTGTATTACTTCCCCCTTGCAGCAGCAGTCTTCTCTCCTCTGCTTCCTGGACTAAAAGGTGATCTGTGGTGTTGGACTGCCAATGCACTTGCTATATTTCAACAATGCATCAAATTATCACAACCTCTGGTGCTTTGTGAGATGCTGTGATTTGAAAGTCGCTGTTGAAATGTAAAATATTATTACCACAGTAGTAAAAAGATCCATGTCCATCTCCTAACCCACTCTTTCTTGTCAGTGTGCAGAGAGATGCCCACAAAACACTTCCAGCCACACTAGTGGAATACTTTACAACAAACCTGCACATGTCTGAGTTCAGCACAATGATCAAACAAAGCATTTTGGGAAGTGTCAAGTTAGTGTCCAATCAACCCTCAAGGGGGTGATGACATTTCGTAGAGTCCACTGCAAAGCAATCACATCCAAGTCACATAAAAAACGCCAGTGTTTGCTTGTGCTTTTCTGTAGTTAAAAAATGAAGAGCTACTCTTAACAAAAATGGCTGTGGAGGAAGAAGGGACATGAAGTTGAGGTTCTCTACTCACATCCACTGCAGTGCATGAGAAAACATCTCAAAACAGAAGTGGACTGTTGTCAGTAACCCGTGGGCTTCCCGAGTGTCTCTATGGACTTTATTCTTTGGGTTCAGTATAACATGGCACTAGCTTCCCCATACACAACCTTCATCACTACCCTGTCTGGATTTCTACGAGCTGGGTATACACCTCGAAATCCTTTGCTTGCTATTAACGGGGGAGTAGGGTAAGATACCAGATAACACGCAATCTTGATTCACTCGCTCCAGCCTGGGGTGGCAGCTGGTGCGTGGGGTACGTGGAGGAAGTTCCAGCTTCCTCTGGTGAATCGTAGCCTGAAAATCAATTCTCTCGAGGTTTCCTAGCCACACGCACTGGTCCCAGCCCTGCGAAGCTACGGCAGCTTAGCTGTACCAACCACAGTGATCTGGGCACAGTTCTACACAGTCAGTTGCCCTTGAGCATGTAATGGTTGCGGCCACCAGCTGAGGAACCAAACCCAGCCATGCATCTACCCCTAATCAACTGAGTACTCTGTGTAAAGCAGCCTCTTCTGGCCTCTCTCTGCCCACTTACAAAATGAAGACAGTATCATTCCCCACAAATAGTTCCTTTAAGATCTCCATGAGGTAAATGTATGTAAAGTGCTCCGCACAGAGTCTGACACTTAGCGAGCACAGAATGGGTGGTGTATATGTAAAGTACACAGAAATATGATGGGAGCCGCGTGTGCAATTTTAAATTTTCTAGCAGCCACATTAACAAGGTGAAAACTTCTTTTCCTCGGTGACTCAGTCAGTTAAGTGTCTGCCTTCGGCTCAGGTCATGATCCCAGGGTCCTGGAATCAAGTCCTGCATCAGGCTCCCTGCTCAGCGGGAAGCCTGCTTCTCCCTCTCCCTCATACTCTCTCTCGCTGTCTCTCACTCTCTCTCTCAAATAAATAAATAAATAAAATCTTTAAAAGAAACAAAACAATGTGAAAAGAGACAGGTAAAGTTCATTTTAATAAGAGAGTTTATTTAACCCCTTATGTCCAGAATAATATTTCAGCATGTAACCAATGCCTTTATAATATTGAGATATTTTACAATCTTTTTTTATGTTAAGTTTTTGAAATCTGGTGTGTACTTTGTACCTATAGCACTTTTCAATCCAGATGCAAATGGTTAAAGTAAAATGTTGTCCTATCAATACTATAAAGATGCATGTTTTTAAGATTTATTTATTTCTTTCTTTGACAGCGAGAGAAGCCTGACGTGGGGCTCTATCCCAGGATCTTGGGATCATGACTTGAGCTGAAGGCAGACGCTTCACCGACTGAGCCACCCAGGCGCCCCTATAAAGACGCATTTAATGGAAGAATACCTTATACAGCTTCCATTTTAAAATTCAAATTCATTTAAAATTAAATACCATGAGCACCAGTTCTTCACAAATACTAGCCCCAAATCAAGTGCTCATTAGCCACATGTGGCTAGTGGCTGTGGTATTAGGCAGTGCAGATCAGAACAAGAGGTTCAAGGGCACGGAATAGAAACCCCAGCTGTCAGCACTCAACCAAATACGATGTGTCCCGGTCTCACGCCACGTGGAGTCCAAGGCTGGCTGCCCAGGACTGGTGGGGTGGCTCCAAGATGTCCTCAGTGTGCCAGGGTCCTTCAATCTTTCTGCTTCACCCATGTTAGGGTATCAGGATGGGATGTCTCCACCCCTCCCTGGGCATCTGACCTCATTCCAGGCAGGAAAAAGTGGGGAGGGGGAGCGCTAACGGTAAAATGATCCTTACCCGTTGAGTCTGCTCTGCTAAGTTTTTTGTTTTTGCTTTTATTATTATGTTATGTTAATCACTATACATTACATCATTAGTTTTTGATGTCGTGATCCATGATTCATTGTTCATGTATAACACCCAGTGCTCCATGCAGAATGTGCCCTCTTTAATACCCATCACCAGGCTAACCCATCCCCCACCCCCCTCCCCTCTAGAACCCTCAGTTTGTTTCTCAGAGTCCATCGCCTCTCATGCTCCGCTAAGTTTTATTAGAAGCCCCACGTCATGGCTCTTGCTTAAGTATCATTAGCCAGAACCGTATCACACATTACCACCCTTATTTGCCCAAGACGGGGCTGGTAAATATAGTGTTTTACCCAGACATGTTGATACCCCTACAGGCGTGGAGCTCCTCAGGAAGAAATAGGGGCCAATGGACATTTGGTAGCCCCTGTCAGAGGTGATACCCGCAGTTATCATTACTAATATTACCAACCTTCACCAAGAATCCTTAAAGGCATAAAATAATAAAAGAGGGGGTAGGAATGTCTCTTCCTTTACCCTGTTTGGGTAGATACAGTAGAAGCCAATGTTTTGAGCATCTGAGCATGAACCAAGTATAGGACAGGGCTCATGAGGGGTGGCTCCCTGTCCTCAGGAAAAGGAAGGGTAGAAGAGAAGCCACTGCCCCCATGCTTCTGCCAAGAAATACCTGGGCCCCGTTCAAGCAGAGGGCTGCTTGGTTTAGTGGTTCAGATCCTCGTCTACAGAGCCGGCTTCTGTCTAGCTGGGTGACCTTGAGCTGCTTGACGTCTCTGTGCTTGTTTTCTCACTCGGAGAAAGGGGATTACAGTGGCGCCTACCTCATCAGATTATTATGAGAATGAAGTTAGCTCTAAAATTTGAATGTGCTTAAAACAGGGCCAGGCACATAATATGTGCTTTATAAACGTTTCTTAAATAGAATAATCTCAATTCTGCAAACAAATTTTGGCTCATTGATTTCCTCGGTGTTCAGTATTGGTCTGAGACACTGTTCTCCCTCGGGGGCTGAGAGCAAAGCAAAACTGTGTCTGTCCAGGGATAAAAGATAGAAAATGATGAAGTCAGCAAAATCGAGAGGTCCATTCACTGACATAAGTCACTGAGATCCATTGTTCAGCATTCTATAGCCTGAAAAGGCTTTGATTTTTTTTTTTTTTTTTTTTTTTTTTGGACAAAACAAAGCTCTGCTGATACTTCTCGACCACCAACAAAGGATTTAGCAGACTGGAAATGAAATCCTACCTCTTCCCTGCCCAGCTTGAATGTGTGACTTGGCCAAGATATGCTGCCTTTCTCGGAGCCTTCATTGTCTCATCTGTGAAATGGGGCTACTAATTCCTGCATCAAACATTCCTCCAGGCACACATCAGTTTCTCAGTGAATACAAGTGGTGTCCTCCAATCTTTTGTCTTTGAAAGTTTGTAAGCCAGGAGGAAGTTTGGGAAAGAACTAGTTTGGGAGACTGAATTTCACAGACGGCTCAGTGACTTAAGCGTTAACAAATTTGGAGCCAAGTGTACAGCAGGGTTTGTTTGTTTAACTAAGCCATGTGCAAGGGATGCTTCTTGCTTGTGCGGATCAGAAGGCTCCGTGGTTTTGCTCTGAGTATTTTGCTTTGGGGTCATACCTCAGAGGCATAGTGGGAAGAGCACAGACTTTGGAGCTTAACTTGTCAACTCCTTTAACAAGTGACAACTTTTCTTTTCTTTCTCTTTTAGCATTAAAGGGTCTTTCACTTCCAAAAACTCAAGACCACGGACTTAACTTCTCTAAGCCTCAGTTTCCTTAACTGTAGGTGTCTACCTTACAGAAATACTAAGGTTAATTAACTAATATTATGTTCATAAATTCCCCAGCACATAAGGGCACCTGGGTGGCTCAGTCGTTAAGCATCTGCCTTCGGCTCAGGTCATGATCCCAGGGTCCTGGGATCGAGCCCCGCATCGGGCTCCTTGCTCAGCGGGAAGCCTGCTTCTCCCTCTCCCACTCCCCCTGCTTGTGTTCCCGCTCTCGCTGTCTCTATCTCTGTCAAAAAATAAATAAAATCTTTAAAAAAAAATTTCCCAGCACATAAATTGGGGGCTTGGTGAATGGTAATTGTTACAGTAAGTGCATGTCCCCTTGATAGAAAATTCGGCTTCTCGTCAAATCAAACAGGCTCCTCCGTAAAGTGGATAAAGAAAAAAATCTAAAGAAATTATTTCTTTCACTAATGATTTATTTTCTAGATTTCCTGAAATACAGAATGGAATAGAACATTACACTCTAAAGAAATCATGCCACCTCCACTGAAGAAGGCATCAGGTTTTAATGGCATGAGGACAATTTACTTCAAGTAAGGGCCAAGTAGGTGCTTAACGCCGGAGAAGTTGCTTCCAAGCAGATCTTTAAAATTGGCTGAGGATCTGAGGCTGTGTGCAGAGCAGTTAAGTCACTGAATAGTTTCTGCAAGACGTCAAGTTGGCTCTTATAACAGGTCCCTCAAATTAGCCTAAGAACCCTTATAACAAACGAGCGTCTGATTAAAAGATTAATGTGGTCTTATTTTGCATTTGCTTCTTTGCCTTTCATAAAATAGTTACCTATCCTTTAAAAATTTATTGTACTCTTCTTCCCCAGCCCCCCAAATCTTGTTCTCTTCCAGTGTTCTCTCTCATTGCGGGTCCTCTCCGTCATTCCAGAAACCTGGAAGCCACTGCCCTCTCCTTCAGCCCCGCAGTGACTCTGTTAGCAGTTCCTGTTGATTTCCTCTCCCAAATATCCCCAAATCCCCCCACTTCTCTCTCCCTGCTCTGCCTTCTCCGTAGAAGCCTCCTGCCCTCTGGCCTTGAATGTGTCCCTCATCTGTGTTGCACCCAGGCTGATCTTTATCAGTGCAAGTCTGGTCATTTCCTTCTCCGAAAACCTGGCAGTGGTCTCCATTGCTGTTTGTTCTGATGAAGACTAAAACCCTTTATTTAGCCAAGAAAGGCCTGCATGATTTGGCCCTGACTACTTTTCAAGTCTCTTCCCTCTCCAGTCACAATGATCTGTGGGCTTGGGGGAATGTACCGTGAATTCATTGAATGGATGCTCCATAACCTACAACGGTTTCCTTTTGCTCCAAGCATCCATCCGACTCTGACTCTGTTAACCTGTGTGCCATCCTCCCCTCTGGATCTGACTGTTGACCCACGTTCCTTCATTCCCTCTCCCCTTCTTTGCGCTCAAAGCCCAAAGCTCTTCTGTGGCTGGCCTCTCCCAGTGGGGGCTGCAAAAGAAGTACGGTTCACTGGTCCACCAGAACATCCTGGGGGAGAACTAAGACAGATTCAACCAACCTCCCATAGCCTCAATCCATCAGAGCATCGCATGCACACATACACACATGCGCACACATCGCTCCCCAGCCCATCACAGCCCAGCCAGTGCCTGGACACTCGACAAGCACTAGGTAAATCAGTGTGGCCAGAGATAGAACAGGTGTTTCTGAGAACAAAGGGCACATCTTCTCACCAGTTCATAATGCTTCTGTGCTCCTTTTCCTTAGTGTTCATCTCTTTATCGATCAGCGTTTACGGAGTGTGTATAATCATGTGTCAGTTACTGCTTCAGGCTTTGGAACAGGGACCCTGCCCTCACAAAGTGGAGAGTCTGGTGCAGGAGACAGACATGCTACTTCCTGGCTTTATGACCTTAAGTAAGTCACTTAACCTCCCTGTGTCCCAGTTCCAGTTTACCTATAAACTGAAAATACGGATGTCACCCTCACAGCACGTTATGCAATGAAATAAGGTAGCATATGTCAATTGCTGACTTCATAAGGTTGATGGGAGCTATAATGACATAGTGCAAGAAAAGTGCTTAGGATAGTATCAGGATAATGTCTTCAATAAATAACAGTATTGTGTTATTATTGTTACGTGAAGGAAGACATGTAGGACTGCCGACTGTACCAGTTCTCTGAAGGAAGGGAGTTGGGGCCCTGAGGAAGAACGACAGGGGAAACTTACGTAGGTGGAATAATCAGGGAAGACCCCTCTACAGAGGTTACGGTTAAGACATGAAGGAGCCAGCTGTGAGAATCATGGAGCCAGAGGACTCGGGTCTGGGATGTAGCAGAGCAAGTATGGGTGTGCTAGGCACACAGATCTGGTTCAAATGTCTTCTCTTTAGCACCTCAGGGTGTGTCCTCAGGCGAGCCCCATTGCCTCTTTGAGACTCAGTTTTAATGACAACATCATGAAGGTAATAGTAATGAAGGAAATTATGTCAGTGTGGTAGAATTTAAGTAACAGAACTCATGTAAATCACCAAGCAGCGAGCCTTACACATGGTAGGCATTTAATAAATGCTGGGTTGCATCTGCTCCCCATGCCAAGCATCCTCCAAAATTAACGATTGCCTTCTTGGGACCATTTGCATAACCAGTAAGTCAGGCTTGGAAGCCATGTCAATCTAACTCTAGACCCTGGGTCTTGCCCCCTTCATCACTCTGTCGAAGCCCAGACCATTGCAATAGCTAACACGTGGCTGGAACAGCAATTCTAACTCAGGCCTTTTTCATGAATTCTCTCCTTACTCCTCAAGATGTCTCAGTAAAGAGGATTCTATGCTTTCTCCCCATCTTACAGGGGAGAGGGGCCCTGAGGATGTGGCAGCTTGCCTAGGTTTGTCCAGCGGTAGGCTGTCCAGAGTGTCTTCAGGCTGTTTTCCATGCTCCTGCCCCGTGCACCGACTTCCGGGGGCCGGCAGGGAGAGGGGGTGTTCTCTTGAGTTCTTAGGCTCCCTCCGTTTGTCAGGCTGAATCCTACTCTTGATTAGTGTTCCCCTCTTTCAGGAAGGTTCTAGTTTGCTCGGGGCTATGGTGATCTGAACTGAGCTGGAAAAATCGGGGCCTTGGCCATGTTTAGTTGGAGATGTCTTCTTGTTTGTGTGTGACAGATTTACCTCTCCAAAGAGCTGAAATTGTGCTTGCCTCCCTCTCTTCTTTGCCTGCATCTCCTGTGGTCTCCTGCAGAAGTCTGGGGACCTGCTCAATCGTAAAGTCCTGACAACACTGGACGAGAGGGGAGGCAGAGCAAGGAGAGAAGATTGATCTCCATGATTCTGGAGGAGCGAAAGGCACTATTTCTTCATAGCTGGAAGTAGTGCTGAATAATCACTCAGTTATAACAGCACCTTTTCTGAGGAAGCCACATTCTCTGAAATAAGAGTTAGGACTCATTTCTGAGAAGGGAGGTGCGAAGAGGCCACAACGTTAGGCTGTTAGGATTGGGTTGGGGGGCATTGTTGGAATTAGTGTTTCGGGCAGTATCTACCGAAGGCTACTGTCATGACCATTTCATAGATAAAGAAAGTGAAGCCAGAGCTCATTCAGCTTCTAAGCCACTGGAGGCATTGAACGAAATGGTGAAACTCTTTCTCCCTGAGAATCATCATTGTGTGTGTTCACACCTGGTCTTGCCAGGCCCAGGGTAAGCCTTCTGTGGCCCATATAATAATTGATCGTTTGAGCTCCGGTCTCCATAAGCCATTACTTCTCATCACATTTCCGAGCCCACTCTGACCTCCCCTGTCAAAGCGTCCATCCGATGATGAAATCGTCTACCTGTCCGAAGCACCCTGGAGAATGGGCTGCATGACAACTTATCTGTTTCACGCTTGTGCCCCAGCATCGGGGACAGCTGCGTTCTCCTGCTCTTGTCCTATATTCCCAAGGATCGCTTTTCCTGCTCCCCAGCCCTCAGCACAGGCTGCCCCCCTCCCTCCTCAGACCCCCCACTCATGCTGGGGAGCTCTCCTTGACAGCGTGCCCGTCCTAGTCGAGGCGCCCCTCCTCAGACCCTCCACTCATGCTGGGGAGCTCTCCTTGACAGCGTGCCCGTCCTAGTCGAGGCGCCCCTCCTCCGGGCTCCCAGAGCTTGGGCTTCTTCCTCCAAGTGTATGCTGGCCTCCTCTAAACACTCACCCATTGCCCCCACCAGGCTGTGTTTTCTCGGAGCCCAGGGACAATAGGTGCTCAATAAATGTTAGGTGGGTAGATGAACAAATGACCCATCATTGTTGTCGCCATGAGTTTGTGGCAAGTCTTTCCACATAATCAGTTAAACAAAATTGGGTTTAACATGCGCCGTGTAAGCCATCTGCATACATTATATCCGACACATTATATTGGACAGATGTGTTCTGAGAAGTGGTAGTTTCAGGGAAACTGCTTGTGGATAATTAGTTTTCGCATTTAGGTTAAAAAAAAAATGCCTATAGCTATTATCTAGATAATTTTAAGGAAGTGGAGGTGGGGAAAGCTTCAAATACAGGGCATTCATTTCCTGTACTCATGAGAAGCATCAAATTTCTGGGTTTTATCAGCTAAAAGTTTGAAAGTGTGTTAAATTACTTAACAGTTTGTTACATGTCAGGTCTAGAAAGCCAATAATTAAAAAAAATGAAATCTACATCCATTTTAATAAAACTGAAATCCGTATGAGCCCAAATCTTGTTTTTGTTTTTTCTCCTATAACTGATATTCGTGAAATTCAGGTGATAGTGTCTACCTCCACGATGATCAGAGTATGTTTCAGACCTTTATTCATTCATCCGTTCAGCAAATCATTGGGTCCCTCTGCTGGGCACCGCGGAGCACGAGGGGCATGGCCTCAGCCTCAGGGAGCTATGGTCTCTACTCCTCGTCTGGGGAATACACATCTTACACCAATAAGCTCACACACCAAGATGGAAATTACACATGTGATAAGTGCTCTGAATGAAGAACAATGGGTGACCCACTGAAATCAGGTGGTCAGGGAAGTGGCAGCTAGAGGAGGATCACTTTGGCCTGTGTCCACATTCTACAGTTGGGGAGATGGAGGCCTGAGCATTTCGATTCTTAGAGAAGGCCAGGGACAGAGATGAGGTAGACAAAGATCTTCTCTTCCCAAAGCCCAAGATTTCCCCACTAGTCACAGCCTTGCTTAATTGGTTCATCTTCACAAGCACAGAATAAGGCTAGGTTATTTCTGAGATCTTTCTACCTCCAGCAGTCTGTGATCTTATTTGATTAAATCCACTCAAATAGATGCCTTTGAATATTTCCCTTTTTTTCTGATCTCATTATGAATCATTGATGAAAACCAATCATGGTGATTCCATTGGGGGAATTATTTTTGTACCCATGCTCCTTTTTTAAGTGTTTTCTCATAATATCTAAAAACTGCTTTTTTCTCACACAACATAATTTTACTCTGAAATGGAATTTTGTGCTAACAGGTACAGACACAAAACAATTGATCAAAGATCCATTGTTGAAATAGGTGAAATTTGGGGGAAGGAAAGATACAGCCCGATCATCCACGCTTATTTTAATGTCTGTGTAATCAGAATCTATACGCCAGACATTTTCTGAAGTAGTCTAAAATAATCTATATTTCATCAGGTGGTAGTGTCAATAGAACAAAGTCTCATCACAGAATAAGTTCTCTTCAATCTGCAATTAATTAAGCAAAGGGACAAATTATACTTAAAGATCTGTTGAAAAGATATCAACACCATTATTTTTCTAATACCAAGTGCTTTTCCCATAATGCACCTGACCCCTCTTTTTTCCCTCTATAATGCTTGATTGCAAAGAAATTCTTAAAATAGGCAGAGTCCTCATTAGAGAAGTTTAGTTGTCTCTGGAATATGTCTCAAATCCCCAAATACTGTCTTCTCCACCTCTCCACTAACTGTTCTCTGAGATTTCACCATGCTGGTTCCATTCTTTCTAAGGCTTTGTTTTAAATTGAGCAGAAATTTCCTGGTAGAGGTAACTCACATTTTCCTCCCTTCTTCCCTTTCTTTGATCCTCTCATTTTTCCACCCCGTCTCCATATCCCCCAAATATCAAAACATCCCAACATTCTGGTGATGTGGAGCCTGGGGCACTGCTGGCAGCCTTGCATGGAGCCAACAAAGCACCCACAGACTCAGGACGACTCTAGGGTCCCCACTCATCTAGACAACAGTACAGCCACGGTGGGGAGGGGAGGTCTTCCTCACTCGGCACAGTGCAGAGAACAGCACCTGATGCCCTCTGGCTGCTCAAACAGTGAAGCCAATTGAGCTGAGTTAAATCTAGACTTGCTGGCTGAGAATCATGGAATTTGAATCTGGTTCCACTGTGCTCAGGTAGCTGATGGAGAAATATTTATTCAAGTGGGAATAGGCTTTCCTTTTCATGGTGTGATAAAAAGTCCTGGGCAGATACGGGTTCAAATCCGAACTTTTCTTCATAGCAGTGGTGGGACCTTGGACAAATCATCTTGCTCCCATGGCCTCAGGGTCTTCATCTTAAAATAGGGATAATCATACTCCATTGGATTGCTGGGCAGATCAGTGGTAAGCTCATCAGGTCTCCTGTGGGGTCTGACACACAGTAGGTGCCCACTTCATGTTCACAATCAGCGACAGCATCATCACTTCCACCACCTGGAAGGTGGCGTTGTAAGCCATGACTTGAGGCTTGGTGCTGTTCATTAACACATGTTTGCTGAATAATCAAAATTCTACCAGCTTATGTGTTAAGCACCTGTTCTACCTGCACAGGTTTGCTGCTATGTAAGATACAAGAAAAAGCTAAGGCGGGGCTCTAGCCAACAAGGAAGTAACTATTATGTTTGAATAGATCATTTAATCCGTCTCATTACTCAGTAACAAACTGGGCCAGCTGCAAACTCCCTTGGATGCAAATGGAAAGAGGAGTTTAAACAGTTTATTCCAAATACCTGCCTTGTCTGTCTGGAGCACTGGAGAAGAAATAAGAACAATTATTGCCTTGTCTTCATGGCCTTGTTGCCAAATGAGACAGGGCAAGAAATTCACCAACCAGCTTCCCATTTCCTTATAGGTTTAAAATCTACCATCAAAGTGATGCACCTTTGGGTGGAATATTGGATGAACTAGGAATCAAAGCTTACTACAAATCCCCTATGTTTTTGAATGCATACTAAAAAAAAAAAAAAGAAATGAGTGAACATGTAGTATACATAATTCTGGGCTTTGCTACTAACCCTGTGCACCAGTATCACCCATTCAAGCACACATTCAGCTAACATCAATCGAGCACCTGCTATGTGTCAGGCACCATGCAAGGTACTTAACCCCATTATGGCAGATCCATATTCCAAACCTGTAAGGTGGTTGCTATGATTCCCATTGTACAGATGAGGAAACTGAGGGTCAAGGGGTGAAATGATTCAATTGTGCTTCTTCCATTAGTAAGGGGCAGAGCCCAGTTCCAATTCCAAACAGTACTCATGTAAATAATTATTACCATATTTATTAAGAGGCTCAAGGGAATTGCCTTCCAAAACTGTACCTCCTGCGATTTTCCGCATTTCATTTCATTTCAGCCTGTTGCAAGGCTAAAAGGCTTTTTCTCTCCTATGCCACACCCAAGCCAAGAAAAACTCAAGTTCCTTTTACTTTCTAAATAAATCCAGAACGGACCACTTCTCACGACCCGTCTCTGGACTATAGGTGGGTTGCTGTGGGTCTCCAGACTGCTCTGGCGGCTCTCACCCCAGCTCGCTGCAGGCAGCCATGATCTCTGGAGTCGGCACTCTCCTGCCCCCTGGCATTTGCATCGGCAGAAGTCATTCACACCTGCCAGCAGTTTTCACCCTATGGTATATGGTTTACGTTTTGGTTTTGCCCTTGAGTGCCTTTCCTCCCCCTCTAGAATGAGGTCAGCAATCTTTTTGGTTCTCTGATGTATTATTCCCAGTGCCAGTCACATAGTAGGTGCTCAATAAACATACGTTGAATAAAGGAATAAAGGTTGGATTTGGGTGTTATTCAGTGGCATCAAGATGATATAATGGCCAAGGAATGCAGGGACATCTGAATCCAGGCCAGCCATAGGCTTCGTTCCCAGTGAGGGCTATAGGAAGATATGTACATAAGAAACAGTGTAAGACAGAAATTAGCATAATATTTTATTGCCAGCTGACCTGGACACCAACCCCCAAAGGAGCACTCTGGAAAGCAGAGCTAGGCCAGTGGCCTCAAGTGGGGGCCTAAGAGGTCTTCTACCACCTCATCCCCAAGCCAGATTTCCAGTCTTATCGCTCTTTGACTAGTACCTAGAAGTCAAAGAAAGAGAGCCTCTTAGTACTTCTGCTGTGGGTGTAGGAAAGGAGAGGGCCACAGAATCCCAATCAGTAAGGAAGGGAGTGGGGGAGAGGGTGACACCCATGTCCTGACCTTTAGGGTGCAATAAATCAGCAACCTGGAATCTGACCACTCCAACTATTATGGCCTCCTCCTTGAAAGAGGACGGGGCGTATCACAGTACCCCGCCCTTCATCATGTCTTGGACATCAGGCTGTATGCATACAATCTTTGTTGCTTTTTCACACTCGATGGATCTATAAGCATTTTCCTGAGTTACTACACTACTGCAGTGTGCAGCCTGGCCCCCCAGATGCCCCAGATGTCCCCCAGCCCTGTGGAAGGACTGCATGAAAAACAATTGCACTAACACAAGACCTAGTTCCTTTCCAACCCCTCTGCCTGGGATTGCGTGAGTAGCGTCAGATAACACGTGAACTTTAGTCTAGCTGCCTCGGACAAGGTGGCTGGCTACAACACTGTTCCAGGAGCTTTGCTATATAGAAAACGACCCCAAACTTATCATTTTATTTCGTGACTCTGTGGATGGGCCAGGCTCTGCTGTACAGGTCTGGCTAGGGGTCTCTCCTGTGGGCATAGTCAGATGTCAGCTGTGGCGGAAGGCCCCTGAAGGCTGGACGTCCAGGACGGCTCACTCACGTGACTGTCAGTTGATGGCTGTTGTTCGCCGGCATCTCATCTGGGGCTGACGAGTGGAGCATTGACACGTGCCTTCTCCACTTGGCTTCAGCCTCTCCATCAGAGTGGCTCATTTCAACAGTGAGCGTGCCAAGAATGAGCCTCCTAAAGAGCTCCAAGTGGAGCTTAAAGACTTCTTAGAATCTAGCCACAGAAGTTCCAGAATATCACTTGTGCTGCATCCTATTACCCAAACAAGTCACTCAGGCCAAGCAGATTCAGGAAGATGGGCGGTAAACTGCACCTCTTGATGTGGGAAGCTGCGTGCACATACAGGGAGGGGAGGAATGGACGGGGGCCATCTTTGAAGCCATTTGCCCCGGATGCTCTTCCTGGAAGGATCAAAGAAAGCAGGCAGGTGTCCTTGCATAGGAACCAAGGGGACAGAATGGGTGCTAAGACACAGGCGGGAGAAGGAGACTCCCCGCCGAGCAGGGAGTCTGATGTGGGGCTTGATACCAGAACTCCGGGATCAGGACCTGAGCCGAAGGTAGATACTTAACTGACTGGGCCACCCAGGTGTCCCTGGAGAGCCAAGTTTTCAAGTGAAAACATCTCAGCCTCCAGGTGAAGGCAGCGGATCAAAATAAGGCACGGGGGACGTGGCCTGGAGTTTCAGGTACCAGGCGCATCAGGAGACAGGAGGGGACTCAGGCTCCTAGGCGCCCAGTCCAGCTGCCTTAGGCTTCTTTCCCATCTGTTGGTAAAGTGATAAGGGATAGATCGAAACAAATACAAGGAGCTCCAACAAAAGCTTGATTCTGAAATGTTCATCCCACACAGATCATTAGGGTGGCTCATACAGGGCTAAAGAATAAAAGAGTTTCTGCCAGTGGCGTCCAGTCAGCATACACCCCTCAAAGCAAAGGAAGTATGCTAATGTGATCAGTGTAGATAACCCAAGACAAAAAAAAAAAAAAAAGAGTTCATTAGAAGGGAAATCTGATCAAGCAGCCCCATACCCTCAGTGGCCTCCATCACTCATACTGGTGCTCCCAACTGGGGTACTCAACAGTGTGCTGGGAAGGACACAGCAAAACACAGATGTCCTGCCTGGGTAGGATTGTGTTTAATAGTAACCAATCTAACAATATTATTAACTTAAAAAAAAACAAAAAAAAACAGCGAGATACCTTGGTCTAGAGTGCAAACTTTGAATTGTTCAGATCAAAGTTGACATTTCAAAGACATTCCCCACTTTGGTGGGTGGCCTGGTCCTGAGCCAGAAGACTGCCCTTAAGAGGGATCTGGGGGGGCACGTTTGGGAGGGGTCTTCCTTAGTGGGTGGGTCCCTAGCTGTTGCTTCCCCCTCAGTCAACTAACCCAGTTCTACAAACATTTCTCGGCTCATTGGAGGTAGCACTGCGAAGTAGTTACAAACAGAGCTGCTCCCTTCACTAGCTGGATGACCTAGGGTGATCCTATTACTAGCTGGTCTGACAGCTCTGACCCTCAGCTTTGGTTTCATCTTTCCTCAGTCTGGGGTTAGCAGCAGCACCTGCTTGACAGGCTGTAGTGAAGGCTGAATTGTAATTAGCTCAATAAACATAAATAATGGTTTTTATTATATTCTCGGAAAACAGCATTATGCTCTCATGCCTCTGAGCCTTTGCATGTGTTATTCTTCATCACCCAGAGCTCAGGCTCCACGTCATGTCCCCAGGGAAGCATTCTCTGATCTCCTCCTGTCCAGCCTGTCTCCCCCAAGGGCAGTCAGATCAGGGAGTATTTCCTCTGGGCAACCCCAGTCCTTGGGCTTTTATCTCTCCTCGTGTATGGCGCCCGCAGAACTCAGAACAGTAATTACTTAACACACACACACACACACACACACACACACACATGATTATCTTGAGCCCTGAGCTTCAGGAGGCAAGGGACTCTGTCTTTGGGAGTCAATACAGCATAATGGCTAAGAATCTTAGGAGCCACGCTGCCTGAGTTCCAATCCTGCCTCTGCCTCTTTTTAGCCCTTTGACCTTGGGTGAGTTACTTAATCTGTGCCATGAGTTTCCTCACCCATAAGGATGGAGACAAGACAATGATAGCAAAGGTACCGCCCTAGACCAGAGAGGTCTGGGCCACACCCCACTGGGATCCTCCGCAGCCCCTGCCAGACTAGGTTTGGGGTGCATGGGACTCTGGAATTCCCTGCCCATGCAGCCGCTAACCCATCCACCTGCTGGGCCTCTAGGGTTCTTCCCTGGTCTGTTCTCCTGAGGGCAGGCAGCACTACGGGAACGCCGAGACCAAGGGGGTGGCCACTGTTTGGGAGACGTTTCTAAACTGAACTTGAACCTGAGCCTGAGGATGGGAAGAGAAGGGGATGGGGAGCTCCCTCTGTGTGTTGACCTTAGTCTGCAGGAAGCCATGTGATGTGTGAGCCCACCCCTTCCTGCAGCTGCCAAATCTTCATTAAGGTTTATCAAACTCATAAATGCCTATTGTGAGAGGAGCATGCATGCGTGTGGGTGTGGGTGCCTCATAGAAATGGGGAAGGAGCCTGCTGTCACGTTGGGCTCAGCATGGCATAGGACAGAAACAGCACACACAGCAAGAGACCTCAAAGGCTGAAGAAGCCCCACAGAAGGGAGGCTCTTGGACTTCGCAGAAATCACACAGGCAAGTGTGGGATCTCCATGGGCTGGGGAAGGATCAGAATGTGGCTGACACTACTGTATCTGTGTGTGTCAGGGGCAGGAGACCTTGGCTGACACGTGAGTTACACGAGGAGAGAAGCCAGTTCTAATGCACAGTCGGTCTGGACCCTTGCAGTGGGGAAGAGAACACAGCACCATCCTGGGACAGTGCAGCCTGATGGGATAATGACAGAGACGGGGAGAGAGCTGCGGGTGGCTCCGAGATGGGAACCCGCAGAAGAGGGATGGTCTAGGCAGAGGGAGAGCCTCATTTTACTTGATTTCCTTGGTCTGTCACTCCTCACTGGGGTCTCTGCTTCTCGAAACAGATGCTGGGTCACATTCATCTCTGTGTTTCCAGGATCTATTATAGTGCCTGCCGGCATCAAGGCACTAATAAATGTTTGTTGAATGAACAAATTAATGGAGATGTTTTTGCATATAAAACACAATATGTTGCTTAAAAATTCAATTTGCGCTCAGCTTTGCAGATGCACATCTGTTTGAATAGGTGGTTATTTTAATTACATTCAGCTTTTTCTGCGCAGCATTTATGAAGTGGACTGTGGCAGTAATATAATTAAACTAATCAGCATAGAAAGCTAAATAGGATTATCCAAGGTAGATTTCGACCCTCAATTATATGATATGGCTACCACCGTTCCAGACAGATTAAGAGGCAATGTGGTCCAGTGGGATGATCACAGCCCTTGGACAAACCACCTAGGTTTCAATCCTCGCTCTGTCCCTCGCTATCTGTGTGAAGTTGGGCCAGAATCAAATTCTTCCTCTGTTATATTAGGGAAGAAATACCCCCTTCCTGGGATGTGAGGCTTATGTGGGATGGCATGGGTATATAGGAGGAATATTCGGTAGGATTACTCTAATTTCAGACAATGCTATTCTCGAATTCAAATCCGTCATCACTGTGGACTCAGGTGAGGGCAGTGGCTTTAGGAAATCGGGCCCCACTCAGAATCCAAGTACCATGAATGATGGGAAGCTTGACTCTGCCTGGCTTTTATCCAAATCCCGTGACCCAGTGTTCATCTAGATTCAATATGAAGTCTGATCCTAAGTACTGAAACAATATTTAATATCAGCCCATTGTGCCACTGAGTTCTGCCATAATCTGTTTTCAGATTTGCTGAAGTTTTCTTTTCGATTTTATCAGCAATTATTTCAAATGAAATTGGCACCCGACAATTGGATTACTGCATCGTTGACTCTCATATCCTGGTAGACAGTAAAAAGCAAATGCAATTTTCACCAGTTACCTGTCAACTAATCCATGTTGCTATAGGGAAAAGAAGCTTTGGCCCAGAGAGACAGAGTGGAAAAGGATCTGAACAGATGAGAAAGCTGGATTCAAGCTCCTGCTACAAACACAGCTTCATGTTTGTAAGACAGGACGTGAAAGCTTCTATATATCAGATCCTTATTGTTTTCACAGTACATATTCATATTAATCAAACTTCCCCCACTAATAATAATTTATGCTCATATACTAAATGTCAATCCTTTAGGATGACATTTTAGCATGCCCTATTCTCCAAATAATTATTCAAGGGAAATAGGTCAGATGAAGGGCAGGGCGATAGGACCAGAGAGAACCAGATTTAATTCTTACTCCAGCACAAAGGTGCTGTTGGGGGAGATCACTAAAAGCACATGTCCACCAGTTGACCCGTAAGTTGGACCCCAACAATGGGAGGCTCTTCACCCCTTCCCCTGTCCTTGGAATGTACATTCCACCTGTTTCCCCCACTCCCAGAAGCTGCCCCAAGGACACGGCCTTGAGATAGTGATGCGGTGTGGAGACCTTCTGGATGGTCTATGTGACAACCCAAGCCTCTATATAAGCTTTTAAGATTTGGCCAGCAGATGCAGAGATCTACTCACCTTGCGGTGCCCTAGACAAACCTCGTAAGTAAGTTCTCTTGCTTATTCGACCCACTGCCTCCCCAACTAGAATGGCCCATGTCTTTCTTCTGTCTCTCCCTGTCCTCTACATATGGCGGCCAGTTTCAGATCACACTCACAAAGCTCCTGAGGAGGTTCTCAACCAACAGATGCTTCATCTGAAGATAGAAATTATAAGACCTTCTGACAAACTCGTTATAAAGATTAAAAGAGGTGGTAATATACAGGAACTTCCTAGTCATTCTTGATTCTTGCCTTTTTTTTTTTTTTTTTTTACCGATGTAGCTCATCTATTCTGTAAGTAATACTTTTGATAGATCCCAGGTAGGACAGAATGTACTATTATTCTCTATTATTTGCTTTTTCCCTGTAAGAGAATTACACATCCTCACCATCGCCTGGGTGCTTGAACATGAAAACGGGTGGAACAGGCCTGAATTCAGTCTGCAGCACTGAATAAAACATTGTAACTCACTGAGGTTTGGTGGTGGGGAGGTGTTTGTTGACAGGAAATGCTGACTAATATACTGTTTAGGGTGTGGCAGATTGAAGAAAGTAGACACTGTTTCCTGCCTCACAGAAGTTACAGTGTAAGAAACAGAACAGCTATTCAACAAGTAGTTAAACTCTTCGGGGCTCCATGATGGGCAAGGGAGGAGATATGGAGCTAATAATAGCAGGAGACGTCATCCCACTTATGGAGTCAGTGGCCACAGAGGAGGCCACAGGCCTGGGCCTTTTCTTGTCTTGTCTAAGAGCCATAGTATAGATCTCATAATTGGTGAAATAATGGCCTTTTAGGGCACCTGGGTGGCTCAGTCATTAAGTGTCCAACTCTTGATGTTGGCTCATGTCATGATCTCAGGGTCCTGGGATGGAGCCCTGTGTTGGGCTCTGTGCTCAGTGGGGAGTCTGCTTGAGATGCTCTTTCCCTCTCACTCTGCCCCTCCCCCCACCTCTCTCTCTCTTTCTCTCTCTCTCTCTCTCTCTCAAATAAATAAATAAATAAATAAATAATACTGGCCTCTCAAACATGTTGATGTCCAAATCTCCCAGAATCTGTGAATGGACACATTACTCAGCAAGGGGAATTAAGATTGCAGATAGTTAAGGTTGCTAACCAGCATACCTTCAAAGAAGGAGAGTATCCTGAATTATCTGGGTGGGCTCCATGCAATACCAAGGGTCCCGGAGAGTCAGAGAGGGAGGCCCAGGAGGGATGGTCAGAGTCAGAAGGAGACTGGGTGAGGCTACGCTGCTGGCTTTGAATGTGAAGAAGAAGCTGCAAGCCAACGGAAGCAAGAAAGGCAGCAGCAACCGGAGAGGCAAGGACACGACTCTCCCCTGAGCCTCGAGAAGGAAGGCGGCCTGCCAACGCCTTGATCTCAGCCCAGCGAGACCCCTGTGAGACCTCGGGCCCTCCAGAACTAGAAGATGATAAGTGTTATTTTAAGCCCCTAAATCTGTGGTAATTTGCTCTAGCAATGAGGGCAAACTCATACAGATCCGGCTCTCTCTGTGTCTGGAGCCTTTGGCTCCTGAGGGATGACTTCCCATCTCCTCTACAACGTGCCTTCATTTGCTCTGAGCCCTTCTAGAAGAATCAGTTTAATTTGCTTCACACTAACCCTACTGGCATCAGAAGAGCCACATAGGCTGGGAGCCATCAGCCCAATATCCAGTTTCTGACGGTGGTGCCCAGATGGGCTCTCCCTGGGGTATGGGGGATGCAAGGCACCAGAGGGTATTGGGAACAAGAATTCCTGTCCCCTCAAGGGTCCTTCTACCTGGACTAAGAATCAAATTGACAGGAGACAAACTTTAACAGGAGAAAATAAAATTTAATAGCGTAAGTACTGGCAATCCACACAGACACGGAAATTAGGCAACATGAGGTAGGTATGTCATCCTGAAGTAAGGAAAAGGGGCAGTGGTCTGGGACTTCAAAGGAAAGGAATGCACTTCATGGGTGACATGAAGAAGAGCAGATGTTTGGTAATGAGATGAGAGGGGTCACACAGATAACATTTATCTCTGCTAATAACCCTCATTCTGGGAAAGACCCCCCCACACACACACACATACCCCTAGTTTAGATTCTTCTACATAGTTAAGGGAGGGCAAAAGCTTCTCTTGAGTCCACAGGCTCTTGATTGCCTTCAGTTCAGAATAATTTGCATGCCAAATGGGCACATGTGGGGGCTGTCCTGAACCCCTTCGAGGGTCACCCAGTCCATCCCTCATTTGACAGATGAGTGGCTAAGTTTTAAAAAAAGAGGGGATCATACTTACCTAAAGTGCAGGGTCCGAGGGCAAATGGCCTAGCCTAGTCTCCTGAAGGACCTGAGGGCATTTGCACATGAAGGCAGTGCAAACAAGATCGGAAGCTCAAGCTTCAAAGCCAACCTTGGTGCTATAGGATAGTAATTATCTAAAGAGAACGTGGGGAGGGGGCATGAGGAGGTTGCAGGCACTTGACCTGTCTGAAGGGTAGCAGGATGCGGATAAAATGCCTTCCGAGCCCTGGAAATATGGGGCAGAGTGCTTGCCTGGGGGGGCGACGTTGTCTTTTGTAAAAGACCTCCAGGGGAGATAGGCAGGTTGGGACCCCAGCGTCTGGAGCCCTGAGAAGACTTGCACTCGCCCTGCAGCCACCTTGCCCCGCCTGCCTCCAACGTGGCTTCTAACTCCAGCTCCCGGCCTTGGTGAACAGTGGTGTAGGAAGGTCACACTCCCTGACAGCATCTTTAAAGCTCAGGGTCTTCTTTTCCCCTGGACCTCCCCACCCTCCCTTTTGCCAAATCAGCAGGAGCAGCTTTCAACTTTGTGCTTTGTCACTCTGGTCTTTGTACCATGAGCTCCTCTATTCCAAGCCGCTGGGAGATATATTTGTCTTACTTCAAAACAGCCCAAACAGTCAGTGGCCGTTGGGTGAAAGGTACCATGCTAGGGATGAGCTCATTTGTGAGCAGCCCTCTCTGAGGTTCAGATCTGGCTCGTCCAGCACCAGTCAGAGCCTCCTGTGGCTTCCCGTCAGCCTGCTAGGCTGCCCTTGTCCTGCTGTCTGCCGTCCCCACCTCTCACTTCGGTAGAAGAAAGGCTCTGAGTGGCTCCATTACCGTGGGGCCAGGACGAAAGTCAGTGATCATCGTACCTGGGCTCCGAAGGGCTCTCTCCGAGCCTCTGAAAGCCTCAAAGCAGCCTCTATAGACCTCTGTGATGTTTCCGCCAGGGAGCAGGCTGTGTTTAGGATCCGGAGAACTGAACTGAAAACATGCAATTAGCATACACCTCCTCCACTCTTCGAGGCCCCAGCCAAATCTCCCTTTCCCCCCAAATACCAATAATAGATTTAAGATGTTTTCCTTACCTCTGGAAAAATAACGATTATGGCCTTATTATCTTGTTTTTGGGTAAGACAAATTCTTTCATGGGGAGCGGGGAGGGAGGGTCTGGTGGTGAAGGGTGAAGGCAGATGATGGCAGTGGCAGGTTACTCCCCAGAGGCCAAATTTCAATAAAGCCGTGCCCTCCGTGTTCCCTCGCCAATTGAGGACCCAACTTGGAAACATCAGTGACCCTGGTGTTGATTTCAGCGTGTCTGTTTGCTGTTTTGCATTCGTGGCCTTTCCCAATCTTTAATTTTCCTTCCTCTCCTTCTGGGTTGACTGCATGAAAGACAAGAACACAGACAGAAGGACCCAGCAGGGCCTCCATTCCTTCTCATTCCTAAACAGGGTCTCTGGTGCAAGGGGGATTTTTTTCAGATTTGTCGATCACAACTGAAGAAAAAAAAAAAAACTTCTGACAGAGAGTAGGGAGGGATGTGGATACCATTCAGGAGTCAAAAAGAAGAAAAGGGTTGTTTTTTTTTTTTTCTGGATGTTTTGAGTTAAAAACAAATAAACCCAGGCTTCCTGATTGTTGATGTAAGGGGAGAGGTGGGGGGCTGGGGAGGTCACCTGAATCCTGGAGTTTTTAGATATTGTTTAGAAATTACAAGTTGTTTTAGAACATTGTTCTTTCCAAGGTATTATCCCATAATACCTTGAATATAACACTCACAATGTAAATAGTCATCTTCTCTACTTCGTGAAGATCATCCTGAGGTGGGGCGGGGTGCCATCCTCACACTGGGCCTCATTTATAAGGTTCCTTTAGCCTTAGAGGGAAGGTGGGGGGAGAGGCTCTGCCGAATGCCCTCGAGCTGGCAAAAATTGGTTCACACGGGCCCAGGACTCCCCGCTGTCCACGCAGAGCGGTTGAGTACGTGCTGGGCCTGCGCGGCGAAGAGGGGGCGGGGGAACCGGAAGCATGTTCTCTTGGGTCTGTTAAGTCAGCGCCTCCAGGGCGGCTGCCCTGACGCAGTCCACTGACGATGCCACGGCTCCTGGCAGCCTCTCCCTCGGCTCCGGCTGACTCCTCTAACCACCTCCTTGAGGTTTCCTAGGAGACTCTTGATTCTCTCTCCCCCACCATCCTCGGAGACCAAAAATAGATTCTCCTCCCGAGTGCTACGGTTATCCACTGCTGTGTCCCAAACTACGCACAAACTTAATAGTGAAAACAGCTGTCCTTTGACCAGACCTTATAATTTCATGGCTCAGGAGTTCCCACGCGACTCAGCTGAGTGACTCTTCTCTTCCGTGTGGCTTCGATGGTGGTCAGTAGGTGACGTTCGGTTGGCAGATGGGCTCTTCTGGGGGATCCACTCGCATGCCCGGGCTGTGTGGGGATCTCTGGAAGGCTGGGTTCCACTGGGCTGTTGTTGACGGAGTGTCCCGACGTGGCCTCTCCAGCACGGTGGTCTTAAGGTAGGCAAACTCCTCCCACAGCCATACCTCCTGCATAAACTGCACATAATTCCCTCCCCTTGATATGGGCTACTAGCCTTAGTGCTTTGCTTCCAATGAATGGAAGTGATGCAGTGTGACATCTGGGGCTAGGTTAGAAAAGGTGGTACCGTTTCCACCTGGCTCATTCTCTCAGCCTTAGAGTACTGGGCTGAAACATGCAAGCCTGGTGACCCTGAAGCCTGGAGAGAATAGGCAGAGATGCTACAGACAGTTAGAGATGTCCAAAGGCCTCCAGCTGCTGCAGTCCCCAGCCGTTCAAGTCTTCCCAGCCCAGGTGCCAGCCCTACGAGAGAACCTTCGGATCAGCCCAGCCCCCCCACCTTCGAGTCACCAGTGTGGCCAAGTGGAGACAAGCATTCTGAGCATTCTTCACTGGTCTTCAAAATCCATGAGCATAATAAATGGTTGCTAGACATCAGGAAAATTCTGTATAGCTTGTTTTGTAACGATAGTAACTGGAATAGTGACAGCCCAGGGACCCAAGAGTACATGCTCCAGCTAAGAAGAGGAAGACTTCCTAGTCTTTTATGGCCTGGCCTTGGATCACAGTCACTTCTGTACATTATTGGCCCACGCAATCATGACATTCAAGGGGAGACGACACAGAACCCACCTCTTGGGGCAGGAAGGTAACGATTTGCAGCCATATTTTTAATATCTCTACAACCAGTATTCGTCATCTCGATAAATGACAACAGCTTCTACCCAGCTGCTCAAGCCAAAAACCTGGGACTTTATCCCTGCCTCTTCTTCCCCTCTAAATCCAATCCACCAACAATCAGCAAATCTGGGTGAGTCTCCCTCCAAAGTATTTGCACATCCATCCATGTCTCTCCCTCTCTCTCTTGCCCTAGTCAGAGCCCCCAACATCTCATACATGGAGTATGCCCAGAGCTTCCTGCAGACCCTCTGCTCTACTCTTGTTCCTCTACAGTATTATCTACACATCACTAGAGTGATCTTTTCAAACACTATGAATTGGATTCTATCGTTGCCCTACTGGAAGCCCGCAATGACTTTCCACCGTGGTTATGGGGACCGAAATGATCTGCTCCTTCTTTCCACCTCCAATCTCATCCACGTCCTGCTCCTCCATCTCCTACTGCTCATGCCAAGCACCTCCCCACCCCAGGGCCATTCTGCATGTTGTGCTCTTTGCCGGGAATCTTTGTGTGTCTGACTC
Organism: Eumetopias jubatus; assembly: GCF_037043125.1. Taxonomy (NCBI): domain Eukaryota; kingdom Metazoa; phylum Chordata; class Mammalia; order Carnivora; family Otariidae; genus Eumetopias; species Eumetopias jubatus. The sequence goes on from NW_028274810.1 coordinate 114,872,159, forward strand.
CTTCTTGTCCTTTAGGTCATCGCTAAAATGTCACCATATCGGTAAGATCCGCCCTGACCATGCCAGCTAAGAATGTCCACCATTCACCTCCCTTGTGGATAATTCCCTCTTTATATCTTGTTCTTGCTGTTGTTTATGTAGCAGAATTGGAATTTACACACCAACTCAGAAGCAAAAGATGATAATTTCTTCTCTGTAGGTGATCTCATCTTGCTCCAGAGCCTTCCTCGTTCCAGCTGTTGGAGACAGTAATGGGTAATGGGTGGTGGGGAGAAGATAAACTCGGTTTCTTCCCATCTAAAACAGCCCTTTCGGGTACATTCAGTCTCTTGGGAAAATACTCCCTCTATTCGAGGTCTACTCTCTCTGTTCCTCCCCTCTTTACTGTTCCCTTTCCATTCATCTTCCCGGATACTGTCCAAGTACTCAGGGACACTCTGTTTCCCCAGTACAGGGTTCTCCGCCATTTGAAAGCAGAGTGTTCCTACAAAAACATCTGTAAGCCAAAATGATGTAAAGCAAAGAAGCAATTACCCTTCATTCTTATGGAAAATATTTTGAGCATTCACAGACCAAAAAATAACCTCCTTAGTCTTTTCTTATACCTAAGGACACATCTTGCCAAGATGCACAAAATAAACGGAGATAAAGCACAGATGCTCACAGACACAGTTCAAAGCTCGGGGTGGATGCTGGGATGCTGTGTGTAGTTCCAGGGGTAGGAGCTGGGTGGCGCCATTCTCCCCGCTCTGTTACAGCCCCTGTAAGGCACCTCACTGAGCCCCAGGATCTTTCTTTGGGTGGTATCTGGGAACCATCTAATAGGTGAGGGGGGTGGTCTCACCTTCTCTCACCCTTTTCCATATTCTTAAACTGAGGGAAGGCTTTAAAATGACTCACGTAGGGGCACCTGGGTGGTGGCTCAGTTGCTTAAGTGCCTGACTTCTTGATTTCGGCTCAGGTCTCGATCTCAGGGTCTTGGGATCAAGCCCCCACTGTGCTCTGTGCTCAGTGGGTAGTCAGCTTGTCCTTCTGCCCCCCCAGCCCCCGCAAGCGCTCTCTCTCTCTCTTTCAAATAAACAAACAAATAAATAAATAAAATCTAAAAAAAAATAAATAAAGTTACTCATGCAAACTATGAGTACTATGAAAACATGGGAAAGAGTTCCTATCAGTATCTTCTTGTTTCTCCAAAGGGGAAAAAAGAGAGGTGGGTCCTCAGGAACAGAGGCTGGTTCCAAGTTGTTAAAGAACTTCTTTCTAGTCCGTTCAAAGAAAGAATCCCATCTTTAAGGTTTCAGAGAAGCCAGAGACAAAACTGAGTGTTGGAAAGCAGGGGCTCAGTGAGCAGGCAGCTCAGGGCCCCGCTGGGGAAGGGGAAACCGTGCATTAATGAAAGGATAGAAGTTGCAAAATTTCAGAGTTCAAAAAGGACCAGCAAGATGATCCATGCCTGAAGTTTTCAAACTAAAGCCTGCAGAGCTAGGGATGCTGGGGAGCTGCCCGGTGAGGGGGCTGTGGAGTGTCTCTCAACCCCTGTTCCTTTTTCAACTGAAACATTTCTACTGTTTCATGCTTTATGTTGCCTTTCTGCATAAGATTTTGCTTGAAATGTTATGTTGCTGCATGAAATGTGCGGAGCCCTGCTCTGTTCCCATCCACCTGTGTGCAGAGGAGGGAAGGCAGTCCTAGAGAGAATACAACCGTCCCAAGCATACAGCTGGTTGGAGGCAGAAAAGAGATGCGAAGCTGGCAGCTGCCTACTTAGTGTCCAGAAAGGAACAAAGAGGATACGCCCATTCCAGTCTGAATATGTCGGGATTACTGTAGCAATGGAGGTATTCCCTGAGTCAGAGCAAGCGGCCCGGTGGGACCCCACTGGCTTCTCTGCTCACGGCCAGCGCCAGGGCTGACCTGCCACTTCATCTCCATCGGGTGCCACATCTGATTAACCTCCCTGGGACAGGACCAGGATGCTTCAGTTGTTTATTATCTCAGCCAAGGAAGATTTGACAGGGAGAGAAAAATACCTCTTCATACATTTGCATCAAAATGCTCTCCAACCTTTTACTCCAGAGCTGCCTTTGTTTGCCCAAGAGCTCTGTTATCAACTTTCTATAAATCTGGCAGCCACACACTTCATTTGCATATGCCCACGTGGGCTTTATAACATTTTCTAGGTTGTCATGACATTCAGAGAGGTGAGGCAGGAACAACCTGCTTCTTGAGCCTTCCTCTCCTCCTGTGTGCTGATGACCCGGTTCAGGTGTGGGTGCAGGATGGGTGCCGCAGGGGCTACCATTCATTGCGCATGTGCCAGAGTCAGGCACCGTCTGCCGCAGGTGCTCTGCGAACACCTCTCATGCAAACCTCGCCACCGCCCAGAGAGGCGAGTATCTATTAGTTAGAGTAGGCTAGGCTCTGCTGTAGTGATGCATGAACTTTAACAGCTCAGCGGCTTCACGCCGAGAAAGCATATGGGTCGTGCACATCCAGCACCGGGTTGCAAAATGGGATGCCTGAGTCGGGGGGGATCTTCTTTCTCTGGGCGGTAGCTAGTTCACTCTTACCCAGCCTAAAATCAAGCCCATCTGGCTGCCTCTGGGTTGATTCATTCCTCCTTCTTTAGTGGCTAGAAGGCACAAAACATTCATAGCTTTCCTATTGATGAAACTCATACCCTATTTCTTGGGAAATAATGCAGTGGCCTTATGATGATAGGGGGAAGCATCTCTTCCTGCCCAGATTTAAATTATAATGCATTGTATGCTGTGAATGAAATTGAAGAGTATCACACTGCACTTCCTTCTTTTTCTTACCTGGGAGAGGAGATTAGAACTCTCATTGCATCACCCCACCGCAGGTACAGCTCTTTCATGAAAAATGGCGGTACTGATTTCATCTGCTTGGCAGATCTTAGGGGGTGAGAAGCAAGCATTTGCAGCACAAATATGGGGTATAGTAGGTTTGGTAAAACTTTTATTATTAGTTATAAACAATCAGGTTTAATGAAGCACTACATCTGCTCGTAAAAAGTATGATTATTAGGATTGCAGACAAAACATTCCCACTCACAGAAGGCCTAATGGAATGAAAACAGTAATTGCCATGCCAAAAATATTGTTAAGTGTTAAAATTGACACGGGGAAAATGAAACACTTTGCTTAATTTTTGATAACGTTACATGTTGAGACATGACATGCCTGGCATTTCGATTGACACAAAACCTTGTTTTTTTTTTTAGCTCAAACACATTTCCTGTGTTCACACTCTGCTCTGCAATGTGATTTCCTGAAGCTTGGCTTGGCTCCAGCGGATGGTAGAGTACCACAGGTCCAAGTTTTATTTCCTTTCTTCCTGTACATCACCTAAACTCGGGAGTTTTGCTTTGCTGTTGTTTGTCCTTTCAAATGTACGTCTAATACTATGATCTGGATTCCCATTGCTAAAAAATATCAGCTCTCTTCCCAAGAGAATCAACATGCTATGGACAGAAAGTGTAACTCAGGACCCACAGAGATCTGTTAAACCATGTTTCACACAGTGCTCCTAGGATATCTGACACTGTATAAGCGAAATGTAAAATGGCCTGATGTTTTTGGACAATCAAAACATTGCCTAGTCAAATGGCTTATCATTTCTATTTTAATACACCCCCCTGTAATACACTCAGCTTTTTACAAACAAAAGGAAGCCCACAAATTTCAGCCTGTCTACACTCTGAAAGGACCCTCTCCTCAGAGCACTGAAATCAGCACCATTTGAACAAAGCAACCTGTCCTTTTAAGAAAAATCCTGCTATAGAAATGCTATAATTTCCCTGTTACAAAGGAGCCTTTTTCTGAGCACGTAAAGTGCCAGTTTGTTCAGTGTGACCTCTACTTTCATTCTATCAAGGTTGTATCTGATTACAATATAAGACAGATGAAGGGGATGCCATTCTAGGCAAAGAAGAAAAAAAAAGTTTTAGTCTTGGGTCACTTGCAGAAGTGGTTCATCACTTTTATTGGCAATGTTTTCAATAACATTCTGGGGTGGTTCTCCTGTGTCAGTCCAAAAGATCTGTCTGGGGTATATTTTCAGGTGCTTTGATGTGCTTCTTGGAAGTTGACCCACATGGGTAAATGCAGGGTTGGGCTACTGCTTTCCTTCTGGAACAAGTTGGCACAACAGGGGGGAGTCTCGGCAGACATTGTGTCCACACAGCCTCCTGCATCTCTGTGTCATTCTTTTGCCTAAGCCCGTGCTGGGGTCCAAACCCTACAGCCCAAACCCTACAGGAGGTGATGTGGCTCCTGGGGGGGAGGGGAGGGAGGGGACTCCATAAACTGTAAAGGACAATACCAATCTTTTATGTGTATCACTGGAGACAGAAAACCATGTTGGTCAAGAGTCCTTCATGCAGAGGCAATTTCTGAAACCTGGTTCCGCTATTTACTAATTCTTGCTAGCATTCTATATTAATTGTATTAATGTGGGCTAATTAGTTCCCTCAGCCTGTTCCATCATCTACCTCCCGGGGGTGTCAGGAGTTAAATGAGATAATACACATCGTTCGCTAGGCACGGTGCCCAGGACATAGTAAGTGCTCAAGAAATGGCAGGTGTGGTTATTATTTGTGGTTATGGTATTTTTAAGAAGGAGATCAGGCCATGGGGGTTCTTGGCTCCCTGAGAACCGTGGGAGGAAATATAGTTTCCTGTAATAGAAATGACAGGGACATTGGAGTGAGACTTTTATCCTGCTCCCAGTTCTGAGACCTTGGTTAGAGCCCTTTATCTTTCTGTCATTGAGCTTCTCAAGTATTGAAATGGGGATGATACTTTCTACCTCCTAGTGCCTGGCCTGTAGGATGAACTGTAAATGTTCTATGAATGCAGGGATGAGGTAACAAATGTAAAGCACTTGGAATGGAGTATATGTCATATCCTGTTTGGGGGCTGGATTAGCCCCTTCTAAATAGGGAACTGTGATCCCCTCAGCTCTACCTCGAAAGCACAAACCAGCCTGACTGCTGTGCCTCTGCCCAAACCCTCAGCCCCTGCTGGGAGCAGCAAACACCTCCCTCCCATCCCTGTGGCCATTCAGCATTGCCAGCCATTCCCTGCCTAGCAGTCCAGAAGGATCTTTCTAAAAATACGCAGTGAATCATGTTGCTCCCCTGCTTGAACCCTCCAGTAGCTTCTCACTGTCCTCAGAATGAAGCCGTGGCTCCCCGCACCAGCCTGGCCCCTGGTTGCCCATCCAGCCTCATACCTTCTGCTTGTTCCCATCTGGCAGCATTGCTGTCCTTGCTGTTCCACTACCACATCGAGGACTAGACTGTTCCCTCTCCCTGGACTTTCTTTTCACCCAGATCTCTCCCTCTCCCTTCTTTCGGGTTTCAATTCCCAGGTCTTCCTCAAGGAGGCTCCCTAACCGCACCATTTCCCCTCTGCCTCTGGTCAACCTTGGACCACCAGCGCCTTATGGTCTCCGTGGCAGTAGTGGCTTCCAACACTCTCCTCCTTGTGAGCTTGGTTCTTGTCTATCTCCCGTGAATTAAACCTCTCTGAGATCAGGTGCTTCGTGTGTATAGGTCACCCTTGTGTTGCAGAGCCTAGTACAGGTCCTGGTGTATAGTATGTGCTTAATCAATGTTGGCTTGATGAATATTGATTGCTCGCTATGTGCCAGGCACCGGTTAAGCTGTCTGCGACTCAGAGATGAATGGCTGTTTTATTCTCAAAACAGATAAATATTGCAACAGAGGTAAATGTAGGATATTATGGAAGAACAAAGGAAAGACAAAGTCATCTAAATAAGATAAGGTGATGGTGGTCGGAGTAGCAGAATCTTCCCAGGGTGGCCAAAACCTCCAAGACTGTGTACCAAAAGATAATACTCCACTCCCCACCACAAACTGTTGTATGGGTGCAAACAGGTTACATGTGAATGTGCTTTATGTTCCTTTCTTTTCTCTTCCCATGCAAAGCAAGCCCTTAAACTTCAGCCTTTGGCCTCAGGCCTTTGAATTCATGAGGAGACCATGGGTGGTGGGTGTAAAGAACAGAGATGCCGGCTGGGGCCTGAGAAGTAGCTGTTGTCTCTGCAAGGGGATGACCTCACTGTCAGAGCCCTCCAGCCTCACAGCGCCGTCAGGGCGGACGCCGGCACGAGGCTCTCACAGCAAACTTGAGAAGAATAGCCATGAAAAATACTGTGACAAGTTATACAAAGCACTGAGGAATAATCCTGAGTTTCTCAAGAGCGAGGCAATTGTTCTCCCAGTCCTAAAAGCACCTGGGCAAGCAAGGACAGTAAATGTAATAAACTGGGGGGGGGGGGGGGGGGAAGGTTGTCAGCTCAAAAAGGACGAGGGCGATTACCTAGTTCCAGACCTTCATAAAAACCCTTCAGCAAGTAGAAGGAGGGAACGTGGGACAGCAGATGATGCCTCCTTCATGCCTGCTGACCTAGACAAGATCCATAGGCTAAGAAACATCAGGACCATGTCATCATTCTAGTGAATGAAGGTGGGCCTTCGGGGGAGTGACCTGTCATTTTAGAGTCAGCCCAGGACATATTCCACCAGTGGAAAACTTACTGGACTGGGGTCAAGAGACCAGGGTTCTGAGTGTGTTTTTTTGTCTCAGTTACTCTGTGGTTTGAAATAATCTCTCAACGTATTAGTCAGGATACTTAACTCTAGATGCTATCACAAACAATTGCATAAACTTGGCTTCCTAACACATTAAATGTTTGTTTCTGACATCACCATGCAACATGGGTCAGCAAAAGACTTTCTCTCTACCATCACTCAGGGACCCAGGCTAGTGCGCGTGCTATTTTTAGTACATGATTCTCAAGGTCATCCTAAGTATTAATCTCCAAACACAGTTGGGCAAGAAGGGACATGGAGGACCACATGGGATATTAGGGATCTGGGGACTTACGAACTAAAATTACAAATTGTCTCTTTCTCCCGATGTACAATGGGGGAATACGGACGGAAATTCCACAGTAAAATCTCCCATTCAAAAAAGGAGAGGAAAGAAGGCACATAATAGTTGCTTATCCATACCAAAGTAGAAGTCCTGTAGTGTAGAGATTATGACGTTTCCTTGCCCTAGCAGAGAGAGAGGTTCCCAAGACTTTTGTTCTGTGCTTTGGGTAGAACCAACATGTCCATTTTCCTCAATGAGCCCAGCTTTAACCCACTGGGGGAATCCATCCTCGCTCATTTCCTTCGGTGAGCACACCTGAAGTAGGTGCTGAGTAGAAGATCTCCTTGGGGGCTGTACAGTTTCTGGAGATTGCTGGTTGTTTATGGAAGGCTGGAGGAGTGAGAGTTGTTTTAAGTCTCAAATTGTCAGGGATCTTTTTAGTTTGAAATTGTGGTTTCCTTGGTAATACAATCCTCCCAAAACCTTAGTAGACTTCTGATCTTTTTGCTTCCTGTCAGTTCCATGAGCCAATAACAATACCCAAAAATCTCTCCTGAACATATTTTTCAAATCTACTTGTTTTTTGTTTTGTTTTGTTTTGTTTTTTTTTTTTTTTGCTTCTTCACCCCCATGCCTTTCTCTCTTAACTTCATGGTACATGAGACTGTTGGGATTAAGTGAGAAAACCACATTCTTAATCTTATCTTTGTTGCAAGGTTTGTTGGTTTGTTTACTTGCTTGCTTCTTTAAATAAAAGGCTTTCTAAATCTTATTTTCCACCATCTGGAATCTAGAGTCAGTCAGGTTTTCCTGATCCTGCAAGGTCCCGCATTTCTGGACTCTCTCTATTCTCTTTTATTTTTGCTTATAAACCAGCTAAATGGTCCCCTGAGTACATCTTGTTTTTGTCATGCCTTGTCAAACAGCCAGTATTTGCCAAGCACTCCCAACATTCGATTTTCTACCCGAGATGAGGCCATTACTACCTTCAGATATAACCCACAGCAGATGTCCTGTTCCTTGGGCCCATCCTTGTGGCACATACTGAAGCAGTTGGGGTATGTTTCAGAAAAAGATAAAGCCTTTCAGGTGTTCTAAGCAGGAAGGGATTTAATACAGGTGATTAGAATCTTGCTCAGTCATTGCAAGTGCTAGGGAGAAAAGGTCAGGGAATCCACTGCACCCTCCTCCAAACCCTCAGAGGGGGAGATAGACAGTAAATTGCAATTGTATTTATTTATTTAAAATTACAGTTCATGCTATATGAGGAATACATTCTGGAGTACCCTGAGGGTGTACTGCTGAGTAACCTACTATAATCTGGGAAACGAAGAAGAGACTCCTCTTATTTCCTTTGTTCAGGTTTCAGTGCAGGGGAGGGACTAGCATTCCACATTTTCCTGACAGGAGGTTATTGTGACGATTGGCTCTTGTAAGCCATACTGATTAGATAGATGCTGGGTAGCAAAAATTCCAGATAACAACAAAGCATTTTGATTAAAGTATCTGGGCTCAGCACTAATAAGTAAAGTGTTTCACTCCATTACTTCTAAGGTAAAATCTGAACTCTTTAGCATGACAGGTGAGGGTGTTCATGGTCTGACTTCCTACGTCTTGTCTTTTCTATTGTTGGGTACTACTCCTATATTCTGTAACTGTCATACAAAATTAATCTTCAAACTACAAACTTGGCACGTTCTCTCACTCCTCCTTGCTGTGTCCTTGACCCAGAAAGCCTTCACCTTGAGTTCTCCTCTAATCTGAAGGGAAATTTAAAAATATTTTGAACTAAATCAAATTGAGAATCAAACTTATAAAAAATTGTTTGATGTAGTGAAAAGAGTGCTGTAAGATCATTTATTTCGCTGGTTTCACTCGTGAATTCTACAAACATTTAAGGAACAAATGATAGCAGTTGTCCATAATCTCTTTCAGAAAATAGAAGCAGAGAGAACACTCGTAATTCATTCTATGAGGCCAAAATTATCCTAACACCAAAAGCAGTTTAAGAAATTACAACAAAAGGAAGTTATAGCTCAATATCTCCCATGAACATAGACATAAGACTCTTCAACAACGTATTAACAAATCCAATCCAATCATGTGTAAACAGAATTATACACCATGACCAAGTGGGATTTCTTTCAGGGATACAAGACTGGTTTTACATTTCAAAAACAATCAGTGTAAACCACCATATCAACAGGTTTCAGATGAAAGCCCGTATGACCATGTGAATTTATGCAGAAAAAGCTTTTGACAATACTGATTCATGATGAAAACTCTCAGCAATCTAGGAATAAAAGGTAACTTCCTCAACTTGATAGTGAGCAGCTGTAAAATACCCTACAGCTAACATCCTACTTCATAGTGTGAAACTAGGTGCTTTTTCTCCAGATTAGGAACAAGGCAAGATGGCCTCTCCTACCATTCCTATTCAGCATCACACTGGAAGTCCTGGCTAGTGCCATAAGAAAAAACAAAACAAAACAAAAAACAGGAAAAAAAGGAAATAAAAGATATACAGATTGAGAAGGAAGAAATAAAACGGACTTTGTTCACAGATGACATGTTTGTTGATGTAGAAAATCTTTTAAAAAAAAAAAACTTTATTTGAGAAAGAGAGAGAGAGCACATGTTGGGGGGGAGGGGCATAAGGAGAGGGAGAAGCTGACTCCCCACTGAGCAGGAAGCCTGGCACAGGGCTCAATCCCAGGACTCTGAGATCATGACCTGAGCCGAAGGCAGTTGCTTAACTGACTGAGCCACCCAGGCAACCCTGATGTTGAAAATCTTAAAAATAGCCAAAAAATTCCTTATTCTGGAAATAATACGTGATTGTAGCAAGGTTGCAGGATACAGATGAATATAAAGAGTGAATTGCTTTCCTATAAACTGACATTGAACAATGGGAATTTATAATTGAAAAATTAGTATTTATAGTAGGAACCAGAGAATGAATTACTTATGTACAAGATCTGTTTGTACAAGATCTGTATGTGGAGAACTACAGAACACTGATGAAAGAAATCAAAGACCTAAACAAATGGAGAGCTAGTCCATGTTTGCAGGTTGGAAGTGTCAATATTAATATGTTAAGTCAATGTTAAGATGTCAATTCTTTACAACTTGTTCGGTAGATCAATGCAAACTAATACAAATCTCAGTAAGATATTTTGTAGATATCAACAAAATGATTCTAAAGTTTACATGGAAAGGCAAAAGACCAAAACTAGTCAATGCAATACTGAAGAAAAAAACAAAGATGGAGGACTAACAATATCCAATTTCAAGACAAACTCCAAAGCTACAGTAATCAAACAGCATGGTATTGGTGAAAGGATAGACACGTTGGTCAACAGAACAGAATAGAATCCAGAAATGGACCAGCACAAATATAGTTAACGATCTTTGACAAAGGAGCAAGAGAAATTCAAAGGAGAGGGTATCATTTTTTCAACAAATGGTGCTGGAAAAAATGGATATTTATATGCAAAATAATAACAACAACAACAACAACAACAACATAAATACAGGCCTTATATCTTTCATGAAAATGAACCCAAAATGGATCATAGAACCAAATGTAAATAAAAAACTATAAAACTTCTAGAATAAAGTATGGGAGAGAATCTACATTTACTTCACTCTGAAAGATACTGTTAAGATTTTGAAAAGCCAAACCACAGACTGGAAGAAAATACTTATAAAACACATATCTATAAAAGACTTATAACCAAAACATACAAAAAATCCTAGCTCAACAATACAAAAACAAACAATAAATGCACAAATAACTCAAAATCTAAAGAACAAACAACCCAGTTAAAAAATGGGCAAAGGCCTCAGAAGACATTCCTCCAAAGAAGGTATACAAATGGCCAACAAGCACATAAAGTGATGATCCACATCATTAATCATTAGAGACATGTAAATCAAAACTATAATGATATGCCATCTCACACCTGTTGGGGGGGTACCGTTAACAAATGGAAAATACCAAGGACCAGAGAGGATGTGGAGCCATTGGAACCCCTGTGCACTGTGGTGGGCATGTAAAATGGTATAGCCACTATGAAAAATAGTATGGTGGCTCCTCAAAATATTAAACCTAGAATTACTATGTGATCCAGCAATTCCACTTCTGGGTGTATACCCCAAAATATTGAAAGCAGAGACTTAAAGAGATATTTATTTATTTATTTATTAAAGATTTTATTTATTTACTTGAGAGAGAGAGAGAATGAGAGAGAGCGAGAGGGGGGATGGTCAGAGGGAGAAGCAGACCTCCCGCCGAGCAGGGAGCCCGATTTGGAACTCGATCCCAGGACTCCAGGATCATGACCCGTGCCGAAGGCAGTCGCTTAACCAACTGAGCCACCCAGGCGCCCCTTAAAGAGATATTTATACACCCATGTTTATAGCAGCATTATCTGCAATAGTCAAAAGGTGGAAGCAATCCAAATGCCCATTAATAGATGAGTGGATTAAAAAAAAAAAACTGGTATATACATGCAATGAAATATTTCAGCCTTTAAAAGGAAGAAAATTCTGACATACATGACAATACGTATTAACCTTAAAGAAATTATGCTAAGTGAAAAAATCTAAACATAAAAGGACAGATATTTTATGGTTCCACTTATATGAGGTTTCTAAAATAGTCAAATTCATAGAGACAGAAAGTAGATTGATGGCTACCAGAGGCTGTGGGAAGGGGGGATTGGGGAATTATTTTTAAATGGGTGTAGAGTTTTAGTTTGGAAGAGGAAAAAGGTGTTGGAGATGGCTATTGGTAACAGTTGCACAAGAATGTGAATATTCACTTAAAAATGGTTAAAATGGTAAATTTTATGTTACATATATTTTACCACAATTTTTTAAAAGGGCAAAAGACCTGAATATACTTCAGTAAAGAAGATACGCTGAAGGCAAATAAACGTGTGGAAAAATAGTAGATATCATTTGTCATTAGAGAATTACAAATTCAATCAACAGTCAGATACTACTATGAACCTATTAGAGTGGTTAAAATCCAAAAAAATTGGACAATACCAACAAGCATACCTACCACCCCAATGTTGGTTGGTAATGCCATTGTCCAGTAAAAGGAACTAAGATTCCATCTAGAAATAGTTGATTCTAAGACTGGAGCATGAAACATACCAGACAAGCTCTATAATACTATAAATATTTTTTTTTTTAAAGTCACAATGATGGAGGGAAATCTATCAAAAGGACACAGGAGCCAACTGAAAGAACTCCCAATGACCAAAGCTGGGACAATTCAAGCCAAAAATTAAAATTCCCTTGGATTATAACCCAAATTGTAAAATAAATATTCATGGGTCATACTGATATAAATAAATGGTTGAATAAATAAATAAGTGGGGGAGAATAGACAATCCTTCAGTGCAGAAGAATTCTAAATGACTTACATAGATTCTCTGCCCTCCAGGAAATAGAGCACAGTGCATCACTCCTTAAGTGACTTTCTTCTTAAAAGTACAATATGGAAAGGTGGGGAAAAGAGTAACTTCACAGTGGAGAAACCTGACAAACAGTATATCAGCCAGAAGATCAAGGTTAACATTAAAAGTGATGTCATGTTGATAGTATGTACCCTTGATATAATATGATAAAAATGGCACTTTTCCTTTGTAGTATTTCTTTCAAGAAACCCATAACCAAAATCTAATCATGGGGAAAATATCAAACAAATTCCAGTTAAAGGACATCCTACAAAATACCTGATCAGTATTCATCAAAACTGTCATGGTCATTAAAAACAAGGATCATCCAAGAAGCTGTCACAGCCGAGAGGAGCCTAAGGGGACATGATGACTCACTGTATCCTGGGTGGGATCCTAGAAGAGAAAAATTTCATTAGGTCAAAACCACAATTATATGGTCAATTAATCTTTGACAAAGCAGAAAGGAATAGCCAACGGAAAAAAGACAGTCTCTTCAACAAATGGTGTGGAGAAAATTGGACAGCAACATGCAAAAGAATGAAACTGGACCACGTCCTTATACCATAAACAAAAATAAATTCAAAATGGTTGAAAGACCTAAATGTGAGACCTGAAACCATACAAATCCTAGAAGAGAATACAGGGAGTAACTTCTTTGACATAGGCCATAGCAACTAACTTCTTTCTAGATATGTCTCCTGAGGCAAGGAACACAAAGGCAAAAATAAACCATTGGGACATCATCAAAATGAAAAGCCTCTTCACAACAAAGGAAACAACCAGAAAAACTGAAAGGCAACCTATTGAATGGGAGAAAATATTTGCAAATGACATATTTGATAAAGGGTTAGTATCTAAACTATATAAAGAACTTATAAAACTCAACACCCAAAAAACAAATAATCCAACTAAAAAATGAGCAGAAGAGATGAATGGACATTTCTCCAAAGAAGACATCAAAATGGTCAACAGACACATGGAAAAATGCTCAACATCACTAGTCACCGGGGAAATGCAAATCAAAGCTACAATGCAATACCACTTCACACCTCTCAGAATGGCTAACATCAACAACACAAGAAACAATAGGAGTTGGCAAGGATGTGGAGAAAAAGGAACCCTCATGCACTGTTGGTGAGAATGCAAACTCATGAAGCCACTATGGAAAACAGTGTGGAGGGTCCTCAAAAAGTTGAAAATAGGATTACCTTATGATCCAGGAATCACACTACTGTGTCTTTACCCAAAGAATACAGGAACACTAATTCAAAAGGATACGTGCACCCCTACGTTTATAGCAACATTATTTACAATAGCCATATTATAGAAGCAGCTCAAGTGTCCATCAACAAACGAATGGATAAAGAAGATGTGGTATATATACACAATGGAATATTACTCAGCCATCAAAAAGAATGAAATCTTGCCATTTGTAATGACATGGATGGAGCTAGAGAATATTATGATAAGTGAAATAAGTCAGTCAGAGAAAGAAAAATACCATATGATTTCACTCATATGTGGAATTTAAGAAACAAACAAGTAAAGGAAAAAAAATGGCAGAGAGGCAATTCAAGAAACAGACTCTTAAATATAGACAACAGACAATGGTTGGTGGGGGGATGGGTTAAATAGGCAATGGGGATTAAGGAATGCACTTGTCCATGATGAGCACTGAGTGATGTGTGGAGTTGTTGAATCACTATATCATACACCTGAAACTAATATAACACTGTGTTAACTAACTGGAAGTAAAATAAAAACTTAAAAAAAATAAACACACACACAAATAAAATTATTATTGATACAGTTGCAAAAAAAGACTAAGGAAATCTAAATAAAACACAGACTCCAGTTAATGATAATGTATGTAACAACACTGGTTTAATTACAACAAATGTACTATTACTAAATGTAATGCATTAATAGTAGGGAAATTGAATGTAGAGTATATGGGAACTTTCTGTATTATCTTCACAATTTTTCTGTAAATCTAGAACTATTCTAAATTTAAAATTATTTTTAAAAAGTAAAAGATAACATATTTGACAAATTCCACAATGAATAAAGTTGAAAACAATTAAATTGCTGGAATAGATTACTGTCAATATTTTCATGAACATTCAGAATATAGAAAGATCTTTTGTTTAATCATTTAGAAAACCAAGAGGTACAATAGAAAAATAGGCAGAGTCATAAAAGAAACACATACGTCCGGAAACACATGGAAAAATACTCAACTTCTCTAATTACTAAAGACACTCAAATGGAAATAAGGTAACATTTTTCACCTCTCAGTTCGGCAAAGATTAAAGATTGATAATCTTGGGCTGGAAAGACGTATGGAGATACGCATATTCAGGCACTGTTGATGGGGGAAGAATTGGTTAAGACTTTTTAGAAGGAAATTTGACAATAGCCATCAAACTTTAAAATGTACCCTTGGCTCAAGTTCTGCTTCTCTGAAAACATTCTAGATAAAGAATCATTCTTGGGCACAAGTACGTGAATTCTAGGATATGAACTAGAAATTTATTTTTAACATTGAAACGTGGAAACAACCTAACTGCCCATTAAAAGGGAAATGGTTCTACAATGCGTGGCCTGTGTGGGGTTGGGGCGGGGGGATCCTGCATCTGTGCAGTCAGGCACCGCAGCGAACTATGGCTAATATTTTAAGAGAAAACAGCAATTTGCAGAACCACGATTATGTTGTTATCTCCTGTGCAAGTTTGAGGGCTCGGAGAACAATGGCAAGCACATGCAATGCTAGGTTAAATCTGTCCCGTCGGGGAGGGGACAGGATTTGAGGGACTTTCTTGCCCTTTGCTATGTATTTTAGAATTACTGGAAATTTTCCCAATGAAAACGTATTCATGTTTCTTGTGATACTAAGAAAAAAGTCAAACAAGAAGAAAGACGAAAGGTAGACAGACCAGATCACAGTGACTTCATTCCGTCTGAAGTTACCTGGGCGCCTCTCCTAGTCCATCAGCCCCCCTGCCCCAGGTTTCAGAAACCATCAAGGTCTAAGGCATAGCCCTACCTCTGTTATCATGGCTTACTGGAATGGTTGGCCGTTCAGCTCTCAAAAGTGTATCTCAGACCAACAGTGACCACTCACGTAAACAGCCAGCGTCTCTCAAGATCTGGAGATGTGTATCTATGGGAGCTCACACACACATTCGTGAGCCCACAAGACATGTGAACTATTAACACACCTCCTGTTGATCACACATCTCGGTGTGCTAGCAACGGTAACACAAACTACAGTAGACTGTAAGATTTTCAGAAAATCCACAATTATCAAGAGCCTGTTTATGAGGCAAGTTTTGTTTCTGCCCACACAGGATTTTTTGATGGTTCTCTTCTATTACAGCTGATTGTATCAACAGAGGGCTTTTTCTAAGGTGCTGTGTGGACGTATCCATCCTAATGCTGCAAAGTAATCCCACCCCACCCCACAACTCTGTGGCTTAAAACAACAGACATTTATGTTTCTCTCAAGCCCGTGGATCAGCTTGGATCAGTTCTGCTAATCCAGCCAGGTTTGGCTCATCTTGGCTGGGAGGCTCACTCATGTGTCTGCAGTCAGCTGACACATCCTCTGGGAGCTGTTGATTTAGGATAGAGAAGCCAGTTTTAGAAAATAAAACTACTGGCCACTCACTTATATTTGATCAGTTTCAGATAAACAATCATCTTTTAATATGTTATGTTCCAAGCAATTACTTGTCCCACGCAGCCTGATCTAGAAGGTCCTCAAATAAAATGACCCAACTCTCTTCATTTTTCTCTCATCCCTCCAGAAAGCCAGCTGGGAGAGGAAAGAGCCTTCGCTTGCATAAAGTTTTCCAACATCCCAATGGTCAGAGTAAGTCACATGGATGTGCCCATCTTGAGAATGGGAGGGAGCTACAAGTTATAGGGCAAAGGTCATAGACACAGGGAGGTCATTACATAGGCCTTCAATGCTACGGTAACATAGGATTCCAGGGACCTTCTCCTAAGGATTCAAGAGATGACCCTGAGGAAGAAGTCCATCTCTGATTACCTGGAAACTCTAAGTGAATGAGGCTCTGCTACCCAGCAGAGGGCGGGCTACAGAGTAAGCAATAGATAAATGTTTGTGACTTGAACTTAAGGCTGAGTCTAAATAGGGTCTGTTTTGCGGTCAAAATGATTTTATTTTTTTAACTTGAAAAGATGTGTAAAGAAGCATCCAGGAGTACACGTGGACTCCCTCAGTACTGAGTGTCTGTGGAGTTGAGATGGGTGTAGGGAGGGTCTAGACTGATGTGTCAGCTTCCAGGCCCGAAGGTGGTCCCCATCTTTCCAGCCACTTGCCAAACAGGTTTTACCATTAACAGACCACATGTTCTTTGAGAAGTCACAGGACCTCTCAGGGACTTTGTTTTACTCTGTAAAATTAGGTGCATGGAAAAGACCAGGGGCTTCCCAACTTTTGTTCCCTGCAAAACACTTTCTTTGACAAATGTTTGCATGGAAGACTACTACATAAAAGGGAATTAAAACTTATTCTGCGTAGCTTAAGTGGTCCTTGAGAAGACTTAGTGGATTCCATTTGATCCTCAAAGCACACCTTGAAGTATCTGGACCAGATAGTTTTTATATGTCCTTTTTGAACATTGAGAATTACAGAAATGACATGCTAGAAGGGACTCTTATCTGCCATTTTACTTCCTACAAAAGTTTCTGCTAGTCTGTAGGGAAATGAGAATAAGGGCCACATCAGGATAGTTCTTGTGAATGGTAATCCCAGCCCTAAAGTTGTGCAGTGCACAACCTGTACAGTCATTCACAGCTGTCCTGAATGGGTTGTGCATTTTTCTAAGGCCCTCCCCTTGCGTGTTTTGCAGGGAATGTCCTTCATCTGATGTTAAGTTCTTTCCACTCTGGGGGGCTTTTGAGGGAATGCTGAAATATCCTCTCTCTGTAATACTTTATGGAATAATTTTTTAACTTTTTTTTTATGTTCTCAATTTACAAAACACAAAATCGGCCACCCTATGTCTGTCTTCAAAATATTATCCAAAATTTTACTGATACATCAAATTCCAAATTCTGGGAACCAATGGGTGGAATGTAGGACTTCCTCCCCTACAGCTCCCCTAGTGGAGGGTGCTCACGCTATAGAAGTCTGGACTGTGAAGTCTCCTCCTTAAGTGGAACAGGAAACAGTCTGGTTCTTATCTGTACTTCAAGAACAATCATGGGGCAGGGATATATTTCTAGTAAAAGGATCTTTACCTGACGTGTGGAGTCTGGATTATGGTTCTAGCCCTACCACTTAGTAGGTCATGTAACTGGTCCTCAGTTTGCTAATCAAGATAGGAGAAATAAGCCCAGCCTCTACTTACTCGCAAGAGTATGGTGAGCTTTAAAGAAACTAATGAACAGAAGTGCCCATTGAAAGTAAAAAACATCCTAGAAATATAAGTTAGGACCCGATTGTTAAAAATAGCAATGCTGATAATGTTGAGATCATTCCTATTTGGGTCCTTCCTGCGGGCTCCAGGGTCACCTGCTGTGGGAGGCCCCTGGGGAGCCAGCCACTCTCCACTGAGCCATATCTGCCTCGGAGACCCCGTCTGTGCCCTTGTCTCTCCTTCTGCAAAGTCAAACGTTAATATGCCCAGCTCCTTTGTGCTCCTTGTTAATAGAAGTCCTTGTCTTTCAGCAGTGGCCTTGCTTGCTGTCATCAGAAAAGGACATGTGGGGCCGTTTTGCATTACTCCAAGTGACAGGCTGAAAGTGCTCCCTCCCCTCACTAGCCTTGGATTTACTTTTGAGTGGGAAGAGCAGGACTTGCCCCCACAACTCCATCCTGTATCACGTGACCCTGGGACATGACAAGTATGCCAAACGAATGAGTGAGCCAAATGATGGTGGTGATGAGGATGACAAAGACCACTTCATTCTAAGAGCTCTATATTAATTCATTCAATTCTCACCCCAACTCTGAGGCAGGAACTTCGTTATCCCCATGTTAGAGGTGAGGAAATGAGATACCGTGAGATCCAAAGCTAAGAAGCTTTGGGGTTGAGATTTAAACACAAACAGTCCTTGGGTCTAAAACATGGGCACTTAGAGCAACTAAACTACATTGTGCTGCCTCATTAAAAAAAAAAAATAGAGCAAGAATTTTAAAATGGATGGATTGCATGTTCCCTCTTTCAGTCCTGACTCTGCCTCATCAAATATCTCATAGTACCCTGAACATATTTATTCCCTCACATACCCTAGGTCCTTGCATGTGCTTTCCCCTTCGTCTGGAGAATATCTGTCCAATTTCACCTGGATGAATTCTGGCCCTTTTCATGAATTAGCTCAAAGGTCCTTTCCTCAAGGCAGCCTTCCAAGAACATTTCTTCCTCTGGGTTCCCACGGCCTCCAGAGAACTGGGTCTTACAGCTCAGCACAGTGCCCCGTCTTTGTCTGCTTACATATCCTGGGGATTTTTATCCTTACTTGACTTTGGAGCCAGATTCCCTGAAATCAAATCCTGCCTCTGCCACTTGCTAGCAGTGTGACCTTCGGAAGCTGACCTAAACCTCCTTGCCTCAGTATTTTTATCTGTGAAATGGGACTGATAATGTTGTGAGGATTAAATACATCCATTTCAGTAAAGCACTTAGAATAGTGTCTGGCATAGAGCGAGGGTTTTACATTTATTTACCACAAAACTCCAAACTCTTTAGAGCTGAAACCACATCTTATTGTTTTAGTCCCCAGTGTTGGTACAGTATCTGGCATATAGGCACTCAACAAATACTGGTAGGCTAGCTGAATACATGTGTTAGAAGCTCCTGGGAGAAGGCACAGGGACACACAGGCACACCGAAGAGACAAAGAAAAATTCCTTCCAAAAGGCAAGAGAGGGTGCAGAGTACAAATGTCCCAGTTGAATCCCAGGTAAGTGGGTGGGGTAGGAAAGAATAGTAGGCAGCATTATGGAAGAAAGTAATGATAATACACATTCTCACAAGTAAAATGATGGTGGCAGGTTGGAATGGGCATGGCTGATGAAGACCAATATGGAATAGGGAAGACTAATATGGTATGGCTATCCCTGCTCTGGTGCTGAGGTTAGGGAGACTTGCTCTATTATCTATGGGCTGGGTGTCTGTAGGCAAGCTTATGACCCCCCAAAATGCTGAGTCCTCCTATCTGCCAAGTGGGGGGCAGGAATTAGCAGTTGTTATAGACTGATTATTTGTGTCTTCTCCAAAATTCACGTAGTGAAGTGCTAGCCCCCAATGTGATGGTATTTGGGGGTGGGGCCTTTGGTAGGTGATTAGGTTGTGAAGGAAGGGCCCTGGTCTGATGGGATTTGAACCCCAGGAAAGGCCACATGAGGACATAGTGATCTCAGACTTCCACCTCCAGAACTGTGAGAAAGCATTGTGTTGTTTTTGCCGCCTAGTATGGTCTATGGTATTTTATTATGACAGCCTGACCTGGTTGAAGCAGCAATCCAGTCTCTTTCATCTTTCTGTAACTTGCTTTTTTCTCTCAGCAGTATGCTTTGAGATATACCTGCATCCCCCCATCCCCCATGTATCAGTACATTTGTTTTATCTTCTGTGTGGGATCCCATTGCACCATAAGACCGTAAGTCATTGATACAGTCCCTTATGGAAGGACAGTTAGGGAGTTTCCAATGTGTTTGCTTTTACAAAACCCATGACAATGAACTTCTATGTGCCTGTCTTCTATGCCCACATCAAAGTGTTCCTCTGAAGAGTATACCTATGAGTGGATAGCTGGGAATTGCTTATGCATATGCTTTATTAGTGATTGCCAAATGGCTCTGCAAAGTCGGTCGCACCAATTTATACTCCCAAGCTGGGAGGTTTTAGAATGTCTTTGAACATGGATGTTCTGTGAATTTATCATCTCCTCTCTTCCCTGCAAATGTCTTGTGTTCTTCTGGAAGGAAGCAAAGCACCTTGAGACCTTGGGAGTATGCGGCTGTACAGTAAAAGTAAGGCTGTTTACCAGAGCCCAGAGAAGGACCCCACCTTAGAAGGACAATTATGGGTAATGAAAAAGCTTTGTTTCTAGCTCTGCCAGTAATCGCCTGATACTTTGGGCAGGTCCTCACCTCTCAGTGCCTGGGCAGCCAGGCGGTCTTGTTTAAATTAAGTACTGGGGGCTGCATGAGATACAAGGAGTTGCTCGCCAGTGTACCACATATTCACTGAACCGCTGCCATGTGCAGGCAGCTGCACAAAGCAATGGAGGACATCCAGGTGGCACCATCTCTGACCCCTCTCTCTAGCGGTCCTAGAGGACAAACTCTGGAGGTAGGTGATTGCTAATGTGGGCAGAGGCTTGGTTGTTCAAAGAGGCCACCAGAAACTCCAGGCTGTCTTACTTTTCCATTCCATCATTTAGTCTCTTCATTTTCATGTTTGTCACTTGATGGTTGCAAAGTGGCTGATACAGCTTCAGGCATCACACCATGTTTAAGGCAATAAAAAGGGAGCAGAAGCAATTCCAAATGGTGATGTCCTCTTCGTTAGGAAAGCAAAGCTTTCTCAGAAGTGTCCAACGGTCTTCCCTTTGCATCCTGTTGAACAGCACCACATCTCATTGTCGCTCCTAGCTACAAGAGAGGCTGGGTAAGTATCAGGCTCTCCAGCCTCCACAATGGAAGGTGGTGAGGAAAAGTGGTAGTGTGGGTGGGGGGTACAGGTGGGAACGACCACAGTGTCTGTCATGTATGCTGTAATAGCATCTGAACTTTTTCTCTGCAGCACTTACTACACTAGAATTTAGAAATGACTTGTATGTTTTAATGTTGGATGATCCATGAGGGCAAAACTGAGTCCACATTCCCACATTTCCTAGCACAGTCCATGGCTCAAATTAGTTAATGAATGTCTTCTGTGAGTTATGGAACACTTTCTGCACTCTTTCAAAAGAAGTTCACTTTTTCAGATTCCACACCCACAAAGTTCTCCTTAACTCTCTCTTGAGGCTTCCTCTGAGGGGCACCCATCACTCTCCTCCCTCTCCCACTGACCCTTGCTCCAGACTGCCCCCTAAGAACAATCACCTGTGACCCTTTGATAAGATAAGGAGAGTAGACTATGGCTGGTCCAGACACTAACTGAAAAGCTGGATGTGGGTTTGGTTTCTCTTAACTTTGGCCAAATCAGGGGCAAGCTGGCAGCTTGAAGGGTGTGGTGGAGAGGTGATAGCTGCAGTTTGGGGGAGCACAGACTCACCTATCTTTGGGGGACAGGGAGAAGAAGTTGTCAGAGTTGAAGATGTAGGCTGTGATTGCGGAGTCATGAGTTTAAGTCCAGCAAGAGTTTAAGCTTAGAACAATCTGGTCAAAAATACACTAGAGGTCTGGGAAATTGTCCAGAACACTGTCTCTACTTTGTAGGCCATGGTTGCTTGGAACAAGTGGGGATCGAGCTGGGTTAGTGGGCCAGGAGACACTTGACATGGCCTCTCCTCTCATGGGGCTTAAGGTAAATGAGAAAAAGACTAAACAGTGATAATAGCACAAGGTGGGCCGTGATAGGCAGCCACAGTGTGCTTTGGGTATCCTTGGTGGTGAGATCCTTTAGCACTGGCATTTCTCTTTGGACAGAGGGAATAGGAAGGGCAGGTTTTCTGGAAATTGGGGGACCAGTGGCTCTGTAACAAGTAGAATTCAAAGTGAGAAACTTCACATTATCAGAGTAGAGCCCCATACACGCAGGCTTCTCTGAGTAGTTTTGCCAGAGCAAGAGCTTGTCCTGGTTCTGGTCAGGCCCTGTCATGCACTCCCTCCAGGTCCTGACCTGAGTCATCAACTTTATCCAGAGAAATTGAGAACTGTGGCAAAGCCTCAGTAAAATAGTGTATAGCAGAAATTGATGAGCTGATCCTAAAATTCCCAAGGAAATGCAAAATTCCCAGAAAGCCAAGATAATCTAAGATGGAAAATGAACAAAGATGAAGGACTTACACTTTCTGATTTCGAAACTCACTAGAAATCTACAGGTTATTAAGGCAATGTGGTACTACCATAAGGATAGACATGTAGATCAATGGAATAGAACTGAAAGTCCAAAAATAAGTCCAAACATTTATGGTTAACTGATTTGTAACAAGAATATCAAGACAATTCAATTGGAGAAAGAATAGTCTTTTCAAAAAAAAAAAAAAGTGGCACTGATACAACTAGATACCCATATACAAAAGAATGGACCCCTACCTCATACAGTATATAAAAATCAACTCAGGACGAACCATAGACTGAAAACGAATCATAGATCAAATCATAAAAGATGAAACTATAAAGCCTTCAGAGGAAAAGATAGATGTAAATCTTTGCAATCTTGGATCAGGCAATGGTTTCTTAGATATACCACTAAATGGATAGTGAAGAAAGAAAAAAATAGAAATATTCATTAAATAAATTATTCATTAAAATAAAAAACTTGAACAAAGAACTTGTGTACTATCAAGGAAGTTAAAAGACAACCCACAGAAAGGGAAAAAATTGCAAATTATATATCTGTTAAGGGACTAGTATTCAGAATGCATAAAGAATTCTTTCAACTCAGTAACATGATAAATACCTATTTTTTAAAATGGTCGAAGGATTTAAATGGATATTTCTGCAGAGAAGATATACAAATGGCCAATAAACATATGAAATGATGCTTCACATCATTAGCCACTAGGGAAATGCAAATCAAAATCACAATGAAATTTCACTTCATACCCTCTAGCATGGTATTATGGACTAAATGCTTGTGTCCCCCCTAAATTGATAGGCTGAAGCCCTATCCCCAGTGTGATGGTGTTACAAGGTGGGGCTTTTGGAGGCAATTAGATTAATCATGAGGGTGGAGGGTGGAGGGATTAGTGTCCTTATCAGAAGAGACATGGGAGAGATGATCTCTCTCTTTTGCATGCAAGGACATATCAAGAAAACAGCTACCTGAAAACTAGGAAGAGAAACCTCACCAGATCCTGAATCTGTTGGCACCTTGATCTTGGACTTTGCAGCAACTAGAACTCTGAGAAACAAATGTTTGTTGTTTAAGATCCCCAGTCTACTGTGTTTATATTATAGCAGCCTGAACTGAGGCAGATGGCTGTAATACACAGACAATAGCAAGTGTCAGCATGTAGAGAAATTGAAACTCTCATACGTTGCTGGTGGGAAAGTAAAATGGTGCATCCACTTTGTAAAACAATTTGCAGTTCTTCCTATAGTCAAACGTAGATTTACCATACGACCCAGCCGTTCTACTCTTAGGCGTATACTCAAAAGAATTAAGACAAGTGTTCAAACAAAAATTTGTATATGAATATTCACAGCAGTGTTGTTCATAAATTGCCAAAGAGTGGAAACAACCGAATTGGTTGATAGATAGACAAATGTGGTATATCCATACAAAGGAATAATATTTAACCATAGAAAGGAATGAAGTAATGATACAGTGTAGATGTGCCTTGAAAACATTATGCTAATTGAAAGAAACCAGACACAAAAGACCACATATTTTGTGATTCTATTTATACAAAATGGTCAGCATAGGCAAATCTGTAGAGCCACAAAGCAAATTAGTGATTATCAGGGGAGGAGGGAGGGAGAAATGTAACTGACTGCTCACAGGTGCTGGGTTTCTTGTAGAGTGGTGACAATATTCTAGAATTAGATAGCGGTGATGGGTGCATAATAATTTTATGGTTTGTGAATTATACCTTAATAACAGCAACAAAAATAATACAAAGATAGAATAGGGCAGAGTTTCCCTGAACCCTGGATTTGTTAAATTTTCAATGTTTCAAAATAATTTGGGGTCTGACAAGGTTTGCCAATTGTTTAAAAGTTTTACTAAATAACACGTTAAATGAAAACCACACAAACTCTACTATCTACTACCACTCTAATTTCTTTTAGAAAGAATATTCTGATTTCTAAGCATACTCTTAGAACAAAGCTCAGTTCTTTAAATTGACTAACTTAGCTTTGTGAAAAACACACTACACTCATGCGTTCATTCCAAAATGCTGGTGGAGAATTTAGCCCATATCGGGCACCATGCTTGGCTTTGGGCAGGGCTGATCATCTGCTGGAACCCCCTGGTACAGCGAACTGACCCTCCTCTGCTCTGATTGGCAAGGACCCGCTGTGCCATATTTTGAAAATCACCCTTCCTCCTGGACATCCAGAGGTGAACCAAACAAACACGGTTCTTTTCTCATGGAAAATATCAGCTTGTAGGGAGCCATCTACATAAATCTATAATTAATGATTTGGACAAATGCTCTGAAGGACAGGAATTGAAACAACAGAGGATTCACTTACAGTGTAACAAGAGAGAGCTCCCAGATGCTTTTCCTCATTTCACCTTGGACTGGTGAAAACCTCACAGGTCTGCGCGGATCTGATTCTGGGAAACAGGGAGTAGGGAAAAGGGCTCCCTGAGAAATGTGTGAAGTGACGAGTGTTACTGGAGGATGTCGGATTACGGTGGAAGTTGTTTGCACTACATCGCCGAGGTGTCTCTGTCCTGTGCCACCTGCTTGGGCAATCTTTCAAAGTGAGAAGCCAATCTGGTGGGAACAGTTGGACAAGAAGGTGTGATCTGTGAGCTTGTTACATTTCTTGTCACTCTCCCAGGGAAGCCAAGAAACCTTGCCTGACCGCCATCCCCTTTTTTTTTAATTTTATTTTATTATGGTATGTTAATCACCATACATTACATCATTAGTTTTTGATGTAGTGTTCCGTGATTCATTGTTTGCGTATAACACCCAGTGCTCCATGCAGTACGTGCCCTCCTTAATACCCATCACCAGGCTAACCCATCCCCCCACCCCCTCCCCTCTAGAGCCCTCAGTTTGTTTCTCAGAGTCCATCGTCTCTCATGGTTCGTCTCCCCTGCCATCCCTTTTATCCAACCAGCATCTTGCAGGCAGCAACGTGTTCCTCCAGAGACAATGGGAGGAGGAGGAGGAGCGGGAGGAGGTGGAGAAAGGGATGTGGACAGATTGCCTCCCATGTCATGTGTCCTACCAGCTCCTCTCTTGACCACAGTTACCTGAGCTCCTTCAGATGGTCACAGAGAGTGGGCTGGGCTGGGCTGGGCTGGGCTACAGACCCATAAGGAGATACGGCTTCCCTGTGCTAGAGCCTAGGCCTTGTTTCCTGAGCCAAGAGCAAAGCCAAGAGCTGGAAGAGTGAACCAAGGCCAGGTCTGCGAGGAAAGCCAAGTTCCATTTTCAGTTAAGCACAGAGGGACACCACTTTCTTCTAGGTGGGAGTGTCAGAGCCTGAATCAAGGGACCTGGAGTCTATGGGTCTTGCTCTCATTTTACAGAGGATTAAATAAGTCAATCCTCTACCCAATAATCTTTGTATACCTGATATAATTCAACAAAAAAACCTGGTTGACACTATAAAAAAATCATGAAGCACAAATAACCATATTTGAACGACTTGAATGTTTGTCCAAATTAAAAAGAAAATTCTTTAGGCCAGGGGGCCAGTGACTATGATCCTTGGGCCAAATCCAACCCACAGCCTATGTTGTAAATAGTTTGATTGGAGCCCAACCACACCCATTCATATATGTAGGGTCCACGGCAAAGCTGAGCAGTTGTGACAGAAATCCTATGGCTTGAAAAGCCTAAAATGGTGACAATCTGGCCTTTCACAGGGTAAGTTTGTTGACCCTTGCTCTAGGTCTTTGGTACACTTAACTTCGTCTACCTAGACATATTGTATTCATTCATTCATTCATTCATTCAAGCAACAAATGCTAATATGAAATGTGCCAGAGCCTGGGAGGGAGAACCAGAAGATCCCAGTCTTGCCTTCAGAGAGCTCTTGGTTGTTGCTGGGTAGGTGGTAATTACCACGGAGATCGTAGGCAGAGTGGGCTGCTGCAGAGGTGCCAGAAGGACACCCAACCCAGGCGAGCCGGGTGGGAGGTCAGGGTGGGCTTCCAGGTGACACGGCCTCTGTCTGCTGAGTTTGCCTGAGAATCTGTCCTGCCTATCCACTCAAAATGAGGGCCCTGGGCCAGCAGCCTGAGATCATCTGAGTGTGTGTTAACAGCACAGACTCTCCACCACCTGTCCATTCCCCCCTCCTCGGGCAAGAATCTATATTTTAACAAGCTCCTCAGGTAATTTGCACATTATGTGTAAAAAGCTTTGATTTAGGCAAAGTATGTTCCAATCACAATCACTTGTGCCCCCACCAGAATAGTCTCACACTGGCCATGGCCTTTAAAAAGGGCCCTGGGGGGGCGGGAAGGGCCCTGGGAGCACCTGGGTGGCTCAGATCATGATCTCAGGGTTGTAAGATAGAGTTCCCACGCTCAGCGGGGAGTCTGCTTGAGATTCTTTCCTTCTCCCTCTGCCTCTCCCCTGTTCACGCTCACTCTCTCTCTCTCTCAGATAAATAAATAAAATCTTGAAAGGAAGAAAGGAAGGAAGGGAGAGAGAGAGGGAAGGAAAGAAAAAGAAAGAAGGAAAAGAAAGAAAAGAAAGAAAGAAAAAGAAAGAAAGAAAGAAAGAAAGAAAAAGAAAGGAAGAAAGAAAGAAAGGAGAGAGGGACAGAGGGAGGGAGAGAGGAAGGAAGGAAGGAAAGGAGAAAGAAAGAAAAGAGAGAAAGAAAAAGAAAGAAAGGAAAGAAAAAGAAAGAGAGAGAGAGAAAGAAAAAGAAAGAAAGAAAAAGAAAGAAAGGAAGGAAGAAAAAGAAAGAAAGGAAGAGAAAGAAAAAAAAGAAAGAAAGAAAAAGAAAGAAAGAAAGAAAGAAAGAAAAAGAAAGAAAGAAAGAAGAAAGAAAGAAAGAAAGAAAGAAAGAAAGAAAGAAAAGAAAGAGAAAGAAAGAAAGAAAGAAAGAAAAAGAAAAAGAAAGAAAGAAGAAAGAAAGAAAGAAAGAAGAAAGAAAGAAAAAGAAAGAAAGAAAGAAGAAAGAAAGAAAGAAAGAAAGAAAAGAAAGAGAAAGAAAGAAAGAAAGAAAAAGAAAGAAAAAGAAAGAAGAAAGAAAGAAAGAAAGAAAGAAAGAAGAAAGAAAGAAAGAAAGAAGAAAGAAAGAAAGAAAGAAAGAAAGAAAGAAAGAAAGAAAGAAAGAAAGAAAGAAAGAAAGAAAGAAAGAAAGAAAGAAAGAAAGAAAGAAAGAAAGAAAGAAAGAAAGAAAGAAGAAAGAAAGAAAGAAAGAAAGAAAGAAAGGCTCTGGGTTTGTGGCAAATGGATTTTTTCCCAGTGGAGCCTCAGTCTTTGAGGGTGTGGCAGGTCCACAGGCACCGGTGGGGTGGGCGGGGCTCAGGAGGTGGGCTCCACGAGGAAGGAGAGAAACTTGATTGTGGTGTCTGAGCCAGAGTCCTTATAGATGCTGCAGTTCAGACAGAGAAAACCGCAGTCAGTTGTCAAGGTGAGAGGTCAGGAATGTGGCCAGACATGGGGGATGACATCAAGGGTGGGGAGCCTAGGGAACCCAGACAGGGTTGAAGAGAAAAACAAAGCAAAGAGGGACGGGATGAACATCACCAACCAAACCCTGGGAGCCTCAGGGCGCCTTGTCTGAAGCCCAGGGATGGCACCCGGGGATGGGTGGGGCTGCTTTAAGGAGAGGGTCAAGTCACCCAGGGGGAAAGAGTCCCAGAGAGTGAGCTCGATTGTGTCTGGGCAGACTTGGGAGCCCATCCGCAGCAGACTGACTTGGCTCACACAGGGCCTGTACCCCAGAGAAGGATCCCAGAGGACTCCTTGCTGCTGGGCAGTGCCCAGGTCTTCCTGCAAGTTTAGGATGTTTTCAGTGATGGCTCGGGGGTGACCCGAGGACTCTTCTCCGTCTCTTTTGGCCTTGCCTGCTGCTTAGATGGGGGCGCTGACACCGGGGTCCCTGGCATTCTCCTCCTCCTCTGTCAGGACTGGCATGCCTCCCAGCTCCGCACCCGCTCTTCGTGCCAGTCATCTTTCAGTGAGGCACTGTCATGTCTCACCAGGCGCTTTTGTCACCTTCTGGGCCAGTTCAACAAGGATTCATTATCCCCCCACCCCAGCCCTCTTTTCCAGACTTCCTTGAGGATAAGCATCACCGGGTACTCCTGTCATAATGAACAGACTTGAAAAAGTAGCAGGCTTTGGGGGCCCAGCTGAGAAGCCCCCAGCGATCTGTAAGTTTAAGGAGTGCCTTGGAGGATTTTTATCTTCAGGGAGCTTGGGGAACACTGGGGAGTTAGGAATGCGGGTGCTTTAAAGATGACCCCTGGGGTCAGATTCCGGCTTTACCACTTTCTTGCTCTGCAACCCTGAATGAATTATGAAACCAAATGAAGCATTAGCTTCCCGCCGCCTGACCTCCGGTAGAATGAGGATAAGTACAGAGTCTCTCCCATCAGCTTGTTTTGAAGATAAAATGAGGCAGGTTTCTCCAATACCTAGCCGAGTATGAGGCCCTTTCGTAAATGTTAGCATTTAGACATTTGCTAATGAATTAGGGAATAGCTGTGTACATTGAGTGCCACGTGCCATTCACTGTGCTAAAGGCTGGGTAGGGAGAAGTCAGTAAGATGGATTTTTTTTCCTCCACCATCCCCTTCTCCCAGCCATCCTGTGATGAAGGCCTCTGACTGTGCCTGCTTACAACCTTCCCGTGGCTCCGGTCATGCTCAGCTCTATAGTCTCATCTCCTGCCTGGCCTGTCTTAAAATGTCTTAACATTCTTCTGCTTGCGTGCTTTTTTTCTTCCTTCTAGACCTTTTCTCCAGCTGGTGTTTCTACCTGGAATATCCACACCTCCTTCGCTTTCCTACTCACCAGGTGTCAAGTGCCCAATGCTCCACTTGGCTGTTCCCTCCCCAGGATGAGGGCCCTATTCCGAGGCTGACTTCGGGCTGCACGTCTTGAGAGTCCCTTGGGCAGAGCATGGGAGAGAGGACCCCCACCCCCAGAGCAGAGCAGGCTGCATGCAAAGGCATGTAGGGGGGGCAATGGTGTCCTTTGATGGAAAGATACCTACTTCCCTGACACTGGGGTCCCTGGTGTCAAAGAGAAGCACACTGGACCTTTGTTGAAGGTGGCAAGACAGACTTTGCTCAGACTACTGTAGGAGGGGAGCAAGACCCCAGGCTAAACTGAGCTCAACTCTACCCAAGAAAGGGAGATGAGGTTTCTAAGGGAGAATAGAGAGGGGAGAAGAGGAGGCCATGGGAAGTAGGAGAGCAAACAAGGAGGGACTAGCAGGGCTATGGGGAAATGGAAAATCACAGAAGGCAACCAAGTAAAGATTCACTGAGCATGGTTTGTCCATCTATGGACAACATAGATTTAGTTGTTTAGCAGCCTTGACTCAGCTTGGAGACACCTTTAGGGGCGCAATTTAGTTCAGGTAGAAGCCAGGCTAAAGCTTAGCCAGGTCTCTTAACACAGTGTTCTGGCAAGTTCTTTGTGCCTCCGGAGAGCTACAGTTACACAGAGAGTTCCTGCATTCTCTATGGGTCCAGAGCTAAGAACAAAGCCACTGGGGTGGGCGGGGAGGTGAGGTTAGTCTGGCTTCTACCTGGGATCAGAAACTAAGAGGAGGTCAGGTGAGCCTGAGTTGGGAGGAGAAGAGGCCCCCGCAGCGTGAATGTGCTTGCAGGGACCACCGCAGCAGGAGCGGGAGCTTGGAGCCAGGCATGCCTGGTGCAGTCGAGGGACCCCTGAGCCCTGCCACGTACTGTAGCATGTGATTTTTCCTATCCCCGAGGCTCCGTATAACCAGTAGGTATTGGGATGACACAGTAATTCTGTAAAGACACACGACCCTCAGCTCTCAGCGGCTCACACAACAAGGTGTATGTCTCATTCCTGCTCTCCCGGGGCAGCTGTGACCTTGTTCTGGCTGTGACTCTCCTGCACTGGGACTTCGCTCTGGGACCAGGATGAAGGATGGGGATTCTGAAAGAAGCGGCACATGTTCCCTCCCACATTCCACGGGCTACAGCCATCCCGTATCCAGCGCTGCTGCACATGCGGCCGGGGACTTCTCCTGCTCTGCCTTCACATGGTATGCAGCAGTTCCCAGCTCCCACAGCTCTAGGTCAGATAGCATAGCTCTGCTCTTGCCGGGATGGGAGGGGATTTGGGGTTTGATGATAGTATTGTCACCTGGCTCATCTGCATGCCCTGTCTACAAGAACAGACGGGGAGCCCTGAGACCCTGGGTCAGCCACAGTGTCAGACACGGGAAACTAAGGTTCACACATCACCAGAGAATTCAGACATCTGATGCAGGATGGCCTGAGGAATATGTCCAGTCTCTGGGATTTCCCTTGTGTCTTCTTCTCCTTCTGTTCTTCTTCCTCCTGCCTCCAACTCCTATCCTTGGACCTCTCGCTTTCCTTTTCTCTTCTTTCTCCTTCCCTTCTCCCCATCCTCCTTTTATTCCTTAAAGCTGGAGGGCCAAACAAGCTAAATGACTTGCCCAAGGTGAGCATCGGGAACTAGCATTCCTACAGCAGGCCTGGAGTCTTCCATCCTATTTTGTAGGGCTGCAATTTGAAGAATGTTAAGCAAAATTATAAAGTAAAAACCCCCTTTGCAAACAAACAAACAAACAAACAAAAAACAAAAACTGCCCAACTAATATTTTTAAGTTGCATTTCAATACATTCGATTCCAAGTGAAGCTCACCTGGGCCGGGTTATAGCTGATGTTCAAAGGTCTCAATCATGAGGCCAAGGCTGTTGCTGGCGGTCCCACCTGGCTGGGCTGTTATTCCATAGGCAGCTGTCCCCTTGGTGAAGGCATTAACCACGTTTGATGTTTGCTAAAGGCACTTCGTGTCACAGCAGCAGTTACTATAAAACAATCACAATTTCTGTGGGATTCAGGGAAAAAAAATTTCAGAAAGATTGCTTACAGTGAGTTCATTAATCGTGTGTATGTTTTAGGGACCAACAACAGTCAAAGGAACAAAATGACAACCTTTACTTCCTGCAAAATACCCTTTCTTTCAATTAAGTCTCTCCTGCTGTTCTTGCCGAAAGTCAGGGGAGGTTGTTTTAGAAAAGATCCTGAGTCGTGATGGATAAGAATTGATTGGTGCCCTTCAGGGGCTGCACAGAGGGAGCAGAAAGGGCTCTAGAATCAGGCAGATGTAGTGCCCCCATCGGCTGGCGGTGTGACGTTGGGCACCTCTCTCAACCCCAGTGTCCTGGCTCCTAAGGATAAAAAAACCTACCTTGAGGGTTTTTGTGAGAAATAAGGGGACCATTTATCTGAAGGTCCAGCACCTTCTACGTGGTCAACACAAGGAGCCAGACATCCAGGCTACATCATAATAGCTACCACCTCATGGCCCCATCATGCTTGCTTCCTATGTGCCTGGGACTTTATATGCATTATTTCTTATCTTTGTAACAGCCCTGCAAGGAAGGGAGGATGGAAGGAAAGTGTGCAGGGCATTAATTTCCACATTAGAGACACAATATCTCTTTGACACAGACAAGTAACAGTCTAGGGTCATAAGCACCAATTAATCTGTGTTGTTGAATCTTGGGATCGGCAGGGGTCTTAAACATCTTATCATATAACCACCACTGGATGCACAAAACCCCTCCACAACTCTAGTACAAATGACATGACTGCTCTTAGTGTTCAAGAAATTGCTCAAGCAGCCTGTTTAATTGTCAAATATTTTTGACCATTAAAAAGCTCTCCTATAGGATGAGCCAAAGACTGCAGCTCCGCACCTTCCATTTTTGATTAATGCAGAGAAAGTCAAAATCGTGTTCAGGTTGAGTTTATATAGCTAGCTGCTAGGTAATACAACTCTTTAACCAAACAGCAGGCTTTGTCTTTTTTCTCTTAAATTTTAATATTTTGAACGCATTGAAAGCCTGGTGTCACTTCATTTCCATTAATAGCTAAGGGCTTTATGTTGGTAAGAAGTGGTGTAGCACTGTGCTTATTACGGGGTAGCCTCTGCTGAACCTAGCACACAACCTGGGTTCAAATCCCAGCTCTGCTGCTTACTGGGTGAGTAACCATGGGCCAAGACACTTAACCTCTTACCCTCAGCTTCTTCATCCACAAAATGGAGATGATGATAATAATACCTATCTGGACGTGTTGTTGTAAGAATTAAATGAGTCATATGTGTACAGTGCTCAGAATGTGTGTGTCCAGCAAGTGCTCAATAAATGTACATTACTCTCCTTGTACACTTACTATGTGGTGGGGAGAATATTAGGGACTGTACAGATACCCGTTCTGAGATTATAGTAGCCTAGACATCCATACATAACCATTTACAGTCTGTCCCATACAAAGGTCTTAATTTGGGTTCCCCCAGAGTAGGAAGCCACTAGAGGGTGCATTTTTAAGCCAACTGCCATAGTAGGTCTTGGAGCTTAGCTCCATGGTTAAGCTCTGGGAAATGATGAAGAGCATACACCTCAGCATTATCCCACCAGAGGTCAAGTGAACGGGGACATTTATATCCCAAATCCCGGCAGGCACTGGGCATATCAGCCCTCCAAAGTGCTAGAAAAAGCCATCAGCCTGGATATCGGTGGTTGTATGTTGTCTTATATGCCCCGTGGCTTTGTAGGGGAGGAAAAGATCTCATCCTCCACACCTCTTATGTTCTCCAGCTGGGTCCTGGCAAGTTAGACTGGCCAAAGACAGATTAACAAGAGACAAAGAACAGGACAAACACTAGCTGTTTCAATTGTCTGTTGCTGTGTAATAAACCACCCCAAAACATAAAGGCTTAAAAGCACAACCATTTCATTATTTCTCACTGTTATGTAGGTTGGCTGAGCTTGATGGGTCAGTTCCTTTCCATGTGATACCAGCTGGAACTGCAGTCAAAAGGGAGTTCAGCTGGGCTAGCACATCTAAGAAAGCTCACTCACATATTTAGCAGTTGGTATGGGCTGTCACCGGGGCCTCAGCTGGAGCGGATGACTAAGGACCCTGGTTCTCTCCCATGTGGCCTCTGCATGTGGCCTGGGCTTCCTAAAGCATGGTGGCTGAGTTCCAAGAAGGGAGGATTCCAGGAAGTGAAAAGGAAAACCGAATATATCTTAAGACCCAGTCTTGGAAGTTATATGGCATCGCTTCTACCACACATTCTCTTGGTCAAAGTGCCAGCCGTAAATACATTTTGGAGGAGATTTATACAGGGTGAAGATTCTGGGAGGCAGTGATCATTGGTGTCGCTGTTACACTGGGAAATGACAGTGTCTGACAGATTGGTCTCGGAGAAATTCTGAGAATCCTTTACACTGGAACAGGAATTAGGAAGGAGGTACTATGACCCTGAGATGATGAGGGTGGGTACCAGTGCACTAGTGGTCATGGACTTGCCTCCAGTAGGCAGAGTGCTATCCTTCTCCTTAACCCCATTACCCTGCTTGGTATACATTGAAAAAGAATGTTTGATTAAAAACTGAATCGATCACAAAAACATTTCTTCAAGATAATTTCTAGTCCAAGGAGAAATTGGCATTTGTCAAACATTTGTCAAATATTGTCTGAGTGCTAAGCACTTTGCATCCAGTATTTCATTTAGTTTCAATTCTATGAGGTAGGCACTGGTTAATCCCCATTTGACAGGTGAGTTGTTGAGGCTCAGAGAAGCTGACTGGCTTATTTAAGGTCACACAGCTAAAAACATCAAAGCTAAGAGCATGATGAAGATGCTCTGCTTTTAGGTTCCAGCACTTTTTCCAACTGGACATTTTTCTCTTCATATTATTTGTGGTAATCAAAACAACAGAATAGATACAAAATCATTTTTTTGAAATGTAGATATAATTTAACAGAAATGCCCCTTAGAACAAAAATATAGGTCTATCAAATTCTCTCTTTGTAATTGAAAAGCAGGTATAGTAGGAGTGATAGAAAGCTAGAGAGGCATGAGGTTGAAGATGTGCCAGTTGACAATAAGATTCAGGGAGATGTGACTCTGTAAGTCCCTGGTCTGAATGAATGTGTGAATGAATGAATGAATGAAACCCACAGAGGCCAAAAGAATCTCAGTTTCTACCTCTTGGGGACTGCCTTTTTCATAATCCCCTACACTATAGTGTGCCCAATTCTGTACACCCACAGTCACCCCTATGAGAAGCACCCACCCCTGCCAAGTTACTGGCCTGTCTGTCCCCCCCAGCTTCATGTGGGCAGCAACCCTGATCCACCAGTTTCTCTGTCCCCAGCACCTCGCATGGTTCTTGGCAGCATTAGGTTGTCAATTCATTATTGAATGAGCAAAGGAATGCACCATCTGGCTTCTGGCTTTGAAGTTTGAAACTGGCTTCGAGGTTTTTTTCATGGACACTCCCAGATCAAATGAAAATTAAGGCTTTAGAATTTTTTTTCTTGTGGAATAATGTATGTGGCCTTCCCCCCAGCAGTAGGGACAGAGCTCTGCTCACATAAATTTTCCATCTAGCTATACCTGCCATATGGAAACAGGTCCAAATGCTAATTTGGGGGCTGGCCTATGTGCCTCTACCCTGTAGAAAATCAGCGCATCCTGCTCAGAAGTAAGTCTGCGGCTCAACTGGAATAATCATGCAGAACTTCACAGCACGCTTTTCTGCTTGATGACTTTTCTAAATTCTGTTTCGTCTTAGTATTCCAGCTTATTTTCCCTTCGCCTCAGTTCTCTAATTTATTTTTATTTTTTATCTTGCTGTGCTTTATGTAAGGGTTTCCTCAGATTCTTTTCAGAATGAGGTTAGGTTTAAACAAACACACAACGAACATGTCCTTGTGAATTCGCAATGACAAGCATTGACGTGTTTGCCAGCTTTCTTATCACTGTGTCCCTTCTACCCACCCTTGGAGATACTAGTTAACCTGCTCTTGTCATGCCACACAAATCTTTACACCAGTGATTGCCATGGTAGGTTTTAAAATCTCCCCTACTTGACACCAGCCATGAGTTGGCTTATGAAATACTAAAAAATGTCACCAGCAGGTCTGTGTTCCGGCTTTCTAAAGCTTCCTGTCCTGGGACTATATGGCTATGGAGGCCAACTAAGGGACTAAGGCATCCTCCCTTCATCAAGAACTTCAAGATATTTGGAATTTCCTATAGAACTGCAAGACATTATCATTTTTCTTTTTAAAATTTCATTAGAATCAAAGTAATAAACATCACACATTTAAGATTTTTTATTTCTCCTGTGACCACACTCTCTTACCCCCATCATGGAAAAAAGGGGTTGCATGTTCCACAATCAAATAGTGTCACTAGTAGCTTGTCAGATGCAAAAAAGAATCCAGAAGAGATACCTTACTTCTCAGGAGAGCTTCTCTCCCCAGAATCTCTATTTTTCCCCTATTCAGGCCCCTTGTCCACTCCAGCCCCTGGTCACAGCCCCGCCCTCCCCACCTCCCAGGGTATTCAACTGCCGTTGTGGCCTGTCATTCACTTATCTGACTAGCTGAGAGTGGGGTGGTGGTGTCCAAACCCCCAGATGTAGAAGGGGGTGCCCACCCCTTGGTCTGGTTCTGGACTGATGAGTTAAAAGGCCATTGGACATTCACACCACCAAAATTAACCCTCTCCAGCATTGTCCTTTCTGACACTGAAAGATCTTCTGTCTCCTATTGTTCTAATAAACTTTGCACACGCCAAATAACAGGAAACGTGGAGAGGAAAAGAGAAGGAAAAAAATCCATATTTAATATTTAATTTTCTTATCTCCTGGATATTTTGTATATTATTATGAGATTTTTAATTAAAAGCTCATCTCAGATTCCATTTCTCTATTAAAAGGGGTAAAGGCAGATGTGAAGGGCAAAAAATTTAAGTTTATGAAAACCTGGGTTTCATTAACTCTTCCCTTTTCAACTAAAAGATGGTAACACCACACATCAGACAGCTTTTTGTATTCCAGGCAACTTCCTAAGGAGAGATTAGCCTGGCAAGAAATTGAGTTGGACCTTTAAATATTTGGGAAGAAAGGAGGAAAGTCCAAACCAGTGTTGCTCCCATGACCCCTGCTGGAGTGGTGGCAGGAATTCAGCCAGTCCTGGGTCTTTCCCTCTAGTATATGTGAGGGTGCCCAGCGTGTGTCCCCCCCTGGGGCTCTCCCCCATTCCCACTGGGTTGGAATGTCTCACTCACTGGAGTTTTCACTTAGGGGTCTCTACCTGGCACCACAGCTCTGGAAGCACCAGCCCCCTCTTGGGTCAAATGCCTTTCAGGAAGAAGGAAGGACCCTCTTCCTTTTTTACCCCACAGCCTCAAGATAGGTGGTTCTGTGATGTTCAACAGAAGTTACCTGCAGACTTGTGTAATAAGGGAATTACAGTTCAGGGTACTTATACTGAGTGAAACCACTCTCATATTCTGCAGGAAGAGACTCTCCCCAGGATGGTCCTGTAAGAAGTGTCTTGTAACCACTCCTAGCTCCCTCCCTACACAGAGGCCAGCCTTCCCTTCCACACCAGTTGGTGAGACACTGAGTACATCTCTGTCCTCCATGGGACAAAGCCCTCTCCTTCCTGATGTTAAGGCCTGCCTTCAGATGCCTCTCCTCTGTTTCCAGGTTTGCTCTTGCAGAGAAAGTCCACTCCCTCCTGGAAGCCCCACCTCCTTCTTACAAGAGTTGTGTGTCTCGCATGCTGTGTCTTCCAGCAGGACAATCCCATCAGAAGGTAGTCATCCAAACGCAGCACAACGCATCTAGCTGGTGACCTTCATTCTGGAATTGCTAACTCTGTTTTACTCTGTGTGGGACATCAGCAATCTAATATAGGTCAATTGCATGTTCTCCTTGAACTGGAGATGGTGATCAGGCCCACATAATATTTTTGCATCTTTAAGGTCTCAATTCCTGGTGTCTTGTGAGAAAATGATCATGCAGACATCCCTATATACACACATCTAAGAACAAATGAAACATTTCAGTTCTAAAGCCCATAGAGAAGTAAGCTTCTGCTAGAAAACACGAGTTGCAGACATTCAGTTCTGCCCATGATACAAGCACCTTTTCATAGGTAGTCAGCTGCTTAAAACTTAGCATCGTAGAGTTCCCCATTTCAGAAGAGGGTCTTTATTCTACGTATGTGGGTTGGCAGCAAGGAAAGAAGGGGTGAGTTTGAAGGACAGCACTACTCTTTTCCCATCTGAAAGGTAGTATTCCTACAACAAAAGAATGGTCTGCTCCAAAGGTGAAACCAATTATCCATCTATTATAACAGGCTTTGAATGAGAAATTTCAAAGACCTTAGGATGATGCTTTAGTGAAGCTCAATGTATAGATGTCTCTTACCCTTATACCATCATCTCTGTAAGATGAGACTTCCACCCATGTGCTAGCCTCAGATTGGGAGTTCAGCTCTGAGAAATGGGGTGGGGCAGGTGGAGGCTGGGCTTCCTCTTGTGTTAGTCAATGTAGGCTGTTATAACAGAATACCACAGACAGGGTGGCTAAAGCAACAAACATTTTTTTAAAATTTTTTATTGTTATGTTAATCACCATACATTACATCATTAGTTTTTAATGTAGTGTTCCATGATTCATTGTTTGTGCATAATACCCAGTGCTCCATGCAGAATGTGCCCTCCTTAATACCCATCACCAGGCTAACCCATCCCCCCACCCCCCCTCCCCTCTAGAACCCTCAGTTTGTTTCTCAGAGTCCATCCTCTCTCATGGTTCGTCTCCCCCTCTGATTCCCCCCCCTTCATTCTTCCCTCCTGCTAACTTCTTTTTTTTTTCCTTAACATACATTGCATTATTTGTTTCAGAAGTACAGATCTGTGATTCAAGAGTCTTGCACAATTCACAGCGCTCACCATAGCACATACCCTCCCCAATGTCTATCACCCAGCCACCCCCTCCCTCCCACCCCCCACCACTCCAGCAACCCTCAGTTTGTTTCCTGAGATTAAGAATTCCTCATATCAGGGAGCAAGATGGCGGAGGAGTAGGAGACCTGGATTTCGTCTGGTCTCAGGAATTCAGCTGGATAGGGATCAAACCATTCTGAACACCTACCAACTCAACAGGAGATTGAAGATAAGAAGAGTAACAACACTCTGAACAGAAAAGCGACCATTTCTGGAAGGTAGGACGTGCGAAGTGAATCCGAGGCGATACTCGGGAGGATAGACGGCGGGGGAGGGGGCCTCCATCGGCCGCTTCTGGCAAGTGCTAGAGCCGCGGAGCACAAAATCGGAACTTTTAGAAGTCTGCTCCGCTGAGGGACGTCGCTCCAGTGGCTAAGCGGGGGGTGGAACCCTCGCGGGACAGTGTGGTCCCAGGACCCTCGGGGTCACAGAAAGACCGGGGGTGCCTGAGTGGCAGAGCTCCTGGGTATCGGAGCAGGGAGGCCGGCTGCAGAGACAGAGCCGAGGCGCGGGCTCTCAGCTCGGGGTGGCCATAAACTGGGATCCGCGGCGGCCCAGTCGGGCCACTGCTCCTCCAGCAGGGACCCAACAAGCGGCAGAGCCAGGGAGACTCCCCTTCCTCCCCCGGGAGGAGCGGCGCGGGAGTGCACCGCAGGGATCTGCTGGGTTTGGAGACTCCACACGGGGTCGGGTGCCAGAGATAGAAACGCTCGGTCACAGGCCGGGTGAGCATAGAGTGCGGCCGGAGACCGGGGACACGGGAGTGACTGCTTTTCTCTGGGGGCACACTGAGGAGTGGGGCCCCGAGTTCTCAGCTCCTCTGGGGGGAGATTGGGAGGCCACCATTTTCACCCTGGTCCTCCAAAGCTGTACTGAGAGCTTGCGGGAACAAAAGCTCCTGAGAGCAAACCCGAGCAGCTTGCTTAGCCCGGACTCACAAGGGTGGTGCAATTCCGCCTCCAGCAAAGACATTTGGGAACCACGGCAACAGGCCCCTCCCCCAGAAGATCAGCACGAACATCCAGCAAACCAAGACCAAGTTTACCGATCAAGGAGAACGGGAGAACTCCAGCGCTTGGGGAATACTGCACATAGAATTCATGGCTTTTTACCATAATTCATTAGTTTTTCAAAGTTAATTTTTTAACGGTTTTTTTTTTGCATTTTTCTTTTTCCCTTTTTCAAACATCTTATCCCTTTTAAAAAAAACTTTTTATTTTTCATTTTGAGAGTCATATTTTTATCCCTTCATAGTAGTTACCCTTATTTTTGGCATATATGTATAAGTTGTTCTCTCTTTAAAATTTTGAGATACAATTTCTTCTAACAGATCAAAATATACCCTAAATCACTAGTGTATGGCTTTGTTCTAGTCTCCTGCCTGATCACATTCTCTCCCTTTTTTTTCTTTTTTCTTTTTTTTAAATCTTCTTCTTTCTTTTTAAAAACAACTTCTTATCTTATCAAGTCCTTTTATAAAATCTTTTATAATTTTCATCTTTACATTCATCTGCCATCCCTTAATTGTATCAACCCTTATTTTGTACATATATAAGTCTTTCTTCCTTTAAAATTTTAGCAGGCACTTTCTTCTAACAGACCAAAATATGCCCAAAAGCTAGTGTGTGGCACTGATCTATGCACTAGCCTGATCATATTTGATCATATTCTGGTTTTTTTTGTTTTGTTCTGTTTTTGTTTGTTTTTATCTTTTTCTTTTTCCTTTTTTTTTTCTCTTCTTTCTTTCCCTTTCTTGTCCCCTGGTTTCAGGTCCTTTCTGATTTGTATAGAGTATATTTGCTGGAGACGTTGTTAACCTGTTAGAATTCTGTTCTCTCATTCATCTGTCGTCCTCTGGACAAAATGACAAGATGAAAAAAATTACATCAGCAAAAAGAACAAGAGGTAGTACCGTCTGCCAGGGACCTACTCAATACTGACCTTAGTACGATGTTGGACCCAGAGTTCAGAATCATGACTTTAAAGATACTAGCTGGGCTTGAAAAAAGTGTGGAAGTTATTAGAGAAACCCTTTCTGGAGAAATAAAAGAACTAAAATCTAACCAAGTCGAAATCAAAAAGGCTATTAATGAGGTGCAATCAAAAATGGGGGCACTAACTGCTAGGATAAATGAGACAGAAGAAAGAATCAGCGATATAGAAGACCAAATGATGGAAAATAAAGAGGCTGAGAAAAAGAGAGATAAACAACTACAGGATCACGAGGGCAGAATTCGAGAGATAAGCGATACGATAAGACGAAACAACATTAGAATAATTGGGATCCCAGAATAAGAAAGAGAGAGAGAGGCAGAAAGTATATTGGATCAAATAATAGCAGAGAACTTCCCTAATGTGGGGAAGGAAACAGGCATCAAAATCCAGGAGGCACAGAGAACCCCTCTCAAAATCAATAAAAATAGGTCAACACCCCGACATCTAATAGTAAAACTTACGAGTCTCAGAGACAAAGAGAAAATCCTGAAAGCAGCTCGGGATAAGAGATATGTAACCTACAATGGTAGAAACATTAGATTGGCAGCAAACCTATCCTCAGAGACCTGGCAGGCCAGAAAGGACGGGCATGATATCTTCAGAGCACTAAACGAGAAAAATATGCAGCCAAGAATACTATATCCAGCTAGGCTCTCATTGAAAATGGAAGGAGAGATAAAAAGCTTCCAGGACAAACAAAAACTAAAGGAATTTGCAAACACAAAACCAGCCCTACAAGAAATATTGAAAGAGGTCCTCTAAGCAAAAAGAGAGCCTAAAAGCAGCCTAGATCAGAAAGGAACACAGAAAATATACAGTAACAGTCACCTAACAGGCAATACAATGGCACTAAATTCATACCTTTCAATAGTTACCCTGAATTTAAATGGTCTAAATGCCCCAATCAAAAGACACAGGCTATCAGATTGGATTAAAAAGCAAGACCCATCAATATGCTGTCTGCAGGAGACTCATTTTAGACCCAGAGACACCCCCAGATTGAAAGTGAGGGGGGTGGAAAACCATTTACCATGCTCATGGACACCAAAAGAAAGCTGGGGTGGCAATCCTTCTATCAGACAAATTACATTTTTAAAGCAAAGACTGTAATAAGAGATGAAGAAGGACACTATATCC
This sequence comes from Eumetopias jubatus, assembly GCF_037043125.1. Classification (NCBI taxonomy): domain Eukaryota; kingdom Metazoa; phylum Chordata; class Mammalia; order Carnivora; family Otariidae; genus Eumetopias; species Eumetopias jubatus. The sequence continues at coordinate 114,913,549 of NW_028274810.1, forward strand.
TACTTAAAGGATCTATCCAACAAGAAGATCTAACAATTGTAAATATCTATGCCCCTAACTTGGGAGCAGCCAATTATATAAGGCAATTAATAACAAAAGCAAAGAAACACACTGACAACAATACAATAATAGTGGGGGACTTTAACACCCCCCTCACTGAAATGGACAGATCATCTAAGCAAAAGTTCAACAAGGAAATAAAGACTGTAAATGAAACACTGGACTTTACAGACATATTCAGAACATTCCATCCCAAAGCAACAGAATACACATTCTTCTCTAGTGCCCATGGAACATTCTCCAGAATTGATCACATCCTAGCTCACAAATCAGGTCTCAACTGGTACCAAAAGATTGGGATTATTCCCTGCATATTTTCAGACCACAATGCTTTGAAACTAGAACTCAATCCCAAGAGGAAGGTCGGAAAGAACTCAAATACATGGAGGCTAAAGAGCATCCTACTAAAGAATGAATGGGTCAAGCAGGAAATTAAAGAAGAATTAAAAAAATTCATGGAAACCAATGAAAATGAAAACACAACTGTTCAAAATCTTTGGGATACAGCCAAGGCAGTCCTGAGAGGAAAGTCTATAGCAATACAAGCCTTTCTCAAGAAACAAGAAAGGTCTCAAATACACAACCTAACCCTACACCTAAAGGAGCTAGAGAAAAATCAGCAAATAAAGCCTAAACCCAGCAGAAGAAGAGAAATAATAAAGATCAGAGCAGAAATCAATGAACTAGAAACCAAAAGAACAGTAGAACAGATCAACGAAACTAGGAGCTGGTTCTTTGAAAGAATTAACAAGATTGATAAACCCCTGGCCAGACTTATCCAAAAGAAAAGAGAAAGGACCCAAATCAACAAAATCATGAATGAAAGAGGAGAGATCACAACCAACACCAAAGAAATACAAACAATTATAAGAACATATTATGAGCAACTCTATGCCAGCAAATTAGATAACCTGGAAGAAATGGTGCATTCCTAGAGATGTATCAACTACCAAAATTGAACCAGGAAGAAATAGAAAACCTGAACAGACCTATAGCCACTAAGGAAATTGAAGCAGTCATCAAAAATCTCCCAAGAAACAAAAGCCCAGGGCCAGATGGCTTCCCAGGGGAATTCTATCAGACATTTAAAGAAGAATTAATACCTATTCTCCTGAAACTGTTCCAAAAAATAGAAATGGAAGGTAAACTTCCAAAGTCATTTTATGAGGCCAGCATTACCTTGATCCCAAAACCAGAGAAAGACCCCATCAAAAAGGAGAATTACAGACCAATATCCTTGATGAACATGGATGCAAAAATTCTCACCAAAATACTACCCAATAGGATCCAACAGTACATTAAAAGGATTATTCACCATGACCAAGTGGGATTTCTCCCTGGGCTGCAAGGTTGGTTCAATATCCGCAAATCAATCAATGTGATACAATACATTAACAAAAGAAAGAACAAGAATCCTATGATCCTCTCAATAGATGCAGAAAAAGCATTTGACAAAGTACAGCATCCTTTTTTGATCAAAACTCTTTAGAGTATAGGGATAGAGGGTACATACCTCAATATCATAAAAGCTATCTATGAAAAACCTACAGCGAATATCATTCTCAATGCGGAAAAGCTGAGAGCTTTTCCCCTGAGGTCAGGAACGCGGCAGGGATGTCCACTCTCACCACTGCTATTCAACATACTATTAGAAGTCCTAGCCACAGCAATCAGACAACAAAAAGAAATCAAAGGCATCCAAATCGGCAAAGAGGAAGTCAAACTCTCACTCTTTACAGATGATATGATACTGTATGTGGAAAACCCAAAAGACTCCACCCCCAAACTGCTAGAACTCATACAGGAATTCAGTCAAGTAGCAGGATATAAAATCAATGCACAGAAATCAGTGGCATTCCTATACACCAACAACAAGACAGAAGATAGACAAATCAAGGAGTCGAACCCATTTACAATTGCACCCAAAACCATAAGATACCTAGGAATAAATTTAACCAAAGAGGCAAAGGATCTGTACTCAGAAAACTATAAAATACTCATGAAAGAAATTGAAGAAGACACAAAGAAATGGAAAAACGTTCCATGCTCATGGATTGGAAGAACAAACATTGTGAAGATGTCAGTGCTACCTAGAGCAATCTACACGTTCAATGCAATCCCCATCAAAATACCATCCACCTTTTTCAAAGAAATGGAACAAATAATCCTAAAATTTGTATGGAACCAGAAGAGACCCCGAATAGCCAGAGGAATATTGAAAAAGAAAAGCAAAGCTGGCGGCATCACAATTCCGGACTTCCAGCTCTATTACAAAGCTGTCATCATCAAGACAGTATGATACTGGCACAAAAACAGACACATAGATCAATGGAACCGAATAGAGAGCCCAGAAATGGACCCTCAACTCTATGGTCAGCTCATCTTTGACAAAGCAGGAAAGAATGTCCAATGGGAAAAAGACAGTCTCTTCAACACATGGTGTTGGGAACATTGGACAGCCCCATGCAGAAGAATGAAACTGGACCATTTCCTTACACCACACACAAAAATAGACTCCAAATGGTTGAAAGACCTAAACGTGAGACAGGAGTCCATCAAAATCCTAAAGGAGAACACAGGCAGCAACCTCTTCGACCTCAGCCACAGCAACTTCTTCCTAGAAACATCGCCAAAGGCAAGGGAAGCCAGGGCAAAAATGAACTATTGGGATTTCATCAAGATAAAAAGCTTTTGCACAGCAAAAGAAACAGTCCACAAAACCAAAAGACAACCGACAGAATGGGAGAAAATATTTGCAAATGACATATCAGATAAAGGGCTAGTATCCAAAATCTATAAAGAACTTATCAAACTCAACACCCAAAGAACAAATAATCCAATCAAGAAATGGGCAGAAGACATGAACAGACATTTTGCCAAAGAAGACATCCAAATGGCCAACAGACACATGAAAAAGTGCTCAACATCGCTCAGCATCAGGGAAATCCAAATCAAAACCTCAATGAGATACCACCTCACACCCGTCAGAATGGCTATAATTAACAAGTCAGGAAACGACAGATGTTGGCGGGGATGTGGAGAAAGGGGAACCCTCCTACACCGTTGGTGGGAATGCAAGCTGGTGCAGCCACTCTGGAAAACAGTATGGAGGTTCCTCAAACAGTTGAAAATAGAGCTACCATACGATCCAGCGATTGCACTCCTGGGTATTTACCCCAAAGATACAAATGAAGGGATCCGAAGGGGTATGTGCACCCCAATGTTTATAGCAGCAATGTCCACAATAGCCAAAGTGTGGAAAGAGCCAAGATGTCCATCGACAGATGAATGGATAAAGAAGAGGTGGTATATATACACAATGGAATATTATGCAGCCATCAAAAGGAATGAGATCTTGCCATTTGCAACGACGTGGTTGGAACTGAAGGGTGTTATGCTGAGTGAAATAATTCAATCAGAGAAAGACACGTATCATATGACCTCACTGATATGAGGAATTCTTAATCTCAGGAAACAAACTGAGGGTTGCTGGAGCGGTGGGGGGTGGGAGGGATGGGGTGGCTGGGTGATAGACATTGGGGAGGGTATGTGCTATGGTGAGCACTGTGAATTGTACAAGACTGATGAATCACGGATCTGTACTTCTGAAACAAATAATGCAATATATGTTAAGAAAAAAAAAAAGAAGAAGAAGATAGCAGGAGGGGAAGATGAAGGGGAGTAAGTCGGAGTGGGAGATGAACCATGAGAGACGATGGACTCTGAAAAACAAACTGAGGGTTCTAGAGGGGAGGGGGGTGGGGGGATGGGTTAGCCTGGTGATGGGTATTAAAGAGGGCACATTCTGCGTGGAGCACTGGGTATTATGCACAAACAATGAATCATGGAACACTACATTAAAAACTAATGATGTAATGTATGGTGATTAACATACAATAAAAAATTATTAAAAAAAAGAATTCCTCATATCAGTGAGGTCATATGATACATGTCTTTCTCTGATTGACTTATTTCACTCAGCATAACACCCTCCAGTTCCATCCACGTCATTGCAAATGGCAAGATCTCATTCCTTTTGATGGCTGCATAATATTCCATTGTATATACATACCACCTCTTCTTTATCCATTCATCTGTCAATGGACATCTTGGCTCTTTCCACACTTTGGCTATTGTGGACATTGCTGCTATAAACATTGGGGTGCACGTACCCCTTCGGATCCCTACATTTGTATCTTTGGGGTAAATACCCAGTAGTGCAATTGCTGGATCGTATGGTAGCTCTATTTTCAATTTTTTGAGGAACTCCATACTGTTTTCCAGAGGGGTTGCACCAGCTTGCATTCCCACCAACAGTGTAGGAGTGTTCCCCTTTCTCCACACCCCGCCAACATCTGTCATTTCCTGACTTGTCAATTTTAGCCATTCTGACTGGTGTAAGGTGCTATCTCAAGATAGCAGGAGGGGAATTGCCTCCTCAAATATCATTGAGGTTTTGATTTGGATTTCCCTGATGCTGAGCGATATTGAGCACTTTTTCATGTGTCTGTTGGCCATTTGGATGTCTTCTTTGGAAAAATGTCTGTTCATGTCTTCTGCTCATTTCTTGATTGGATCATTTGTTCTTCGGGTGTTGAGTTTTAAAGCAACAAACATTTATTTCTGGAGCCTGGAAGTCTGAGATCAGGGTGCCAGCATGGTCAGGTTCTTCGTGAATGCCCTTCTCCTGGTTTAGAGATGACCACCTGCTTGCTGTATCCTTGCATAGTGGGGGGAAAAAGAGTGTGCCGGATGGTCTCTTCATCCTTTATAGCACCATGAGTTCCATTGTGGGGGTTACAGTCCATGACTTCATCTAAACCCCCTCACCTCCCAAAAACCTCACTTCAAATACCATCACACTGGGAATTAAGGCTTCAATATATGGATTTCGGCGGGGGGGCGGGGGGACAAAAACATTCAGTCCATAGCACTCCCTCTGATATTATTCACAGGTTACTGCTTCCTCTCTATATATCTCCCTCCCCTCTATCCCCTTGTGTGTGTGTGTGTGTGTGTGTGTGTGTGAGTGAACGAAAGAGCAAAATGAACATAAATTTCATTAAGCATCCAGATATTTTCAGAAATCTGTCATCACATAGTTCATCGAAAGACATTTTCAACCAACACCTGGTTTTTGTTGCTATATCAACTCAGGGTAAGGTGAACCAAATATTTAGAACTGGAAGGGAACATTTTGGTTCTAAAGCTTTGAGTCAATTCAAGATTATTTACTACATAGAATGTATCCATCCTCTTTGTGTCCTGGCTCCCATCCTCTCAACCTCACCTCTGGTCATGGCCCTGGCAGGGTGGGTGGTGCCATGTAGGATCAAGTGCCCTGTATGCTGGTGCCTCCCCTCTTAGGCTGAGGTCATGCATCTTTCTCATCCACTGGATGCCCCGATGCTGGTGTGTTATACTTAGCAAGCCCCCATGGACGACCTTGAAGTGCAAGGTTGTTGCCACCCACAGGGGCAACTCTCAACAGTGGGATGGCCTACTTCTCCTGGTTGGTCTTTAGGCAAAAATCCACGAGAGTCATTCTGGGCACTTTTCAGAAGTGCTCATAGCTGTGCTCATAGCTGAGTCCACTAGAATGCCCTTTTGTTGGTTTTTCCTCACATGAGGGAATTGAGGCCTCCAAAAGATTAAATAAATATCTATCCCCTATTATTAAAAGTACCAGGATTCAAACTCAGGATCTTCCCTCCAGGGAAGTGCTCCTCTTTCCATATCTTTAGCAGAAACTAAAGAGAATTGGTACTAATCATCCGTCAGCCCTGGACCGAACATGTTCCAGACTCTACATCTAGCCTGCTCTGGACACGGTTTGCTCTACTTCTCACATGAACCCTGTGAAGAGGGTTGATCAAACCCATTTTAAAGATTAAGTATAAAGATGGGAAGATGTTTGCAAAATTAAATGTAGAGATTCTGAGACTCAAACCCAGGTCTGTTTGTCTGCAGAATGTTGCATTTTCTACTTTTGTCCAGAAAGTCACTTTTTAAAAAATTTCCTAATTATAGTTTGATCATTACCAAGAACCATGGTATGACACTGCTGATCTTTCTCCTAGTATAAACAATTGTTTCATTGTATAGTTCACATTTCATTCTTCTATGTTATAATAATGATGTGCTTACTACATGTTAGGTATTTTGCTTAGTGTTTACCCTAAATTATTCCTATTGATTCTCATGGCAATTCTAGAAGATAAATGCCATTATTGGCCAAATTTAGCAGATGAGAAAATTGAAGTTCAGAGTGCTTAAATCACTTGCTCAAGGTCATCTCTGATTCCAAACCATATCTCTTTATCTACTCTGCTACACTATACCCTTCAGAAACTCTTCACATTGGAAGGAGCCCCAAAAGTGGAGTCTCTGGGACAAGAGCTGAAGACCAGACCAAGGATCATGGGTAACCCCACTGAATGCCTGCAGTGGATTGCTATGATTGATCTCATTTCCATTTGATACACGGTGCTTTCTGTGTCACTATTTTTCATTCTTTGTTCCACTGGGAGCTCTGCTTTCATCTCCCTCTTTCCATTTTCCCAAGTCCCATTGTTTGGGTTCAAATCAGATCTGAGCAAGGAGAGTTATAGAGGGCACCTAGTGCATTTTGCTTTGTAGACAGTTGTAGTTGGGGGTGACATCTATGAGAAGAGAAACATATTGTCTGGATGGAATTTTTTTTTTTTTTTGGTTGTTCAAAGAGAATTACAAAATTGTGAAAATAAGACATCTGGCCATTTCACCTTGTTGACACGTTTTCAGGCATGATTGATGACTCCTGCTCTGGCCCCAACATACACATGTGCCAATACTGTAAATCCTTTTATAGTCCATACATCTCGATTAAACCCCTGACACTGTTGATATACTTGTTGAACAAATATCAAGCACAAAGGTTTGGCAAGGGGAGCAAACACAGGGAAGTAATTTGAGTTGACGTAAGTGAATTAGGCAGATGTCTCAAGAAGGGGACTCTGTCTGATAGGCCTGTAGCCATTGGAAGATGAAATGTGGGGCTGGGGCCCCCCAAGACCTCAGAAGACTTACAAGGCAGGTGGGACTCTGTGGTTGAAGGAATGTGACGTAGATGAACCTGCTCCAATGTATCTCATATTTACTCTGGCTCTCATTTCTTCATACAGCAAACATCCATTGAGCACCTACCCTGTCCTTGATTCTGTGCCAGGCCTGGGGGATACACATTTGGAGAAGCCACAACCCCTGCCACTAAAGGGGAAAACCAAAAATGAAAGCCAACTTAAATGCTATCATAGGGACATAATCATGATGATGGAAGAGAAACTAGGGCAACTTCTGTCAGGTGATGAGGTTTGCACCTTAAAGATTAACCAGGACTGGCCAAGGAGAGAGGAGAGGAAGGGCATTCCAGGTGTAGAAAACAGCACACAATGGCTTAGAAGGCCCGAGTGTCTTAGAGGATCTCCGGCTTCGGGGCTCATGGAGGAAATGGGACTGATGAGGTTAAGAGCCAGGAAAGCAGGAACCAGGTCAGTGGGGTTCTCAGAAATTCTAAGGAATGTGGACTTTTATCAGACAGGACTTCTTTTTTTCACTTTCTTCATATCCACAGACATCAAAAAGACATATTCTCCTTTAACGTTATTGAAAATTGCAAGATGAATTATGCATTGTTACTAAAATAAAATGGAAATAATAGTGCAAAGCATGGTTTTGTTTTCCCAGACCTTGTTTTGAAAACCACTGTGAAAGGCCACAGAGAAGCACTGAGGGTTTTAAGCAGAGACGGATGTGTGTGCTGAGGCTCCCTCGGCGATGCTAGAGGAAGTGCCTGCCTTCAGCTTGCCCACCCAAGAAGACTGTGGTGGTTGGATAGCATGGTCTGAAAGCTTGTGTCCCTGAAAAATTCATATGTTGAAACCTAATGCTCAATGGGATGATAGATATTTGGAGGTGGGGCCTTTGGGAAAGGATTGGATTATGAGGGTCAAGCTCTCAGGAATGGAATGAGTGCCCTCACCCTTTCCACCGTGTGAGGACACAGTGACAAGACAGCCATCCCCAAACCAGAAAGCTGGCTGCTACCAGACAGCGAATCTGCCGGCACCATGATCTTGGACTTGCCAGCCACCAGAACTGTGAGAAACACATGTTTCCTGTTTATAAGCCACCCACCAGTTTATAGCATTATATTATAGCAGTCCGAAGGAACTGAGGTGTTATGACAGCAGAGGAGATTGAGAAGGGAGAGCAGGCAGGGTGAGTGCTGACGGGGAGAGAAGAGAGGCTGGTGGGGTGAGGCCTGACGGGGAGAGAAGAGAGGCTGGTGGGGTGAGTCCTGACGGGGAGAGAAGAGAGGCTGGTGGGGTGAGGCCTGACGGGGAGAGGACAGAAGCTGGTGGGGTGAGTCCTGACGGGGAGAGGACAGAGGCTGGCGGGGTGAGGCCTGATGGGGAGAGAAGAGAGGCTGGTGGGGTGAGGCCTGATGGGGAGAGAAGAGAGGCTGGCTGGGTGAGTGCTGACGGGGAGAGAAGAGAGGCTGGCGGGGTGAGGCCTGACGGGGAGAGAAGAGAGGCTGGCGGGGTGAGGCCTGACGGGGAGAGAAGAGAGGCTGGCGGGGTGAGGCCTGACGGGGAGAGAAGAGAGGCTGGCGGGGTGAGGCCTGACGGGGAGAGAAGAGAGGCTGGCGGGGTGAGTCCTGACGGGGAGAGAAGAGAGGCTGGCGGGGTGAGGCCTGACGGGGAGAGAAGAGAGACTGGCGGGGTGAGGCCTGACGGGGAGAGAAGAGAGGCTGGCGGGGTGAGGCCTGACGGGGAGAGGACAGAGGCTGGCTGGGTGAGGCCTGATGGGGAGAGGAGAGGCCACCACATGGCAAAGTCCCAGCTCAGGTTAACACCTGAGGTTTAGAAAAAACCCACTAGAAATTCTTTTGTAAAATCCATTGTAAAATGGATTTTACACAGAGCACACCCATTCTCAGGGAGACTAATGGGCACTAAACGAATCATAATGATAGATGAGTAGATATCAACGGACTAAGTTATAAGGAGAAAACTTGCTTCCTGTCCAGGAGGCCAGATTACAAGTGGATTTGTGGGTCCTGGCCTTTGTTCTTTCTCTCTCCCCAGAAGGAGGATGACCACTGGAAAATGAATTATTCATAGGAATTTGTTTGGTGGACATTCATCCACTCAGCCCATTTGTTGTCCTAGGAACTCTGGTGTGTGTGTGTGTATGTGTGTGGGTGTGTGTGTGTGTGGTGTGTGTGTGTGTGTGTGTGCATGCATAGAGCACAAAACACACCAGGATGGTGAAGGCAGAGAACTTGCACTCAAGTTGTCCATGGGTGTAGTTGGGAAGATGAACACATCAATAGGAACTGAGTACAAGAAAGAAGTGTTCTAATACAAGTAGGATCCCGGCAGGCCAGAGAAGAGCACAATCCCTCCTTCCATTTTCTAGAAACTGTATTTCTGTTGGGAAATGGTCATATCTGATTCCTGGTATAGCCCTTGGCAGGAAGTGGTGGTGTTTTCAAATGAAGTCATTAACAGAAATCCAATAGCAAGGGATTTCCAGTGAAGTAGATAATGCAGGAACTATTTATGTGTGATGACTAAGCATGTTCCACAGTGTAGGAGCCTATGTTAGCTTGCTGGGGCTGCCACAAAAAATACCACAAACTGGACAGTTTAAACTCAGAAATGCATTTTTTTCACAATTCTGGAGGCTAGAAGTCTAAGATCAAGATGTTGGTGGGCTTGGTTTCTTCTGGGGCCTCTCCCCTTGGCTTGCAGATGACTGCCTTCCTCTTATGAGCTTACATGGTCTTTCCTCTGTGTGTGTCTGGGCCCTGTCTCTTCTCATAAAGACACCAGCCATATTGGATCCATGACCTAATTTTAATGACCTCTTTGAAACTCCTATGTCCAATTATAGTCACATTGTGAGGCATTGGGGTTAGGAATTCAAATATGAATTTTGAAGGGACACAACACAGCCCACAAAAGAGCCATATTGGGGGTGCCTGGGTGGCTCAGTCGGTTAAGCGGTTAAGCGGCTGCCTTCAGCTCAGGTCATGATCCCAGGATCCTGGGATTGAGCCCTGCACTGGGCTCCCTGCTCAGCAGAGAGCCTGCTTCTCCCTCTGCCTCTGCCTGCTGCTCTGCCTACTTGCACTCTCTATCTCTCTGTCAAATAAATAAATAAAATCTTTAAAAAAAAAAAAAGCCATATTGTGCACACATTGAAGTTGAGATGATGGAAGCCAGATCACTGCTTTGACTGGACCAGAATCAGATCATTTGTGAAAAAAGCCAGAGCAGTGGTATAAACCTAAGGCAAAGGGCCACCACTCGGGGTGTCTTGATTAGTACCCACTGCTAGGCCATGGGCTTAGTTAATGCTGTGGCGTCCTGCATCAGGGCTCGCACAGGGGCAGTTTTTACTCTTAATCAATTGTTGGAGTTGTGAGGTACCTTGGATGTCAGTGTGGTCAGTCATGTCATCCACCTCGACCATGGAAAGAAGCTCTACCAAGGCAGCCTGAGATCACATGAATGCACACAAAACTCACCACCTGAGTTTGCCTTCCTTATTGACTGAATGTGAAGTACACTACAATCCAAAGTTGTTCTCCCCACGTATTCTAAGTTTCATCTCCCCTAGGCTTTACAATTATATTTTGGGACTCCTTTTCTGCTGCAATCTTTTGCTTTCTTGCAGAACCTACTAGAACCTAGAACCTACTAGAAGATTCCACAACCTAGTGCAGGCATTGTGCTAAGCAACCTTCTAGCATTCACAGCATCTCCCCCAGGATACCATTCAGCTTCTACTCGCTATCCCTTGATAGAGGATGATGGAGATATTTGCTTTCCTATAACTCTTAGCCACTGGCCCTCATTCTGCCACTCGATAAATCAGAGTCTCACTTGCTTCCCATGGTCTTTTCAGGATATGGAGTAAAATTTCATAGTCTACTGTCATCACCGTGCAGATTCTTCGAAGGCCCCTTGTCCCTGCCATCCTTTCTTCTGTCTTTCTATCAGTCCTTCCTCACACATTTATTAAGCAGGATCTGTCCCAGCAACTCAGACTGCAACATGAAATAACATTGCATGAAACCAGATTCACCATGAGGCAGGGGCCATGTCTAGCTTCGTTGCCACTGTATCCCTTGGGCCTCGCACTGTGCCCAACCCAAACAGAGGTTTAGTTAATATTGTTAGTTGGAGGCAGAAAAGAAGGCAGGCAGGACATTTCTGCCCTCAAGGAGCTTACTATAAGTAAGGGCACAGTTGGGGCACAGACAATTCTTTTTTTTTTTAATTATGTTATGTTAATCACCATACATTACATCATTAATTTTTGATGTGGTGTTCCACGATTCGTTGTTTGCATATATCACCCAGTGCTCCATTCAGTACATGCCCTCTTTAATACCCATCACCAGGCTAACTCATGCCCCCACCCCCTCCCCTCTCAAAGTCCACAGTCTCTCATGGTTCGTCTCCCCCTCTGATTTCCCCCCCTTCATTTCTCCCTTCCTACTATCTTTTTTTTTTAACATATAATATATTATTTGTTTCAGAGGTACAGGTCTGTGATTCAACAGTCTTACACAATTCACAGCGCTCACCATAGCACATACCCCCCCAATGTCTATCACCCAGCCACCCCATCCCTCCCACCCCCCACCACTCCAGCAACACTCAGTTTGTTTCCTGAGATTAAGAATTCCTCATATCAGTGAGGTCACATGATACGTCTTTCTCTGATTGACTTATTTCGCTCGGCATAACACTCTCCAGTTCCATCCACATCGTTGCAAATGGCAAGATTTCATTCCTTTTGATGGCTGCATAATATTCCAGTGTGTGTGTGTGTGTGTGTGTGTGTGTGTGTGTGTGTGTGTGTGTGTGTATACCACCTCTTCTTTATCCACTCATCTGTTGATGGACATCTTGGCTCTTTCCATATTTTGGCTATTGCGGACATTGCTTCTATAAACATCGAGGTGAACGTACCCCTTTGGATCACTACATTTGTATCTTTGGGGTAAATACCCAGTAGGGGGCACCGACAATTCTATTCAGTGTGGTAAGTCTATGATAGAGGTGTGTAGAGAGGACCGCAGTGCACCATGGGAAATACATCTAGATCTACCTGGGGATGCCCGAAAGAGCTTTGCAGAGGAGGTGATCCTTGGACCATTTTATGGCTGACTCAATGTTTGCCAAAGGAAAAGTGGGATTTCAGCAAAGAAAGTAGCATATGGGAAGGCCAGGAGACTTGCAACTTGAAATAATGAGGAAACCACGAGTATGTCAGCATTTACTCAGCCCCTTGTATGTGCCAAGAATGCTCCAGGGGCTTCAGGTACCAGAGACTGCAGAGTGCCTGTCACTGCTCGAGTGTTTTGATTCCAAAAGTAGGAGAGAATCAAGAAAATCTAAGTTGTATTCCTACCTAGACTTTGATCTGTTAATGACTTGTTATTCATTATTCTTCCATTTAAAAGGCACAGTCAACCACACAGCTACTGAGTAATGCATCATAAAATAGCAAGTAAAAATTAATTACATATTCCTGAAATTGCTTAGTGGTTATCCTTGAAATATCAAATCGTTCTGATGAATTACTTGGTAATATAACTTTTCTCTTTTAATTTCATGATAACGTTCCAATTTACTAGTCACAAAACTCCTGACATCATTGCCGTCCCAGCAGGGTAGATATTTTAAGCAGTTTTGACAATATAATTATGGTTATTATGTGGATATTTGTTTCCCATCAACTAAATAATAACACCTTGTCCTGAGAATCTAGGTTTCTTGGAAGAATCTCAAAGTACTTTACCAACATGCATTATTTTTCACAAGGGATTTGCTCAAAGGCCCCCCAGGTTGGGGGGCTCACATTCCTGGTTGAGCACAAAGCCCCGTGAGGGTTAAATGTATAACACGCAGGTGTAGCACGCAGGAGGAGCAAGTAGTGAGATCACTTCAGCTTCACCTCCCCAAAGGGCCTGGGATCTGGGGGTCACTGAATCAGAGGGCATGAGATTCTGCCTCCACAAAGGTCAGGAATTTGCCCCCCCACCCAGTTCCGGGAGGCTAGTTCTTAGAACCTGACTGTAGCGTAAGAGCTGATTCCGTCCCTGTAAGGCTGCTGTGTCCCAAGACCAGAGGTTGAGGCGGAAGCTTATGCCAAATACATTACTTTGGCAGTAAAACAAACAAAATAACTTATTTAAAATGCATAGCTTCATTAGCAATTGAGGTAACTGTTAAATAAAAGCAGCTTCTAATTGACTCCTGAACATAAGAAACAGGAGTTTCACGTTGCTTGATCTTTCTGGAGGAAGCCAAGATACAGCCAGGTTTATAAAATGATTTTCTTTTTATTTATAAATGACTTCAAATGACATTAAATAGGTGAGGATCTGAGCACCTAGCCTGGCACTTAGTAGACCAGCAAGGAAAACTGTGTCTTCTTTCCTTTTCTAATGCTTTAGCTCGGTCTTCCTACAGAGACTGAGGCACAGCCTACATGCTCATGGTTATGCAGGAAGAAAATACCAGGATAGCAAGAGGCAGGTCTTTTAAAATGTAAGTTTTCTTGTTTTTCAGGCATGGTGAGGCAAACAGATCAGGAGAGGGCTGCCATAGTTTGTGACTCAGGGTTCCCAAGAGGAAGGGAGATGCTATGCAAGCTAGGGCCCCACAGGGAAGCACCAGCGTTGATCAGGTAGCAGAGGGAGTTGGGGAAATGGGGCAAGAGCCCTTATTGTGGTTTCCGTGGGAAGGAATGGGTGAGGTGGGATCAGCCGGTCTAAGATCAGCTAGTTGGAGTAATTTCAGAGGGCTCTGGGACACGGGGGAGTAGAGGTTGTCTGGTACCTGGGCCTGGGGCTATCAGGGCAGGTAGACAGTGGCCAGAGTAGGAGAGTCTAGTCGAGACAGAGGGGTGTGGAAGGGGGCTCTGGATTGGTTGGTATGCACATAAAAGGCACACTCACCTGGGAGTCATTTACCATCTCTAAGAACGGGCTACCCCTGGGAGGGTCTATCCCTCCAGGGTCAGGGAGGGACCAGATGTCAAAGTGTCAGAAATGTGTGGTTAGGAGCACCTGGGTGGGTCAGTTGGTTACTTGTCTGCCTTTGGCTCAGGTCATGATCTCAGGGTGCTGGGATCGAGCCCCACATCGGGTTCCCTGCTCACTGGGGAGTCTGCTTCTCCCTCTCTCTTTCTCTCTCCCTCTGCCTCTCCCCCTGTTTGTGCTCTCTCTCTCATTCTCTCAAATAAATAAAATAAAATCTTAAAAAAAAGAAACGTGTGGTTAATACAGTAGGAAGGAGGCTAGAGAGACAAGGGAGAGGGCAGGAAGGTACAGAGCACAAGGTAGCAATGGGCTGAGGATGAGATGCTGACAGCCAAGAGTGATGGTGACATCTGTTCCAGGTCTGAAAAACCTAAAAGCGGAGTCCAAATGAAAAAGAAGTTGCTGCAGGCTGAGTTATGATTCTCGCCAAATTCATATGGTAAAGTCCTAACCTCTAGTATCTCAGAATGTGACCATATTTGGAGACAGAGTCTATGAAGAAGTAATTATATTAAAATGAGATCATCAGGCTGGGTCATAATCCAGGATGACTGAGGTCCTTACACGAGGAGATTAAGATGCAGATGGGGATGACAGGAAGACCACATGAAGAAACAGGGAGAACACAGCCATCTACAAGCCAAGGAGAGAGGGCTCAGAAGAAAGCAGCCCTGCCAACACCTTCATCTTGGACTTCCAGCCTCCAAAACTACAAGAAAAGAAGTTATTGTCGTTTAAGTTGCTCAGCGTACGGTAGTATGTTACGGCAGCCCTAGCAAATGAACACAAGCTGTTGCACAAAGCTGTCACAAGGTATATAATAGAGTGAATTTGGTACAGCAAAATAATGAGCTAATATACAGCCATTAAAATAAAAATTCTCTGGAGTAAACGCACAATTGCACACACTGATTGATGGTGAGTAAAGAAGGCAGAAGGGAAAATAGAATGTACATGTTGATTACAACTAGGTAAAATAAATGTAAATTTGTATGTTTATACAGATCAGGGAAGAGTTTGGAGTGATGGGAAATTAATTGTTTCTTTCCACAAAATTATTTTAATTAGACTAACTGTATACTACAATTAAACCTATATTATGTTCATTTAAAATGTTTTCTTTGATCCTTTATTTCATATAGCTTATATAGGAGAAAAATATGGTTGATTAAGTCATACAACCTAGCAGGGTTTGCTCACATGAAAAATGAATACTTGGGTGTGCTGAGGATTCTGAGGCTTGGTCTGGATTTTCTGTGAGTAGCTCAGGAGGGGAAAATGGCAGGAACACCTGCCCCTGATGATCTCCAACGAACTGGTCAGATTTCACTCTGCAATGCTAAGATCACATCTGTGAGTCTTTGCAGGTTAGAGTAGCATTAGGTTCTGTGCGGCTAACTGGCTGCATAAATAAAGAGGCCATTTCCGTGCGTGTGTCACAGAAACGCACGCGTCCTTGTTCCATGGCTTATCAGGACCTAGTTCTTAGATAAGCCACATTGATCGCCTGAGCAAACAACCTGCAGCCTTTTCATTAACTGGACTTTGTTTCTCATTTAGGTTTCGATCTGGCCTCCCTCAGGGCTGGGGGTCTGTCCTCACCTGGCTTCCATTGTTTCTGGTTGATCTTTAGGCGGCTTAGCCTGTATTTTCCAAAGTCAGTACTGTCAAAGCCAGTGAAGAGAGGGAACCTGGGACCTCACACTTACCTCTCATCTGAATGTGTTTCTTGAGTGGTGTTTTTAAAAATGTAAGTCAGTCTATCATTTCTGTAGCCCTTTGCTGTTTGCAGAGCCTCTCCCCTGTGCCTCTGATCCTCAGGCATCAGCCTCCAGGAAAGGCAGGCTGCTCAAGTCACCATTCCCAACCCACACAGGGTTTCGTGGCTCCAGGGAGCACACAACGACATTCCTAACGGGGGTCCCGTCCGGCTGACTGCAACTGCGGGCTCTTTGCCCTGCACAGGGCGGGGCGGGGGGCGTCCCAGGAAGTCCCTTCTAAGTGGAATGCCCCGGGCTGACCCCAGGGAGCTCCTTACAGTAGTCCCAGTTTCATCCTCGGCTTCCTCACTGATTCAGAACTACCCCAGGGCCTCTCCAAGGAGAGGCTTGCCCTCCATGCCCTCAGCCTCATGGGGTGTGGGGTCCAGGGCTTTCCGAGGAAGTGAGACCTGCCAGTGCTGGGGAGTCCCTGGGGAGGAGGCCAGCATACTTTCGGTGGGGAGGAGGGGGTGGGTGGGGTGAGCCCGCCCAGCCAGCTTGCAGGGCTGCCAAGCTTGTAGCGGGATTGCCTGTAGTTCACTCAGAGAGCAAGAGTCCCACCCTCCTGGCTCACTGCAGAGACCCCCCGCTGCTCTAAGGGAAGAGCTTTCCCTCCCTCCGGGTCCCCGCTTGCGAGTGGCAGACGCAGGATCCAACCCAGGGCTCCTGACCCTCATTGCTTGTGCCCATGGCAGCTTTAATACAATGTCATCTGCTGGCACTTCCTCACTTAAGTCTTCAGTCCCTGTGAGGTAGGCATTCTTCTCAGACTCAGTCCCATTCAATTTATAAGGAAACTGAGCTTGGAGAGATGACATCATGTGCTCAAGGTCATAGAGCTTGCCAATCAGCTGGCTTCATATTCTCCTAGATTATCCACATGGGCTCCGTGTAACCTCAGGGGTCCTTAAACTGGGAAGAGAGGGGCAAACCGAGGAATCAGGAAAGGTGTGACTGCAGTAAAAGGCATCCACAGGATCACACAGCATTGGGGGTCGTGAAGATGAAGAAAGGGGACCACGAGCCAGGGAATGGGGTGGTTTCTAGAAGCTGAAAAGGCAAGGACACAGATTCTCCCCTAGAGCTTCTCGAGAGGAACACAGATCTGCCAACATCTGGATTGGAGCCTGGCAAGACCCGTGTCAGATTGCTAACCTCCAGAATGGTAAGATCATACATTTGTGTTTTATTAAGTCATGGGATTTGGCGCTGGCAGCACCTGCCTCACTAGGCAACTAGCAGTGTTTGCGAGAAAGGGGAAGCCAAAATCTTTACATCCCTGAGCATCAGTCTGGGTCAAGTGAATCTTTATAGAATGAATGAATAAACAGGTGATGGAGGAGTCCATTCAGATGTCTTGTGCCGCTCTATGTGTTCCTGCTGCGGAAAAGAACAAACACACATGAGGAGAGCAAGAGCTTCTCCGTCTGTAGCTCTGTCTCTACTTACATCGCATCTGTAGCTATGTGTCTACATCTGTTTATATAAGATATGGATAAATAGGGCCATAAATCACTAGACGTATGTGCACACACACACACACCTCCAGCACTATACATATACTGTTTAGTTTCCACAACAACATGGTGGAGAAGTGAATTGTCCTGCATTTATTGATGTGAAAACTGAGACCCCAAAAATGCCAACTTGCTCAAGGCCGTGCAGTTAGTCAGAAGAGCGCAGAAGAACAGTCCAAAGTGGCCGTGGCCTCGCTGCTGGGCTGTTGGGCAGGGCCCCTCCCAGCCTCTCTCCCTGCTCCCTCTCTGCATCACCCAAATGCATGACCCAGATCATCAGGCCGCTTTGAGTTTTGAAGAATTCTCTTTGAAAAGTTCTCACACCAGATTTTTTACAGAGACCTGGTGGAATGATTCTCACAATTGACTTGTCAGCCTTGATACATAGCGTTTGCTACAATTCCAGTTGAAAGGGGGGGAAAAGGTTATTTTATGTGCTGACTAAATTTCTAAGCGGGTATCTAATTAAAACACGTCAATAGCAAAACTGATTAAAGAATTCGGTATGAAAGTTGTATCTACTTGAATGAATCAAGCATAAATAAAGGGAATGATGATTTTTTCCAGAGACACAGGGGTAGAGGGGGGTGGGGGAAGAGAGAGCGGAAAGAAGAGTGCCTGGTGCTGGAGTTATTTGAAGCCATGGGTATCTGCAGGCAGATTCTTATTAAAAGGTTTTGAGGATGGAGAAAAAAATAGCACTACTTTTCCCTAAAGGTTGAAAGAGAAATAAGAGGAAAGCAATTTCTGTTTGGTGAGATCCATTTCACACAAGAGTTGGGAAAAGAAGAATCTGGTGTGTCACAGAGTCATATTGGGTATGTGCTGGAAATTGAAGATTGCGCTTGACTTGTAGAGCATCTGTCCCCAGCTGAAGCAGGTGCAGGACGGGCCAGCCACCAAAGGAACAGCAGTGCTGGAGGACTTACCAATGAAGCATGTTTCCACAGCCCAGGCCTGCCTGCCATTCTAGAAGACCCTAAAATCCAGCTGGTGTTTACCGCTCAGTTCCTACTGTCCAGAGCTGGTGCTAGAAGCTTTCAAATGCATAGTTTAATTTAGGAAACCATATCAGCAACCGTGTTAGGTAAGCATCACTATCCCCATTTTAAGGAAACGAGCTCAGAAAAGTTGAATGTTACGGTAGACTCCAAAGATATTCACACCGAATTTCTGGAACCTGTATTACCTAATATGGCAAAAAAAAGGAATTTGAAAATGTGATTAAGTTAAGGATTTTAAGTGGGGAGATTATCCTGGATTATCTGGGTAGACCCTAAATGTAATCACAGGGGCCTTATAAGAGGGGGTTGGAGGGAGATCTGACTGCAGAAGAGACAACAGAATGAATGCCAGAACCCCCTGTTCTCCATATCTGATCACCCTCCAGATCTGATCACCTTCCTCATCCACTCCCATCCTGGGAGTAGCATCTGGTCACCCTGGCCAGTCTTCTCCAAGAATCCCATCAGCCAGTTAGCAAGAATGACCCTACTCTCTTGGTGATTTTCCAACTGCTGATCCCCCACCTTCCCCTACTTCTTGGCTATAAAATCCCTACTTTTCCATGTTGTATTCAGAGATGACCCCGATCTCTCTCCCTTACTGCAAAACCCCATTTCAGTGGTCCCTGTAACTATTGAGATAGTCCTAAATATAGGAAAGCCTTAGCATTTTAATAAGTGTTGTGAATAATTTTTCTTTAACACCAGTCATGTTAGTTTCCTGTGGCTGCTATAACAAAGTACAAACTGGGTTACAGCAAAATTACAACAAAAATGTATTGGCTTACAGTTCTGAAGGCTACAAGTCCCAAATCAAGGTGCTAGTGGGATGCAATGCCGCTGAAATCTGTAAGGGAAAAGCCTTGCCTCTTCTGGCTTCTAGTGTTTCCCAGTGATCCTTGGCATTCCTTGGCTTGTAGATGCATCACTCTGATCTCTGCCTCTATTGTCTTTTTCCTGTGTGTCTCTGTGTCTCTTCTCCGTTTCCCATAAGGACACCAGTCATATTGGATTAAGGGCCCACTGTACTTCTGTATGATCTCATCTACATCTAACTGATTGCATCTGCAAAGAGCCTATTTCCAAACAAGGTCATACAGAAGCACTGGAGGTTGGAACTTCTATGCATCTCTTTGAGGACACCATTCAACCCTTGCCAAGGCCATTTAGCTAGTTAACAGCAGTGAGGGGCTCAAATACAGCTCTGGCCCTTTTCCCTTCACCAGACTTGATACAGTGTCTTTGTGAATAAGTGTGCCAGTGAGGTTCACACGGCTCTTCAGTGCCTCCCTAAATGTTTCCAGCAGACTTCCCGGTGCTTTAAGTGTCCCAGGTACTTTCACTTGGGAAAACTATTTTGCTCTACTGAGCTCAAGCCAGAGGGAGCTCTTATTGCAACTCGCTTATCCCCATTCCAAAAGACTTAGACACTTTATTTTCATTCCATTCAGCATGAAATTATTCTCCAAAGTGCAGAAGAAGGAGCCTTTTATTGCAATGGATCAGTTTCTACCTGGAAATTGTGACGTCTATTGCCCTTTTGTGCAACCTCTGCTATGAAATAACTATTGCTATCCTTGGCCCATTTTTTTTTGTAAATTGTGTTGTTGGCATTTTTCTTATTCATTAGTACAAGCTCTTTCTACATTAATTTTTTTTCTGTCATGAGAATTGCAAATATTTTCCCCATTCTATCATAGACCTTTGACTTTGTTTTATACTCTTGTCAGGCAGAAGTCAGCCATTTTGCGGTCTATGTGTATTCTTTCCTTCCTTACAGTTCTAGAGCTTTCTGCCTTGCCTGAAAAGTCCTCTCAGACCCCTTGTGACACATATGGCCTCCTTAATTTCTCACTGGTTTTGATTGTTTGAATCGTTTCTACCGTTATGCTGAAACAGAATATGCAAATGATCAGAATATTGGTGGTTCCACTCACTGTGTCCATGGTGCTCCTGCATAATTTCTGGATTTCAAAGAAGTTCTTATAGTATTGAATCCACAATATTGAACACTTATGTGTTATTGAAACCCTAGGCAAACTGAAGTGAAATGCTCTGGGACAGAAGAGAAGAGCAACTCATTGGGCTTTTCTTCTCTACTCCTACTTCCCTTTGGTAAAGCTGGAGATGATTGTGATAAATCTACACAATTATATATACATACACGTGTACGTGTGCACGTGTGTGTCAGACTGTTACGTGCTCACCAAAACACATACTTCTCCCGCACCAGAGGGTGGGAGATAAACCGAATGAGGATTTTGGTGACTGCCACATTGGTGAAATTATGTAAAATTAGGTGTCTAGTTATGTGGGGCATGTCAGGACATGCCCTCCAAGGTATAGGGCAAGAGCTCCTTACACATAAAAGATGGGTACAGTGTTTGATGGGACTCTTTGGATTTGGAAGGCAGCACATACTACATTTGGGAATACTGCTCCCACAGTTTACTGATGACTTTGGAAGTCTGCTAGTTTTGACTGGGGCCAAAAGAGAGTACTCTGCAACAGGTTCAGGCTTTAGTAAAAACTGCTCTGACATGGAGCCATATGACCAGGCATATGTTATGGTGCCAGGTATATCCAGGTGGATAAGGATGCTGTGTGGAACGCCTGGCAATCTCAATAGAGGGTCACAGAGCAGACCTCTAGGTTTCTGGATCAAAGACATACTTCTATCATAGAGAATTATATGGTGTTCAAAAAGCAAGTCCCGTCATGCTACCGGATCTTAACGAAGACTGAGTGTCTGATCACAGGACATCAAGTGACTTTGCAATTGGAACTGCCCATCAAGAGCTGGGTACTATCAGAGCTACCAGGTTATAAAGTTAGGTAAGCACAGTAACAACTCATCATAAGATAAAAATGGCCCATGTTAGATCAAGCCCAGGCAGATCTGGAAGGCACAGGTGAATTATATGAATCCATGTCCCAGACCCCTGTCACATACCTCAGGTGCACCAGAGCCTCTCCCACCATTCACACTGATGGCCTCTTATGAGGCTCCCTGTGACAGTGATGGAGAAGGAAAATCCCAGTCCTGGTTCTTGAATGGTCCAGTTCAATTTGTTAGTATGCCTCCAATCCCACTCAGGGATATCCATGAAGGACAGAGGTAGGAAAGCATCTCAGCATACAGGGTTTTAAGCAGACTTGACCATTTGAGTGGACATAGAAGGAGTCTGAGGAAAGGATATATACAGGAGTGAATGGCTTAACTGCCTGGTCAGGGACCTAAAAGGGATGTGGTTAGAAGATGGGAGACAAGAGAATCCAGGGAAGAAGCATGTGGATAGACCTAGAGATGGGCATATTAAAAGCATTGGTCCTGTTGGACCTGTCACCATCACTTGCAGAAACTTTCTTTAGAAATTTTTTTCCCTCCCAAACCTCTCCAACTCTTGCCTCTGCTGGACTAGTGGTCTTAGATTCCAAGAGAAGCATGTATCTGTCAAGCAATATATGAAGGGTTCTACTAAGCCAAAAGTTATGGTTGATGCCTAGTTAGCTTCACAAGCTGATAGACCACAGGGGGAAAATAAAAAGTTACTACAAATGAAGGGACAAATGACATGAGGTGCTAGGGCTACTGCTTATACTGGGAGCAGACAAGCATAAGTATGGAACTCAGCAGATTCACTGGGGTGCTCCTTGGTGCTTCCATGCCCATCAGTAACTGCAAGTGGCAATTCATCAGCCACAGCATGACAAAAGCATTGTAACCAGGGGCTCAGACACCTCAGTGATGAAGCTCTGAGTTAACCCACTGGGGGAGCAACTTACACCAGCAGAAATATTGGCCAAGACAGAGGACAATCTCAAATGAGTGTTGGAGGAAGGAGATGACAAATATGCAAGGATATGCCACCATGCAGAGTCAGTGACAGAACAAAGTAGATTTCATGTGTGGCGAGAGTGGATCTGAGTGGAGCACAAGGTGGACTGTAGCAGATGCACAGCCCATGGCCTCTTTGGATGACTCAGAGGCATACAAAGCTCTATGGACAAATCTTGTACCCGCAAAACCTTCTTCCTTTAGCATCTGCATCTCTGCTGCTAGCTTTCTCTGCCTACAGGAGGTTGCTGGGCTCAATCTGACCATAAATGTCAGGGAATTAATGTTCCCAGAAGCAAGCATCAAGTAATAGTGGGCAGGAGTTAGTAAGGTGTGCTCTACGTCATCTCTGAGAGGGTTTTCCGCAAGTTGCGCCCCAGAAGTCAGCAGTAGTCACCCACTCAATTGCTCTTTTGTTTTTAAAGATTTTGTTTGTTTGTTTAT
Source organism: Eumetopias jubatus (assembly GCF_037043125.1). Classification (NCBI taxonomy): domain Eukaryota; kingdom Metazoa; phylum Chordata; class Mammalia; order Carnivora; family Otariidae; genus Eumetopias; species Eumetopias jubatus. Next base: position 114,936,279 of record NW_028274810.1, read on the forward strand.
ATGAGAGAGAGAGAGCAAGAGTGAGGAGGGGGAGGAACAGAAGGTAGAGGGAGAGTCTCCAGCAGACTCCCCGCTGAACTTGGAGCCCACAGGGCTCGATCTCACAACCCTGAGATCATGACCTGAGCCAAAACCAAGAATCAGACACTTCACCTACTGAGCCATCCAGGCGCCCCTCACTTGCCCTCTATTGTCTTTTCTCCATTCTGTCCCCCTTTCACATTCCATCACTGTGCCTCCGAGGAGCTCCTTCCACATACACACTATGCATCAAATCCTAATCTAAGGAACCCAGACAAGGCAGTCAACAGACAATAAATACTAGTTTTTCTCCTATACATGTTAGAGGGATTTCTTCTAGCTCATTTATGACTTAGAAACAAAGACAAGTTGATGACATTTCAGATGCTACCAAATTCTAAACCTCAATGAGTACTGGAGAGGTTAGAAGGGACAGAGAAGAATGAAAGTTTTGGGAAGCAAATGAGATGAGATTTAATATAGATAAATGTAAGATAATGCACCTGGGGGAAAGTCATAATCAGCATTCATTTAAAGTGGGCGTCCGCAATTTGTGTAACAATCATACCAACAAAAGCTGGGGATAATAATGTATAATAAATTATGAATCGAGAAATGTGCTGCTCATTAGAAAAATAAAGTCCCCTATCTGGCAGGGTGTAGATAAAATGTGATCGGACATGATTATGTCATTCCATGCATGGCCTTTCCTGAGACAGAGCTGGAAATCACAGGTGGGTGGGTCAAGGTAAAGAAAGGAAGCAAAGTTAGGAATGAGACATGGGATTCAGCTGAGTCTGTGAGGGGTTCTGGACTAATGGGGTTGAGAGCAAAAGCTGTGGAAGCAGTCCAGTTTCAGTTGGGGCATTTGATAAAGATCAGAGGTCAGCAAGAGGCTCGCAGCAGGCAGGGGTCAGGGCAGTAGACACGAGCGTCAGTATTAGAGACCTTGAGGTGACTCTGAGGTGACACTGGGGGCTTTACTCACCCAGCATCAGAATAGGAATGAATCCCAGGGAGATGCAACCTCCCTCCCACAGGGTCTTCAGGGTTTGTGGTGACGGTACACCCTATAAGGGAACCAACAGGTGCCATGGGTAGTGACAGAAGCTGCTCATTCCTCACGCTGCCTCATTGTCAGTTGAGATTTTGCTTGGCTGCAAGTAAGAGAAAGCTTATATAAGTAACTACCTTGTTTTTTCATGTAACTTGATGTCTGGAGGTTGCCTATTGCTGGCATTGGAGAGGAAAACAGGGGTGCCATATGCTTATTTCTCTTTCATTAGATGAAGAAAGGTGTGCTGAGTAGAAGGAATTATATGAACAAATGCACAGAAATGTGTAGTAGAAGGAGATGTGTAACAATCACTTCTAACAACCTACCCAATATACACGGTCCCTTTCCTCCGTGATTGGCAAAGCCTGCTTTGTCTGCAAGCAGCAGGATCAGGTCGAGTGAGCTACTCCCTTTTCCCAGCATACATTGCAGCTGAGCGTGGCCAGGTCACAGGCTTTGCCCCATGAGAATTAACCAGAACTCTTTCCTCTGGTAACAATTGTTTTTCCTAACCAAAGGTAAGTAAGCACATTCCCTCTACCCCTTTTTCTTGGCTTAAATAAGAGCACGATGGAGGCAAGCTCAGAAACCTCCATCGTTCAGATTTCAGCCTATTCAGACATGCCTCCCTGACCACCTCCGTGTGCACCCCCATCCCACTCTACTTATCTCTTCCTTTGTTTAGTTCCTTCATTGAGTTTCTTCCAACCAGCAATGATTTCATTCATTTTTTCAGTGCACTTGTTGTGTTCATGTTTCTCTCTCTCCCATTAAAGTGTAAGCAGCAACTTGAGGTCAGAGGTGGCCTTAGGCACAGAGCTGAGCTCAATAAACATCTGTTGTTAAATATTCTGAGTCCTAGAAAACAGGACCTCTTGTTTCTGAGCCCCTCCCTTCCCGGTTCAGCACTGAGGACTAGCTGTCTTGTGGAATCTGGGCTTTGTGACCTGCCTTTGCCCCTGTACAACTGAGGGACCACCAGGTTTCTAACCAATCAGTGAGGGTGGAGGGACCCAATCATCTCCTATAGTTTTTATTTTTTAATTTTGTTAGTTAACATACAGTGTAATATTGGTTTCAGGAGTAGAATTCAGTGATTCATCACTTGCATACAACACCTGGTGCTCATCACAACAAGTGCCCTCCCTAATGCCCATCCCCCATCTAGCCCGTCCCCCACCCACCTCCCTCCATCAACCCTCAGTTTGTTCTCTATCATTGAGAATATCTTATGGCTTGTTTCCCTCCCTCCTTTTTTTTCTTTCCCCCTTCCCATATGTTCATCTGTTTTCTTTCTTTTTAAAGATTTTTATTTATTTATTTGACAGACAGAGACACAGCGAGAGCAGGAACACAAGCAGGGGGAGTGGGAGAGGGAGAAGCAGGCTTCCCACAGAGCATGGAGCCCGATGCGGGGCTCGATCCCAGGACCCTGGGATCATGACCTGAGCCGAAGGCAGATGCTTAACGACTGAGCCACCCAGGCGCCCCTGTTCATCTGTTTTCTTATTTAAATTCCACATATGAGTGAAATCATATGGTATTTGTCTTTCTCTGACTGACTTATTTCACCTAGCATAATACTCTCCAGCTCCATTCACATCATTGCAAATGGCAAGATTTCATTCTTTTTGATGACTGAATAATATTCCATTATTTATATACACACACACACCCCCCACATCTTCTTTATCCATTCATCAGTTGATGGGCATTTGGGCTCTCCCCATAGTTTGGCTATTGTTGATAATGCTGCTATAAACATCAGTGTGTATGTACCCCTTCAAATCTGTATTTTTGTATCCTTTGTGTGAATATCTATTAGTCCAATTACTGGATCATAGGGTAGTTCTATTTTTAACTTTTGAGGAACCTCCAAACTGTTCTCCAGAGTGGCTGCACCTGTAGGTCTTTTAAAATCAAATAACTGATACACTAGTCTCTGACATTTCTAGGATTTCTTCTGGTTGTAGAGTTATTAAAACTTTTTGGTTATGACTACCTCCCCCAGCAATAATAAGTTTTACATCACAACTGACTGTGTGTACTTAATCAGGAACCGTATTTTCTTACATTAAAGAAACAAACACTAACTCGTTTTCAGGACCTATCATGGTTGGTAACCTGAAGTTGGAAAAACTCTGAGTTAAGATATTTGGTCCCATGTAACCCCCCTATTAAACTTTGCCTTGCTTGGGAAAATGTTTTTATTAGTGATAATAATAATAAATACATAACAATATACTTAAGTAGTAAATCTAATGTGCATAATTCTTCAGAGCACGTGGAACACCATCACACAGAGTATCTCATTTATTTATATTGTGTCAAATCTAATGAGGGTAACCCCATTTTTCACATGAGAAAACTAGCTCAGAGGGCAATAACATGCCTAAAACCACTTTGCAAGCTAGTGCGGAAGCCAGGGCTCGGACCAGGATTTTAAACTCCTTCTCCTCGTTAAATGCCAATTAAAGATACAGATAATTTAGATGGATCATTTTTGTTGCTCTACTAGAGATGCCTGCCCTCTGCATGGCACAAACTAGACCTCCCTTAGACCCCACTCATATATCTCCTCCTGGGCAGAATTAATCAGTCCTATCTTTGCATTCCTGCTGCATGTTATTTTTACTTTGATTATAGCTCTTCCTAATGTCCCATTAATGTGTGCTTCCCATATATAATGTAATGCTGGTATATAGTGGGTGGTCATTAATTTGTTTACAGAGTAACATTCATTGTACTCTACGTTCTACATCTTGGCTGTGCTCTGAGTACTTACTGAATTGCAAGCTGAAATGCCTGGGAATATATCAACATTCCTCATCATCTGCCAATTTTGTAGGAGGAATCAGAACACACATTCTACAGCAAGAGTGTCAGATGATGGGGTTCTTCTAGTGGTTTGATGACTTTTGATGGGACCCACATGGATCATGGTATCCACAGGAAATGTTACTCATCCCTACACATGGCTGCATAAGAAATGAACTACACTGTTACAAGTAGAATTGTGTGGTCAGGTAGATTGCAGACAGGGTGATGCTCAGTGAGGTCATCATCTGGGGTCAGAGAAAGGGCACATTTTTCATTTATGTGCTGGTGAAGACCTACAAAATGCAGAAAGTTTTAACTCTGATACTGTTTCTGGAACAGCAGGAATCAGATTGCACTGCATGGAGCATGCAGGGTTCTTTCAGAGATATTAAGTGACACAAGGACAAGCCTGAGGATTTGGGGGTCAGAGTGCCCTGTTTTAGGGCTGGTCCCTTCCTTTCCTTCCCCCCTCTTTCTTCTTCCCCCAGTAATCATAAGTCTGACTCAGTGCTGGTTCAAACTGCCAAGTCCTTGTTCCTCATGGGGCTTATATTACAGTAGGAGAAGACAGATAATAAGTATGTAAAAAATATACAGTATTTTCAGGTAGAGATAATCACTATGCAGAAAGTAGAGCAGGGTAATGGGATAGAAGGTAACTGGGTGTAAGAAGGTGCTTTGTTGACTGGGATGACTTCATTCTGGGAAGGCTTTCCGAGGAGCTGGCTTTGAAGCTAACACTTGACTGATGGGAAAGAGGGAGCTATGCATATTCCTTGAGGAATGGCATTTCATGCTGAAGGGAGAGCACAGGCAAAAGTCCTGATATGGAAATAAGCTTGGTGGGTTTGAAGAACAGCCAGGAGACTGGTGTTACTAGGGTAGAAAAAGCAAGAAGTTGAGCAATAGGAGATAAGGTCACAGAAAGACTAGGGAGCTGGTGTTGTGTGGACAGACCAGCTACCTAATTCATGGTGCCTGGTGCAAAATGGAAATGCAGGAGCCCTTATTCAAAAATTCCTAAGACTTCCAAGCCAGAGACAGCAACCAAACCAACCACGGGGCCTTCTGGGCACGATGGCACAGGTCACACACCCATAAAGCCAGCATGTATGTAGGGCCATTTAGTCTCCTCACTGAGAAGGCACCGGAGAGCTGAAATCAGGGGGTACAATGAACAATTCCACTTAACTCACTGGCTGTCCTGGAGAAGGGATAGCAGGGAGGGATGGAAACAGGGCCACCAACTGGAGAGTAGCTCTGTCATCCGAGGAAGGAGCTGCTTGGCTCACATCCACGGTGTCTTTTGGAGGTAGAAGCTTCAGGATTTGCTGGTGGGTTGAATGGAGTTTGAGGGGCAGACAGAACTCGAGGGTGTCTTCCAAGTTTTTGGTCTGAGTTGTTGAGTAGATGCTGATGTCCTTCACTGAAACAGGAAAGACCGGGGGCAAACAGTTTGTGGAAGAAATCAGAGTCCTTTTGGGACTCATCTTAAACTCAAGACGTGTATCAGACATCCAAGCTGGGTGGGGGAGTTGGCAATGTGGGGCAGAAGGGAGCGGTAAGGACCAGAGATGTAATCTGCTTCAGTGTGTGGATGCTGTCAAGAGGGGCTGTCCAATAAGGACTCATGCGTAAATATTGATATTCTCCACAGACATGCGAAGCTGGAGCTGAGCTGTTGTGTTGAGTCCTAGCTCAGCCATCTCATCCATGTGCCCTTGGATACATTTCTTGGCCTCTTTGTATCCATAGAATAAGAATAAACATACACAGGGCGCCTGGGTGGCTCAGATGGTTAGGCGTCTGCCTTCGGCTCAGGTCATGATCCCAGGGTCCTGGGATCGAGTCCCGCATCAGGCTCCCTGCTCCTTGGGAGCCTGCTTCTCCCTCTGCTTCTCTCTCTCTCTCTCCCTCTCTCTCTCCCTCTGTCTCTCATGAATAAATAAATAAAATCTAAAAAAAAAAAAAAAGAATAAACATACACATATCCTAGTTGTGGAGATTAACAGGGGTAACGTTATGTAATGGCCTGTGCAGTGCCTGGCAAGTGGGAAGGACTGTATTGATAGTCACTGTCAGTAATATTCATGCAAATCAGTTTACCTATGAGATGAGATCAGTTGTCCTGAGAATATTGTGCTTATGGAAGTTTGGTATTCAAGCAGAATGGAGTCAGCTCGGCAGATAGGAAGTATTCATGACTCCCTTCCCCCTTCCCCTATGAATGTCAGGGATTTGACTTCCCTTAAAGGTAGATTAGGTTAAGGGGCCAGACATTTGCATAAAAACTTCCCCTTTTTCTCCCACATAATTGCTGCCGACTACCTCTGTTGTGCTCCCTGATTTTCCTTGAGTACAACCTCTGAAGATCCCAGCTAAGAATCCAGACCACCTGGCATATAAAAGTTAAGCAAAATAAGATCATTAAAAGCCAGAGAGGCTGATCTTGGCTCCAGAAAGTGCAAGACGGTCAGAACTATCTGGGATTTGATGCAGAGGTGCTGATCGCATCCAAAATCTGAAAGATGAGATCCCCCAGCCCCCCAGAAAAGACCTCATGACCAGGAGAAGAGGCCAGACCTGGGGCATCTTACATGGCCAGAGGCCGTCCCAGGTCTACCAGCGTCTCCTGTTACCCAGGCTCTGACAGCTGTGCGTGCTATCATCTTTAATTATGAAATGTACTAAAAAGTACCAGGAATGACAAACAACAGGCTTCCGTCCCAATATTTGCTTCATAGATTATTAAAAAGTAAAGGCAAGAAAACATACAATGGAAGCCCCCCATGCACTCTCCTTCTCTCCCAAGGTAATCAGGATCTAAAACTTGTGCGCATCTTATCAAACCATGTTTTTATATTTCGACTATACATACATAGCTCTGTAAGCAACATATATTTTTATTTTGTGTATATTAAAGCGTCTGCATGTGTGTTTATGGTTTTATGCAAATGAATATTTTTGTAATTTGCTTTCCTCATTCAACATTATGTTCAAAAATATGCTTTGTTCATTAGTTTTAACTGCTGAGTAAGTATCCGACAAACATATCATAATCCATCCATTTCTCTCTTGATGAGTAGGTAGGTTCTTTGCTTCCGTTTTGCCCACTGTCCCACAGGATGCTGCTCGGGTGCCCCAGCTGGAGTGCTTGTCCATGGCGCCGGTGCCTCCCAGGGCACAGCGCCTGTGGGGCCGCAGAGTGGGGCACACTCCTCCATCATCACCAGATATTGTCTGTCTGCTTTCTAAGTGGCTTCAGCCACCATCAGTAACTGTGAAAGTGGTCGTTCCTCCGTAGTCCCACAAATACTAGCTCTTCACTAGTCTGTGGAGTCTATCATTGCTGTTTGATTGCTCTGATTTCTGGTGGGATGTACCCCTCTCCGGATGCCCATCTGGCCAAGTCACCCTGGCTGGGTTTTTCTTCATGCAGCCAAATGTCATTCCTCACAGAGGCAGGAATTTTTGGCCCATGTTACCTGGCTTGCCAGGAATCACACCGGGGCTCAAAGAGGGAGCTGGGGGAGGAGAGTGAAACCGAGAGGAGTGGGCGTCTCAAAGGACAAACTTTATCAACTTCATGAGTTTGCCAGGGATGCTAAGGAATGTTCCGATTCAATTTAAGACTCAGTTGTTCAAGATCAAACCTAACCAAATTATATTTCTCCGAATTTGGATCTGCTCGGCTGGCCCGTGGCTCCTCCCCACTGCCCACTGGCAAGTGCTGTGCATGGAGAGACGCTCTGGGCATCTCATCCAAGACCTTCCAGAGAGTCCGTCTGGACTTAAGAGAAACTCCTATGTGGTTCAATCCTGCAAATATTTATCAAGTGCCTACGATGAACAGCTCATTGTGTTTTCCATCAAATAGGACATATTCCCTTTGAGAGCCAATTAACAAAGTGATTTTAAAAAGGAACAGATGTGTCCCTGCCCACCTTTCTCTCCTGAGGAGCCCCAAACTTGAACAATGACAGTTCTTCCCAGTTTCCCAGCCAGACTTGACTCTAAAGCCCCACCCAGAGTCACCAGGAGAGGTCCGGGCCTCTTGCAGCCTTCGGCCCTAACCACATGGCCGCATCCTTGCCTGGGAACCCCCTCAGGTGTCACCCTGCTTCTCTCTGCATGTCACCAGGAGAGCTTCTTCAACCACATTTGGATGTTAAAAAAACAGATGGCATTGTGGTTCCAGGCTAATTACAGCATATTTATCCGATAATCGATTCTCATTATGCACTCGTCAAATGCTTATGGAAATGCGTGGAGGCTCCATCCCTATGCTTGTCAGATCTGGTTCATAAAAACGGAGAAAAAATAAAAACCCAAAAAACTAAAGAGAGGAAAATTGCTAAGCTAAGAGTGGTCTTGGGACCAGGAGGCAGGAGGTAAAAGGGAAGGAGCATTTCCAGGTAGTTAGTTAAGAGGGCTCTGAGCCTGACAGGCTACACCTGCCCCAGGGAAGTTCTAGGTCTGCTTAGGGCCTGAGACTCCTCAGATCAGATGGAGAAGCAGAGAAGAGCTGCTGGTCCAGTCTCTGGACTTTCCTACCCTTTACTTGGTGCCCTGCCCTAGTGAACTTCCTTAGATGGGCTTTGCTCTTTGCCTGAGGGTATCGCACACACCGTTGAACTGCTTTTGCTCTGGCTCGCTTGGCACCCTGGGCTTCTCCATGTAATCAAATACAGTCCAGGGGTTAAGAACATAGGCTAAAGGAAGACCACACAGGCTGGATCCCAGGTCCACCCCCTACTTCCCATTGCCTGACACAGATGGCCTGATGTTTCCCGATTTCAGTGCAAACTAGTAAAACCAGGAGGGGCAGGAGCACCTGTTCTGCGTGGCTCTCCCGGGGTTGCGGTGAGGGGCTGCATGCTGCACCCTGGCTCGGGGCCTGACTCCACCCAGGCTCTCCGTTCGTGTCAGCGCATCAGCCACCAGGCCCCTTCCCTGCTGCCTGCTCATCGCTGCCCTTTTATCAGCCGGTAAGCTCCATGAGAGCAGAAACACTTTGCTCACAGCATACCCCATCACCTCCCACCTGGGACATACTTGATATACTTGTTTTGAGTGAGTATGTTGATGGAAATCACCCCTGAGAACTGAGGGTAAAGTCCTCTTTGGAGGATGAAATAAGGAGTAACGAAGGATTCTCAAGAGGGCAGTGGAGGGCACGGAGGGGGAGCATGTATGGTTTATAACACCATACTAAATATGATCATATCATTTTATATTTAAAAAATTAATATAAAATTTGGGGGCAATACCAGCCATAGTAAGAAATTACGGGGAAAGTCTTTGCGGACAGTGGGCAAGGTTAAAAAAAAAAATCATAGATTCCCAAAAACCTCATTGATTCCGTCCACTTCCTTATTTTCTACGGAGAAAAGTGAGATTCAGACAGGTTAGCTAGCATGCCGAGGGACCGCTGGCTGGTAGCTGTCAGCTCTGAAACCCATTCACTCAACTGTTCATTCCTCCCTCCAACGACATTTAGCAATGGTGTGTGCTCTCGTCTCTGTCCTCAGGGAACCCTTATTCTGGAGGGGTCGAGACAGCCGCTGCAGCACGTGAGTAGTCTGTGGGGTGCCCCTGGAGCCCTGGGGAGGGAGGTCTGGCGTCTGCACACGGAGGATGAGTGGGACTTGTCTTCTGATGCGGGAGGGGGCAGAGCAGGTGGAGATTCTATGCATGGACACAGAATCATAAAAATGAATGATGTATGTAGGAACCATGACCCCTGTGGCAGTTTTTGGTGTCCACTCTGGCTTGCTCTGTGTGTTCGGTGTTTAATATCATGTTGAGCTGGAAGTCCTGTGAGGACGGAAGCATGGCCTTGCTCCTGTTTGCCTCACCAGGCCAGGTGAGTGCTGACATCGCTGGCCAACAGGCGGCCCTGCGCTTGCCTCAGTGGGTTTACTGTTGTCATCCAATAACAGAGGGAGACAGTGATTGCCGGCAACAGCCCACCATTGGTCTGATGACAGATTCCAACCTTCCAGATTCAGAGATGTATTTCCTTTGTTGCTTGTTACTTTTGCTCTCATCTTATTCCAAGAGGATTTGAGACGTCAGCTCCTCCCACCTGGTATCCCACTCCAGGAGGCCGTTGATGGGAGCGGAGCTTGGGCCACTGTTAAAGATGCAATCGGTCGATTCTGGGTTAGGTCCCTCTGATCCGGCTGTGTGACCTAACCCATCCCTGGGACCCACCTCCAGCACCTCTGAGCGCAGGACCTGGGCTTTGAGCAACTCGGATTTCTTTGCTCACACCCCCCGCCCTTCTGGCTTCCCCCCACTCCTTCTCTCTGTCCCCACCTCATTTCCCATCCACCATCTTTGCCTGTATTTTGGAAGGTTTCTCTCTGTGGAGCTTAACTTAGGATTGAAATCTTTTCCTGACCCCACGTTTGTCTGAGGCTGTGGCTTCTCCAGTCAGATGACAGTCCCACAACCCACAGGGAATTTTAGAGTCCACGCCTGGGTTCTTGTCTTCAGTTTCATGGGTTGGCTGATTAATTTATGGATGCAATTCATTCATGTATTCATTCATTAAGTATTTGTCATTGCCATTGTCATTCGGATTGGAGGCTGGAAACCAGAAATACTACTAATAATTAGGGGATGACAGTCTCTGGATGAGCAGGAATCCAACCAGTGCAAGAGGAAAATCACAAAAGGAATACCAAAATAGCTCTAAAATTCCAAAATGATTTTCATTTACATTAGTCATCTTGATAATCCCACCATCCGAGTGACTTACTTATTATAACGATTGAAGTTTTATAGAAGCTGCACCTGATCTTCAGAGAGGTCCACTAACTTCCCAGGATCACACAGCTGTTCATTAGTTAGCAGAAGTGGGAGTTACACTCAGTTCCTCTGAACTCAAACTTGTGCTATCTTCCCATTGAAAGACCTGTCACGGTTGGAAGAGCAAGGGCCACTGGCAGGCTAGCAGTGACTCTTGCTGCCATTATAAAAGGGCAAAACCACACAGACAGTAAAGGAAATTACTTTCTATCTGGTCTTCCCTGTCGCATTAGGTGCAGTGCAGAGTAAACCCGTTCTTGTAATCCTGTGATGATTTCTCATCCCCGTATACAGAGTGTGGAAGTCTCTGGAGTATTTGCTTCCCAAGCCACCATCCTGAGCACATTGATACATGAAGAGGTTTTACCATCAGCAGGTGGCAAACAGACCAGGGGACGCAGGGAAATCGGCGGGCGAGGAAGGAGAGAGTGGGTAGAGGCAGCCCAGGGAACAGGGGTCGCTGGGTGCAGCCCTTTCCCGATAGCCCCTGAAGAATTCTGGGCTGGTGACGCTGTCCCTCCTTTTCTCTTTCACACTCCTCTGGGATGTAACCCTGTGAAATGCTGGTTCTTGCTGTGGCAGCCCGAGTCCCAGTCCCTGTGGATGGTGGGCACTGGAGCCTGGTGGTCCCGTCTGGGAGGTCCTTGTTTGGAGACTCTGGAAATGTTGAGCTCCAGGGACCTTCCTGAGTTGAGCTGGCCCCGGGCCCCGCAAGCTGCCCTCCTCCCATATCCCTGCGCCCCCTGCCCTTCCCCTCCTCGGCACCACCTCTCCCAGGACAGCAGCGAGGGCGAGCCCTCTGACAACTGCCTGTCCCCTGCTGCACTCAAGGACACAGCCACAGGCCCTCTGGGACCACGGGGTCTCACTTCCTGAAGAGAAAAGGAGGGTGTGGACAAACAGGGGGCTAGAGGAGGACAATTACTACAGAAGGTCAAACCCCAGGTTTTGCTCTGAGCTGCCTATCCTGCTGGACTCCAGATCCCTAACCTCATCCTGCTAGAAGTGCTTGTACTTTGCCTGAAGGCAAAATTGGGGCTCATTGATACGGAAGGACAAGGAGCCCCAAGCCCCTCTCCTGTGCCAGGTGCTGTGCTGGGACCGTAACTAAGATTCATAGAATCCTCAGAAAGATATACCAGCCCTTACTGTGCCCATTTTACAGATGAGGGAGGAAGAAGAGTGAACCACATAAGTTGGCAGAGTCAGTGAGTGATGACCAGCACCTAGGTCCCAGCCACCTCCAAGTACCCCTTTAGTGCCTTCTTGTGCCAGAGCTGGGGCCCTCTGACTAGGGAATCCCCATTTCTTTGGGGCTCTTTACCCACACCAGCGCATGGCACCTCATGCCTCTGTCACCTGCACAAGGGGCTGGAGGCTGACCGAGTGGCCGTGGGGCATGAGAAGCCCAGAAGGACCCTGAGCTATTGGTGGATTTTGCTGCTTTGTTGCCTACTCGAAAGAGAAGCCCATAGTTCAGGTCAGAGCTTCGAGGTAGCTGCCGAGTGTATGGAGGTCTTGGGTACCAGAGGGGCCAGGGAAGCCCCGCTGGGGTGAAGCAGGTGTGAGAGGTTACTTATATGTCCAAGCCTCCATGATGCGCCTGGAGTTCAGGCTCACACTCCCCTCCAGCGAAGATCGGCCACAGCTGAGGGGGCTTCAGCAACAGGCAGCAGCAGAGTGTATTTATATGTTATAGATAACTACTGATCCTGAGCTCCACCTTCATACCAGCCACTCATTCAGCCCCCAGACCCACCCTACGTGGTCAGTGCTGCCCTGTGTCCATTGTGCAATAGGGGGACATGGAGGCTCCAAGAAGCTGAGTGACTTATCCACGACACATAACTACAAAGGGGCAGATGGAGGACAGCAACCCAGGCTTGCTGGGGGAAAAAACCTGCACTCCTATGAGATGGGCCTCCTTGAGGCTTGTAGGTTTGCTTTCTCAACTTGCAGGCTTTTGTCATCCTAGAGGTAGCCCACAGTCCATTCAAATCAGGTCAGCATGTGAAATCGGTCATCAGTGACCATATGTAGCAGGTGATGTGGGGCCAGGGGTCCCAAAGACTCTGAAGGCCCTGAGCCTATTCTTCAGGTACTCGTGTATGGGAGCTGAGGCTGGCTTGCAGGAGAACCAGGAGAAATTTACCAGACATAGATACGCCATGCAGGCCACTATGGCTGGCTTGCCCCACCACCACCCTGCAATCGCCATCAGCCTTCCCCTGAAGCTACACCACCCCAATTATCAACAAATGCTAAGTAAAAGCTCTTGGACCCAGCTTCCTACCAGATTCAAATCCCTCGTGGCTTTGTCTAAGGTTAAGTTCTCCTGACATAGGATGTAATGCAAGCATCTCATTTGGGAGCTAATCCGAGGAAACATTTATGGAGGAGAGAGACAGGGAAGGAAGGAAGCCAATGCATGGTACAGCAGTGAGCAGTTGAAACTGAATCTCCCAGGGACCTCCGTGGCTCAGTGTGGAACACGCCTCAGAAATGTCCCCCAGAAGGGCAAGCTGGGGCATTTACACACCACTCCCTTGTCACTGATGAATGCTGCTCCAGAGATGCTTCTCTTTGATCCTGCCGGCCTGCCCTCTGCATCGGTGGACCATGCTCACAGACCAGGGGAAGCTCTCAGGCAGAGTCCCACGTGCTGGAAACAAGGAGCCCCTATGTGAAAGATGAGTCTCGAGGGAACATGGATGGGGCCCCAAGAGTGTCTGTGGCAGTCTCCCCTGTAGAAATGCTGTAGCCACCTGGTGACCTGCCAACAGGGAGAGGTTTTGAGAGGCCTGGGTCATACCATAGCTCTGCTACTAACAAGCAGGTGGACCTTGCATGGGCTCCTTTCCTTCTTATCTTCTTTTTTTTTTAATATTTATTTATTTATTTTTGAGAGAATGAGAGACCATGCGTGAGTGGGAGAGGGATCAGAAGGACAGAGAATCCAAAGCCAACTCTGTGCCCAGCAGGGAGACCAATTCCGGGCTCAGTCCCACAACCAAGAGATCATGGCCTGAGCCAAAACCAAGAATTGGATGCTTAATCAACTGAGCCATCTAGATGCCACTTTCCTTCTCATCTTTAATTGCTCCATCCAGAAATGGAGTAGAAGAGTCCCTATATACTTCTCAAGGTCTTGAGAAGAGTAAGTAAAATACTGCATGTGAAGTGTTTGACTTCTGGAGGGCGTTCGGTAAATGACAGCTGTTGGTATGATTTTTCTCAAACGTGGGCCACCTCATGTCTTGTAAACCACAAATCGTCTAGGAATTCGGAAAAGTGAAAGAGCTGTGTGACCTGGGGGATTATTATGGCTGAGAATCAGATGAACATTGGGACTGATATAAAATGAATGCATCAATGTCACAGAGAATTCGGAGGCGTGGAGTAGAACATTCTCTAAGCCCGCCTTCCAGCAGGCTTCCTTACATGCATGGTCATGGTGCGATCAGCACACCAGGCCATTACCCATGCCAGTGTTTCTTACTGACCTTACAGCAGCATCACCTTTACACATGGCTACATTTACCTCTTCCTTCATTGTTAGACATTTTGATTCTTTTCAATTATTCATTATAACAAACAGCATCTGGATGAACATCTTCATGTATGTCACTGCTTTTTAAATTTCAGGGTAAGTCCTCAAATTGCATTTCTAGGAAGTGGAACAGCAGGGCCAGAGGGTATGAATGTTCTGGTGACTCTTGATAAATAGTATCAGCATGCCTTCCGAAGGGTTATAATGCATGACAGTGTCACCATCCGGCTATGACGGTACTGAGCTGGTCACTGTCTCACTCACCAGGACTATTATAGCTTAACTAAGTTAAGAAGTTAAAATAGTCACTTTGTCTCCTGTAAATTTGTTTGGTAACTGCTTTTATTGAGATACAATTCAAATACCATACAAACCCAACCATTTGAAGTGTACAACTCAGTGGTTTTCAGTATATTTGCAGAGTTTTGTAACCATCACCAAAATCAATTTCAGGACATTTCATGGCCCCCAAAAGAAACTCTGTACTCTTTAAGTATCATTTTCCAAACCCTCACCCCCTCCAGCTCTAGGAAACCACAAATCTCCTCTCTATCTAGATTTACCCATTATGGACAGTTCGTATAAATGGAGTTATATAATGTGGGTCTTTACGAGTGCTTTCATTTGACATGTTTTCAGGGACCATCACAATGTAGCATTTTTAGCACTTCATTCCTTTTTATGATCAAATAATAATCCATTGTACGGATATACCATGTTACGTTCATCAGTTGATGGGCATTTGGATTGCTTCCACCTTTGGCTATTGTGAATAATGTTGCCATGAATATTTGTGTACGAGTTTTTGTGTGGACATGTTTTCATGTCTTTTGGGTAGACACCTAGGAGTACAATTGCTGGGTAAGATGGTACCTCTGTTTCACCCTTTGAGGAATGGCGAAGCTCCTTTTCAAAGTGGCTGCGCCATTTTACTTTCTCACCAGCAGCGTATGAGGGTACCAATTTCTCAACATCCTTGACAACACATTATTATTTGATTTTTTTTATTCTAGCCATCCTAGTGGGTGTGAAGTGATATTTCACTGTGGTTTGATTTGCATATTCCTGATGACTAATGATATTAAGCATCTTTTCATGTGCTTATTTAACATTTGTGTATCTTTGGAGAAATGTCTACTTACTCATTTTTAATTGGATTATTTGTTTTTTTTTAAAATATGAGAGCTCTTTATATATTTGGTCTAATGTTAATTTAATTTGATAAATTGTGAGATTGCGTATTTTTCAAGCATTTATTTACTGGTTATAATAAGTGAAAGAATTTGAATGGAGGCATGATAGTGAGGGTATCTTAAGTAACACCAAGAGCAAAGGGGAAGGCACCAATGTGGGCATTTGTATAAGGGGATAATCATTTAATGACTCATCTAAAAAAATTTTTTGAGCACATTTCCTATTCCAAGAACTATATTATGACACAAAATAGTGCACATGACAGAAATAGTCTCTGTCTTTTTGGAACACACTTCTGAGAGAGATTTACAAAGTAAACAATAGGTGTTTATGAGTTGGGGTCCATGCCATCCTGGAAAACAAACAGGACACAGAGTTAGGCAATCCTATAGTGGGATCTCATTTCCAAAGTGATTCCTGGTGGGTGTTCCAGACGCTGACCCTGAGAGGAGCATTTGTTTTTTGTTTTTGTTTTAATAATTTTTTATTGTTATGTTAATCACCATACATTACATCATTAGTTTTTGATGTAGTGTTCCATGATTCATTGTTTGTGCATAACACCCAGTGCTCCACGCAGAACGTGCCCTCCTTAATACCCATCACCAGGCTAACCCATCCCCCCACCCCCCTCCCCTCTAGAACCCTCAGTTTGTTTCTCAGAGTCCATCGTCTGAGAGGAGCATTTGTATTTTGAAGTATTCCCAGGACAACCTGGTAGTGGAGTGGGGAAGAGGGCAGTGGGGCAGGTTGGCGAGGAAACCAAGCAAGTGGGTGAAATCAAGCAAAGTCCCAAAGAAGGGACAGTGGCTCCATCAACAGGGGAGCCCTGCAGACAGTGTAGGGCATAGCTTTCCAGATCAGCAACAGAAGAGCTTAAGTATTTACACTGTAGCACCCTTCTCCACTGTTAAGGGCTGTGCCTGGGGAGTATAAATGCCCAGGAATTTCAGCTCCACTTGATTTCTGGCAAAGCAGCTTCTGGGAGACCAAGGGCAGCCTGCCAATGAAGAGATTCAGATGCTGGCTGTTGGTAATGAAAGCACACTCTGGAAGCCAATGTCCAAACAAATGATGGAAGTGCCTGATCTGAGGTGATGTGAGCCCATGAGCATCACATGTATCTGCTGCAAATGGGCAAACCAAGGAAGGCTTCTCAGAGGAGGGGATATTTAAAGATGAGGGGGAGCAGAGGAGAGTCTAACCAGCAGAGGAAGCCAGGTACGTGAAAGTCAGGTGGACCGGGCTCAGGGTTATCCAGAAACTGAAAGAGCCGTGGACAGTGGCAGATTGGACATAGGCCTTCGTAAAGTCTGCTTTAGGCTTCTTGTTCTACAAAGGGGAGAGTCGGGTCAGGGAGGCTCAGACACCCTGAGCAACTTGCCCAGGTTTACATGGCCAGCAAGGTCCCATAGAGCCCAGGGCAGATGTCAGGGCTGAGGTGCAGGAGCAATTGGGGGGTGCAGGATGCAGGTTAGACCCTTCTGTCTGGGGGCTGTTAAGGGACTGGACAGGCAACTCAGACAGGGTAGTGAAAGAGAATGAGCAGGAACACCCTGACCTCCATCTCTCCCACCCCTGACCCAGGGCGCCCCCTATGCTTGCTATAGCTCCTTCTCAGAGCAGAAAAGCCTCTCAAGTACATGGATGCAGCTGAACAGACACAGTTATAAATAAAGTGACAGATACCATAGCAACAGAGAAAACAAAATGAAACACATGATCTTATTGTAAAGGGCAAAACCTATGCTATATATACAACAAGTGAGCAACTCCTTCCTCTTTCCAGTGCTTTCCTACACAAATACTCCACACTTCACACGCAACAGGCCTGTTCCTCAACCAAAGCAATGCTAATGCAGAATTTAGACATGTCTTCGTACACATCTATTTGTGTGCTCAAGTATTTTGTTATATAAAAGTGCCTATAGTTCTGTTTATAGCGAGATGCATTAGATTATAGATGTGCATATTATATAGCTGCAAAATACTAAGATATCCGGGTGTAGGTTCTGCCGCAGATACATTTTTCCAAAAATGGCGGCAACAACATCTCAAATCCCGCATGTCTGCCTATGATGAGACTTTGACAGTCCTATCCTTGACCCAGGAGGGTCTATGTCCCCTCCCCTTGAATCAGAAAGGGCTTATTACAGCGTCATCCAACAGAGTCCCTGAAGGTGAAGCTGTATGAGTTCTGTGGATAAACTGGAAAAGACCAAGCAGCTTGCACCAGTTTCTCTTGGGACGCTGGCTCTGGGGAAAGCCTGGCCCCCACATAAAAAGTCCAATCCCCTGAGGGCATCATGCTGGAGAGGCCATGTATTGATGCTTCAGGTAAGCCACGGCTGAGCCCAGCCTTCTAGTCACACATACCAAGATGCCAGACATGTGAGGGAAACTATTTTGGATGCTCCAAAAGAGTGCATCCACCAGCCAGGAACCAGGAGTGACCTCAGGTGGTGCCACAGAGAGCAAAGATACAGCCCAGCCCTGCCCAATTTGGGACCCACAGAATTTGTGAGTCCTAATAAAATGGTACCTGTTGAAGCCACTAAGTTTGGGTTTAGTTACTTACACCACACAAAATAACCACATAAATATCAAAATCGGCACCATCGACCGAGTGCCCAGCCTGTGACGTGCTTTATGCTGAGACTTGACATGCATTAGATTATAGAGGCACATATCATATATCTGCAAAATACAAAGATATATGGGTATAGGTTCTGCCTCATCTTTCATTCTCAAGTCAACGCCATAAAATAATCACTGTAATCTCCACTTTCCAGATGAGGATGCTGAGGCCGAGAGGGTTCAGGGACTTGTCCAAGGTCTCAGGCAGGAGCCAAGAATGGGAGCTAGGTCCTCTCACTCCTGACCACTAGGCTAGACTGTTTCTCTGCAAAGATTTAATTGGCATAGCCATTCAGCCTTTTCCTGTGTGGACTCACACCTCAGATTTTTTTTTTTACGATTTTATTTATTTGACAGAGAGAGACAGTGAGAGAGGGAACACAGCAGGGGGAGTGGGAGAGGGAGAAGCAGGCTTCCCCCTAAGCAGGGAGCCCAATGTGGGGTTAGATCCCAGGACCCCGGGATCATGAT
Organism: Eumetopias jubatus; assembly: GCF_037043125.1. NCBI lineage: Eukaryota > Metazoa > Chordata > Mammalia > Carnivora > Otariidae > Eumetopias > Eumetopias jubatus. Next base: position 114,954,845 of record NW_028274810.1, read on the forward strand.
CTGAGCCGAAGGCAGATGCTTAACAACTGAGCCACCCAGATGCCCCAGCCTTAGAATTTTTTTTCAGGGAACCTGGGTGACTCAGTCAGTTAAGCATCTGATTCTTGACTTCAGCTCAGGTCGTGATATCAGGGTCATGAGATTGAATCCCACGTTGGGCTCCATGCTGAGCAGGGAATCTGCTTGAGATTCTCTCTCCCTCTCCCTCTCTACCACTCTCATGCTCCCTCTTTCTCTCTCAAAAAAGAAAAAAAGAGAAAGAAAGAAAGAAAAAAAATTTTCAGAGAAATAGTTTCTATTATGCATACTCTCATGTAACTTGCCATTTTCAGTTAACATATTTGACTCATATGCATGAGTCAATGCATACAAATCTGTATGACCATTGTCAATGGTCATGGCCCAACACATCAGATGATTTACTAATACATTTAATTGATCCTCCTAGACATGGTTATGTATGTTGATTAAATTACTATTTTACTGTGACAAATGATGTTTTGGAGAATGGCTTTGTACAAGGATCTTTGTGCCCTGGTATCATTATTTTCATAGAACAAATACCTACACATCAATGGATTGAGCTCTGTCGAGGCTGTGCCTCAATTTCTACAATTGTGTATCTGAGCTCATATTTATCCAGGCCCTTGACAACATGGGGTCTCTCCATTGTTCTTAATTTCTGACATCAGCATCCTTCCAATAGTGGTTGAAAAGTCCTAGGGGAACTGGTGTGAGCACTACAGTGGAGACTCATCCTTCACTCTTCTCAGTGTTAAAACTCACATTTCGGGGGCTAGGTAATGGTCTGTGATCTATTTCAGACTGAGCTAGGGTTGAATCCCAGCCCTGAAACCTGCTGTTACTATAGTCCCTGATAAGTCACTTCATCTTTCTGAGCCAGTTTCCTTATCTGAAAAATGGGGATAAAAATAGAAGCTCCTCATAGGATTCGTGTAAGGATTTTATAGCAGGGTGCCGATAAAGGATGCAGCCTTCTATCAGACGCAAAATTAAATTATCACACAATATTATGCTGTGTCAGAGAAATGACTCTCAACCTATCAAAGCATAGAGCTTCCGAAGTTTTAGGAAAAGAAAAGCAGTTTTTGGTTTGTTAGCAGGTGGATCAAGTAGCATCCTTGGAGTTAACTTTCCCTGTTGGCCCTCCATAATTTTTGAAACTATCCCTGATATCCACCAAGCAGCTCTTGGGGTCCAAGGAGGCAGTAACCTTTCCAGCCAGTTTATGATATTTTGCAAATTGGAAAATTACAAAATAATATGAGTTTTATTATGACAAAGTCAGGGTTTGAGGATGGATATCATCTATGTGAGCAAACTAAACCTCCTCATTCATGTCCCTGTGAACTGAACTGGAGCATCTCAGGCAAGTGTCTCTTCCTCTCTTGGGCAATCACACTGAGGAGTTGAAAGTAGAAAGTCAAGGTGACAGGGAAAAGCATCCCCCTTGACCCCCCTGGGGCTATGTGTCCTCCTCATTTATTGGGATGGTCAGCCAGGAGTGCAGCTCTCATTTGGAGGAAGAGATCCGGGAAACTCTGCCCTCACCTTTCTAAGCTCCCTCCACATCCTTCCCCATTTCCTTCTTCCTCCTGGGACTGCTGGTGACTACTTAACCTTTGCCAAAAAAGACCCAAAGTGTGGTTCCCTGAATTCTAGGCTACCCAATCACAGCCGATTTCTCACTCCAAATCCCATTTACATCCAGGGTGTTGTCCAACAGAAACACCCAGGGGTCCTGTGCTGAGTAAGTGGTCAACATAAGGATCCTCTAAGGAAGGCAACTTGGACATTGAACCCATGGTGCCGACCTGCCTGGGCTTGCTGGGCAAGGCCTTTCATAGAATGATTACAGTTTCTGCCAAAATTAATTCAAACCCAAGGGTCTTTCCAAATGTGTCTTCCCATTTAAGGAGTCTAAAGAGTTAACAGAACAATAATATCAATGCCAAGCTTTCTCACCCAACGTCCAGACAACCTCATCCCCTGTACTAGCCCCCAGGGCCCAGTTCCTAATCCAGAGCAATGCCACAGTCATCAAAGATGAGAAGCTTCTCAGGAGCATCTCTGGAGCATCTTAGGGCAGGCAGAGAAATACTTGGTTTCTGGAAGCCAACTAGTCTAAATTGTCTGGATCTGTCAACTGTGAATGAAGCACTCTCACATCAGAAGGTTAATTTTGGTGCCTTCTTAATCACATCTCCTCATACACACTCTCTTCTCTTTCAGAAGGTGGCCATTGAGCTATTTCTGTCTCCTTGTAAAGTTGAGACATTGTGGCGGTGACTTTATGTTGGACTGTTTTTTTACAGATGACCACCTGAGACTCTCCCCTTCCTCAGGCTGCATTCAGACCCTCTTGAAGTCCATGCCCTCTGCCAGTGCTGGGGTGATCCTGCCTCCCTCCAGTCCCTGGCGCCATGATGAGCGTAAGCTCTGTCCAGTGCCATGTGCCCGAGCTTCAGTAGCTGCTGCTCCTGCCTGTGGCTATGGCTTCATTTTCGTCTGTGAAGCTGGCTTTTTGTTGCAGCTGGAGAAGCATCCTCAGCAGATTCCCAAGCTAGAGATGCACTCAAGACTTCTGGAGTTCCGACACTGCCGGCCGTGTGAATTCCGATCACTGTGCCCTGGCCTCGTCCCCAGAGCTTTGCTTTCCCCTGGCTCTGCAATTATTGGGGCCTGGGTAATTGGTAGGACTCAGCAGCAGCTAAAGTGTTCCCTCCATCATATATTTCCCTGCAGTCATGGCATGTGCCCCTGATGGTGCACTTTCACTATGTTTCTAAACTAATTTCAAAATCCCTTGGCTGAGTCTTTAACATTTTTTTTATTATGTTAATCACCATACAGTACATCATTAGTTTTTGATGTGGTGATCCACGATCCATTGTTTTCGTATAACACCCGGCGCTCCGTGCAGTACGTGCTCTCCTTAATACCCATCACTGGGCTAACCCATCCCCCCACCCCCCTCCCCTCTAGAACTCTCAGTTTGTTTCTCAGAGTCCATAGTCTTTCATGCTTTGTCTCTCCCTCTGATTTCCCCCCCTTCATTTTTCCCTTCCTTCTCCTAATGTCCTCCAAGCTATTCCTTATGTTCTACAAATAAGTGAAACCATATGATCATTGAGTCTTTAACATTTTAACTTATTTCTTAAATAGGCTCCTTTCCTTTTCTGCCCCCTTGGCTGAGTCCCTTCTTTCTTCTTTTCATTTGCTGTCTTACTGACAAGAGAATTTGTTTTTCTAACACATAAAATCTAGATTTTACTGTGTGAGTATAGCACAGCAATGGATGTCATCAAGAAGAGCTGCTGCTTCCAGAAGCCTCTGTGCAAAGCTTGACCACCTGCGTCCCTCTCAGCTATACATCCTCCCCTAGGAATTGTTCCTCCATCAGGCCAACCTCTAGCTCATGCCTCGACTTCATCTCTCTCTCTCTCTCTCTCTTTTTTTTTTTTAGATTTTATTTATTTTGAGAGAGAGAGAGAGCAAGCAGGGGGAGTGGCGGAGGGAAAGGGAAAAGCAGACTCCCCACTGAGCAGGGACCCCACCCCCCCGCCAACATGGGGATTGATCCCGAGATGCTGAGATCATGACCCGAGCCAAAGGCAGATGCTTAACAAACTGAGCCACCCAGGTGCCCCTCGAAGTCATCTCTTATTACTCACCTGTTCCCCTGTCTTCCATGGGTTCCAAGTCCATAGATTATTTGAGTGTGCCTGCTCAGAGCACGTTTTTCTACACTGCTTCCCTTGGGGCTTACGTAAAACTGCCAACCTTCTCAGGTAAACCCTTTCAAATCTGTCTAGGTGTGTGTGACCAGGTCAAATAGTCACATATGCTCCTGGAGTCCAAGGAGGGGTTGTCCAGGTGTTCCAATTACAGTGTCCACCTGTGGCTTTGAGATTGAACTTCTACATATTTTCTGGGCCTGGAGGTATCACCCTAATCTGCTCTCCCAATTCCTGACTCTTTCTCACTCTATTAGATTCATTTGGCCCCCATCATTATTTTATGATCCAGCCACCACTAAAACACTTCTTTCCTGTTGGCTCCATCACTCAGGCTGGTTGGGCACAGGTCCATCTTCGCTTCCTTTCCACACCGGTCCATCTTGTCCTCCAGGATCTTACTTACCTTCTCGGCTGTCTGGACCCAAATCTCAGCCCCTACAAAGGAAACTAGGCTTCTCCCCAGGCTTTATCACCCTGATCCCATCTGAAGCACATTTTTAGCCAGTATAATTCTCCTGCAGTTTTTTAGGCAAACCATAATTTAGAAAGAGAGCTCTAGACACGGAACTTTTAAACATCTTTCTTGTCCATCTGATTTGTAAAACTTACAATACTGTTTTCTCATTCAACATGAGAAATGGACCCACACCTGTCATGTCATGTAGGACCCCGCAACTTCCTCTGTCCCTGATGCCATCCACACCTTGTGCTGGATGGAGTGGCAGCCAGGGTCCCTGAACGCTCAGGTCGTGGCCTGACCCACTGTGTCTGTGTCAGGGAAAACTGGTTCTAAGCACAGGAGGTTGATCCACTCAGGCCCATTTTAAGGTCTAACTTTCATACCCTGGTGCCTCTGAGCCCACGTGGAATGTAGCCGCTTTTCAATTTTAAGTCCTGGCTTACAACCCTCCCTGAGAAACACAGTAAAAGAAGCAGAAAATTATTCCTCCCACTTCCAACTAAAAAGACCATAAACTGAAACTCTGCCATTCTGACTAGACCTTCCCCGGGCCTAAAAGACTCTTCCTCCTGTAAGCTGATGCTTGCCTCAGTGGTACTTGCTCAAGTCAGAATCAGACAGCAAAACCCAAGGAGCAGGCTCCCCTGTGGTCTGGGCATGGTGTTGTTTAACAGACCCTCAAGCAGTCACAGTGGAAATGCTACAGACCACAGGCAAAACCCCTGCAGGACGAGAGCTTCTCAAAGCACTGTGGCCAAGCTGGAAACAACGTCTCTCTGTGCTATTCTGGGCTCCAAATGCCGATTGCAATGCCAATGTCTGAGGGTTCAAGGCAAACCCTTTAATATGTGGGACTTTCAGGGGATAATAAAAAACAGCTATGTACCCTCAGGGTTTGGAATAAATTGAGAAATGACACATAGAAGTAGAAAAATGGAAATAAAATATCAGCTCTATAACTGAACTGGCTTCGGGTGAGCCACCATGAACTGAGCTTCCCACCGGCCCTCCTCTGCCACATTGAATGTGGCCAGCTCAGCCTTCAGGCCTCCCCACTGCAGGGGTGGAGGCGCTGGCTACTTCGCTGAATTTATCACATGGGTAAGCAGAAGATGTGGGTCTCTTGAGGCTGCCAGGGGGCTCAGTGACATCTCCCCATCTCACTCATCAGAGCACTGAGTTCCCCTCCTGAGTTCCCTTGGGGAAGCGTTTGGGGTTGGGGAAGGGTCAGAACGACGCCTCAAGTAGAAACTCAAAGACTCAGAGCAAGTGTCCCAGCACCTGTCCCAAGGGACTGTTCTGTCTTCAGTGCTCTAGTTTATGCCTGGCTAAAACTCCAGTTTTGTGCTCAGAGTTCAGCTGAGCCACAAGGAATGTTCCCAAAGCCTCCAATAAATTGTAAGGTGAGCAAGGGGCAAAGAAACAAAAAGAATTCAGGAAATATATGAAAACTTTCTGACTTACATGCCTGCACGTCTGCTCAAACCACCTTTGTCCTGCTGCACTCTGCCAGAGAGGTATCTGTACCTAGTTCTGAAGAGTTGGTCTATCTCCTTGGGAAGATCAAGAAGATGGATAAACCGGGGGGGGGGGGGGGGGATGGAAGAGCAGTCATCTGGGACAGAGCAAGAATAGCAGAGCTCAGAAGCAGGGAAAATTCTAGTGGGGTCTCATCGGGATTGGATAGGGGCAGAAAGAGGAGGGAGCAGGGTTTCAGGTGGATGACTCCAATATCGGCTAGAGCAGAGGGCTTGCTTTCATTGGCCAGGACAGGCATAATAGTGGGTTTGTTCGACTTGTTTAGAGAATCTTTGTTTGATAGATGAAGAAATGGAGAACTGTGGAGGTAAAGGAAGTTAACCAAAGTCACATAGGAGCTGAGCTGGGATTCGGACCCCATCTCCTGACTCCTAAGCCCTTGTTCCTTAGTAACAGGAGGCATGTTTTGACCAAACTGGGCAAAGTCCCCATGACTCTTCCATATCTCTCTGTCACACAGAGAGGTGCAGGGGCAGCCTTGGTCTCCTGAAATACTCCCTAACTGACATGCAAATCATTTCCCACCCCAACCTTGAGTGGCATCCCATGTGCTTAAAGAACACATGCGTATATACACAAATACTCCCCCATGTTTGGAGTAGGTAAGAATTCTTTTGGCATAAACTAGAAGGGAATAAACAAATATATGACATATCACATCATCAGTAATGGGAAGGCAAATTCTAAGTTGGATTGAAGAACAAAATCTTAGAACAGAAAGCAAAACCACTTGAAGAAAATGTCATAAAAACAGCATCCACCCACTGCTTGCTGCTTCCACCCTCCTTCCTTGTCAGCTCCGGCCAGCTGGTATCTCTCTTAGCTCCACCTGCCACAGCTTCAAGGCCTGTTTGCAATTCTCTGTCAAATTCTTCCCTCAGTCCCTCAGCCCTGTGCCTGAGAGACTGTAAGTCCTCGACACTGCTCTTTTCCTGATATTCATCTCACTGACTTTCCTTGTTATTCATACCTTAAGTTTAAATATCACTTTCTCCGAGTGGACATCAGTGCCTGTCCAGAAATATTCTATGACCTAGTATTCTACAGTTTTGGGAGGGGGACATAGAAAAGTGACAATCCCCAGGGGTCAACATAATTGCCCTATGTCAGGTACTTCTCCATCACTGACACTGTTGCTGAAATGGTGTGAGGGGGATGATCATCACCATATTCAAGGACATTCTTACGAGCGGTCCAGGATCCATAATGCACTGACACAGATTTGAGCTGGACGAACATCTATGCTCATGAGTGTTAATGCATTCATTCCAACCTAGACAGAGGCTTCCTGTGGTGTGTTCCAACTATGATCAGAGGCTCAGAAGATATACTTACTTTTGACCCAGTGTTGAGAGGGATAGATCAGATGTTTGACAGCTGTAGCAAAATTCTAAGGGACAGCATCAGACTATAATTATGGACTCACACTAGCAGGATTACATTTAATGGGGAAATAAGGTTAACCCTTATGAATAGAGACACAAAAAATTGATGGCACAGGTAAGGGACAGGGATACATGGTTTAACAGCAACCTATATGAGAAGTATTTAAAATTTTTTTAAATCGTATAGGTTGGAAAATTATTTTTCAAAAATTTTACCAATATACATCTCCACCAACTTCAGGACTTTTGACCCGATAGAATATTCTGGAACATTCTCCTAAGTAAATAATAATAGACATTGACAGAGATATGTATATATAAAAGTACTAAATTAGTGCAGCTTGAAAATAGTGAAAAATGGAAATAGTCTTTATGTCTAATAACAGAAATATTCAATGGGATATTATGCATTCACCAAATGTGATTTTGCATACTGACAGCATAATCTTTCCATTTTACAATGCTGCCTTCTAACTCAAGGTATGCCTCTAATGGCAATATTTTAGGCTTCATGGAAAAACTGCAGGGAAAATTAAGGGGTAAATCATATCAGTCAGTCAATCACTTCCTCGATCTCTAAGGCATCCCTTGAAGTGCCCCAGTGTTTCTGAAGGAGACAAGGAAAGGGCATTTGAGTGTAAGTGGAGTCTTGGATCAAACTTCAGCCACCTGGGTAGGGTACCACCTGACTCTCATAAATGTTGGGCTAACCATGTCATTTCCATGGTGAGCGACTCTCAGGAAGAAACATGCTCTGAGACATCATCTCCTTTAATATTTATTCCTCAAATTTCTGCAATATAGAAATCACTTAAGAAACTGTCAGTTTTCTAGACACTATTATTTGCAGCTTGTATCAATAAAGCAGTGCACCTGTCATTTTCTCTATATCCATTCGCAACCTTGCTGCAGATCAGGTTCTCCACTTTCCTCCTGATCTCTCCTGTGGTCATATGTGGGCTCACTTATGGGAAAGGAGGTTAGAGTGATAAACTCCAGTTGCATCGTCTGCTTCAATTCCCAGGCATATAAGGTAAATGGAGACCAAGAAGGCATCAAGCCTCTATTGACAAAACACCAACAAATTCTTGGACCAGGGCCAACTAAGAGATGCGTTCAATCATAGGACAAAACTTACAGGTACAAGAATCAAAATATTTTCCAGGTGAAAATGAGAGGTTTGGAGTCATCTACTTTGAGGTTGGCTACAGAACTTCCGAGGCATGGTTAAGAGCAGAGGTGTAGGGTCAGGCTAGGACTTGCTTGAATCCAAGCTCTACCACTCAGCTATGTAGCTTTTGATGAGAACCATACCAGCAGTGGGCAAGCCCCAAGTAGAAATATGGGAGAGAGGGGGTGACATATTGAGAGTTCGGTAGGAAAATCCCTATTTTGGTAAGGGGAACCTCAAGTCTCCCATGGTAGAGCCATTGCTCACTGATGAGTACCATTCTGCTGCCCTTTGGCTGTGGAGCTATTTCCACTGGGATGTCCAACTTGTCTCATTCCTCCATGGAACACCACCACTCTGCATTATTTTTCAGTCCATCTCCACTATCATACTTACCTGTTTTGTGCCCCATTTCCTAAAAGCCTCAATTACTAGTAAAAACCAAGAAATCATTAATTTCTCATTCATTCATCCCACAAACACTTACTGAATACCCACCATGTGCCAGACATTGTGCTCAGGTGCTAAAGAAATAAGATGAATCAGGCACGGTCCCTGTCCTGTATGGTCTGACAGCTATGTAAACACAAAGGTATAAGGGTGTGTGAGTGTGTGTGTGTGTGGGGGGGGGTGGGTACAGGCAGAGTGGAGCATAAAGAAGCAGGGGAAGTGGTGGTTGTCTGGAAAGTCATCATTTAGGAAGGGAAGCATGAGCATACCTTTCTCCCCAGCAGATTCTGAACTCTTGGTGGTGGTGGGGGTGGTGGGGCGGGAATACGTATGTTTGTCTTGTTCAACATTGTGCCCCTGGTGCCTAGTATACACCTTGACATATAGTAGATGGTTGGTAAATATTTGTTTAACAAATACATGAATTTCAAAGACAAGGAAGTGTTTCCCCGGCAGGACAGAGAAGGAAGGAAGGGCAGAGATCATCTTGGGCAGAAAGAGATGTATTTTCAAGGGCATAAGGAAACTCTGGAGTATTTGGAAATCATTGAGGGGTTCAAGGTAACCTGCCAATGAGGTATGATGCTGGTGGGAAAACAGTGATCCATAAAGTTGAGGACATGACCATGAATTCTGTGCTGTGTTGAAGTGATCAAATTTTACCCTGAGAACAATGGTATCTATGAAAAAATTTAACCAAGGAAGAGAAATGATCAACTCTGCATTTTCAGAAGAGGCACAGAGATAGCAGGTTGCCTTTTGGGTAGGAAGGTGGGAAACCATTTTGGGAGGGCCTGGTAATAGGGATGAGATTGGAAGGAGGTGAGAGTGTGAACTGACGTAACAGCAGTGGGGTTGGAGCGATGCAAAAGGTTGACTAGACTTCGGCCTTGTATGGGATCAAGAGAATGGCAGGAGCCAGCAGTCATTCCTCAGACAATTGTGGATGTCTGCTCTGATACTGAGGATAGAACTCTGGGTGGATAGACAAGGATCCTCTTCTTGGGGAGAAGACTGCCTGGTCTGGGCTCCAGTCGACACACAGCAGGTGTCTGCTAAGTTCTACGTCCAGGGAGACTCAGTGAGTGTGAGAGCAATGAGCAGGGACACCCAACCCAATCTCTGCAGGTCAGACTTCCTGCAGGGGGCCAAACTACACCTTCAGCCTATAAGATGGGAAAATGTCCAGGAACAGAGGTGTTGAGAGAAAGGAAGATACAGGTGTCCCCACAGCGGCGGAGGTGAGGAAAAGCACAGAGTGTTTGAAAAACTGAAAGAAGTTGGCTATGCTGACTGTGAGGAGGGGCCGATGGAAATCGAGGCTGTAGGGACATGTGGGGACTGTTCCCAAAGGGTCTTCCTTGAAGGCAGGCTGAAAAGCATGGGTTTCATCCTAGGCTCATTGGGAAGCCACTGAAATGTCCTGAAGTGACAGGATCAGATTTGTATTCCGGATCCATCGTTTTGCTGCTGTGAGAAGGATGTGCTGGGAAGGCTCGAGACAGGGCTGGTGGCTGGACAGTGCTCTGGATGATCGAGGACAGAGGTCTGGGTTAGGCTCACAGCCCGGAGAAGGCACAGAAGTGAGGGGCGGCGGGGGCATTTCCACTGCAGCATCAGTAGAAGCTGGCGATCAATAAGCTGCTGGGGAAAAGGAAAAAAGGCACAATTGAAGGCCAGGTTTTGAGAAGGAATAAGTGGATGATGAATAGTGGTGACTTCCTCCAAGCCGGGGCATCCTGGAGGAAGCTCCAGTTCTGTTGAGTGTGAGTGTGTCTGTGCATGTGCACGGATGTGTCTCTGTGGGCATGAACACGTGGGTACATATGGAACAGGGACCCCACAGTGTTTATTTGAGGACAATTTGAATTTGAAGCCATCAAGTTGCCTGAATCAGGAGCTTCAGCCCAGACTGGAGACATAGCTTCATGAGCCACTGAGACAGAGACAGGTGGGTCCATGACAGGGGATGAGACCCGCTGGAGTGGAGTGAGAATAAAGGACCAGGCATTGGAAGGAGATGGAGATAGAGAGGTTGACTCATGACAAACCCTATGAAGAATCTGGAATTCCTGGCCTTTGACTTTTCCCTTGATCACGTCCGTTATAGTACCCTTGAAAGGGCCTGAACATCGGTGGTCCTCATCCTTGATAATGGGGGGGGGGGGAGTATGAGCTTAGGGTGTAAATTGGTGAGAAAAGTTACTTTTACAATGTTCCAAGGGATGAAATTCAGAAATTTGTGTCACTTTTTTAAAGCATAACAGCAATTACTGCCAGTTTCAGGGGTCTCACGAAAGGCTCAGAAACTCTAGTCTGGGGTATCTTCTGCTCCCCTTCCCCACAGATTCAGGGCCAGGGGATGGGAGCGTAGGGAGGAATGGCTCAAAGGAAACACACAGGCACATGGCACCAGCCTGAAGTTCTGGGAAGAAAGGTCTTCGAGAAAAGTTTGTATCTTGGCTCCACCTCTTGCTTTTTTTTCAGTATGACTCAATTTTGGTGAGAAATCAGCGTTTTGGCTGCTCCTCAAGAACAGAGCCTGTTGTCGATGAGAACTCGGGACAGTGTGCTCTCCTTCTCTCTGAAGACCCGCTGTCCTCTCTTCCCAAATCCGTCTGCTCTGGCTCAGGAAGGAACACTGAGCCCAACACGTATGTGTCAGATATGTGGCTCCATGTCTGCGACAGCCAGCCATCTGCAGGAAGCCGGGGCTGCCAACTTATCACCAGCAGGGAAATCCATTTCACATCCTCTCCTACTTACCAGTGGCAAGTTCTCTTTGTTCCAATTAAGCTTTCCGGGGGGGGGGCGGGGAGAGGGGCTTATGACCAAGAGAGCCATATTTGCAAAGTTAGGGTTAAAAATTCTTATTTCACAAATTATTCCCTTTGTGTGACAGGTGAGTATTTGCTGAGGATAAAGCCCACAGGTCAGGGGGGTGAGAAGAAATTTCGTAAGGTGGGGCTTTCACCCTGGGAATTTAAAACTTGATGAAGTCTGATGTCAGGGATTCTGGCATAATTGGTGGAAGCCATGGCCTGGGCATCAGGATATTTTTAAAGTTCCCCTAGGTGATTTTAGTGTGCAATCAAGTTTGAAAGCCACTGGCTGGGGAAAGTGCTTCTCACACTTAAATTTGCATTCACCCACCCATCCATCCATATGCATATTTTGGCAAATGTTCAACAATAATTTTTTTTTTTTTTTTTTTTACGCAAGGGAGTCTGCTAATTTTCCTTGTTCAATAGTTAAACACAAAGAATGTATAAAAGAAATAAACCTCTCTTGGCTGGGTGAAAAGTGTAAGTTCTAAGATCAATCAGAAAAACATGCTTTAAAGATCAAAGACACAGAAACAATGCCACGTTTGCCTCTACTTCCCCATCAGCCTTAGCATCGACGTGCATATCCTTCTTTGTTTATTACGAACCAGAGTCACTCAGAAATGAAATGCCTTGCTCAGGACAGAGCTCAGGTTGGAGTTTCCCTGGGCTGGATGGCGGGGGGGGGTGGGGGGTGGGCGGGGGGAATCAGAGGAAGGAAAGAGTACTAACTCCTCTGGGGCAGACCCAAGGTAGGGCCCTGCTGAGAGATAATATTGACTAGATGGTTCTACAGAGACCTGCCAAAAATAGGATCAGAGATGATAGAGATGGACAAGGCTTAGCCAGACAATCATTTTGTATTGCTCACTGGTCCAAAATTGTTCCCTGAGATGTGCTTTCCAGCTATTTGTCCAGATTTCTATGATCTTAACAGATTGTTCCTGGGTAGAAAATAGCTTGCCTTCCCCAAGGTCTGACAACCCTTAATTCGTCCTCGTTAATTCTTTTGTAGCCTGTGTGGATTCCAGAGGGAAACACACTTATCTGGCTGTCTGGTCCAGTGGCTGATTTCCTCAGCATTGCCCAGGAAGCTGTACTCATGGAATCTTAATGCCCAGAATGGCTGGAGGCAGACACATTCACTTCTCGTGGGTGCTCAGCCTTTGGAACAGAGCAAAGCCATGCTGACAATGTCTCCAAGGAATGGCCAGTCCATGTGGTTTCACCCACAGAAGTTGGGAGCCCACGGACAAGGGATGGTAAAGGCAGACACGAGCCTTGTGGGGGCCGAGGATTTTGCAGCAACCGGTGGTTGTGAGGCAGGTGCTGCCCCTACCTCCATTCCTCCCCTCTCCGGCCAACCACAGACGTCTTTATATGTTTCCTAACAATCCCTAAGATCTTCATTTTAAAAAGTTGCCTGCTTAATCATTTTGACGGCTGAGACAGAGAAACGGAAAGCTTGCCCTTGCTCTATCACTAACCAGTGACCAGGCTTGGCCAAGCCCCTTCTCCACTCTGTCCCACTGTGGGCTCATCTCCACCGTGAGAAGGGACATAGAGGAGAGGCAGGAGGGGTCCCAGAAAGTGATGACAAGCACAGACTGCATTCACGCCAGCGTGGCTCCTTAGGAGCGTAGGTGACTTCTGGGAGTTTCTCAACCTCACTTTTCCCATCTGTACAATGAGGATCTCCATCACAGCCACTTCATAAGTTTGTTGCAAAGATTAAATGCATCAAGATGTGTAAAGTGCTTAGAACAATGCCTCGCCTGTGGAAAGCGCAATGCAAACACTTGCTATTTTTAAGAACAGAGGATCCCTGTTTAAGTAAGTTTCCTCCTAGATTTAAAGAAATGAGTCTTCACCTTAGTGAATATTTTTGGCTGCCCACTCAGCATTCATTTCCCTATTTTCCCTTTCCGCAAATCCCCTAAATATCCTTTGGAGAAACACCCTCAAACCTCCTTCTGTGTGACAATGGAGCAGTTATAGGACCACATAGGCTCTACTCCAATGACAGGGCAATAGTTCATTCAGTGAATCTGTTTAAAATAAACTACAAAAAGAAAAAAGAAAAATTTGGCCAAAGCATTCAGAGTGAGCTTGAAAAAAATCCCTCCCTCCACCTTTTATTGGGTTGTTTCTAATGCACTTTATGAGATGTGCCACATCAGAAAAGATCCTTCTGTTCTCTCCAGCAACCTCACTTTGTTACGCTTTCAAAAAAACATGAAACCAAACTCTGGATGCACAGGATTTCTCAAGGACATAATGATGACTGCTTTCATTCATAAAGCAACTTATAAAGGGAGTCCATATCCATTCACTGATTTTATTCTAACAATAGCATTCAGAGGTCCCATTTTTAGGAGAAAAAACTGAGCCTCTGGATGATAGCCGGAGATTCTTGGAAGCCTAGTGGGCCATCTTGCTGGAGGGCAGTGGTGTGGCTGTAATCTGCAATCGTGACTTCCCACCCCAGCAGAGCATCCCTCCTTTTGCTGAAACACTTTCTTCTTTGGATTCCCAAGAAATCCATGCTCTTCTGCTTCTCCTCCTCACCATGACCACTCCTTCTCTAGCCCTTTGCTCAATCTTGTTTCCTTTTCCAGTTTCTAAAGTCGAGGGCCCAGGACTATGTTGTTCCTCTTCTCCCTGTGCACACTTTCACTTGATGAACCCACTTAGTCCCAAGGCTTTTTGTGCTGCCTACTTGCTGGCAGAGGTGTTTATTGTCAGTATTCGCATTAGAATGTAAATTTCAGGACAGCAAGACTTCAGCCGTTCTATTCAAGTCTGTATCTGCAGAGTCTAAAACAGTGCCTGGATTTCATTTACTTTGGATATATGCCCAGAGGTGAGATAGTGAGATTGCTGGATCATATGGTAGTTCCCTATTTTTAACTTTGTGAGGAATTCCTAAACTATTTTACACAATGGCCACCCCAATTTACATTCCTACCAATAATGTCCAAGGGTTTCCTCCTTTATTCCACATCCTCACCAACATTTATCTTGTGTCTTTTTGGCAATAACCATATAAATATAAATATATATAATTTTTCATATATATATGAGATATTGCTCAGCCTTAAAAAGAAGAAAATCCTGTCATTTTCAACAACATGGGGAACATCATACTAAGTGAGATAATCCAGACACAGAAACACAAGTCCTGCATGATCTCTTTCACATATGGAATCTCCAAACATAGAACTCACTAAAGCAGAGAGTAGAATAATGATTTCTAGGGTCTAGAGGGTGGGGGAAATGGGGAGATAGATGTTGGTCGAAGGCACTCAATAAATGTGGGGAGAGTAAATGAATGCATAATTACAAATACAAAGCCCTTGTTCCAAAATGCTTTGTTTCTGAGATGGGCTGTGTAGACCAAGGCTTCTCAACCACAGCACGGGTTTCCATTTGGGGCTGGATAGTTCTTTCTCTGCAGGGAGCTGTCCTGTGCACTGCAGGATGTTTAGCAGCATCCCTAGCTTTTACCTGCTAGATGCTAATAGAAACCCCCAAATGTGACAACAAAACATCTCTCCAGTTATTACCGAATAGCTCTGGGAGTGCAAAATTACCCCTATTGAGAACCACTGGGGTAGTGGAGAGATCTGTTTACTGTCAACAAAAGATCAGGGTGCCAGTTTCAGCCATGTGCGATGTCAGTTACCTGTCTGAGCCTCTACTTCCACATCTGTAACTAAGAGTTAGAATACCTACGCAATAATGGTGTTGCGAGGATTACGTGCTTAGTGTATCCCGAGATAACCAGTGTGGTGTCCAGTTAATGCTCATCTCCGTCCTGGCTCTGGGACCCATCTGCCTTGTCAAAGTCTCATTCCTCGGTTTGAGCCCCGCCTGCTCTCTGGATTTTGTCTCACTACTCTTGCCTGTTCTCAAGGACTTGGATCCTCTCTCTTTGTGCCCAGTGCCTGGGTTCTTGCTACCTGAGTCTTTTGGGCTTCCTCCTTCAGTCATCCCTCCAGGCCCTGAACATGTCTCCATTCTGTGTCCCACATCTGGTCCTAGAAGCACAGCCCCATCTCTGTTTT
This sequence comes from Eumetopias jubatus, assembly GCF_037043125.1. Classification (NCBI taxonomy): domain Eukaryota; kingdom Metazoa; phylum Chordata; class Mammalia; order Carnivora; family Otariidae; genus Eumetopias; species Eumetopias jubatus. Next base: position 114,970,503 of record NW_028274810.1, read on the forward strand.
CCTCCTTGGCTTTCTCCATACCTGAGCCCCTCCGGTCCCGTCGCCCTTCCAGCCACCTGAACCAAACTGGAGTTACTCTTACACCGGCAGCTCATGCTGCACCCACAGCTGTGCAGATGGCAAGCAAACCACCATCCCTGGCATTAATTCCATCATCTTCAAAGACACACTAAGACAATGACCTTCCGGGCTCCAGGCTTCTCAGCTCAGAAATTAGAGAAGATCAGTTCACAGTTAGCTGGATTTGCCTTTCCCATTGGCTGTGAGGTAAATATCTATTTCCCTTCCTAGAAACCATGGAACTTGAAGTCTCCTTTCTATTTCAATATTGTATGTCCAGGTTTCAAGCATAGGAGTGAGAGAACAATGAAGGGTTAAGAAGTTTAAAAGTTAAGGGTTAAGACCAGTTAAGGGTTGAAATTGAGAACTCCTCAGTCAGAATGATGGCTGCCTCCTCTGTCCCCATCTGGTTGCTTTCTGGTGATGAAGATGTAGTGATTAGGGTCCTGGTTTAGGGGACAGACAGATTGTAGGGAATCACCACTATGCCGCTCACTAACATGAGTATTGCAGACTTAGGTGATACAGAAGAACCAGAATGATGAGGAGAAACTGACCGGGGAGTTTAATACATGGTGTTTGTCAACTGGGTTCTGCATGGGTGAGCCGTGATGAGGAGCGAGGACTTTGGAGCAAGACAGCCTGGTCTGGAGTCAGCTGGGTCCCGTATCTAGTAGAGTATCTGCCACAAAGTAAGTGTTCACATAATAACCACTTAATGAAGTTGTTTTAACGTATATGTTTTTTTTTAAGATTTTAATTATTTATTTGACAGAGAGAGTGAAAGACAACAAGCAGGAGGCACAGTAGAAGGAGGGGGAGAAGCAAGCTCCGCACTGAGCAGGGAGCCCGATGTGGGGCTCAATCCCAGACCCTGAGATCATGACCTGAGCCGAAGGCAGGTGCTTAACCATCTAAGCCACCCAGGCGCCCCTGTTTTAATGTATTTGAATCCTAATTATATCACTTACAAGCAATGGTTTTACTTCCCTGAGACTAAGATTTATTAATCTGTAAAATGGGAATAATAATGAGGAAGAAACAAATGAATATAATTAAGGAAAGCGACCGAGTCCCTGGCACATGCACAGCTTGTGTATCATGCGTCGTAGATTTTACTGCTGCCAAGTTTCTGTTTTACCTTGGGCTAACTGGCATTGCTGTTTGGGAATATGGCTAATAAATATTCCTGGGTGTTGACAGTCACATCCTATGGCGCACTGGGCTGGCTTTCAGGGTTCCAAAGCTAGAAGAAACAGTGGTGGGTGTGGGATCAACAGTGGGGTACAAATCAGACCAACTCTAAAGCCCGCAAACTGCGCCACATGGGGCGAGTCACCCGACCTTTTGGACCCTTCGTGTCTCCTTGTGTATGGAACAGTTGTGATGGAGGGTCTTTTCCATTTCTGAAAATCTCTCAGTAGGACTAACTGCCCTTGCAGTGTCCCTCTATTCTTAAGAGTGGATGATCAGAAGATGAGGCGTATCTCTCTAAATATTGGCCAGCAAAACGTTAGTGTGTTTGGGAGGCAAGGGTAGGACTGGGAAGGGAGTGGCCATGACGGGAGGGGAGGGGAAATGCAGGAACGCATGCCGATCACCTACCAAACCAACAGTGTGGGCGTCAGTCTTCACACATTTTACATCTTCCATCCCCAAATCCCTGTCAGAATTGTGCTCTTAGTGCTGCTTTCCTGATAAGAAAGGTAAAATGGGAAGCTGTGAATTGCCTTGCATGGCGTCACAGGAGGGAAAACCCTTTTGTGCTCCCATCGCTGGCCCTTCCTCCAGCCAGCGTCTCTGGTCAGCTACAGCCTGAACCGCACACTCAACAGGGGTCGCTGTTATCTGGGTCTCCTTTCGGCAGCCATGATGCTGAAAATCAGATCATTTTATTTCACTGAAGGAGCCTAGACTGGTCCTGAGGGAAAAATGCAATCTTAGCACAACTTCCACGGCCCCATGTGGTCTGCCTCCCCTGCCCCGTAGCCAACCGCACCTTCCACTGGTACCCTTCACTCTGGTTACAGAGCACCTTCTCTGTAAACTGCCTCCCGCAGGTAAGATGTGTCCCTGCCCCTTGCTTGTCATGTAGGAGCGTTAGACACACCATAATCAGCCAGTCACACAGGTTACCTGTCTGTCCAGGGGTCTATCATCTACCTCTCACCCTCCTCCTCATCTGTCCCTTAACAATAGCTAACATTAATTAATCGCTAAAGTTCAAGGCAGTATTCTAACCCCTTTAAATAATTTTGTTTCAGGGATGTCTGGCTAGCTCATTCGGTAGAGCATGCAACTCTCGATCTTGAGTCATGAGCTCGAGCCCCATGTTGGGCATAGAGCTTACTTAAAAAACAAAACAAAAAGAAACAAAAACAATTTCAGGGCACCTGGGTGGCATAGCTGGTTAATCATCCCACTCTTGGTTTTGGCTCCAGTCATGATCTCAGGGTCATGAGATTGAGCCCTGCATCAGGTTCTGCACTCAGTGGGGAGTCTGCTTGGAGTTTCTCTCTCCCTCTCCCTCTGTCCTCCCCCTTCCCCCCAACTTGTGTGCTCTCTCTCTAATAAATAAATTTTTTAAAAAATAATAAACAATTTTGTTTCACTCAAAACCTTCCCACAAGCCTATGACATAGGCATTTTTATTTCTACTGTCCAGATGAGAAAGCCACCTCATAGAGAGTTTAAGTGACTTGCCCAAGGTCAGAAGTAGCGGGGTCAGGGTCCCTCCCCACCCAGTGTGCATAACAACCCCTGTACAGATGAACGCCTCCTGCTTCATGTTATCTGAAACATCTTTCTGGATGCTGTTTCCTTGGCATAGAAGGTCTGCCTCTTGTCATCAGGCTCACATCTGCTCATTCTCTCATTTGCCAAGCAATTATTGGGCCTGCTATTGTGCCAGCCACTCTGGAGTCTGATTCTACAGAGATAAACAGACAGGACCTCTGTCCCCTGGTGCTGACCATCCAGAGGCAAGGTGCACATGCAAATACACACAGAATGGGTGAGATGCTTGGCATCATGGGGTGTGCATGAAAAGGATGCAAAAAAAAGAAACAAAGCCTGCCTGTTTCATAAAACATTACCATTTTTTCAGTATAAAAATACCATATAGAATATATATTTTTAGCCTAGGATCAGTTTCAATTGTTAACAGATCAGCAATCTGAAAGCCTCTAGTTATTTTTCTCAGTGCAATAACTTCTGTCTTCCCATCTCTTCCAATCTTTCTCCCCTCCCCCTCCCCCACCCTTTTCCCCCTAACCTCTTTCCTTCCTAATCATCCCTCAGAGATGATATGAATGCCTCCTTTACTTCCTCCATGCCAGGCACTGTGCCCGTTGCTCATCCTTCAAAATTCAGTTCAGGCCCTCCTCCAGAAGACCCTTCTTGAACTGTAAGGTTCCTCAGAAAATTGAGTAAGGTCCCCTTCTTTCCCCTCCTAATGTGTCCCATGAGAGCTGACGGAGACCACGGTGGAAAGGTGTGTTTTCTGCCTCCCTGCTAGACAGTGCACTCGCTGCATAGATAGTTTGATGCAGTGCCTGCAACTAGGTACTTGACAGAGGTGCTCACTAACTATTCACTCTATGTATAAATAAAGTGCATTCAGGAAGAAACCATGATGGATGCTCTAGGAATTATGCAGACAAAAATGGCTTGATTATACAACTGAAGTTCTCTTGCAACCCGAGATTCTGTGAGATGTTCCAAGTTCTGTAAATCTCATGGTCACTGATGCAGGGCAGCCTGCATGCCTAATCCCTTTTGGCACAGCGTATCTCTTGTGATAGTGAGCATCTCTGTCACATTTCTTTACTCAGGACTCATGTAGAATCTCCGATCGTGGCAAAGGCTCTTTATTGCCTTGGTCTTCCAAAGTATTAGAATCTCAGATTTTTAGCTGAGCACACGGCCACCCGAGTAAAATCTGCATCTCTTAGCCTCTCTTACAGACAGATAGAGCTAATGGGAAGTTAGCAACAGTGCTATGTAACTTTTCCCCTTCTGTCCTTAAAAATAGGATGTAAGGGCTGCCTGGGTGGCTCAGTCGGTTGAGGGGTTGACTCTTGGTTTCACCTCAGGTCACGAACTCAGCGTCCTGGGTTGGAGCCCTGTATCAGGCTCTGAGCTTAGTGTGGAGTCTGCTTCAAGATTCTTTCCCTCCCTCTCCCTCCACCCCTCCCCCTGCTCACTCGCACTCTCTCTCTCTAAAATAAATTAATAAATCTTAAAAAAAATAGGAGATATTGGGGTACTTGGGTAGCTCCGTCAGTTAAGCGTCTGTCTTCGGCTCAGGTCATGATCCCAGGGTCTGGGATCAAGCCCCACATTGGGCTCCCTGCTCAGCGAGGAGCCTGTTTCTCCCCCTCCCTCTGCCTGTTGCTCTCCCTGCTTGTGCTCTCTCTCTCTGTGTCAAATAAATAAATTAAATCTTTAAAAATAATAGGAGGCATTCCCCTTACTTACCTCTCCTCTACCTTAGTCCTGCTGGCTGGAATATCCACCCATCCATGTGGTGGAATTTCCATTTGGACAAGGGCTGTTCCCAAGGGATGGTGGAGCGACAAGATAGGAGCCTGAGTCTCTGGCAGCTTGGAATGCTTACTAGCCTTAGAATGCTCACTTCCAGAGGTAAAAGAGAGAGAGAGACAGAAGTAGGCCTCCATGTTGTTTAAGACACTGATATGTTGGGTCTCTGTTACATACAGCCATACCTAATGTTGACTGATCTTCCTTTTGTAGAAACACAGATTGTCAGAGGTATATGGGACTTTAGGGTTAACCTAATCCAATGCTTTTTAACCTTTTTGGAGCTAAGAACATTTTTAAATTAGACAAAAACTAACTACTCTAAAATAAGATAAAATGCATTTCCATAGTGGACCACGGCCCTTAGGCTTAAACATTTGGTTGCAAACTCTCATTTTAACTGCAAACAAACTGTGCTTCAGAAAAACTTCAAAAAAAAATTTATGGAGTGTCAGACAAGAAATTGATCCAGGTTCTAGGCATTCTTGCCCTTAAGCTGGTGCATTTTCCTCTAGGAGACACCCTCTGGCTTCCGTGGACAATGCTCTAGTGATAGTCATATGATGGGGCTTTAGAGATATTTTAGGTTTCTTGGTAAATATTGATGACTTCGCCTCCTTTATTGAATAATTCATTCATTCATTCATTCATTCATCCACTTAAGAAGTAATTATTGAGCACCTTTCAGGGTCAGGGACAGAACAATGCACCATTATGCCTGGTGAACAAAGCTCAGATATCATCCTATCCTTATGGGGCTTACATCCAGTGGATGAGTCAGACGTTAAACAGTCAAAGCACAAATACATTTATAATAATGAACTGGGATGAGCACTATGAAGGAAGTGAATGAGATGGTAGCAGAGAACAGTAGGAGAGCTCCTGGGAATCAAGGGGACCACTTCGTGGAGCTGACATTTAAGCTGAGATGACAGTTGGGAAAGAACCAAACATGTGAAGAGTGAAGCAGGTGTGTTCCAGATGGAGAGAACAACACATGCAAACATCCTGAAAAGGAAAGAGCTAGAATACTAAAGAGCTGGAAGAAAGTTCAATACAGAGGGGTTAAGTAAGTAGAGAAGATGTTGAGATGTAGGCCAGGGCAAGACCATGGAGGCCCAAGTGGACCCTTGACGGCTTCCCAACAAATTTGGGCCTTTATCTTAATTACAATAAGAAGGCCTAGGAAGGTTTTCTTCTGGAAGGAGAAGGATATGATTCTAGGTTTCTCAAAGACCATTGTGGTTGCTATGTGACAATGACTTGGGATGGTGATCAAGAGTAGACACAGGGAGACATCTGAGAACATATAATTCCAACCCATGCCACTGATAATTGGGTTATGCAGATGGATTTGAAATGTATTTTGGGTGTAGGATGTATTTTTGGTTTGGTGGTAGACTGGTTGTGGAGTGTGAGGAAGAAGGACAGACAAGAGAAGAGCCAATGGGTCTCTTGCAAACCTTAAAAGATGTGTTTCTGGCATTCTCCAGCAAAGGGAGCCCAGATATATTCTAGTGCTGATGGAAGATCCTTCTCAACAGCTGTCAACCTGCTCACAGACCTTTACTGGATGCAAATCAAAACAAGGTTAAGCTACACATTGCTTCAGTAGGCTAGATGCCACTTTGTAAGGAAAAAGCTGGAAATTACACATTCAGAATAAGGTTAGAGAGGATTTCATTCATTTCTTTTTGATAAAATTACCACAAATAACTCACTGATTTGATTTGGAAGAAAATGAGATGTGTGCTGCAGTTTTTGACTTCTGCTTATATGAATTGAGTAAGTTTGTAAAAGGAAATTTAGAACTTTAATTCAAAAACATTTCAGAAAACACTTCTACTTAATTGTTCATAATTATGTTTCTATGGTAATAACTTAGTGTTTTAGAACCCAAAATAAGTGACAATTGATCGCTTGTCTGTCTTTAAGCAACAAGTGGGAAATGTGGAGATGTGGTGAAAATTGCCTATCATTACCTTTTTTTCAGTCAGGAAAGCTGAGTCCTTCCCTGACTGAGTCCAGGTCTCAGAAACTTGCTGGAAAACCAAAGCTCCCTCCACCCTCCCTGCCACTCCAGCAGGACAGATGGGGAAACAAACATGAAACACATTTGTTAACTTAGTTTGATTTTCACAGAAATATGGGTAGGTTTTTTTTTTTTTTTTTTTTTATCTCTACATCTAAGGAAAAAGAGGCTCAGAGAAGCTAAAAGAGCTGTGGAAGAGCCCCTAAGAAGTAAGTGGAGGAAAGTATGGTTGAATTTCAAAAGTCCACACACTCTGAATCACGTCACTCTCATGCAGTGAGACTCTCACGCAATTTCCAGTTTCACTCACTTTACAAGGGTTTCGCAGTCCTAGATGTGAAGGAACAATACTAAATATTCTCAGAAAAGTCAACTCTCCCCCGCAATGCTTGGCTCTTAGATAGTTCTCACAACTTTGTATTCTATATGGCAGATCTATTGGCCCCAATTTTCATCCTTTTCTTCATGCCCTTTTCCATGTGACTTTACAGTTCTTCCCACTGGAAGCAGAATAAATACTTCCATTCCCCTTGACTTTGGGCTCAGCCCATGTGACCTGCTTTGGCCAATGAAATGGTTGCATTCATGAAGCAAGAAAATGCAATGAAATGCAATGCCTGATTCCATTTGCTCTCATGTACTTCTACCATTGCCTGAGAAGAGTGTCTCCTGAGTAGGCATTTCCCCTGAGCCTTGGTCCCCGACAGAAACCCAAGTGGCACAGACCTCAGCCTAACTTGCAGTGAGAAGCCAAGCCCAGTTGACTTGCAGCCTGAAGCAGAGCCACCCAGTCCAGCCCAGCCAAGATCAATTAATACTCCACTGACCTGTGGACCTATGAGCAAAAGAGTAAGTGGTTGTTGTATGGCTTTGAGTTTGGGGGTAGCTTATTTTACATCATTTTTGGGACATTAATCAATTAATATATCTATGACAGTTGCTTTCACCTCCTGCTTTGGAAAATATCTGTAGCCTGCAAACAGTGTTAGAGCACTGACAATGTGAAACTCAATATAATGTTCAAACAGTGGCTCTGGGATGTTCAAAGATTAAAGCACAGGGTTCCTTCAAGAGAGCTCAAAGTCTAATGGGAGAAGAGAAGGTAAAAGATACCACACACATGGAGTAAATAAAGCAGAGATGGGAAGGAGCCACTGAGTATGATTTTATTTTGATTATAAAATTTACCAGCTTCAAGGGTCCACATGAGAAGAAGGTGCCATCTCTAAAAGCTGATCCAGATAGGCAATCAGAGAGAAATGTTAAATAGGTTATCTGGCCAGGAGAGTGATACTAGACATGCCTACACTAACTTATTTATGTTTTAGGATAACATTAATGAAAATTTACTCCATTCCAGGTTCCCTCCTAAGAAACTTCAAACATTGCTAATTTAATCCCCTGAAGCAAAAATAATTAGTCCTTCCCATTTCATAGATTAAGAAACTGGGACTTGAATAACTGATTTGTTCTAAATCACACATCTACTAAGCCAGGATAAAAATTTTTGTGACATCCAGCCTCTAAGATGGCCCCCAATGATCCTGCCTTCCCATGTTTGCCCTGGCACAGTCCCTCCCACTTGTACCAGGGTTGGTCTGGGTGACCAACGGAACCCTGCAAAAGTGATGGCAGATCACTTCTGAGGTTAGGGTATAGCAGACACAGTGACTTCCATTTTGGTCTTATGCTCTTTCTCTTGGACCACTTGCTCTGGGGGAAGCCAGCTGCCATGTGGTGTGGATTCCCAGCAGTCTGAAGAGGCTCACTTGGCAAGGAACTAAGGTCTCCTCCTAATAGCTGGTGAAGGACAAAGGTTAGTCAACAACCATGGAAAGAATTTGGAAAAGAATCCTCCAGCCTTCAGATAACTGTACCATGACTGGGGACATAACTGCTACCCTCTGAGACACCCAGAGCTAGAACCACCCAGCTAAACCATTCCCAAATTCCCGACCCACAGAAAATGTGAGGAAATAACATTTGTTGTTTTAAGCCACTTAGTTTTAGAGTAATTTCCTATGCAGCAATAGATAATACAAATGGCCACTTTTTCCAAAGTCCCGAGGGTGTGGCACTGCTTTAACAGTTTATAATAATATTTTTTTAAATAATAAATATAAATATTTCTGTAACCTTCACAGTTTATAAACAATATGCTCACTATTGCTCATCTGACAGAGGAATCCATTCTCTACTTCACAATGTGCTGACTCATTTCAGGGTAGTAAGATGCCCAATTGCTAACTTTTTGCCTGATATTCAGCATAGTAGAGCAGAAAAACATGTGGTCGGTGGAGTCAGACAGACTGGATTATTTTAAATACAGTAATATTTATATAAAGGGAAGTAAGCAGAATTTTAAAGGTATAGTCCATTAAGTCTTTTTTTTGCACATAATGTTACTATATTTTTAAATAAAACATTTCTTGGCTAGCAAATGCAGAGACATTTAGCTTTCTTCATAATACATTTGTTTTGTTTATTTTTTTAAAAATTTGATACAATCATGTACTTACAGAAAAGTAGGAAGTATTTCTTTCCCCTGAACCATTGGAGAGTAACTTTTAAACCTGATGTCCTATCACCCCCAATTCTTTAGTGTGCATTGCCAAAAACAAGGCTATTCTCCTACATAACTATGACACAAACATCAAAATTAGGAGATTAACACTGATACCTTACTACCCTCTAATGCTCAGGACAAGTTCAAGTTTCCCAGTTGTTCCAGCAATGTCTTCTATAGCAAAAGGATTTACTTCTGATTTATATATGGCATTTAGTTGTATCTCTTTAGTTTATTTAATCCTGGAACATTCCCCTAGTTCTTCCTTGACACTTTTGAAGATTACAGGCCATTTATTTTGTAGAATGCCTCCTCATTTTGGGTCTGTCTCATGTTTCCTCATGATTAGGTTTAGGTTATGCAGCTTTGGTGAAGCATTTGTTTCTTTTTTTGTTTTTTAATTTTTTTAAAATTTTTGTATTGTTATGTTAATCACCATATATTACATCATTAGTTTTTGATGTAGTGTTCCATGATTCATTGTTTGTGCATAACACCCAGTGCTCCATGCAGAATGTGCCCTCTTTAATACCCATCACCAGGCTAACCCATCCCCCCACCCCCCTCCCCTCTAGAACCCTCAGTTTGTTTTTCAGAGTCCATCGTCTCTCATGGTTCGCCTCCCCCTCTGACTTACTCCCCTTCATTCTTCCCCTCCTGCTATCTTCTTCTTTATCTTTTTTCTTAACATGTGTTGCATTATTTGTTTCAGAAGTACAGATCTCTGATTCAACAGTCTTGCACAATTCACAGCGCTCACCATAGCACATACCCTCCCCAATGTCTATCACCCAGCCACCCCATCCCTCCCAACCCCCACCACTCCAGCAACCCTCAGTTTGTTTCCTGAGATTAAGAATTCCTCATATCAGTGAGGTCATATGATACATGTCTTTCTCTGATTGACTTATTTCACTCAGCATAACACCCTACAGTTCCATCCACGTCCTTGCAAATGGCAAGATCTCATTCCTTTTGATGGCTGCATAATATTCCATTGTGTCTATATACCACCTCTTCTTTATCCATTCATCTGTCCATGGACATCTTGGCTCTTTCCACACTTTGGCTATTGTGGACATTGCTGCTATAAACACTGGGGTGCACGTACCCCTTTGGATCCCTAGATCTGTATCTTTGTGGTAAATACCCAGTAGTGCAATTGCTGGATCGTATGATAGCTCTATTTTCAACTCTTTGAGGAACCTCCATATTGTTTTCCATAGGGGCTGCACCAGCTTGCATTCCCACCAACAGGGTAGGAGGGTTCCCCTTTCTCCACATCCCTGCCAACATCAGTCGTTTCCTTACTTGTCAATTTTAGCCATTCTGGCGGGTGTGAGGTGGTATCTCATTGAGGTTTTGATTATGATTTCCCTGATGCCGAGCAATGTTGAGAACTTTCTCATGTGTCTGTTGGCCATTTGGATGTCTTCTTTGGAAAAATGTCTGTTCATGTCTTTTGCCCATTTCTTGATTGGATTATTTGTTCTTTGGGTGTTGAGTTTGATAAATTCTTTATAGATTTTGGATACTAACCCTTTATCTGATATGTCATTTACAAATATTTTCTCCCATTCTGTCGATTGTCTTTTGGTTTTGTGGACTGTTTCTTTTGCTGTGCAAAAGCTTTTTATCTTGATGAAATCCCAATAGTTCATTTTTGCCCTGGCTTCCCTTGCCTTTCGTGATGTTTCGAGGAAGAAGTTGCTGCGGCTGAGGTCGAAGAGGTTGCTACCTGTGTTCTCCTTTAGGATGTTGATGGACTCCTGTCTCACGTTTAGGTCTTTCAACCATTTGGAGTCTATTTTTGTGTGTGGTGTAAGGAAATGGTCCAGTTTCATTCTTCTGCATGGGGCTGTCCAATTTTCCCAACACCATTTGTTGAAGAGACTGTCTTTTTCCCATTGGACATTCTTTCCTGCTTTGTCAAAGATAAGTTGACCATAGAGTTGAGGGTCCATTTCTGGGATCTCTATTCTGTTCCATTGATCGATGTGTCTGTTTTTGTGCCAGTACCATACCGTCTTGATGATGACAGCTTTGTAATAGAGCTGGAAGTCTGGAATTGTGATGCCGCCAGCTTTGCTTTTCTTTTTCAATATTCCTCTGGCTATTCGGGGTCTCTTCTGGTTCCATACAAATCTTAGGATTATTTGTTCCATTTCTTTGAAAAAAGTGGATGGTATTTTGATGGGGATTGCATTGAATGTGTAGATTGCTCTAGGTAGCACTGACATCTTCACAATGTTTGTTCTTCCAATCCATGAGCATGGAACGTTTTTCCATTTTTTGTGTCTTCTTCAGTTTCTTTCATGAGTACTTTATATTTTCTGAGTACAGATCCTTTACCTCTTTGGTTAAATTTATTCCTAGGTATCTTATGGTTTTGGGTGCAATTGTAAATAGGATCGACTCCTTGATTTGTCTCTCTTCTGCCTTGTTGTTGGTGTATAGGAATGCCACTGATTTCTGTGCATTGATTTTATATCCTGCTACTTGACTGAATTCCTGTATGAGTTCTAGCAGTTTGGGGGTGGAGTCTTTTGGGTTTTCCACATACAGTATCATATCATCTGCAAAGAGTGAGAGTTTGACTTCTTCTTTGCCAATTTGGATGCCTTTGATTTCTTTTTGTAGTCTGATTGCTGTGGCTAGGACTTCTAATACTATGTTGAATAGCAGTGGTGATAGTGGACATCCCTGCCGCGTTTCTGACCTTAGGGGAAAAGCTCTCAGCTTTTCCCCATTGAGAATGATATTCACTGTAGGTTTTTCATAGATGGCTTTTATGATATTGAGGTATGTACCCTCTATCCCTATACTCTGAAGAGTTTTGATCCAGAAAGGATGCTGTACTTTGTCAAATGCTTTTTCTGCATCTATTGAGAGGATCATATGATTCTTGTTCTTTCCTTTGTTAATGTATTGTATCACGTTGATTGATTTGCAGATGTTGGACCAGCCTTGCAGCGCAGGGATAAATCCCACTTGGTCGTGGTGAATAATCCTTTGAATGTACTGTTGGATCCTATTGGCTAGTTTTTGGTGAGAATTTTTTTTTTATATTTTTTAAAGATTTTATTTATTATTTATTTGAGACAGAGAGAATGAGAGAGAGAGAGAGCACATGAGAGGGGGGAGGGTCAGAGGGAGAAGCAGACTCCCTGCTGAGCAGGGAGCCTGATGCGGGACTCGATCCAGGGACTCCAGGATCATGACCTGAACCAAAGGCAGTTGCTTAACCAACTGAGCCACCGAGGCACCCCGTGGTGAGAATTTTTGCATCCATGTTCATCAAGGATATTGGTCTGTAATTCTCCTTTTTGATGGGGTCTTTCTCTGGTTTTGGGATCAAGGTAATGCTGGCCTCATAAAATGACTTTGGAAGTTTTCCTTCCATTTCTATTTTTTGGAACTCTTTCAGGAGATTAGGTATTAATTCTTCTTTAAATGTCTGATAGAATTCCCCCGGGAAGCCATCTGGCCCTGGGCTTTTGTTTCTTGGGAGATTTTTGATGACTGCTTCAATTTCCTTAGTGGTTATAGGTCTGTTCAGGTTTTCTATTTCTTCCTGGTTCAATTTTGGTAGTTGATACATCTCTAGGAATGCACCCATTTCTTCCAGGTTATCTAATTTGCTGGCATAGAGTTGCTCATAATATGTTCTTATAATTGTTTGTATTTCTTTGGTGTTGGTTGTGATCTCTCCTCTTTCATTCATGATTTTGTTGATTTGGGTCCTTTCTCTTTTCTTTTGGATAAGTCTGGCCAGGGGTTTATCAATCTTGTTAATTCTTTCAAAGAACCAGCTCCTAGTTTCGTTGATCTGTTCTACTGTTCTTTTGGTTTCTAGTTCATTGATTTCTGCTCTGATCTTTATTATTTCTCTTCTCCTGCTGGGTTTAGGCTTTATTTGCTGATTTTTCTCTAGCTCCTTTAGGTGTAGGTTTAGGTTGTGTATTTGAGACCTTTCTTGTTTCTTGAGAAAGGCTTGTATTGCTATATATGTTCCTCTCAGGACTGTCTTTCCTGCATCCCAAAGATTTTGAACAGTTGTGTTTCCATTTTCATTGGTTTCCATGAATTTTTTAAATTCTTCTTTAATTTCCTGCTTGACCCATTCATTCTTTAGTAGGATGCTCTTTAGCCTCCATGTATTTGAGTTCTTTCTGACCTTCCTCTTGGGATTGAGTTCTAGTTTCAAAGCACTGTGGTCTGAAAATATGCAGGGAATAATCCCAATCTTTTGGTACCGATTGAGACCTGATTTGTGACCTAGGATGTGATCAATTCTGGAGAATGTTCCATGGGCACTAGAGAAGAATGTGTATTCTGTTGCTTTGGGATGGAATGTTCTGAATATATCTGTGAAGTCCATTTGGTCCAGTATGTCATTTAAAGTCTTTATTTCCTTGTTGATCTTTTGCTTAGATGATCTGTCCATTTCAGTGACGGGGGTGTTAAAGTCCCCCACTATTATTGTATTGTTGTCAATGTGTTTCTTTGTTTTTGTTAGTAATTGGCTTATATAATTGGCTGCTCCCATTTTAGGGGCATAGATATTTACAATTGTTAGATCTTCTTGTTGGATAGACCCTTTAAGTAGGAGATAGTGTCCTTCCTCATCTCTTATTACAGTCTTTGTTTTAAAATCTAATGTGTCTGATATAAGGATTGCCACCCCAGGTTTCTTTTGGTGTCCATGAGCATGGTAAATGATTTTCCACCCCCTCACTTTCAATGTGGGGGTGTCTTTGGTCCTAAAATGAGTCTCTTGCAGACAGCATATTGATGGGTCTTGCTTTTTAATCCAATCTGATAGCCTGTGTCTTTGATTGGGGCATTGAGCCCATTTACATTCAGGGTAACTATTGAAAGGTATGAATTTAGTGCCATTGTATTGCCTGTAAGGTGACTGTTACTGTATATTGTCTCTGTTCTTTTCTGGTGTATGCTGCTTTTAGGCTCTCTCTTTGCTTAGAGGACCCCTTTCAATATTTTGTGGAGGGCTGGCTTCATGTTTGCAAATTCCTTTAGTTTTTGTTTGTCCTGGAAGCTTTTTATCTCTCCTTCTATTTTCAATGACAGCCTAGCTGGATATAGTATTCTTGGCTGCATATTTTTCTCGTTTAGTGCTCTGAAGATATCATGCCCGTCCTTTCTGGCCTGCCAGGTCTCTGAGGATAGGTCTGTTGCCAATCTAATATTTCTACCATTGTAGGTTACATATCTCTTCTCCCGAGCTGCTTTCAGGATTTTCTCTTTGTCTCTGAGACTCATAGGTTTTACTATTAGATGTCGGGGTGTTGACCTATTTTTATTGATTTTGAGAGGGATTCTCTGTGCCTCCTGGATTTTGATGCCTGTTTCCTTCTTCACATTAGGGAAGTTCTCTTCTATAATTTGCTCCAATATACCTTCTGCCCCCCTCTCTCTCTCTCTCTCTCTTCTTCTTCTGGGATCCCAATTATTCTAATGTTGTTTCGTCTTATCGTATCACTTATCTCTCGAATTCTGCCCTCGTGATCCTGTAGTTGTTTATCTCTCTTTTTCTCAGCCTCTTTATTTTCCATCCTTTGGTCTTCTATATCACTGATTTTCTCCTCTGCCTCATTTATCCTAGCAGTTAGTGCCCCCATTTTTGATTGCACCTCATTAATAGCCTTTTTGATTTCGACTTGGTTAGATTTTAGTTCTTTTATTTCTCCAGAAAGGGTTTCTCTAATAACTTCCACACCTTTTTCAAGCCCAGCTAGTATCTTTAGAATCATGATTCTAAACTCTAGGTCCGACATCGTACTAATGTCCGTATTGAGTAGGTCCCTGGCTGACGGTACTACCTCTTGTTCTGTTTGCTGAGGTGATTTTTTTCGTCTTGTCATTTTGTCCAGAAGAGAAGAGATGAATGAGAGAACAAAATGCTAACAGGTTAACAATGTCCCCAGCAAATATACTGTATACAAATCAGAAAAGACCTGAAACCAGGGGAAAAGAAAGAGAAAAAAAAGAAAAAAAGATAAAAACAAAAACAGAACAATACAAAAAAGCAGAATATGATCAAATATGATCAGGCTAGTGCATAGATCAGTGCCACACACTGGATTTTGGGCATATTTTGGTCTGTTAGAGAAAAGTGCCTCCTAAAATTTTAAAGGAAGAAAGACATATATGTACAAAATAAGGGTTGATACAATGAAGGGATGGAAGATGACTGTAAAGATGAAAATTATAAAAGATTTTATAGAAGGAATTGATAAGATAAATTGTTTGAAAAAAGAAAGAAGAAGATTTAAAAAAAAAGAGAGAAAAGGGAGAGAATGTGATCAGGCAGGAGAGTAGAACAAAGCCATACACTAGTGATTTAGGGTATAATTTGATCTGTTAGAAGAAACTGTATCTCAAAATTTTAAAGAGAGAACAACTTATATATATATATATGCCAAAAATAAGGGTAACTACTATGAAGGGCTAAAATATGACTCTAAAAATGAAAAATAAAAAATGTTTTTTTTTTAAAAGGGATTTATAAGATGTTGGTTGAAAAAAGGAAAAAGAAAAATTAAAAAAAAAATCAGTTAAAAAAATTAACTTTGATGAACTAATGAATCATGGTAAAAAAAAAGCCATGAATTCTATGTGCAGTTTTCCCCTAGCGCTGGAGTTCTCCCATTCTCCTTGATCGGTAAACTTGGTCTTGGCTTGCTGGCTGTTCGTGCTGATCTTCTGGGGGAGGGGCCTGTTGCCGTGGTTCAGAAATGTCTTTGCCGGAGGCGGAATTGCCCCGCCCCTGCCAGTCCAGGCCAAGCAAGCTGCTCAGGTTTGCTCTCAGGAGCTTTTGTTTTCTGCAAGCTCTCGGTACAGCTTTGGAGGACCAGGGTGAAAATGGTGGCCTCCCAATCTCCCCCCGGAGAAGCCAAGCACTCGGGGCCCCACTCCTCAGTGCGCCCCCAGAGAAAAGCAGTCACTCCCGTGTCCCCGGTCTCCGGCCGCACTCCGTGCTCACCTGGCCTGTGACCAAGCGTTTCTATCTCTGGCACCTGACCCCGTGTGGAGTCTCCAAACCCAGCAGATCCCTGCGGTGCGCTTCTATGCCACTCTTCTCAGGGCAGGAAGGGGAGTCTCCCTGGCTCTGCCGCTTGTTGGGTCCCTGCTGGAGGAGCAGTGGCCCGACTGGGTCGCGGATCACGGTTTATGGCAACCCCGAGCTGAGAGCCCGCGCCTCGGCTCCGTCTCTGCAGCCGGCCTCCCCGCTCCAATACCTGGGAGCTCTGCCACAGTCAGGCTCCCCCGGTCTTTCTGTGACCCCAAGGGTCCTGAGACCACACTGTCCCGGGAGGATTCCACCCCCTACTTAGCCACTGCACCGATGTCCCTCAATGGAGCCAACTTCTAAAAGGTCCAATTTTGTGCTCTGCGGCTCTATCACTTGCCAGAAGCAGCGGACGGAGGCCCCCTCCCCCGCCATCTATCCTCCCGAATATCGCCTCGGATTCACTTCTTCGCACGTCCTACCTTCCAGTAAGTGGTTGCTTCTCTGTTCAGAGAGTTGTCGCTACTCTCCTCTTCGATCTCCTGTTAGGTTCGTAGGTGTTCAGAATGGTTTGATCCCTATTCAGCTGAATTCCTGAGACCAGATGAAATCTAGGTCTCCTACTCCTCTGCCATCTTGCTCCGCCCCCCCAGTCCATTAAGTCTTAACCAATGCATTCTCTCACATGACAAAAAAACACCAGTAATAATGAAGAATACTTTTACCACTCCAGAAATTTCTCTCATGACCCTTCCCATGCAATCGCCATTGTCCCTGAGATAACCAGTATTCTGATGTCAGTCACCATGGATTAACTTTGCCTGTCCTCAAATTTCATGTAAATGAACCATGTAGAATGTATTCTATGTGGTTACTTTCACTTGGTACGATGTTCTTAAAATTCTTTCATGTTGCTGTGGATAACAATACGTAGCATTTATTGATAATTAGTATTTCATAGAAATAATATATAGAATATATTATCATATACTTACATATTCTTCTATTGATGGGTCATTTCCAGATTAGGGCTTTTAAACTCAGGTGTTACAAACATTTAGACAAGTTCCTGGATGTTTATTTTCATTTATCTTGGGTAAAATACCTACGAACAAATTTGCTGGGTCCTAGGATAGATGTATATCTTTGTAAGAAATGGCCAGTTTTCCAACGCATTTGTATCATCACATTCCCACCTGCAGTATGTGAAGGTTCTGGTGGCTTTATAGCCTAGCCAACATTTGGTGTTATTATTTAAATTTTATCCATTCTAGTAGATCTGTAGTGGTTTTTCACTGTGGTTTTAATCTGCATTTCCCCAATGACTCAGGATGCTGAGCTCTTTCTATAAGCTCATTATGCATTAATACATCTTCTTTTGTGAGGTGTCTGTTCAAGTCTTTTGCCTATTTTTATGATACTTAAAAAATTATTGACTTAAAGGGATTTTTTTTATATTACAGATTTGGGTCTTTTGTCAGATATTCACACTGTGAATAATTTCTCCCAGTCTGTGGCTTGCCTGTTCATTTTCTTAACAGGCTCTTTCTTTCTTTCTTTCTTTCTTCCTTCCTTTCTTTCTTTCTTCCTTCCTTTCTTTCTTTCTTTCTAGAAATCTCTAATTTTGGTAAAGTCTAATTTATCCATTTTTTTTCTTTGGAGGTTAGTTTTTTTTGTGTCTTTTCTAAGAAATCTTTGCCATGCTAAAGTTTGAATATATTCTCCTTTTTCTTAAAGAAGACTAATAGTACTGGCTTTTACACGTATGTCCATGATCTTTCTTAAATTATTTTTTTGTGTTTGATTAGGCAAGTATTGGAATCCTTTTTTATCCTCATTTGTTGAATAAAATTTCCTTTTTTTGTTAAATTGCTAGCATGCTTCTTTTTTTTGGGGGGGGCAATCAATCAATCCAAATGTCCAAATGTGTAGGTCTATCTCTGGATTCTCTAATTCTGTTGTATTGATTTATTTGTCTACACTTCGGCCAATACTACACTGTATTGACTGCTGTAGTCTTATAGTCAATCTGGAAATCAGAGAGTGTGAGTCCTCCAAGTTTTACTTTCTAAGATTATTTTGTTTTCTAGGTCTTTGTATTTCCATATAAATTTTAGAATAAAATTTTCAATTTCTCAAAATCTTATGTAACTTGCATTAAGTCATGCTTTTTAAGAAATTTGTCCATCTCCTCTAAGTTATGGAATGTTTTAGCTCTCTGATGCCCTTAAGATCTGTTATTCTCTCCCTTCTATTCTAGGGCATCTTTGCATTTATCCTGTTCCAGGTTTTCTGAGCTTTTTGGATCTATAGGAGTTGATATTTTCATCAAGTTTGGCACATTTGGGCCATTTCTCCTTGAAATATTTTCTCTGCTACATTCTCTCTATCCTCTCATCTGGGGACTTCAGTTATACATATGCTAGACACTGATGTTATCACACATGGCCCTGAGGCTCTGTCCCCTTTCTCAAGCTTCCCCTCCCCCATATTCTTCAGACCGTATCACTTCTGTTGATCGATCTTAAACATATTGATCCTCTTTTCTACCATCTCTAATATATTAAATCATTTCATAAATTTTATTTAAGTATTATAATTTTCAGTTTTTAGAATTTCCAAAGCATGGAGCCGGGTCAAACATGAGGCTCATTTTGTGTGATCTCTTTAGCAAAGGATCACAGTCCTATGCTGTTTGATGTCCAATGCCCCAAAACACTTGCTTCATCTATTTGTACTGGTTTTATTATTGTTTGGGGCCGGAAGGTAAGCTTGTACTAGTTATTCCACTATGGGGGCAGTGCCAGACTTACTTTTGATGTTCTGACCTGACATTATATTGCTGTGTGATCTTGGGCAGGTTAATTCATCTTCTGTGTTTCAATTTCTCAAAATCTTATGTAACTTGCATTAAATCATGCTTTTTAAGAAATTTGTCCATTTCCTCTAAGTTATGGAATGTTTTAGCTCTCTGATGTCAAATGAGGATCACAATACTTAGACTATAAGTTCAATGAAGACAGCTCCCTTGCCCATTTTGCTCTTTTCTGAATCTCTAGTGACTAACATGATGCCTAGCATGTAGAAAGCATTCAACATATGCTCATTATTTAACTGTAACCATTCATTCATTAATTCAAACACTTTACCAAGCAAATACCTACTATACAGAGATGTTGTGGAGAATAAATTAAATCGTCTGTATAATGTGATCAGTATAAAACTTGGCTCCAAGTAAGGATTCAGGACACTACAGATGTTTAAAAGAAATGATGGCTGAAATTAACTGAAGTTCCAGGCCCTAGGATCTACAGATATTTCATCTGAGAAAAAAAATCAACCTCAGTAGGGTCTTAGGAAAAAGGCATGAATGGGCCTCATTCTAGAACTTCACTGAATTGTTTATGAATGCCACCATTGATCTGAAAGGGTATGGGACCAGTCCATCCTCACTGTTGATCCTGTACCTGGAGCAGTTTGGTTGGCTGACTGGCTGTTTGACTGGTGGTATTAGGGCTTTTGCCTGGTGGGGTGGACAGGCTGGCTGAGCTTACTTGGCTGAATCTCTGCATCACTCCCTGAGGATGGTGTCATTGCCTACAGTAATGAGTCTCTGCACTCAGATAACTTGGAAACAAGTCATGATTTCTGGACTGGCATGAACTAAAACTACAGTGGGGAGGCTGAGAGAGTGGGTGCAGGAAGAAGCCAGATTTATGAAGTTCTAGGGTGGTGCACAAGCATGTGCTCTCTGGCAATGCAATGGCCACCTGATCAACAGTCCCTCTTATGCATTCTGCTTTACTTTCCAAAGTGCTTCTCACGCCTATGACCTTCTCTGACCTTCACAGCATCCCATGAATGGATAAAGGTCAGGATTGCATGTACCCCTTTTACAGCTATGGAAACAGCCTGGGAATGATGATGTGACTAGGCCAAGGCCACACAAGCTAGGAGGTATGAAGCCAGGCTTGGAATCCTGTGGCAGAGGGCAAGCATTTTTTTTTTCATGATCTAGAAACAGTGGTTTCCATCCCTTTATCCAAATGGTGGTCATTTAAGGGTGCAGTGCTGAGAAGTGAGACAGGTGTTTGGGAATACAGCAGGTCTTTCTGTCTCCAACCAGAGGTCTCAGCACTTCAGAGGTCGGCAAGACCCCAGACAGACATCAACAGTTCTAGCTGCCTTATTCTGTAGATGCTGAAGTGGACTCTCAGAATGGCTGAGCCACTCACTGAGGCTCAACAGCAATTCCCCAGGACAACAGAGGCACCCCTACTCATCTCATAAAACCCCTCTGGCCTCTGGCTTCCCAGAATCAAAGAAAACAAGACAATGGCAGCTTTGGGGCCTGGGTAGAGCACAGGCCCTAACTCCACTAGGAGGCTGTGGATCAGCTGGACAGATCACCATCAAAGAGAGCCTTTATGAAGAACGTGCATCGAGACACCCAATCAGTAGCACGGTTTTGTGAGTTTCTCTAACCTTAAGTGCGTCGAGCTGTATTGATTAGAAAGAGTTGGGAAATGAATTACTGAGGCTGATCTATAAAGAAATTCAATCTGGAGATGGAGCAAACTGCCATCAGGATTCCTTATTAGGCAGTCTACACCACATGCCAAATAAAGCAAACAAACAGGCACACACAAAGGGCAAACTTTTCCGTGGGATGAAAATGACACTGTGATTGGGGAATACAGGGCCAGCTAATACCACCGTAATTGACCATTTTTTAATAACCATCAAATCAATCCCTCCCTAACAATGCTTCCAAGAAGTGAGAATAGGAAGGGCTGTATTAACAAAGAGGGATGGAAATGAAATTAAGCCCCCAGCATGACTTTTTCCATAACCATAAGATAAGAGTATGATTCTGTCAGAAACTGCATTCTACAGAGAATCCAAAATGGTTACCTCATTTAATTAGGAGGAGAAGAGTGTATGGGGAGAGAGGGAGTCTTCTGGGGAGTGGGAAGCCAGCGAAGATATTGAAACTTCCATTTCAAAAATTGCTTAGCAAAAGCAATTTTAATTGCTGCCTTTGTTATAAAACATTAAAGGTAGTTATGTCCCCATGTACCTCACTTTAAACAATCAATATGTTCCTGAATAGTTATGTGCAAATCAAATTTTTGTAAATCAAATCCAATTTTAAATGCCTTTGGAGAGCTTGCTCTTTCAAGGAGCCTCTCTGGTGGATCCTTCTGTAAGGCCTAAAACCATCCCCTAATTTATTGGGCTGGTAGGTTTAAATATTTTTTAGACTATGATAAATCAGGCCAATAGAATTTTGTCCCTTCTCCCATATTTGGAAGAAAGGGCTTGAAAATAGAATAGAAATAAGGTGACTTAAAGACACGCTGTAACAGCTAATGGTACCTCCCATGATGGGTTAATTTAATAAATGCTAAGATTACCTCTTGTATCTTCCATGTTCCAGCTGTGACACTGAGCAGTGATGACTAACATTTAGCATTAGGACAATGAGACTCTCAGAAAGAATAAAAAATGGTTACTTGGAAGGAGCTTTAAGGGTAATCTAGTCCTACCTTCAAAACAGAGATTTCTTTTTGTAGCATTCCAGAATGAAGACTATTTAAGATCTGCTGAGACACTGCTTGAATGGACTGTGATACTCATTCATAAGTCTGTGTGTTAACTGTTTTTTATTTAAATTCAATTAGCCAACATAGAGTACAATATTAGTTAGTTTCAGATGTAGTGCTCAGTAATTCATCAGTTGTGTATAACACCCAGTGTTCAGCACATCACATGCCCTCTGTAATGCCCATCACCCAGTTATCCCATCTCCCTACCCATCTCCCCTCCAGCAGCCCTCAGTTTGTTTCCTATAGTTGAGTCTCTCATGGTTTTTCTCCCTCTCTGATGGCTTCCCATTCAGTTTGACCTTCCTTCCCCGAATGGTCCTCTGTGCTGTTTCTTATGTTCCACATATGAGTGAAACCATATGGTAATTGTCTTTCTCTGATTGACTTATTTCACTCAGCATAATACAATCCAGTTCCATCTACATTGAAGTAAATGGTAAGTATTCATTCTTTCTGTTGGTTGAGTAATATTCTTGGATAAAGAAGATGGGTGGCTCAGTCTGCTAAGCATCTGCCTTTGGTTCAGGTCATGATCTCAGGGTCCTGGGATCAAGCCCTGTGTCATCAGGCTCCCCGCTCGGTGGGGAGTCTGCTTCTCCCTCTCCCTCTGCCCCTCCCCCCTAATTGTGCCCCCCCAAATAAATAAACAAGATCTTAAAAAAAAGGAGACTTGGTATACTCATTAACTATCTAATAAGCATTAACTATGTGAGGAACTAGGGTCTTGGGAGATGGGAAGAAAATCAGATAGGGAACTCACCTCCTATAGAATTTAATTTACCTGGGAGGGCAGATATGAAATACATAGTAGCACAAATAATTGAGGCATTACCATTCTGGTCAACATTGTGAAGAGTAAATATAGTATGCTATGGAAGTGGTCAAGGAAAATTGACCTGAGGAAGTTGCATTTAATCTAAGACCTAGAGGAGGAATAGGGGCTGAGGCAAAAGAAATGACCAGAAGGCACTATGTGTGGAATAGAAACACTCCACTTTGTGGTTTGAAATGAACGCTCTGACAGCAATGTGGAAAGCAGACCAGAGCAGGGCAAGGATGGAAACACGGAGAACTGTGGTCAGGCTAAAAGATGCTGGGGGGTTGGGCCGAAGCGCTAGAAGTAGGGAAGGGGAAGAGTGATGGTCCCGACAAATTAAAGGGAATAGGATCAATAGGACTTGGTGGCTGACTGTGTCATGGAATCAAGCAAGGCAAAGAGCCAGGGAGAGTCAGGGATGACCTCTGCATTTCTGGATTGGACAAATGGAAAGGTAGTGATGCCATCTACTGAAACCAGGAGCATTGGTGGAAGAGCAGCATGGGAACAAGAGATTTGGTGCAATGAATTCTGGGCATGTTGTGCTAGAGGTAACATCAGTGGAGATGTCAAGCAGGTAGTTTAGTAACTGAGTCTAGGACTCGATGACCTTTACCAATGTGTCAGATTATGACCACCCTGCAGCAGTGTCAGCACACCACAGCCTCCTTATTACTAGCTGGGGCATCCACAGACACAGCTTCAATTTCTAGGGAAATGAAGTCCTAAAGGAACTGATATACAAGTCCAGCAGCCAAAACTATAACTAAAACATACATATAAGCTAGACCTAGACAGGAATTGAGTGATGAGAATGGGGACCCAGGTCATAGGAATACAGCAGGGACTCACTTATTAATGTTACCACTCAATATTTATGGCTGTTCTTAGGTCATTGAGACAAAGAAAGCAGTATCCAGAGAGTCCTTTGACCAGCACTGAGGTAGGAGGCAATGTGATATCAAGCTCAGTGCTCAGGAGTAAACTTCTGCAAAATGTTTGAACCACAAGTCCATGTGGTCACCATAGAGAGGCATGCACCATGCCAGGCAGGTGTGACATTTGACAGACCCTCTCACACTTCCCATATTAGGCAGCTGATGTCTTTGTCTAGAGAGGTAAGAAAAGTGAGCTGGAGCTGAGTTATGTCTTGTGTATCATCTCCCCATATTCAACTGTTTATATTTTGGTGTATCTTCTGGTAGCCTTATCTCCTTCTTGATATATCGAAGTCTAAGTCAACAGCTCATCAGAAAGGAATCTTAGTAGTAGTCCATCTCTCCCAGGTACCTATGATGCAACTCTACCTAAAAATAGCTTAAACTATTTGACTGGGGTTAGGAATCTACCCTTAGCAAATGAGAGTCAGTCTTGGGGCTGCATCCATTGAGACAGAAGTGCTCTACTTCCTCCAGATTGCCAGTGTGACAGAGCCCAAGTCTGGAACTACTAGTGGGTACCTTTGCCATCACATCAGGAGAGGGTGCCTGACAGTGAAACCAACGCAGAGAAATGCAAAAACCCAGACATGGGGCTGAAGGAAAGCAAAGAGCCAATGGAGAGAGGCCTCTATCTGGCGACATCATTTGAAGTCCTTGATATAACTGTTTCTGGAGTACATTTACTCTTAGCTTCTAATTTACATAGACCCATATATTGTATTTTCTGTCTAAACAAGTTTGGGTAGGCAATTTGGTCACTTGAAACTGAAAAACCTTCTGCCTAATTCCATGCCTACGATTTGATTACTCTTACTTTAG
The DNA here is from genome assembly GCF_037043125.1 of Eumetopias jubatus. Taxonomy (NCBI): domain Eukaryota; kingdom Metazoa; phylum Chordata; class Mammalia; order Carnivora; family Otariidae; genus Eumetopias; species Eumetopias jubatus. The sequence continues at coordinate 114,994,922 of NW_028274810.1, forward strand.
TGACATATCTGTCCCTTGGAGTGGTCCTTGTCTGATTTTCAGGGATGGAGTCTGTAGATCATGTGGTCACACTGAAGCTTGGAGGTGGAGAATGGTGAGTTACTGTCATTGGCAATCCCAACAAACTGACATGGAAGGGAGAAGAGCAATGCAAGGGAAAGTGTGCCATGCAAGGGAAAGTGTGCCATTACCAAAATGATGGAAATTGGGGAATCCTGAGAAGATGCCCTTACCTAATCAGGGTGCCTCCGTCTACAGGAACATGGGATTTTTTTCAGTGTGCTTCCTCCTTAGAGATCGGAACACCAAGATTATGCAGGCTGTTTGAATCAAATGGAACATAGGGCACTACCCAACAATTCAAGATTTTCCATGTGCTGAAAGGTCCTCTTTGTGGAGAATAAGTTATGGGGGGAAATGTTTAGGTGGCTTTGAAACATCTAAGGCAGACCTTTTGTGTTAGTGGTCTGATCTCCAGAAAAAAAGGGCCTCACATATATTTGTAGGGTCCCTTCAAATTTCCACAACAATCTTAACTGAGCCAAAAATCCAGAGATATACTAGCTGAATATATGAGTTTTGCTAGATCCTCTTAGAACCATTCCACTGGAGGCCGTATTGGCTCTTGAGGCTGGTGCCTGGGCTGCAGGTTTAGGGTAAAGAAAGTGGTCTATGGCCATCGCTGTGGGGAGAGGAAGGACGGCAGAGACTGGCAGCCAAGCAGCATTAGGCAGAGGAAACAAGGAACCAGTATCTTACAGTCTCAAGCTACTGCCCCATTGTAGTCATCCTTTGTATATTGTCCATCATGAAAAATGCAAATAGTAAGATCCATTGTAGAAGAGCCGGCAGTTAAGCCCGGCTCTCCAGTGTGTCGTGTCTCCCTTCCTCTCTGTCACTCGTCTTTATCACATCTTACCAGAGCTATTTCTGTCTACGGGGAGTTAGCAGGAAGATCACATATTGTACAGAGAGCGGGTGTTAAACTTATGCAAAGGGAAGGAATGTGTTATGGCAAAAATTATTTATTGCATGGCATCTCCCTTGAGGGTTAGTCTCTTGTTAGAGTTTTCAGGACAGCAGCTCTATATTTGTTACATGGCTGAGCCACACTCCTGCCTGCCTCCTGCTGTCAGTGCCAAGAGCATTTATGTAGAGTTGTGATGCAAACCTGCACCTTTAGGAAGCACGATCTGGTCCAACACCAAGTATCTTGTCTCGAAGCCATTTGTGTTCTGAGAGGAGCGAGTCTTCAGCCAGTGAGAAGGCAGAAAGACAGGAACAGCAATGTGGTGGATAGACTGGAATTGGGCCATGTTTTGGCATAACAACGTGTTGAACTAGTGGGACATTTTATTGTGCTCTGAGCATTTTAGAAGGTGGCATGTTGTGGGGTAGCATCAGGAGTCCGTCAGACCTAAAACTGGATCCTGTTTCTACCATTTACTGGCTGTGGCCCCTAGGAGGAGTTGGTTGACATCTCTTGAGCCTTCGTCTTCTTGACTGTGAAATGGGGACACTAGTACCCATTTGCTTGGTGTCACGAGGAGTAAGTGAATTAAAGCATATGCCCGATGGTAGGTGCTAAAATAATACTCATCTTCTCCTTCCTTTTTATAAAATTAAATATTACTATCGCTTCTTGGTCTTTTGGCTAAGATCAAGTGTATAAAATTAAATATTACTTCACTATTTTTCCGAGAAACTCTATTCCCTGGATCATATGGGTGGTATTCTCTAGGATTGGAATGACAGATGCTTACTATGCATAGCACAGCTTCCTTCTTACTTTCTTTTAGAAGACATTGCTTATTGATTATGCCACTCTTTCTTAAGGATCCCTCAGGGTCCTTCTCAACATAGCCCTCAATGTGGTCATTTGTAAAAAAATCAGTGTTAACATATAAAGCAAAATATTTTTTCCATCTGTGATCCAGATCACGTCCATAAATTACTCTGTTGATTATTGCACCCAGTATGCACAGATGGTTTTGATGTACATTAAATGCACAAATAGACCTCCAGGTGCTTGGAGGACATGAGATTCTGAAAGATGTGCCAACATATTCTTGTTCTTGCTTCAATGTTGAATCATAGAATTTCTATCTCACTTTTGGACATTTGTGCCCCACAGCATATGTTCTTAAGACTAGAAAGGAGTCAGCCCATCCTCAGCTTCTCATATGCATCTAGGGAAACAGAGCTAAACAGGGAGGCAGCATGTTCATTAGAGGTTAAGAGCTGAGCTTTATAGTCAAACAGCCTCTGTGAGGAATCAGCTGTGTGAATTTGGTTAAATTAATTAAACTTCCTGAGCCTCAGTTTCCCCATCTGCCCATTTGTACGTTAAGTATAATATCTGTCCCCAGGGAGGATTATGAAATGATGCTGGTAAATAGTGGAGCAGACTTATATTTACCAGATGTTATTATTAATTATAATTGTAATAATTATTATTAATTGTAATTATTATAATAATTGTTATTATTAGCTGGAACATATTCAGGGAAGAGAGATGGCAAGAGACTCAGAACCATGTCACGGAGGAACAAAGAAGGAATTGGAAATTGGAGAAGCTGGGGGAGAGCAGGCTGTAGAGCACATGGTAGCTGGGATACTGCGATTTGTAATAAGAAATATGTATGTGGTCTTCCTCCCCATTTCTGGCTCACAGCTCCTAAAACCCTTGAATTTCCTGTAAGATAAAGTTGTCCTTTGTTATGTTAAGGAGGTGACCTTTGGAAAGCCCTTAGGTAATTTAAGGATGAGGGTTGGTTGACAGGGGAACCAACCCTGAGATTTGAGGGTTGGAAATTTCAGTCTTCCCCCAACCCCACCTCCAGGGAGGGCAGAGGAGCTAGAGATGGAGTTCAATTGCCAGTGGCCAATGATCTAATCAATCATGCCTATGTAAGAAGCCTCCATAAAAACCCAAAAGGAGGGGGATCTGAGAGCTTCAGGGTTGGTGAACACATGGAAATTTGGGGTGAATGATGAGCTCTGAAAGAGCATGGAAGCTTCACACCCTTTTTCCCATGTCTTACCCTATGCCTCTCTCCCATCTGGTTGCTCCTGAGTTATATCCTTTTATAATAAACCCGTAATCTAGTAAGTCAAATGTTTCTCTGAGTTCTGTGAGCCACTCTAGAAAATTAATCAAACCTGAGGAGGGGTCTTGGAAACCTGTAATATACAGCCGGTTGGTCAGATGTACAGGTAACAATCTGGACTTGGAATAGGTGCCTGAAGTTGGTGGGGGGTGGGAGCGCAGTCTTGTAGGACTGAGCTTTCAACCTGTAGAATCTGATACCATCTCTGGGTAGAGTGTCAGAACTGAGTTGAATTGTAGGACACCCGGCTGGTGTCCCAAGAATTGCTTGTTGGTGTGGGGGAACCCTTCCATACATATTGGAATTGGTACCAAAACCTATTTAGTAACTATCTTCAAGTATTTATGACAGGCAGATTTGACTATATGGTATTGATTGTATTATGGTTCCCCAGTATTGGCTATCCTCTCCATAGAAGGATCATACCTTTTAGCCTCTTTGATAATCAGCTGGGTCATGTGACTTGCTTTGATCAACAAAATGTGAGAGAAAGGGGTGATGGCACACCTGAGCTGTAAGATCCCTGTGTGACTCCTCCATCACACTCTCTCCTTGGCCCCAGAACCAAGATGGAGTGTGCTCCTTCAGCCCTGAAATGAAGAGGAAAGAGCAGAGACTCAGCTCAACTGGAACTGATAGGTACATGAGCAAGAAAAAATGTTTGTTGTTGTAAACCACTGACATCTGGGAGCTGTTTGTTACTGTAGCATAAATTAACCAGGTCAAGACATCTTCTTTGTAGCCTTAAGGGGTAGAATTAGTCCCAATGGGTAGAGGATGAAACATTTCCTTTTAATATAAGAGAGAATTTTCTGTCGATAAAAGCTGTCTAAAAATAGAGGACTGCCTTGGCTCATAATGAATCCCTTAATAATGGAAGTAGTCAAACAAAGTTGAATAATTACTTGTTTTCAATATTACACAGTGTTGAAACAGTCTTCTGAAGGTCAATAGTTTTTGATATTTGGGGAAAAAAGAGTTCTGGAGTCAAACAGATGTCCTTATTCCAAACCTATCAGAAAGTTTAATACACTGATATTTGCTATGCCTCTACAAAAACAAGTAGCATATATAGTGTTTTCCAAACTTACTTGAGCAGAGAATCTGACTCACTCCTACCCTTCACCAATCCCAAAACAACATCTTATGGTGCAAATGTTTTTTGAAACATGTTTTAGGAAATACTAGGTTGACAGCTTCGTGATTGTCATTGGTTTGGACCAGATAGAACTTGAGATTTGTTACAGCACTAAGGTACCATGAATTTGTCATGATTTCAGCCCTCAAGGAGAATACCAAAGATTTGCTTGCAGCATGGGGGTGCTAGTTAAAATGAAGGGCTTTGCATTCAGATTGAGTCAATCTGAATGACTCCTCTGCTCACTGGTTACAGGGTCTTGAGAAGGTTATCTAACCCTTCTTGCTCAAGACTTATGTTCTGGGAATTTATGTCTTATCCACTCTGGAAAGTTCACAGTTACATCTTTTAAACACTGCCTTTCCCCCAACCCCTCTGTATTCAACTTCTACAAACCCTACCAGTTAAATGACGGATGTTGTCATTCCGTGCAGTAGGTCTCCTTATGCTTCGTTCATATGTTTCATCTCTGGCCTCCAGGACTTACCTCTTGTGCCTGGATGAGATTGGAACCCAATCCCACAAACATATGGGCATTTTTCTAGATCCAGTATTATCTGCTGTTCACCAGGACTGCCACAGTATGAGATTTTACACTTAACCACTCTGGCTTTCAATTCTTTTTTTTTTCCTGGCACTTGATGATTTTCTTAACTTGAAAACTAAGCTATGCGCATGTGTTTTTGCTTTTTAAATTATTATACTTTATCCATCATTTCTATTTGTATGTAGTATGCATGTAGCACAAAGGGTTCTGGATTATTGCAGACTGCCAAGTAGCCAGTATTTGAATAATGTATACATACACATCCCAGTCTCATCCTCTATAAAACTGATATAATAGCTTCTACCTCATTGGCCAGTGTGAAGATAAAAGACACAATGAATCTAATGCACTGAACATAACGTCGGCCATATAGTAGATGCTCAATAAATATTGGACATCGTTATTGCTATTGTTGAAACAAGACATACACATTTGGAAAGGTAATTATAAATATCTCAGAGAATCCTAGGAAGGAACAATGATGGGTCTGTCTCTTTGGCTAACATTTCTGGGTATTTTACATGAGGACATAGTGGCCTCTTGGGAAGAGTTATTAATGGAGCTTGAAATTGCCAATCTGCCCTAGGCAACAGGATCCAGAGTTTCAGGTCAGAGGGAAACACAATGAAGTCAACTTCATGAGCTCTTGGGGATGCCCTACTGGGCTTAGAGTTCTCCCAAAGGAAACAGCTAAGGTATTTGGACTTATCTCATGATTTGACTCATTGTGTGAGGGGAGGGACACTTTTGAGTCCACCATTGTGCTGGGTACTCCCACCTACACCCCAGGGACTTGACCCAATACCTTTGAGACAAGGAGGTACCCGGTGATAGCAATTGTAGTAGTAACAATAATTAACCTTCACTGAGTTCCTCCCATGGGCCAGGCTGTGTTCTAATCTCTTTTCACACGTCATCTATTCAGTCCTTATAAGAAACCTGAGTTAGGTACCATGATTATGACAACTGTTTAAGGTTGAGGGAGCTAATTGTAGTGTTGCCATACCGGGCAAGAGTGAAAAATGAAAGAGTTGGTTTATCCTGTTTAGAAGCTTAATAATGGCTGCAATATTGGTGGCATGTGATAAAGAGAAATAGGAATAAGTGATGTCAATGGGTCCATGACTAACCCCAAAGTTGTATTAGTGTTAGCCCAGGCAATGCAGAAGAGGGGAGAAAAGGTGAATTAACTTAAACTGAGCACTTGCTGTGAATAAAACATTTTGCATATATGCCATTTACTTAAAACACATTTTCAAATTTAATCCCCTCAACAATTCTATGAGGTAGGGATTGCTATATCCTTGCACAGGTGGATGAATTATGGCTCAGACAGGTAACTTGCCCCTGCTTACCATCTAGAGGGTAGTACATTGGTATCCTGACTCAAAGCTACAAAGTCTGTCCTTTCCAATCCCCTGAGCTCTGAGCCTCTGAAAGGTTGGTGCATGGACTGACCTCTGTGACTGCAGAGAGGAACTTAAACACCCAAGAGGAGAATGTATGATATGCCAGTTGTCTCCCAGAAAAAGGACACTTGAGGGATTTGGGGCTTAGGAACTTTGCTAGTAACAATCCAATATAGAAGAAATGTGGTAGAGAGACAACAGGGAGGTCAGGTACATGGCAGAGAAGGAGTTATGTTTCCCATGAGAGGCTCTGGAGTCCTAAAGGCCAATGCACTTTCCTTCCCATGAGTAGAAAATCCAAACCCTAACCCGGAGTAGCGGGAGTTGGGTTTCCCAGAATCCCCTTTGCTATGTGGTTCTGGTTTAGAGCTGCACAGAGAGGAAGTTGCGGGTGGAAGGAAAGCAGTTATTACTCTCAGGAGGCTGTCGTGGTCGTCCCTGGCAATGAACAAGCACATGGAAGGCCAGCAGTCCCCCTGTCCTCAACTCATCAGCAAGCAGCTCATCTGCCCAGCTGCTGACCTCAACACAGGCACTGGGCTGTGACTCCATAGGGGTAGCAGTCATAGCAATTCAGCTGCTCCCCAGAGAGTGCAGGTCCCAGATATCTCTCCTGAGCTCCCCATTCAGAGTTCCTGGCATGCTCATGATTTGGGCTTTCCTACAAGCTCTGATGTGTCCACCTTGCCAGTGCTGCAGTGGTTGTTTCTCTGGTCCTCTGATTCCTCCCCCTAGGTGACCACTCCCCAGCACCTCCCACATGTGTATAAGGTCTGAATCCTACAAAAAATCCTTATTTCCATGCCACTGGCTGGGGCTCTACTGCCCTGACTAAACCGTGGAAGGCACACCTGGCCCACTTTATTCCACTCTCCCTAGCACACACCAAGGTCTTTGCCAGTTTAAAGGCTTTCAGGCTGATGTCTTGTCACTGAACATTCCTTGGGCTTGTTCCATTGACAGCGAGATGACGAGATGAAGGCAAGAGTTTGTCAAGAGAAGGGATGCTTCTTTCTATCCTTCGGATCTCAGCTTAAACAGCCCATCTGCCTGCAGCCCTTCCTAACTCCCTTATCTGAGAAAGTTTCTCCTACTTCTTGTCACTGTGTTCTAGTTCTTTCCTACCATTGAAGTCCATTTATGCATTACTTTGTTTATGTGTGCTTTTATTTTTTTTTAAGATTTTCTTTATTATTTATTCCTGAGAGACAGAGAGAGAGAGAGAGAGAAGCAGAGGGAGAAGCAGGCTCCCCGCCGAGCAGGGAGCCCAATGCGGGACTCGATCCCAGGACCCTGGGATCATGACCTGAGCCGAAGGCAGACGCTTAATCATCTAAGCCACCCAGGTGCCCTATGTGTGCTTTTAAACCACTTGTTTTCATGCACCAGAATGTGAGATCCATGTAGACACATGTTATTGGCCTTTGTATGAGCGACTAGCACAAAGTCTGACAGAGTGTAGGGCTCTCCAAAATCGTTGAGGAAATGAACAGACCTGGGCCACCAAACTGACTTCCAGTGTCATGTCATGTTGTTGTTGTTTTGGTCATGCTGATGGTGGTGGCACCGATGGTGGGACAGGTGGGTAGAAATGGATCAGAAAAGTCTTCACTTTTCTGTGGTTTTCATGGCCTGAGCTCTCAAAACAGAAAGAAAAAAGAAATTTTTACTGAGAAAGGTAGAGGATTTAAGAGAAAAGAGGTGCACTGTCTGGATGGCAGAGGCAAGATAAATTTGAAGGACCTGGTTACATGTGGCAGAGATGTGAGAGGACCCCAGGAGCCTAGGTGGAGTGGGAGAAGGCAGGGGAGGGAGGGAACCTTCAGGGATCCTGTGGAGGAGAGTGGAATTTGGGAAAGAGAAATGTCTAACAGGGGATGCATATATTTTCTGAATTTTGCTGAGGGTGGTGCTATATAAATGCTCTCCATTCTGTAATTGTCAGTTAAGCCACATTGCTCACTAATGCTTTGGTACAAGTGGATTCTTTGGGGGGAAGTGAACAGCTGTTGAAATCTGCAGCCAGGTGGGTAATGTGCTAGATAAACTGTGAGACAGTCTGTGTGGGCAGTGGACTTGAAGGATGGGCTTCCAACTGACGTATGGTTTACACTCCACGATGCTATGTACTGAAAGGAAGTTTAGAGAGCTCACACTGCGACACACTGAGACTTCTCTTCTAACAATACACCAAGTAAACAAATTCATGAAGGTTACCCACTCTCTTCCCAGTCTGAGCACCCTAGTTACTCTGAATCTCTGAACCAAAAGAAGCCTGAGAGGTGGGAGTCATCAGATTCCACTGGTAGGAGTAAGAACAAAAGAGTCTTTTTCCTTACCACTGTTATTGGTGCTCACAACTTCTTGGTGGTCCTCCTCAGACCGATGCTTCAGGGAGCTTCCAAATGCAAGCTTTAAAATTAGAAACTGGCCACCATGTAAGAAGGCTTGCTCTAGATTCCTGATTCATGACAGACCATCTAGAGAGAAAGAGATGCATGGTAGAGATGAAACAAGGCTCCCAGCTAATAGCCAGACCAAGGCCCCAGACATGTGAGAGAGGCCATCGTGGATGCTCCAGCCCCAGTCAAGTTGCTGGGCCAACAGCATGTGCAGCAGGGATGAACCATCTCCTCTGAGCCTGGCCTGAACTCCTGACCCACCAGAAGCATGGGAGAAAACATGGCTGATGTTTTCAACAACTAAAACCAAAAAAATTACACAATAATACAACAAATGCCATAAGGTCATATATGCTTTTTCCTTAGGCATCTTCTGTTGTTCTGAGTTCCTTCATATCAACTTGTTTTGCTGTCATTTGCCTCTCACCCTTTGAGAAGAGGGCTTTGGAAAGCTTACTGGAAATTGAGTGTTCTGTTCAGTCAGAGCCCAGTTAATCAAGAGTTTATAGGTTCCTTCTGATAATTAGCTTAAGGAAATTGAAATAACAAAAGACCAACTCCAGAGAGTTGACCTAGATTATGGAACCAGCTGCTGGCTGGGGTCTCTCTCCTCTTTCCTCCAGAGGATAATTAGCACTGAAAGTTGAGAAGTGCCCTTCACACAAGGATGCCAGGCAAGAACATTCCTCAAGACACTATCGAGGAGGTGGTCTCTAAGGAAGTCCAATTAAAAACGTGTTTGGTTGTAAAAGCGGCCGAGATTTAGTCATTAAGATGCCTACCAGTACTTCTAACTTTGTCTTCATAATGTATTCTTCATCAGGAAGATTGCTCTCAACATGGAGGACTTCAGGTCACAGGTGACCTTCAGGTGCAAATATCTTGAGATGGATGGTGCATGGTGAGGACTTTCAGGGTAGCAGTTTGAAGCTGGAAGGAACCCTGTGGAGGTGGCAGTAATACAGTGAGAGGAAAATGCAATGACCAAAATGCTTCCATGCTAAGAAGTCTGTTTTTCATAGAATTCAAAAGCACATTTGCACTGGGAGGAATTTTTGATATTAGTGATTTAGGGAGGCCCAAACCATCTCTGGCATGGTTCCTTGGAGCCCAGCATTGAGAAAGGTTACTATCTGGGCATGGTGGAAAGACTGCTTTGACTGAACAGCAATGCCTGCCTTTGCAACAAGAGGACAAATGTAAGAATCAACCACATTTTTCTCATACCAGCTCTTTACAAATGGGCAAACTGAAACCCAGTTTGTGCAAAGGACTTGGCAAATGTCATGAGGGGAATTAGTGGAGGGGGGGGCAGATCTTGTCTAAAGGACCCTCCTCGATGTGTTTGTAATATTCCCATTTGGCATAGGGTTCAGATTCATGACCCTACACTTGTCTGGTATACTGAGATTGATTTCCCTGGCTTTGATTTATGGCACATTTTAAGAATTTTAGCTCAGAATCTCTCCTCAAGTCTTACTGCTCAGGGAAGACAGCTTACCCTTACCTCCAATCTTGATTACCTTCTTCCTTGTCCAGAACTTCACCAGGTTTTTAAAAAGGGAATTTGAGTAAGTATCTGTATGAGGCCATTTCATCTATGCCCTTCGATTTAACATTTCTGGAAGCATCCCTCATAATCTCCAGATGACTGCAAGTTTACAGTGCTGGATGCTTGTCTCTAGATGTATCTGATTTGTCACTTACAGGATTCTGAGAGGCCTCGAGACTCAGAAATACTGAAAGTTGCATTGCCTCAATTCAAGTGCTCAGTTTCTCCTCCACTGAGACATGGGCTCAGCCATTAGCTGTCCCCCATGGAAGGACCAGACCAAGAGTGTGAGGACATCAAACTAGTATCTGATTTCTCAGGGACTCCAGGCAGTGTTGCGAGAAGGAAACATTCTTGCCTCTTTTCCAGACTGATCTCTAAACAACGGAGCAGATCCAACTGACATCCTACCTCTGGGCTGTTGACTCACTCTCAACCTTTGGGAACCTGTTTCTCATTATAGATGGAAATACTCTGAGGAGAGGACACCCGCGAGCTGCTGACTTGACAACCCTCCTTAGGAGAAAATAACCTTTCCTTTCGCTCAGCTCCTTCAGCTTGCCTGCCTGGTCTCTTGATCTCATTTTAAGCTCTTGCAACATATTGTTTTTCAGTCCTGATACACACTGACAGACTCTCATACACACACATGCATACAATGCACACACATTTGGTGTGCTTGTGCGTGTAAAGGTGTTGTTATGGAGAGGATGTTGAAGCTAGAAATGTCGTAGAATAAAGCATCTGTAGTCAGTCTCCACCTCATTACTATTTGATATCTTTGGAGCATTTGCCACTGGTGTTTGTGGGCATTGGGGCAGGGGCCATGAGGACAGAGCCTGGCAGATAGTGAGTGAACAATGCATGTCAGGTGCTATCACCAAGATAAAGGCCGCAGAGTTACTCGGGGTGGGGATGGGGAAAGATGTGCTTACTTCCCTTGTTGCCATATATCTGAGGGACCTTAGTAGCTTAAACACCCAGACTGGATCGAAGCAGCTCTGTTAACAAAAAAGAAACTGAGACCCGGGAGGTTCATTACTTGGTCCCAAATCACACATTTGCGATAAAGCCAGGACAGGTCCAGGTTGTGGGAACCGCAACGGAGTGCTCAACTCACATGTCTACTATCTTGACCCCTGCTCAGGACTGAAATGTAATTAACGTGGGCTAAGGTTTACCTACAGTTAATCATCTTATAATTAATGGTTAATAATTAAGATATACTGTGGATGAAGGTTTGATATTAATGCAGAGTGACTAACTGTATTAGAAATCGAGAGAAGAGTTATGAGTGAAATATTTATGGTGATTAAAATCATCATAGGAACAGGTTGGAGGCTGATACCAGCCAGTAGCTCTCTGTATTTTCCAAAGTGTGTCTTACCAAAAGTTCCATAGAAAAAGGGTTCCATAAGTTCCATAAGGTTCCATAAGTCAAATAAGTTTGGGAAATACTCTCTTTCCTGGAAATACACAGCATTCAGGAGCACATTAAAACAGTCTGAGAAATAAGAAGAAAGGAGACTGCCTCTTTCTCTGTTTCTATTTTCCCACCAAATCTTCTCTGGGGATGGCAGTCTTTGTCAAACAAACTTTGTAAGAGATCAGTAACAAGTTAGAAGCTCGCACTAGGTAAGTCAGCAAAGCAATTTGAGGCTGTCAGGGGCCCCTGCCACTGCGGCTGTGGGTTTAAGCTCTGTGCCTTAGATCCGAAAGAGAATATTGCAGGGTCAGGAGGACGTGAGCAGTCGGGGACTTAGCCCCTTTTTGCTTGCGCCACCAGAGAGGTTCAGCTTTTTGTGCTTTGGACATTGAGATTCTGCATACGATATTCATCTGTTTATTCAGCAAATGTTTACTCAATACCCACCACATGCCAGCCCTGTTCAAGGCACTTGGTATAAAGCAAGGACTAGAGAAAAGTAGGCTTCTGCCTTCGTGGAAGCTGATATAGAAGGAGGACACAACGGAAAGTAAACATGATAAATAACAAAATAACAAAGTATATTCAAAGAGGATAGGCGCTATAGGAAAAGGAAAAAGAAACAGGTAAGGGGGACTGAGAGTGCCAGGCCATCCGGGGGTGATTCTTTATGTAGGAACTGAGGGGAGCCTCTGTGAGAAGGTGATTTCTGGGCGGAAGATTCAAGGAGGGAGGGGAGAGGATGCACCCCACACGTGTGAGAGAAGAGGATTGGGCAGGTGGCAGGAAGAGCGAGTACAAAGGCCCTGAGACACAGTGGAGAGTACAGGACAGAGTGCCTAATGGATCAAAGCGGTGAGAGGGGTCAGTGATCAAGGATGGTTGTGTTTGTACTCCCGTGGAGCCTCAAGAGCTTAGCAAAAGAATGAGCATGTAGAGGAGGACATGGAGAGTGTATTGTCACCCATGATGTATCCATCAGAATCTAAGTAAGAGAACAGAAATTAGTAATTTTCCACAGAGATTTAACGTGGGTATTAATCACACAGGTGCTGGGAGAGCTGCGAGCACAGGGCCCACGAGCAGCAACGACAGGAGGCCACCCCCACCCCCAGGCTGGAATGGAACACAGTGTAATGGATCACAGGGGATGCACTCATTGGGCAAAACTGGAAGTGCAGAAGATCCCTCTGGAAAGAGCTAGAACCGCAGAAGAGAAGCATCCTGTGCCAGAGACCCCCTTGGGGCTTCTCCCTTCCTTCTGCCCCTCAATCTCTTGCCAATGGCTTCCATTAGCCAAACTCTACTCGAACAGTATTGCCTGCAGGGGTGAATCCTCCCGTGAACAGTGCCCGACAGGGTGTCCCAGTGACCTCTTGCTGTAGAACAAACCATCCCCAAGTTCTGTGGCTGAAAACACACCCGTTGTACTTGCTCATTTTTCTACCACTTGGGCAGAGCCCGACCAGCACAGCCTACTGCTGAGCCAGCAAGTGGCAGCTGGGACTGACAGCTAGAGGAGCTACACTGAGCTGGCTCACAGTATTGCTGGTACACTGGTGCGGGATGCTGGCTGGGAACAGGCTAACACTGTCTGCCTGGGGGACCTTGGGTCTCCTGGTCGCTGGATTTCTTGGTTTTCCTCCACGAGGCCTCCCTGGGTGGCTAACTTGGACTTTCTCATAGTGTGGTGGTCTCAAGACAGACAGACTTCTTCCATGGCAGCTGGATTCCCCGAGTGAAGACAGAAATGCCAGGCTTATCCCTAAAATTTGCGCCCTATCACATCTGCTACCTTCTTATTTTTTTTAAAGATTTTATTTATTTATTTGAGAGAGTGAAAATGAGAGATAGAGAGCATGAGAGGGAAGAGGGTCAGAGAGAGAAGCAGACTCCCTGCTGAGCAGGGAGCCCGATGTGGGTCTCAATCCCGGGACTCCAGGATCATGACCTGAGCCGAAGGCAGTCGCTTAACCAACTGAGCCACCCAGGCGCCCCACATCTGCTACCTTCTGTTGGTTAAATTCAAAGGGAGGGAGCGGTGCAAGGTGTAGGAGTGATTCACTAGAGAACCACTCTGTAACCAAAGTCATGACATTCACTGCCTCTGAGGGCAGGTTTCCAACCAAAACAATCCATCTCCTACTCGGCACCCATTTTCTCATTTCTACCTGGTTTTCACTATCCTGTGATAGCATTTTCCCCTCATGGAAAATGCAGAAGCAGAATATCTTATTTAACAAGGAGGCACTCTCGTCTTCTCCCTAATGAAGGGGAGACACAAAATTCTATCAGTCATCAAATCCCCATCAAGGCCATCAGGTCTGGACATGGCTCCTCCTGGTCTGGGGACCTAAGATCTAAGTTGTAAAGTGAAGCATCAAACATTGTCTTCATACAAAATCGTGGGGAAAACAGAAGGGAAAAGTAATCACTGCTTATTATATACCTAGCAAAGATACGCATAGCTACTTGGGTTCTTGTTTCCATAATTGGTCACAAGGCCGTTGCTTACATTGATAATGTTGTTATAATGTTGTTGACATTTATAACTTCCTTCTTCAACTCAACCCATTCTGTGTCCCTTGCCTTCAATGAACTCTTCGGCTGGCTCTTTTCTGGGGATGGTGGACCCAAACTTTCATGCCCAAGGGGTTGAGTCTTTTTAGCAAACCTTCCCTTATTGGTTGCTAATGACTTTTACTACTGGATAAGGAAGCTCAAAGAAACAACCCAATGAATCCCCTGAGTACAAGTTGTCGTTCTCCATGCCCCCATTTTGTGACAAATACCCAGTCAGGATCCACCACCCATCCAGTATAGGGACCCTCTTCTCAGCCTGTTGGTTTGTGGCAAGAGGAATTTCAAACAGCCCTTTGGCAGTCTCAACGTCCAGTTTAATGAGAACAGTGTTATGTCTCCTGGAAGACTTCCCTCCCTGGGAATTAATGGGAATTAAGACCTCAAGACCTGGGGTGCCTGTGTTGTTGAGCCCCCCACTCTTGGTTTCAGCTCAGGTCGTGATATCAGGATTGTGAAGCTGAGCCCCGCGTTGGGCTCCATGCTCAGAGGGGAGTCTGCTTGGGATTCTCTCCCTCCCCCCACTCAATCTCTCTCAAATAAATAAATAAATAAATAAATAAAATCTTCAAAAAAAGAAGAAGAAGATCTCTAGACCAACAGAGGCAGTGATTGAGGGGAATGGAATCAAAAACCCTGGGAGTAGGTCATACAGTATAATAGTGAGAGAGCCACTCCCAATTCCGTCCCTTGCTTCACAAATCTATGTGTTCTGGTTATGGGAGAAACAACGCCAGTCATTTGTCGTTGGTTCAAAGCATATATCTCATCCCTAGAAGAATGACAGAAATTGATCCCACTACTGGTGACATCAAAGAATGGGGGTTTCTATTTATACCATAACTGGTTATTTCTTTAGCCAATTCAAAAAGTGGAATGATTTTGGGGGCACCTGGGTGGCTCAGTCCATTGAGTGTCTGACTCTTGATTTCGGCTCTGGTCATATCTCAGGGTCATGAGATCGAGCCCCAAGTCAGGCTCCATACTGAGCATGCAGTTGGCTTAAGATTCTCTCTCTCCCTCCGCCCTTTCCAACCTCACCACCCGCCCCCCCACACACACACTTGCATGTGTTCTGTGTCTAAAAAAAAAAAAAAAAAAAAAAATTAATCTAATTTTTAAAAAGTAGAATGATTTTTGAGAACAACTTCAGATTATGATCTACTTATTCAGATACCTCAGTAAGATGCCTGTTACAGAGGGTAGAAAATGAATATCTTCTGGTTACAAGAACTGAATCATTCAGGGTTTAACCGTGAAAACAGAGACCACTTTACATACTTACAACATTAGGAGTTTGCTGCAGGGAGTTAGTTACACAGATGATGAAAGAGGTGAGATGACAAGCAGGTGATGCTGATGTAGCCTCTGGTTGAGCCACAGCAGGAAGCCCCCAGATGGAGGGACCCAGAGAGGAGATGGAAGATGGCCTGGTCTGAGGTGAACCAGTGATGTCAGAGTCACGCAGGGCCTGGGCTGCAGCAGCTGGATCACAGAGGAGACACAGATACTGGGGGAGGGACCTGCCCAGGCAGAGGGGAAGAAGTGGATCTACCCTGTGTCTCCCTCCCACCGCACTTCAGCCTCCTGCCGGTGCCTCCTCTTGACCAGACTTACGTGGAAGCCATTGAGTCAGTTTCTAGGGCAACCGCCCTCTATGGCAAGCACAGCAGTGGATGGGCCTGAAAAGAATGTGCGGGCCAATGGGACCAGGACCAGCTCAAGGGGAAGGCAGGGTGGCGGAGCAGGTGCTCATGTGTGGGCAGATGGTGTTGAAGTGACAGATGTGGGGGCAGGACCTCACTATTCCCAGTGAACAGGAAGCATGCTGTCCCCTGAGAGCGAGGACGGGGAGGTGCTATGGGCTTGAGGCAGAGAGAAGGTGAGGAGTGATTGGCTAGGAGGGGTGAATACAAAGACTGGGGAAGTTTCCTGTGGTTCCCTGGCATCCATAGAGGGCCATCTGGGGCCCACGGTCACGGATTTAAATGAGACCAGTCAGTGAGGCTGTGGGTTTGTCTCCAGGCAGCCCCCATACGGTGCAGGTGAGGGGGGCTAAACCAGCGGCATTTTACCAGTTACGCTTCTTCCAAGTGAATACAGTGAAGCAAGTGAAAGAGAGAGAGAGAGAGAGAGAGACTAAGAAATCTAAAATGCATGCAAGAGGAATTCAATGATCGATGTGGAATTTCAGCTGGGAAAGAAGGAGCAGGAGGAAATCAGTGAGGTGGGAAATGGGTTCACCCGGACCGGAGTTCCTTCTGCAGAAAGGTGGCTGTCAGTGGGCATTTGGGAATGAGCTGCAAGGCAGTCAGAGGCTGGCATAGATGCAGGAAGATCATGGGCAAGTGAAGTTCCAGCGGATGCTGTGGGCATGAGTGGCTGAGTTAAGGTGTAGGAAGAGATCACAAGAGGAGTGAGGTTCAAGGAGCACCTGAAGACGGGGCTTTAGGACTGAAAAGTTACTCAGAACACCACCTGCGTGAGATGTGTCTTATGTTCTTCCCCGTCTTGCGGTAACTGTGTCTGGTGTCCGTTTGCGGGAAGGAGTCCAGCTGCCATCTCGGAGCAGGTGGTGCTGGTGGAGCTCTCACCCATGAGCAGGGAGCAGGGGGTGTGGGCCCCTTACACCCTCCTGGCTCCCCTCCTGCCTCCCTGGGTCCTGCTCAGGGCTCATCTGGGTGCATACTCTGTTCCCTACAGGCTCTCCTCTACTGTCCTCAAGGTGGTATCTCCACCAAGCTTCCCTGGGGCCCAAGGGTCTCCATCCATGCTGAGCTGGGCCACAGATATCCAAAGGCATCATGGACGGTGAGCTGGGAGGAGAGTGAACATCTTGGAGAAACCTTGCTGATGGTGCATGAAGCCTGTGGGCCCCACAGGAGCTGGGTTTCCTGTGATGGCTGTCAGGGTTGTAGGTGCAAAAATGACACTTGAATAACTTGCAAACCTTAGGATTCCATGAAGATACAGTTCTAGAACTCTGTGGCTCTTGGACACCGGGTTTGTATGGCAGTAAAAGTCTAATGCCTTCCCCTGCCTTGCTTTTAAAGTTAGTGGTACTTTACTGAGATCTTTTCCTTGTGATAAAAAAGAGCAGATATTTGTGACAAGTGTCAGGTGTCTTCCAACACGTGGCCTGTTCTCATGATTTTTCAATTCAGGCACGGGTCTGACAGGATGGGAGACAAAAAACAAATACAGAAATAAATATACAGGAAAGTCTCAGTAAGTCTGTGAACAAAATGGACCAGGGCCACGGGTTAGAAGTGGGTAGGGCAGGTAGATCGCCTTCCTCAATGTTTCCCATTGGCAGCTCAGCAGACCCAGCCCCGGAGAAGCACAGCACTTGCCATGGATCTCGTGAGTAACTGTGACCTGCAAACATGGCCCCTGTCCTCACCCGCCACAACCGACTGGTCTTCAAGTCCCTAGTATTTCACACCGAAGTATTTTAAATCCTTTCTGTCCTTCCCAACTCCTGGACTTGCCTTAGTCCAGGGTTTCCTCGGGTGTGACTCACAAGGACAATTAGGAAAGCCTGGATGCCCACTTTCCCTTCACCCTCCCGGCCCCAAAGTCTGTCCTCCCCTGCTGTGAGAGTGACTTTCAGAAGCAGAAGCGTGCCACTCCTGGCTCCTGCTACTCGGGTGGGGTACCTCTGTCAAGGTCTCACCTCCAGCCTTCTCCTCCCCCAGTTCTGAGGAGCTCTCCGGAGTGGGTATTTGTGGTTTATCTGCCTCTTCAGGGAATAACGCCCTCCTTCTCCCTGGAGGACCACCTTCCCCCATCTTGGTCTAGTTCAGAATGCTCGTCATGCTGAAAACGAGAGACAACACACACGTTCGTGCTGTGATGCTCACAAAGTGCCCTAATGCCTGTGGTCTCCGCTGAGCCGCGAGCACACCGCCGGGGTAGGTCGCTGGCTCCATTTTACTGCTGAGTGTTAATCCACTGTTGGGATGCACCATGGGCTGTTCGTTCGTTCACCAGGTGAAGAATATTTGAGTTACTTCTAGATTTGGGTATTTATGAATAAACTACCATAAATATTCGCATACAGGGTTTGTGTGAACCTAGGTCTTTATTTTTCTTGGGTAAGTATCTAGGAATAGGATTGCTGGGTCCTAAGGCGAGTATACATTTATAAGAAACTACCACAGTGTTTTTCCAAAATGGCGGGGCTATCTTGCATCCCACATGCAAAATTCCCATAAGTATAACATTTCCACATGTATAAATTCCCTCAAGTATAAAATTTCCAGGTGTGGTGCATCTTCACTAACACTCAATACTATTTTCTTTTTTTTTTTTTTTTTTTTGAGCCATTTCGGTGTGTGTGTATATTACCAATTCAGTTATACTACCTAATATCTCTGGTGCAAATTCTCTTCCTGGTTTGCAAGCAGCTACCATCTCACTGTGTCTTCACATGACCTCTTCTCTGTGCCACAAGGAGAACAAGAAAGGGGGACAGGGAGCTCTCCTGTCTCTTCTTACAAGGGCACTAATCCCATTCTGCTCCCCCCATGACCTCATCTAACCCTAATTGCCTCCCAAAGATCCCATCTCTAAATACTAACGCATTTGGGTTAGATCTTCAGCATGTGAATTGGGGGTGGGAGGGACAAAAGTCAGTTCATAGCAACACAAACAAGCTGAGTGGGGAGGGGTGTGGACCCGGCAGATGAGAGAATTGAGCACAGATTTCTGGAGACTCCCATCACAGGACAGGCCAAGAGCCTGGGCAAACACCATCCTGGTGCTCTTTGAGGACCTGCAGCTGGAACCCTATTCCTCCCCCAAGCCTTTCCTTTCCAGGCTGAACTGTATTCTTTGTGGCCTGTCAGGACAGTCTGACAAATGGAAATAATAAGGAAAAGAACAGGATGGATGTGGGTAGTGGATGTCCCACTGGGGCTGTACCACCAGGCAGCTGTCTTAGGGCCTGTTGCCTAGTCCTTGGGCTCCTCGTGTGCACACCCAAGAGAGGGTATAATCAGATCTATCACTTTTTTTTAAAAATGTATTTATTTATTTTTAGAGAGAGAGAGCAAGCACAAACGGGGGGAGGGGCAGAGGGAGAGAATCTTTGGGACAGACTGCCCCCCCCCCCGCCGCGTGCCCCACCCACCCTGGCTGAGGGAGCCCAGTGCACAGCTCAATCCCACAACCCATGAGATCATGACCTGAGCCGAAACCAAGAGTCGGACGTTTACCTGTGAGCCCCAACATCTATCTTGCCGAGCGATTCTGAGACTGAAAGAGACTGTGGGCAAACATAGCACCTGTACTGAGTACATGGTTTTTTTCTTGGTGTCCTGTCCCCCACTAGCGGCACTAGCCAGAGTAGACAGAAGAAGGCCAGGTTCTTCTTAGAGAGAACACTTCCTTCATTAAATCTTCTGAACAACAAAGAGAGGGAAGAAGGGACCAGTGAACGGGAAAGGAAGGACTCAGGAGGAAAGGAAAGAGGGTCTGGCCACTTTATATAGATCAAGTTTAACTGGCCTATCATGTTGTTTACTCCAATTACCGCCCAGACTCCCCCAGGTTAATTTGTAATAGAAAGAACACTTGCTTTGGGCTGGAAGGACCAGAATTCAAGTCTCCATGCTGTACTACTAAGGGTAAAGTGTGTGGCCTTAGGCAAGGCCTTATGTTCTCTGACCTGGAATCTCCATCCTTATGTCTGTGAGTGCTTCTTTCTCCCTCAGGTTTCTGTACAAAATCAACGAGGTTATATATGTTCAAGTGCATTGCAAAGCCAGATAAAAATATAAGGGATTATTTATCATTTCTATTACAATCATTATTGCCATTTTGGACTTTGATTCCAGTTCCTTCTTCCTTTGTCTTCTGAGATGCTCCCCACTCTGCCCAGAAGAACTCACTCATTAAGCACTGAGGCTAATTCCCATATGGACAAAGGATGCATAGCTTCCAGATCAGCTAAATTAGAAATGTTTAAATTTTTCATCTATTCCCTTGTCTGCTCTTTGGTCAATAGCTTATTCTGACAACTTCATTACCTCCTAATTACTCCAAGTTCCTTTGCTCATTTTCTGTGTGTGATTAAAAAAAAAAAAAAAAAAAAAAAAAACGCCCGAGAAAGGGATTTGACATGCCAAGTCACTCGACTCCTGATTGACAACCAAGACTGCCCTGCTCACTTCAAGAGGATTTTCTTTTTCTTTGTGGGGAATATATTTGCGGAATCCTTCTGGTGCCTTGCTTGATGATCACCAGCTCTCCTTCTCTGCACACTTTTCCTTCCACTGTGAGATATGACTGATAAGGTGCATTCTCTTCTCTCTTGCCAGAGCTGATTTATCCTCTGCCTATAAATCTTTGAGCAGCCCTTCAAGAAGCGGTATCAGATGTGCCTTAATCTTTGTATTGCTCATTTCTTAAAGGAATTTTAATCTATTGAGCTTTAATTATATGTCCCTTAGAAAGCGCCAGTCTTTTCTTAGCAAGGCACTTTATTCTTGCAATTTGATAACCACTTTTACTCTCGCTTTCTCCTGAGGCTATACTTAGAAAATTGGAGGTGGAAGGGACCTTTGAGGTCACCCAGCCTCCCATGGTGCCCAAACCTGGCAGCTCATGCCAATCCCAGGGCTGCTTGTTAAAAATACAGATTCCCAGCTGACTCTAATCAGACAGCAGTGCTCTGGCAGGCGTGCGTGTAAGAAGCCATGTGGGTGATCTAATGAATGGGTGATTGAAGGAATCACTCATTTAGTCTATGGGTTTCAAGTTAGAGGTGGCTTCAGGGTGGAAGGGAAGAGCAAAGAATTTGGAATTTCAGGGACATGGGTTTAAATACTGTAAACTCCTCATATCAACTGAACATCCTGGGGCAAGGTCCTCATCTTTTGTGGCTTCAGTTTCCTAACATGTAAAGTGGGGGGTCGTAGTGCTATAGAAAGTGGTTTTGAGGCTCAGGGTAGGAAAAACATGCATTCCAATTTCTGTGCCTGGTAGGAACTTGATCTCTTTCATTTGTCCTAGGATCTCTGTGACTTTCAATATTGCACAGTCTCATAAAAATTGTGCTTTTATTCTTACTAATGCAGCCTGGGTTATCACTAATGCAGTCCCTCAGTGAATCCTTCCAACACCACGATTACTTATTATCTCTAATTTACTGGTGAGAAAAACATTGTAGGGAAGTTACGCAAAGTTCCACCCTCAAGTGGCGGGGTTGGGGTTTGAACACAGAGGGTCTGACTCCATCTGGTAGATGATACTCTTACTGAATCCCTTCCTAGGATTTGCACTTGGTGAGCAGCGAGTTGAGTGTGCTCCATTGAAGGAGGTCCTCACTCTCTTTGCACGGTTGGCCTTGCACAGCCCCAAGAGTAGGGGCCTCCTTAAATGCTGGTTCTAGGAGCCTCTCGGCATCCATTTTGGCCAGACCCTAGCGCCACCCACCATATGGAGGGAGCCACTGGAATGGGGAGTAAGTGGGGCACTGCTGGCTGCTTCTGTGGTCTTTCCTCCCAAAGGGACCATGCAGTGGGGACACTTATTTCCTAACAGGCCTGGGGGAATGAGGGAAGGACAGGCTACCAGGAGTTCTGAGGAGCACTTGGGCCCTGGCCCCCATTTCCCCCAACCCTTCAAGGCACACACACTTCACACTAAGATCTAGCACTTTGGTTAGCTTGAGGATAATGACCCTTCCCCCAAATTCCCTGATTCTCAAAACTGGTGAGAGGATGGAGGGAAACGGAGGCAGGATGGACCTTCAGCTGGAAGCCAAGCGGTCTAGCTCTGGAGAGAGGACTATGAGGACAGCAGTCTGATTTGTGATCTCCTACCTCAGTACGATCTACGGGCAGCACTCTGAATCCCCAAAACAAGCTTGTGAGAATGGCACTAAGAGTAGTATTTTATAGATGGTAGAACTGAGGATCAGAGAAAGGGTCTGCTTAGAACTGGAAGGGAAAGGGTAGAAAAGGAGTATTTATTAGGCACCTACTATGTGTTATATAATGGCTTCTATAATATTTAATGTAATGTATTTATCACAGGAAGCCTCTGAGGTAGGTAAACACATATTCTTTACGCAGATGTGGAGGGACACTGAGGTTTGAGGAGAATGTTGAGCTTGCTTATTACTTAGGAACCAGGTTGCAAACCACATTGGCTTGACTCAAAAGCCACACTCGATCTTCCCACAGCTTCTGACGGTGAGTGGATCCAGGTGCCCTGTGTTGAGGAAAACACCGAGATGGCATCTGGGTTTGATAAGTGATGTGTGCTACAGTACCATGGGGCTGGAGGGACACGTAAGCATGCGGGCCATCCCTACGCCACAGGGCTTTCCCGGAAGCTAATCCAACCCCATGGGTCAGGAACGTGTAGGTCTGGAACACAGACACAGTGTCTTCTGAAATAACATGCCACACCTCTGTCACGATTCCACATTGTTTCATTTAATGTTTTCCACAAACTTTGTCTGAGGTATTTCTGTAGTGGTGCCTGCTGTCAACCAAGTTGTAAGGCATCAACCGAATTCACTATCTGGGTTGATACATTTACCGCTACTGGCTGCACAGGGGAGATGTAACAGGGAATCTGCCCATTTTCACAGATGAAGAAACCAAGGCAGAGTGTCACAGAGCTAGTGAAACTAGGACTAAATCCAGAACTGTGAGCTCCACTTGGTTCTCAGTGCTAAAGCATGCTGCAGGGAGGGGGAGGGAGGAAGGAGGGAGTGACAGTTGTTCTAGTGGGGAGGCAGTGGAGAAAAGAAATTGCCTCAGGTCTGTTTGTTCACACTTCCCTCCAAATAAGGGCTGTGTGTCTTGGCACATAAACAACTAAATAAACTGCCTCTGGGAGGCCAAGAATGGAGTAGCAGTGTGAAAAAACTGTCTTGCTAAGATCCTTGTTCTCCCAGAGGATCAGAGAATGAGTCGAATGCACAGGCAAAGAAACTCTTGGCCTGAACATGGGCCCAGGGGCTATGCTGGTCTTTTCCTAGAAGCTGACTCCCTGTTAGCCTATCCTCCAGACTCCCCATCTCCTTTTCTCTCTCCTGGTTATTGATGTTTACTCCTGAACAAGCTTTTTAATTCCACAAGGAGAAAAACTTAAGATGCCAACAACGCTGAGAGGCAGGCAATCATAAGTCAACTTCATACTAAGGTGTAAATGACTGATAGAAGCAACTCACATCTGAAGATCTTCATTTAATATTTTGAGATCAACAACCTATGCAGAGCACAGTGCTGGGCACCTGCCATGGACAAATTCCATGTCCTTAAGGAATTTACAAATCCAGGGAGCATCCTCTGAGTACACCTCTTTCCCTGTGTTCTCACTGCCCTTTGTCCTGGGTTGAAAATCTCACATTTCATTTTCTTTAAGAGCTTACTCTGTGCCCATTGCTGGAGAGAACTATAAGGCAAGATTCTCTTCTGCCTGGAGCTCACAGTCTCACCTGGGAGGTAGCGAAGGGAAAAAAATAAAAAAGATCCCCATGATGCAACGCAAGAGATGAACTAACTAATGGGTGCACCAGAAAAATAGAAGGGGAGGGCAAAGCTACCTGAAGGAGATGTGAAGGGCTTAAGAGGGGAGCAGACCTCTGAAATGTGAAGGACGAGGGCAAGATGGTTATAGGCAAAGAGTGACAGCATCGGAGACTGAGAGCAGCTTGTGTGAAGATATGAGGTGCCTTTTTTTAAATCAAAAAATGACTTTTTCCATAAAATCAGAGAAGAAAGAAACTAACAAGAGGTAAGGTTGGTGAAGTAGACAAGCTCATCATGGGACCTAGACATCTGGCTCCGAAGCTTGAGTCACAGGGAGCCACTAAAGGTTTTGAAGCAGAGGAATGAAAAAAAAATGTGGGGTTTGCTCCGGCTGGGGGTGTGGCCATCGGATTATTGTCCCAGACTCTTCACTTTCTCCCTGTACTAGAATTCTGTATCGACAGCTTTTGTTATGCCAGCTTGCCGTGTCTCCCTCTAGGGTGGGGTTTCTTAACTTCAAGCTTCGGCATTTTGTTTTGGATCGTTCTTTGCTGTGGGGGCATCCTGTGTATGGCAGGAAGTTACACAGCATCCTTGATCTCTACCCACTAGATGCCAGTAATACTACTACTCACCCCGGTCCCTGTCCCACTTGTGAGAACCAGAAATATCTCAGACTTTGCAAAGTGGCCCTAGGAGGTGAAATCACCCACCCTACCTTCCCAGTTAAGAATGACCATTCCAGGGGCACCTGGATGTCTCAGTCAGTGGAGCATGTGACTCTTGATCTCAAGGTTGTGGGTTCAAGCCCCACGTTGGGTGTAGAGATTACTTAAAAAAAATTTTTTTTAATCTTTAAAAAAACCAAGAGAGAACTGCCATTCCAGAGAAGGTGGAATATATACCTCTGGCCGACTGACCCATTTGCTTTGGCGAGTCTAATGTGAGCAGCTTTGTATGTGCCACATAAATGAGCTTACATGTGTCGGTTACCTCTCGAGCTTTCATCCTCTTCTGTGAGAGGAGCATGTTCAGGTGGCTCTTTCAGCCTGTATTCTGGAATAAAGCCACTTGTCTTCTGAACCAACCTGAAGCCTGGCATCAGTCAAGCCTAGCTGAGCCTGGCTGAGATCAACTGAACAAAAGCCAACCTGACACTTGTGGTCCTGAAATAAAATTGTGCTCTGAACACCTCTAGCATTGGAGAGTTGTTAGTTATGCAGCATTGTTGTAGCAAAAGCCTGGCTAATGCAAGGAAGGAGTGAGGCTGGATGCAAGGAGATCAGCGTAGATGTGTTTAACTCCAAAGCCAATTCTCCGGAAAACATTCTCCCTGGAGGGACAGATGTGGAGGGAGGGCAGAACTGGGGTGAATGGGAAGACACAGGTTGCGGGAATGTGCCACCTTTCTAGAGCTTCTGATTAGATGAAGTGGCTCCCCATCCCCAACCCAGCCACTTGACCTTGGACAAGTTACTCTATCTTTTCATGGTGCCTCCCTCCATGATGACTATAGTAGCCTCAAGCTCTGGTTAGTATGGTAGTGTTAGGGACACTAATCTAACCCACTTCCCCACCTCCCCAGCCCATCATCTCTGTGTTGTTCATTGTACTCCAACCAAAAAGCCCTCTTCCTCTTCCTCAGACAAGGGAAGCTCTTTCCCTCCTTTGCCTGGAAGGTATTCCCTCCAGGGGCGCCTCCTCCAAGAAATGATTCCTGATCCCCAGTCTAGAAGACTTTACTTCTCCCACTTAGCACCATTTATGTTCCTTCACTGTACCAAATACATGTCATAAATATGTATTTTATTCCGTGGTTATTTGAGTAATGCCTGTCCCCTCCACTATAATGCAAGCTCTTTGGAGGTCATATCCATGTTATTCATTGTTGCATTCTTGATGCCCACGGTGGTGCCTAGCACTTAGTAGGTGCTCAATTTTTGTTGAATAACTAGATGAAGGAATAAGCTGGGTGAAGGACGAGGGGAGTTGCATTCCAGGTACGGTGTTAAGACAGGCAAAGGCATGGAGGCACCAGATCGTAGGTCTTTCTCTGTGGTCACTTGAGCTCCAAGGTGCCATAACAGCCATGGGCTCTTAGGTGAACAAGACTGGATGGGGTCTTTAGAGGGTCCCTGCTTTGACTTCTCCACAGCGTTAGTGTGAAAATGGAGCTCAGAGAGGGCTGGTCCTAAGGCCAGCACCACGCCAGGGCTCGAAGCCTGCACTCCTGACCCTTGGCCCGGTATTTCCCACTGCGTTGGGTGAGCGGGAAATAAAACCCGCCCACTATAAGTGACCTCTCCAGAGGCTCAACGGCAGCAGAGAAGAAACAGTTTCAGAAACCATTTTTTGTCTGTAAAGAGGAAACCAGAGGGAAAACAACTTGAGGGTTGAGTGCTTGGCCAAGAGAAAATTAAAGAAAAACCACAGACTCTGGTGAAAAGAAGGGAGTATGTAGGCACTGGGAAGAGTCAGTGAGGAAAATAAGGCTGAACAAGACAAGACGCTGTTCATTCAAGAATTCTTGTAGCTGTGACTAGGGGGTCAGTCTCCTCCTCAAGAACCATCCATGGCTCCCCATCGCCTGGAGGATAAACTTAGAGAACCAGAATATTTCCATTAGAAGTTTGTCTAGTTGGCACATATATAGCTTGGGCCAGCATTTGATTTTAAAATATTATTTTTAAAGTGCCTAAAGAAATATGTAGTTGTGATAGATAAATATAAATACTACTGAAATAGGAGGCGGAGCAAGATGGCGGAGGAGTAGGAGACCTGGATTTCGACTGGTCTCAGGAATTCAGCTGAATAGGGATCAAACCATTCTGAACACCTACGAACTCAACAGGAGATTGAAGAAAAAAATAGCAACAACTCTCTGAACAGAAAAGCGACCACTTTCTGGAAAGTAGGACGTGCGGAGAAGTGAATCCGAGGCGATATTCGGGAGGATAGAAGGCAGGGGAGGGGGCTTCCATCCGACGCTTCTGGGAAGTGCTAGAGCCGTGGAGCACAAAATCAGAACAAGTCGGCTACGCTGAGGGACGTCACTCGAGTGGCGAAGCTGGGGGTGGAACCCTCGCGGGACAGTGTGGTCTCAGGACCCTTGGGGTCACAGAAAGACCGGGGGTGCCTGAGTGCGGCAGAGCTCCCAGGTATCGGAGCGGGGAAGCCGGCTGCAGAGACGGAGCCGAGGCGCGGGCTCTCAGCTCAGGGTGGCCATAAACTGTGATCGGTGACAGGCGGGCCACTGCTCCTCCAGCAGGGACCCAACAAGCGGCAGATCCGGGGAGACTCCCCTTCCTCCCCTGGGAGGAGCGGCGTGGGAGCGCACCGAGGGATCTGCTGGGTTTGGAGACTCCACACGGGGTCGGGTGCCAGAGATAGAAACACTCCGTCACAGGCCGGGTGAGCACGGAGTGCGGCCGGAAACCGAGGACACGGGAGTGACTGACTGCTTTTCTCTGGGGGCGCACTGAGGAGCGGGGCCCTGAGTTCTCGGCTCCTTGGGGCAGAGATTGGGAAGGCACCATTTTCACCCTGGTCTTCCAAAGCTGTACCGAGAGCTTGCAGGGAACAAAAGCTCCTGAGAGCAAACCCCAGCAGATTGCTTAGCCCGGACCGGCAAGGGCGGGGCAATTCCGCCTCCGGCAAAGACATTTGGGAACCACGGCAACAGACCCCTCCCCCAGAAGATCAGCAAGAACAGCCAGCCAAGACCAAGTTTACCAATCAAGGAGAATGAGAGCACTCCAGCGCTAGGGGAAAACTGCACATAGAATTCATGGCTTTTTTTTTTACCATGATTCATTAGTTTTTCAAAGTTAATTTTTTTAACTGCTTTTTTTTTTTAATTTTCTCTTTCCCTTTTTCAACCAACATCTTATCAATCCCTTTTAAAAAAAAAACATTTTTATTTTTCATTTTTAGAGTCATATTCTATCCCTTCATAGTAGTTACACTTATTTTTGACGTATATATATAAGTTGTTCTCTCTTTAAAATTTTGAGATACAGTTTCTTCTAACAGATGAAAATATACCCTAAATCACTAGTGTATGGCTTTGTTCTAGTCTCCTGCCTGATCACATTCTCTCCCTTCTTTTCCTTTATTTTTTTTTAAATCTTCTTTCCTTTTTCATACAACTTCTCATCTTATCAATTCCTTTGATAAAATCTTTTATAATTTTCACCTTTACAATCATCTTCCAACCCTTCATTGTATCAACCCTTAATTTGTACATACATAAGTCTTTCTTTCTTTAAAATTTTAGGAGGCACTTTCTTCGAGCAGACCAAAATACACCCAAAATCTAGTGTGTGGCAATGATCTATGCACTAGCCTGATCATATATGATCACATTCTGGTTTTTTTCTTTTGTTCTGTTTTTGTTTATCTTTTTCTTTTTTTTTTCCTCTTTCTTTTTTGATTCTTTCCATTTCTTTTCCCCTGGTTTCAGGTCTTTTCTGATTTGTTTAGAGTATATTTG
The DNA here is from genome assembly GCF_037043125.1 of Eumetopias jubatus. Lineage (NCBI taxonomy): Eukaryota > Metazoa > Chordata > Mammalia > Carnivora > Otariidae > Eumetopias > Eumetopias jubatus. The sequence goes on from NW_028274810.1 coordinate 115,023,069, forward strand.
CTGGGGACGTTTTTACCCTGTCAGCATTTTGTTCTCTAATTCATCTATTCTCCTCTGGACAAAATGACAAGATGGAAAAATTCACCTCAGCAAAAAGAACAAGAGGTAGTACCGTCTGCCAGGGACCTACTCAATACGGATATTAGTACGATTGTCGGACCCAGCGTTCAGAATCATGATTTTAAAGATACTAGCTGGGCTTGAAAAAAGCATGGAAGTTATTGGAGCCATCCTTTCTGGAGAAATAAAAGAACTAAAATCTAACCAAGTCAAAATCAAAAAGGGTATTAATGAGGTACAATAAAAAATGGGGGCACTAACTGCTAGGATAAATGAGGCAGAAGAGAGAATCAGCGATATAGAAAACCAAATGATGGAAAATCAAGAGGCTGAGAAAAAGAGAGATAAACAACTACTGGATCACGAGGGCAGAATTTGAGAGATAAGCGATACGTTAAGACGAAACAACATTAGAATAATTGGGATCCCAGAAGAAGAAGAAAGAGAAAGAGGGTCAGAAGGTATATTGGAGCAAATAAGAGCAGAGAACTTCCCTAATGTGGGGAAGGAAACAGGCATCAAAACCCAGGAAGCACAGAGAACCCCTCTCAAAATCAATAAAAATACGTCAACACCCCGACATCTCATAGTAAAACCTACGAGTCTCAGAGACAAAGAGAAAATCTTGAAAGCAGCTCGGGAGAAGAGATATGTAACCTACAATGGTAGAAACATTAGATTGGCAACAGACCTATCCACAGAGACCTGGCAGGCCAGAAAGGACTGGCAAGATATCTTCAGAGCACTAAACGAAAAAATATGCAGCCAAGAATACTATATCCAGCTAGGCTATCATTGAAAATAGAAGGAGAGATAAAAAGCTTCCAGAATAAACAAAAACTAAAGGAATTTGAAAACACGAAACCAACCCTACAAGAAATACGGAAAGGGGTCCTCTAAGCAAAAAGAGAACCTAAAAGCAGCATAGACCAGAAAGGAACACAGGCAATATACAGTAACAGTCACCTTACAGACAATACAATGGCACTAAATTCAAACCTTTCAATAGTTACCCTGAATGTAAATGGGCTAAATGCCCCAATCAAAAGGCACAGGCTATCAGTTTGGATTAAAAAAACAAGACCATCGACATGCTGTCTGCCAGGGACTCATTTTAGACCCAAAGACACACCATATTGAAAGTGAGGGGGTGGAAAATCATTTACCATGCTCATGGACTCCAAAAGAAACCTGGGGTGGCAATCCTTATATCAGACACATTAGATTTTAAAACAAAGGCTGTAATAAGAGATGAGGAAGGACACTATATCCTACATAAAGGGTCTCTCCAACAAGAAGATCTAACAATTGTAAATATCTATGCCCCTAACATGGGAGCAGCCAATTATATAAGCCAATTAATAACAAAAGCAAAGAAACACATTGACAACAATGCAATAATAGTGGGGGACTTTAACACCCCCCTCACTGAAATGGACAGATCATCTAAGCAAAAGATCAACAAGGAAATAAAGACTTTAAATGACACACTGGACCAAAGGGACTTCACAGACATATTCAGAACATTCCATCCAAAGCAATGGAATTCACATTCTTCTCTAGTGCCCATGGAACATTCTCCAGAATTGATCACATCCTAGGTCACGAATCAGGTCTCAACCGGTACCAAAAGATTGGGATCATTCCCTGCATATTTTCAGACCACAATGCTTTGAAACTAGAACTCAATCACAAGTGGAAAGTCGGAGAGAACTCAAATAATGGAGGCTACAGAGCATCCTACTAAAGAATGAATGGGTCAACCGGGAAATTAAAGAAGAATTTAAAAAATTCATGGAAACCAATGAAAATGAAAACACAACTGTTCAAAATCTTTGGGATGCAGGAAAGACAGTCCTGAGAGGAAAATATATGGCAATACAAGCCTTTCTCAAGAAACAAGAAAGGTCTCAAATACACAACCTAACCCTACACCTAAAGGAGCTAGAGAAAAATCAGCAAATAAAGACTAAACCCAGCAGAAGAAGAGAAATAATAAAGATCAGAGCAGAAATCAATGAACTAGAAACCAAAAGAACAGTAGAACAGATCAACGAAACTAGGAGCTGGTTCTTTGAAAGAATTAACAAGATTGATAAACCCCTGGCCAGACTTATCCAAAAGAAAAGAGAAAGGACCCAAATCAACAAAATCATGAATGAAAGAGGAGAGATCACAACCAACACCAAAGAAATACAAACAATTATAAGAACATATTATGAGCAACCCTATGCCAGCAAATTAGATAACCTGGACGAAATGGGTGCATTCCTAGAGATGTATCAACTACCAAAATTGAACCAGGAAGAAAGAGAAAACCTGAACAGACCTATAACCACTAAGGAAATTGAAGCAGTCATCAAAAATCTCCCAACAAACAAAAGCCCAGGGCCAGATGCCTTCCCAGGGGAATTCTACCAAACATTTAAAGAATTAATACCTATTCTTCTGACACTGTTCCAAAATATAAAAATGGAAGGAAAACTTCTAAACTCATTTTATGAGGCCACCATTACCTTGATCCCAAAACCAGACAAAGACCCCATCAAAAAGAGAATTACAGACCAATATCCTTGATGAACATGGATGCAAAACTTCTCACCAAAATACTAGCCAATAGGATCCAACAGTACATTAAAAGGCTTATTCACCATGACCAAGTGGGATTTATCCCTGAGCTGCAAGTTTGGTTCAGCATCTGCAAATCAATCAACGAGATACAATACATTAACAAAAGAAAGAACAAGAATCCTATGATCCTCTCAATAGATGCAGAAAAAGCATTTGACAAAGTACAGCATCCTTTCTTGATCAAAACTCTTCAGAGTATAGGGATAGAGGGTACATAGCTCAATATCATACAAGCCATCTATGAAAAACCTACAGCGAATATCATTCTCAATGGGGAAAAGCTGAGAGCTTTCCCCCTGAGGTCAGGAACACGGCAGGGATGTCCACTATCACCACTGCTGTTCAACATAGTATTAGAAGTCCTAGCCACAGCAATCAGACAACAAAAAGAAATCAAAGTCATCCAAATCAGCAAAGAGGAAGTCAAACTCTCACTCTTTGCAGATGATATGATACTGTATGTGGAAAACCCAAAAGACTCCACCCCAAAACTGCTAGAACTCATATAGGAAGTCAGTCAAGTGGCAGGATATAAAATCAATGCACAGAAATCAGTGTCATTCCTATACACCAACAACAAGACAGAAGAGAGACAGATCAAGGAGTCGATCCCATTTACAATTGCACCCAAAACCGTAAGATACTTAGGAATAAAGTTAACCAAAGAGGCAAAGGATCTGTACTCAGAAAACTATAAAATACTCATGCAAGAAATTGAGGAAGACACAAGGAAATGGAAAAACGTTCCATGCTCATAGACTGGAAGAACAAACATTGTGAAGATGTCAATGCCACCTAGGGCAATCTACACATTCAATGCAATCCCCATCAAAATACCACCCACTTTTTCCAAAGAAATGGAACAAATAATCCTAAAATTTGTATGGAACCAGAAGAGACCCCGAAGAGCCAGAGGAATATTGAAAAAGAAAAGCAAAGCTGGCGGCATCACAATTCCAGACTTCCAGCTCTATTACAAAGCTGTCATCATCAAGACAGTATGGTACTGGCACAAAAACAGACACATCGATCAGTGGAACAGAATAGAGAGCCCAGAAATGGACCCTCAACTCTATGGTCAACTCATCTTTGACAAAGCAGGAAAGAATGTCCAATGGAAAAACGACAGTCTCTTCAACAAATGGTGTTGGGAAAATTGGACAGCCCCATGCAGAAGAATGAAACTGGACCATTTCCTTTCACCACACACAAAAATAGACTCCAAATGGTTGAAAGACCTAAATGTGAGACAGGAGTCCATCAAAATCCTAAAGGAGAACACAGGCAGCAACCTTTTGGACCTGAGCCGCAGCAACTTCTTCCTAGAAACATCGCCAAAGGCAAGGGAAGCCAGGGCAAAAATGAACTATTGGGATTTCACCAAGATAAAAAGCTTTTGCACAGCAAAAGAAACAGTCCACAAAACCAAAAGACAACCGGCAGAATGGGAGAAAATATTTGCAAATGACATAGCAGATAAAGGGCTAGTATCCAAAATCTCTGAAGAACTTATCGAACTCAACACCCAAAGAACAAATAATCCAATCAAGAAATGGGCAGAAGACATGAACAGACATTTTGCCAAAGAAGACATCCAAATGGCCAACAGACACATGAAAAAGTGCTCCACATCACTCAGCATCAGGGAAATCCAAATCTAAACCTCAATGAGATACCACCTCGCTCCAGTCAGAATGGCTAAAATTAACAAGTCAGGAAACGACAGATGTTGGCGGGGATGCGGAGAAAGGGGAACCCTCCTACTCTGTTGGTGGGAATGCAAGCTGGTGCAACCCCTCTGGAAAACAGTATGGAGTTTCCTCAAACAGTTGAAAATAGAGCTGCCATACGATCCAGCAATTGCACTCCTGGGTATTTACCCCAAAGATACAAATGTAGGGATCCGAAGGGGTACGTGCACCCCAATGTTTATAGCAGCAATCTCCACAATAGGCAAACTGTGGAAAGAACCAAGATGTCCATCGACAGATAAATGTATAAAGAAGAGGTGGTATATATACACAATGGAATATTATGCAGACATCAAAAGGAATGAGTTCTTGCCATTTGCAACGACGTGGATGGAACTGGATGGTGTTATGCTGATTGAAATAAGTCAATCAGAGAGAGACATGTATCATATGACCTCACTGATATGAGGAATTCTTAATCTCAAGAAACAAACTGAGTGTTGCTGGAGTGGTGGAGGTGTGGGAGCGATGGGGTGGCTGGGTTATAGACATTGGGAAGGGTATGTGTTATGGTGAGTGCTGTGAATTGTGCAAGACTGTAGAATTACAGATCTGTACCTCTGAAACAAATAATGCAATATATGTTAAGAAAAAAAAAAAAGAAGAAGATACCAGGAGGGGAAGAATGAAGGGGAGTAAATCGGATGGGGAGACGAACCATGAGAGATGATGGACTCTGAATAACAAACTGAGCGTTCTAGAGGGGAGAGGGGTGGGGGGATGGGTTAGCCTGGTGATGGGTATTAAAGAGGGCACGTTCTGCGTGGAGCACTGGGTTTTATGCACAAACAATGAATCACGGAACACTACATCAAAAAGTAATGATGTAATGTATGGTGAACATAACAATAAAAAAATAAAAAAAATAAAAGTTTGAGTTATTAAAAAAATAAAAAAATAAAAAAATAAAATGCAAAAGAATACTACTGAAATAAAAATTTTAAATCTGCTTTTAGATATTTCAATCCATTCCCTAACCCAAAAATAGCTACTACAAATGTCTGGTGTGATTCCTTACCAAAAATTGTCAAGGTATTTACAAATATTATGTTTTTAAATGATTTCCAGAGATAGTATCTTTCAAATTGTTCTCGGACTTACTCTGTTTTTGATATAATAATATATATTTAGTGATCTCTCCATCTCAGTAAATAGGGATCTAGCTTACTCTTTGTAAACAGTTGCATAAACTTCTATAAAAGGGAGGCAACATTAATTTATGTGACTCCTCTCCTTGTAATGAACACCTAAGTTGTTTTCAAAGTATGGAAATGGATATTCTTGGAAAAAGAAATGTATGCTCCTAGGTAGTTATTTCTGTAGGACCAAAGCCTATAAATGAAATTGCATATGAATTTCTAATTTTGATATTCTCACTGAGAGTAGAAAAATAAAAGTTAATTATCACTGAGCACTTGCTATCTACCAGGAGCCGCTCTCAGAATTTTCTGTGGATGATTACATTTAATTCACAAAACTCTGTAATGAAGACACTGTTACAACAAAGCAAAATAGGGCACAAAGAGGGCAGGTCACGTGCCTGAAGTCACAGAGTAGGATGGGGTCCCGGGTGGTCTGGCTTCACAGAACATGCTCCCAACCAGCTCGAATTTTCTGACATTGAATGAGAATATCCATTTTTCAAACAACTTAACCAACATTAGATTTAATTAGCTAGATTTTTTCTACTAGCTTAATATAAATTATACCTTTTTTATTTCAATCTATATCCCGTCGATATGTTGTGTTTCATGTGTTTATTAGCCTTTTATATGTTGTGTGTTATTTGTCCTTCTATATTCTTTGCCTATTTTTCCGACAAAGATTCTTAATGATTATAAAGAGTTCTTTGTATGTTCTGATTATTAATTATTCATATACTTTGCAATATTTTTCTTACTCTGTCACTTCTCTCTTGAATTTGTTATGTTGTCTCTCACAAAAAAAGAAATGAAAGAAGTGTTTTACAATCAAGTATGTTGGTCTTTTCTTTATGGTGTCAGAAGTTTTGATTTTCCTTAGGAAAACTTTCAACCTAAGACAATAAAGCTATTCTTCTATATGTATTTTTTCATTGTGTTGGGAACAAGAGAAGTGGAAATACTTGTGAACGAGCAAGTGACTACCACAATCAGTGATTTTGCGAAAAGACCTAAGTTTTCAGTTTAATTTAAATTTAAATTTAATTGGTTTTCTAACTGATTTGTCTGGTCTTTGGGCAATGTCAGGCTTTGAGAAAAAATTAATTCCTTTATCTCTAGAATGTGATTTTATTGCTGATAGGGCAAGCTGATCTTACGGCATTTCTTCTTCTAAATAGTCTCAGCAATTCTCACTAATTTACTCGGTAGATGAATTTTAGAACCTGATTGTTGAGTTCTAGTTTTAAAAATGGGATTTTGATTCTGACCTCTTCATTTTATAAAGGGGGACTAAGGTCAGAGAGAGGATAGCATTTATTCAAGGTCACACCTGTATGTATAATGTGCAAATCATTCATTTCCAGTACAGCCACCCTGTGCTGTCTCTCAAGAACTCATCATGCCGCACACTGTTGCCTTGCCCTGCCCTTGTCCATTGGGCAGACACCCATGGACCCTTCGAGATCCTGCTTGGGCACACTTGCTCCTTGATTCCACACCTGCTTCTCAACTGCCCTCTGCCAAGTTCCGTGTGCCCAGTCTGTCCCTCATAGCACCCAACGTTCCCACAAAACACAACCGCTTCTCCACCCCACTGCCATGCCCCATTGACACATTCTTGGAGAGTGGGCATAATCTTGAGGCTGACTCCTGGCTCTTCCTTTTATTTACTGTCTTAGGTTTGGCCATTTGAAACAAAGGACACTTGCTTTATGAAACATCTGTGGAGAAGTACCTGGATCCAATGGATTGATGTTAAATTCTAACTTCGGTGGCAGAGGTCACCATGAACTAGGTGATGACAGTAGATTTTGAAACTTGAAGGTCCTTCTGCAAAATCACTGATTGTGGCAGTCACTTGTTGTTTTGCAGATGCTTCTACTTCCCCTTTCCTGTCGCAGGAAGTCTTACTTTTCTGTGCCCTGTGGAAGCAAGGCCTGGGGATGGGACCTGCTCTGGCCAATGAAATGGGAGTAGAAATGATGTGTGTTGCTTCCAAATGGTGGCTTTAACACCCAATGTGTCGACCACAAGTTCTCCATATTCTGCCTGAGTAAACGTGGAAGCGTGTGTTGAGTTGGCGCCTCTACTGGCCTCACTCCCTGAGTGATCAAGATGAAGAGGCCACTCTCTGCCCACCCATGGTGCTCAAGTAGCACAAGTAAAGCAACAAACATTTGCTGTTGATGCACTTCAATTTGGGGATTGCTACCCAAGTATAGTCCAGCCTGTACTAGATCATCTCACTGGTCAATGTGGAGGCTCTCTTATTAGGAAGCTAAGAGCTTCTACTGACCACTCTGTTGTTCATATCCTTTTGGTTCCTTCCACTACACTTCTTCAAACCTGTGTGGCTCAGATTTTCTTAAACTTCAAACAACTTTTTTATTTCCTTTATAAGCTACTAGCCCTAAAGCCAAAGAGGCTCCTTAAAAGCAGAACAGAATGTTGGTGATTATAAAGCAATCTTCAGAGAATATTCCAAAAATAGAATTGCAAGTTTGATTTTACACAAAATACAAACTGCATCAAATTTATTCTTTGAAGTTCAGCCAGAATGTCTAGTTGGCTGACTCCTTCATTCATCACAGGATAAAGGGGCACTGCTGTATGCCAAATCTAAAGGATAAAGATGGGAAGAGGTCAGTTTGGTGTTTAAGGAGGCCACGTTCCAGTTGTATGGACAGCTCTTTAAACACCAATCGTGATGGAGGTGAGGATGAGGCTGCTAGTAGAGATTATGTGCAAAGTCTTCCTAAGAACAGAGGAAGGTGGACCAGCTTTAACTAGAGTCACATGAAAGGCTTCACAGAACAGGAGGCATTTGAGTTGGGTGTGAAGAATGTGCAAATGTTCGGGAAGCATCTAAGGAGATGAACACTGAGGCAAGGAGACCAGAATGTGGGAAAAGATGAGAGTTCATGGTCATACCCTAAAGCTGGGGATCAGCCAGTGTGACCTACATACAATCAGATTCCTCTAAGGCCAAGCAGGTGACATATGCTAAGAGAAACAGGGTGTGCATAGTACACCCAGGAGTGATGGGGACATTAGTGAGCTGGCAACACGTATCCCCTCTGAACCAGAAGTCACTTCTCAAATCTAGTTCCCTCTAGCCCAATCCTAGCCCAATATTCCCACATCTTTATTTCTTTAAACATTTTTAAAATATTTATTTATTTATATTAGAGAGACTGAGAGACTACAGGGGGAGAGGCAGTGGGAGAAGGAAAGAAACAGACTCCCTGCTGAGCATGGCGTCTGAAGCGAGGCTTGATCCCAGGACCCCGAGATCATAACTTGAGCTGAAATCAAGAGTCAGACACTTAACAGACTGAACCACCCAGGTACCCTACCAAAATTTTTTAGAGTACTAGGAATTCAGATTTCCATGGAAAAATCTCCTGATTTACACTTTGTGTTCACAGGACCAGGGCTGATATTGAACGTTGGTATGTCAAGGACACTTAAACATCAGAGGTACACAGCAGATAAACAGTAAGTATGGTCTTTCCAGTGAATCTTGGCAGAAGACTGGTTGTACATGAAACACATTTGGGTTGCCCCTAAGCCACCAGTCTGTGAGCCCTACTCTCAGACTATGAAAGGAAGAATGAGCAGTAGGGGCAGGGAAGGGGTGGGAAGAAGCCTTGAGTCTGATCACAGTGGGGGTTTTAAATATATTGTGTCAATTAGCATTTTCTGTGCAGTAAAACACCCCAAAAGGCAAGTGCATTAAAAAACGAAGCATTTATTTATGTCATGATTCTGTAGGGCAGCGATTCATCTGGGCTCATCTGGACTCACACATCTGTAGTCAGCTGGCACATCCTACCAGCTGCCAGGGCTCACTGGGCTAGGGCCTCCGCTAAGGTATCTTGTCTCTCATCCACATGGTCTCTCATCCTCCAGCCAACTGGTCCAGGTTCCACACGGCACAGAGTTACAACAGCAGCAAGAAAGAATAATGGCTACTGTCTTGTGCTTTTCAAGCCTCGCTTTTGTCACATTGGCTAACACCTTGTTGGCCAAGAGAAGTCACATGCCTGAGCCCAGAGGCAGAATACACTGTGAGGTGGGGAAGGGGACAGGGACATGTAGGGAGGGCAAGAATTTGTGACCATTTTTTTTTTTTTTTTGCTTTGTACCATATGTGCTATTAAGATGACACCAATGGGTCACATTGTCAAATCAGACTCTTGAAAATCAGAGATCTTATCAAACTTCACCAATAATTCAGACAATATAGGTGATTGTGCCACACAAACCAAGCATGGGAAGTACAGGACCACCAACACTGCTTCTGGGGTTCTTCCTCATCCCGTCAGGCTACCACTGACTTGACATATGGGGTCTCTAAGTGATGCATGTGGGCCATCACTTTCCCAAGGGAGAAAACTTTTCAGCATGAAGTAGCTCCATCTTATACTCTATTACCTTCCTGAGACTGACATCTTCCAGCAGACTATGGTCCAGAAATCTATAAATTTCATCTATAAATTTTGTTCACAATAAGCAACCCAAACTGACTGAGTGCACCCTACTGGAAGAATTCCATTGATAAGAATTCTGTTATCATTCCACCAGTAACCTATTTACAAGATTGACCTTGTATTTCTTTCTTCTTTTTATTTTTTTCTTTATTCATTTCTCCCTGGTAAAAAGGATGGCTAAAAGACCAGCTGTTAACCTTTTTCTTCCCTATCATACTTTGGATTTCGACCTTTGTATCGAATATTTATTTCTGTAACAAAGCATTCAAATACTGGGTATTATTTACTTTTTCTTTTGGTGGTGGTGGTGGTGTGGGGGGGGTGCATATATACATGGGAATTACCTATCATTTATCAATAAGACAATGCATTAAGGTACATTAATTTCTGTAATTCCATCTATAGAAAGAATTCTATTTCATTTGTCTACATAAAGTATCATTAACTGGGGGATATTCTTCCTTGGCAGGGGGAAAGAGGGTCTGTTAGAAAAAAAAATAAAAGTAACCTAATACTTGAACTAGAACTTCTATCCCGGGTTTCAGAAGAGTTTCCAGAATATTTGTTCTGGCCTAATGTACCATTTCCTTGGAGGTTACTTTGGGTAATCATTTGCCTTTCTGGGCCTTATCAATAAAAATGAACAATATGGTTGCTGAGATTTTTTTTTCCACAGCTAACATTTATTTGATGGGATGTAGGGTAGTTTAATGAGCAGTACCAAATACAAGTTTAGGAAGAGTGGAATAAACTTTGACTCAGTTACGTGGTTCTAAAACCCTGTGAAGAATACGTTCTCTCTGGAACCCCAGAGAAACCCTGGCATGAGATTATATCTTGACCTTTGGGAACATGCACTCTCTGGCATGGCCCAGGGAATTTCAGGAAGTTACACTGTGGTCACACGATGGCAGGATCTCAAGAACAGCAAAAAGCCTCACATTCCTTCCTCCTTGCCAACTACCTGCTACTTACCCTAGCGAAATGCAAAACCGTGACAGCACATTAGAGTCTAAACATAAAAAATGAGGTGGAAGCAGAAGGTCGACTGAAAAGAGTCAGAGAATGGCTCTATACAGGTTCTGCAGCTGCAAGTAAAGAATAGTTACCAAACAAAAAAATAAAAATAAAAACAAAAATAGCCGAGAGTCAGTTTTTTTGGAGGAAGTACAAGATGAGTCTATACATTCTAACTCAATGGTGTTCACTTATATGCAGTGGAGGCCAAATTGCAGGGTTCTCAGAGACAGACTGGTCTGGGGCTTCCTAAAGGTGGTGCATGGGTTCAGATGCCTGGGTGTCTCAGTTGGTTAAGCATCTGCCTTTGGCTCAGGTCATGATCCTGGGGCCCTGGGATCAAGTCCTGCATCAGGCTCCCTGCTCAGGGGAGAGTCTGCTTGTCCCTCTACTCCTTCCCCTGCTTGTGCGCTCGCTCCCTCCCTTTCTCTCTCTCTCTCTTTCTCTCTCATGTTCTCACTTTTTCTCTCAAATAAATAATTTTTTTTAAGAAAGGTAAAGGTGGTGCATGGGGTAGTTGGCACAGGAGTTTATAATGTTATGGCACATGGTTGAACTTCCTATTTTCATAGTCACATGATTATTTTAATGAGTGTAATAGATATTTGTTTTTTGATGTTTTGTTTTGTGTTTGCACTCCCCACCATTCAACCTGCTTTCCAAGGAGCCCCTTGCTCTTCCTACTGGGGAATCTCTCATTTTGTGTTGTCCCAGAGATCCCTGGACAGACTTTCCAGGGATCAGACTTTCATTCTCCCCAACTCTGTCCAGTGGTCGGCAGGATATAGATGTGACTTGGGCTTGGCCAACCAGATACTCTCCCCAGGATCTTGAAGTCTGAGCATATAACACAGTTCTGGCTGGGGAGTGGCTGATGGTCACATTCGTGCTGTGGTGGTGGCATGGCACACGTAACACACAAAACTCACAGGACAGTGTGTTTTGCAGAGACCAGAGTGGTTACACGGCAGGACTGCTGCCATGATTCTGCTCCTGGGTCAACTGGAGCCTCATTGATACTCACTGCCTTCATGCCTGAACTTCTGGCCTCCTGAAAGTTATCTGAGGCCCCAATACCCCTCTGATACAACCTGTCTCTGCTCATGATGGCTGGAATTATTTTCAATTGCTTTCAACCAAGGACCTTCTAACTGATACAGTGTGAAAACATGTAATTAGCAGACCCAACCCATGATTTTATGGATATTATTCCTTGGAAAATGGGTAAGCTTTAAAATCGGATTGATTTAAGTTAACTTAAAAGAAAAACATTAAGTTAGAGAGCAGTGTGTGAATGCATAAAAACTGTGATGATTAGGAAGAGACTGAAGGGGTTCCATCTCTTTGTTTTACATAACAGAGATGGGACTGCAGAGAGGTGAAGGGACACCGAAGGACCCCCGTGGTTCTGCTGCACACCTGAGCTGGCTCAGGAGCCCAGACTCAGTCAGTCTCCTGCATTCTGCTCACCTGTGAAGTTCATAGCCTTGTTTCCACAGGTGGGGTCCTACCCCCTCACACAGCAGGAGTGTGTTCGGTTCTAAACTCATGGAGGCCTCACTCAGTGGCCAGCATTTTCATCTTTTGCAACTTTCTAAAGATAAAGTCTCTCTTTTTTTGTCCTTATAGTTGGTATCCACAAGCCTGAGAGTAATGATGCACACATACCACATACACCTTGTCTGTCATTGAGTCATTTGTTGAGGAAGAAGACCCCTCACCACATGGGAATATGTAACAGATGAATTCTGATGACTTTGTTCCTCAAGAGGCAGCAAACCCCAGCCTGGCAATCCCTCCCTGGAGAGCAGCCCTGAGCATCCCCTGGCCTGAGACTGGTGGGAGAACCTTGTTTTCCTGAAGCCATGTCACCAGCATGACATAGGAGAGCAGCTATTAGTCTGATGAGGAAACCGAGTCTTGTTTCTTTTACATTTTTAAAAAATTAAAACTTGAAATAATTTCCAGAAGATGCTAACAGAGACCTATCCCTTTACATGAATGACCGACTGAAGCAGTCCCCAGTGGCGTCTCTCCACCGTCGTCCAAGCCAGAAGTGACAACAGTCCATGGCAAGGAGGCAGGGCTCCATGATGGAAAAGAGATGAGACTAGAGTGAGAACATCCTGAGTTCTACCCTTAGCTGCTGGCTGAGTGGGGTTTGGAAGGACAGTTGAAAAGAGAAAGTCATTCCGGGCCATGGGAGAGCATGTGTGCAGGCATAGAATGCAAAACCCTCTGTAAGCTTGGCGAGCTGCAGGAGGACGGGGCGTGAGGGGTGCCCATTGGCATGTGGCTCAGCCATATTTGACACCAAGGGGTTGGACTCATCTAGCAGGTGGTGTGGTGTCATGAACAGAGCACAGCCACACAGTCCGAGCCTTCTGTGCCAGGAGTCCAGCTCTGCCATTTTCTGACTGTAAAATTGGCATAAGAGGACTTCTTTGATAGAGTTACTTTGGGGGTGGGAGATGTAGAATGTAAAGACGGTGGCACCATGCCTTGCTTGGAGATGTTCCACCCTACAGAGTTGCTTCTTTTAGCAAATCAGTGCTCACTGAGAGTATTTATTGTGGTGTTTCTGAAAGATCACCTTGCTGATGTGTGGGCCTCGGATTTAAGGGAAACTCCTCAGAAAGGCAACCAGTTGGAAGGTTGCTGTGCTTTACTGGGTGAGAACGAGACTCAGGGAGGGCGCTGGAGTAGGAGTGGAAAGGGAGACTCAGGGAAGGACTGAAGCAAGAGGTATTTGTTAAGCCAAAGCTATAGGACCTGGAGTTCACTGCAGGAGGTGGGCAGAGGACTGGTGGGTTTGAGGAGTAAGAAGAGTTTATGATGATGACCAGGTTTTTGTTTGGATGACAGACTGACAGTGGTGCCCCCATCTGACGTGAAGACGTAGAAGGACTAAAGAAAGGGCAGGTTTCGTATGGAAGAGGTTGGCTCTTACTTTGAGTAAAAGCAAAACTAAAACCAGAAAGTAGAAACCCACAGTTAAAACCAGAAAGTAAAAATTTAATCAAACTTCTGTGTTATTTATCTACACTGGGTCAAAATCCAGAGATTTATAAATAGGCAGAGACAATAAATATATCATAATGAAAGAGCACTGGATTTAGATTCAGTAGACCAGGCATGTAATCTATGTCTACCTAATACCTGCTGTGTGATTTGGCGGAAAATGCCGAGCCCTTCTGAGCTTTAGTTTCCTCATCCATAAAGCAGGAATAAGGATAATCATTCCTACCACCACCGTGTACAGTGTGGAGAGATTCTCACGAGCCACTTGTCCTCCAAGACCTTGGTCCCTCGTGCTGCAGACCCACTCAGATACAGGGCCCTTCATGTGGGATCTCTCAACTTTGTGATTTTGTAGGCCATGAAAGTCTCTGTGTTTTGAAGAGGTAGATGCAGAGTTCCAAATTGTCTTGCATGCCTTCCATTGACAGGGCCGTCTGAGAGACTCGGGGCCGGGGCGGGGGGCAATGTGCTCTTTTGTGGAAACACAACACTCCCTGCCATCTGCCTGAGGCAGAGGGAGATGGAGACACTGTCCTGTCCTCAGCAGGAACTGGTGCCATCAGGAAGAAACGGAACAAAATCTGTTCCCCTAGAGCCCGAGAACATGGCCACTGACAGTTCTCAGGCTTCACTGAAGCCAATATGAAGAGGAATATGGGAATTTGGGTAGGAATGACAGAAGGAAATAAATATGGAAGCTCAGAAAGAAGGAAGGGATGGAAGAAGGGAATTTTATCAGGAAACTGAGCTCCATCTCCTTGAATTTTCAATGATCAGGGGCTAGGTGGCCTCTAGGGCAAGTACTCGTGGCCTCTCCTTTTAGCCACATGCACCTGCTCATTCTTTATGATTTAGTTAAGGTGGCATCGGTTTGAGAAGCCATTCTTAGACATCTTGGCCAGGTGAGATGGTCCTCCTGGGTGCTCTGATAACACACTCTCTCAACGTGCTGTCTTCCTTGTATTGCAATGATCAGTAGATGTGCCTGCTACCCTGATGAGACCGGAAGATACATATTATTACCACCCCCACTCCCCCATTAATGGCCAAGACCATTGGAACTTAGAGAAATTAAGTAACTTCCCTAAGGTCACAGAACTAGCATGTGGCAGATCCAAGATTTAAACCCATCTTACCTTGGTCTAACACCAAAGCTTTTAATTTTTCCCATTTCAAACTGTTTTCTACAACAAATAGATTTCTAAAGTGCCCCTATAGGAAATGTGCTTTCTCTAAAATGATCCTCAAGCTGGACACTCAAGAGTGGTCTCAAGGGTCTTGGGGCGATGAAATATTCTGGCTTTCAAAGAGAATGATCTTATAATTCACAAGTTTGCCTTTCAATTAACTGAGGACTGTGGCTCTTTATTTAATGTTATTTCTACATAATCTAATTTCGGCTTCAGGTTAATGGACCCGTGGGGAGTTATTGCTACTTCAGTTTCAAAAGCATTCAGCAGCATTCCCAGATTATTGGTTGTTAATGGACTCACCCAGCTGTTTTGACTTTCTCCCAATCCTTCTTGAGGTGACCCTAGAGAAGAGGACAAAAGTGGAGACAGTGGGACTCACTTTTCGGTCGTTGAGACTTGCTGAGTTCTCCATCAGCCAGGCCCCCTGGCCACACTTGTTCCAACTCCTAGAGAAGCACATTATCATAGCCGGACTCAGCATGTCCCATGCTATTGTTCATGCAAAAACATTTATTGAGCACCTAGTATGTCCAAGGTATATGATAGTACTGCTGGAAAGACAGAGATGGATCAGGTATGGCATGAAGAATCCCTTTTGGTTGGGATAACCATTAAAATCTCTGAGGTGTGGTTTCCTTATATGCAGCATCCATCTGCAGTTCCATCAATGTACTTATGATTGTTCATTTATTCAGCCAAATAATATAGATTGAGAATCTACTATATACCAGGTATTTTCCTGGTGACACCTCCTGATCTTGACTCTGATCTTGTAGGAACCTATGATCTCATAAAGAATATAGACAAAATAATAAGCAATGACAGTTCATGGTGATGAGTCAACAATGCAGGAAGTACAGGGATACCATGAGAACACAAAGGAGTCATTTCTATTCAGGATTGAGGGATCAAGCAAATCTTCCTAGAGGATCTTAGGGTGTCATCTGAGTTGAGACCTGAATATGAAAAAGTCAGCCATAATTAGCAGGAGGTAGGGCAGGAGAACTCTTTCAGTCAGAGGGACCAGCATGCACAGATCCACAGGATGGGAAAGGCTAAGTCATGTTGGGGAAAGTGTGGTGGCTAATGTCCCCGAGTAGGGTTCAGAGTGAGGATAACAATGAAAAGGGATAAGGCTGGAGCAAAGAGGCACATGCAGAATATAAGGGGTCTTGTGAGCTTGCAAAGAGAGTGGACTTCATTCCATAGGCAATGGAGAGGGTGTATACGTTCTCACAGGTGAGTGACATGAGCAGATTTGGACTTTTGACACATCATCTGGCTGCACTATGTAGACTTGATTTGGGCATTCAAAAACCAGAGGTGGGAAGAACTGTACCAAGGTGATGGCCAGAGCTCCTGAGGAAGCACCAAAGGCAGAGAGAAGGGGACCGATCTAAAGGGAAATTGGGAATCAGTGCCAACGGAACTTAACACTGGAGATGAAATGAGTTCATGTAACTGCAAACATTTGACTTTTAGAAATACACAAACTAGAAAGTCAACTTCAGCCTGCCTCAAGCCCAGATTTCCACCTTTAGTGAATTAGTGACACCTAAGTTAATGAGATTTTTCTATATTGGAATATGAGATCAAAGCCATTCTACTCCAGAGTTTATAAATTTAATAATATTTGAAGAAAAAAGAGTTTGGGAGTCTAATAGCATGAGAGGGCTTTGATTGTAGGCTTTGGGGTGATTCAGGATCCAGTAGGTCATGGAAACTTTCTCCAAATGATGACAAGGTAAATGAGTGGCTTTCATTTTAATGAGAGCCAGAGCTTCAGTTTCATGGGTTTATTAAATTATGCTTCACTGATGGAATATTTAATTTGCTTCAGAAAGGAAAAAATCTTAGTTCCTCAAAGGCATGGGGACACAAAGATCAGTGGCCTTTTTCATAGTATTCCAAAAGGCCTTAGAACTGTACAGAGGCAGAATGTCTCACAGATTTTTTGAAGTATGAAAAGTCTTCATTCTGGTAAAGATGATGCTTCACGTTTTCTGAAAATCACACCCAAGATTTCGTACTACAAACGTGTGAGCAGAAGTGGAAGGACACGTTGTCTGGAGGCCGACCAGCATGGTTTGGAACACCTGCTTTCACCTAAACCAGATGCATACATTTGGAGGAAGAACTCCATCTTTCTAGTGTGCTGTCTTATCTGTGAAATGAGGGTGGTGATGATAATCCACCTCATAGGGCAACAGCAATGCTCAAATCAGAGCATTTCCTTCCTCGCTTCCACGACACTCAATTTTGTTTTCTGCAAGATGAAGAGAATAAATTCTGCTTTGCCTGCTTTGCCAGTTGCTGGGAGTGGAGAGAAGGCTGACACTCAGAGTGTGAAAGTGCTTGTCCAAAGTCACAAGACAGATTGGCAGCACAGGAGGAGCTAAGACCAGGTGTCCTAATGCCCAGCACCCTTGCACCATGCCATGCATGCCAGCACCCAGGTCACTGGGACACAGGGATGGGCTTCAGTGAGGGATACTCTCTGAGATCTTTCTTTTGTGCCATTGGTCAATTCAGGAAGCACTTGGATGTGAGCTCAAAACCCTTCGTGCACAAAAAGTCCTTGATTATGACTCCCAAACTCTCCTTCAAGGGCAAGCCCCCTCAAGAAGGGAAATCTCATTTCCCACCCTTTTCTCAGCAGCTCCCACGCTTTGTCCATGTTGCTCCAGACACTTACCCTCCCAAGGGCCTTTGTCATACTTTGTCATGTCTGAGGCACTTACCTGAACATTGCCTGTCCCCTTCAGATGCCGAATGCCCGGAGGGCAGGGACTTGGACTTGTTTCCATCTGTAAGCCCTCCTGTCACCCAGCTCCCGCCTGGCTCCCACAGGCACTCAACAGCATTGCCAGGATTAAATCTATCAAAAGAAATTGACTTCCTTATCATTCACTTGTAAAACATAAAATTCACTATCTTTGGAAAAGATGGGAGAGCATTATCCCAGGTGGGCTAGGGCTGAGATTAAGAAGGAGACTCTTTCTAGGTCACTTACTGACATGCATGTTAGGCAGACAGTATCCCAAGAAGCCCTGTATCCACATAGTTCCCCAGAGACCCCATGCCTGCTCTGCTCCCTCACTCCCTGCAACTGCTCACCCCACCATATTCTCCACTCTCCTGGTGCTGAGATCCAGGCCACCAAGAGTGGGCTGATGAGGAGGGAACAAAAGAAAGGAACCAGGTATTGACAAGTTGACTTCATTTCCCATCATCTCAGGGGCGGGGTTGGGGATATTTAGTAACTGATGGAAAGAGGAGGGGCCTTGAGGTGTCTCTGGAGAGCATGACCCCACTGTGCTGCCTGGGCTCAGCCTCTTAACTGTCTCTCTTTCACAGCCTGCCTGGGGCTTCCCTCCCACCCAGGCCTGGACCTTCCACGCTTGCCTCAAGCACCTATCTCCCTTGTGAGAGGGGTGTACGCTCTACAGACCCAAGTTCCAATTCCCACTCCACCACGTGGCTGCTGCTCTCCTCACCTATCAGATTGGGTGTAAATAGCAGAAATAAGATAGTCTGGCACAGGGTAACCATCTAAGAAATGGTAGCTTATATTGTTTAAAAAAGAAAGTCCCTGATCCTCCAGTCTGGCACTTAAGGTTTGCCGCATTCAGTGTCCTGCCACTTCTCAGTACCCCACCTGAGGGACTTACCTAAACGTTGCCTGTTCCCCTTCAGATGCCGAATGCCCAGAGGGCAGGGACTTGGACTTGTTTCCATCTGTAAGCCCTCCTGTCATCCAGGTCATCTCAGGGGCTCAGTGTGCTAACATTTCCACCTGGAAGGAGGAAACTGAGGCTTTGGGACCAGGGCAGGCAGCTGTAACAGTGCACACGAAGCATCTCGTGAGCATTTCCTGTGACCACTTCTGACCAATGGGCCGTGAGAGAGGTGACTTGTGTCACGTGCTGGCAAAGCATGGAGGTGCTGATGCCGATCTTCCAGTTGTTTCTTTCTCCACTATAATACCCCCTTTGGAGTGCAGCTACCAGGGGGAGTCTCTAGGACTTTGCTTGACTAAGCACTCAGCCTCTGCTCTGATAAGCTGCTTAGATTTGGTGTTTATTACTACAGCGTGACTATTCTAAAATACACAGGTCAAATATTTATCAAATATTTACTGTTGCTGACTTGACATTTCATTTGGCTAACTAATGAAGCAGAGAAGTAAACAGACAATTACAACGCAGTGCAATGAGTACCCAAATACAATTTGCTCTGGGACAATAGAGTAGGAGCATTTAATATAGTCTCGGGTCAGAAAAGATTTTCTAAAGTAACATATAATCAGAATCTGAAGAATGCATGCTTGTTTAGGGATAAGCAGGTTGTTTGGAGGATTGAGTGCTATGTTATATATGAAGCTCATGGCAGCCCCCCAAAATAATTCCAAAGTTCACCTTAATTTTCAAGTACTTTTACCTGGATCTAGTTACCAATTCCCTAAAATAATGCAGTCTCTCCCTTTAATTCTTAGCACACAAAAATCCTTTCTCTCTTCTGAATTCTCTCTACCTGGAATTCTAGAATATCTGGACTTACTTTAGTATAGCTATCCTGTATTTTATGGGCTTCACAGTTAGTACAGACCAGGCATGAGTCATTCCCCATCTTATGACTTAGAGAACATGTCTTAGAGACTGAGTCATAAAATCATAAAGTCTTGGAACATTTGGATGGGAGACCAAAGGGAGAAGAAATAAAAATTCCTCTTGGCATACAAATTATCTTGAAACAAATTTGGAACAGGATGTTGAAACTGGAGTCTCTGATAAGTATCATGAGATAACAGATGAGAAATTCAAAGCCAGATTCCCACGTTTGGAATTTATAAAGGAAATGTCAGAAGACCTGTCCCAGGGCTAAAGGATCCTCTTCCCCACTGAGGATTTAAAGAGGCCTAAGGGGATAGAAGGAGGAAAATTATCAAGGAGATTTCTTTAGAGATGTCATCATATTTTGGGGTGCCGTATCAAGTTTAGTGAGAGTCTTCAATAGAACTATCCCAAGCTATTTGAAATGTGTTCCCCACAGTTGAGGTCTGATTCCTAACCATGAAATGTAGAGGGCAGAGCAGAGCTGGGGTGGAAGCTGGGGAATCCTGCTGGGTGGGGACCCAGCATTTCTTGGAGTGTTTCCCATGAACCACTATGGGACTCTTTAGGGTGAGAGAAAGACATGTCACTTGATAGGGCTGCCCAGGAGTGGGGGCAGATCCCATCATCAAGAACCTGGGTCCCTAGGGTCTGAGGAAGAGAGGAAGCATCTTGCCCAAATAGAGTTGCTTCCATCTGGGTGGTGGGAACCTCAAGGGAGATTCTCAGTGATAGGTTTTTTGAAGAGCCAAAAAATGCCCAGGCTTCTGCCAGGTTCTGGAATGCTAGGGCAGCCAATAATGGCACCATCCAAAGAGGACCTTACCAATCTTTTACCTCTCCTTCCTCCTCCTCCCCCAACACTGGAAGAGTCAGAAGCTTCTGAGAAGCTGGGGTCTAGGAAATTATTGAAGCATAAGACCAAGGAATAGGGAAGTTGACCCAAAGCCCCAACCTCTCTCTCCACAGTCTTCCAGCCTAAAAACATCTAAGCTGGAGAAAGGAGAAAGACTCAATACCAAATCTCGTTTAGGTTTTGGATACTATTTTTGACTTGGCATTGCATTACTGAATCAAGACAATTTTTGAGACTTAAGATGATGATGGAACTGCCAGTTACTTGAGAGTTACCAGAAAAGTCCTGGATTTGCCTGATTCTCACCCAGGGGCAAGGGAAGAGTGCCTCATTGTATAGATTTTAAAGAATTGGTGGGAAGACAAACTAAGACGCATTTTAATTGCTTCAAAAGCTGTGCTTGTTCAACCTGCACCTTTTAAAGGGTTTTCAAGCATCTTTCTGAAATTGCAGAGAAGAGAGATCGTTAGAAATTACTTAGGAATCAGAAATGGTAACTGGATATCAATTGTACAATGCCCCTTATCATTCACTTACAATGTATGAAAGGCCCCATGTGCTTTCTAGATTCAGTATCAACTCTCATTCCTTCCTGCTAGGAACCTTATTTCTTCAACCTGAAGTTCTCATCCAAGCAGAATTTTAGGAACAGCATCCTCAGGATTGGGGACAGCAGGGTGAGAAAATCAGGGAAGAGCTCTTCTTCCACTGCCCATTTTTAAGGTCTTTGAGCTCTATCTGTTGCATAATCTGGACTCAGCTAAAGTTCTTGGGGTGCCCTAATCTACATTTAAATCTTTTCTCACCACACAATCATCAAAAAGGCAAACTGACAAACACACATATCCACACACCCCAAACCACCTCACAAATCAACTCTTTAAACATGGAAGAGAAAGGTAGTTTGTTTGTAAGTATTATTTCTGAAAGCTACTTCAGTCACAAAGAAGAAGAAGAAATCACATATACCAACACCCAAACTTCCACATTTCTTCCTTAAGCAGCTTTTGCTTTTCTCAAATTTTCCTTTCCTAAAGCAGCTGCCATGTCTCTCTGTTGCCTGAAACCCTCTTCCCTGCATCACATCCCATCTGCTTACACACCCTGTACTTTGATTTTTGAACAAAGGCCCTCCTCTAGCCAAAGGCTTGTCGACTGCCCCTAGACATGCCCCAGGCCACTGAAATTCTTCCTGCGTTCCCAAGTACTTTTGGGGGCTGGGGGCTGGTGGGGAGGGTCCTGAGCATCAATATGGCTTAGTTGCTTTGGAGTTCTGCCTCCTCTAGGGCGTGACTGCATATTTCCCCTGGCTTTTCCTCTCCTGAGTGTTTTTGCCTCTGCAACCCTAACCTGAGACTGTCCAGCTGGGCCAAAGCTATAGAAGGATTTCTTCCAGCTTCCCCGGAAATGGGCCTTCACATTTATGGGGCCTCCTGGGATGGAAAGAGTTAATAGGACAGATTCCTTCTAATTTTGACCTCATAGGCAAATTAGTTCCTGTCATATATGTTTGAGAAATATGATCACCCAAGAAATAGTAACTTCTTCTCCTTCCTTTTCTGCAAGCACAATATTGCCAATAATTTTACCAATTCCAAAGTGAAAATGTTCATAATTCCTCAGACTCTGATTCTGCTAACAAGCCCACATTCTCTTTTTCATTCATCCTCCTCACTGAAGCACTAGACACACATGGCTATTTGAAATAAAAAATGCATAAACATGCAGAAACCCACAGAAGCTGGGGACTTATTTTTAGTGTGTAAATTGCGTTCAAGAATTAAATACACTCGGGCATTTTCAAAAAGCCATGGTCCCTTGCCATCAGCTAGAGGAATGGAACTACATTACAAATTAAAGCCAGCTGCCAAATATGTCAATACATATACATACATATATAGGCATTTATTCCATAAGTGCATCCTAATTCAGGACCTTATTATGAAGGCCAGTGACAAATATGTCTGCAAACTTTCAAGAAAGCAAGAGAGCAGGAAAAATAGAATACATCCAGAGAAATAAATTAAATTCTATTTCATTACAAAGGGCAATCTGAACAAATTCAGATTGAGGGCATCAGTCTTCAAGGATTTCAAAGGTAACAATGCAGAAATAAACAAATAAAAAATCTATATCCACTTAAAAACACCAAGACATTAAAAAGTCCACTAAAAAAAAAAAATCATCTCCTTTTTCAGCAATGACAAACTCAATCCTAAGGCAGCTTTGTGGACGAAAGCTGTCACATCTTGCATTTTGCATGAGGGATGCATTTTCAACAGAACTATGTCACCTAGTTTTTATTACCTAATTTTACTTGGTGACATCCCCTCTTGTCACCCTGCCCACACAGCCAGTGTTGAACATAGAAAGAGGCAGTGAACCTTCTTCTAGCTCAAAAATGGAGTTAGAACTAGTCATCATCAGGAGAAACTCGGGGGTAATATATGATGGGTGCTGCTGGGGGGACAAGAAGCAGGATCCCAGGCATCCGCTTCTCCTCCAAGGAGCCACAAGTCCTTCTGGAAAACAGGGCATACTGGGAACGGCTCTATCAACTGTGTCTGTCTTAGATCTCCTCAACCGAGTCCTCTCCGCCATCTCCCCCTGCTCCTTGAAATGAGCGTGATATTACTAAGACTCTCTGGATGGCTCTGAAGGGTAGAAGTAAGAACAATAGGGAAGAATGTTAATCTTCAATGGAACAAAGAAGTTTCTGAGGGTCAGAGCCACTCAACTCCGGCCTCAGGGGTTGGAAAGGGTGGGTATTCTCCAAATACTAGAGGTGCTCATTTGTGCACTGGTTGATAGAGCACCTCGTACAGACTCAGCAGGAGACAGAGGATGGAGATGAGTGGTAAAAGTCTCAAATCCACAAAAGAGTGGAGAGGGAAAGGACTGGAGAGGCATTATGATTCCGTGCAAAAGAAAGAGAACCCTCATCCTGTGCATCTCAGGAGAGCGGAAGTAGGACCACCACAAGTGTGTGGAAACAAGAGCAGATTGGGATCCCATCCAGGGAAGAACTTCTGGACAGCTAAACCTGTCTAACGGAAAGGATTGCTTTGCAAGAAAAAGACCTGGGCCTCATTGCCCAATGACGTTTGAGGAGGCGATGTGGTGACCACCCATCAGAGCTTTCCTAAAGGGCCTTCCTCCCAGGATGACAATGTGAACTGGACACTTTCGTGCACCTCTGACTGCGTGACTCCTCATGAGATGGGAAATGCATGGCACGCATGCTGTGTCGCCCTCTCTCCTACCCTTGGCAAACATCCTGAAGCAACAACAGCTCTTTCTGGAGATGTTCTTGATATCTTTTCCCAAGGAACTGCCAGGAATCAATTCTATTTTGCATCTTTAGGTAGTGCAATATCCCAAAGCATTTGTTACTAATCCAAGCTTAGCCTTTGAAAGACATGTTCTATGGACTTGACATAGTTGCCTAGGACACCCAACCACAAACACACAGAGATAGACAGACAGACGCATGCACGCGCGCGCGCACACACACACACACACACACACACACACACACCTCTTGCCTCCTGCCATACTTTCTCATGGACCTCATTTTTTGGTTAATGGCAAGTCAGGTCAGTCTCCACCTAATCCTTTCTTCCTGGCCCTGTGAGCAGCATGCCCAGTGCCCCTCTTCTGGCTTCTGCATAGTCAATGTCTGTCCAGGACACTGGCTCTCCTGTAGGAGTGTGTCTTTACTCTAATCGTCCCAGTGGTTCAGCTGAGCTGGAGGGTTGGATTCGGACAGCCAGGCTGGAGCAAAGGAGAAAACATACATCTCACAACTCTGAGACGTGTTTCAAACACAGAATGAACTGAGCACCTCAGTAAAAGGTGCTGATGTGGTTTGAGAATCAGAAGTTTTAAGTGCCAAGCCTGAGTGGGTGAGCAGACAGGCAAGAATGAGATCTGAAGGGAGACATTTATAGTGAAGGATGTGGGCCCAGGGCGGTAAATGGGAGGGGGAACCAGGAGAACATCTCAAGACAATGCCACTAGAGTGGGCTGGGTGGCCTCACCCACAGGTGGACAGGCAGGGAGGATGCTAAAGGGTAATAAGTTTGGCTCCTCAGCTCCCCTTTTCCCTATTGCCCATGCCAGACTCCCCCCACCCCGATGTGCTGACGAGCCCACATCCCCAGCCTGAGCAGCGCTGGCTGAGGTGGCCCAGGACTCCCCCTGGGGGATTTGATCAGATACACTCTGCCTCAAGGGACTTGGGAATGAAGATTTTGCACATTTCTGCCCAGTTGATCCTGAAACAGTGCTATTCCCCCATCACTTTCTCTGCTCTAGAAACATTCCTGATGCCACCACCCCCCCCACAAGCTAGAGGCTGAAGTGCAGACTCCATAATTAGACTCTATCCATCTATTATCATATACCTCTTCCTATGCAGCCACCTGCTAAGAAAATATTTATCAAACACACAGTAAATGCCAGGCATTAGGAATAAAAGCCGAGTGGAACACAATGCCCACCCTCAAGAAGCTCATGATCATCACTCAAATAAATCACTCTCTGGCCCCAATATTCCTGTTCTGTACATCTTCTACCAGGCCTTCATGAATAGCCCATTCCAAGCTAACAGCTGCACTCAAATTACCATGGTGTGATGGCAAAAACTCGGCAAACAGGTCAACTTGGTTTGAAACCCATTTCTGATGCTTTCTAGCAAGTTTTTTTCTTTTTCACCTTTCTGCACCTCAGTTGCCTTACAGCATTGAAACGAGGATTACAAGATTGAGCGTCTAGGTTCATACTGAGTGCACCTTCACCACGCCCTTACTATTACTGCCGGTGCTATTGTTCACTCTCCTCTCTGAGCCTTACTGCCGGGCATCCCTCTCTGATGAAAGGACCTGACCTGCGCACTGCCCATCCATTTCCCAGGCCTTGTGGGGCTAGCCTGCTCCTCCACTAACTCCCCCCGCACCTGGCACCTGGTACCCAGACTGCTCTCATCGGATCTCAGATGTGGGACTCCATTTCCTGCAAGGCTCTGGAAGGGGACACCCTATGAAGATGGGAAAATGTCTTTAGCTGACTTAGGTCCTCCCATAGAAAACTCGGGGATGCTACAGCCAAGGGACTTTGGGTTTTGCTGTGAAGTAAAGCAGCAAAGCCAATGTCTCCTAGAATTACAGCCTCACGGTGTCTGCCTACTTTGGGCTCACAAATTCCTTGGGGGTGAGTTCTGCATGTACTGTCCCACATTTCAGTCCTTCCAGCTCACTCCATGTCCAGGACAGGACGGTGGGAGGTGGGGAGGGCGGAACGGATCATGCTTAATAACTGCCTTAGGATAAGTATAGATCTGCCATCTCTGGAGGTGAAGATCTCTAACAACAGAGTCAGGGATTATTAACATTTTTCTACCACAAAGGAATCACTTGATGATGGAATGATGATGATAGTCATCATCATCATCTAAATGACAAATGATTTTTCTCTCTGTCTCTAGTACCTAACTTGGCAGGAAGTAGGTTCTCAGCAAATATCTCCTGTATAGACTGAATAAACAATTGATTCTTGGTTTGGAAAGTGTTTCCACCAAATAAATTTTATTTAAGTAATAGGTGGCTGTTTCCCTTCCTAAATGAGTCATACATGGTATAAAACAGCAGATAATAAATGCAAGCAGGAGACAGCAGTAACGCGCAAGCGGGTTGCATCTCTGTGGCCGACGCTGTGGACCCTGTGGACGGTCTGACCAGTGCCCAGGATGCCTGCCTGTCTCTGCCCCAGCTGGGCTCAGCTCTGACAGGGGATGCAAGTGACAGACCCTTGCAACGAGGGGTGTCATGAGGATCAGTTTGGGCTAAGGAGACATAAAGAGAAGTTTGCAATGTTTGGGAGAGACTCCCAGAAAATGCTCATCCCCACTCCATGATAAGAATAGATTAAAAAAAAAGAAGGCACTTACTTCCATCCTCCTTTTGGCATTTCCATCTTGGGACCATGAGCGGTGACATGATTTATGCACTGAGAAGGTCAGCTCAGAGAGGGGGAACGCTTGGGTCCTCGTTGAGGGCATTTCAAGATGCTGAATCAGTTCTTGAATCACTCACTTTTGGACACCTTGTTATTGGAGAGGAAAATAAAACCCTATTGGTTAAGTCACGTTGAGTCAGACACTCTGTTACCATCAGCTGAAAGCATCCTAAGTGATAGAATTGTTTCCTGAGTTAGCCATTGCTCGGGCGGCCTGTGACACTCTCCTGTGTAGCTACAACTGCCACAAAGCCAGGGGTCAGGTTTAAGGTTGCCTGTAAGTCTGCCTTCTTACCCTTGGGAGTCCCACAGGAAAAACCGACATTCTCATTCTCCAGAGAAACAAGGAGGGAGCCATGGGCTTTTTTGTTGGACCTGAAGGGACTGAACCCTGCCTCAGCTGCTTTCTACATAGGCAGGCACTCACCACCCTGAAACCCCATGGTCTCCTCTGTGACGTGAGGCCCAGTGGTGGGACAGAGTCTGGCTCGTGGAACTGAATGAGGTAATGCACGGGGCCCCCCCTGCACAGGGCCCAGAGCTGGAAGGGTTCCAACTCTGCTGTGCTAACCTTTCTGTTCCCCACCTGTGAAGCTGTGAGGCGAATGATTTTTCCATGCCTTGAGACTGGTCCACTCTTATTTTTCCTTAGAAGAAGGTGAGGATAGCCCAGCTGGACCCAGGAGCAAAGGAAGCGACATGAGTCCCTGGGGAGGCTGGAGGGCTTTGGAGAGAGGTGAAGTTCACCTTTCAAGCCATCACTTCAGAAGCCTACCCTGCTCAGAATCCTGTTGCTTTTCTGACCTTATTTCTAGGTGCTGCTAAAAAAAAAAAAAAAAAAAAAAAAAAAAAAAAAAGTTTCAATGCTCCGCCATTCCCGCATCAGCCCCTAAGTCCACCTCCTTGGTGGTTCTCCATGCATTTGCCCAGGCTGTTCCCAGGCCTGGAGAAGTGTTCTCCACCACCTGGTCGGCTCCTGCTTCTTCCACGAGGCACAGGTCAGCGGAACCCTCCAAGGACAGTCCTTACCCACCTCTCCGGGTCAGTGGCCCCATCTGCTGGCCCCACATGCTCCCTGCTGGCCCCAGCACAGAGTTCTTCACTGTTCGATTTCTCCTGCTCCCAAACTGTCTCCTCACTCCCAAACATAGCCCTTGCATATATTAACTAAATGTGGGTTGAATGATAACATGCCCATAAGAAAATCAGCAGTAAGTAAACATTATTCTGTTCAGTTGTATACTTCATCTCGGAAAGTTATTTCTATTTTTTTACCTGTGAGAGAAACCTGATGTGTTTATTATTTCCACCTTTATGTTTTTCTGGGAAACTTCTGCGTCATTGCTGTCAGGAAGTAGGCCGCCATCACCTTCCTTGAGGGAAAGTATGCAAAGAAACAAAACATATGTTTAGAAATTGAAAAAAACACAATTAATAATTCATGAGTCGAAGCAGAAATCATAATGGAAATCTAGAAGTGAATGACAAGAAGGGCCTTATCCATTAAAACCTGAGTAATGTGATTTAAGAATACTTAGAGGGAAATACATTGTCTTAGATGTAGGCATTAGAAAAAAATTAAGTCCTCAGAAGATACATATTTAATTCAAAAGCTGGAAAAAGAACCACAGGATAAACTGAAAGGAACTTGAAAAGGTAAAATCAAAATAAAATCAAAATGCAATTAAATTTAAAAAAAGGACACTGTAAAGGCATTTCTTTTTTAAAAAGGTAGCTAGCTCATTGAGATGATTCGTAAAGAGCTATCTGACAAGATTGCTCAAGAAAGAAGAGAAGACATAAGTAGCAATATTAGGAAGGACAAAGAAAGCATAACTGTGGCTTCAGGAGAAATTTTAACAATAAACAATGCTGCAGATACTATTATCACAATGATTTTTAATAACTAGGATAAAATTAATATGTTTTTAAAAAAATTAAAAATTACCAAAATGTACTCAAGAATAAACAGAAAACCTGACATGACCATTCCGTAAATTAAATTTGTAATAAAAATCCACCCCCTACCAAAAACGCGACAGCACATAATCATTTCAAGTTTCACGAACCCTTCTAAAAATGGATACTTTCTACCTTTTACAAACTCTTCTAGAGACTAGAAAGAGGGAAACTCGCTGAGAATAAAAGGAAGAACAAAATCTTCTCTTTCTGGATGGACAAATTTGACTGTGGGTAAACCTGGGACACCTGATAAAGGGGGAGCGTCAGCTCTGTTTCAGGCAACACGACATATGGTTAAGGAAGGAAAAAGGAAAAAAAGCCCCACGATTGGTGGACTGGGAGGGTGTGGGTAGACCGTGAATGCCCGCAGGAAGCTGTACATTTGAGCTTCCCCGTGTGGGGTTGATGTGTAAATGGGCACAGCCCTTGTGGGGTCTGGAAGCTATGCCTATGGAGCTGGGACAGCTATATGGGTTCTGATTTTAGCCGATGGCCCCTCATGCCACCCACGCAGTCACTTTCCCTTGCCCCTGAGCGGTCACATGGGTGATCTGAGAATAGTCAGTGGGCTGTTGTGTGGCCCGCTACAGAGACCACCCCCACGGGGAGATGACTTGCTACCAGGCTCTGTGTGTGTCCTGCAGGCTTCCCAGTGGCCTGGTGCTGGTGGCCCACTCAGATCTAGAATCTCAATGCCCCATTGAAACTGAGACCACTGCTGGCAGGCACCGCAAGACCCGAGTCATAAGGCAAAACGAAAACTTATTTGGTAAACTCAACACCAAAGAGATGAGAATCAGAGTGAAAAGGAACATCACTGGCAATATCACTTTTGAGCAAAAATGCAAAAATTCTAATATTAGCAAATTGATTCCAGCAAAGTATTTAAACACACACAAAACAATGAAAAAAAGACTCAACATTACAAAAATCCATCAATCAAATTTACCACCTTACGGGATGAAGGAGCAAAACCATGTGACAAATACTATTTGGCTTTTGCTAATACATTAGCTGTCCCTACCCTTCTCCCTTCTGGCCTCCCATACGTTCAATTGTGGCTACTTTGCAAACAATCTTCCAGATAGCTCAACAAAAGAAAGGAGATCCCAGAAAGAAAGTCACCCATAGGGGCGCCTGGGTGGATTCAGTGGGTTTGTTAAGTGCCTGCCTTCGGCTCAGGTAATGATTCCAGGGTCCTGGGACTGGGCTCCCTGCCCAGTGGGGAGTCTGCTTTTCCCTCTGTCCCTCCTCCCTGCTCATGCTCTCACTCTCTCTCAAATAAATAAGTAAAATCTAAAAGAAAAAGAACACCACCCATATATTGCAACTTTATTTTTTTCATTTTTTATTTTTCTGTTTATTTATTTTTAAGTAATCTCTACACCCACCATGAGGCTTGAACTCACAACCCTGAGATCAAGAGCCACAAGCTCCATCGACTGAGCCAGCCAGGTGCCCCCATACACAGCAACTTTAGAAATAAATTAGAATTACAAATCAGTGGACACAAAAAGACTGTTCAGTGGTATAGAGCAACTGATTAATATACAGAAAACAATACAATTAGGTCTCAACATCTCATCTCACATCATTACACACAAGCAAATTTAAGATGAATTAAAGCAAAATTTAAAATTTGTCAAAATAAGAACACATCGCCATACATGGGTTGTGCAAAGGTCCTTCAGTAAAACCAAAACCAAACCAAAACAAAACAAAAGACCCCACCATAGCTTATTATAGAGAATATAAATGAATACAATCATACTTATATTTGTGGCAAAATACAACACACAGAATATTACCATTTGTGTAACTTGCAAAAACACACAAGGCAATGTATATGAAAACGTGCCCGATGTTTGAAGCAGGCACACAAGGTTTCCTGTCCACCCGAAGTCTGATGATAGCCTGCCCCCACACCCCCCGGGGAGGGGCAGGGATCAGAAGCCCTAAGGACAGAACCTCACCTCTGCCTCTGATACTTTCACATTTTTTAAAAGCCCTAAGGCAAACAGAACGAACATGAACCTCTGTTCCTTCTGGGTGGTGACTCCATGTTCATTTGTCATAACAATGCTATTTATAATTTTTGAATGTTTGAAATTTTCTACAATAAAAAATAATACAATGAAATGTCTGTCTCTTCCTTGTATCATAACTCCCCTGACCACTTGGATAGTCCCAACAACATAGCAAGTGCTAGAAAGAAGACCCTCCATTCACTGGCCCCCTTCTCCTCACTACCTCATACTCAGTCCTCAGGCCACGAGAAACCATTTGTTGCTCTACCACACATGCACACACGTGTTCATGCTTTCATGGGCACACACACACACCCACACACACACGCGCGCCTATGCACAGGTGTATGCAAACACACACACCCAGTGGCTCTGCTTCTTGGCTCTAAACCTTTGCCCGTGTTTTCCCTTCCGAGTGGACTCTTCCTCATGCTCTGCTGGTCAGTCCCTAACCACCTTTAAGAACCCCCCGGGGGCATGTTGTCTGCAAGCCTCCATTGGTCCCCTCGAGCTGACCCCTCTTTGCTCCCATAACACCTGCCTGTCTCTGTCACTGAATCCTTGGTGCCGTACCCTCACTATATTGCTTGTCTACGCCAACTGCAGTGAGCAGGTCATATCTGCCTTAATGTTTTAGTGCCTAGAATTGTGCTGAGCATTTAGCGGGCATCCACTAGATGTCCCTTGATTGAAGAATGGACTTACTCCATGTGGACGCCTGGAAGTTTGATTAAATATGTAAGTACCCCATGATGTACATTTTCTTGGGGTACACAATAGAGGTCTTACTTTTATCCTTGTATTTTGGCAAGTCTTTAGCGTGGCTCATGGACAGTATTTGGGTTTGGGGAGAGACAACACTAGGCTCCAACTCTCCTCCACCCCATTACTAACCATAAGTCTTTGGCCAAGTCATAATTTAGTGTCTCTGGACCTCAGAAATAGGGGAGTAATCATATCATCCTGGAGAGTTATTGTAAAGGTTCTAGATCTAAAATATGTGCAAGCTTTTTGCACCTGGTAAACACAATATAAATCATTAAACCAGGCTTGGGTGATGTTCAATACAAGCTGATAAACGAAGGTGAGGTCTAAGGATGAGGATTCAAGGGGTCTGTGAAGAACCGATTAAAGAGATGGATTTTGAGTAGTCTCATGGAAAGAAAGATGTTCATATTGGAGAAAAACTAAAAGGATTTCCAAACCAAGAAAATGGCATTTACATAAGTCTTCTTGGTAGGAGCCAAGGAGTTTACACAGATGTAATCGTCTGTCCTCCAGCTCTGAGCTCATTTGTAAGCAGCTTTGCCTTGGGGAGGGCCAGGAGCCGCGCAATGGCTGTGAAGGCCACGCTAGATTCTATGGGTGCGAACCACCTGCTGAAGGCAGAGTGCGGGACGTGGGAGGTGATACAGAGGCCATGGGCTGTGTTGTGGTGAGAACAGGCTTTGGCAGGCAGCAGGGGGGTTTTCTGAACCTCCATTCCTTTTCATAAAATGGAGAAAAAACTGCCCCACGTAGTCACTGGAAGGATTAGTGATCCTGTGTCTAAGGAACCCAACACAGCACCCTCCCTTGTGAGAGTTTAACAATTCGTGCCTGTTTTGAACATTACCGCTCCTGCCATAGTAACTGCACAGTACAGTCCGCTTTCAACATCTCTGAGTCCCAGCTACTTCGAAACTTCTCAACGCAACTGTAGCTTGCCCAGTGCTTGAGCCCTCAGAGGACTAAGCTCTTCACAACCATTAGTGTACGTCAGAAATCTTAGGGAGCTTTTAAAAAGTACAGCTCTTAGAGACCACTCAGACCACCTAACCAGTCTCTGGAGCGGAACCTATTCTCTTTTTCTAACTTTGTCTCTAAGACAATTCTATTGCATAGCCAGGGCCGGAAAGCAAAGGACTGAGGCACTACCTGTCCGGGCTCCCCTGTTGGAAGGCAAATATCACCTGGGACAGGTAAAATAAGGCATAGCCAGGCTTCCACACCTGGAATGAATTCACTGATAACATTATTCATCATCAGCCACGGAAATGGAGGGGAGACTCCTGAGCTGTGGTTCGGGGTGTATGGAAGCTGACACATCCTCATCTGTAAAATGGGGTGATACCGGTGACTATGTCACAGAGTTGTCGACAAATGGAGTTAATGAGACAGCTGTTCAGCACATCAGTTCTCCTCTCAGAGGAGGGCTGAGTGGGAAAGGGGACCGGAGGTTAAGACAAGAACGCAGGCAGGTGCCCAGCCAACCCCTGACTGGGTGGGGGGGCTGGGGGCTGGCCTGTCTTCTCCGTCAGGTCTTGAGGACAGAGTCCACATTTTTGTGTTTATTTTGTGTTTGCTTTTCACACTTCTCATCGTCCAGGGTGCACCACAGAGCCAAGTTTACGAGTGGGACTCAGGAATGCATGTGAAATTTAATTGACTTGCAGTCTTATTTCAGGGGAGACTGGCCATTAGGATGTCTGCGCTTGAGGATATGAGAATCCAGGAGAATGTCTGAGGTCTCTAGAGGAAACAAATCAGGCCAAAGCCTGAAAACTTAGCCGCCACCCTGCTCTTTTGCTGTCAGGGTTTAAAGCGACTACCTGCGTGGTCTGCTGTTTGCACATGGTGACCCAAGGCTGGTCATTTCCCTATTTTGACCTTGTTTTCCCACCATAAATGAGAGATTTGGACCACAGTCCCAATACCCCTCATCTTCTAAGCCCCCCCTCTCTAAGATCACTCGTTTCGGACTCAGAACCCACTTTATTAAGAGATAAGCATCAAAGAACCATTTGGGGCCACTGCCCTGAGGCTCATCAGACAGCTTCCAATTCGCCACGGCAAGGCTTCCCCCATTCCCACAGAGTTGTCTGCACCCAGGGGAGGAGACTGCCCCAGGCCTGCTGGTTGCAGGCAGCAGAGATTCCTCCAGGACAGATTGCCGACAGTGCCACAGAGCCACGATAAACACAGTCTTTGCTCCAACCCTTCGTTTGGATGCATTTCCTCTTTGAATCTCAGTTGGTTGCAGTGGGCTTGTGGGTCCGTTGCTGAGGAGGCGTTTGGCAAAGCATGAAGGGCAAGTGCTCCCCATAGAGGATATTTTCCCTCATATCAGAGCCTTTCAAAGCAGCACGGGGAGTGAAGAACTGCGAGTGGGTGGGCATCAGCTCCTCTCCTGCAGGGAAGAGTGGGGACAGAGTCACTTCTTGAAGCCCCACAAGATTTTCAGTCTGGGGGAAAGACTTCTTTCTGAAAGATCAGACTCAAGTGTGGAATCTTCCAAAAAGCCTTTCCTGGGCATCCCTACCCCCAAGGCTGGGCCACCCCCTTTCCTGTGTTCCCACAACTCTGCTGCTTGTTTCCAGGTGGAAACGTCCCCCTTGCTATCCGTGTGCCCTTCAGACCACTCTCCAGGCATCTTAGCTGGGGTTGTCCCAGAGGTCCAGGACAGGGTCCCCGAGGAAGGCAGTTCATGGAGAAGGTGGTCTTCCTTAGCACATGGGAGGAGTAGGAGCAGTGGGAAAGGGGGAAAGATCAGCTGGAACCCTCTCCCCTGGGGACCTTCTGAAGAACCTTGCAGAATGAACTTAAAGTTGACCCACTGAGAGTCCACAGCAAAACTGCAGCATGGATCCGTGAATTCTCCTATTGACTGGGAGTTTCCCTCGGGGCATTAAAGGTCCTGCACTTGTGGGCTGACTTGCTACAGGCAGCTGGGGGGCTCCCATTAAAACCTTGAAGCCCCGGAGCAGAGGTAGGACACACACAGGACAGCAGGGGGCGCTAGAGAGACGTCAGCCCCCGGTTCTTCGGCTGCACGGTGGTCGATGGCTGGATGGTGTCCCTGCATCAAAAGTCACACTCCTGGTGGGTGGTCCGTCCTCTCTCTAAGGCTCTCCCTGCCTGTGATCTGCTAACCTTTCGCTCCGCCGCCCCATCCGGCCTAGCCTGGTAATCCCCAGCCATCACCATCTCTCGGCTACTGCCGCCATTGCGCACACCTCTGTGAATGGAACTTCATTTCCCTGCTACACACACCCAGGGCGTGTGTCTTGTCCTTCCCGCCAGGACGGAGCTGACCCAGTCCCAGCTTCCCCTTGCTGTCTGGTTTCCTCGGCAGAGGCGGGAGATGTATAGAGATCTTTCTCCTCATCCACTCCATCTCTGAATTCCTGGTCCCATCCTTCTGCTTCAGCATCTTGGCTGAATTTCCCACAGTTCCCTGCAGATACTCCTCCCATTCCTTCATGCCCTGAAAGGTGGGCTCCCGGGCCCGCGTTTGCTGACAATTCAGATTCTCAGAGGTTTTACTCTGCAGAGCCACGGGCAACCTAGAAATGGAAATTTGGCATTCCTGTCCTCAAATCTCCTTCAGCCTCTTCCCCACGGGGACTTCTCAGAGAGTTTCTCTTTGGGGTCCAGCCTCACGGCCTTCACTCCCCCACTCCTGCTTAGTCCAGTTCCTCGGTCCCTCCCGAGATGGCCAGGGCAGCTGCCCCACTGTCACTCTCACCTGCTTCCTCCCGATGTGAAGGTCTCCAGTCCCACCAGCCTCACACGAAGGGGACGGTCAATAGATGTTCCCACCCAAGGGTGTTTCTCTCCATTGGATGAAGCTTGGGCCATTTGCTGTCACCCTGGTGTCTGGGGCACCGGCAGGCACTCCACTGGTATTGTCAACTTGAACTGAAAGAAGTGTTTTCACTGGACACGGGGCTCTTGTCAGGGGAGCGGCAGCGGTAGGGGTTCTGGGATGCCTGTGAGGAGGCTCCAGGGCCAACCCCAACTAGTGTCTTCAGGCACCCATGGCCGTAGTCAGCTCCGGACAGGCAAGAAAAGAGAAACTGGTCTCTGGCATGTGTGGGGGGTCATGAGGTGAAGTAAGTGATCCCTCAGATACTCAGGGAAATCTGTGTACCAGGTGCGGAAGGAGGGCGAGGAGCCAACATGCTGACCTTGCTGTGCCACGGTAGGAACTGGACATGGGCTACTTCTAGACTCATGAGGGACCCTCTCTACAAGTCATAGGATACTCCACAGGTGAGTTAACTGAGCCTGACCCAGAGGTGTAAGTGTTTACAACCAGGAACTGGCAGAGCTAGGACTCAGCCCCAGGAGGCCCAGAAGCCTGGTTGCCATGCTGCCTATACACCGAGTACCAGAGGCCACGGTTTTGAGAGATAACAGCAAGAGTTTGTAGAAGAGTCCCCACCAAACAGAGAGTGGGGTAGGCAAAAGCCCCAGCAGAAAGCAGCAGCTCAGAATGTTTAGTGGCCTCCACACTGCCCCCTGGTGGGCTGACCGGCAGGGCTGTGCTGGGACATCCCCGGATGAGTGATGCAGAAATGCACAAAGCACATCACACATATTCTGGAGCGGAAGACTACGACAAGTCCCCTGAGGTCAGGCCCCCAGAGACCAGGAAACCCACAGCAAGTCAGGCAGAGAGTCTGAGAAGCTCACCTGTTGGTATCACATGGGCCTGGGGTTCCGGGACTGGCCTGACCGGCTGACTACCTATTAGGGATAGCTGCTTCACCTCTGAGTCCCAGCCTCCACTGGATAAGATATGGACGCTAATCTTCATCTTACTGGTTCACCTGCATTTGGCCCCTTACCCCAGCTAGACCCAGCTCTATGCTCACAAAGCACCCAGTGTGCACCCTGGTCCAGGTGCTTTACATCTATTAACATGTTCAACACTCACAGCAACTCTGTAGGCATGTAAGCCCAGGCAGTCCAGGCCACAGCCTGTGTTCTCGACTTACCATGCTCTCCTGCAGTTGTCTGTGTGAGGCCTCCCTCCACGGTCCTGGACAGTGGGCTCAGTCACTGGTTGTCTTGTGTCAGAACCTGGCCTTCCTTGGAAATAGATCCTCAGACTGATGAGTAAGTGACTTGCTTATAAATGTGAGAAAGGACACAGGCTAGAGACAAGGGGCGACAGGAAGCAAAAGCAGCCCCTACAAAGCTATGTTCAAGTTGAGAGGAGTCAAACACATTTGTGTTATCGAGAGGGCCACCAAGGGCAACTGGTCGCTCCAAGTGTGGGATCTGAGAAGACTGTAGAACACCTCTCAGAAGTAGCACATGCCTGAGAGCCCAGAGCTTCCACCGTGGGGCAGAGAAGTCCAGGATGTAAGGAAAGGGATACCTGGCAGGTGCCTGAGGCAAGGCGCTGTCTGGTCACACCTGGTGAAACCACAGCTGCAGTGGGAGGGGAGGCTGAGGAGCGGGTCCCAGACACCCTCATCTCTCAGCTGTGCTCCTGTTCCCCACTCACATTCACCGTTTGCCTCTGCCAAAGCTGTCCTACCCTAGTCCCTGACACTGGTCCCAGGCTTCGTTTATTTAGGCAGTCGTTCAACAACCACATGTTGGCCACAGTCTGAGCCCAGAGCTGACATTAGGTCTGGCCTCTCCCACTCCTCAGGCTTTGTCCTTTCCCACCTGACTTTCCTGTGGTTGCTGCTCTGAGGTCCAGCACGCTGAGTTATGCTCAGAAGGAATTCTTTACATTCTTTACGTTCATCTCTGTGAACCCACCCCTGACCCCAGCCACTTGACTCTCTACGAATTTAATGGGGGATTTCTGCACTTCACAAGTTCTTAACTTCTGTGCTGTTCATTACTGTTTCCCAGAGTGTGTTTCAACTAAGAGATGATCAGATAAAAAGGGATAGTGGGGCTCTTGAAGATAATAAGCTTAGGAAACACTAATAACATCCCGCTGGACACTTTGGGAAATGCTCCTCCACCAGGCAGTGCCAACATTCAAGGCCCCAGAGCCTACTCTGAATTCGGACTGCAGAAATGATCAAATCTTATTCACTCAAAAAGAGTTTATAAACATCAGGAGAGGGAGGCATAGAGGATATTTTCGAAGAGTAAACAGTAGATGTGCAGTAGATCACATTATGGTCAAGAATATTCACGTTTCCCTCCCACATGGGAGTAGTGTCCTCCCCTGCTCTGTTGATTTGGGCTTTGGCCAGTGGAATAGAGACGTAGCTGTGCCACTTCTGAGCAGGAGCGTGCCATGCAATTGCTTAGTTGGGCTTGATCTTCCTGCTCACCTCCTCTGTCTCAGGGACAGACACTTCCTGCAGAGGGGCTGCTCCTCTAGCTTGGATCCCCAAATAAGAGGACGCATGGAGCAGAGCCATAGTCAAACCACAGCTGTGGTTGTGTGTGCAGTGCAGAAATGAATGTCTTTTGTAAGGTGCTGGAATTCGGGGGCTGTTTGTTACTCAGCAAAACTGTCTAATACAGTGTGAGTACTTCATCTTTTAATGGGGAAAAGACAATGATGATGATTCTGAACCAAATATCAAAAGGTTTTTCCTTGTGTGTGTGTGGGGGGGTCTCTTGGAATTAGTTGTTCTTTGGGGAAAACAGTTGCTTAAATTGGGATTCTAAATATTCAAACTTTTACCCCCAGGGAGAGAGGTCACATTTAGTGCCACTTACTCCATAGAAGCTTTGCATAAATCCTAGCTTACCTTCCTAACAAAACTAAGCAGTAAGTATTTCTGTTCTCCTTAATAATAGAAGGAACTGAGACTCAGAGAGAGTTTAACTGGCCTAAGGTCTCACACACAGAGGATGACCAGGATTTGAAGTAGGTCTGGAATTCAGACAAAATCCACATTCTTTCCTCACATCACACTAAAGTAGCACTCATCAGCTACTGGGAATGCTAACAAAGGCTTCCTTTGAGGAGCCTGTAATGAGCTATATTCGGTACAAAAGGCATTTCTCTCCTGACACCATTAAAATATTTCTCACGCAAAACAACTTAGTACAAAAATTTCCCCAACCTCCCAATTATTGAAAATATTTCTCCCAACCAAAATGAAGAAAACCTTTCTGGATTTTTTAATATATATGTAATCGAATACTTTTCTAGTGATATAATGTTGGAACAAGGGATTTTTGAATCCTATCAGACAGGAAAAGTGAGGAAGTGTCTTTGAGATTCTCGGTGATCTTGGAAACAGCCACACTTGGAGAACAATTTCTGCCCACCAATGCCAGCCTTGATTCTAGTTTTTTGAAAGACGTCCTACTGACTGACCATCTGCTTGAAGTGGTCTGAGCCAATCGATAAACATTTATTGGAAGTCTTTCCTGTGCAAACACCACGCTGGGCACAGAGGCCAGAACAAATCAGTACTTTACATACATCATCCCATTTAACTTTCATTAATACACTGTGAACTACTGTTATCCCATTTCACTAAGGAATAAAACAAAATAAAACGTTATTCAATAAGGAAAAAACATAATAAAAATACTATTATGATTTTTAGAAAACACAGGTTGGAATTCTAACACAAGTCAGAGTGGCTCTTGCCACCCCATTTGTATATTTTCTTTTATAGCTCCTTATACTGGGTACATCTTTATAATAACATCAAAGCCTACTCTGCAAAGAAGAGTTAACACAGCATGTCTGAACCTGACATTCCTACTGTCTCTAGGTCTGCTTGCAAAGTTGGCCATTGGCTGGTGTCTAGAAACTTGGACTTTAAGAGGGTTCTTCCCATCCCCTAACTGATAAGCGTGACTCGCAGAACCCAAAATGTTTGCACAAATAATGTGGTTTATGTTAAACACCTGCTTTCCTTTATGGAGTCTGGAATTTCTGTACCAGGGAGAAGATACCTATGTAACAGCTCCCAGTGAAAACTTTGGGTACTAAAACCAAATCTCCAGTAAGCCTCCCTGGTAGACAA
This sequence comes from Eumetopias jubatus, assembly GCF_037043125.1. NCBI lineage: Eukaryota > Metazoa > Chordata > Mammalia > Carnivora > Otariidae > Eumetopias > Eumetopias jubatus. The sequence goes on from NW_028274810.1 coordinate 115,062,582, forward strand.
TGTTGTCACGACTGACTCATTGCAGGAGGAATCATGCTTGTTCTGTGTGATTCCACTAGGAGAGGACTCTTGAAAGCTTGCACCTAGTTTCCCCTAAACTTTGCCCCCTGCACTTTGAAGACTGAGATTCATTCATCTCTCTGTGCCTAGTGTGTGGGGCAATGCTCATCACAGAGTGGACTCTCTATAGACTTTTCTAGAAATACACACACATGAAGCATTGACATTATTATTATAATGATTATGATCACAATTCCAAGATTTAGGGGAAAGATGATTCTCTTCTTAGGTCTTACCACAGTTTCTTGGTTGGATCACCCACCTTTCCAGGGCTTTGAGCCCACATTGTTCTGAAACCAATGAGGTTCACCTGAAACCAGTGCAGACTGAGTCGTGTGACCTGACAAATGTGAACATCAAATTGTATTGGGGCTTGCAGGTGTCGGGCACTGTGCTAAGAGCTTTAATGCTGCTCTCTAATCTCACCAACAACCTCACAAGTCCGTGGTATCCCATTCTGAAGAAAAGGAAACTTGGACTCAACACATGAAGAGATCTTTCCCAAGGTCACAAGCTAGAGGTGGAATTAAAACCAGATCCAAGGACCACCTTTTAAATCACTATACCAAAATGATTCACATAAGACTATTCACATAGGACTATTCCTCACATAGGAAGTCTACATTGTTTATTTAATACTATCTTTTAAGCACTTCTCCAACACTGGGATATTTTCACATCTGGGAAATGATGGAATGATGGTGTTCCTGAGTGTTCTAGTGTACAGTGACTGGAAAGCATCTGGAACCCAGGTATTCAGTTTTGGTGTCCCTTAACTCAAGGTGACTCTGCTGGTCGGAAGTAGAGTAGGGCCTCAGACCAAGCACCCCTGACCACCATACCACTGTCGCCCTCATACCATGCTGCTCCACCCCCTTGAAAAATTGTGTAGTATTATTATTGCAAGCAAATGGCCCAAAATCTGTCCTGAAATTGCTCTGGGAGGCGGGGCACTCAGACACTCTGGCAGCCGCTGACCTTTAGCGAGTCTCCTCCAACTGTGACCCAATCAGGAATAATGAGCTTAGAACAGGGCTCAGGATTGTTTTCTCTCTGCTTTGCTTTTCTCCCAGTTTTTATCGGTACTTTAGCAGAAGGCTGTTTTTCCTTCTGCACTTATTTATATTTAGCCTGAGCATCCTGTTAATTACAAAGCAGTTACAGGAGAATTAGGGACACTATATATAAATTTGCCATTTATGCAAATTGCAAAGACAGAACAAAGAAAAATTAGCTTAATTAGTGTAATTGCTAAAAAAGCGGGAGGTGAGGCAAACACAGCTTTAATCAAAGAAGAGGCGAAGGAAGTCTCAAGGAAATGGTGACCCAAATCAGCGCAGATTGGAGGGCTCTGACCTTTCACGATTTCAAGACCTTGCTGAGACACCAGGATGACATGAGGCCATGGACGGGAGGGGCAGAGTGTTCTCAACACAAAAGCGCCGTGTGGGTGCTGAAGACATGAAATGAAGCCCTTGAACTTGGAAAGTGATTGATATGCTGTGAGGGGGGCACCTGAGGTGCAGTAGGAGCGAGCAGAAAATGATACTTCTTGAATCTTTGTCCAACAAACACATTGCTGAGCACCTACTGAATGCTGGAGACTGTTTAGACACTGGGCATACAAAAGTAAGTAACAGGCAGTCACTGCCCTCGAGGGGCTGGGGAGACAGAAATAAAGAGGCAATAAACAAATGACATATGAAGAGCAAAATAGAAGGCCTGCAGGTTGGGGTTGCAGATTGAGCAAATAAATACATAGCATGCCCAGTTAAATTTTTTCTTTCAGGTAAATTAGATTTCAACAGGTAAACAACAAATGTATTTTTTGTGTAAGCATGCCCCAAGAAATTTGGAAGATGTATTTATACTTAAGAAAAGTAATATATATGCTGTTCATCTGAAATTCAAATTAACTGGTGTCCTGTGTTTTTTCTGGCAACCTCCTGAGAAAGTACACAGGAGAGTCCAGTCCTTCCTGTTTCTCCCCTAGGACCAGAGCTTCCCCTTGAAAACAGAAAACTGTGTCCTGGCCAAGCACCCTCAATTTTCTTCAGCCTAGTGTGTTATGAATGGAGAAGTGAAGAGAGAAAAAAGGCATGAGTGAAATGAAACTGGGACATCATGGGGCCAGTGGAGGAGGAAAGGACCCCAAGGAATGCTGGGCTCTTCGTTTCTGTGATCACCCCCTATCCCAACTCTGACCCCAACTCCCCAGATCTCCAGTAAAACTACCCAGACATACACAGGCCTGTGTGTTAAGGATTTCTGTGTTCTTTGGCTGTCAAGGAAGGGGCAGAGGTCCACATCTGGGCAGGTGTGCTATGCCCTATTCCATGGCTTTGTGTGTTTGAACTCATTAAAACCTCAGAACAATCCGTATAAGGCAAATTATCTTATCCCCATTTCACAGATGTAGAGACAGACACAGAGATGCTAAGGTGCTCTCTGCACGGGCTGTGCTACCTGGGATTTGCCCGCCAACACCAAAATAACCAAACGGAAACCCGATTGGTCATTCACCTGTTTTGCTTAAAAGATAACCTTCTTTGATCTTCTCTTTCATTCAGGATTTCTTTTACAAGAAACAGAAACACATAAATAACAAAACCAAAAAGAGTTTTTTGTTTGTTTGTTTTTAATATGGAGGGGTTCTGTTGACACACAAGGGATTAAGGTACAGTTTGGTTTCATAAGGGACCGGAACCAAAAATCTGAGTTCTTCTATCACTCTTGGTCATCATGGTGGTTGTCTCTGGCTTTCCTGGTTGAGGAGGAAAAGAGCAGAAATGGTCCCTCTGACTCCACATGATCTCACAATGCCAGAGACCAGCACTTTCTAAGTTGGTTGATATGTCACACACCCCAAATTATTGAGAGAAAAATGAGAGAGAGAGATCAACTAAGCCCAGCTGTGACTTTGCTTTCTCTGGGGTCATTTGTCTACCCTTGGTCCAATCAACTTTGGCCAATTAAGAGTGGTTTCTCAAACAGGGCAGGGCAGGTTGTGGAAAGGGGATACTCCAAAAGGGTCCACCTGGGGAGGAGACAGTTGCCTTAGCTGCTGCACTGCTCTTCTTCCTTATCCCCTTGGATAACATCTTCATCATGGTTGATACTTCTGTAATATCTGCCTTTCTTTGACTAGGGAATTGGATGTCTCAAACCTGCCTCACCAATTTACCTTGTGTTCCTCTTTACCCCCTTTCTATGGTGATGGCATTTTCTGAAACAGCCTGAGGGTGTTTTGTTTTGTTTGAAATGTTCCTGTCGGGTTTGTTTTGTCCGATGACATCCTACATTTCATTTTGTCTTAGGATGTTTGGCTGTCTCCTTGTGTAACTCAGAGGACAAGGATGAATCTAAGCATAATCCTTGGTGCCACAAGGTATGGGACACACAAATCCAACACTAATTCTTAGGACCTCATATCAAAGGTTGATAAATGTCCATGGGAGTAATATTATGAATGCAATCCCTGAAAAAACAAACATTAAACATTCTCAGTTTCTAATCACTATCAGCATCTACCTCCATTCTTGATGGTAGGATATCATTTGCAAAAATGATAGACGGAACCAGTGAGGAATTAGGAAAGATGTTCAATGTAAAATGAGATTTAGGGCTGTATAAAGTTTGGAGGAATTTCCTCCTTGAAAGGGTGCTAGGATTAAGATGTCTTGTCACGGGCGCCTGGGTGGCTCAGTTGGTTAAGCGACTGCCTTCGGCTCAGTGCATGATCCTGGAGTCCCGGGATCGAGTCCCATATCGGGCTCCCTGCTCAGCAGGGAGTCTGCTTCTCCCTCTGACCCTCTTCCTTCTCGTGCTCTCTCTCATTCTCTCTCTCTCAAATAAATAAATAAATAAAATCTTTTAAAAAAAAGATGTTTTATCACAAGGGTGACGATATAATTTATCATCTAGATTGGGGTGTATTTGAGAGTGAACAGGTGTGCTATTAAGAATTACACTGGAAAAGCAAGTGTAAACCAAGTCTGTCCTAGGTAAACCAGGAGGTATGGCCATATTCATCACCTACACCAGAGATGGTTGCAAGTCTCACAAAGTCTACAACTTCTCCTAACAACCCCCAACCAGACTGGCCTTGTCTTCATTGTTGCAGACCATGGCTGACTAAGGATCAGGATTAGGTAGAGGAAATTCATTTCTTGGATAATACCATACAGCCTTCTCCAAGGCAACAGTGGCATGGTTTGGGATCATATAATTACTTCATGCTCACCAGTGTGTGAGTTATTGTTTCATTTATCATAATATTATTTTCTTATCTATTTTTCCTACTATGTTGATATTGTAGAGCAGGAACTGCATTTTTGATCTCTGCAACCTTGATGACTATGCTTGTCACAGCATAGGCAATCAGTAAAGGCCTGTACAAAGACTTAAGGTCTTTCAACTTCAGAATCGTCCTGTGATCCTTTAAAATGTGGAACACACATGGGGCGCCTAGGTGGCTCAGTCAGTTAAGCATCTAACTCTTCATTTCAGCTCAAGTCTTGAGATCTCAGGGCCATGAGATTGAGCCCTGCATCAGGCTCTGCACTGGGCATGGAGCCTGCTTAAGATTCTCTCTCTCCTCTCCCTGCTTGTGCATGGTCTCTCTCTCTTCCTCAAAAAAAAAAAAAAATTAAAATATGAAGATACCTGAGAAAAAATAGAATCTCCTTCCTTCCTCCTTCTTTCCCTTCATTTCTTCCTTCCTTCCTTCTTTCCTTCCTTTCCTCCAATCCTGCCCTCCCTCCCTCTGGTTTTCCATTCAGTGCTACAATCAAAGCAAGAGCTCTAGGTCTTTGTCTCTGCAGAGCTCATGGAAGCTCTGTAACCCTAGGGTTGTTCTGGCTTTAAATAGACCTTTCACATGGGCTTTTTGGTCAGACCAGAGATGAAATATAATGCCTCTCTTGGGAGGTAGAAACACCTAGAAAATCTCACCAGGCCTTAGATATGTCCATCTCATGGTTCTCTGCAAGCCATGACTTCCAAGAGCTCTCCCTGGATTCACTCATGCAACAGACTTGGTTCTTTCTTGGATAAAGGTACAAAAGATGTGCCCTTAGATTGACAGAATGAATATAACTACCCCAGAAAAGGGAATCCACAATGGTGAAAAGTTTGAAAACAACAACATGAGGAACAGAAGAAAGGACTGGGGTGTTCAGGCCACAAAAGAGAAGATGTGGTGGGGAGATGTGGGCACTGACTCCAAATGTCTGAATACCTCATATCTGAGAATGTGAGAACTTGATAGTGTCTCCAATGGGCAGAACCAGGACCAATGGGGAAAAACAACAGAGAATTCGTTAGGTAAGAGCCACATATTTTTAATGACTTCATTAATAGCCATTCTTTAATAATTGGTCATGTATAGATTGTTCATGCGTGGACTCTTATGTTTAGAACATAGTAACTGATTTCCTCATCTGGTGGTGGTTGTCCTTGGTGGACACATCAGACAAACCATGGAGTGCGTGGAATCCAGACAAAGTGAGCAATTATCTTGAGGTTACCCTTTTATTTCCAAAGCTTCTAGGCCAATATATCCAATTGTCCCATGTTCATGCCACTTCCTCTTAGGTTACAAAATGGTTGTGTTTGATGGCATTGTGGAGGAGGTGAGCTCAACATGAATCAGATGTATCTCTGCCCTCCAGGTGCTCCGAATTTAGTAGAAAAGTAAAGACACAGGCAAAGGAGCATAGAGTGAGTTTGAGGTTCTTTTGATTTGCCATTCAACCTCCCAGTTTCACTGAGGAAAAGCCCTACCCTAGACCCTCAGTGAGGGGTAACTTAGAAGTTATCTAGCAAGGTCACCACAACTGTCATGTCCTTCATCTCTCTAGATATTCCTAAGGACATGGAGAGGAAGGACACCTATTTTGCCTACTTTTAGATGAGGGAATTGAGACTCAGATGGGTCACACTAGCTGCATAGAGACACATCCAGGAAGCCCCAGAGCTGATTATTCAGATCCTAAATCCTATGGTGACCCCTTGCCCTACACTGAAGATCAGGCTTGTTGTAGGTGGTACTGGGTGGCCTACCCCACACATTACTTGGGATCTAGGGAAATAAGGTGGACCTCTGGGGATTAAACAATAAAATCATTCAAAACCAAGTGAGCTTGAAAAGCAAATACCATCATGGGATAAAAGAGCAATGTAAATAGCACAGTGTAAGAATATACAACACATTTCCAGCCGCTGGGAACTCACACACTTAGAGAAGGAAGGCGGGTACACAAATGGCTACAAAGCAGGCAATATTTGGAGCAAATGGGGAGATTCTCCAAGAGACAATGTGCCATGTAGGAGTCTTAAAATGAGTTTATTGATAGAAAATTGCTGTGTTTTGTGGGCTACAGCCAGAGAATAATATGCCCCACCAACTTAAACACACCAGACACTGGCTCACAGAGCACATTTCAATACTGCTGAAGAGTAGATTTACAGAATGAGGTTTCTAAAAGGACATCCTGCTCTTCTAATGGAATGAAAGTTTTGGAGAAAAGAAAGGGAGGTATTTTTATGTGGAATCTAGCAAGATGTGCACCATAGCCATTCTGTAATTGAATTAAAGGGGATTACTACTCATAAGCAGATGTAGAAGCTTATAGGCTATTCAAATAGGAGGGGATATGTTCACATTCCAATTTCCTTCATTAGGAATAGCAGAATTAGCCAGAAAGGGGAAGTTTAAACTAGAGTTGCATACAATTTACATGACAAGGTGGGATAAAGGAACCATTCCAGTTATCTACTGCTACATAACACATTACTACCAAAATTAGTGGATTAGTAGAATGATTTATTATTATCTTTCTTGATTCTGTGGGTTGACTGTGCTTGGCCAGATGGTTCTCACATAGAGTCTCTCATGTGGTAGCAGTCAGATGGTGGCTGGGGCTGTGGCCATCTGAAGGCCTAACTGGGCTGGACATCTGGGATGGCTCACTCCCGTGGCTAGCACTTGATGTTGGCTCAGGGTTCAGTTGTGATTGTCAACCAGAATGCCTACAAGTGGCTTCTCTATGTGTTTTGGGCTTCTCACAGATGGTGGATAAAAGAGAGTACTCCACAAGCAAGAGCTCAAAGAGAACCAAGCAGAAGCTTTTATGGCTTCTTATGACCTAACATCATAAGGCCCCAAAAATCTGTTCTATTGGTGAAGGCCAGTCTTCTATGTGTGAGGTAGAGGGCTGCATGCTGGCATATAAGGATAAAATGATACAGCCTTTGGGAAGCTTTGGGAAGCTAAAAACTAATCAGGAAAATAAACATGTGATTTCATATCTGGAATTAGCTAATCAGGTGCTCTGATAAATATCTGCCCAGGCCATGATGGGGTCATGTAAGAATAGTTTAGGAGGGTGGGGAATCAGAGTGGGCTTCATGGAGGAGGTGACTGTTTGAACAAGGTAGGAAAGTCACTCTTTGCCCAGGACTATGTGTGCATGTGGTGTGTGTGTGTGTGTGTGTGTGTGTGTGTGTGTGTGTGGTGTGGTGTGTGCATATGGTGTGCATGTGTGTGGTGTGTATGTGTGTGGTGTGTGTGGTGTGTGTGTTATGTGTATGCATATGCTCTGTATGTGTTGTGTGTATGTGTTGCATGTATGTGTATTGTGTTATTTGTATGTGTGCATGTTGTATGTATATGTGAGCTGTGTGTATGTGTGTATTTGTATGTGTATATGTTGTGTATGTGTGTTATGTATATGTGTGTTGTGTATACATATGTATGTTGTGTGTGTTGTGTGTACATCTGTATGTTGGTGTATATGTGTTGTGTTTATGTCTGTGTTGTGTGTGTATGTGTGTATTGTGTGTATATGTGTGTGTTGTATGTAAGTATGTTGTGTGTGTTGTGTGTGTGTGTCGTGTGTATGTCTGTACATTGGTGTGTGTTGTGTGTATATGTATGTTGTGTGTGTTGTGTGTGTGCTGTGTGTATGTGTGTGTGTTTAGGGGCAGGGAGGAGATGAGGGAGAGGCATTTGGTAATTTGAGAGTGAGGAAACAACAACATGTATCAAAACAGTCTGATGCATTTTGGGAATTGTAAGAGATTCAATATTGCTACACAGTAGAAAAACTACAAACTGGAACTGTGATTGCAAAGGATGTTAATAGAAATCATCTGAAAGGATTCATTGAATAAATAAGCTTAGAAACAAAGTTAAACTGCCTGTAGTACTTCTTAGATTTTATGAAATGATATTATGTATTATGAATCTTGGCTAATTTGGTGGGGTGGTGGATGGGCCAAGAGTATAAAGTATTTCCCATTTTTAAGGTATATATGCAAGTAGGATTGGCATTGCCTAGACTAATTTCTGCAATGTTGGGTTAATACAAAGAAGATAGTAGGAAAAACAGAGAGATTGCAAAAGTAAGTGGGAGTTGGATTTAGAAGTTTGGCCATTATCTTCAGGTCAATTTACAAATATTTATTAAACACCTACTATATCCCAGGCACTCTTCAAGACACTGGGGATCCATCAGAGAACAAGGTAGAAAGACAAAATCCCTGTTCGCATGTAGCTTAACTTCTTCTGCGGAGAGACAGACCCTAAACTAGATAAATAGGAATAATATATAGTATATTAGGTGGTGATAAGCACCACATATAAAAAGTAAGGCAGAGGGTCACCTGGGTGGTGCAACTGGTTAAGCGTCTGACTCTTGGTTCAGCTCAGGTTGTGATTCTCTGGGTCTTGAGACTGAGCCCCATGACAGACTCCACGCTCAGCAAGGAGTCTGCCTGGGACTCTCCCTCTCCCTCTGCACCTCCCCCCATGTGTTCTCTCTCTCAAATAAATAAATAAATCTTAAAAAAAAAAAAAAGTAAAGCAGAGAGGAGGTAAGAAGAGAGATGGGGATTTTACATCAGCTGTTCAGGGAGCTGGTCAGCGGGAAATGACAGGTGACAATAGGCTCAAAGGATGAGATCCAGTGGGCTCTGTGGATGGGGGCTCCAGCTGAGGGAATAGCAAAGACCTGGAGCAGAGGATTCTGGGGCATTCAAGGAAGAGGAGGGAGACCAGTGAGCAGGTGAAGTGATTCCAGGGGATGGTCCTGGAAGAAGACATCCCCCAAGATAGCCAAATTGCAGAGGGCCTCAGGATCCCCAGGTCTTTGGCTTTCAGCCTGAGTGAAAAATGTGGAGACACTAGAGGGTTTCAAGCACCGAGTGATAAAACTGGCTTACTTGTGAAAGGATCTCTCTTGCTAATATGTAGGAAACCGGCCAAAGGGGGCAAAATGGGAAGCGGGGGCACTAGTTAGAAGGTTCTTGCATTAAGCTGGCTGAAATATGTTGGGGGCCTGGACCAGAATGGAAGCAGAAGAGCTAATGGGAACTGGCCAGATTCGGGACATATTTTGAAGGCAGAGCCAATAAGATTTGCTGGCAGATAGGACATGGAATTGAGAAAAAGAGAGGAACCAAGATGACTTCAAGATTTTTGGCTGAGCAACAGGAAGGATGGAATTCCTGTACCTGAGGCAGGGAACTTTTCAGGAGAAGCATGTTTGGGGAAAAAGAAGTTAGGTGTTAGAGGAAGTGAGTTTGGGAAGCCTGTAGACAGGAAAGGAATTTAAGCAAGCATATTTTGTGATCGGATTAACACTTGAGAAAAACCAAGCGGAACTTCTCTGGCAGCCTTAGGGAGGATAGATTAGAGAACATGTGAACACCAAGAGATGCTCTGGAGTAATGGGAGGCATTTCAGAGGCCAAAGTCAAAATCCAGAAAAACGCTGCTAAGAAGTTGATCTAGAGCTAGGTGGAGAACAGTCAAGTAAGTTCAGAGTCAAAGAGACCAAGGACAAGAGAAGTCATGGAGGTGAAGTCAGCAAGTTTTCAGAAATGGCCAAATGTGGGGGACTGGAGGTAACTATCAGACATACTGACAGTTCAGGATACAGTGTGGATGTTGGCCTTTCTACTAAAAGTAGGAAAATAGAAGATGGAATGGTTTGGTGAATGAAGATATTGACTTCTGTGAGCAACCAGATGAACTTGAACTGCCCTAGTAAACTCTACATGGAGGTGTCCAGGGACTGTGGATATGACAGAGACATTTACTGCTCACCACGTGTCTCCTTTTTCCCAGTGATGCAGGCAGGCTGGGTCTGAGAACCCAGGGGAGGGTCCTACAGGACCAGCCAAGAAGGTCCCTGGCTTCATGCAGGATAGAAATCAAGATAGAGCCAGAGAAAGTGAAAACAGAGTTTACTGAGCAGCGTGAGTGACAGAGAAGAGTGGACAGTGTCTAGAAGACTCAGTAAGGAGAGAAGAATGAGTTTCATCATTGCTTGGGGTTGGGACTTTATACTGGAAAGGGGTCTAGTGTACATGTTCCTTCAGGAATCCTGGGTAGGGTCCATTCAAAGGTGAGCGTCAGATGAATAATGGGTGTTACTCCATAAATTACCGAAGGTGGGGGTGTTGATGCCAATGTCGGCCAAGTGTTGTTTGAAGCTGATGTCCTGGGACGTGTTTGGGATCTGGCTCTTAGGTGTCATCAGGTGTTTGGGGACTAGGACAAAACTCAGAGAAAGATTGACTTTCTTGCTTCCCCCATGAAATAGGAACACAGCTTCTTTGGCTTATTCAGAAATGGGGGCCTAGCAGAAAACGAGGAGAGTCCGAGGCTGTCTAAAACGGAGTCCCTTCAGCTTCCCTAGCTCACGGCACCTTCACAGCTGGCAGAGTCACACTCCTAGTTGTAGCTGAAGGACTGGGTGTGGAAGTGATTTGTGTTGCTTCCCAGACAGAAACATGTAAGTCATTACACAACCATCCAGCTCCTTATTTCCCTGCCAGTGAGGAGAGGTCAGGGTGCTCCAGTGTGGCATCCACCTCTGGGTGGCTCTGCCTGATTAGTTGGACATGCATCATGAATGAGAAATATATGACATGTGAACCCCCAAGTCGAGGGCATATTTGTTACTGCAGCACAACCTATGCTCCCTTTGGCTAAGTTGGATGTGTGTGTGTGAGTCTCAGGAGAAAGGTGTTGGAATTTTACCTGCAGAATCATGGCAAGTAAATCTGGGAAGTGAAGCGGCTTACTGGGAGACCACACAGTGAGGGCCCAGGCAGCCAGAAGGAATAACTCTGAAGGACGGCAATAATTAAGAAGAAAGATACAGAAATGTAGTGAAGTCAAAGAAGGAGACTACAGACACGTGGGAGGACAGAGAGACGTAGGAACCAAGACAGAATAGAATTTCAAGAAGAGGTCAGACGTGTCAAATGCCTCAGGATTTATTCAATTCATTTCAATTTGTTTTAATTTTAAAAACATAGATGGGGTGCCTGGGGGACTCAGTCGGTTAAGCGTCTGACTCTTGGTTTCGGCTCAGGTCGTGATCTTGGGGTCATGAGATCGAGCCCCAAGTCGGCTCCATGCTCAGTGGGAAGTCTGCTCAAGGATTCTCTCTCTCCCTCTCCCTCTGCCCCTTCCCCTACTCATTCTCTCTCTGTCTCTCTCTCTCAAATAAATAAATCTTAAAAAAAAAAGAAAAAGAAAAACATAGATAGACTGCTTCTTATATTCTAGGAAGGTAGAAAGAATTATGCAGAGACCAGTGGATAGAACAATCCATAGGTCATTTGATCACCCTGGACTAGAGTTCTTCCTTAGACGGTGATGTGGGCAGAAGTCAGACTGGGACGGGTTGGCAGCAGATGGGAGGTCATGAGATGGAGCCCACCTGATGTGATTCTTTGGGGCTTTCGCATGTAAAGAGAGAGACAAAGATAAGGTAGTAGCTATGAGTGACAAGGGGTAGAAAAGTAATACACTATGTTCTTATTACATGTTAGAAAGTATGTAATATCCCAACAGTCCAGGCAAGGGGAAATCATTTCCCCATTTCTTCCTGAGAGAAAGCGCCATGTAGTGGTTAACCACTGAGATGCAGAAACTGAGACTCAAGAGAACCAAAATACCAGGTTTTACCATTTGCTAGCTGTACCGACCTGGGAAAGTCATTTCTTCATCTGTATGTTGGAGGAATAATGCCTTTCTTATACTTTGTTATGACAGTAGAATAATCAACTACCCTGGTTTTCCCAGGACCGACGGTTTTCCCACAACATGGATCTTTCGGCACTAAAACCAGGGCAGTCCTAGGCAAACTGGAACACGTTGGTCTTCCCATGGTCAAGCGCCTTCAAAATGCCTAGCACAGTGCCTGGCAAGCAGGGAGTTTTATAAAGAGGTAGCTACTCCCACTGCTAAGCTTCTGTGTGCCTCAGTTTCTTCATCTGTCCAGTGAAGGTGCCAGAACTTACATAATGGAATTTTGTGAAGATTAGAACAATGATGCCTTCCATGTGCTTAACTGGCCCGTGGTAAACACTCACGAGTATTCATTATTGTGATGATGGCGATCATGATTACAGCAATAATGACGAAGAAGAAACAGGCTGAGGGAAGTTAAACACACAACTCATTAGTGGAAGAACTGGGCTGTGAAACCGAGTTGGCCTGTCTTCAAGGCTCTTGATGTTCCTTCTGCGCCACATTGTAAGCAAATTCAAGGAATGATTACGTGGCGATGCGGAATTTGAACCCAGCCTTCAAGGACAAATTGAGTTTGACATTTATTCATTTATTGATTTAATCAACAAATATTTATCAAATACCAACCACAGACCAGACACTGTATAGGGTGAATAAAATACATGTATAATTACAATCCAGCATGTGATGGACATTGGAACACTGGGAAGCAGGAGGACACCCTAGACAGAGAAGGATGAACCTGGTTTAATCCTTCTTTCCCTGCTCCCAAATCAAAGTGAATATTCACATAGGCGAAGGCCCTTGAGAAGTTAAGCCCGCTCTATAAATCCTGAGGGAAAAGTGGACCTTTAATCAGAATGTCTTCTTGTTGATTAGCTTTGGAACCAAACAGGACAATTTCTCACATGGGCATCAGACCCTGTCTCCATGGCCATGCCAGCCCCACCTTTGTTCTTGCTTGACACTACAGGTGAGTAGTGTCAAGCAAGGCATGGTAACTCCATGCCAACAGCTAATAACACACCAAGAGAAGCCACTGACAGATAAACACTGCATCTATTTTCAGCCTTTCTGCCATGGATTTTGGCAGATCTTTGCTCTGAAATTCAAGGGTAAACTCTGAGCTTTCCTTTAAGAAAAAATACTCTTCTGAAATACTCCTTTAACAAATGTAAATAGACAACAGATCCACTGTGTAATTTGAAGCTGATGAACAAGAGGCATACAGTGAGCTCCCAATTAACAAACACTTCCATAACACCTACAGCCTTCTTTAGTGAAGTCTTCCTGTCCTTGGAAATAGCTTCAGCTGGCAGAAGAGAAGTGGGAGGCTGCATTTCCAGATCCTTCGTCTGAATGGGTCACTGGGGAGGAGTTTATTTCAACAACAACTCTTTCAGGGATCAGCCTAGTTCAGGTAAGCCAGAGAAATAAGGGCAAAACCAGGTGGGTCAACAGTAAAATGGCGAGCCGGCAAACATCAGACTTCCTCAGTAGAACGCATGCCAGGAAGCTGTGCAAGTGCATACCATTCCCCAGCATCCTCCACCTCCCCCCGGCCCAGCCTGAGAATAGACGTGCACCAGGTCATCAAGACCTATGCACCTGAGATGCAGGAGATCCAGGCCTCCCTGTCGAGCTCCTGCTGCAGTAAAACCTCTCACCCAACAGACACAGACCTTAAGACCTGGAATTTGAATGGCTTTCTCCAGAGGCTGGGAGATTTGCATCTCCAGGACCTGGATCCTTACTAAGGTGCCCAGGAGCAAAGACCTGAGACTCAAGTCTGGCTCAATGTTCTTAGATACTATGGGGAGTAAGCCACAAAGGCAAAATTGGCTGAAAAATCCTAAGAACAAGAAATGAAGCGAGAGCACTCGAAAAGGAAACCAGGGGGTCCTGGATGATTATACCAGTAGGTCTAATGAGGTCTTTGGAAATGTGGGGGGTTGGGTGGGCATTTTAGCGGTGGGACGAAGGCTGGGCAACTTCAAGGACAAGAGTTCCAGTGAAGCCCTCTGTCCTTCAAACCCAGCCACTCATTCTTTCATTTATCATTTTTTTCATAATCCCTTAGCCATTGCATTATTGCAGAAGACCATCATTTACTCCACTCAGTACGCACGTCCAGTAGGTCCTCGGATCTCTGAATTCACTCCCACTGTCGGTTTTCTTGTTCACCTATTCAGCCTTTCAGTGAAACACTTACCCAGGCATTGTGTCCTCCAACCACCCAGTCCTATCATTTATTCAACCAATTCCTTCTTTCACACCATGTATCTCAGGCGGTCATTTGACTCTCACTCATTCATTCATTTATCAAGTTCATCTTTGCTTCTGTCAATCAGTCAATCATTAAGTCATTAATTAGTTATTTTACTCATTCATTTGCTCATTTATTCAGATGTTCAGAGCTAGTCTCGAATGCGTTCTTTCATCCATGCATGTAGTCATTTACCCACCAGTCCTTCAGCAACCCTGTGAGTCAGTTACTGGGTCACAGTGACTTGTCAACCAGGCTCTGGGAGAACAGCTTTACGCTACACTTTTCTGGTTAAACTTGCATCTGCATGATGGTCCCAAAGCCTCACACTATGGAGTGTGACTTTCAATATGCACTTCCTCTGTTTGTTAAAATATAATAATAAGCCTCAGAGCCTGATATAAGAAGGATCCTTGCACAAATAGATTCATGAAATGCACACCCCATGAGACCTATTGCAGAGATTGGTGGGTCTGGATTCCAGATGGCCCAAGAATTAGGCCTTATAAGGGTCTTGAAATCCAGGGACCAACCCATCGGATCCAACTTGGGAGCCATCCCAAGACAGGCCAATGATTTTTTTTAAAACATTAAAAAATGTTTTTTTAAGTTATGTTCTTTTTTGGATTAAAACATGATACATATTCATTAGAAAATGGAGAAAGTTTTGAACAAGAAAATAAAAATCAGCCAAAATCTCACCACCCAGATTTAGTAGTTGTTAACATTTTGGTGTATATAGTTATATAATTGCTTGGATATGTTTTTACTAAAAATGAAATCATTATGTATAATTTTTATTAATTGATTATTATTACAAAAGTAAGGTATGATTCATAAAGAAATTTTTGCATTTAAGAGAGTTTGGTCAATCGGGATGGTAGTTAAACTTTATGATTACAATTAACATGAGTAATTTAGTAACTGATTTAGACTTGCTCTTTCAAGTTGAAATTTACTTGATTTATATATAGTACTTGAACATTTACCATATCATAAGAATCATCATGTTTATGAGCTTAATGTAATCTATTAGATTTATAAGACTTGAGTACTTGGGAAATTTTGTTTGTTAATCAGACAATTAAAGTGCCAAAAATAGAATGTGTCAAAATTACAAAGACAGTTGGAAATCCTAAAGTTTATAAATGATACCAGGTATTTTTTAAATGATACTAGGTATTAGTGAAATCTCCTTACAAGTGATTAATTTTTGCTAGACTTTTACAAACAGAATAAGATTTAGAAGCTCAACTTAAAAGCCTGACAAAGAACAACTCTATTTTATAAACTTAATGAACTCAATATTACATTTTAAAACCAAGGTAACCTGTGAGTGATCTCTCATGTGCAAATGAACTTCCCTTGAGGACATTTTAATAACACTCAATCTTTCATCCACATCAACAAGGGGTGTAGCATTCCATATCTTCCATGTGGACAGCCCCTCCACACAGGGTACATCATGGGCTGATGGCCTTCCCTTCATACAGGAAGATATCAAATGTGACAATCAGATTTCTGGTTTGCACATCTGGGTGGGTAGTCTTGTCTTGCCATTGATGAAAAATGCCATGTTGTGCTGGCAGGTATTTCTTCAATAGAAGTCTAAAGCTCTAGAAGAACAACATTTTATTCACCTTCGTGATTCCAGAACCCAACCCATGCCTGGCACACATCACGTGTTCGACCAAGTTGCCAATGTAACAAAATGTCAGCCTGGTTAGTGCAGATGGAGAAGGTCTCAAATCTCAAGACTTCTGGGGGGAACCTCCACCCTGGACTGTTCTTCTCATCTGCAAGTTCGCCCTTTGTTGGGGTGATGGCCACGAGGATATAAATCCTGGGGGTGGGGAGGTCTAGCTCTCTAGAGAGTCCTTCTCTGCTTTCCAAGCCTCTGAGCCCAGCCATCCCCTCTAATTATTCCCTGGGGTGAGTTCAGACAAGCTGCAGAGGGGCTTGTCACAGAGAGATTCCTGAACTGACTTTTAGAAGGTCCGAGGTTACCTAGCAGAGGTAGAGGAAAAAAAAAAAAAAAAAAAGGCAGTACAGAAAATGCCTACCAGCTGACAGCACATTGTTTCAAGACCCCAGGCAGGGAGCTTGCCTGATCTGTCAGAAAACAAAACAAAACAAGAAAAAAAAAAAAAAACCCACAAACTCTGAGACAGAATTGCTGCCTTTTACCCTTGGAAAACTCAGTCTCTGAGGCTCCCGCAAGGTGAGGGGTGAGTCACTTTGCTGTGGCACCAGACAGATTGGGTGAAGGGGATTGGGGAGATAGGCAGACGGTTGCACGCTGAGTCCTTCTCCCAAGCTTCAGGCCTGCCACCAGCCACTGCCTCCCTGGGACTCAGCTCTGACTTCTCTGTGCCTCTGCCAGAGACCTGGCTCCCTTCCCCCTTCCCCGTGCTGACTGGCACCTCGAAGGGGATGTCTTCATCAGAGTCTGCTGATGAAGACACTGAAGCTCAGAGGTTAAACAAATCCACCCACCTGCCCACCACCACCACAGCACTGGTAGTGAGCTGCCTGGCTGGGATCTGAACCCCACGCTGCTCTGGGTCGGAGTCTGAGTGTCCATCCCTGGCACCGTACCTCCTCCCTCGGCATGCTGCAGATGAGAACTCCTGTACTCTCCTGGTCCTTTCTCAAGTTTCTCCTCTCCAGGACAGCCTCCTCCCACCTCCTTTCTGTCTCTGGAAACCTTGCTCCTGATTCCAAACCTCCTCCGGGGCCTGGAGTTTGAATTTCAAAGCACTAATTAAGATTCTTTCATGTTTCCTGGTTGCAGACAGGTGTGCCCCCAAACGGTTCATGACAGTCCAAGAACAAGAGCTGATACTCTTGGTGTCTGTCAAAAAGGCCCGTGGTTGGCTCTTTTCAGCTCTATTTCCCCTGAAAACAAGGGGAGAGGGAGGACAAATGATGTGTTTCCTCATCCTTGAGGGATAAATGAGCAGCTGGCTGGGCTTGTAGGCAAGGGAGCTGGTGAGAGGAGAGGTCTCTAGTGACCCGCAGAATGTCCCCACCCTACACACAGTGGCCACTCAGGAAGTGACAGCCAGCAGCCTGCATTGAAGAGGCCACCTGCTGGGTCCTCAGAGCACCGGCAATGGGGTCTCCAGTTTCTCCGTACTCTGGGCCACCTTCCCTGACAAATGGCTCTTATTACAGATAATTTTCCTCTTGGCATTATTTCAGCCCCCAGTTTATGCTTCATATTAACATGCCCTTAAGCTACTCTCTTTGGAGGTTGGCAGGGATGGATTTATTCCCCGTGGGTATGAGTGTGAATTCTGATGAATACAAATGCTGTATGACTTCAGAACGTTCCCACTCAGATGTCACGAATCCCACAAGCGTCCTTAGCTACAGCTGGAGCCCTGCCAAATGTAGGAGGTGGCTGAGGGGGGATGACGGAGCGAGTGAGACCCGCCCCTCAAATTCATCTCCGTCTTAGCTCATCTCCCCCCTCAGAATCAATACCTCCCATACTTGTTCTCGCCAAGTGTTCTATTTACATCACTGTTTCTGTCTGTAACAACAGCTATGAATTAGTGGGTGTAAAGGAGTTTTCCCTTTTAATCTTACCCACTCTTCACACTCATACCTGCTACCCTAGACGGCCATGGTCTAGTAACCAGAAAGCATTAAGTGAGATACTGACCTCCTGTTTTCCTGTTCACCTGAGACATTTTCAGTGCATATACTCAAACACCACTACTAATTCAGTTCTTTTGCCCTTTTTTGGAGTAAAATATGGTGGAAAGCAAATTTGAAGGTCCTACTGGCACAGTGGCAACATATGGTGACCTTCTCCGATGAAAACTTCCCTCACCTCCACAATCAGAATAAATCCCTCAGTTTGGGAAGAGAAAATTACTTCTCATCTGTTCCTAAGAGGAGAAGTGTTCTTAAAGCACTTCTCTCTCCACTAGTGTTTATCACCATTCTCCTAGTCTCCTAGGCTGAAAACTGTTCATTATATTTGATTTTTCTGCCTCCTCTGTCCCCAGTATAGAATGAAATACTGAGTTCAATCAGTTCTTCTAGCTCATTGTCCTTCCTCCCTCTCGTTCTTCTTCCCACCTCTCCATATAAATGTGCACCCATCCTTCTGTCTGCCCGTCTATCCATCCACATACTCACCACTCACACCCCTTCCGTCATGAGCCATGAGCTCCTGGATGTCCAGTGCCTGACCTGGACTTCAAACTGTAGGAGAAATGACTTTCACATGAGCTAGGATAGGACACTCCCCAACCCCAAACTCCCAAAATGAGAAGGTCTTCAGTGCATGAAGTTTATTACCTGTGTATTATTCATGGTTAGCATTGACAGGTGGTACAAGATCAGCTACTTCTTCCATTCACCTTGAATTCCTTCTCAGTATCATTAGTGGGGAGCCTGAGCCCAGGATCAAGAAGGAAGCCATGGCAGAATAACCTCCACTTGCACAAGAGGCTTCCCTTTGGCCTAAGATGCTTCAACATTGTGCTTTCAAGTTGGTTTTGATTCTTTCCCTGGATAAACTGTGAAAATGGCTGTGGACTTCAGGGATGGAGTGTGGCTTCAATCCTAGTGTTTCAGTGAGTCCATCAATGAAGAAATGAAGAGAATGGAGTCCTTAACATAAGGAGATCCTTACACCATCTTTCTGGATTGATCTTTAGCCCATCACCTCATTCGTGTATTCATTCATTCAACAAACAACTGAATACTGAGAATATATAAGGCATGGTCATATGAACTGAGTAGGTAGTGATGAATAAAACAGCAGTCCAGTCCTCAAGAAGCTTCTAACAGAGAATAGAAGGAAAGGAAAGATGGATCATAGCACAGAATGATGAGTGCCAGAATGAGGTCTAAATGAAAAGTTTATGACAGGATGGAGAGGAACATGTATCTGGGCTGAATCTTAAAGGAATTAGCAAGGCATGGGGCAGGTGAGAGAGGAGAGGGAGCATTCCTGGAAAAGGGAGAATAGAATGAGCAAGGTTTGGAGGCTAGAAGAAGTACAGCAGGTGCAGGGAACTTCAAGGTGTGAAATGGAGAAGTGTCATGAGTTGAGCTGGAGAAGTTTGCCAAAGGCCATAGTGTGATGGGCATTGGCCTCCAGGCTTAGATATTTGGACTTTTTCCTGAAGATTAACAAGATCTATTAAAGCAGTTCCAAGGAGAACTGAGAATGTTTCTAAGGTCAATGCTGTTAAAAGAAGCTTCTTTGGCAGCTTGTTTTCCCAGATGTGGAGACTTTAATAGTGCATGTGAATTGTTCTCAGTGTGGGAGAACCCTTAGAGAATATAAGTTCGGCTAAGGGGGGGAGGGAGACATCATAAAACCAAGAAAGTGACAAAGGAAGTCTCTGCAGAGCTGAGGTCTTCTGTGGGCACATTGTGCTTGCCTGTTCCAACATGGGCACTCCACCCACAAACACAGCCATGCTTCCTTTGTGCCTGGCATCAGGCCAGCTGCTGTTAAGGACAAAAAAAAAAAAAAAGAAGAAGAAGCATATGTGTAAGTTCCTGTCTTTAGGGAGCAAACAAATGGAAATTTTCATCAAAGAAATAGAATGTCTCCAGCATGTCACCTGCTTTGTGCCTCTTCCCCATTCTCTATGAATTCTCAACTGTTCAAATAATTTTGTCTGATTCCAGACACCTCAGCAGTGGCTGATCACAGCCTACACCACTTGAGCCCTAGAGCCACCTCAAATCTTGAGGCTGCACAAAGCTCTCTGTGTTTAATGATCTTTCAGCTGAACAAAATATCTCAAAGCACACTCACACACACAAAGGTACTAATGGGGTAATGGTTGAGGATGTCTGGGAGATTTAGAACACATTCTCTAAAGGCCGGGGCTTCATAACTTGGGAGAACAGATTATATCAGTCCATTTGTCGAGTGTCTCCAACTGGGGAAGTTATAATCTCCATTCAAACATCTCAATCACTCCCTCAGCTGAGTTCACCATTTCTGACACTTTTTTCCCCCCTCTTTTCCCTCAAGTGTGTTCACTTTATTTGGCTCTAGAGGTCTGAACATCTTTTATTGGCCTTCCTTTGTGGTCTTTATTATGTCTCAGGAAATAGCAATCTCTTTTTTGTGGATGTTAACATGATTTTTTTTGTCCCTAGTTCCATTTTGTCTCATATTTGTCCAACATCACACTGCTGATTACCAAATCTACCTGAATCTGACCTATCACATGACCTCTTCCAGTGAGCATTTAGACTCATCAGCTCTTACCTGAACCTGAAGCTGCGCTGCCTCCTTATATCAGAAATCATTAGTCTGTCCAGATCACAAAGGTTCCTTTTTTCTAGAAAATTCCCTAGGCCACCCCCCACTCACATCCATGTTTTATCATATGGGCTCTCTCCCCAGACCATAGCCAATTGGACCAGTGATAGACACATGGCCCAAACAGAAACAATCACATGCCCTATACTGAAATTTGGGATCAGGCTCAAGAGAGATTTGAGTGTTTTCCTCCTGTGGCTGGATCCAGAAGTGTGGAAGCAACTATCACGATATGTCAAGTAGACCACAAAGCCAAGAAGCTCAACCAGACAGCAAACTTACCTGGACAAATGCGGAGACCCAGGGACACGGAATGGAGACAGAGAGCTTCCTTGCTGGTCTTGTGACTCTTCATTTCCTCGTTGCTGTCCTTCCTGCCTCTTTACACTTTGGACCTTGGAATTAAGACCTATCTACTGAGCAGTTGTGATGTCCCAGACATCCCCCCAGACACGGTGGCTACCGCGTGCCCAGAAAGTCAGGACCCGTGATCTTGTGGAGTTTATATTCTAGCATGAGCACAATGAAAGTAAATAATTAAGTGAAATTATTTTGAATTGTGGCAAGTATAATGAATAAAATGTTTAAAGTATATATATAAAATGACTGAGATTGGGTTGGAGAGTTATTAGATTGCATGTCAGACTATGGACTCTGAGAAACAATCTGAGGGTTTGACAGGGGAGGGGGATGGGTTAGCCCAATGATGGGTATTAATGAGGGTACGTACTGCACGGAGCACTGGGTGTTGTACGAAAACAATGAATCGCGGATCCCTACATCAAAAACTAATGATGTATTGTATGATGACTAACATAACATAAAATAAAATAAATAAAATAAAAGATTGCATGTCAGAGAAGACAAGGGCCACTCAGGATGGCTGTGCTGATTGTGCCTATATGACTCTAGTAGATGCCATTAACATGAACTGTGATGAGAACACTGCTCCCTGGAGTTGTGCAGTGCACAACATAGACAACAATCAGCAACAATCCTGGGAAAGAGCTCTCTGAGAAAGGAATATTTGTGTAAAAATCTTTATGGCAAGAGGAGTCAGCCAAGTAAAAATATGGGAGAAGAGAATTGCAAGCCATGGGAACAGCTCCTGCGATGGCCCAAAGTTGAGAATGAATTAGGCTTGTTCAAAGAACCAAAAGAAGGACAGATGACTTTGCTGAATCCAGAAGAGTGAGATGAAGTTAGCCAGAAGCCAAGGAATCTGGCAGTGTGCCAGTGTGGTGAGGAGTATTTCTGTAGGGTCAGAGGACAGTACATCTGCAAGAGTGGGGAGTGTTGAGTAACACCAGAGGGAAAAGTGGGGCCACATCCTGATGGGTCATAGTGTGATGCCACAGAGTATGGATTTTGTTCTCAGAAACATTAGGTACAAGAGGACTCGCAGGACCCTCAGGGACTCTTCCATGCAAGTCATAAACCTAGCTGGGAATGTGAGGCTTATAACCTAGTGGTGGCCTCTGTGCCCTTGAGTTTCCTCAGATGCCATGATTGGTGGAAACAAGGAAGAAACCATGGAATCCCTAAGCTGCCTTTTATTCCAACGCAGGAAAGATGGCAAGAGGTCTCCTTGGGGAGGAGGCCAAGTCCACAGTGCACATCACCTGCTATACCTACAGGAACACGAAGCCAGTTGTCTTTATACTTCTGAATCACTCAGCTGTTGTTCAAAATATTGTTTTGCAAAAGCAAAAAGTCCAAAAACTCTAATAATATTAAAGGACACTTCCCCCGCTCACTATTTTGCCATTTGCCAACTATAAGAATTAGAAATGGAAGAGATTTCAGCTAAGTTGGAAACTTGGAACTCGAAGTTTCTGAGTGGGCTGTAGTTTGGCAAAAGACATTTTTTTGTCCCAAGGTTTTTATTATGCCTGATTTCTCCAATTGTTTGCCAAGATGGGATGAATTTCTATCATTTCCTCCTCAGTGAGAACTTAGATTTCCTTAAAAGAATTGGTGGCAGGGCACTGCTGAACCACTAAGGACAGGAGGTAGGAAATAATAATAGTTTACAGGAGGTCTGCAGCACCCCATGACTCACAAAGCACGGTCACACGCTGTCTCCCCGGGGCTTGGTGGCCACACTGTGAGGGGCAAGGATTGGCAAGGGTGCCCTACTTTACAGATAACTAGACTTCTTCCAGGGTGCGCTGCTCACACACTAACACTTCCCTTCCCGTCACCTGGTTGGACAAGCCAGAACCCAGGAGCCCTCCTTGATACCTCTCTCCTCCTCCCCAACCCGTACCCAAGTCCTGACAATTTTATCTCAGAGGTATTCCTCACATTCTCTTCATTCTACTTCCTCAGCTTCCATCTTAGTTCAAACCACCATCCTTGCTCATTGAACAATCCAGTGCTCCTTTCCCTGGATTGGCCCCCTCCTCGCTGCTCTCCACAGAGCAGCACAGCAATCATTTCAAGATGCCCATCTCTTTATGTCACCTCTCTGCTCCTCGAGTGACTTCTTGTGCTTGAGATAAATGCAAATGTGCTTAGCATGACCTGCCATGCCCTGTAGGGCCTGGCTCCTTTTTTCTTCTGTATCTCTCACAATCCTTTACTCCCTCAGCTTGAACCATCATGGTCTTCTTTCTGTCCCTACTAAGCACCAGGATCCCTCCAGCCATAGCAACTTCGCCCATGTTGGTTGGGGCATGGAGGCTCTTCCCCACCGTCCTCACCCAGGCAAGCCCTTCCTGTCCTCAGATCTCAGCCCAGTTGTCACCTCCTTGTAGAGGCCTCCCTGAGAGCAGGGATTATTAAGTCAGAGCTCCCCATGAGAAGAATGACCTCCCCACCCAGTCATGCATCCCCATTGCAAGAATATGCTCACTGTGGTCAACGAGCAACCATCGCCTACCTTCTTCACTAGACCGCATGTCCTGTGTGGGTGGGGACAAGGTGCCTCACAAACTGCCCGAACACAGAAGGTGTTTGATAAATGCATGACACATGAATAGATATAGAATGAATAAAGAAGGAATCTGACATTGGTAGAGATCTCTTGTTCAAGGTCACTTGGTCAAAACGTTTCAGAAGCCCCTCCACTCCCCATGACACTTTTTTCTTGCTGCCTTCCCAGTGTCTGCAGCAGCTTTGGATCTTGCTCTGGAGAACCTTCCCCAGCCCCATGGATACAGACTTTCTTCTTGCATCAAATTCAGACTTTCTTCTTGCATCACAATTCCAAAGAGGCCCTTGCCTTACTCTTCTTAGATATTGTTTATATTTAACTGAGGGTGCCAGGGCCTTAACATCAGTGGCACAAATCAGAGAAGCTTTAGACACCTTGTCAGGATTTTGGAGAGGTTGCGGTACCTTTCAGGCATCCCTCCAGTCATCCTATGGAGCATCTGCCTGCCTGTTCTCCTAGAAGGTGGAACATGGACGTGGATCACCAGTTGGAGGACTCAGAATACCATCTCTAGTCCTTGGAGATCTGCCTTTAGGATTTTCTTCCATTCTGTAGCTGTTTCCAGGAGTCATCCTTGGCCTTCCAACCCATCCCTGAGGGCACTAGGGGTGGGGGCAGGGGGGGGCTAATTATTGGTGACTGGCAATTTATTGTCAGTGGCTTTGTTAACAATTGTTTCTATTGGCACATGTACAACTCTGTTTCTCTGATCCATTTCCGGATTCTGCTCATCCCTCTCTGCCTTGCTGGATTTTCATATATCCTGCAAAGCTGAGCTCAGATGTCACTTCCTGGCAGGCTTTTCCTGCTCTTACCACATGGAACCAATCACCCTCTCCTCGGGACTACCTTAGAACACTCTGCAGGTTTCCACCGTGGTGCTTTTTATGCTGAGTAGGTACATAAAGTAGCTTATTACTATTTTAATTTGCATTTATCTGCTTAACTCAGTCAACCCATCATATACTCATATACTCACTGGCCTTTCAGGATGCTATATTTTAAATTACCTATTTATATTCTTTTTCCAATATTTGGGAAAAAGTCTGGGGTGCCTGACATTTTTTACTGATTTTCAGAATTTAGGCATTAAAATAAAATAATTTGTCAATTATGTACTTTTAAAATACAGTCTTTCAGTCTTTTGCTACTTTTTTTTTAACTTTGGCTCTGGTTTAATTAACTGAAGAGCAAACTTTTACTTGATGTAGTCAAATCCATTCACTTTTCCTTTTTATAGTTCCTTTCAAGGATTTTTTTTTTTTAAGACTTTATTTATTTATTTGACAGAGAGAGAGACAGCGAGAGCAGGAACACAAGCAGGGGGAGTGGGAGAGGGAGAAGCAGGCTTCCTGCAGAGCAAGGAGCCCGATGTGGGACTCGATCCCAGGACCCTGAGATCATGACCTGAGCCGAAGGCAGACGCTTAACGACTGAGCCACCCAGGCGCCCCCTTTCAAGGATTTTTAAGGAAATCATTTTCCACCTCAAAATCTTGAAGATAATGTCCCACATTTTTCTAATATAGTCTTGCCTGCCATGTTTAGGTTTTAGGAAAACAAAAGTTTTCTGTTTGATATGAGGTAGAGATCTAATTTCATTTTATCATATATAATGAGCCAATTTTCCCAACATCTTTCAGTAAATAATTCATCCTTTTAACACAGATTTTATTCCACCTTTATCATATGTGGGATGCTTTAACTACTAATGATTTTCTCATTGCTCACTGGAAGTGGGTAGCTGGAGGCTGAAAGCACCCCCCTGGCTGCAACTTCTCAGATTTCTCAGCAACAACAGGAAACACAGTGGGGTAGGCCCCCTTTAATTCAGCTTTGGCAGCATCTTGTTCTCCTGGTTTTCTTCCCACATCGCTGGCCAGTTCTTCTCAGTCTTCTTTCTTGGCTTCCTCTTCTCCTCCCAACCTCTAAATGTCAGGATATCCTAGGGCTCACTCTTGGTAGACTTCTCTTTCTTATAGATGCTCTTTTCCTAAGCAATCTCAACAACTCCTATGACTTTAAACGTTATCTGTCTATACACAGATGGCTTTTCAAGCTTGCATCTCTAGAAAGGATTTCTTCATGGAACTCTACTCATAGAGCCATTATCTACTTCATGTCTCTGTAGATGTCTATGCTTCATCTCACACTTACCTGAACTACAAAGAATCCTATTCACTTCTGATGCCCAAAGCTGTTTCCATGCAGCTTCCCCATCTTAGTGAGCATCATAGCCCTCCTACTATGTGCTCAATCCAAATTCTAGGGGAGATACTGGATTTGTCCTCTTATTCACCTCCCATATCTGACTAACTGGAAGGTTCTGTTAAGCCCCCTTTTAGACACCTCCCATTCCATACACTTTTGCTCATCTTCACTAGTACACCTGTTGTCTGAGTCACCAGCACCTCTCACCTGGGCTAGGGAAGTGATCTTCTAACTGGTCTCTCGCTTCCACTCTTGACTCCTTGAAATCTCTTCTGGAAACAGCAGCCAAACTGATAAACTAGAGATGAGATCACGTCACTCCTCTGCTCAAAACTGTACAGTGACTTCCAACAAAGATTCCTTCCTTGACCAAACTTCAGTCACACTCCTCTGTGCCCTCTCTTGACTGACCTTGGCCTTGGCCTGCTGCCCTGCTGGACTGCCAAACCCAGTTATAGCAAAAAATCCTTCTAAATTGGTTTAGTGAGAATTCCCCCAACCCTGATATATGACTGAATTTCTCATCTGTCCCCTTTGGTATCTAAGTCCCTGACCTGTCTTTAGCAATAATCGTGTTACCCCTACTCAAGATCTTTGTAGGAGTTTTCCATCCACTGACCTCTGCACTCCATTCCTTGGCTCTAAGTCCCTGGCAATCTCTGCTGTATTTGAAGTTGAGTTTGGTTCTGTACAAAAGTCTCTCTCCCCTACTATAGTAGCTCAAATAAAATCTGTCTTGTTATTTTTTTTTTTAACATGGGCTCAGTTCAAAGTTTTTCTTTTATTTCCTATTATATACAGAGTAAACCCTGAATTTATTAACCTGGATATCATTGCTTCTCACTCTTCCTCCCCATCCCAGCTCCAACCACACTGGCCTTCTGTTTGTCCTTCTTACCCGGAGACCTTTGTGCTGGCTCTTCCATTTGCTTGGCCCTTCTTACATAGGACTCTCTCTTGTTATTTAGACCCCAGTCTGAATATCACGGCTCCAGAAAGATCACTGTGATCACCCAATCTAAAGTAACCACTCTTGCTCATTGAATCCTGGTGCTGTTTTAATTCGGTGCATCGTGACTTGGCAAATTTCAGCCTGTAGGCCAAATCTTGCCCCCGCTTCTCTTTGTAAATAAAGTTTTATTGTAAAACAAGCATACCTGTTCAATCTTTGGCTGCTTTTGTGCTGCATCTGTGAGATGAATAATTGCAACAGAGATTGGGTTAGGCACCCCCAAACCTGAAATATTTACTATCTGGTCCTTCATAGATGTTGCCCATCTCCTTGTCTGCACTGTCCATATCTCTGCCAGAATTTTTTCTTATTTAGATATTTTTATGTTTCTCTTCACTAGAAATTAGGTGCCATAACATCAGAGACTTTGTCTTTTTTGTTGTTGTTTACCGCTTTGTCCCCATTTTTATTTTTCATTTTTTTATTTAAATTCAATTAGCTAACATTGAGTATATCATTAGTCTCAGATGTAGTATTCAACAATTTATCCATTGCATGTAACACCCAGTGCTCACCATATCACGTGTCCTCCTTAATGCCCATCACCCAATGTCCCCATTTTTAGAAACTGCCAGACCACACTGCTATTGCCCCCAAAATACTTGTAGCATGAAAAATATATTATGACTTGTAGTAAAACCCCAGTTAGATTTTTGGCTGTTTCTTCCTCCCTTCTCACTATATTAGATTGCACCGTTGACCACAATTCTTCATTCCTTCTTGATCTGTGCCTCTTGTCTACCTCCACTACAAGGAATAGGATATATTTACTCAATCCTTGACTTGGGTTAGCCATACAACTTCTTTTGGCTAATAGAGCAAGATGTAAGTAATTGTGTGCCAGCTCCAAGTCTAGGCTCTTGTGTCCCCACTGTCATCATGAGAAGAGCACAGGACAGCCCTCTATCCCAGGAGGAGGATGAGGGACTCAAGGAGCAGAACCAAACTGCACCAGCCAAACCCAGTCTACATCAGCAGACTCACAGCTAATGAATACATGAGTGAGCTATATAAATGCTCCTCCTTATATGCCACTGAGTGTTAAGGTAGTATGTTATGCATCAAAATTGTGGCAGTTAGATACATGATGCAGTGAACTTGGACAATTTATACCCACCTCTCCAAGCATCCACCTTCTTCTCTGCTAAGTGGAGATTATAATTACTGTCCTAAACTTTTCATCACAACAGGTGTGAAAGCCACTTCACAAATGATGACATGCCAGGCACATATGAGCTCCTGCTTATTATTAATTCAAGGACAACAAAGGCTGATCTGTTCTGAAGAGTTAAATTGAGTCTAAGCAAGTGGCAGGCTGGGGAGTACTGACAGTAAGTCAGTGACTGACCCTTCTGGGACAGCTAATGAGTTTAGGCTTCATCCTGAGCCACAGGCTGCCTTGGACCACACATGGGCTGGGCTGTTAGGAACCAACCTTGGGCAATCAAAATCAGGAGAAATGGGGAGGGGAATGACACACGAGAAGTGGGGTAGGAAGAGGACCATGGTAGGGAGTGGCAAAAGGGCTTTCCCAAAGATACTGCCCTGTCTGTCACATCCACCACTTAACTAATTGGACTGAGAGGCAAACAACAAAGACTTTGGCATTTGATAAATTAATCAGTGAGGTCTACAGCAAATTGCCACTCACATCATTAATTAGACATCCTGAAAAGGCAAGGGGAAGGATTTTTTCTAAGTGTTGATTCTGCAGCTTTTACTTTATTTATTTATTTATTTATTTAGTAACTGATGGGACACGACTTTGATCAGATGTCAGTAAGCTGAGAAGAAAACATCTTACCTGTCAGATCCAGATCCCAGCTGTTGCTAGATCCCAGAGAACTGGGTGAGGCACTCTGAGTTTCCCAGAAGACCCAGTACTGAGCTCAAACATAATCAAAGGATCAAACTGACATCCATACGTGCCTCCATCTCAGGGAACCAAGAAAGCTTTTAATCCAAGAATATTGTATAAAAGGGTAACTTTTCAATTAGCCATCTTGACCAGTTATCAAGATTTCTTCTGTACAAAAGATTTTCTTCTGAAAATAAGGGGAATGAGGTCTGGGGGCCCCAAGCTGTTACTGTGACTTCAGGTTCCATTAGGGGCCCTCCCTTCCTCCCCCATCTTCTCATCAGAGTATGTTTTGAACAGTTTCTAAAGCTTTTCATAGTCTCCAAAGAACCTCAGAGACCCCACAAGAAGAAAAGCCAATTTCTTTTTTTTTAAAAAATGAAAGAAAGAGAGAAAGAAATCCGCAGGCTTGGCAGGTAAGGGGCTGTCTGAGAATCTTTGCTGGTCCCTTGGCCCCCGTCCACAGTGAGAGATGGAGCCACCACTTAGCAAGGCCTGGAGGCAGTGTTACAGGGCACAGGAGAGTCAAGGGGAAGTGCCGCTCCTATGCTTTCAACTACACTCCCAGGCCTGCCATTAGATATGGCAGGCTTAGCATTTCTCACTTCAAATGAGCCTGAAAGAGTCCCTGGAGCTTCCACCCACCCCCTCTCCTACCCGCCTTCACTCAGTGCCTTTAAACTGATGAACGGGACAAGGTCAGCAATTTCCAGCTTTTCAACAGAACCCTATTTACCTTGCAGAAAATTACAGTGGTATTTGGAGAGGCCTCGGGGGCAGCAATGTCATCCAGACCCACAGACATGGAGGGGGCAGGCCCACTCAGCTCCCCCATGTCCCCTCCATCATTCCATTAGGCCTCCAAACCACCTGGCCAGGCTGGGTTGTAAGGACTGAGTTTCACCAGGGATAGGCTCTAATAAGATGGGCTGCTGTGATCTGGGGCAGAATCTGTAGCCTGTGGGCCTGGTATTGCCTGCTCATGTGGTAAGACTCAACTTGCTTTCCCTTCCAGAAGCTTTCTCCAGTTCCTTCTCCCCAGCTTGGGTCAGATGTCCCATATAGGCATTGCCAGTGAGTTCCAGGTTCTTTACTCATAGTTGGATCTGCTGTTCATGGTAGTGATCTGTTTACTTGCCTGCCTGCCTCTGGGGTTCTGAGCTACACAAGATGAAGTCTTGTGTCTTTTTCAGCTGTATCCATGAAGCCTGAGCAATGCCAGGCACAGACGGAAGGTTGGCTGGTCATTGCAGTGTGGCTGGAGGCATACAGTCTTTAGAGTCTGTCAGCTTGTGTTCATACTTTAGTTCCATTATTTATTAGATATGTAACATTGAATAATTATGTAAGCTCTTTGAACTTCATTTTGGCTATCATTACAGTAATGATAATACCTAACTTTTAGCGTGGCTACCATAAGGAAAAAAGGAAATAATGCATACAACCTGGATTGTGGATAGCATTGTTCATAGTAGGTGCCCAATAAATTCTTCCCAGAGCATTCAACTTGGTGTTCGTAGCAATAATAACTTAGTTTTTATCATCATATTTTGTCATGCTATCTTGTAGTTAATTAAATATTTGGTAACAAGGACAAGTGGCATAAAATGGTTTGAGAACAAACACAGCTGATTCTTAAAAAGCATAAAACATACTTGGTAGTAAAAAGTGCCTGTGTATAGTAGAAAGTGGTCTATTCCCCTACCTGCTGGTTAGTGTGCGGTGGGCTTCAGAAAGTAGGACTTCCATATGAGGCTCACACCTGGTTCACAGGACTCACTGACAATTGTTCTTTTTTTCATTTTTTAAGTAGGCTTCACACCCAACATGGGGCTCAAACTCACAACCCTGAGATCACGAGTTGCACTCTACTGACAGACTCACTGACAATTGTTCACCAGTATCATCAGCAACTACTGCTGCTGCAGCTTATCAATGCTGTGGTGGCCATTTGGTGAGCACTTTCTAGCTTTTTGACAGAACCCTTTCTGACAGAGGCTCTGGTTCAGATGAGATCCCTTGACAGCCCTGGCTGCTTCTCATTCAAGAATTGCTCACTGTTCAGTTCTGAGGAAGTTCCTTTTTGTTATTATTCATATGCTAGACCAGCCTGTGCTGGTATGTCATCTTCCTATAAAAATCTTCCTTGTCTTTGGGAAATTATTAAATCTTTGTTAAATTAATCAAAGTAATTTAAGCACACACACACACAAAGAATTTCTCAATATATTGAAAAGATAGAAAACACAAAACAGGCTTACAGAAATTGTGGCCTGTTTTAAATGTTTACTTTTAATAAATTAACACTTTGAGCATGCAAAAATACAAAGCAATATAATCACAATTTACATAGAATAATTATATAATTTATTTTAAAACATCAATTTGGAGTACACTCCAGGCCCCAGTGAATTTTAAAAGTTTATTTGAGGAAATTGACTTGTGTCAGTCCTTTCAAGATAGCCCAGTGATCGTCTTTTTTTTTAAGTTTGTGTCCTCTCCCCCATTTTTTTAGAGATTTTATTTATTTGAGAAAGAGACAGAGAGAGCACAAGTGGGGGAGGGGCAGAGGGAGAGGGACAGACAGACTCCCCACTGAGCACAGAGCCCCAAGCAAGGTTAGATCCCAGGACCCAGAGATGAAGACCTGAGCCAAAGTCAGACACAACCCCCTGAGCCACCCAGGCGCCCCCTGGTGACTGTCTACTAGGTGTCATCTGGAGAAAAGGCTACATTTGAGGTCTTTTCTGGATCTGGGACCTGAGCCCCATGCCCCTCCCCACCACTAGGGCCTGGGTTTGATCCTGCCTTGATCCTCTTCCCTCTATCTCTTCCTCTCTCTCTCTCTCTTTCTCTCTCTCTCTCTCTCTCTCTCTCTCTCTCTCTCTCTCTCTCTCACACACACACACACACACACACACACACACATGCACGCACACACACCTCTATCTCTGGGATTAGAGTTTTACCAGCTCCATCCCTGTCCTAGGCTCTCATCCTTGCTTTAATATTAAACACAGCAAACCCAGATACAAGCCATTCCCTTTTCACGAAAGCAAATTAAACTTTCATGAAAGCACATGAGTTCCTCTGTGTGGTTTTCCCTTCAGCTTCCCCACAGAAGCCAACAAAGTCTCAACTGAATTAATCCTTTCCTCTGGGCTCCAGTGGGCACCTCCTCAAGTGGCTCGGGGGGCTGCCCCCAGCTTTCTCTGTGGGCTCCAGCACTGAGCAAGCAACTAGCTGGAGGTGGTGTTTGCAAAGCTAGTGTTTATTGGTTTCCACCAGAGGTTTCTTCCCCAAACAATTTTACTTGAGCAAAGAGCTCTAACTCCTTGAAATCGGCTTCATCTGCTCAGACCAACTTCCTTTCTTACAGAATTGTCTTTGAGGAGCAAATTAGCTTGTTATAGATTCCAAACATATAAGCTAAATTCTCCCTTAATGTCTAACATGCTGTGCTTTCCCCCCTGTGAGGTATGAGATGGTGGCACTGACAGCTTTATCACTTGAAAATGCCTCCCTCTTCTTGCTGCTCCCCTCCCTGCTCTGCTCCCAACCTCGTAGTCCCTGGACATTCACACATTCACATTGTCCCAATACCTGGAGCTGGCCAAAAGATGCCACAAAGAAATGCCAGAAAATGAAAAGAGAAAAACAACTATTTCCCTGTACTCAGTATTACAAAAATGAGTAAAACACCACGTCCCTGTACTAAAGTTGCTTCTTTGCCCAAACTGGACAAATAATAAAGTTAAAAACTTGCTCATACACTAGCAAAGCCTTATGAGACTGAGCATAGTCACTAGGTGACCGGATTACAGGACATCCTTGGGACAAGAGGAGACTCCCAGACAAGTGCACAATGGAATAGCTATGGGCCATTTGGACCAGTGGAGAGTGTCACAAAACACACATGGAGTCATGGGACCCCAGGAGAGCAACTACTCACAGGCAGCATGGTCAGGCGTTCTGCAGCACCCTCCCTGAAGGTGCCAGGCCTCCTTATGTTCCATCGTCACAAAGACGGGGGGCAAAAGTAAGTTAGGAATGGACACGGCCAGGGACAGTGGTGTGAGAGCCTATACTCTAGGCAGGCAGAGAGAAAAGTGTCCTATGCAAACAGTAGGAAATATTTGACTCAAGGTGGAAACTCAGTTTAAAACTCAGGTTTAAAACACTGACTGTCCTAGACTATAAGACTGAATGAGGAAAAAGACTAATATTCAACACAGAGGCAAACAAAGAAGGGAATTCTGGCAGGATGAGGTTGCTTCCTTTGGTCACACCTGACAAGGAAGTTTACCAAGTCCTCAGTGAGGAAGAATTATGGTCAGCACTGTGTGTGTGTGTGTGTGTGTGTGTGCACTTGACTCTCGGTAAGTTGACCTATCAGACTTTCTTTTTTTTTTCTTTTAAATTTTCATTGTTATGTTAATCACCATACATTACATCATTAGTTTTGGATGTAGAGTTCCATGATTCTTGTTTGTGAATAACACACAGTGCTCCACGCAGAACATGCCCTCTTTAGTACCTGTCACCAGGCTAACCCATTCCCCCACCCCCCTCCCCTCTAGAACCCTCAGTTTGTTTTTCAGAGTCCATCGTCTCTCATGGTTCGTTTCCCCCTCCAATTTCCCCCCCTTCATTCTTCTGCTCCTGCTATCTTCTTTTTTTTTTCTTAACATATATGGCATTATTTGTTTCAGAGGTACAGATCTGTGATTCAACAGTCTTGCACAATTCACAGCACTCGCCATAGCACATACCCTCCCTAATGTCTATCACTCAGCCACCCCAACCCTCCCACACCCCACCACTCCAGCAACACTCAGTTTCTTACCTGAGATTAAGAATTCCTCATATCAGTGAGGTCATATGATACCTATCTTTCTCTGATCGACTTATTTCACTCAGCATAACACCCTCCAGTTCCATCCACGTCATCGCAAAAGGCAAGATCTCATTTCTTTTGATGGCTGCATAATATTCCATTTTGTATATATACCACTTCTTCTTTATCCATTCATCTGTCGATGGACATAGTGGTTCTTTCCACAGTTTGGCTATCGTGGACATTGCTGCTATAAACATTGGGGTGCACGTACCCCTTCGGATCCCTACATATGTATCTTTGTGGTAAATACCCAGGAGTGCAATTGCTGGATCATATGGCAGCTCTATTTTCAACTGTTTGAGGAACCTCCATACTGTTTTCCAGAGGGGTTGCACCAGCTTGCATTCCCACCAACAGAGTAGGAGGGTTCCCCTTCCTCCACATCCCCGCCAACATCTGTCATTTCCTGACTTGTTAATTTTAGCCATTCTGATGGGTGTGAGGTGGTAACTCATTGAGGTTTTGATTTGGATTTCCCTGATGCCGAGCGATGTTGAACAAGTTTTCAGATATCTGTTGGCAATTTGGATGTCTTTTTGGGAAAAATGTCTGCTCATATCTTCTGCCCATTTCTTGATTGGATTATTTGTTCTTTGGGTGTTGAGTTCGATAAGTTCTTTAGAGATTTTGGATACTAGCCCTTTATCTGATATGTCATTTGCAAATATTTTCTCCCATTCTGTCGGTTGTCTTTTGCTTTTGTGGACTGTTTCTTTTGCTGTGCAAAAGCTTTTTATCGTGATGAAATCCCAATAGTTCATTTTTGCCCTGGCTTTCCTTGCCTTTGGTGATATTTCTAGGAAGAAGCTGCTGCGGCTGAGATCAAACAGGTTGCTGCCTGTGTTTTCCTTTAGGATTTTGATGGACTCCTGTCTCACACTGAGGTCTTTCAACCACTTGGAGTCTATTTTTGTGTTTGGTGTGAGGAAATGGTCCAGTTTCATTCTTTTGCATATAGCTGTCCAATTTTCCCAACACCATTTGTTGAAGAGACCGTCTTTTATCCAATGGACATTCTTTCCTGTTTTGTCAAAGATTAGTTGACCATAGAATTGAGGGTCAATTTCTGGGCTCTCTATTCTATTCCATTGATCTATATGTCTGTTTTCGTGCCAGTACCATACTGTCTTGATGATGACAGCTTTGTAATAGAGCTGGAAGTCCGGAATTGTGATGCCACAGCGTTGCTTTTCTTTTTCAACATTCCTCTGGCTATTCGGGGTCTCTTCTTGTTCCATACAAATTTTAGGAGTATTTGTACCATTTCTTTGAAAAAAGTGGATGGTATTTTTGTGGGGATTGCATTGAATGTGTAGATTACTCTAGATAGCATTGAAATCTTCACAATGTTTGTTCTTTCAATCCATGAGCATGGAACATTTTTCCATTACTTTGTGTCTTCCTCAATTTCTCTCATGAGTATTTTATAGTTTTCTGAGTACAGATCCTTTCCCCCTTGGTTAGATTTATTCCTATGTATCTTATGGTTTTAGGTGCAATTGTAAATGGGATCGACTCCTTAATTTCTCTCTCTTCTGTCTTGTTGTTGGTGTATAGGAATGCCACTGATTTCTGTGCATTGATTTTATATCCTGCTACTTTATTGAATTCCTGTATGAGTTCTAGCAGTTTTGGGGTGGAGTCTTTTGGGTTTTCCACATAAAGTATCATATCATCTGCAAAGAGTGAGAGTTTGACTTCCTCTTTGCCGATTTGGATGCCTTTGATTTCCTTTTGTTGTCTGATTGCTGTGGCTAGGACTTCTAATACTATGTTGAATACCAGTGGTGATAGTGGACAACCCTGCCGCGTTCCTGACCTTAGGGGGAAAACTCTCAGCTTTTCCCCATAATCGCTGTAGGTTTTTCATAGATGGCTTTTATGATATTGAGCTATGTACCCTCTATCCCTATACTCTGAAGTGTTTTGATCAAGAAAGGATGCTGTACTTTGTCAAATGCTTTTTCGGCATCTATTGAGAGGATCATATGATTCTTGTTCTTTCTTTTGTTAATATAGTGTATCACATTGATTGATTTGTGAATGTTGAACCAACCTTGCAGGCCAGGGATAAATCCCACTTGGTCATGGTGAATAAGCCTTTTAATGTACTGTTGGATCCTATTGGCTAGTATTTTGGTGAGAAGTTTTGCATCCATGTTCATCAAGGATATTTGTCTGTAATTCTCTTTTTGATGGGGTCTTTGTCTGATTTTGGGATCAAGGTAATGGTGGCCTCATAAAATTGGTTTGGAAGTTTTCCTTCCATTTCTATATTTTCGAACAGTTTCAGGAGAATAGGTATTAATTCTTCTTTAAATGTTTGGTAGAACTGCCCTGGGAAGCCATCTGGCCCTGGGCTTTTGATTGTTGGGAGATTTTTTATGACTGCTTCAATTTCCTTAGTGGTTATAGATCTGTTTAGGTTTTCTATTTCTTCCTGGTTCTTTTTTGGTAGTTGATACATCTCTAGGAATGCACCCATTTCTTCCAGCTTATCTAATTTGCTGGCATAGAGTTGCTCATAATATATTCTTATAATTGTTTGTATATCTTCAGTGTTGGTTGTGATCTCTCCTCTATCATTCATGATTTTGTTGATTTGGGTCCTTTCTCTCTCTTTTTTTTTTTTTTTGATAAGCCTGGCCAGAGGTTTATCAAACGTTTTAATTCTTTCAAAGAACCAGCTCCTAGTTTCGTTGATCTGTTCTACTGTTCTTTTGATTTCTAGTTCATTGATTTCTGCTCTGATCTTTATTATTTCTCTTCTCCTGCTGGGTTTAGGCTTTATTTGCTGATTTTTCTGTAGCTCCTTTAGGTGTAGGGTTAGGTTGTGTGTTTGAGACCTTTCTTGTTTCTGGAGAAAGGCTTGTATTGCTATATACTTTCCTCTCAGGACTCTCTTTGCTGTATCCCAAAGATTTTGAACAGTTGTGTTTTCATTTTCATTGGTTTCCATGAATTTTTTAATTCTTCTTTAATTTCCTGGTTGACCGATTCTTTCTTTAGTAGGATGCGCTTTAGCCTCCATTATTTGAGTTCTTTCCAGCTTTCCTCTTGTGATTGAGTTCTAGTTTCAAAGCATTGTGGTCTGAAAATATGCAGGGAATGATCCCAATCTCTTGGTACCAGTTGAGACCTGATTTGTGACCTAGGATGTGATCAATTCTGGAGAATGTTCCATGGGCACTAGAGAAGAATGTGTATTCTGTTGCTTTGGGATGGAATGTTCTGAATATGTCTGTGAAGTCCATTTGGTCCAGTGTGTCATTTAAAGTCTTTATTTCCTTGTTGACCTTTTGCTTAGATGGTCTGTCCATTTCAGTGAGGGGGGTGTTAGAGTCCCCCACTATTATTGTATTGTTGTCAATGTGTTTCTTTGCTTTTGTTATTAATTGGCTTATATAATTGGCTGCTCCCATGTTTGGGGCATAGATATTTACAATTGTTAGATCTTCTTGTTGCATAGACCCTTTATGTAGGATATAGTCTCCTTCCTCATCTCTTATTACAGCCTTTGTTTTAAAATCTAAATTGTCTGATATAAGGATTGCCACCCCAGCTTTCTTTTGGTGTCCATGAGCATGGTAAATGGTTTTCCACCCCCTCACTTTCAATCTGGGGGTGTCTTTGGGTCTAAAATGAGTCTCTTGCAGACAGCATATTGATGGGTCTTGTTTTTTAATCCAATCTGATAGCCTGTGTCTTTTGATTGGAGCGTTTAGCCCATTTACATTCAAGGTAACTATTGAAAGATAGGAATTTAGTGCCATTGTACTGGCTGTAAGGTGACTGTTACTGTATATTGTCTGTATTCCTTTCTGGTGTATGCTGCTTTTAGGCTCTCTCTTTGCTTAGAGGACCCCTTTCAATATTTCTTGGAGGGCTGGTTTCGTGTTTGCAAATTCCTTTAATTTTTTTTGCCCTGGAAGCTTCTTATCTCTCCTTCAATTTTCAATGACAGCCTAGCTGGATATAGTATTCTTGGCTGTGTATTTTTCTCGTTTAGTGCTCTGAAGATATCATGCCAGTCCTTTTTTGCCTGCCAGGTCTCTGTGGATAGGTCTGCTGCCAATCTAATGTTTCTACCATTATAGGTTACATATCTCTTCTCCCGAGCTCCTTTCAAGATTTTCTCTTTGTCTCTGAGACTTGTAAGTTTTACTATTAGATGTCGGGGTGTTGACCTATTTTTATTGATTTTGAGAGGGGTTCTCTGCGCTTCCTGGATTTTGATGCCTGTCTCCTTCCCCACATTAGGAAGTTCTCTGCTATAATTTGCTCCAATATGCCTTCTGCCCCTCTCTCTTTCTTCTTCTTCTGGGATCCCAATTATTCTAATGTTGTTTCGTCTTATGGTATCACTTATCTCTCGAATTCTGACCTCTTGATCCAGTAGTTGTTTACCTCTCTTTTTCTCAGCCTCTTTATTTTCCATCATTTGGTCTTCTATATCGCTGATTCTCTCTTCTGCCTCATTTATCCTAGCAGTTAGTGCCCCCATTTTTTATTGCACTTCATTAATAGCCTCTTTGATTTCGATTTGGTTAGATTTTAGTTCTTTTATTTCTCCTGGAAGTGTTTCTCTAATAACTTCCATGCTTTTTTCAAGCCCACCTAGTATCTTTAAAATCATGATTTTGAACTCTAGGTCTGACATCGCACTAATGTCAGTATTGAGTAAGTCCCTGGCAGATGGTACTACCTCTTGTTCTTTTTGCTGAGGTGATTTTTTTCATCTGGTCATTTTGTCCAGAGGAGAATAGATGAATGAGAGAACAAAAGGCTAACAGGTTAACAATGTCCCCAGCAAATATACTCTAAACAAATCAAAAAAGACCTGAAACAAGGGGAAAAGAAAGGGAAAGAAAGAAAAAAGAAAGAGAAAAAAAAAAGATCAAAACAAAAGAAAAACAGAATATGATCAAATATGATCAGGCTAGTGCATAAATCAGAGCCACACACAAGATTTTGGGTGTATTTTGGTCTGTCAGAACAAAGTGCCTCCTAAAATTTTAAAGAAAGACTTATATATGTACAAAATAAGGGTTGATACAATGAAGGGATGGAAGATGACTGTAAAAATGAAAATTATAAAAGATTTTATAAAAGGAATTGATAAGAAGTTGTTTGAAAAAAGAAAGAAGAATTTAAAAAAAAAAGGGAGAGAATGTGATCAGGCAGGACATAGAACAAAGACATACACTAGTGATTTAGGGTATATTTTGATCTGTTAGAAGAAACTGTATCTCAAAATTTTAAAGAGAGAACAACTTATATATATATGCCAAAAATAAGGGTATCTACTATGAAGGGATAGAATATGACTCTAAAAATGAAAAAAAAGTTTTTTTTTCAAAAAGGGATTTATAAGATGTTGGTTGAAAAAGGGAAAAAGAAAAATTAAAAAAAAAACAGAAAAAGTTAACTTTGAAAAACTAATGAATCATGGTAAAAAAGCCATGAATTCTATGTGCAGTTTTCCCCTAGCGCTGGACTTCTCCCATTCTCCTTGATCGGTAAACTTGGTTTGGCTTCCTGGCTGCTCGGGCTGATCTTTTGGGGGAGGGGCCTGTTGCCGTGGTTCACAAATGTCTTTGCCGGAGGCGGAATTGCCCAGCCCTTGTCGGTCCGGGCTAAGCAATCTGCTCGGGTTTGCTCTCAGGAGCTTTCGTTCCCTGCAAGTTTTCTGTACAGCTTTGGAGGACCAGAGTGAAAATGGTGGCCTCCCAAACTCCGCCTGGAGGAACTGAGAACTTGGGCCCCTGCTCCTCAGTGTGCCCCCAGAGAAAAGCAGTCACTCCCATCTCCCCGGTCTCCGGCCGCTCTCCGTGCTCACCCGGGCTGTGACCGAGCGTTTCTATCTCTGGCACCCGACCCCGTGTGGAGTCTCCAAACCTAGCACATCCGTCCGGTGCGCTCCCGCGCTGCTCCTCCCGGGGGAGGAAGGGGAGTCTCCCCGGATCTGCCGCTTGTTGGGTCCCTGCTGGGGGAGCAGTGGCCTATGTCGCGGATCACAGTTTATGGCCACCCCGAGCTGAGAGCCCGCACCTCGGCTCTGTCTCCGCAGCTGGCTTCCCTGCTCTGATACCTGGGAGCTCTGCTGCACTCAGGCACCCCCGGTCTTTCTGTGACCCCGAGGATCCTGAGACCACACTGTCCCATGAGGGTTCCACCCCCCGCTTAGCCACTGGAGCGATGTCCCTCAGGGGAGCCAACTTCTAAAAGGTCCGATTTTGTGCTCCGCGGCTCTATCACTTGCCAGAAGCGGCGGACGGAGGCCCCCTCCCCCGCCGTCTATCCTCCCGAATATCGCCTCGGATTCACTTCTCCGCACGTCCTACCTTCTAGTAAGTGGTCGCTTTTCTGTTCAGAGAGTTGTTGCTATTCTTCTCTTCGATCTCCTGTTAAGTTCGTAGGTGTTCAGAATGGTTTGATCCCTATTCAGCTGAATTCCTGAGACCAGATGAAATCCCGGTCTCCTACTCCTCCGCCATCTTGCTCCGCCCCTGGCCTATCAGACTTTCTGAATGAATGCTTTCATGCCATCCAACAGAAGACGCCTTCCTGATATCATTAAGATATTTGCATGGGGACCCATTAAAAATACAACCAATAAGGCAAAGATCAAATACTTCTCAAGAATATTAAAGTGCTTTATAATACTGACTCAGAAATCCCCTTTATAGGTATCTAACTTTGGGAAATAATCTGAGATGTGGAGCTCAGATATCTGCACCAAGATTCTCAAGGTAGCTTTACAAATTAAAACTGGAAGCATCCTAGTTGCCCAACAATAGAGAATTTCTTGCCGCATGTATATAATAGAAACCTTCAAATGTGATGTTTCCAAAGAAAAACATGGAAAAATACTATATAAAGTTAAGTGGGAAAAAAGCAGCACTTAAAAATATACACAATCTCACCAAGTTAGTATGTATGAAATGTGTGAAAGTGCTTTGTAAACTGCAAAGCCTCCTGCTCGTGTCAAAAATAGTTCTGGCCATGACATGGCAGTCAGAGGTCGGCTGGATGTCTATGAAAAGTGAGTGCTCATGAAAAGAAAGCCCCAGAGGTCACAGAAGAACTGCATGCCCATTTGTGCCCACCCATCCAGTTTCTTTGTGGGTCCAGGTGCCTTCTGAAAAGAGACCAAGTAAAGAACACACTCTAGAAAATGCAAGAGGGGATGGACCCTACTCTCAGTGGACCTGAGAGTGACTAAGAGTGACTAATTTGGCCATGGACCACATTAGTGAGGATTATTAAGAGCAGCCCAGGGAGCAAGATGGCAGAGGAGTAGGAGAACTGAATTTTGTCTGGTCTCAGGAATTCTGCTGAATAGGGATCAAACCATTCTGAACACCTACAAACTCAACAGGAGACCAAAGAAGAGAGTAGCAACAACTCTCTGAACAGAAAAGCGACCACTTACTGGAAGGTAGGACTTGCGGAAAAGTGAATCCGAGGCGATACTCGGGAGGATAGACGGCGGGGGAGGGGGCCTCCGCCAGCCGCTTCTGGCAAGTGATAGAGCCGCGGAGCACAGAATCGGAACTTTTAGAAGTCGGCTCCGCTGAGGGACGTCTCTCCAGTGGCTGAGCGGGGGGTGGAACCCTCGCGGGACAGAGTGGTCTCAGGACCCTTGGGGTCACAGAAAGACCGGGGATGCCTGAGTGCGGCAGAGCTCCCAGGGATCGGAGCGGGGAAGCCGGCTGCAGAGACGGAGCCGAGGCGCGGGCTCTCAGCTTGGGGTGGCCATAAACTGTGATCCGCGGCCCAGTCGGGTCACTGCTCCTCCAGCAGGGACCCAACAAGCGGCAGAGCCGGGGAGACTCCCCTTCCTCCCCTGGGAGGAGCGGCGCAAGAGCACCCCGGAGGGATGTGCTAGGTTTGGAGACTCCACACGGGGTCGGGTGCAAGAGATAGAAACGCTCGGTCACAGGCCGGGTGAGCACGCAGTGCGGCCGGAGACCGGGGACACGGGAGTGACTGCTTTTCTCTGGGGGCGCACTGAGGAGCAGGGCCCCGAGTTCTCAGCTCCTCTGAGTGGAGATTGGGAGGCCACCATTTTCACCCTTGTCCTCCAAAGCTGTACCAGAGCTTGCAGGGAACAAAACCTCCTGAGAGCAAACCCAAGAGGCTTGCTTAGCCCGGACCCGACAAGGGTGGGGCAATTCTGCCTCCGGCAAAGACATTTGGGAACCACGGCAACAGGCCCCTCCCCCAGAAGATCAGCACGGACAGCCAGCAAGCCAAGACCAAGTTTATCGATCAAGGAGAACGGGAGAACTCCAGCGCTAGGGGAATACTGCACATAGAATTCATGGCTTTTTTTTACCATGATTCATTGGTTTTTCAAAGTTAATTTTTTTAAACTTTTTTTTGAATTTTTCTTTTTCCCTTTTTCAAACAACATCTTATCAATCCCATTGTTTAAAAGAACAATTTTTATTTTTCATTTTTAGAGTCATATTTTATCTCTTCATAGTAGTTACCCTTATTTTTGGCATATATATATAAGTTGTTCTCTCTTTAAAATTTTGAGATACAGTTTCTTCTAACATATCAAAAATATACCCTAAATCACTAGTGTATGGCTTTGTTCTACTCTCCTGCCTGATCACATTCTCTCCCTTTTTTTTTCTTTTTCTTTTTCTCTTTTAATTTTCTTCTTTCTTTTTTCAAGCAACTTATTATCGTATCAATTCCTTTTAAAAATGTTTTATAATTTTCATCTTTACAGTCATTTTTCATCGCTTCATTGTATCAACATTATTTTGT
Organism: Eumetopias jubatus; assembly: GCF_037043125.1. NCBI lineage: Eukaryota > Metazoa > Chordata > Mammalia > Carnivora > Otariidae > Eumetopias > Eumetopias jubatus. The sequence goes on from NW_028274810.1 coordinate 115,104,968, forward strand.
ACATATATAAGTCTTTCTTCCTTTAAAATTTTAGGAGGCACTTTTTTCTAAAGACCAAAATACGCCCAAAATCTAGTGTGTGGCACTGATCTATACACTAGCCTGATCATATTTTTTTAATAATTTTTTATTGTTATGTTAATCACCATATATTATATCATTAGTTTTTGATGTAGTGTTCCATGATTCATTGTTTGTGCATAACAGCCAGTGCTCCACGCAGAATGTGCCCTCTTTAATACCCATCACCAGGATAACACATCACCCCACCCCCTCCCCTCTAGAACCCTCTATTTTTCAAAGTCCACCCTCTCTCATGGTTCGTCTCCCCCTCTGACTTACTCCCCTTCATTCTTCCCCTCCGGCTATCTTCTTCTTCTTTTTTTTCATAAAATATATTACATTATTTGTTTCAAAAGTACAGATCCGTGATTCAACAGTCTTGTACAAATCACAGAGCTCACCATAGCACATACCCTCCCCAATGTCTATCACCCAGCCACCCCATCCCTCCCAGCCCTCACTGCTCCAACAACCCTCAGTTTGTTTCCTGAGATTAAGAATTCCTCATATCAGTGAGGTCATATGATACATGTCTTTCTCTGATTGACTTATTTCACTCAGCATAACACCCTCCACTTCCATCCACGTCGTTGCAAATGGCAAGATCTCATTCCTTTTGATGGATACATAATATTCCATTGTATATATATATACTTTATCCATTCATCTGTCCATGGACATCTTGCTCTTTCCACAGTTTGGCTATTGTGGACATTGCTGCTATAAATATTGAGGTGCACATACCCCTTCGGATCCCTACATTTGTATCTTTGGGGTAAATACCCAGTAGTGCAAATCCTGGATCGTAAGGTAGCTCTATTTTCAACTGTTTGAGGAACCTCCATACTGTTTTCCAGAGTGGTTGCACCAGCTTTCATTCCCACCATCAGTGTAGGAGGGTTCCCCTTTCTCCACATCCCCGCCAACATCTGTCATTCCCTGACTTGTTCATTTTAGCCATTCTGACGGGTGTGAGGTGGTATCTCATTGAGGTTTTGATTTGGATTTCCCTGATGCCGAGCGAGGTTGAGCACTTTTTCATATGCCTGTTGGCCATTTGGAGGTCTTCTTTGGATAAATGTCTGTTCATGTCTTCTGCCCATTTCTTGATTGGATTATTTGTTCTTTGGGTGTTGAGTTCGATAAGTTCTTTAGAGATTTTGGATACTAGCCCTTTATCTGATATGTCATTTGCAAATATTTTCTCCCATTCTGTCGGTTGTCTTTTAGTCTTGTGGACTATTTCTTTTGTGTGCAAAAGCTTTTATCTTGATGACATCCCAATAGTTCATTTTTGCCCTGGCTTCCCTTGCCCTTGGTGAAGTTTCTAGGAAGAATTTGCTGCAGCTGAGGTCAAAGACGTTGCTGCCTGTGTTCTCCTTTAGGATTTTGATGGACTCCTGTCTCACGTTTAGGTCTTTCAACCACATGGAGTCTATTTTTGTGTGTGGTGTAAGGAAATGGTCTAGTTTCATTCTGCATGTGGCTGTCCAATTTTCCCAACACCATTTGTTGAAGACACTTTTTTCCATTGGACATTCTTTCCTGCTTTGTCGAAGATTAGTTGACCATAGAGTTGAGGGTCCATTTCTGGGCTCTCTATTCTATTCCATTGATCGATGTGTCTGTTTTTATGCTATTATGATACTGTCTTGATGATGACAGCTTTGTAATAGAGCTGGAAGTCCGGAATTGTGATGCCGCCAGCTTTGCTTTTCTATTTCAAGATTCCTCTGGCTATTCGGGGTCTCTTCTGGTTCCATAAATATTTTAGGATTATTTGTTCCATTTCTTTGAAAAGGGTGGAAGGAATTTTGACGGGGATTGCATTGAATGTATGGATTGCTCTAGGTAGCATTAACATCTTCACAATATTTGTTCTTCCAATCCATGCGCATGGAACGTTTTTCCATTTCTTTGTGTCTTCTTCAATTTCTTTCATGAGTATTTTATAGTTTTCTGAGTAAAGATCCTTTGACTCTTTGGTTAGATTTATTCCTAGGTATCTTATGGTTTTGGGTGCATTGTAAATGGGATCGACTCCTTGATTTGTCTCTCTTCTGTCTTGTTGTTGGTGTATAGGAATGCCAGTGATTTCTGTGCATTGATTTTATATCCTGCTACTTTACTGAATTCTTGTATGAGTTCTAGCAGTTTCGGGGTGGACTCCTTTGGGTTTTCCACATACAGTATCACATCATCTGCAAAGAGTGAGAGTTTGACTTCCTCTTTGCCGATTTGGATGCCTTTGATTTCTTTTGGATGTCTGATTGCTGTGGCTAGGACTTCTAATACTATGTTGAATAGCAGTGGTGAGAGTGGACATCCCTGCCACGTTCCTGACCTTAGGGGAAAAGCTCTCAGCTTTTCCACATTGAGAATGATATTCGCTGTAGGTTTTTCATAGATGGCTTTTATGATATTGAGCTATGTACCCTCTATCCCTATACTCTGAAGAGTTTTGACCAAGAAAGGATGCTGTACTTTGTCAAATGCTTTTTCTGCATCTATTGAGAGGATCATATGATTCTTGTTCTTTCTTTTGTTAATGTATTGTATCACGTTGATTGATTTCAGGATGTTGAACCAGCCTTGCAGCCCAGGGATAAATCCCACTTGGTCATGGTGAATAATCCTTTTAATGTACTGTTGGATCCTATTGGCTAGTATTTTGGTGAGAATTTTTGCATCCATGTTCATCAAGGATATTGGTCGTTAATTCTCCTTTTTGATGGGGTCTTTGTCTGATTCTGGGATCAAGGCAATGGTGGCCTCATAAAATGAATTTGGAAGTTTTCCTTCCATTTCTACTTTTTGGAACAGTTTCAGGAGAATAGGTATTAATTCTTCTTTAAATGTCTGATAGAATTCCCCTGGGAACCACCTGGCCCTGGGCTTTTGTTTCTTCGGAGATTTTTGATGACTGCCTTAATTTCCTTAGTGGTTATAGGTTTGTTCAGGTTTTCTATTTCTTCCTGGTTCAATTTTGGTAGTTGATACATCTCTAGGAATGCCCTCATTTTGTCCACATTATCTTATTTGCTGGCATAGGGTTGCTCATAATATGTTCTTATAATTGTTTCTATTTCTTTGGTGTTGGTTGTGATCTCTCATCTTTCATTCATGATTTTGTTGATTTGGGTCATTTCTCTTTTCTTTTGGATAAGTCTGGCCAGGGGTTTATGAATCTTGTTAATTCTTTCAAAGAATCAGCTGCTAGTTTCGTTGATTTGTTCTACTGTTCTTTTGGTTTCTAGTTCATTGATTTCTGCTCTGATCTTTATTATTTCTCTTCTCCTGCTGAGTTTAGGCTTTATTTGCTGTTCTTTCTCCAGCTCCTTTAGGTGTAGGGTTAGATTGTGTATTTGAGACCTTTCTTGTTTCTTGAGAAAGGCTTGTATTACTATATACTTTCCTCTCAGGACTGCCTTTGATGTATCCCAAAGATTTTGGACAGCTGTGTTTTCATTTTCATTGGTTTCCATGAATTTTTTTAATTCTTCTTTAATTTCCTGGCTGACGCATTCATTCTTTACTAGGATGCTCTTTAGCCTCCATGTATTTGAGTTCTTTCCGACTTTCCTCTTGGGATTGAGTTCTAGTTTCAAAGCATTGTGGTCTGAAAATATGCAGGGAATGATCCCAATCTTTTGGTACCGGTTGAGACCTGATTTGTGACCTAGGATGTGATCAATTCTGGAGAATGTTCCATGGGCACTAGAGAAGAATGTGTATTCCGTTGCTTTGGGATGGAATGTTCTGAATATGTCTGTGAAGTCCATTTGGTCCAGTGTGTCATTTAAAGTTGTATATCCTTGTTGATCTTTTGCTTAGATGATCTGTCCATTTCAGTCAGGGGGGTGTTAAAGTCCCCCACTATTATTGTATTGTCAATGTGTTTCTTTGCTTTTGTTATTATTTGCCTTATATAATTGGCTGCTCCCATGTTTGGGGCATAGATATTTACAATTGTTAGATCTTCTTGTTGGATAGACCCTTTAAGTAGGATATAGTGTCCTTCCTCATCTCTTATTACAGTCTTTGTTTTAAAATCTAGTTTGTCTGATATAAGGATTGCCACCCCAGCTTTCTTTTGATGTCCATTAGCATGGTAAATGGTTTTCCACCCCCTCACTTTCAATCTGGGGGTGTCTTTGGGTCTAAAATGAGTCTCTTGCAGACAGCATATGGATGGGTCTTGTTTTTTAATCCAATCTGATAGCCTGTGTCTTTTGATTGGGGCATTAAGCCCATTTACATTCAGGGTAACTATTGAAAGGTATGAATTTAGTGCCATTGTATTGCCTGTAAGGTGACTGTTACTGTATGTTGTCTGTGTTCCTTTCTGATCTTTGCTGCTTTTACGTTCTCTCTTTGCTTAGAGGACCCCTTTCAATATTTCTTGGAGGGCTGGTTTCGTGTTTGCAAGTTCCTTTAGTTTTTGTTTGTTCTGGAAGCTTTTTATCTCTCCTTCTATTTTCAATGACAGCCTAGCTGGATATAGTATTCTTGGCTGCATATTTTTCTCGTTTAGTGCTCTGAAGATATCATGCCCGTCCTTTCTGGCCTGCCAGGTCTCTGTGGATAGGTCTGTTGCCAATCTAATATTCTACCATTGTAGGTTACATATCTATTCTCCCGAGCTGCTTTCAGGATTTTCTCTTTGTCTCTGAGACTCGTAAGTTTTACTATTAGATATCGGGGTGTTGACCTATTTTTATTGATTTTGAGAGGGATTCTCTGTGCCTCCTGGATTTTGATGCCTGTTTCCTTCCTCACATTAGGGAAGTTCTCTGCTATTATTTGCTCCAATATACCTTCTGCCCCTCTCTCTCTTTCTTCTTCTTCTGGGATCCCAATTATTCTAATGTTGTTTCGTCTTATCGAATCACTTATCTCTCGAATTCTGCCTTCGTGGTCCTGTAGTTGTTTCTCCCTCTTTTTCTCAGCCTCTTTACTTTCCATCATTTGGTCTTCTATATCACTGATTCTCTCTTCTGCCTCATTTATCCTAGCAGTTAGTGCCCCCATTTTTGATTGCACCTCATCAATAGCCTTTTTGATTTCGACTTGGTTAGATTTTAGTTCTTTTATTTCTCCAGAAAGGGTTTCTCTAATAACTTCCACGTTTTTTTCAAGCCCAGCTAGTATCTTTAAAGTCATGATTCTGAACTCTAGGTCTGACATCGTATTAATGTCCGTATTGAGTAGGTCCCTGGCTGACGGTACTACCTCTTTTTCTTTTTGCTGAGGTGATTTTTTCCATCTTGTCATTTTGTCCAGAGGAGAATAGATGAATGAGAGAACAAAATGCTAACAGGTTTACAACGTACCTAGCAAATATACTGTATACAAATCTGAAAAGACCTGAAACCAGGGGAAAAGAAAGGGAAGGAAAGAAAAAAGAAATAGAGAAAGAAAAAAAAAAAGAAAGAAAAAAAGGTAAAAACAAAAACAGAACAACACAAAAAAAGCAGAATGTGATCAAATATGATCAGGCTAGTGCATAGATCAGTGCCACACACTAGATTTTGGGCGTATTTTGGTCTGTTAGAAAAAAGTGCCTCCTAAAATTTTAAAGGAAGAAAGACATATATGTACAAAATAAGGGTTGATACAATGAAGGGATGGAAGATGACTGTAAAGATGAAAATTATAATAGATTTTATAAAAGGACTTGATAAGATAAGAAGTTGATTGAGAAAAGAAAGAAGATTTAAAAAAAAAAGAAAGAAAAAAGGGAGAGAATGTGATCAGGCAGGAGACTAGAACAGAGCCATACACTAGTGATTTAGGGTATATTTTTATCTGTTAGAAGAAACTGTATCTCAAAATTTTAAAGAGAGAACAACTTATATATATATGCCAAAAATAAGGCTAACTACTATGAAGGGATAAAATATGACTCTAAAAATGAAAAATAAAAAATGTTTTTTTTTTAAAGGGATTGATAAGATGTTGGTTGAAAAAGGGAAAAAGAAAAAGAAAAAAAAAACAGTTAACAAAAATTAACTTTAATGAACTAATGAATCATGGTAAAAAAAAAAGCCATGAATTCTATGTGCAGTATTCCCCTAGCCCTGGAGATCTCCCGTTCTCCTTGATCGGTAAACTTGGTCTTGGCTTGCTGGCTGTTCGTGCTGATCTTCTGGGGGAGGGGCCTGTTGCTGTGGTTTCCAAATGTCTTTGCCGGAGGCTGAATTGCCCCGCCCTTGTCGGTCCGGGCTAAGCAAGCTGCTCGGGTTTGATCTCAGGAGATTTTGTTCCCTGCAAGCTCTCCGTACAGCCTTGGAGGACCAGGGCAAAATGGTGGCCTCCCAATCTCTGCCCGGAGGAGCTGAGAACTCGGGGCACCGCTCCTCAGTGCGCCCCCAGAGAAAAGCAGTCACTCCCTTGTCCCTGGTCTCCGGCAGCACTCCGTGCTCACCCAGCCTGTGACCGAGCGTTTGTATCTGTGGCACCCGACCCCGTGTGTAGTCCCCAAACCCAGCAGATCCCTGCGGTGCGTTCCCGCGCCGCTCCTCCCCGGGAAGGAAGGGGAGTCTCCCCGGATCTGCTGCCTGTTGGGTCCCTGCTGCAGGAGCAGTGGCCCGACTGGGCCGCGGATCATAGTTTATGGCAACCGCAAGCTGAGAGCCCGCGCCTCAGCTCTGTCTCTGCAGCCGGCTTCCCCGCTCCGATACCTGGGAGCTCTGGAGCACTCAGGCTCCCCCGGTCTTTGTGTGACCCCACGGGTCCTGAGACCCCACTGTCCCGCGAGGGTTCTACCCCTGCTTAGCCACTGGAGCGACGTCCCTCAGCGGAGCCGACTTCTAAAAGGTCCGATTTTGTGCTCCGCAGCTCTATCACTTGCCAGAAGCGGCCGGCGGAGGCCCCTCCCCCGCCGTCTATCCTCCCGAATATCGCCTCGGATTCACTTCTCCACACGTCCTACCTTCCAGAAAGTGGTCGCTTCTCTGTTCAGACAGTTGTTGCTACTCTCCTCTTTGATCTCCTGTTGAGTTCGTAGGTGTTCAGAATGGTTTGATCCCTATTCAGCTGAATTCCTGAGACCAGACGAAATCTAGGTCTCCTACTCCTCCGCCATCTTGCTCCGCCCCAAAAATGTTTTTTTAAAAAAGGGATTGATAAGATGTTTTTTGAAAAAGGGAAAAAGAAAAATTTTAAAAAAAGTTAAAAAATTAACTTTGAAAAACTAATGAATAATGGTAAAAAAGCCATGAATTCAATGTGTAGTATTACCCTAGCTCTGGCTTCTCCCGTTCTCCTTGATCGGTAAACTTGGTCTTGGCCTGCTGGCTCCTCACGCTGATCTTCTAGGGGAGGGGCCTGTTGCTGTGGTTCCCAAATGTCTTTGCCGGAGGCAGAATTGCCCCGCCCTTGTGAGTCAGGGCTAAGTAAGCTGCTCCGGTTTGCTCTCAGGAGCTTTTGTTCCCTGCAAGCTCATGGTACAGCTTTGGAGGACCAGGGCAAAAATGGTGGCCTCCCACTCTCTGCCCGGAGGAGCTGAGAACTCGGGGCCCCGTTGCTCAGTGTGCCCCCGGAGAAAAGCAGTCACTTCCGTCTCCCCGGGCTCCGGCCACACTCCGTGCTCACCCGGCCTGTGACCGAGCGTTTGTATCTCTAGCACCCGACCCCGTGTGGAGTCTCCAAAGCCAGCAGATCCCTGCAGTGCGCTCCCGCGCTGTGCCTCCCAGGGGAGGAAGGGGAGTCTCCCCGGATCTGCCACTTGTTGGGTCCCTGCTGGAGGAGCAGTGGCCCGACCGGGCCACGGATCAAAGTTTATGGCAACCCCGAGTTGAGAGCCCATGCCTCGGGTCTGACTCTGGCGCTGGCTTCCCTGCTCTGATACCTGGGAGCTCTGCCACATTCAGGCACCCCCGGTCTTTCCCCAAGGGTTCTGAGACCACACAGGGTTCCACCCCTCACTTAGCCACTTGAGCGACGTCCCTCAGCAGAGCCGACTTCTAAAAGTTCTGATTTTGTGCTCCATGGCTCTCGCACTTGCCAGAAGTGGCCGACCGAGGCCCCCTTCCTCGACTTCTATCCTCCCGAATATTGCCTCAGATTCACTTCTCCGCACATCCTACCTTCCAGAAAGTGGTCGCTTTTCTGTTCAGAGTGTTGTTACTATTCTTATCTTCGATTTCCTGTTGAGTTCGTAGGTGTTCAGAATGGTTTGATCCCTATTCAGTTGAATCCCTGAGACCAGACGAAATCCAGGTCTCCTACTCCTCCGCCATCCTGCTCTGTGCCCTAGCCTGATCATATTTGATCATATTCTGTTTTTTTAGTATTGTTCTCTTTTTGTATTTATCTTTTTCTTTTTGTTTTTTTTTGTTCTTTTCTCTTTCTTTCCCTTTCTTTTCCCCTGGTTTCAGGTCTTTTCTGATTTGTATAGAGTATATTTGCTGGGGACGTTGTTAACCTGTTAGCATTTTGTTCTCTCATTCATCTGTTCTCCTCTGAACAAAATGACAAGACGAAAAAAATCACCTCAGCAAAAAGAACAAGAGATAGTACCGTCAACCAGGGACCTACTCAATACGGACATTCGTAAGATCTTGGACCTAGAGTTCAGAATCATGACTTCAAAGATACTAGCTGGGCTTGAAAGCATGGAAGTTATTAGAGAAACCCTTCCTGGAGAAATAAAAGAACTAAAAAGTCTATTAATGACGTGCAATCAAAAATGGGGGCACTAACTGCTAGGATAAATGAGCAGAAGAGAGAATCAGCGATATAGAAGACCAAATGATGGAAAATAAAGAGGCGGAAAAAAGAGAGAGAAACAACTACAGGATCAAGAGAGCAGAATTCGAGAGATAACGATACCATAAGATGAAACAACATTAGAATAATTAGGATCCCAGAAGAAGAAAGAGAGAGAGGGGCAGAAGGTATATTGGAGCAAATTATAGCAGAGAACTTCCCTCATGTGGGGAAGGAAACAGGCATCAAAATCCAGGAGGTACAGAGAATCCCTCTCAAAATCAATAAAAATAGGTCAACACCCCGACATCTAATAGTAAAACTTACGAGTCTCAGATACAAAGAGAAAATCCTGAAAGCAGCTCGGGAGAAGAGATATGTAACCTACAATGGTAGAAATATTAGATTGGCAGCAGACCTATCCACAGAGACCTGGCAGGCCAGAAAGGACTGGCATGATATCTTCAGAGCACTACACGAGAAAAATATGCAGCCAAGAATACTATATCCAGCTAGGCTGTCATTGAAAATTGAAGGAGAGATAAAAATCTTCCAGGACAAACAAAAACTAAAGGAATTTGCAAACACGAAACCAGCCCTCCAGGAAATATTGAAAGGGGTCATTTAAGCAAAGAGAGAGCCTAAAAGCAGCATAGATCAGAAAAGAACACAGACAATATACAGTAACAGTCACCTTACAGCCAGTACAATGGCACTAAATTCATACCTTTCAATAGTTACCCTGAATGTAAATGGGCTAAATGCCCCAATCAAAAGACACAGGCTATCAGATTGGATTAAAAAACAAGACCCATCCATATGCTGTCTGCAAGAGACTCATTTTAGACCCAAAGACACCCCCAGATTGAAAGTGAGGGGGTGGAAAACCATTTACCATGCTCATGGACACCAAAAGAAAGCTGGGGTGGCAATCCTTATATCAGACAAACTAGATTTTAAAATAAAGACTGTAATAAGAGATGAGGAAGGACACTATATCCTACTTAAAGGGTCTATCCAACAAGAAGATCTAACAATTATAAATATCTATGCCCCGAACATGGGAGCAGCCAATTATATAAGGCAATTAATAACAAAAGCGAAGAAACACATTGACAACAATACAATAATAGTGGGGGACTTTAACACCCCCCTGACTGAAATGGACAGATCATCTAAGCAAAAGATCAACAAGGAAATAAAGACTTTAAATGACACACTGGACCAAATGGACTTCACAGACATATTCAGGACATTCCATCCCAAAGCAACAGAATACACATTCTTCTCTAGTGCCCATGGAACATTCTCCAGAATTGATCACATCCTAGGTCACAAATCAGGTCTCAACTGGTACCAAAAGATTGGGATCATTCCCTGCATATTTTCAGGCCACAATGCTTTGAAACTAGAACTCAATCACAAGAGGAAAGTCGGAAAGATATCAAATACATGGAGGCTAAATAGCATCCTACTAAAGAATGAATCGGTCAACCAGGAAATTAAAGAAGAATTAAAAAAATTCATGGAAACCAATGAAAATGAAAACACAACTGTTCAAATATTTGGGATACAGCAAAGGCAGTCCTGAGAGGAAAGTATATAGCAATACAAGCCTTTCTCAAGAAACAAGAAAGGTCTCAAATACACAACCTAACCCTACACCTAATGGAGCTGGAGAAAGAACAGCAAATAAAGCCTAAACCCAGCAGGAGAAGAGAAATAATAAAGATCAGAGCAGAAATCAACGAAATAGAAACCAAAAGAACAGTAGAACAGATCAACGATACTAGGAGTTGGTTCTCTGAAAGAATTAACAAGATTGATAAACCCCTGGCCAGACTTATCCAAAAGAAAAGAGAAAGGACCCAAATCAACAAAATCATGAATGAAAGAGGAGAGATCACAACCAACACCTAAGAAATACAAACAATTATAAGAACATATTATGAGCAACCCGATGCCAGCAAATAAGATAACCTGGACGAAATGGGTGCATTCCTAGAGATGTATCAACTACCAAAATTGAACCAGGAAGAAATAGAAAACCTGAACAGACCTATAACCACTAAGGAAATTGAAGCAGTCATCAAAAATCTCCCAACAATCAAAAGCCCAGGGCCAGATGGTTTCCCCAGGGGAATTCTACCAAACATTTAAAGAAGAATTAATACCTATTCTCCTGAAACTGTTCCAAAAAATAGAAATGGAAGGAAAACTTCCAAATTCATTTTATGAGGCCACCATTACCTTGATCCCAAAACCAGACAAAGACCCCATCAAAAAGAGAATTAAAGACCAATGTCCTTGATGAACATGGATGCAAAACTTCTCACCAAAATACTAGCCAATAGGATCCAACAGTACATTAAAAGCATTATTCACCATGACCAAGTGGAATATATCCCTGGGCTGCAAGGCTGGTCCAACATCTGCAAATCAATCAACGTGATACAATACATTAACAAAAGAAAGAACAAGAATCATATGATCCTCTGAATAGATGCAGAAAAAGCATTTGACAAAGTACAGCATCCTTTCTTGCACAAAATTCTTCAGAGTATAGGGATAGAAGGTACATAGCTCAACATCATAAAAGCCATCTATGAAAAACCTACAGCAAATACCATTCTCAATGCGGAAAAGCTGAGAGCTTTTCCCCTAAGGTCAGGAACGTGGCAGGGATGTCCACTATCACCACTGCTATTCAACATAGTATTAGAAGTCCTAGCCACAGCAATCAGACATCCAAAAGAAATCAAAGGCATCCAAATCGGCAAAGAGGAAGTCAAACTCTCACTCTTTGCAGATGATGTGATACTGTATGTGGAAAACCCAAAGGAGTCCACCCCGAAACTGCTAGAACTCATACAAGAACTCAGTAAAGTAGCAGGATATAAAATCAATGCACAGAAATCACTGGCATTCCTATACACCAACAACAAGACAGAAGAGAGACAAATCAAGGAGTCGATCCCATTCACAATTGCACCCAAAACCATAAGATACCTAGGAATAAATCTAACCAAAGAGTCAAAGGATCTGTACTCAGAAAACTATAAAATATTGATGAAAGAAATTGAAGAAGACACAAAGAAATGGAAAAACGTTCCATGCGCATGGATTGGAAGAACAACCATTGTGAAGATGTCAATGCTACCTAGAGCAATCTACACATTCAATGCAATCCCCATCAAAATACCATCCACCTTTTTCAAAGAAATGGAACAAATAATCCTAAAATTTGTATGGAACCAGAAGAGACCCCGAATAGCCAGAGGAATATTGAAGAAGAAAAGCAAAGCTGGCGGCATCACAATTCCGGACTTCCAGCTCTATTACAAAGCTGTCATCATCAAGACAGTATGGTACTGGCACAAAAACAGACACTTTGATCAATGGAACAGAATAGAGAGCCCAGAAATGGACCCTCAACTCTATGGTCAACTAATCTTCGACAAAGCAGGAAAGAATGTCCAGTGGAAAAAAGGCAGTCTCTTCAACAAATGGTGTTGGGAAAATTGGACAGCCACATGCAGAAGAATGAAACTAGACCATTTCCTTACACCACACACAAAAATAGACTCCAAGTGGTTGAAAGACCTAAACGTGAGACAGGAGTGCATCAAAATCCGAAAGGAGAACACAGGTAGCAACCTCTTCGACCTCAGCTGCAGCAACTTCTTTCTAGAAACATCGCCAAAGGCAAGGGAAGCCAGGGCAAAAATGAAGTATTGGGATGTCATCAAGATAAAAGCTTTTGCACGCAAAAGAAATAGTCCACAAGACCAAAAGACAACCGACAGAATGGGAGAAAATATTTGCAAATGACATATCAGATAAAGGGCTAGTATCCAAAATCTCTAAAGAACTTATCAAACTCAACACCCAAGGAACAAATAATCTAATCAAGAAATGGGCAGAAGACATGAACAGACATTTTTCCAAAGAAGACCTCCAAATGGCCAACAGACACATGAAAAAGTGCTCAACGTCCCTCAGCATCAGGGAAATCCAAATCAAAACCTCAATGAGATACCACCTCACACCCGTCAGAATGGCTAAAATTAACATGTCAGGAAACGACAGATGTTGGCGGGGATGCGGAGAAAGGGGAACCCTCCTACACTGTTGGTGGGAATGCAAGCTGGTGCAACCCCTCTGGAAAACAGTATGGAGGTTCCTCAAACAGTTGAAAATAGAGCTACCTTACGATCCAGGAATTGCACTACTGGGTATTTACCCCAAAGATACAAATGTAGGGATCCGAAGGGGTATGTGCACCCCAATGTTTATAGCAGCAATCTCCACAATAGCCAAACTGGAACGAGCCAAGATGTCCATGGACAGATGAATGGATAAAGAAGAGGTGGTATATATACACAATGGAATATTATGCATCCATCAAAAGGAATGAGATCTTGCCATTTGCAACGACGTGGATGGAAGTGGAGGGTGTTATGCTGAGTGAAATAAGTCAATCAGAGAAAGACATGTATCATATGACCTCACCGATATGAGGAATTCTTAATCTCAGGAAACAAACTGAGGGTTGCTGGAGTGGTGGGTGTTGGGAGAGATTGGGTAGCTGGGTGATAGACATTGGGGAGGGTATGTGCTATGGTGAGTGCTGTGAATTGTGCAAGACTGTTGAATCACAGATCTGTACTTCTGAAACAACTAATGCAACATATGTTAAGAAAAATGAAAAAGAAGAAGATAGCAGGAGGGGAAGAATGAAGGGGAGTAAGTCGGAGGGGGAGACGAACCATGAGAGACGATGGACTCTGAAAACAAACTGAGGGTTCTAGAGGGGAGGAGTATGGGGGGATGGGTTAGCCTGGTGATGGGTATTATAGAGGGCCCATTTTGCGTGTAGAACTGGGTGTTTTGCACAAACAATGAATCATGGAACACTACATCAGGAACTAATGATATAATGTATGGTAATTAACATAACAATAAAAAAATTTTTAAAAAAAGAGCAGCCCATGTGGGAGGGGGCAGCTCTGGAGAATCAGAGGGCATCTCAATAGGAAAGGGAGTTTAGATACAGAGGTGGGAACCAAATTACAGGAAGGAGACACCAGAAAAGGAAGACAAAATATTCCAAAGGCAAAATTGGACTACTTAGAATAAAATATTGTTATTTTATTATAAGAATTATTGCTAATATTATTGTTAAATGCTATAACCACCCCACACACATACACACTATGTTTGCATAACATCATCCATGATGACAGAACATGCCATAACTACCAGTTCTGAGGTAGAGATCTTTCATGAATGGCATAAGCACCATAACCAGGAGTCATGGCGAGTCAGTAAATTGTGTGTATCCAGGTCTAGTTTCCTCGCCAGGAGGACTCACATGTGCCCTCTGTCAGATAAAAGAAAGATTGAACTCATTGTGTTCTATGTGCATTTTTACCTTGGCTACCAGGAAATACAGCTAAATTTAGAACATTATTGCTATCCCGGGCATTGGACTTTGCATATATTAAAAGGGCAATAAGTGTTTTTTAATGACTTTCTGTCTTCTCCTTAGACAATAGCTTCTTGGAAGGCAGAGACTGACTCTTCCACCCACCCCTGATTTTTCTATATTGGTAAAATGATCAGTGAATGTTGAAAGTTTTGATGAGTGAATGAATCTTAACCTACATTCTCAGCCCAGTTCTTTCTCATCTCTTAAAATATTTGTAGTCTTCCTTTCTGGTTAAACAGCATACCACATGCTTACTTTTATAATGCAAACTGCCTGAATTTTTCAAAAATAGGTGAACATGAGTTATAAATGAATAGAGCACAAAAAGGAAGGATGAAATGGTATAAGGAAGGGAAGAAGGAAGGAAGAAGGAAGGAAGGAAGGAAGGAAGGAAGGAAGGAAGGAAGGAAGGAAGGAAGGAAAGAAGAAGGAAGGAGGAAGGAAGGAAGGAAGGAAGGAAGGAAGGAAGGAAGGAAGGAAGGAAGGAAGGAAGGAAGAAGGAAGGAAGGAAGGAAGGAAGGAAGGAAGGAAGGAAGAAGGAAGGAGGAAGGAAGGAAGGAAGGAAGGAAGGAAGGAAGGAAGGAAGGAAGGAAGGAAGGAAGGAAGGAAGGAAGGAAAGAAAGAAGGAAGGGAGGGAGGAAAGGAAGGAGGGAGGGAGGAAGAAGAAAGCCATGTCCAGGCTTCCTTCAGCAATGCAAATTCTTAAGGGAACTGCTCCCTATAGGAACTAGAACATGCTGTTAGCATAGTAAGGCTTGGTTTCGTTCTGGTCTATACACACTCTTTTCAGTACCAAACATATGCATTGAGTAGTCTAATTCATATTCATTGAAAAAGTTTGGGGAAATGTAGAAAGGCACAGTAGTAATAATAGTAACAGCTATAATTTATAGCTTACTATGAGCCAGCAACTTCCAGGGATTTTATATCCATAATCTCATTCCCCAGCAAACCTGGGAGGTAGCTATGATAATCCCTTTTCAAGATGAGAAGCAAAGACTAGGTGACATTAATTAATTAGCTTAACAGAAATTATAGGCCTGGTTTTTGGATGCCTCTTTTTTCTGCAATGGAATGTCTGAGCATGAAGAGATCATTCTTTTCCCTTTCAATACACTTCTGCCCCACCCTTGCAGCAATCCATCAAAGATAATGAAAGACTTCTCACTTCTTCTCCAACCTTCCCCCCAGAGCATGGGGCTTGGCATGCTTGTCAAGATGTAAGAAGTGGCCCCCGTTTTGTTGATTCTCCTCTGTTCAGTCTTGCTGATGAGGAGAGAGAGACCCATCAGGACTGTGGATTCAGGAACTGTCGAGCTGCCCCACCTCATCTAGCCACACAGCCCTGCTGAGTCTTGATCTCCTTTGTATTAAATTGGGAAGGTGAAATGAGAGATGTCCATAAACCCTGTCAACAGTAGGCACTAGGGGAATTCTAAATCGTATTCACTTAGTCATGTTTTTAACAAATCACTGCAGAGTTACTATGACCTCAGTCCAATGCTAAGGGGTCCCTGTCATTGAGGTGCTTAAATGCACGTTGTAAAAGCAGACACTAACACATATGCAAATATAAGTTATTTGATCCGGTTGGTCTTTTTTTTTTTATTCATCATTCATCCATTTCAATAATCCAACCCACCCTGTGCAAAGAAACACCACCAGTCAAGGTGATGACAGAGAAGAGAGAGCAAGTGTAACTCTGAGAATCATCCAAGAGAGAGACCCCAAATCCAAGGACAGAGAGAATCAGGAAGGATGAGGCTGTAAGCAGATGCCATAGACAGAGGGTAAAGTGTCCTAGAAGGCACAGGTGAGGACAAGGTATGTTTTAGGAAGACAGTGCATTATAAACAATGACACAGAAGCAGGTGTGAATATAGTTTCCACAGACTAAAATCCTCTTGGCAAATCACCACTATTTGTTGCTGATAACAGAAGGGATGGAGATTGGGGCTGGAGAATCCAGAGAAGCTGGGTTCTCCTCCCTGTTCTAAAGCTTTGGTTAAGACCCCTGACCTCTTTAGGCTTCACTGGGATGATCCATAAAACCAGAGGATTGAATTAGATGCACTTCAACGGTGACATCCTTCCATATTTTTCAGATCCTCACAGTAAGTAATCAGTTAATTAAATGCAATGAATATTTATTCAGTACTTACTATGAATCGAGGTCTGTACTTTAACACAGATACAGGGAGAGCACAATCAAGAGCTAGCTGGTTCTCTCAAGCATCTGGCGAGTTTTACAACAGCTGCAATCTAAAGAATATAATGTGAAGCAATTCTCTTTACAAGAAAAAAAATAGCTTCAGAATGAACTAATGATGTTTAGAGACATCAAGGCCAAGACCAATCCAGTTAGTCGTTCTGACTCTGGGCACCTGTAGAACTCTCACCTGCAGGGTCAGAGGGATCTTCATCTGCCAAATAAGGATAGACTTTCTAGGGTTATCAGGGCTGTGAAGCCAGGACACTGAGACAGCCATTTGGGACAGAATTCTCAGGCACTTATAACTAACATTTCTGGGTGTTTCTGACCTTTATCATGTTCTTCCCTTTTGAGTCTTAAGTGAAAACCCTTTCGACCCATTTCCTCTTCAATTGGGTGAATATCGCAGAGCCTGTGGCTTTAGGGCCTCCTTTCAAGTCCAGCATATAGGGATAGCTCATATGAACCACCTTGTACCCATACCTGTTCTGATTCTCCCAAGAATTTAAAAAGAAGTGGAAGTCACCTTAACTTTGCCCTTGAAAAGGCAATGCTAAGTTTTCCTCTTCTTTAGGCTCAGGGATCATCACTAAATAATTATTGAAAGTCTATTATATGCAAGATATCATGCTGGGTCCTGGACATGGGGTGCATGGTCCTTGCCTTCACTGAAGTTACAAGAGCAAAACATACAAGGAAAATGAATTTTAAAGTTAACTCACTCTGAGCAAATGAGTTGGGCACTTAGATAATGCTGGAACGTAAAATTTTTTAGGATAAGATTATTTTATGAAGACTGTTATATATTCCCCCAAATCAACTCTCTCTTCTTCAGTAGTAATAAGTATACTCAAGCACATTGCTGGCTAGCTAGACTACAATGGAAGTGACATAGTGACATATGCCATCTCTAGGCTGTGCCTTAAGACAGTGGGGTGCCTCCTCCACCCTCCTTTCTTCTTCCTCCCCTCTAGCTGGAACTGAGATGTGGCAGTGACCCAGATCTTACTGTGCAGTTGAGGACAGTGCTCTAGGAGATGAAGGAGTCACAAGATGGAAAGAACCTGGATACCTGAATGACTTTGTGGAGCAAAGGTACCATTGAATAGGATGCTTTCCTCAAGCTGTTACATGAAAGAGAAGTAAATGTTTTTGTTCTCTAAACCATGTTCTTATTGTGCTTCTTGTTATTTCACCTTAACATCTTACTATAACTAATACAAAAAGAGAAAAATTAAGCAGTCATCATCACAAGTAAAAATGAAAGTAATAAGCTGTCATCTATTGACTTGTGGTACTCTTTCCAAAACTAAAGAGCTGATTTCCTTCATTCAGTTGCTGATGCTTTAATCAGAGGCTCTCAACAGAGAATTAGACAAGATCTCCAACCTCTGTAGCCCTCAATTTCCTCATTCATAGTGTGAGTTTACTATAATTATACCAACACAGCAAAATCATTATTGCGAGCAATACCTGAGATTATATTTGTACAGTCTCTGGTACATAGAAGGTGCTTACCCTAGCTCATTGCTTTAGAGTTTTGAAGGAAAAAAACTCCACAAAAATCAATATAATCAAGTTGTCGAGGTCAAAACGAAATGATGATTGTCGATGCCCAGACTCCTTCAGCCTTTGGGAAGTTTCTGTGTTAATGTCAAGTACTTCTTCTCTTAAATCAATTTTCTTATGTTGGCTGTCACAAAGCAAAGTTCCTCAGAGAAGACACACATCACAACACAAAGAACGAGTGTTCAGACCCATGTCCTTGCTTAGAAGTGAGCAAAATCCAGGTAGGTTGCCAAACAATAGGAAGACATCAAGAATGAGGAGGGATGAAAATTCCTGTTTGAGGAGGTGATGTTCCATTGCCAGAGGCAAAGCAGAATCATGTGAATGGGAAGAAGGGCACAGGCAAACTGGTTTTGGCATTTTAGAAAAGCAGACCTAGGTCTTACCAAAACATGGTCATCCCCAGTGCTCTTGGGAAGAGAGGAGAACAGAGACACAAAATTATCAGGGGTGGGGAGGAGTAAGAAAAGACTTTTCTCAGCTACAGACTAGGAGTTTGGGATGGTATCAGCCTTTTCCTTCCACAAAGGTAATTTTCTGGAATCACAGTGTGGTAGGAGCATTCCCAAACTGCCAGTGAGAAAGGAGGACCAGAGAGAATAGCATCCCCAGTGAGCCAATGAGAACCCTAACAAACAGTGTTAGCTTCACAAAAGTACACAAAAAAAATATACAAAAAAGACAACAATGACATTTCTTCTATTTGTCCTAATGAATCTATACTATTCATTACTTTTCGTTGCTGAAAAATACTCAGTGATTTCATATTCTCAAATTTCAGTGAAATCTTCAAAAATGTTTCAGGTTTTCTCACAGACAACACTCACATGGAGAAGGCCTTCTTTTACCTCCCACCCCAGCCCTGCTCCCCTATGCTAATGTCTAATGCATTTCTGCATTTATACCTTGATGTTCCTGACTATCTCCCAGGTCCCATCTTGGTTCCAGAAATACAGAGGAACATGGATGCTTGACATGGACAGTGGGTTGAGAAACAACTGGGAGATGTCAAAATCTGTGAGAAATAATAGCATATATTTCTGTCTGAGGAAATAATGTTTCATGACAAAAACAAAGTGAAACCTTACCTTTATTTGCTAAATTGATATGATTGAGCTGCTATTTTGCAAACTTACTAATATCCTTCCTCAAGAATTATACCCAACAGGAGAGACTCACAAATCAGAGCTATTGAAACTTAAATCCTTGAGCTTATGGAAAAAGTGGTCCTGAATTTTAAATTAGATGATGGACTGGTACAGAAAGGATTCCTTTATTCAAAAGCTGAATATAGAAGTCTAAGTTAGAAGCATCCAAGTCTGTAAAATTGGCATCAAAAACACACAAAAATGGACTGCCCAAGAAAAATTGGGATTTCTACCCCTTGGGTCATTGATCTTTGATTTTTTTTTTTTATTTGCAAGGCACATTTTTTTTAACTTATGTTTGGGAATGTACATCTTTGAAGGCCAAACTATGTTTTATATTGTATTTCCTTAGTTTTAAGATGCATATGGAATTCAAAAATACTAAAATATGAAAACCATGCCTCTGAAATTGAGGAGATAAGGCCAATTATCCACAAAAACCCATGGAGCAGGCTATACCATTATGTTTCCAGGCCTTTGTGAATGTTGTTTCTCTGCTCACAGTTTCTTACTTTCTTTGTCCACTTTGCAAACTCCTACTCATCCCTCAAGAGGCAACTCAAATATCACCTCCCCTTCAAACATTTCCTTCACTTTCACACCTCAATGCCCTTTTCCAAAGCTTGCTTTAGACCTTGTGTAGCCTCCAACATGGCCATTGGTTTACACATAGGTTCTCTCCCCTAAACTGCAAGCCCCTTGAGCCCAAAGAATGGGCCTTCTTACTTCTGTAATTCCAGTATCTAGCACAGAGATGGCACATAGGAGGCACTCACACCATGCTTGTTGGACTAAAGTGCTAACAGTGGACTTTCATATAAATAATTTCTATGTATCTCATTTCTATGTAAGAATTCCAACATCCCTGCTTTTCATGAGGATACTGAAGCTCAGTGAGTTGAGTGATGCACCCAAGACTAGAGCCAGTAAATGAGAGAGCAGGAGATCCAGTCCAGGTTTTCTGATGTCAGACAGTAAGCCCTTTCTATTTAACTGCGCTGTCCCTCAGCCTGGCACATTTCATACAGCAAATGAGACATGGTGTCATAGAGCATTTATGTCCAAGGAAGGCCAGAAAAAAACATGAAGAATAATTTGAAGTCTCTCTACCTCCCATGTTGGAGACTTTACCAATTACAGGGACTCTGCAGAGTTTTGAGGTGGAATAAATTGGTGGAGAGTTAAAGCAGCCTAAGCCTTGGGCCACAAGTAATGCAGCTGATCAAGAGGAGCCGGGTCACTCTGCATGCTGCATCCATATTCATCCTTCTGTAGCTATGTCAATGTGGGTGTCTCACACACTAGAGCAAAACATGCATGGATGAACTCTGCTTCTATGTGGTGCATAAAGAGTGTGTCATGGGTTTGTGCCTCTACACATGTGTGTGAGTTACAGTCTATATACTTTAGGTTGTATTTGTGTGTGTAAATATGTTTCAGGGTTATCTGTGTTTGCATATAGGAATTGAAATGTGTTATGTCTATGTTTTGTTAATCAGGACAGGTAACGTCTTCCTGCTGCACTCAAGTCTCAGTGAAGTCACATTAGGCCAGGAGAGTCATTGGTATAATTCTCCCTTCAAGGGATCAAGATCCCCTGACTTGTGATGCCACCATCCTAATATACAACCTGCAAAGTTGCTGCAACAAGGGAAAAGAGAACAGGAGTGCCAGGGCATTTTTAAGGAAGTAGCTTATCATTTCTAAACATCCCATTGACCAAAATGCAGTCCATGATCCTAATTTAATTCCAGTGGAGACTGATAGCTGCAGTCCTCTGTGTGCCAAGGCATAGGAAAATGAAATGGAGTGGAGATCAGCTAGTATTGTCCCTGCCACATTGTCCTTCCCTTTGCACCATCACCTATTTCCACCAAAAAAAAAGAAAAAGAAAAAGAAAGCCAACTAAAGAAGCATAATCTTCCACAGAACTTAGTGACATCCTCCCCAACCTGCTGGCAGAGTAAAAAACCCCAGTGCCACTGACTGCCCATTTTCCCAGGTGGCCATTTACAGGAGTCAGGCCCCAGCCTGATGGAGTCATCTCAAAACAGACCCCAAGGGAAGGAGAACTGCTCAGAACTAATGGACCGTTCTAAAAGGGCAGAGCCAGAAGCAGGGAAAATTCCCTCCCTGGTTAATGAGAGGAGAGGGACTATAAGCTTATTGGGAGTTTGATGAGAATTTCTCTCTTGGGGGGTGAAGGGTTGCACTAATTCATTCCTTATGTCCTCAATTCCCTTTGCTTCACAACCTGCTTATCCAGGTAAAACCAAGCTAGAACAAAACATCCCTGGGCTGCCCTAAAGCAAGGAAAAGTTTACAAAAGCCCCTTTCCTGACTTCTCACATAAAGTTAGATGGTCTTTCCTCTGTAACTGTGAAGCATCTACAATGCTTCTACTATAACAGTAAATTGAAGTTATTTGTTTTCAGGTCTGACTGCCCGCCCTGTGAGATGTGGTGTTGCTTTCCATGGGAAGGGCATGGGCTCTAGAGTGTGGAGCATGGACCCCGTGTTCTACACCCTCTGCAAGGAACTAGCAGTTCAGACTTCTCTAACTTTCATTTTCACATCCTTAAAGATCATTTTCACTTGACAGTTGCCCTGAGTGTAAACCAGTGCTTCACAACCCAACTGCAGAGTAGTCCCCACCTTAAGACTCTGGTTTAATTGCCCCGAGTGTTAAGATTTATTGCAGCTCTCTAAGTAACTCTTATGTTCAGCCAGGGTTAAGAACCACCAATGTAAAGAGAAGACACTAAAGCACATCACTAAAGAAGATGGGGTTTCCATCTAGCCAGGGTCCCAGCAACACTCTCCACTTAGCGAGATGGGTTGAGACCTGACTCAACATTTGACCTGGCCCTTACAAAAACCAAAAATCAGGAAACAAGGTTGGAACTTCCAAGTTCCTATTGTTTCTCATGTCACTAGGTGAAGTTCTGAGCAAGATGGGGTTTTAATTAAGTAAGAAAAATCACGATGCCTTCCTACTTATGTACAGTGAAGCACCATAATAATACAGAAGGTGATGACTACCAAAAAAAAAGCCAAAATAAAGTGATTCTGTGCAGTAATATAAGAGGAATTTGGGAACTGTCCTCTGATGGCTCTGGAGGATGATATTTGGCAGATTCAGAAAACCCAGGAAAGAGGGGAGAGGAAAGAATGATCAGCAGTAAAAGAGGGGACTGGGAATAGCAGAAGTCTGGAGCCCAAGAGAACCTAGCAGAGAGAAATTTCCTGTGTACTGGGAATGAACTGGTGAAATGTTAACATCAGTGAACGAGGTCAGACATTTGATTTAAAGTTGATTTCTGCAGTGTATTATTGCTATTCTCCTCCAAACTGTCATGCACAGCCCTATATGCAGCAAACCTGGAGTATTGGTGCTCTGGGGGAATTAAAGTTTGCAGATGTACATGCCCAGGGGGAGGAGACGAAGGGATATACACAATTCCCTCTCTGAAGCCAGTGAGGTGGTACCAACACAGCACTGGGGAAAGAAGGTGGCCCTGGGGTTGTAGGAGGTGGTCACCCATGTCATAAGTGGAGGCCCAGTGGGGAGATGAAGGTGAAATAGAGACAGTAAGAGCAGAGATGTGGGGGCAGCACTCGTTGTCCAAAGAGAGGAGGGAGGCCACTCAGTCATTCAATAAGCAAATATTTTTGAGCACTTATTATAGCACAGATACTGTGCTAAATACTTAGAATACATCAGTAAGCAAAATATAGATCTTAAGTCCTTTGGAACTTGCATTGCAGAGGAGGCAGACAGACGATAAATAAACTTAAAATAAGTAAATTATATAGTAGACAAGAAGGTGATCGTGCCATGGGAAAATAGTAGAAATAGAGGAGGTTAAGAGGGATGAACTTTGTAACAATAGGCAAATAGGGGCAGGCAGGTGGCAATTTTACAGAGGCTCATCAGGGAGGTGGTGCAAAGGTAAAGCCAGAGGAAGAGAGGGGACGGGGTGGGGGAGCCTACCTGGAGGCTCTCTGGGGGATCAGCCAGAGAGGAGAACAATGCAGACGTCCTACAGGGGGATTTGCTGGGCGTGTTTGGAGAACACAAGGTGAGGGTGGCCAGAGCACAGAGGACAAGGACCGTGACCCTGGCCATGTTTACCTAAATATAGATGAGGATTATGACTCTTAGCAATGAGATGAAGCTAAGTTTTCCTTTACACAGGAAAAACAATTTCCACAGCTGAGATACACATTATTTGAGAATTAAATGAAATGATGTGTGTTAAATACTTGGCACACAGCAGCTTCTCAGGATGGGCGAGCTTCTTCTCCCCTTCAGACATTTCACATGTTGTTTGTCAGAAATTTGAGGATGGGGTTCTGTGCCCAAAATGCAGAAATCCTTCAATGCAGTGTCCCATTCACTGATTTGACCGAGCTGTTGAGAGTCCTCTGGTTTTATCCACCATTATAGGTGAAGGTCATAGTTGCAACCACCTCACTCAACCTCCTCCTCTCTCTGTTTCCCATCGCTCTCACCAAGCAACAGTATTGGGGATAAATTACAAATATTTCTGTATCAAGAAACACATCTCTGAGAAAGAATTAAGAATGCCAAGAAGTGGACCCGTAACTCCTGCCATATGCCTACGAGTCTGAAAAACACTCCTGTGCTTTGTAAGAACAAGGAAATTTGGACAAACTCCTGATCTTGAACAGGGGCAGTCATTGACCCAATTTAACTGACAAGCAGAAAATTTTGCAGGAGGCAGAAGATAAGGAGGGTTTAACTTGGCAGATGTAGTGCTGCACATACCTGAATGATAGCCTGAATCTTTCAGCACAGACCTGGCTGGAATGGAAAGTTCTGTGCTGAAGGCTAAGAGCCAATGTTACCATCTTAAAAGAGGAAAGTGGACAAAGAAGGAAGCAGAGGGAGGGGACCAGTCAATTGGCCTCTGACCTTAAGAGGTTCTGAGCCTGAAGATGATTCAAAAGAACAGAGCATCTGGTAGTTCAAGTCAGAATCTTAATTGCTCTCTTTCCACAAAGCTTCACAAAAGGCTGAGTTAGAAGAATGTTTTCCCTGAGGTCAAGGAAGTTCTGTGGGTATAGTAGGAAGCACACAAACCTTGGAGCAATAAGTCAGCTCTGTGACTTGGCCTGGCCTCACTACCGTGTGATCTTGGTGAAGAATTTTAACCTTTGATTCTAATTCAGTGCATCAGAGCATATAGACCTTCATGTAATGCAAAATCCTGGTAACGAGAAATAATATTTATGGATGATTGCCTAGGATTATATGATTTATCCATTCCTGGAGATTGGGGACTGGCAAACTTCTTCTGTGAAGGGCCAAACAGTAAATCTTTTAGCCTTTGTGGACCATTTAGTTTTGCATATCTCTGTTCCAGATCCTGCAGTCTGCTGCCCGCACTAGAGAATAGCCATACGCAGTGACTAAACACATGTGTGCGGCCATAGCTGGCCCTTTCCTGGCTTAGACATAACATTTCACTGTCCACGAAAACTGAGTGTTACAGTTCTTCTTCTTCCAGGAATGGTGAAATAGCTTGTATTGGATCAATCTTCCCATAGTTTATATCCTGTGGAGATTAGATGATAGGTAGATGATAGGTAGATAGACAGACAGAGACAAAGATGATATAGACACAGACATACATGCAAACAAAACATATAGGAAACAATTATCAGGTGCCAGGAAGTGACCAAAGCAGGCAGAACTAGATATATGAGTCTACATGTAGTAAAGGAGAATGACACTGTATGAACTTCTCATTTGTACAGCTTTTTGCCTGAAGGCAGACCCAGTCGGCTCCTCCAGGCAACTCTAGAACTCAGCTGGAAACCAGGGCTGGAATTGTTCACACCCTATAACAATGGCTGTCATCCTTTATATGCCGAAGACACACAGTCACCATGACTTGTATAAACTTAGTTTTACCTCACTTGCAGTCATAATTCTGAATGAGTGGCAGCCCCTCCCCACTCTTAATTCAAATTCTTTAGGAGTTTACCTTGGATGTATGTTTATCTAGATAAGTCATTTCCAATTTCCTACCAATCATATAGAAGGAGGGGTTGACATTTTGAGTGGAGAAATATACTAACTGTGCAGCCCAACACTGAGTTGACACTGACATTTAAATTAATTGACTTATACCCTTAAAAAGTCCATCTGGCCAAGGTGTGATCATCTTTCTATGGAGTCCTTGCTTCAGGAGGTGAAGATGAAGAAATTGAGAGAATACTCAATCTGTCAGTCATAGAAGCCCAATATTTATCTTCAGTAGGAAAAAAAAAAAAGGAGAATTTGGAGAGGTGGCCCCAAGAGAAAATTGCATGAATGCCAGGAGGCAAAACCCATAGATTTCCCCAGACAAAACTGAGGTCTGTCCAAAACTGTCCAGTTGGAAGTGGAAATCAGGACTCAGAGACAGTGGTAGACTCCCTGAGCCTGCAGTGATGGTGGTGCTCTCCCGGGTGGGGAGCAAGATGGGAAGGAAACAGAGCCCTCATGGCCAGCCAGGCAGGGAGGGAACCACTCCTGGGATGGTCCCAAGCTAGTGCTGTCCAGTTATTGCTTCATGCTGAGGGCCTGCAGGGGGGAAGGGGGAGCCAGGCTCTGTCAGAAGCAGGGCAGGGAGAGCGTATTAGCTTCCCTAGGCCACTGTAGCATATCAGCACAAATACAGTAGCTTCAAACAGTACACATTTATAACCTTATAATTCAGCAGTGTAGAAATCTGAAATGGGTTTCCCTGGGCTAAAATCAAGGTGTCTCAGGGCTGTGTTCCTCTTGGAGGCTCTTGAGGATGAATCTGTGTCTTTGCTTATCCAGCGTCTGAGGGTCTTCCCAGCATTCCTTGGCTTGTGGCCCCTTCCTCCCTCTTGAAAGTCAGCAATGACGGGGCCAGTTCCTCTCCCATTGCACCTCTCACACTCTCTTCTGTCTCTCTTTCCCACTTTTAAGGAGGCTTGTGGTTACACTGGGCCCACCCAGATAATCCAGAACAATCTCCCCATTTTAAGGTTAGCTGATTCTTAATAATTCTACCTGCAACTTCATTCCTCTTTGCCACATAACCTAACATATCCACAGGTTCTGGGGATTAGGCACTTCTGGGAGGCTGTTGTATTGCCTGCCAGAGAGAGTAGGAGAGGTGCTAATGAAGAATACTGTTGCCCAGGACCATGGCAGAAGGAAGCCAATAGCCACAGGCAGGACAGACCATGGAAACTCGTTAAAGTTCTGGAATCCAGCTATTCCTACTCTCCTTGGTCTCCTTCCTTATGTCATTCACGGTCTGGATGAGGAGACAGCCAAGTAAATAGTTATGGGGGTGCCTGTGTGGCTCAGTCAGCTAAGCATCTGCCTTCAGCTCAGGTCATGATCTCAGGGTCCTGGGATGGGCTCCCTGTTCATCGGAGAGTAGGCTTCTCCCTCTGCCCCTCCCCCTGCTTGGGTGCACACACACACGTGCACTTTCTCTCTCTCTCTCTCTGTCTCAATTAAATAAATAAAATCTTTTATTTTTTTAATTTAATTTAACTTTATGTTATGTTAGTCACCATACAATAATCATTAGTTTTTGATGTAGTGATCCACGATTCATTGTTTAAAAAAAAAAGAGTAAATAGAGTATGAGCCACTGAGACCTGTGGTGAGGTCCATGTGGAACTGTAGGAGCACTCTGGGAGTGCACAGGCCCCACAGTCCTACAGGGCCCCAAAGCCCTCCAGACTCATGCATGGGCCTGGTGTCCTGAGACAGAGGAATGGACTCACACGTGTCTTTTCCCCCAGCTACAGGTTGAAATGCAGAAGGTGGTGGTAGTGGGAGTGGTCTTCTCCTTCCCCATCTTGCTCTCCTCCTTCCTCCCCCTCTGCTTCCCTTCTTCTCCTCCTCTTCTCCTTCTCTCTCCATCTTCCCCTTCCCATCCCTCTTCATCTTTTCCTTCTGCATGGCTTCTAGATTATCAGGAAACAAAGTCTACAATTCGCCACTGGCATGGTGACATTGCAGTTAATCCAGCTGGGCTGGTCCTTGGTTTGCTGGTATGGGAACTCCGCTGAGGAACGGTGAGGGATGCAGGGTGGAGGAGGAAGTGCAGACCTTTGGGTGAGCACAGCTGGATGGGAGCCCCAGCACAGCCATGCTTTCCCTTTGTTTTCTCTTGCACTTCTCTGCACCACTCTGGGCTTCATTTTGAACTAGTTCAGAAGCTCAGGGCCTCTCTGCAAAGTCTGGAGGAGATTGTGTTCTTGAAGCATCCAAAACAGAGTCATTTTTTCACAGTGGTTTCTCTGGTCTCCAGTTGAAGGGCACTTTGTAGCTCACTCAATCCAGCCACAACATCGTTTTGAAGAGGATGAAATCCAGGATCAGAGAGGAAAAAGGACTTGTCCAAGGTCACACCAGTCACAGGTGACAGAGCCAGCTCAGGTCTCCTTCCTTTCAGGACTGTGCTTCTCCCACACTACCATGCTGACACGTTTCTCTCCCCCATTTCAGATGTCCTAGCGCATGTTCCAGTTTAATGGATAATCAGGCATCTCTCTGCCTTGGAGCCCCCAAGTCCCCAGCTCCATCCGGCTACCTGGCAGAGAGGCCCAGAAAGGTTTGAGGCAGCTGGGTGGACTGCTTTCCCAGAGGGAGTATCAGACTTTATGGCTCTTCACGCCTGGGTCAAGCTCTGCAAACTCCTGAAGCACTTACCACATAATGACTATGAATCCCAGAGGGTGTTGAGGATGGAGGGACAGGGGACACAGTCAGTGTGAAGAAGGAGGCCAGAAGACCCGGAGGGAAAGAGGTGGCCCACAGAATTCCTTTTATCACTGAACATTGATTTACATCAGTCTTTTTTTTTATAATTTTTATTGTTATGTTAATCACCATACATTACATCATTAGTTTTTGATGTAGGGTTCCATGATTCATTGTGTATATATAAGACTCACTGCTCCACGCAGAACATGCCCTCTTTAATACCCATCACCAGACTAACCCATCCCCCCACCCCCTCCACTCTAGAACCCTCAGTTTGTTTTTCAGAGTCCACCATCTCTCATGGTTCATCTCCCCCTCTGACTTACTCCCCTTCATTCTTCCCCTCCTGCTATCTTCTACTTCTTCTTTTTTTTCTTAACATATATTGCATTGTTTCATTTTTTTATAATTTTTATTATTATGTTAATCACCATACATTACATCATTAGTTTTTGATGTAGTGTTCCATGATTCATTGTTTGTGCATAACACCCAGTGCTCCATGCAGAATGTCCCCTCTTTAATACCCATCACCAGGCTAACCCAACCCCCCACCCCCCTCCCCTCTAGAACCCTCAGTTTGTTTTTCAGAGTCCATCGTCTCTCATGGTTCGTCTCCCCCTCTGACTTATTCCCCTTCATTCTTCCCCTCCTGCTATCTTCTTTTTTTTCTTAACATATATTGCATTATTTGTTTCAGAAGTACAGATCTGTGATTCAACAGTCTTGTACAATTCACAGTGCTCACCATAGCACATACCCTCCCCAATGTCTATCACCCAGCCACCCCATCCCTCCCAGCCCCCACCACTCCAGCAACCCTCAGTTTGTTTCCTGAGATTAAGAACTCCTCATATCAGTGAGGTCATATTATACATGTGTTTCTCTGATTGACTTATTTCACTCAGCATAACACCCTCCAGTTCCATCCACGTCGTTGCAAATGGCAAGATCTCATTCCTTTTGATGGCTGCATAATATTCCATTGTGTATATATACCACCTCTTCTTTATCCATTCATCTGTCGATGGACATCTTGGCTCTTTCCAGAGTTTGGCTATTGTGAACATTGCTGCTATAAATATTGGGGTGCACATACCCCTTCGGATCCCTACATTTGTGTCTTTGGGGTAAATACCCAGTAGTACAGTTCCTGGATCATATGGTACCTCTATTTTCAACAGTTTGAGGAACCTCCATACTGTTTTCCAAAGGGGTTGCACCAGCTTGCATTCCCACCAACAGAGTAGGAGGGTTCCCCTTTCTCCACATCCCTGCCAACATCTGTCGTTTCCTGACTTGTTAATTTTAGCCATTCTGACGGGTGTGAGGTGGTATCTCATTGAGGTTTTGATTTGGATTTCCCTGATGCCGAGTGACGTTGAGCACTTTTTCATGTGTCTGTTGGCCATTTGGAGGTCTTCTTTGGAAAAATGTCTGTTCATATCTTCTGCCCATTTCTTGATTGGATTATTTGTTCTTTGGGTGTTGAGTTTGATAAGTTCTTTAGAGATTTTGGATACTAGCCCTTTATCTGATATGTCATTTGCAAATATTTTCTCCCATTCTGACGGTTGTCTTTTGCTTTTGTGGACTGTTTCTTTTGCTGTGCAAAAGCTTTTTATCTTGATGACATCCCAATAGTTCACTTTTACCCTGGCTTCCCTTGCCTTTGGCGATGTTTCTGGGAAGAAGTTGCTGCGGCTGAGGTCAAAGAGGTTGCTACCTGTGTTCTCCTTTCGGATTTTGATGGACCCCTGTCTCACGTTTAGGTCTTTCAACCATTTGGAGTCTATTTTTGTGTGTGGTGTAAGGAAATGGTCCAGTTTCATTCTTCTGCATGTGGCTGTCCAATTTTCCCAACACCATTTGTTGAAGAGACTGTCTTTTTGCCATTGGACATTCTTTCCTGCTTTGTCAAAGATTAGTTGACCATAGAGTTGAGGGTCCATTTCTGGGTTCTCTATTCTGTTCCATTGACCTATGTGTCTGTTTTTGTGCCAGTACCATACTGTCTTGATGATGACAGCTTTGTAATAGAGCTGGAAGTCTGGAATTGTGATGCCGCCGGCTTTGCTTTTCTTTTTCAAGATTCCTCTGGCTATTCGGGGTCTCTTCTGGTTCCATACAAATTTTAAGATTATTTGTTCCATTTCTTTGAAAAAGGTGGATGGTATTTTGATGGGGATTGCATTGAATGTGTAGATTGCTCTAGGTAGCATTGACATCTTCACAATGTTTGTTCTTCCAATCCATGAGCATGGAACGTTTTTCCATTTCTTTGTGTCTTCTTCAATTTCTTTCATGAGTATTTTATAGTTTTCTGAGTACAGATCCTTTGCCTCTTTGGTTAGATTTATTCCTAGGCATCTTACGGTTTTGGGTGCAATTGTAAATGGTATTGACTCCTTGATTTGTCTCTCTTCTGTCTTGTTGTTGGTGTATAGGAATGCCACTGGTTTCTGTGCATTGATTTTATATCCTGCTACTTTACTGACTTCCTGTACGAGTTCTAGGAGTTTTGGGGTGGAGTCTTTTGGGTTTTCCACATACAGTATCATATCATCTGCAGAGAGTGAGAGTTTGACTTCCTCTTTGCCGAGTTGGATGCCTTTGATTTCTTTTTGATGTCTGATTGCTGTGGCTAGGACTTTTAATACTCTGTTGAATAGCAGTGGTGATAGTGGACATCCCTGCCACGTTCCTGACCTAGGGGAAAAACTCTCAGCTTTTCCCCATTGAGAATGATATTCGTTGTAGGTTTTTCATGGATGGCTTTTATGATATTGATGTATGTACCCTCTATCCCTATACTCTGAAGAGTTTTGATCAAGAAAGGATGCTGTACTTTGTCAAATGCTTTTTCTGCATCTATTCAGAGGATCATATGATTCTTGTTCTTTCTTTTGTTAATGTATTGTATCACGTTGATTGATTTGCGGATGTTGAACCAGCCTTGCAGCCCAGGGATAAATCCCACTTGGTCATGGTGAATAATCCTTTTAATGTACTGTTGAATCCTACTGGCTAGTATTTTGGTGAGAATTTTTGCATCCATGTTCATCAAGGATATTGGTTTGTAATTCTCCTTTTTGATGGGGTCTTTGTCTGGTTTTGGGATCAAGGTAATGGTGGCCTCATAAAATGAGTTTGGAAGTTTTCCTTCCATTTCTATTTTTTGGAACAGTTTCAGGAGATTAGGTATTAATTCTTCTTTAAATGTCTGATAGAATTCCCCTGGGAAGCCATCTGGCCCTGGGCTTTTGTTTCTTGGGAGATTTTTGATGACTGCTTCAATTTCCTTAGTGGTTATAGGTCTGTTCAGGTTTTCTATTTCTTCCTGGTTCAATTTTGGTAGTTGATACGTCCTTAGGAATGCACCCATTTCATCCACGTTATCTAATTTGCTGGCATAGGGTTGCTCATAATATGTTCTTATAATTGTTTGTATTTCTTTGGTGTTGGTTGTGATCTCTCCTCTTTCATTCATGATTTTGTTGATTTGGGTCCTTTCTCTTTTCTTTTGGATAAGTCTGGCCAGGGGTTTATCAATCTTGTTAATTCTTTCAGAGAACCAACTCCTAGTACCGTTGATCTGTTCTACTGTTCTTTTGGTTTCTATTTCATTGATTTCTGCTCTGATCTTTATTATTTCTCTTCTTCTGCTGGTTTTAGGCTTTATTTGCTGTTCTTTCTCCAGCTCCATTAGGTGTAGGGTTAGGTTGTGTATTTGAGACCTTTCTTGTTTCTTGAGAAAGGCTTGTATTGCCATATACTTTCCTCTCAGGACTGCCTTTGCTGTATCCCAAAGATTTTGAACAGTTGTGTTTTCATTTTCATTGGTTTCCATGATTTTTTTTAATTCTTCTTTAATTTCCTGGTTGACCCATTCATTCTTTAGTAGGATGCACTTTAGCCTCCATGTATGTGAGTACTTTCTGACTTTCCTCTTGTGATTGAGTTCTAGTTTCAAAGCATTGTGGTCTGAAAATATACAGGGAATAATCCCAATCTTTTGGTACCGGTTGAGACCTGATTTGTGACCTAGGATGTGATCAATTCTGGAGAATGTTCCATGGGCACTAGAGAAGAATGTGTATTCCATTGCTTTGGGATGGAATGTTCTAATATGTCTGTGAAGTCCATTTGGTCCAGTGTGTCATTTAAAGTCTTTATTTCCTTGTTGATCTTTTGCTTAGATGATCTGTCCATTTCAGTGAGGGGGTGTTAAAGTCCCCCACTGTTATTGTATTGTTGTCAATGTGTTTCTTCGCTTTTGTTATTAATTGCCTTATATAATTGGCTGCTCCCATGTTAGGGGCATAGATATTTACAATTGTTAGATCTTCTTGTTGGATAGACCCTTTAAGTAGGATATAGTGTCCTTCCTCATCTCTTATTACAGTCTTTGTTTTAAAATCTAATTTGTCTGATATAAGGATTGCCACCCCAGCTTTCTTTTGGTGTCCATGGGCATGGTAAATTGTTTTCCACCCCCTCACTTTCAATCTGGGCGTGTCTTTGGGTCTAAAATGAGTCTCTTGCAGACAGCATATGGATGGGTCTTGTTTTTTAATCCAATCTGATAGCCTGTGTGTTTTGATTGGGGCATTTAGCCCATTTACATTCAGGGTAACTATTGAAAGGTATGAATTTAGTGCCATTGTATTGCCTATAAGGTGACTGTTACTGTATATTGTCTGTGTTCCTTTCTGGTCTATGCTGCTTTTAGGCTATCTTTTTGCTTAGAGGACCTCTTTCAATATTTCTTGTCGGGCTGGTTTCATGTTTGCAAATTCCTTTAGTTTTTGTTTCTCCTGAAAGATTTTTATCTCTCCTTCAATTTTCAATGATAGCCTAGCTGGATATAGTATTCTTGGCTGCCTATTTTTCTCGTTTAGTGCTCTGAAGATATCATGCCAGTCCTTTCTGGCCTGCCAGGTCTCTGCAGATAGGTCTGCTGCCAATCTAATGTTTCTACCATTATAGGTTACATATCTCTTCTCCCGAGCTGCTTTCAGGATTTTCTCTTTGCCTCTGAGACTCGTAAGTTTTACTATTAGATGTCGGGGTGTTGGCCTATTTTTATTGATTGTGAGAGGGATTCTCTGTGCCTCCGAGATTTTGATGCCGGTTTCCTTCCCCACATTAGGGAAGTTCTCTGCTATTATTTGCTCCAATATACCTTCTGCCCCTCTCTCTCTTTCTTCTTCTTCTGGGATCCCAATTATTCTAATGTTGTTTTGTCTTATTGTATTGCTTATCTCTCGAATTCTGCCCTCGTGATCCTGTAGTTGTTTATCTCTCTTTTTCTCAGCCTCTTTATTTTCCATAATTTAGTCTTCTACATCACTGATTCTCTCTTCTGCTTCATTTATCCTAGCAGTTAGTGCCCCCATTTTTGATTGCACCTCATTAATAGCCTTTTTGATTTTGACTTGGTTAGATTTTAGTTCTTTTATTTCTCCAGAAAGGGTTTCTCTAATAACTTCCACGCTTTTTTCAAGCCCAGCTAGTATCTTTAAAGTCATGATTCTGAACTCTAGGTCCGACATCATACCAATGTCAGTATTGAGTAGGTCCCTGGCAGACGGTACTACCCCTTGTTCTTTTCACTGAGGTGATTTTTTTTGTCTTGTCATTTTGTCCAGAGGAGAATAGATCAATGAGAGAACAGAATGCTAACAGGTTAACAATGTCTCCAGCAAATATACTCTAAACAAATCAGAAAAGACCTGAAACCAGGGGACAAGAAAGGGAAAGAAAGAAGAGAAAAAAAAAGGAAAAAGAAAAAGATAAAAACAAACAAAAACAGAACCAAACAAAAAAAAAAAACAGAATATGATCAAATATGATCAGGCTAGTGCATAGATCAGTGTCACACACTAGCTTTTGGACATATTTTGGTCTGTTAGAAGAAAGTGCCTGCTAAAATTTTAAAGGAAGAAAGACTTATACATGTACAAAATAAGGGTTGATACAATGAAGGGGTGGAAGATGACTGTAAAGATGAAAATTATAAAAGATTTTATG
Organism: Eumetopias jubatus; assembly: GCF_037043125.1. NCBI lineage: Eukaryota > Metazoa > Chordata > Mammalia > Carnivora > Otariidae > Eumetopias > Eumetopias jubatus. The sequence continues at coordinate 115,138,966 of NW_028274810.1, forward strand.
AAAGGAATTGATAAGATAAGAAGTTGTTTTTAAAAAGAAAGAAGATTTAAAAAAAATGAAAAAAAAAAAGGGAGAGAATATGATCAGGCAGGAGACTAGAACAAAGCCATACACTAGTGATTTAGGGTATATTTTGATCTGTTAGCAGAAATTCTATCTCAAAATTTTAAAGAGAGAACAACTTATATATATGCCAAAAATAAGGGTCACTACTATGGAGGGATAAAAATATGACTCTAAAAATGAAAAATAAAAAATGTTTTTTTAAAGGGATTGATAAAATTTTTAAAAAAGGGAAAAAGAAAAATTCAAAAAAAAAACAGTTAAAAAATTAACTTTGAAAAAGTAATGAATTATGGTAAAAAAGCCATGAATTCTATGTGCAATATTCCCCTAGTTCTGGAGTTCTCCCGTTCTCCTTGATCGGTAAACTTGGTCTTGGCTTGCTGGCTGTTTGTGCTGATCTTCTGGGGGAGGGGCCTGTTGCCATGGTTCCAAATGTCTTTGCCGGAGGCGGAATTGCCCCGCCCTTGTCAGTCTGGGCTAAGCAAGCTGCTCAGGTTTGCTCTCAGGAGCTTTCGTTCCCTGCAAGTTTTCTGTACAGCTTTGGAGGACCAGAGTGAAAATGGTGGCCTCCCATTCTCCGCCCAGAGGAGCTGAGAACTCTGGGCCCCGCTCCTCAGTGCGCCCCCAGAGAATAGCAGTCACTCCCGTCTCCCCGGTCTCCGGCCACACTCCGTGCTCACCCGGCCTGTGACCAAGCGTTTCTATGTCTGGCACCTGACCCCGTGTGGAGTCTCCAAACCCAGCAGATCCCTGCGGTGCGCTTTCGCACTGCTCCTCCCGGGGGAGGAAGGGGAGTCTCCCCAGATCTGCCACTTGTTGGGTCCCTGCTGGAGGAGCAGTGGCCCGACTGGGCCGCGGATCACAGTTTATGGCCACCCCGAGCTGAGAGCCCGCGCCTCGGCTCCGTCTCTGTAGCCGGCTTCCCTGCTCCGATACCTGGGAGCTCTGCTGCACTCAGGCACCCCCGGTCTTTCTGTGACCCCGAGGGTCCTGAGACCACTCTGTCCTGTGAGGGTTCCACCCCCCGCTTAGCCACTGGAGCGATGTCCCTCAGCGGAGCTGACTTCTAAATGTTCCGATTTTGTGCTCCGCGGCTCTATCACTTGCCAGAATCGGCCGACGGAGGCCCCCTCCCCCGCCGTCTATCCTCCCGAATATCGCCTCGGATTCACTTCTCTGCATGTCCTACCTTCCAGAAAGTGGTCGCTTCTCATTCAGAGTGTTGTTACTATTCTTCTCTTCGATCTCCTGTTGAGTTCGTAGGTGTTCAGAATGGTTTGATCCCTATTCAGCCGAATTCCTGAGACCAGACGAAATCCAGGTCTCCTACTCCTCCGCCATCTTCGCACAGGTTGATTTACATCAGTCTTATCCTTACAACTAAATCTCCCAAGACCAAGGTTGGGGGAGGGGATCTTCTGCCCCTTTTCCCAACACACCTGCCCCTTTTTCCATACTTCCCCAAACCCCTTCCTAATAACTTCTGCCCTCAACCAGAAAAAGCCTGAGATCTCCACTGTACCGTGAATTACAGGCTTGTGTGTGTGCGTGTGCTTACATGTGTGCCCGTGCATGAGTGTGTGTGCATGCATGCATGTGTGCGTGTGTGTGTGTGTGTGTGTGTGCTTTAACAAAGTCTGCCCCTCCTCTGGGCTTGCACATGTCCAGATGCCTCCTGAGAGAGATCAACCAAGACCCTTATCCCTTCTCTCAAAAATTCAAAGTTAAGGCTCCCAGCTGAATGGACTCAATTAATACTGACCCTGAGCCATGGAAGGAAAAAGCAGTCCCTGGACTGAAACTGTTCTGAAGGTTGAGAGAGTTCTGGACCAACACACTGGACTTGACCTCCCTTAACAGATGGGATAAGGGTGTGAGGTGGGGGCTGGGAACCAAATGTTTGTCTTTTGCTTGAGCTAGTTTGAACTGGGCTTCTGTGGCTCCAAGAGGAAGAATGCTGACCAAAACATCTCATTTCAAAATACCAGTGAGTGAATGATATTGTTAATCTCATTTCATGGATGCAGAAAAGTGACTAAGGATCCCCAGGATATGCTGCAATTCTGTCTTCAAACATAGACCACGTTGACGTCATGCTCTGCCCTTCCATGGCTTCCGGGCTCTGCTAGAGAGACTGTGCTTTTTCTGCCCAGCTCCTAAGCCAAGTATTTTTCCAGATTCCAGTTGAAGCAACACCCCTTTCTTCTCCCATCGCTGATTTAGCCAGGTCCCACCTGGCCAGAATTCACTCTCTGAAAAAACAATGTCAGGAGGGGTCTTGTTAGAGATAATTCCCATGACTATTCACCAGCTTTGCACAGAAACAGTTTCTGGAATCTGTTAGTTTGGAAAATTCTGAGTAAAACAAAATTAAGCAGTTAGGAGAGTGGATTTTGCCATCAGACTGAACCAAGTATGAGTCCCAGGCAGGCTCTTTATTAGCTTGGTGACCTTGCAAATTATTTAAGCTCTTTGTGACTCGATCTCTTCACCCACAATATAGGAATGATTAGTACCTTCCTGGGTCAGTCGTGGTTCAATGCAGGACACAGAAAACATTGCAAGTGTTCTAAGTAGAAAGGATTCGGTATGGGGAATTAGGTGCTTGCAAAATTCCCCAAAAAGGCTGGAGGAGAAAATTCTAGGCTAGACCTGCAGGAGTGATTCCCAGAAGAGAAATAAAGTGGGAAGCCAGAACCTCGACCTCAGTCAGAAAAGCGAGGGTTCATTGGGCCATGCTTGAACAGCTGTGGTAGCTATCACTCAGTGCTCAGGAAGCCAACAAAGCCGTTGCTGCACTGCCCTGGCCGTGAGCAAGTCAGCCCACTAACCCCAGCACACCAGCGTCCCTGTACCCAAAGTCTGTCGCTGGACACCAGCAACCCCACGCCCACGCCCACTGGATGGTAAAAATAGCCAGCTTGCAAGAACACAGCTTCAGCCCCACCACCTCCCTCCACATCTCACCACAGGGTACCTTGCTGGTGGCACTTTTTTCTCAACAAGAATCCCATGTACAGCAGAATGTGGACAGGCCAGTTCAGAGTCCCAATCTCTGCATTTCAGGAAATTACACAGTAGGAGGGATCAGAGGTGTTGGGTGCCAATTGACCACAGCCAGCACTCCATGCTGGGTCATTGTGAGGTTAATGCACACAATGTTCTACAATATAGTGGGGCCTAGAGCCATGGATGGCTGTTAGTGTGCTGCTGTTGTTATCTGCTGCAGGACTTGCCAGAGCCTTTACTGTGCTGACATGTGCATCTTTCCTCCCTGATACTACACACTTGTCACTGACCATATCTTCTATTCTGTTTTCCCAACCAAGAGACAAATTTTAGATTCAATGATAGCACTTATATGTACCCTCATGCCTTTCTCACTTGTAGTATCTTTACTTCTCTTTGTAACTTTGTAGCTTTATTTCCACCCCTTCCCTTTGAATTCTTCTTTATGCCTTAGCTTCTGGTTAGGTACTTAAAATTCTTTATGGTATGCAGCCTGGTAGAAACAAACACATTTATCAAGTGAGTTAATAAATCACTTAGGCATCAAGAGCATGACTTATAATGATGGAAATCCAGAATGAAGGTGATATTTTGGATAGGGTTCCTTCCCCACCATGATCGAGTAATACCACATGGTTTCCCACTGCATTGGTCTCACATCAGCTCTGAAAGTGTCCTCTAAATAGGGGATGGGAGTCACTGTCACAGTTATACAGTTTCAGGGTTTTGCCCCCAGGCGTGCTGCCCCTATAGAGCACACCCCCACTGGTCTTCCATTTTGTAGGTCACTCTTTCTTGTCAGGAAGAGAAAGTCTTTATTTCTGCTTTGACTTTGGTGAAACCCTTAACAGCTTTCCCCAAGCTAGCAAAATGGCAGAGTTCTTACCTTTAGATGATCAAACCTCGTCCAGCAAGACCAGAAGCCCTGCCTGGCTGACGCCCCAGAGAGCAGAGGATTTTGATGTTCTCTGGGGCTGGCTTCCTTACCCCCCATCCTCACAGCAGGTGAGAATATTCTAAACACCCTTCAAAGCATCAGCGCTCCCCAGTTCCCCCTTGCCACTGTGCCATTTCTAGAGACTCGACTAGAGCCTGAAGAAGAATGATGGAGAAAACTATTGCTCCACCAATGCACAGTTTCATTCCCAGTCCTGCGTAATGGTGATTCTCCCAGAACAGCCTTGTTCTGTCAGCAGCAGGGGCTCTGTCTTAGTTTAAACATGCACAACACCCACACACCCCACCTCCCCTTTCTGTTCTATAATGCTTTTCCTCTTTATAAGCAATAATAATAAATACAGATGTAAATTTTATTCTGGATATTGTACTATAGGTAAATGACTGGATCCCAGGGCACTCATAATCCCTTTGTATGCAAAGAGCCAGGGAGTAAGCTAACTCAGCCACAAATACTTGCTAGCATGGTGCTAAATACCGTGGGTTTCTGCTCTGTGAAAAATGTCGATGATATTTCGATAGGAATTGCATGGAATGTGTAGATTGTTCCAAGTAGCATAGACATTTTAACAATATTTGTTCTTCCAACCCATGAGGACAGAATGTTTTTCCATTTCTTTGTGTCTTCCTCAATTTCTTTCATAAGTGTTCTGCAGTTTTTAAGAGTACAGATCCTTTACCTCTTTGGTTAGGTTTATTCCTAGGTATCTGGACCTTCTGGAAGAGAAAGGTCTTCCTCAGAGAGGTCACAATCAAGTTGCAAGCCAGGGTAGCAAAATACAGGGAGATACCAAACACACCCTAGCAGGAGGAAGCAGGTGGCAAATGGGCGGGAGAGGGTGCTTCACGTGGGGAGAGGGGCCCAGGCAAATGTAGGGCATGACTAGAAGCCAGAAGTAACCTTCTACCAACACATTACTAGCTGTCTTTCTGCCATGCCCACCTTTCTGTAGGGGCAGCAGGTGATCATGGCAGAAAAGTAGGTGGAAGTCAGCCTTTGGGACTCTCAAATGTGACTCTAAGTAGTTAGGACTTTATCCTTTGGGCAAAGTGGAGTCACAGAAGGTCTTTGAGTGAGGGGACGGAGGCTGACGCAGTAAAAGCTAGAAGGTGTGCTGTGTTCAGATCATGCTGATACAGGTTTAACTCTGGAATCAACCACTTAATGAAATGCTCCAATTAGCAAAGTCAAAGAGGAAACTGAGCAATGAAAAAGTTTGTTTCTTCTAACTAAAAAATGCATGATGTTTGAATGGGATTCATGAGAGGATACTGCCCTCCATTTATGGATTTATAACAAAGATGGGTTCCCACACAGAACTTGCCTCCATCTCCCAGGATTAGGATAATTTTCCCACCTCCAAAATCCTACAGCTCTTAAAAAATGAAACTTACCTATTTTCCCCAAGCATTTGATTAGGAAAATATGATGTTACCTTGCACTGGTGATGAGCTATGTGAGTTTCCTCTTCGTGTTGTTCATTAGTGAAGGAAGGTTTCCAAGAACTCCATAAATAATTGCATGCATGTCTTCACAGAACATTTAGATTTGTTTCCCTGCAATCAGTCACTTCTCTTTCTGCAAACACAGCTTCACTTTAAAACAGTATTTCACTCCAAAATTTACTTCCTTTCTGTGACCGAAAGCACGTGAACTTAGAGTCACGAAAGACATATGTCCACTTCCCCTGCACAGGGGAGCCCTGGCTTTGTGGGACGAGGCATGGGAGGAGGGATGAAGAATGAGTCACCTTCTACACCGTGAAAATGAGATTAAATCTGGCTTCATTTGGGAGTTGCCCGTTTACAGATTTACTCTTTCCCAGAAAAGTTTGATGCACTGTGCGCCCTTGTTCTTTTTACAGTTACAATGATGTAGGTTCCAAGGTCAGTGGGGGTGGGACCTTGCCTGCATTGTTCATTGTTGCATCCCACTTAGCACTAGACAATGCCCAACAAACAGATGTTGAATGAATGAAGGGGAAAGGCTGAATGGGGTCACAGATGAGATGGGCACACAGTGGAGTGTGTGCATGCAGGCACTTGCTCCTGCATGTGGACATGGGCCTGGATAGCTGTTCCCAGTTTAACGGGCTTCACTGAGTCTATTTCATAGTATGGTTGAAAATAAAGACTCCCACACAGCACCTGATAGTCAATGCTAGCAAACTGAGTTAAGGTAATTTGATGAATTTGATGAATTACCAAAGGTAATTGGATAAATTATTTTATTTTTATGTTCCTCTGTTGAAGAATTCCTACAAGTTTACTTATGGATTACTAATGGAAGAGGTGGTTCCCACTGACAATCGCAGTGAAGACTCTGGTGCCCAGAGAGGGTAGAGGAGGCCCTTTCCTGACTGTTATGGGATGAGTGTTTGTGTCCCCCCAAATTTGTGTGCTGAACCCCTAACCCCCAATGTGATGATATATGGGTGGGTGGGGCCTTTGGGAGGTAATTAGGTTTAGATGAGGTTGTAAGGGCCGGGCTTCATAATGAGATGAGGTGTCCTTGAAGAAGAGGAAGAGACTAGACTTCTCTCTCTCTCTCTTGCTCTCACTCTCACTTGCCCTACCATGTGAGGACACAGCAAGAAGGTGACCATCTGCAAGCCAGGAAGAGGGCTCTCACCAGACACTGAGTCTGCCAGCACCCTCCCTGGTCTTGGACGTCTAGCCTCCAGAACTGTGAGAAATAAATTGTTGTGTAAGCCCCGCCCCCCATCTGTGGTATTTTGTTACAGCAGCCTCAGCTGATAAGACACTAACCAAAGACATAATAAAGATATGAAATGTAATAAGGAGATCCAAATTAAAATGACCACGTGATACCACTACAACCTACAAAAATGGCTAAAACTGAAATGATGAAAATAGCAAATGTTAGGAAGGTGGTTGAGCAATGGGAATGGTCATGCGCTGCTGGTGGGGACATATTAGTCCAACCACCTTGGAAATCTGTCTGTCAGTGTCTACTACAGGGAGATGTGTGCTCACCCCACGACCCAACAATCCCACTGCTAAGTGTGAATCCCACAGACCCGCATACATATCTTTACCCAAAGAAATATTAAAGTGTCCATAGAGTATGATGTATAATAACCACAAACTGGAAACAACCTAAATACCCATTGGTGTAGAATGAATAAATGGTGGCATATTCATATAATAGAATACTATCGGCAATGAAAAGGAACAACTTACAACCACATGCATGAAATTCACAGACATAATGTTGAGCAAAAGGGCCTGTCTTGTTCCATATATTTAAGGCAGAAGAACTAGTTTAAGCGGTTAGAAATCAGGACAGTGGTCACTTATGGCAGGGGCACCAAGAGGCTTCTTTGTGCTGTTATGTTCAGTGTCTTCATCCAGGTGCTGCTTGCAGAGGTATGTTCAGGTTGTGGAATCCATCCAGATTTTACACTTATATATTCCTTTTTCTATATGTACATTACATTTCAATAAGACATTACTAAAAGACATATTCCTGTCTGGAGCAAAATCATTTTGAGAATGACAGTTTCATTGATAATAACTTGAAAGAGACTTGATTGGCCAACAGGAATAGTGCAGTCTGCAAACTGGCTGTGTGCCCCCTGGCTGGGTTACCTCACCTCTGTACCTTAGCTTCTTCATGGGGACAGAATCTAAAAATATCTGTAAATGTTCCTCGGAAAACCCAAAATGAAAGTTAGCTATTAGAGGAGGAGGGAGAATATTAAACAGAAGGAGTCATGTTCATAAAGGAAAAAAAATGTAATTTCAATTTGAAATATTCTCTTCTGGGGGATCTCCAGGGGCTTGTGAAGTTGAGAAAACTTCCCTCTTAATAAACTCCAATTTTCCCTTCTAAACTTCATCAGGTGAACTCTGCTCTTAGCATGCAGGGCCTGGAAGGTATATCTATCTCCAGTCTCCCTGATTCCTTGATCTCACTCACTCGAGCTGAATTCCAAGCCTTTTACTGACGACTATTCCAACTCCTTAATTATCCTCCCTTCCCCTCAATCAATCCATTACTTCTGTCATGAACACTTTTGGTCATGAATATTTCCCCTTGCTTATTGGACCTCTGAAGGCTGGAAGTGAGCATGGCTCTTGCCAGAAATTAGCCTCCTGAGGTTTTGAGGACTTTGAATCAATTAACTCCATGAGGTAGAGAGTGCTCAAACTTTGCATCACTCATCCTTGGGAGGTTTCCAGAACTTCTCATCAGCGAATCCCAGGAGCTTCCAAATCACCCTGGCTCTTGAGCCCTGTTCACATTGTTCTGGGTGAACGAGAAGTGGCTGGAATTTCAGGCCATCTTTACTCTCACTGAGCTGCCCAATACTGTCACCTTGTGCCTTGGAAAGACATGAATTCAACTTTTCTACGTTGGGGCCTACTGGACCTGTGTGTAATGATTATATGTTGAATAAAGTAATGAAAGAGGTAACAAATTATATTAACACCCCACATTGTAAGTCAGAACCTATGCTGTAACTGTAGGACTTCAGTGGGTCAAGGTTCCTGATATCCACAGCTGGGCTGTTTCAGTAGCAAAACTTTCAGAAAAAAATGGTCAGAACTCTCCTCGTCCATCATCTATTTGCTCACATCATGGTGTCTGTCGTGTGTCAAATGCTGGCTGGGGTAGGCATGCAGATTTAGTGCTGAGTGGGTTTCAGTCCCTAAAATTAAGGAGCCCATGCTTTGCTGGAGATGGGCATTCATTCCCATAGTGCACAGCGTTGATTTCATCAGGGATGTGCACAGCCTGAGGGGAATGCCTTTTGCTTTGTTCAGCGTTGAAGTCAAGGCAGGTGTCATGGGGCAGGTGACATCACAACTGGGCTCTGGGATTGAGAGGAGATGACAGACGGGAGAAGATGGAAAGCACCTCAGACGGAGGGGACGCCCTCAGCATGGTGTGGAAGTGCGTCTGTGTTTGGGGCTGGCCCGGAAGGGAGAGCAGTCCCATGACGAGCAATCTGGCCTGACAGGGGCTCAAGGCAAACAGGAAAGGGTATGTGCCAGGCAGCAGGGTTGAGGCCTGGTTGTGGAGGAAGGGCTTGAATTTTCATACTGAGCTTTATTCTGAACATCGTGGGGTTTTCAGAAGGAGACTACGTGGTCACGTGTGCCTTGAAAATTTGAACAAGCAGCTTGTGGGGTATGAAATAGACATGGGAGAGGCTGTGGACTGAGACCTGGCAGGAGGCTCTAGGAATTGTGCAGGTGGTGCGTGACAGAGACTTAGCAGGCCAGGGGCAGAGGGGAAGGGCAGAGGAGACTTCGCTGAGTCATTGCAGAGTGTTATGGGTTGAATTGTGTCCCTCAAAAAAATATGTTCAAGTCCTAGCCTTGACTATCTATGAATGGGTGCTTATCAGAAAATAGGATCTCTGCAGACATGATCAGTTAACTTAAAATGAGGCCATACTGGATTCAATCCAGTAGACCGAAACCCAGTGACTGGTCTCCTTATAAGAAGGCCATGTGAAGACCCGCAGGAAGAATGTCATGTGACAGTGGAGACAGAGATCTAAGTGATGCATCTGCAAGCCAGAAGCTGGGAGAGGGGTACGGAACAGACCCTCCTTTCAGACTTCCAGAAAGAACCAATCTTGCAAGCACTCTGGTTTTGGACTTCTGGATTCCAGAACTGAAAGCCAATAGCATTCTGTTGTTTGAAGCCTCCCAGTTTGTGACGCTTTCTTATGGTGGCCCCAGGAAGCTAATAAATGGAGAGAGCACAGGCATCACCTGGCACCCAATGGGATGGGAGTTGAGTGGACAGAGGATTCCTGGAGAGAGAAGAGGAAAGGGGTGCCTACATTTATGACTTAGAGGAAGGTGAAGCCATCCCACTCACTCAGATTAAAAAAAAAAAAAAACAGTCAGGGAGTTGGGTTGGAGCAGGGAAAAGTGCCGTCGGCTTTTTGTATGTAGAGTCGAGGTGCCCAGAAGGCCAATGACGGCAGGTTGGGTTGATGTGTGGAAAGATTATGGTTATCACGTCTCAAGATGATGAGATTTTTTTCTTGCCTCTTCCTTTCTCAACCCTCCTCCAAACCCTTCTTGGTGCAGGACGCTTATCACCTGCCTCCAGGCCCAGTGGAGAACCTGGTCAACACCGAGCTAAGCTGATAGGATGAGTTTCGAATCATTGGAGGAGAGACCTAGGATATGACCATACTGCCAGGTGCACAGCAAGAGTTGGTCAGCATGAGCAAGAAAAAGCTTCTCTGTTGTGTTGACATTTCACTCTGAGGCTAGACCAGCAAAAACCATTTTCCTTCCTCCCCACTGTGGCAGAGACTGAATTGGCCCCAAATCTCATTCTTTATTCCTGCCTTACGAGTAGCCCTGATTTTTCGGTGGGCACAGGGTGCCCAACATTAAGATTACATTTCCCAGACCCTTTTGCCGTGTGGTCATGTGATGAAATTCTGACCACAGAGATGTCTTCTGGAGCTTCCCATAAATGTCTTCAAAGGAAGAGGGTGTACCTTCTAAGCCCCTCCTTCTTTATGCAGGCAGGAATGCAAACATGATAGCTGGAGCCCAAGGAGCTCTTTAACCATGAAGCTGCAAGCCAAGCTTGGAGGAACAGGGGTCCGACAAGAACCCAGTCTCTGATGGTCAGGTTGCTGCACACAGGCTCTGCAGTGACCTCTGCAGGACACACTTCCATGAGAGAGAAGTGAGGTCCCACCTCATTAGAGTCCCTATCCCCTTGGCTTTCTCACATGCTGCTGAACCAGTCCTGCCCATCCACCCTCCTCCTAGGAGGGAGCTGAAGGACTTGAATCTCCCGCATGACTCACTTGCCTCCAGCTCCACTGAGAGGCGCCTGGAGTAAACTAGTTGACAGAAAATGATTGAGAGAGTGCAGATGTGGGACACCAGGGGAGCACAGAGCAATCACATGAGTTGGGGATGGTAGAGGAAGATGACTCCAGGACCCATCCAACACATGGACGGAGGGGAAACGTGAGGAAGGAATGAAGGACTCTTTGCAGGATCCCTGGACTGGGTGTGTCCACCTGATCATCGAACAATGGGACTTCCTCTGGCCACAGAGCAAGTCTTCTTGCCCTTCCAGCACTGAGGACACAGGTGAGAGCTGAGATTCACAACTCACAACTCAGTGGGGGATTGCTCTGGAGAAGGAACATGCAGGGAGTCCTGCTATGTGCTGCTTTGGAAGCTACGGAGATGTGGCTTGTCCATGGTCACTGAGGGAGTCGATGGCTGAGTCAGGGACAAGCATGAATCATGAATAGTAATCTAGTCCCTGGACATGCATCCCTGGCTGGGGCGATTCTGAGCTGCCTTCTGTGTTCCCAGTTCTTTCTTTCATACCTCCTTGCTTTTACACACACTGTTTCCTGTTTGGATTCCCTCCTTCCTTCTCTCCCTCCGAACCTGATTGCAGATAATGAAAGCTACATAACTGAGTGCAAAAAGAATCGATGCAAATGAATCACAGGACAGTTGAGGATATGGGCTCCAGGTTCAGCTTGAAGGAGCAGCCCCATGCCAGCAGGACTGGTCTGATGACTAGACCATGGTGATTGCCAGCTCAGCCAGAGGGAAGGAGACCCCATCCCTGCCTCCAGTGGCCCCTGCTCCTGGGAAAGTCCAGCACGGTTGGGTCAGATAGACTGGCCACATCTAGGTCACCTGTGGCCAGGGTCAAGGGAGCCTCAGAGGGTGACCTGTGGTGTTGACCTCAAGAAGGTAGGACTCAGTATGGAAAATATTAAAAATGCACAGCTGGAAATAGTAATCTGCTTCATAGGCTCTTTCCTTTTGGGGATATGAATCATTCCCCAAGATGTGGCTATGATGCCACATCTTCTGAATTGTTTTTCCTTCCTTCATATTTATGGGCTTGGGTGTGTATGCTGCTGGGTGTCTGTCTTAGACTAGGCTTCCCTAACGCAGACCATGAGATAAGAACTTGCGTGTGAGGGTCGGTTTATAAACTTGCTCTGAGGGGAGATGGGTGGGAGGTAAGGGAGGCAGGACAGGGAGTGGAAAGAGCTGAGCAGGTGAGCAAGGGTGTGATTCCAGGCCAGGTCCTGAGGAGGGTGGGCTCAGAGTTGTCCCAGCCTGAGACAAGGGAGTGGTCACAGACTAAGAGCAGCTAAATGCACAGCCTTTCCAGTCCCCTGAGCATGAGGAAGCAAAACACCTCCAGTAGCCCAAGGGCGATTCCCTGAAGAGTCACAGGTTCAGACTGAAGGAGGGGAGCACACCTGGGGCATCCAGGTGCCAATGACAGTGTCCTGTGGTAGGTATTCAGTCACACCCGCGTTCATGCACACATTCCCTCCTCCCCACGGGGCTGTGGATTCCATGGGAGGAAGGACCACGTCCCATTACTGAACCTGTTTTGCTGGGCCCATCACAGATGCCCTCTGAACCCAGAGGAAGGAAGGGCAGAAGGGTGATTTCACTGAGGGTCCTGCTGCCCGAGCTCCCCTCCCCCACCCCTACCCCCTGCACCCAGATTTCCCCCTCTTGCTGAATCACCCAGGTGCAGCCACCAAATCATAATGTGATTATTCTGGAGTCTTTGGGTCAAGGAAAAGGGAAATAAACTAATGAGTCAACAACTTTAATAGACTTCTAGGCACCCACCCAACTCATTCATTAGTGAGAGAAGCAGACCCTGTAAGCGAGGATGCTGTTCCCAGATCCCAGAACCTTGTCACCAGGGAAGGAGAGCCCGGGGCATTTGCCAGGAAGAGGTGGCCAAGGCTGGAAAAGGTAGGGCTTCTGGAAGCCAAATGGCAGGGAAGGTGCCCGGGATGCCTGTCCCGCCTGCCCAGGGCTCAAAGACTGCCTGCATGCACCTGCCCGCTCTCCCGGGGGGCCTCGACTGGAACAGGTCTGCTGCCAGGAGAGGCAGCCTAGAGTGGAGATTTGGAAGGAGGGGAGAAACACGGGGCAGAGGGAGGGCAGACAAAGAGGAAGTGGCAGTGTAAAGGCCAGCGTTGTGAGCAGATCTCTTTTTTATTGGGGCTGTTCTTCTCAGGAATGCTCATCCTTATGAAGTCTAAAGTCATGTCAGGGAGACAGACTGAGCCTGTGTACAGCCAAGCGTGGAATAAGTGCCCCCAAATTCCCATTCTATTTTCTTCTATTTCCTCATCTTCACACCAACGTGCCCTGGGAGCAAGAATGGGTACCCCCAGGTTTCTAGCTCCCGTGACTGCACTTAATGCCTTGAGCCCCTCCCTAGTCTTTACACGGGTCCAGTGGGAGTGATCACAGCCGCTGTGCCCACCCAAGTGACAGTACAAATAAAGCCACTGCTGTTTACTGAGCACTGTTCTGGCCACTTCATCTCGTGGAGTTCCTCACCTTCCCCTTTAAAGCAGTCATTACTTCTCCTGGATAAAGAAAACTGCCATTCACAGACGAAGACATTAAAACTCATCAAAGTTTAGGAAATGACTATGAGGTCCCAGCTCTGTTACTTCCTGGGGATTTTAAAATACTGATCCTTCAAGTATCTTCTACAACTTCCAGTTGCCTGTAAGATAAAGCCAAACCTTCTCATCATCATTCCTGCAGATGAATCTAGCTTCCATCTACCTTCCAGCATTTTCAAGGCACACTGCCCACTGCCTGCCCCAATCCCATTCACCCTACTATTTGGTCACCAAAGCATTCTTCCTCCCCAAACACCCTCTTCGCATATCTGCACTCCTGGGTTTCTTCTTTGTCCTTTTAATGCCACATCGCTACTTGGAATGTCTAGACTTACTCTTAACTTCTTCTCACCTTTCAAGACCACTAGATATCAATTAGAGCAATGTTTCTGAAGGTATGAACTGTCCGAATTCACCTGGGTGCTTTGTAACAGCGGAGGTTCTGAGGTTGCTCTCCTGACTCAGTTATTCAGATTTCTAGAAGGGATCTTGGGAATCTGCATTGTTAACCTCCAGGTAACTATTATGCTCAACACCATGAAGGACCCAACTTCAGTAGACTCCGAATTCCAAGATGACATGCTCAGTCCTACACCAAGCGCCTGGCACAGAGGCTGATCTGCAGAAAACCCTAAATATTAGGGAGATCATTACATTGAACAGTCAGGGCTCATTAGGCACAGATAGATTTAGGCACAATTGTTGGATGCATAGACAAATGGGTCATGGACAGATAAATGGATAAACTGCCCAATACTGCTACCTCTTCATCCAAGACAATATCACTGACCTTCAATTTCCATGAGGCAGTAGGCATGACTTTCTTGTGCTCCCAAAGCTATCTTGATTGGAAAATGGGGACTCTTGGCCTTCTACAGTGGTCTGTGAGCTCCTTGAAGACAGAGAATGTGTGCCTTTTTACTTAATCCCAACACTTAACAGAGGTCTTAGCTCAGAGTTATTGCTCAATTAATGTGCAATGAATTTAAGCAGCAACTAATAAACTGTTAACTGAACAGATGGACATATGAACAGGAAAACAGAGATCTGGCTGAAGGAGGAAGAGACATAGGGCAGTTAGATGGGAACAAGAACCCTGAGACCTGCTGAGTTTCCTGTGTTTGGCAAAAGGAAAGCACCTCTCCTCCTGCCCAGTTCCCAGGGCTGGGAGCAGAGGGAGCCTCCATATGGGGAAGTGAGGACAAGATGTCTCTGGGAATAACAGATTTGAGAAAGTGGTGTCCCTAATGTGTTGGCAGCAGGGTGCCGTTGGCAATGCCCAGCTCCGCCCGCCAGCCCCCACGGAGAGCTGTACTTTCAAGATGTGGAATCCAAAGTCTTCAGAAGACAGGATGTTGTGATGGGAAAAGAGGGCGTGAACTTTGGAATCATACATATTTGGGTGAGAATCCCAGCAGCTCCGCTACCAGCTCTGTGATTTGGGGCCTCTGCTTTCTCACCTGTAAAAATGAGCCCAAGACAGCCCTCCTATGTTTCAGCATTTGCTTTTGGTTAGAATGCCCCTGTCCCCAGTTTTGCTCATGAGAGTCCCTGTAGATGCCCGTTATCCTGGGAACATTATGAATAGCACCACCTTGCAGCCCCAAAACTGCCCAAGCTTGGAGAGTAGATTATGTGGTCAGCCTACTTTGGGCCCACACATCTTCATCCCATCGTCACGTTTTTGAAGCTAGTAACCACCTTTCTGCTGAGTCTTCTCTTCAGGCCAAGAGTCTCCCATGTAGCAGGAAATCAGTGATTCAGAGCATAGGCTTCCACCTCAGCAGTTCTGGGTCCAAATCTAGACTCTTCTGCTTTGTGGCCAAGCCACATTTCCTCGATGCAAAGTGGAGATGATGATGCTTCCCCCTCACAGTTACCAGAAGTGTTCAGTGTAAGCGCCCAAGTCAGGCACCTGGTACAGAGCCTGGCAGAATACAAGCTCAGTCTCTCTGGGTCTCTCTCTCTCTTCCCCCAAACCCTTCCTCTCTTCCTACCCCTCATCCTTTCTCACTCTCTTTCCTTCTTTCCTCAGAGGAACTGAGATCAAACTAGAAAGCTCCTTGAGATCCCAAACTTATGATAACATAGCTGAAAAGTCCAGAGCATTTGAGGGAAGGTCCTAGCCATAGCTTAAGCAAATTCTAGTAATTTCTGAAAATAGCAGTAGAGTCACAGAGAACGGCTAAGTTTACATAACCCAAGTTCTTCCTACCAAGAGGGAAAGGGTCCCTCACCCTAATTTGGGCAAAGGCCCTCTCTCTTTCCTCTTGGACTCAGAACTGGGATGACTTAAGCTACACTGACCTTCAGAACAGCCTGTCCAGAGTTGAAGCCAGTCCAGAGAAGAGAGCAGAACAAACAGATGGAGAAACATAGACCCTGAGAACACTCTGATATCCTGGATCCAGCTGTGCCTGAAATTGGTTTTATATTTTAACTGTTATGTAGCCTGATAAGTTGCCTGTCAGCTTAAGCACATATAGGTTGTTTTTTTACTGTCACTTTCGACAAAAGAAGTCCTGACTAATAAACCAAGATCATTAGAGAGTAGGTACAATCAGCCTGTCCTGGGGTTGTCCAGAACACCGAGACAAGTACTTTTACTTGAGGCTGACTTTTGTCCCTGATCCTTTGCAACTGGGTTGAAAAGAGCCAGATAGATTTTAAAGACCAGGGGCAACAGACACCAACAGGTGACACGGGCATATTGAAGGCATTGCCTGGGCCACAAGAGATCTAGAAAATTTCTAAGCATTTCTGTAGTGACATTTTCAAGAGTAACTCTCAGAAAAGCAATCATTGTAGAAGCATCACGCTGTCGAATCAGCAGTACTACCTAGCTTTAATTGAGCTCTAATTTCCAATACAGGCAGAAAAAAAGGAGAGCCATAAAGGGATGTTTCCTTTTGGAATTTACCCAGAGGGAATGTAGAAGGAAAGAAAGAGCTGCAGTCCAGGGAAACCAAATGAGACCCTTCTCTGGAATTCTACAAAACCTGGCTTCCTATGCACCATTCCGGATCTGAACCCTGAGACCCTGCATACAAGAGATGTGAGCAGGGAGTGGGTGGTGGGGAATGAACACTCAGGGTTTCCATCAAACAGACCTTTCTCCAAGCCCTGTCCTGCCACCTACAAGCTGTGAAACCACCGGCATGTCACTGAGCCTCTCTGAGCCTCAACCTAATCCACTCCAAAATGCAGATAACATCCACAGACCTTGTAGGATGATTCTGAAATGAGACGAGATGATTTATGTAATATTCTCAAGGTAGTTCCTGGCCAGTAGTGAGAATCTTATAAATATTAGTTATTATTACCATCAAATACACAGAAGCACTAGGCTTATAATATTAAATGAAAAAAAGAAAATCAGGGCTAACATTTTTTTAAATTTTATTTTATTATGTTATGTTAATCACCATACATTACATCATTAGTTTTTGATGTAGTGTTCCATGATTCATTGTTTGCATATAACACCCAGTGCTCCATTCAATATGTGCCCTCTTTAATACCCATCACCAGGCTAACCCATCGCCCCACACTCCTCCCCTCTAGAACCCTCAGTTTATTTCTCAGAGTCCATAGTCTCTCATGGTTTGTCTCCCCCTCCAATTTCCCTTCATTTTTCCCTTCCTACTATCTTCTTTTTTTTTAAACATATAAGGTATTATTTGTTTCAGAGTTACAGGTCTGCTAACATTTTTTAGACAGTTTGATCATCACTATTGAAAACTAGCAAAGAAAATGGGAAACTAAAAGTCTATGCACTAAAAAGCAACTAGAAAGAATACAGCCCATGTCTTAACAGTGGTTACCTTTTGCAGGTGGGATCATGGGTTGCTTTTTTTGATGTCTTCCTTTGACTTTTTTAGGGTGTCAGACATCTTAATGATGGCACTCTATTACTTTTAGGGTAGATAAGACTATTTTATTTTTAAGAATTGCTGTTCTCCTTCCTCCCTTTCAGAGAAATTAGAAGCTTGCCTAAGACGTGACTCTGCTCTGTAGTCCAATATGGCAGCCCAGCTGGACAGGGCATTGGTTTAGGGTTTCACAGCAGAGTTGAGGAAGGGCCAGATAATTTACAATACTACCAATAGTACCTCCCCTTTCTGGATCTCTCCACATGTTTTTGGACATTGTCTTGGGCTTCGTGGCAGCCCAAGAGGTAAGGACTGTTACCACTTCCAGTTCATAGACCAGGAAACTGAAACACCAGGAGCACTATGGGACTCACCCAAGCATCCCACATGTGCCTTGTAGGGACTGCAGGTGAGGAGCGGAGAGCTGGAGGGAGGAGAGTGGGAGGCCGGCAAGTCACGGGCAGAGACAGACGCACCTGATGGCCTGGGCTTTCTACCAGAAAGGGAGTGTGAATCTCACCTGCCCAACATGGAGAAGTCACTGAAGGATTTTCCACAGGGGACAAACATGATCTTGTTGATCTTTTTAGAAGATGGTCTGGCTGCCATTTGGAGACTGAGCAAGAATGGCCATAGACAGCTGAGTGAGAGAGAAGTCAGAGCCCCAGGGGAGCAAGAGGGGAAGGATGAGCCCCTCTGTGGGGGGCACGGGCTTTTGTAAATCTTGGATCCCAAATCCTGTGTATTTCCAAAAGGCTCATGCTCTGCTGGCCACGTCCACCACAAACCCCTGTGCTATTGGGGTTAGCTCACCTGAGGGCTTGGCTCTGTCACTTGGCACTGACCTCTCCTGAATCTCTACCAAGTCAGTGCCCAGCTGTAGCCAGAGCCCCGTCCAGCATGCTAGCGCTGAAGGTCCGGTGGAGTTAGGGGATCAGCACCACAGCAGCCTAAATCCCTTAAAATTTCACATTGGACATGCTAATTATTGAAAGAAAGAAGAAAGAAAAAGAAAGAAAGAAAGAAGAAAGAAAGAAAGAAAGAAAGAAAGAAAGAAAGAAAGAAAGAAAGAAAGAAAGGAAGGAAGGAAGGAAGGAAGGAAGGAAGGAAGGAAGGAAGGAAGGAAGGAAGGAAGGAAGGAAGAGAAAGAAAGAAAGAAAGAAAGAAAGAAAGAAAGAAAGAAAGAAAGAAAGAAAGAAAGAAAGAAAGAAAGAAAGAAAGAAAGAAAAAGAAGGAAGGAAGGAAAGAAAGAAAGAGAGAGAGAGAAAGAAGGAAGAGGAGGGAGGGGAGGAGAAGGAGGGAATGTTGTGGGGGAGGGGCAGTCCCTCAGCCTTTCCCACTGCTTTGGCTTCACATTCCTTCCGTGTGTTTCCTTCTCTCTTTTATCTTTCCTTCCCTCACCTTTCTTCCTTCTCCTTCTCAAGAGCATAAACCAAGTTTCCTGGTTTTCATGTTTAAAGCCATCTCTGCAATCCCCAGAGGAGCCCCTTGCGTACCTAAGACAGAGGCTCAGGACCCTGCAGCCTCCCCCACCAGGCACAGGCAAGAGCTCTCCTCTCTGGGCCTCATGGAGGTTCCTTCCTCTCTCCTCCTCAAATGCTCTTCTTAGATCCTTACTCTTCAGGTACGAAATTCAATATCACTTCCTCCAAGAAGCCCTCCTGGCTGGGGCTGGCCATGACCTCTCTCTAATACTCTGTCCCTGCAGCTAAGTTCCCTTCATTATACTCATCATGATTTGAAATTCCTTAGTTCTGCATTTCTTGTCAGTCTGGTTTTTGGGGGCCAATGGGTCTCAACCTTGCCTGCAAATGAGTATCACTTGGGGTGCTCTGGGGAACACTGGTTCCTGGATACCCCTCCACTACCACCACCAAGATGCAGTGGGTCTGGGATAAGACCGGGCATCAGGGGCTTTTAGACCTCAGGAGATTCCAACGCACAGCCAAACCTTCTGCTTTAGCTGGACTTTTCTGGGGAGTTTCTTTTGTTTGACACTATTTCTTGTACTGTTTCCATTTCCCCTGAGCTACTTTTTTTTCTGTGTTTTAACTCCTCTTTCTCTTTGGAGGTTTTCTTGGAGCACACAGTGATACTGTCTTGTCTGTTCATATTTTAAAAAGGAAGCCACTGCACAGCCGAGGCCCTTCTCTTGGCGAGGTGGGCAGGGCTTGCTTAACAGCTGTGTTTCTCGGCTTCAGGATGATTGCATAGGGCTCCAGAAGTTCGTTGGGGGAATGAGGATGCTAGTGTCCACAGGCATTTCCTTTGCAGATGGTTAGATTCTCCCGCTTCTTGGAGTCCAACAATGGAAGGAGTGCGGAAGTTTGCCTCTGTATTCCCTCCACTGTTTTCCTGGTGGCTGGAGTCTAGAGTGGCTCCTGCAGACTAGAACCTCTCTTTTCCAGGGGAGGGGCCGGTGGCGACCTGGCCGTGGGGGTGGGACGGAATCTGAGAAGGGTGGTCTCTGTTCCTCATACATACAAGTCCCTTGTGTTCAGCCTCACCTTTCTCTGCACTTTGTTTCTCTAATTCCAGAGCCCTTCTGAGTCTCATGGAAGCAATCCAACTTACTCTTTTTTGCAAGGCTCCTACTGCTTGACTTTCTTTGTTTTTACTAATTCTCCCACCAACTTAAATGTCTGGACATTTGTTGTCATCTCTCACCCCATGTCATCGCCTGTCCTGGTCTTCCTTTCTGTGGGTTTATGTGGGTTTTATTTCTTTCATTTTAGAACAGTTTGGGGAAGCGGAGAAGGTAGATGCTTATGTACCATCCATTGATAGAAAGCCTCAAGGCTTTATTCCTTCTCTGGTCCAAGACTGGCTGGGCTTTCTCTGCTGGTCTCACAAGTCAGTTTAAATGTGTTACAATACAAAGTAGGAATGATTTTTTTTTAATTTTTTTTAAAGATTTTATTTATTTATTTGAGAGAGAGAATGAGAGATAGAAAGCACGAGAAGGAAGAGGGTCAGAGGGAGAAGCAGACTCCCTGCTGAGCAGGGAGCCCGATGCGGGACTCGATCCCGGGACTCCAGGATCATGACCTGAGCCGAAGGCAGTCGCTTAACCAACTGAGCCACCCAGGCGCCCAAAGTAGGAATGATTTTTATACTCACTTTACAAGATGTGGAATTTGAGGATCAGAGAGGTTAGTAACATACCACAGGTCACACAGCTCCTAAACCTTTGCTCTCCGTTAGCCCACACTTCTTTCAATAGGCTCCCTTCTGTAGCTCCTATGACCCCAGAATTATCAACCTAATTTTGAAAAGCACACCAACTACAAAAGTCATTTTCCTGATATGCCAGTAGTTTTCTCCTCTGTGAAATGAAGATACTAATCACAGCCCTGCTATCCTTGCAGAGAGTCGGGAGAATCCAAAATGAAAGTGGTTTGGATAGTCTCTTGTCAAAAGAAAAGCAAGATAGGTCGTGATGGCCTTGGATGTATTTTGTTGTCATCGTGATGATTGATGTCGGACAGTTTTTTGGCCCATACGTGGGAGCTTCTGACAGCAACCTGAAAGTACATCAGCTTTTGTTGGACAAATGAAGGCGAGTCAACAAGGTTTAAGGAGGAGAATTTGAACTCTGAGTTCAGACAGACATGGGTTCAGACCTCAGTTTTGTCTCTTCCTAACTATGTGACCTTGAGGAAATCACATAAACCTTCCCAAGCCTGTATTTCCTTCTCTGCAAACTGGGAGAGTGGTCCCCCACTCTCGAAGATACCAGGGAAGATTATGGAGAAGCACACATTGCAAGCATCTTGCAAAGAGCCTGGCAGATGACCTTCCCTTGCCTCCAGGCTCCCCTTCCCTGATTCACTCAGGCCTCCTAACACCCCCTCAGGCAGACCTTACATGTTGGAGATGAGAATAAAACCTTACTGTCAAAAGAGTCATAAGGCCCAGGGAAGAGGACATTTGCATTTTAAAAGAAACTATATTTTTTCATTAATGTTTCTAATAAAACCAAAACCCCAAGGAAAAATGAGAAGAATTGGCTTTACTTAACCTGATAGAAAGAGGCTTCAGTGGGCCTCATAACTGCCTTAAAGTGTGGGAAGGAATATCAGATCAAAGCTGATCATCAACAATAATGTGCATCAGGAATCCAGGGACTCAATTACAGTCACAAAACTCGCAGACAAAAGGGAAAGCAAGGAACACTGGCCGCAAGGAGAACCCTGGGGTGGAGGGCTAGGAAGCCAGAGGAGGATACGGTTGTCCTTCCCACCTACTCCTGCTCTATTCCTGCCACTCATTTGTTGACCCAGTCTCCTGGCCAGGATCCCTGGGCTTGTCACTCTCACGACACACTGTGACCTCTCGTGCCTCCATACCTCTGCACACAGCCTTGTCTGGCTATAGTGCCTGCCCCTTTGCACCCTGTATGGTTCCTGCACATCCTTCCTCATCTTGCAAGTGCTGTTGGTCACTTCCTCTAGGATTCCTCCAGCACCCCTCGCTCATTTCTCCCTCACTCCTCCCCAGCACTCTGTACTCACCTCTGTTCCAGGACCGTGCATTCTACTGTTTGCTTGCATACATCTCCCTCACTTGATTTTGGGCTCCCACCATGCTAGATAATTACCTAGTATATGATAGGGACTCAAAACCATGTGTTGAGAGAATAAAGGTAAAGAATGAGTGAATTCTTCAAGCATGATCATCAAACTCAACGAAGTTGTCTTTCTTTTTTTTTTTTTTTTTCGAAGTTGTCTTTCTTTGAAATGATTCCTCCTAGACTCTTCCCTCTGACTTCCCAGATTGCAGGGGTGAGGGAGAGGGATGAGTAGGAGGCTTGGTTTAATCATTCGGGTGGATTGTGAGTTCCCCTGCAGAATTTCTCATCATTCCATGTGCACACTCCCCATCTGCCATGCAGCTCCCAGAATGATCCATGGAAGTTCCTGCCTTAGCAATGCTGACCCTCCTCCTAGAAAGCTCATTCCACTGCTCTCTGCCTGAATCACATCACATCCTTCAGGACCTGGCTTTGGCCAATGAAACCTGGACAGAAATGGCAGTGTGCCAGCAACAAGGCCAGACAGTACGAGATCTCATGTGTTTCCTCTTGCCCTTCTGGCAACTTCAGATTCCTGCCTTGGAAGCACATATTCTGCTACCCATTCAGCTTGGCCTGAGAAAGAGATACATAAAGGAAGCTGTCTTCCCTAAGTAGCCCCTGTTCATTCCAGGGAGGATGAGTGACCCATGGAGAAGACCTGGTCACAACTACAGCCTGAAGCCTAGAGCCCAAAGCTTAGGGCCCAACCCAGCACAGCACAGCACAGCCAAGTGATGACCGAGTGGCTTCTGGGACACAATTGGCTCCTCTCACTATGGCCCTTCTTGCAGACCACGTATGAGTTCACTCTTGGAAATGGAGCTCAGGTGTATGAGTCTCTGGGCCCATTGCCCTAACTTCTCTGTGTGTCTGCTCCTCATCTATAAAATGTGGGTACCTGAAAGCATAGTGGAAAGGATAATATGATTTGCTACATAAAAAAAACACTTAGAATGTGCTTTTTATGTTGTAAAATATTAAAAAGTAATGACTACTGTTATAGTAGTATTAGTGTTAGGAGTATTTGATAAATGACGTATTAGCTGCCTATTGCTGTATAACAAATCACCCCAAAACTTGGTGGCCAAAAATAACATATTTATTTATTTGACAGTGTCTGTGGGTCAGGAATCTGGGCATGGCTTAGCTGGAGCATTCTGATTCTGGGTCTTTCACAAGACTACAATAAGGTGCTTAGCTGTGGCTGCGTTTGCCACAAGGCTCATCTCAGGGAGTACCTGCTTCCCAGCTCATTCCTGTGGCTACTGGCTGGTCATTGCCTCACCGGCTGTCTGTTTAAGACATCAGTTACATGTCACATGGGCTTCTCCATTATGCATCTTGCTTCATCCAAAGGGAGGAAGCAAACACCCATGACAGAAGCTCCTGCCTCCTTGCAACCTAATTTCAGAAGTGACATCCCATTATTTTGCTGTATTCTACTTGTTAAAAGTCATTAGATCCAGCCCACAGTCAACATGAGGCAGAAATGATTGGGGCCACCTATCACAAATGATATAGTACTAACCATCACTCCTACTAATAAATAATGATAATAACAGTGAAGGGAAAGAGGGCTACTTTTGGCATCAGAGAGAAGAGGATTCAAATCTCAACTCTACAACCCATCTAGCATGGAACCATAGTACAAGACACTTACCCACTAAAGGCTCTGTTCCTAATTTGCAAACAGAGGGTGATACTGCATTTTGTATAGAAACTATGTGACATAAGTAAAATAATGGATATGAAATGCACATATGGTATTTGGCACAAAGACAGATGAAAAATAAATGATGGCATCATTATTGCATTGTGTGGGGTTTTAGCTCCAGCTAAATGTAATTGCATTTTCTTGGCATATTTTTTCCTAAAGAATTGGCTTGTCTAAGATACTAGCCAATCTGTTAGACCATAAAATAAATGCTTCATCTGCTCCCAGTTCCTTAGATCTTAGGACTAGAGATAAAATGCCAAGGGATGAGGTCATGAGTGTTACAGAAAACCCTAAGTATGTGCTGTCCCAGGTCCTGAGCTCAAAAGCTTCCTGGAAGGCTCCAGGCCCACATAACCTCCAAAGAGGGCTCCATTAGCCCAAGGTAGCACCACAGCCTCTAGCAAGGATACCAGAAGATCAAGGAGGTCTGTTCCCCCCAGAGTACCAGCTATTTTAGTCTTAACATTTAGAGAGATACAATTACTGTGCTTTTGATATTTGTGAAGGCATTTCTCATACCCAGGTAGCCTGAGGCAATTGCAAAGTTCAAAGGATGGAGTCAATTTATTGAATCAGACATTAGGAGGGGATTTATATGCAGCTCCAAATAAAGACCAAATATTGATTTTTAAGGGGGAAAAATGAAATGTTTTTCCTCTTGCCTAAGAAAAAATTGAAGTTGTGTAGATTTCTCATAACTTGGGGGAATTCATCTGGTCCCAAGACCTAGGGGTTTGATGTTCACATGGAACCAGCTTTTGGGATTTTTATTTGCTTCCACATCTGCAACAGTAGATGAGCTGGGTCTATGTGGAGTAACCACAGGAGCATCAGAAAGGCAACTAGACCTCAAATGTCTGCCTTAATGTCTGAGTTTCTACCACTTGAGAATCCTTCCTTTGGAGAAACAGTATGGTTCTGGAGAGAGCACATGAATCGAAAGACAAAGGGATGATTTACATCTCAGCTGCTCACTGGCTATGCCAACTGGGCCTCTAGGATTTGGTTTCCTCATCTGGAAAACAGAGTGATGATAATATTCGCATCACAGAAGTTGATTATGTCAATGTGAAAATGCCCATGAAATATTTCACCATTTTGTAAATAGTGAAAAATCAATTCAGCTGTTTCTCAGCCAGCATTTTGAATTCATCTTTAATATTCACTGCAGTTCTTCTGGAATGAATAGGGTTCCTATTATTACCCTTTTACAAAAAGGAAAACTGAGGCTCAGATGGGCAATTAACCTGCCCTTTGTCACTGCTAAATTTTGTGGTTGTTCCTGTTGCTGATGTTACTGGATTCAATCATTACATTTCTGAGAATTACCTATAAAACACAAGTGTCGCCATTGTAATTACCTTGGGTTTTCTTTTTTTCAGCCCTTACCTTTCTGGCTTAAATTAGTTTTTCTCAATTTTTATTGATAATTGAACCAAAAGAATCATATAAAATCACTTCTGCATTTACTATGAAAGTACTGTTTAATGTATTATTTATTATATCATTAAAGGCTTTTATATACAGTATCAGGTAACAAATTCCCTTAAGAATGTTGTGGCAGGAAATAAGTTTGTACTTCTTTAATAACCGGCGTCCTTTCTTCTAACAGATAATAAGAGCATTTTAATCCATCAGATTTTCTCTTTTGTCTCTACCACCATAAAGTGTCTAAACCAAATTTAATCTTAAGTGACTCAAAAATGTTATTCATTCACTCATTCATTTTCTCACTCATTAACAAAATGTTTAATTTGGTTGATTAATTAACCTCCATTGCAAGCATTGTTCTAGGGGCTAGGAAGGGTACAATGGAAGAAAAAATATATATATATAAATCCCTTCTCTCTTAGAGCTTATATTTTGTGGAGATTACACATAAATAATAAACAAATATTGTGTATAAAATACTTATAAATGTTGAACAGGAAAAAAATGCAGAGAAGAGAAACTAAAGTGTCGGAATAGAGGAAGGGAGGTGATAGGTTGCAATTTCTACAGGGTGTCAGGAAAGGTGTCATAAAGAAGGTGACAGCTAGCTTAGACCATACCAAACTTCTCCCTGAAGACAAGAAAAAGCCAGGTGAATGTCTTTCAAATATTCTGTTTGAAGGAATTAGGGAACTACTTAAAGGATCAAGAACTCAAGGAGAAGAGAAGCACAGCATCATGAGTCCTATATTCTGTCTTCTCTTGAGGTATTTACCAATTAGTAAATGGTGACCAGAGGCTAAGAAGCCAAGAAGAAAGTGGTGAGAGACTGAGATTTCAGCCATCTCAAAGGGCGGAGACATAAATTGCAATTCAGATCATGTCACAGAGGAAAGGACATGGTAAATACCACAGGCTTTCAGTTGGGACCACTGATGCTCAACCCCCCTCCCCAAAAAAATAAGGGCAAACTGGAAATTCATCAATTCCACACAGATTGAAGTCATAGCTTCAATTCAGCTCAATTCCAGGCTGGTTCATTTTTATCCTCCCAAATCCTAAATTCCTGCCAGAAGATAACTTCATCCCAGAGTCTCAAGTTAGTTCTAGATTTTTTTCACAAATAATGGCTAGAATTCAATGAAATTTACTAGGCAGACCAGGAGATAGAACCAAATAACCAAAACCAAGAGGAAAAAAACAAGCAATAGAAACAGAACTGAAAGAGATCCAAAAGTGAATTTTTAAATAACTGATTAATGTGTATAAGAAAATAAATGAATAGATAGGAAATTTGACCAGAAAATTGAAAGTATTTTTTAAGATTTTATTTATTTTATTTGAGAGAGAGCAAAAGAGAGAGAGAGCACAAGCGGGGTGAGAGGCGGAGGGAGAAGCAGACTTCCCACTGAGCAGGGAGCCTGACGTGGGGCTTGATCCAGGGACCCTGGGATCATGACCTAAGCCAAAGGCAAATACTTAACTGACTGAGCCACCCAGGCACCCCAGAAAGTATTTTTTAAAAAGAATCAATGGGAATTCTAAAACTGAAAATACAGTATCTGAACTTAAGTGCTAATGGATTGGTTTAACAGAAAATGAGGCAAAAGAAAAGATTAATGAATTACAAGTTAGGTCAGTAGAAAATATTCAGATTGAATCATTTTTGAGATCAAAAGGTGGAAAGCACAGAAGTAAGGATAGAATACATTTGACACATGACCGAAAGATTTAACAGTAATTAAAGTCTCAGAAAGAGAGGACAGAGAAAATTGGCTAATGGCAGTATTTGAAGAGATTGTGACTGCAGATGTTCGACAACTAATGAGCTAATAAAACATCAAGCCACAGATTCCTGAGCAAAGACTTGAGATAGCTGAGGAAGGAATCATGAAAATATCTAGAGGAAGAATGCTCTGGGCATAGGAAACGGCAAGTGCAAACATCCTAAGGCATGGATTTTGATCTGGCTGGAGATGAGTGAACAGGAGGGAAAGTAATAAGTTAGGTCAAGTAGGTGAGAGAGCAAGAAGGGACTTACAGAATCCTGTAATATCTTTTACTTTTATTCAATATGATATGGTGAACCATTTCTTAAAAGAAGAAGACAAACATGATCTGACTGATCTCTGAAAATGAGCAATGAAGACAAAAAGAACAAGTATCTCATTCCCAGCATCAGTTGTCTGCTGTTGCATAACAATTACCTTAAATGCAGTGGCTTAAAACAACACTCTTTCATTATCTCACAGTTCTGTGGGTCATAATTCCAGGGTCTTGCAAGGCTGAAATCAAGGTATGGGCCATGCCAGGATCTTATCTGGAGGCTCAAGGAAAGAAGTTGCTTCCAAGTTCATTTAGGTTATTGGCTGATTTGGTTCCTTATGGCTGTCAGACTGAGGTCCTCATTTTCTTGCAGACTAACTCTCAGCTCCTAAAGACTGCAACCATTGCTCTGTGTGTGGCCCCTTCCATCTTCAAAGCCAGCAATGGCACATCAAATTCTCCCCATGTTTCAAATCTCTGAATGATTCCTCTGCCATCAGCTGAAGAAAACTTTCTGCTTTTAAATGGCCTAACTGATTTAGTAAGGCCCATCCAGTTAATATCCATATCTTAAGGCCAGCTGATTTGGGACACTAATTCCATCTGCAAAGTCCCTTCACAACAATGCCTAGACTAACGTTTGATTGAATAACCAGGAACCTGATATTTTGGGAGGACATCTTTAGAATTCTGCCCATATTTTTATTTTGCAAATGAGAAAATGAGACATAGAAAGGTTGTGACTTGCCCAATATCACATTACTAGTTATAATTGCCATTGCTTATCTTCTTGCTGACTATAGTAGTAATAGACTAGATAGGGAATGAATACAAGGGAAAAAAACAGAATTCTAATATTATAGTCAAGGCCAAAGATGATTGTGGCATTTATGAGGGTGGTAATAGTGGAGATTGTGAGAAGTGATTAGTTATGGATGTATGTTAAAGGTATAGTCAAGATGTGCTGATGGACTGGATGTGGGATCTGAAAGGAGGTGTCAAGATGACTGTAAGGATTTTGGTCTGAGCAAATAGAAGGACTTTACCAAGAATACATTTACTAAGTTTGGAAAGTCTGGAGGATGAACAGGTTTGTTGGGGGAAGATCTGGTTTTAGACATGTTAAATTAAGATGTCTCTTAGGCATTCAAATGAGATGTCTAGTAGTATATAAATTTGGAATTCAGGGGAGGTTGTCAGTGGATAGATGATATTTAAAACTCTGAGACTAGATGAGATCACAAAAAGAATATAAGTATAGTTAAAGAATAAAAGAGGTCCAGAAACTGAGCCTTGGATACTCAATGTTTAGGAAAAGAGAAGGAACTCAAAAAGATGATCAAGAAGGAGCAGCCATTGATGCAGGAAGAAATCCAAGAGAGTTTGGTGTCCTAGAAGCCAAGTTAAAGTGTTTTACTGAGGAAGTAATGAGAGATCACCTGTGCAAAATGATGCTGATAAGTGAAATAACAGACATATAGACCAATGGAACAGAATAGAGAACCCAGATATGGACCCTCAACTCTGTGCTCAAATAATCTTTGACAAAGCAGGAAAAAACATGTAATGGAAAAAAGACAGTCTCTTCAATAAATGGTGCTGGGAAAATTGGACACCCACACACAGAAGAATGAAACTCGACCATTCTCTAACACATTACACAAAGATAAGCTCAAAATGGATGAAAGACCTCAATGTGAGACAGGAATCTATCAAAATCCTAGAGGAGAACATAGGCAGTAACCTCTTTGACATCGCCCATAGCAACTTCTTTCAAGATACATCTCCAAAAGCTAGTGAAACAAAAGCAAAAATGAACTTTTGGGACTTCATCAAGATAAAAAGCTTCTACACAGCAAAGGAAACAGTCAACAAAACAAAGAGGCAACCCACAGAATGGGAGAAGATATTTGCAAATGACACTACAGATAAAGGGCTGGTATCCAAGATCTATAAAGAACTTCTCAAATTCAACACCCAAAAAAACAAATAATCAAGTCAAAAAATGGGCAGAAGATATGAAAGGACACTTCTCTGAAGAAGACATACAAATGACTAACAGACATATGAAAAAATGTTCATCATCATTAGCCATCAGGGAAATTCAAATCAAAACCACATTGAGATACCACCTTACACCAGTTAGAATGGCAAAAATGGACAGGGAAAGAAACAACAAATGTTGGAGAGGTTGTGGAGAAAGGGGAACTCTCTTACACTGTTGGTGAGAATACAAGTTGGTACAGCCACTTTGGAAAACAGTGTGGAGGTGCCTCAAAAATTTAAAAATAGAGCTACCCTATGACTTAGCAATTGCACTCTTGGCTATTTACCCCAAAGACACAGATGTAGTGAAAAGAAGGGCCATATGCACCCCAATGTTCATAGCAGCAATGTCCGCAGTGGCCAAACTGTGGAAAGAGCCGAGATGCCCTTCAACAGATGAATGGATAAAGAAGATGTGGTCCATATAGAAAATGGAATATTACTCAGCCATCAGAAAAGATGAATACCCAACTTTTACATCCACATGGATGGGACTAGAGGAGATGATGCTAAGTGAAATAAGTCAAGCAGAGAAAGTCAATTATCATATGGTTTCACTTATTTGTGGAACATAAGGCATAGCAGGGAGGACATTAGGAGAAGGAAGGGAAAAATGAAGGGGGGTGGGGAATCAGAGGGAGAGATGAACCATGAGAGACTACGGACTCTGAGAAACAAATAGGGTTTTAGAGGGGGGAGGGGGGATTGGTTAGCCCGGTGATGGGTATTAAGGAGGGCACGTACTGCATGGAGCACTGGGTGTTATACGAAAACAATGGATTGTGGATCACCATATCAAAAATTAATGATGTATTGTATGGTGACTAACATAACATAATAAATTTTTTTTTAAAAGTGAAATAAGATGAGAACTAAGAACTAACCATTGTTATTTAACAACACAAAGTTCACTGATGACTTTGAAAAGAACAATTGTAGTGGAGAAATAAGGGTACAAGCCTTATTGGAGTAGATTCATTAAAGAACAAAGGGAAATACCTTGGAGATTGTGTGTATAGACATCCCTTTCTAATTGTTTTGTTATAAAGACAATCAGAGAATTCAGGCCTAGGATATAAAAAGCTAGGAATAGCATCACTTCCATCCTAACAACAAGAAAAAGTAGGATAAACTGCAGAATTATTACTTTCCATGAACCTGTCAGACAGCTGAAGGCACAGGGCTAAACAAGTAACCTGAACCCCACCCCCCCAAAAAAAGACCTTGAAACCTGGCTTACTTAGCAGGTAAGCAGGTCTGCTACCTGGTAGCAGACCACAGAAGGAAGAGATTCTGGGTGCCATACAAGCAGCTAAAAAGTCTAACAAATTTCTAAAGACTCAATGTGAGCTAGTTTGGGAGTATAAAACCCTAGGAACCACAAATAAAAGAGGAGTTTGCATCCACTCTCAGGGTTTTCTCCATAGACCTCTTCTGGGTATTCAAGGAAGATTGGAAGAATGGAAAGAGACAGGAGAAAGCCCCCTTCCGTGGTGCCTTGTGGGAGGAAGGGGATGCTGCCTTGAGGGTAAGGCATAAACCTCCACCCAGACTCTGATCTTCCATGAACCAATCCTTAAGATGCTGGGGAGAAAGCAAGCTTGGGGCCCCAGGGCACAGATGAAGACACTTTACTGCTTGGTGAAGTTTAAACTACAAACCTACCATAGGAAAGGGGCAGAAAATAGTCCTAGGTCCAGCATCCTATACCAATATAATTGGAGATCGCCAACCACTGAGGTAAAAGCACAAAGCTGACAAAGAGCAATCACCAAAGACACAGTCAGAGTCTGGCTGCATGGAGAAGGAAGAGCAAGTGGATGAAAAAGCCAGCCCAGATAGCCAGGTCCACAGGGCCTGTCTAAAACTGAGACTGGGCCTAAATAATAGGCTCACTATCCACCAACAGCCTAACCAACACTGAGTAACAAATGACAGCAATCTAGTACTGTGGAAAAGACAAGTGCATGAAAAGAGACTTCCTCCATCACATAAGCATGCAAGGAAAGCCAACATCTGATGATACAACAGGAACATTGAGAAAAACCCTCCAGGATCCCAGCCACAATCCTAAGTACAAACTAACATCAGAGGAATTTGAAACCACTGGTGCCCTGAAAGTAACCATAGCAACAACTCCTGACTATATTGATTCAATCCCACACACCCAGGGTTTAGCAGGAAAAGCATGACTGTTTCTGAGCATAAACACTATTTACATTTGTTCTTGCTGTTCTATACTGAATGTCTGGTGTTCAACCAAAACTTAACACACACACACATACACACAGCACATAAAAACAGTCCACTCTCATGAGACATATCAATGAACAAAATTAGACTCAGAGGTGACCCAGATATAAGCACCAGGATCTTTAAAACTGACTAATATGTCAAAGGCTCTAGTCGGAAAATTGGGCAATATACATGATGGATGAGAAATTTCAGTAGAGAGAATAAAGCTAAATTAAGAGGTATAATTGAAATGCTAGAAATAAAAAGAAAACACAGGAAGATATATGAAGAATATTTTTGATAGGCTCATTAGTACACATTACACTTTATATAGCTAAGAAATAAAATCATACCAAACTTGAAGTTAAGTCAATAGAAAGTACCCAAATAGAAACACAAGGGCAATAAAAATAAAGGTGTATAAGCTCATCCAAGATCTTTAGGACAATACCAAAAGGTCTACTGTTTGTGTAATGAAGTTCCTGAAGTAGAAGAATGAGAGAAGAGAATATTTAAAACGTTGGGAGAGATAATCACCAAGAATTTTCCCTAAGTGATGAATGACATCAAACCACACATCTAACAAGCTCAGAGAAGCCCCCAAAGATAAATGTTTTTTAAGAAACCATGCTTATCATATTCAAGCTTCTGAAAAGCAAAGTTAAAGAGAAAAGAGACAAATTATATAAAGAGGATCAAAGATGAATTACAGCCAACTTCTCATCAAAAACTATGAAATCCAGAAGGCAATGGAGTGACCCTTTTAAAATACTCAATGAAATAAAGAAAGCTGTTAACCCAGAATTCTACACCTAGTAAAAATATCTTTCAACAGTGAAGGTGAAATAAAGACTTCCTAATAAGAATGAAAGCTAAAAGAATCCGTTACCAGGAGATTTGTGCTACAAGAAATGTAAAAGGAAATTCATCAGACAAAAATAATTATAATCGACATAAATTTGCATATACATGAAATGAAAAGCTTAGAGATTGTTATAATAAAGGTAAATGAAAGTATATTTTTCCAATTTCAATAGCTCTAAAAGGTGACTGTCTACAGCAAAATTAGTAATGTGTTGTGTGTTTATAGCACAAGTAAAAGTAAAACATGCAACAAAACAGCACAAAATATGACAGAGGGAGAAATCGTAAATATATTGTTTTAAGATTTTGACACAGTATATGAAGCAATACAATATTATATGAAATTATTCTGTGATTAATTAACAATGTATATTTTAAACACCAGGGTGATCACTACAAACTTTTTTAAAGGTTTAAATAATAAGCCAATAGTAGAAGTAAAATGGAAACACAAAAGATTCTCAATTCATGCAAAAGGAGACAGAAAAAGAGAACAAAAAATAGATGGAACTAACGGAAAACAACTAGAGATTTAAATTCAACCACATCAATGATTATATTAAATATAAGTGGTCTAAACACTTAAAAAACAGATATTGTCAGATCAATTCTAAAAGCAAAAGCCAACTATATTCTATCTACAAAAAGAACTCACTTTAAAAATCATTAAAAGAATAAAAAACATATGTCATACAAATACAAAAGAAAGCTATAATGGCTCTATTAATACCAGAAGAATATCTGAATAATATCAGACAACTTCAAAACAGGGAAAATATGAGGGATAAAGAGGTACATTATATAATGTGAAATTGGTAAATCTTAAATGTTTGTGCACTAAACAACAGGGTCAGTTTCTTTTTTAAAATCAGAAAGAAGGAAGAGAGTAGCTGGAAGAGAATATAGGTTTAAGAGAGGAAATTTTTTTTAAGGTAGCATAAGGTAGCAAAAAGTATAGCCTATTTCATGCTGAAATTAGTGATCCAACTGAAAGGGGAAAGTTGATGGCTTAGGAAAGAAGAGGAATTTGTGAAATATGTAAGGGAGTGTGCTCTCTAGGAGACAGATATGTAGGTTAGTCTTACCTTGAGCTGGTCATAATCAGTAACAGGAAAAAAGAACAGTGAGGTAATTCCTTTAGGATTAGCATGTAGTTTCTCTTATACCATGTTCAAGAGTCCCAAATCTATATTCACTTTTTAAAAATTTTGTATGCAATTTATTTAAACTAGAAAATTAAAAATAAAGAAAAAGAAACCAGCTTGCCTATTTCTCTCATTCCCCACCCCCAGCCCTTGAAACTACCAGTCTGTCCTCTGTATCTATGAACTTGGTTTTTGTTTTGCCAGGCACAATAAATAAGCACAGACCCTGCCCAGTGGGTAAGGAATTGTAATAGCAAAGAATTGCCTTGAAAGGGGCAAAGGTTTGTGAAGGAGAATCTTTCTGTTACTCTTTTGTTAGCTGGAAAATTGAGGGGGGGCAGGGGATACAGACTTTCCTACCTCACAAGGTCTTTCTGAATATCATATGACAATTGTTAATTACAAAGCCTTATACAGAAATTTGATATTTTATAGGATGCAATAACAGCTAAGGCTACTCCCAACCTGAGTTCTAAATTTCCATGATTATATGAGAACTCAGTGATCACACTAAACAGAGAGTCTTAGTGTCTCTATAGGACTTTGGCTTTCAGGTCATCTGGATGAGATGAAAAATCTCTTCCCTCACATCTTCCCATGGCTGACCACTATTTCTCACTTATGTGTCAACTCAAATGCCAACTCCTTGGAGAGGCTTTCCTGAAATATTCAGTCTAAAATATCCCCCATCCCCACCCCAGTCACTTTTTATCTTCCTAAAATGTATTACTATGTAAAATGATACATCTGTACCTGCTTTTTGTTTAACGTCTGTGTACCTCTCCTACCATAAAGAAAGCTCCATGGAAGCAGGACATTTGTCTGTCTTCCTTAACTCTAGGAGTGAATGAATGGTTGAACAAATGATTTAAAAGAGCACAGGCTATGAAGTAAGACAGACATGGATTCAAACCTGACTAACTGGGTGGGTGACTGTTAGCTTCAATTTCCTGATCAGTAAAATGCAAACAATAATTCCTGCCTCACAGTTACTGCAGATGGAAACAAATGTAATCACGATGTGTAAAGTGCCTGACACTCTCAACAAATAACAGTTCCAACTTCAATTATGAAGAGATATTTAGTTGGCCAAAGGAAAGGAAATCAAAAAGTGGTTTCAACTGCACCCTCCCTGCAGAGAGCAGACTCTGCAGTGGTTCCTGAGGAGCACAGGTGTTTGATATGGCTGTTCTGATACAGCCCGGCTGTCTTACCAATTCCTGGCCCTTTTCCCTTCTTTGAATGACTGGGACTCCATCTGTGGGCTTTCCCGAACTGTGCCATGTCTTGGAGGCGGAATAAGAAGGACTTGCCATTTTAGGACATCCACAGTAAGCTTCTTGGCCAAGCTTCACCCACCTCTGAGAGTCAGCATGCCCAGACTGGGTGACCACCCTCCTTCCTCTCCTCTCCCTCATCGGCTTCCCCCTCCTGCCAGCTGGCCTTCCTGCCCCCGACCAGCTGGCATCTCCAGCCAAGCAAGAAGATGATACCACCTCATGTTCTTCTGACTACTTTGCAAAGGGATCAAGGCAGGGAGGGAAGGAAGCAGAATCCCACAGACTTGCTCATTGCTAAATAACTTGCCCAATTTTACAGAGCTATGAATGGGGGAAGCCAGAATCTAACTCAGGTGCAACTTGTCCTAGGAGCTCTAGTCCTTGGCCATACCATGCTTCTTTCATGATGGATAAACATATACATGCCTGGCATGCAGCATATGTGCAGTGGCAGGAAATGATTAATGGATGGATGGATGGATGGATGGATGGATGGATGCAAATAAGGAAAAGAGAGAGAAAAATGAAGAGTGGGAAGGATTAGAGGTATCTGAGCCTAAGATCTGAAAAGAATATTGAATCCTTATCACAGAATCAGGATGTTTCCTTGGGACTGAGATGTGATTGATGGGTCCAAAGTAGCTATATCTTAAACAACTGGGTCAACAGAAGGGGTAGGGAGAGGACTTCATAACTGAGAGCCAGACAGTCATATCTTCAGAAATCTTCCTCCCCCATCAGTCCTAATGCCCGTATTGAGCAAGTTGCCCTGATTCCCCATAGCTAACATCTCTTTGTCTTATTCTCCTTTGTCCCCTTCAGTTCCAAGAACTCCCCGAGCCCTCACCTATAGCAGGTGTTCATGAAATATGGAGTTCATCTCAGAGGCATTTTTCTCTTGCCATAGCATTTTAGGTCCTTATAAATGTTCAAAGTTCAAAGTGAGACATGACAGAGATGTTTTCCCAGGGATCCATGTGTCCCTTAAAGACTTTCTTTCCTTTTTTCCTTTTAACTTAAGGAAGAATTTCAAAGGGCTGTTTGT
Organism: Eumetopias jubatus; assembly: GCF_037043125.1. Classification (NCBI taxonomy): domain Eukaryota; kingdom Metazoa; phylum Chordata; class Mammalia; order Carnivora; family Otariidae; genus Eumetopias; species Eumetopias jubatus. The sequence goes on from NW_028274810.1 coordinate 115,174,689, forward strand.
CATTGGACCAGTTCTCATTGGCTTGTTTACAATAGCACAGAGAGAAGTTGCAGTTAATTTGGAATCTCTAGCCCAGAGGTGAGTTCTAGCTACACTAAAGTCCCTGTGCCACTGTGGGTGTGGGTCTGTTCCAGGATAGAGGTCAACAGACTCTTCCAGATGTGGGAGGTGCAAGCACACTCTAGACTCCATAGGAATTGCCTAGTAGAAGGACCCAAGCCCCAAAACTCAACACAAAGAACCCTTATGGTCCTTCCCCTTCCTGCTCTGCTAGGCTCATCTCTTACTATTTCTTTCTTGTCCTTTACACTCTAATACAACTGAACTTATAGGCAATATCCACATTCCATACTCCGTGTTCTCTGCCAGTCCCCAACATTGGCTCATTCATCCTTCTCTGCCTAGAACATCTTCCCACCTTCCTTCCTTAGCCAATGCCTACTCAACCGCCAAGGTTCTGCTTATATGTCACCTCCTCCATGAAGCTTTCTCTTCCTCCATCCCACAATTCAGGCTAGACTGTATGTGTCTTTCCATCTGAGTTTAGTTATAACAAACAGAACCAGTCTAGGTATTTTAAGCAGAAATTGTATTGTGTTTAAAGAATCACTTGAAGTGTTAAAGGAGCAATTCCAGGCACAACCCCACCACTAAATGGCCACAACTCTCAAGGGAAGAAAGTGCGAGGAAATTGCATGGGCCACAAGCCTGGCTTGTCTTGAGTTTCCCCTAGGAGCGTTCCTTGTGCTTGATATGCTAGGGATGAATCAAGAAGGGGATGCCCTCCACCCACCCACCACTGGCCAACACCTACTAGAAACGATGACCTTTAGAAAAGCTTCCTGATTACCTAAAACTCTTCTAGACCTTAAAGAAGAATACAATAATGGTGATATTTCTGGAAAATTGGCAAAGAAAGGAAGATATTTTAAAATGAAGGATTCTTACTGTGAATTCCTGCCTAGACACCCACTTACTTACCCTACTCTCACAGAGATTTAAAACCAAGAAGCAAAACAGAGGCATGAGAAACACATGCCATCAAAGACCTATTTATACCTGACTTACCTGTACATTGTCCAGAACAGTGAATCCACTGCCACCTAAAGAAGTTGGCACCACTGATGCTGAGAAATTATCCTTCAAAATGCTAAGCAGTAGAGGTCCTTCCTTGGTCATCACTATATCCCCAGAATTTAGGATGGTACGTGTTACCTTATAACTGCTCAATACATACTTGCTGGATGAATAAAAGAATGGATGAAAGCTGTATTTCTGTCATTTCCATTCGTTTGTCCTCAAGCGCACAGCAAAATAAGTGCAGTCTGTCTTCTGTGGTCTGTTTGAGAAAACCTGGAATCTCCTCAGCCTAAATGTCAGGGCCTGGGGTCCCCAGAAGCAGAGCCTGAGGCACAGAGCCACCATTTCAAGAAGAATGCATGAGGGGTGAGAGGGTGCAGTGGGCAGAACTGGGTTCTCCAAAAAGACATGTCCAGGTCCTAAACCCCTGTCTGTGCCCGTGACCTTATTTGAAGATAGAGTCTTTGCAGATGTCATTGTGTGAAGTTTCTCGAGATGAGATTATCTGAGGTTTAGGGAAAACCCTAAATCTGATGACTGGGATCTGATACACGAAAGAAAGGGGAAATTCGAGAGGCACAGGGCGAACACCAGGTGAAGAGCAAGGTTGACCCTGAAGTGACTAGGAAACGCCTGGAACACCAGAAGCAGGAAAAGAAAAAGAAAGATCCGCTCTGGCCACCTTCAGAGGGAGCTTGGCTCTGGCGACAACTTGGTCTCAGACTTGGGGCTGTCAGCCTGTGAGGGAACACATTTCTGTGGTGTTAAGCCACCTGTTTTTGGCACAGCACGGTTTGCTATGGCAGCCCCAGGACACTGAGCCAGGGCAGGAACACAGCAGGAGGAAAAACTGTTAGGTGTGTTCCCAAACTGACCGCAGTTAAGGGCAATTTGTGTGTGTGACCACTGTGACTCCTCTCCCCTTCATCACAGATGGCTTCAAAGGGGGCACCTCCCCTGCACATGTCAGCTCGAGCAGGTGACCGTGGGCATTCCAGAGAAGTCCCAGGACAGGAAGCAAGAGACAGAAGCCCACAGCTGGCGGAAAGCTCCATCAGGTTGCAGCGGCTGGAACTCAAGCTGATGGGAGCTTGTGCAGAGCAGGGATTGGGACAAAAGGAGAGGCCGAGAGTGCTGGCAGGGGGGCACAGATGGTGTCCAACACAGTTCTTAACTCCAGAACTACCATATATGTAAGTTCTGTGAGATGTGCCATCAGCAGCCGTAGGAAATGAGCATCTGCCCCTTTCTATGGAGAAAGGAACTGGAGCTCAGAGCCGTGAGGTAATTTGTCCCTGGTCACATAGCTTGTAAATGGCAGAGCTGGGATTTGAACCCAATTTCTGGGACAGCAAAGCCTGCGCTGTTTCCGCTGCCCTGCCCTGCCCCACTGCCTCTGCGGTGAAACTAAGTTTGGTTCCCCAAGTGGAAGGCTCTGCCACCCTAATGGTCACTGGAGTTTACTATTTCATCCAGTCCTTCCTACTCATCTAGAGGGTCTACATCCTTTCCAACTGCAGACCAGGGGCTGCCGCATTGACACCCCACTTCCAGCTCTTGTGGTCTCTGTAGACTGGCATGGACTTCCTAGGGGGACAACTCCTCACATATGGATAGTGTTCCAGAGTTTAAAAGAAAAATCTTAAAAAACCACAGCAAATATTTATTGAGTATTCTTCTTGTATGTAGGCCTGAGCTAGGGAATGAAAATGGTGAACAAGACAGGGATATGCAGCACCACCTTGCAGAGTTCATAGACTAGAGGGGGAAATAATGAATTAATTCTGCCATGAGAACTCTCCATCTGCTCAAAACCCTCCAGTGGCTCACATGACACCTGGGAAAACCCACATCTCAGCCAGGGCTTAGAGACCTCCTGTGACCTGCCCCTGGTGCTCTCCAGCCATGCCTGCCTCTCTCTGGCCCCATGTTGCCCCCTGGAACAGGCCAGACATCCTCCTGCCTCAGCACTTTGGGGCTGGCTGTTCCCTCACCTCCTTCGAATGTGCTTGACCATATTCTGCCCTGACCATCTGTCCTCCCTCCAACATTCCCCTTCCTCCTTTCCCTGTTCTGTTTTAAATATAGCAAGTCACAGTTTCTCCAATAATATATCATGTATGTATTCATTTATCATATTTATTGTTTGTTCTCTGTCTCCCCCATCAGAACATAAGCTCCGTGGGGGTGGAGATTTTTGTCTCTTTCATCCCCTGATGGTGTCCCAAGCAGTTCCTGGCACATGGCAGGTAGTCACTGGACCTGTTAAGTGAAAATGAGCCAGAGGAAGGAAGAAGCAGGTGATGAGAGTGGTCTGCAAAGGGGACCTGATGGAGCCTGGGCCAGTCACAGTCGGCCGAGGAGTGGCAGGTGGGCAGAGGGGAGGGCTGGGAGGCTGGGAGGGCAAGAGCTGCCCTGGACAACAGTCCAGTGTTGGCAAAGGTCTGAGGTGGGAAGGAGCTTGTGAGCTTGGAATATAAGAATTTTTTAAAACCAGTATGGCTGGAGCATAGTGAGGGAGAAAGCACGAGTCTGTGCTGGTAAAGCAGGAGGCGGACTGAAATCTGCCCCACTCAAGGGGTTCACCCTCCAGCCTCTTGGCTCCATGTCTGCGCTGTCCCGGGAGGGAGCCCAGGCCACACGTGGCTGGTGGGCACTTGAAATGGGACAGGTATGCAACAGAAGAACGACATTTTTTATTTTAATTAATTTAAATACAAATTTAAAAACCAATACTCAATTCAGGTATCGGACAACTTTTAAGAATGTTTGAGACAACCTGGGTTGATGTAAATCCACTTTTTCTACAGCAAATTTTATGAAATTTAAGTACAAATCAAGTCATTCCAATGAAAAGTTAGAGTCCAAATAGAGATGTGCTAAATGCATAAAATACACCTTTCTGAAACTTGGTATAAAAACAAAATGTAAAATAGCTCATCTTTTTTTTTTATATTAACTACATGTTGAAATGATATTTTGGATTTAATGGGTTAAATACCATGCATTACTAAAATTTTGCCTGTTTCTTTGTACTTTTTTTAATACGGCTGTGAGAAAAATTTTAATTACATAGATGGCTTGCATTGCACTTTGGTTGGGCAGCACTACTCTCTACTATCAGATCCTGCAAAGCTCAAGCTTATATTACCTATATTTGTCTCTCCTGTGCCCAACCTGGGGGTGGGGGTAGGGGTCTGGTACGGAGAAGGGATGCCAGGGAGGCTTCCTGTGACTTCTGCAAGCACTGAGTCCCAAGCCAGCCCTCTTGCTCCCAGAATCCTCTGGCAACATTCAATCTTCTCTGGAATAATGCAAGCACAGGGCTTTGCCAGCCAACTGCTCACTACCTAGAAGGCACTGCTATTTATAGACAATGCCATCCCTGGGAAGTAATAGTCCCTCGGAATTCTCAGAAGATTTTGCTTTTTGATTAGAGCCCAGTCTGGTTAGGAAAGTGAAGACCAGTTTATGAGTATTTTTAGTCCATGCGATGTACATCCAGGAGCACTGAAATTCCAATCCATTCTTCCCCAGGAGGCTGAGCACAGCTGCAAAGCCAAAAGTGGGTGTTTTCATGAGGGAACATAATTAGCTTCCCTGTAAACAGGCTCCATGGAGTAAGTCAGTGCATGGGTCTGTATGAGGGAGGGAGGGATGGTGCAGGTGAGGAGGGATCTCACTGAAGTCAACAGAAGCAGCTTTTCAAAGCAGTTTGGTGGGAACTGCTTGGAGATTAGATTTCTAGCTCATTTTCTTGTTCTCTCACTGGCCATTTCTGAACATCGCTTAGTGCCAATTGAAAAAAATTACAAAAATAAAACCCATCTTTGGGAACACTGCAAAAGGCAGAATTCTCCTGGTTCAGAGGCATTGATTTGTAATCCTGGGTCCCCATGCAAAGACTCAAAGATAGCAGTCTCTTGTCTCTTTCTTTTCATCAAAATTATGTCTAGTGAATGTCCTCACTCTGTGAGGACTGTCGTCACTCTGACCGGTGATGCGCAGCCCTCACCCATGGACGAGACTCACTAAAAGAGAGCCACAGCCAATGGGAAAGCATGGGACTGCAAGTCAGAGACCCTGGCATGGATTAGCTCTCCTGGGGCACAGAGGCCTGGGTTACCACATCCACAAAATGCAACATTTTTAAGAACTGAAGAATTCCCCGGGATCCATGAGACAACAGGGTGTGGGTATCTCCCTTCTCATTTTGTCTTTTGGACTGCCTGACTCCCAGGCTCACAAGTGGATGTACACACCCACATACACCTTATTATATATAATATTTATCATAGAAGTCATCATGATAGCATCATTGAGTACCTGCCATTATTGTTTGAGTTCTCAGATGATGAAACAAGGCTCAGGAAGATTTGTTGACTTGTTTGAGTTACAGAAAGAGAGAGAGTAGCCATCAGTACTAAACGCAGCTCATCTCGCATTCAGGCTCAGGATATTTCCCGGGTACAAAAGTCGTTCTTTAGCAAATACCTCCTAAGTGTCTGCTACTAATAACTGTGTGTCTGCCATATTAGCTCATTTATTCCTCAAGCAACTGCACGAAATAGGTAAATCTCAGGAAAGTTCATCAAACTTCTAGGTAACTACAGAGAATTGAACCAAGGTCTTCTTTCCATCCTAATAGTCCAAGAAAATAATGATGAAAGACATTTTCGAAAGGTTGCTTTGAGTCAGCTTACTACATGTCAACTTCTAATTTTTCTACCTGAATTAACTCCTTTAATGGTCACAAAATCCTACAAGGAAAGTCCTTCCTACTCACACTTTATAGATTAAAAAAAAAAAAAAACTGAGGCAGAGAGGAATGATAGACAGCTTGCCCAAAGATACATGGTTAAAAAGGAGGGACATTCTTCATGCACTCTGTCTTCAGACCCTGGGCTCTTCACCCTTATGATTGTAAAGGGGTAAAAAGAACCCAAATGAAGAAAGTACCTGCAGAAAATCCATTAGCAGTTGAGGAACTTCAGCCAAGTTCTGGGAAACAGCACAGAGAATAGGAACTGATATCACAGGGTAGATAGAGCCTCAGCTCTGTGTGTTAGCAGAGTGAGATGTGCATGAAAATTTTACATCTTATAACACAAAACTGGAGAGGTCCAGGACTTGGGAGTGCTGGGGGAGGTTGGTAGGGGGCTAGAACCAAGATTTACCAAGATAGGGGGCTGGAAACATGGGAATTAGCTGAAAAACCAAGCCCAAAGTAGCTTCCTTTCCTCCCCAGTCACCCACTCTGTAAGCAGTGCACTGTCAGCCCACCTTCTTAACCTCATACCTCCGCTTCAGGCAGAACATTTGAGGTTTTCCTTCTAACTGAAGACATTGTGACCCCCTCCAAGGATCCCTAATTGGGAATTTGGGATCCTTTAAGCCTGCTATCTGGCAATATAAAAAGCAGAAAAAATATGAAAGAGAACAGATATACCTATGTGGTCTAATATTTTACTACGAGCTTATTACTTCTTAAAACACCACAATAAAGAAAAATCTCTAAAAGCTTCTCCAGGAACCTTCTCGTTTTAAGATGGCAGGGTAAATACATTTCTGTTACCTTTTCCTTCCCAAAATTTCCTCCAATAACAAGAACTAAAAAAACAAAACAAAACAAAACAAACAATGCATTTCATCTTCAATAAAACTAAGAGACATCTGAACACACTATATGGGAAGTTGGAGCACAGAAGGGGGAAAACAAATGACTTAGCAGAGAGAACATTTCAGCCCTCAGGGCCCACAAAGAAAGGAATCCACACAATTTTCCCTTCCAGCAACAGAGGAAACCTGATAAGCTGAGAGTATTGGGTATCAAAAGTGGCAGAGGAGGGAAGGATGGAGCAGGGAGCTAAATACATAAGAGTGGTTGAAAAGACAATTTTTTTTGGTTGGAATAAATTTATTTCATCTGTCTGTAAACAAGGTGTTTAATAGTTGTGGCATTTTTGTAAATGCATATTAAATCAGAAGAGTTAGATTGTATCCCAGATGTAACAAAGAGCAAGGAAAGAAATGGACAAATCAGCAACAAGATCTGTTTAAACCTGTACATGATCCACAAGGCCCAGACAATAAAAGCGAATGTTAGAATGTCTCCAAAGTAGTGCCATTTGGAAGAGACCTTTAGTAGTTCAGTTAAAATCTATCTCACAATGGCAGTGGTTCATTTTAACAATAGTATGGCACAGAACACACAGTGGAAAAAAATTCATCCCCAGACAGTGAAGTCTACAGTCATGCAACTTCACACAAAAACTCAGGCGCAAATAAAAACTGATCCTATGAGGAACAATCTGGACACACTCCAGATGGTTATGTTGGGATACTGAATGTCATAATGGCAGCCATTTACAATTTGATAAAGAGTAGAGCTGGTGTGCAAAGAAAAAGACAAGAACAAAAATCTGAGCTACTGCAATGATGGAATGTTCCCAGGGATTCAATCAGTGTGGCTACTGTAAGGGCCACATGGGAGGGAGTGCCTTTTGCTCCTGTTCTGCAGCTACCCTCCTCATATATCTTATAGACAAGAGGTTTGTCTCCACTCAGGGCAACAACAATACTGAGAGCAAACTACTGCCGCTCTCAGTAGCTTGTCAACAAAAGGGATATTACTTGGTTAAATAAACCAGACACTGATAAAAGAAGATGGAAGCAAACCAAATACCTTTTTGAAAATTTTAAATGATTAAAATTTAGACCCCTGGGTCCCCATCCCAACCCCTGTCCTACCCTCCAGGACACCTTAGGTTTATTCTCCTGGGAACCAAGTTGAGTAATTGACTCTATACTTTGTTGAAAACATGTTCAAAGAAAAAGTCTTTATATGTAACTGGGGTAGAGTGGCGATCCACAGCCCCTTGATTTGAAGATCTTTCTACAGAAAAATAAACCTATACCAGGAAAAGACCTACAAATCTCTAATGAAAATGTCATCTGGCCTTCTACTCCCTACAGTGGAGCCCACCAGTACACTCAGGACTTGTATCCAGTTTGAAGAAACTTACCTGTTAATATGAACAGACAATTAAGTTACTAAAAATTGGGGAAATCATCCTCCTTGAGAAAAGAGGATTGCACAAAAAGCAAAGAATATAGAAGCAACAGAATTAATGCAAAGAGCATAAGAAACTTCAAAGAAAATGTAATTAATATCCTCAGAGAAATAAAGGGAGATATTATAATCCATAAAACAAGAAAAATGCAATCATAAGAAAGTACATTCAGAGAATAAGTGAGAGTTCTTGGAAATTAAAAATATGATGACTCAAAAAAATTCTTAATTCAAAATAAATGCTTGACAATATAGTCAAGAAAATTTCTCAGAAAGTAGGATAAAAAGATAAGCAGTGAGCAGTAGAAAGGAAAGAAAAGAAAATTAGAATTATCAATCCAGGAGGCTGAACATCCCACTAATAAGAATTTCCAGAGAGATCAGAGAAAATAGAAAAGAGGACATTAGCACACAAAAAGAATGCAAGAACATTTCCTAGAACGGAGGTACACAAGTTCTTTCTGAGTTATCAGTAAAGAAATAATTATAAAAGTCCAAAGTCCCAAACTAAAATATATCACTGTGAAATCTCAAAACAAACAATCAAAAATTACATTTAAAGGTATGGGGATATGCATGGCATTGGACTTCACCCTTGGAACACAGGTGGCCAGAAAAATGGAGGAACTACCTCTGAATTCTAAGAGAAAATTTACACCTGAGACATCTATAGCTCCACAGACTGTAAATTAAATGTGAGCATAAAGTGGAAAAAATGTTTTAATGTGTCAAGTCTCAAAAATGCAATTCCCACTCACCATTTCTCAGAAAGCTGCTGGAGGAAGGGTTCCAACAGAGCAAAGAAGTAAACCAAAGAATGGAAAACCCACTGCAGGGGAGTGGAGGTGAGAACTGCAAGGATGATGGCTGGTGGGTGTCCAGGAATACAGCTAAAGAGCTCATTTAGAAAGTGATTAGTTTTAGATGGGAAAAAGGATGGAGGCAGGAGGCTCTAGGAGAAGAGTAGAATGGATAGAGTACTCGACAGGTTTGACAACATGGAAAATTGACCCAGCTCTACACCATTTAATAGAGGTGCTGTAAGGTGTGAGAAAATATAGACAAATGATAGGAAAAAAACACATAAATAGTGCTTTTTGGGCCACTGCTCCAATTATTTTACATACATGAAACTAAGTAAATGAAAAAAATAGGCAATTATTAACTCCAGAAAAAAACTAAAAATTTTGTAGGGAAGGTGGGAGGGAGCGAGGGAGGGAGGGAGAGAGAGAAAGAGAGGAAGGAAGGAAGGAAGCAACGAAGGAAGGAAGGAAGGAAGGAAGGAAGGAAGGAAGGAAGGAAGGAAGGAAGGAAGAAGGAAGGAAGAAGGAAGGAAGGAAGGAAGGGAAAAAAGTAAGCCTTGCACATTACTGGTTCAGCAGTGGACAGTGTTTATATAATTTTAGTAATAAAACACTTAATATAAATTTGAATTTAAAATGTGACATGACTATCTTGAGAGAATAAAAATAGCACAATTCCTCACTTACTATAAGAGAAAAATCAGTAGAAAATGCATAAAATTTGACATAGTAAGTAAACATAAAATTTAGAATTATGAAGTTAACTACTAGAAGAAATGACTCAAAGAATTCAAAGTGGTGGCCTGTGGGGATGGGTATAGGTACGGGTTTTGACACACACTTTTTGGCGCCCTGGTAGATGCTGTTGGTCTTTTGCCCAGGCCCCCTTTCCTGGGAAGTGTACCCGTCCTCTAGCTGCTATAAGTGGTCGTTGCTAATACTCACAAATGCACACTTTTCCAGAAAATTTCCCTCGGTCAACAGACCAGCATTCTGGAAGTTGTGACTTTGAGGATAGCCACTAGCCAATGACTGCCTTGTATGAAGTACAAAAGCCTGTCCCCCCTTTTCTCAAGGTGAGAAAACATCAGGGTTCCAATCATCCTTCAGAGCCTCCTATGGGATAAGACTGTGCTTACACTTCAGCTGAAGCTACCCTTGCTCAACTCCTTCCCCTGCCCTGTCCTTCTCCCTTCACTTTCTGACAGATTACTCCTGAGTGTACTCCCTCAATAAATCACTTGCACAAAAATCCTTCTATCAGGCTCTGCTTCCAAGGAACCCAATCTCTGCAAGCTGGTGACAGTGGCTCTATGAATCCAAGGCTAGAGTTGGGTCACCTGCCAGCTTTTAACCAGCCATCACTTGTTTTAGGTGTCATTTTGATAGTAGACACATTTTTAAATACTGAACTAAAGATTTCCCTTAATCCACTAGGGCCCGCAGAAGTGGTCCAACCTCAAAAGACAGAGCCCCTACTTGGTTGACCACTCTTCTAAAATCTCAGTTGAGGCTGGTGTCTTTACAAGACAATGTTGGCCCTCCTCAAGACCTTTTCCCACCTTCCCTCTTGGCCATTAGACCAAGAACTAGGATCACATTTCCTCTTGACTCTAGTGGTTGGGATGTGCATCATACACGAAAAAGGAGAGGTATTATACACCAAAGGAGCTGCAAGACATGTTCATCCACTTAGCATGGAGAGAAAAATGTCCAGAGGAAGGATATACATACATTTATAGGCAGGGGCAGATGGTTTGGCTGGTTGGACAAGGGCCAAAAAGAAGCAATATTAGAAGACTGGGGATAAAGATGTCCAGAAATGAGGCATATGAATGGATCTATGGGAGAGAATCTTCATGAAGCATGTCACAGGTCCACTAGAGAGTACCCTGAAGAAGAAGCTCTAAACAACAGTGGGAGAGGATGACTTGCCAGGACATGTGAACCAGCCTTTGCCTCTGGCCACCCCAGTTCCATGCAATGTGTGCATGAACAAAGGAGCCACAGTGGCAGAGATGGAGGCATGCATGGGCCCAATAGCACAGGCTTCTTCTCCCCGAACATGATCTAGCTACTGACACACTGGAAGTCTGCATTGCATAGAACAAAGATTCATGCTGGGTCCTTGATATAACCTAGAAGAGACCACCCAAACTCAATAATTGTTCACACCTCAGCCCCCTCCAGTCTGGAGAGATTTGTCCTACCCTTTTTCCATATGCATCATACAAGATGGACACATATGCTGAATATGAGCTTGCCTTTCATGCCACAAGGCCTTGGTTAGCATCACTGTCTGAGAGCTCATGCTTGATTGATGACATGGGATCTCCTGCATAACACTGCCTCAGACCATGAGACACACAATGTAACAGAGAAATTATGGTGCCCACATGACATGGACTCTAACAGACCACTGTATTCCATATACCACACCATCCAATCACTGCACACGAGATATGCCTGTGGAATGGCCTCTTGAAGGAGCAGTGAAAGCACCAACTTGAAGATGACACCATCTGAGAATGGGAGATACACTTAAACCAGTGGCCATTGCATGACATGTATCCCCAGCAGTTCATATATGTGGGCTGGAAATCAAGTGGAGGAAGTAAGAGTGGCCCCATTCAACACCACTTTCAGTGACCCACTTGGGGATTTGACTTCCAATCTCTGAAAATTTAGGTTCCATGGGAATAGAGTTTCCCCAAGTGGAGGAAGGGATACATGTAGCTGAGAACAGAGTAAGAATCCCCTAAAGCTAAAGCTATGGCTATTGCCTGGTCAGTTTGAGCTCCTTATAATAGTAGGTCAGGAGACTAGTATATTACCATACAAGTGGGGGCCATTAGCCTTGAACTTCATGAGGAGGAGGTAGTCATGCTGCTATAAGTTGGGGGCAGGGAGGAGTATAGATGAGTGTCTACATCACCCCACTGAGGAAGCCACTGGCCTAGCAGAAGTGATACCTGAGTGAGAAGGCTTCTAGAGGGGATAAAGAAGAGGTGATGAGTATAGATATGGCCTGGGTCCAATTGCAATGGGTGGGGTAGGGGGAACTATTGGCCATCCCACTGACCCTCCTCATTGAAGTTTCTTCAGAAATTATGACCCATCAGAATGCTGGAAAGCTGTTTATGGATGAAATAAATTTATTGTGAAAAGCTAATATGTCTAGGCAGAGGAAACAAGGACTGGGATGGATGCTGGTAGTACTCTGCCAGATCGTCATCACTGGCCAGGGGCTAAGAGCCACATCCCTCTAGAGAGAATTACTCTCAGCTGATAAGAGCTACTTCACCTGGAAATACCTGGGGGTGATACGGGTCAGCAGCAAGGGGAAGATGCCAGCCAAAGATTGACGAAGACAGAGATGCTTGCCTCCAGGAAGATCAGCTCTGGGGCACTTCCAACCTCTCCATGGGAACAGACTGAGGCTAGACTCTGGCTGAAACCGCCTGCCCTGCTCCTTTTCTGCTCCCTCCTGTTTCCCTCACTTTCTGGCAGTTTTTTCTGAAGGCCATTTCCTCAGTAAGTCACTGGCAGAAGAATCCCTTTCTCAGGCTCTGCCTCTAGAGTTCTAGGGAACTTGACCTAAGTCAAGGACTACTTTACTTATAAAACTGTCTATATGTAATACTTGGATAACAATAGTTCACTTTTAAAATACACATTTCTGAAGAGCTAAAAAAAGTTCCCTGTACTAGTTTCCTCGGGGTGCCATAACAAAATACCACAAAATAGGTGGCTTGAAACAATAGAAACATACAATTACCATATGGTTTCACTCCATATGTGGAATTTAAGAAACAAAACAAAGGGGAAAAATGAGAAAACAAAAAACAGACACAACTATAGAGAACAAACTGGAAGATGCTGGAGGGGAGATGGGAGGGGATGGGTGAAATAAGTGAAGGGGATTAAGAGTATATTTATCATGATGAGCACTGAGTAATGTATAGAATTGTTGAATCACTATACTGCACACCTGAAACTAACATAACACTGGAATTTAATAAATAATTTTTTAAACAGAAACTTACTATCTCACAGCTCTGAAGACCAGAAGTCTAAAATCAAGGTGTTGGCAGGGCCATACTCCTTCACCTCCAGGGAAAGACCCTTCTTTGCTCTTTCCAGCTTCTGGTGGTTCCAGGAATTCCTTGGCTTGAGGCAGTATAATTCCAACCTTTTATCTCTGTCTTCACATGACTGTCTTCCCTCTGTGTCTCTGTGTCTATGTCCACATTTTCTTCTTATAAGACACCAATCGGGGCGCCAGGATGGCTCAGTTGGTTAAGCATCTGACTCTTGATCTCAGGTCAGGTCTCGATCTCAGAGTCATGAGTTTAAGCCCCATGTTGGGCTCCTTACTTAAAACAAAAACAAAAACAAAAACAAAAAACCACCAATTGTAATGCATTAACACCTCTCTACTTCAGTACAACCTCATCTTTGTTTAACTAATTACATCTACAAAGACTCCATTCCCAAGTAAGGTCACATTCTATGTTACCGGTGGTTGGGACTTCAGTATATCTTTTGGGGGCACACAATCCAACCCATAATGATCCCCCCTAAAGGAAGGATACTCAGAATGGTTGTAGATGTCTTGACAGCAACACTGACTACTAGAAGATCAGAGAGCATGTTCTAAATACTGAAGTCAATCCACTTCCAGCCTTTACCTAATCCCAGTAGGATACAAATTCATGTTCCCACATGCAGGAGCTCTAAAAGTTTACCTACTTTTTAGGACATAAAGAAAGAGATGTTCTAGCAATTTAAGGGAGTAATCCAAGGAAGAGGAAAATGTAAAGTGCAAGAAAAGAAGCCCCCACCCATGTGAGAGTACAAGAATGTCCAGGATGGTGGCCATGCCACCTAGAAGGGAAATTGGTTCAGCCTGGATGGGAAGGCAGTGACTTTAATAAAAAGGACAATATTTGGTTGGCCGAAGCTCTTGAAAAAAACGTATGGAGGAAAATTATAAAGAAGATATTGCAAGGTGAAAAAAAAAGAATAATAACTATAAATTTTAGAAGAAAAGAAATAAGACAAAAACTATACAAAGAAAAGAAATAAAATCATAGTGTACTCCCTGGCTCTAGAGAAAACTTTAAATAGTCATAATACGGGGCGCCTGGGTGGCTCAGTTGGTTGAGCGACTGCCTTCGGCTCAGGTCATGATCCTGGAGTCCCAGGATCGAGTCCCGCATCGGGCTCCCTGCTCGGCAGGGAGTCTGCCTCTCCCTCTGACCTTCCCCCCCTCATGTACTCTCTCTCTCATTCTCACTCTCTCAAAATAAATAATAAATAAATCTTCAAAATAAATAAATAAATAAATAAATAGTCATAATACTGCAAACCCTGTTAAAAAGTTAAATATATGGCGTGATATAAATTTGCCAAAAGAATGTGTGTGCATATATATATATACACACACATAATATATATAAAATATATGAAATATATACACAAAATATATAAAGGGGTTAAATCCTAATTAATTATAGCAATACGTCAATAGATACTATCTAAATATGTAATGCAAAAAGAGAAACATAAGCACATTGTTTAGTGATATGGAGACAAACACCAGAAGAAATAGTCCAAAGAGTTAAAAGTGCCTGTAAAAATCAGGACAGAGACAGGGAGGGCAGGTGATGGCTGCTCTATTATAAAAATGTTTTATTCTACTTAATTTCTTAAATCCATGTGACCTATTCAGATTATTTGAAAGGCAATTCACAAACAACTACACAACCAGTAAGTGTCAATACTGGGATTGGAACCTGGAGCTACTTTATGCTTAAGCCTGACTCTTTCCTGTACCCTTTGCCGCCTACTAATTAATAGGCACTGTGACTTACCCTCAGGACATAGGGGTGAACAAAACTATCTCTTCCCTAATGGATCTCCCAGTCTGTATGAGAGCATGGAGACAAGATACACATACATATAATTAAAATATAGCACAAGAAAGGCCAAATTGGAGGTATGTATAAAGCATTGGGATTTTATAAAGAAATAACCTTGAATGTAGCTTTGAAGACTTTCACGAGCTTTCCAGAAGGACAGATTGCCCAGGGCACATGGGTAGTTCTACAGGACCAGAAAATAATTTCCTGTCTCCTAAGATTGTTTACCCCTAAGGGGACTCTTTGGACATAGAGGCAGGTAATTCTGCTACTTCAGCTTCTTGGTAAATGGAAATACCAAAGGTCTAGAGCCTGGAGCACAATGGAATCCAAGGTGTAGGCTATGGCTAAGGAAAGGGCTTAGCAGTGTCCAAGACCTCTGGTGTTGGGTGTTGCTAAGACATACTGGTAATGGATATTTCATAAAACCAAAGGAGGGGAGATTTCTGAACCAGGCTGCTCCCACACTGGACTCGAAGAGGAGGACAGGTCTGCTTTTTCAGGAGCAAGCTAGGAAGATGGGGAAATAAAGCTATAAACTCTCTGTAGGTATATTCAGAAAGATGAGCAAAGGCTAGCCAAATGATGGATAATTCTCTGTGATAGGTATACATATTCTGAAGCCAGAAAGCAACCATTAGAGCAGCATGAGAAATGGAAAGTGGAACAGTGGGGAAGAATGTCAGCAAACAGAACCAGGTCAATGAAAGTTTATAATCCTGCAGAACGAGAGTTAAGATAGCAGATAGATTTTATCCCATCCCAAAGCTCACCATTTGGTCTGCAGTGCTTGGAACAAAGGCTTGAGAAAGATTGTAAAGGTGCTCTGGCCTTGCCAGGAAAGGGGTCTGTGACCTATTAGCAATACCTGCTGCTGCTGGCGACAAGGGGGAAATGCTGGCTTCAGACCCTCTCAACAGGTGGATTCACCCCACCCCAGGGATCAGCATTCTATGGTGATTGGAAATGTGTACTATAAAACACAGAAAATAAATGACTCTATTATATTCTTTTCACATAGCCAAGGTGCTTACTTGTGTTACCTTTACAAAATGAATGGGTCATATTCAAGTGATACTTCTTTGCATAAAAAAAAAAAGCATTGACATTTGGGTCAATTCTCATCCAACTTTATGTATGTGAATACCCTTTCAAACATAGGATCATGTTTCTGTGAGAAAACTGTAGAGTACATAGTTTTCATTCCATGGTTTGGGTTTATTAAGTCTCCATCCAGCTGAGGGGTTTCTTTTATTTGTAACCTATCAAATTGGTTCAGATTTATTTAGAAGTTGAAGCAAAGTGTTGAAAGGGCAATGGAGTGAATGTGCCTATAGGAAGACTGGACTGCCCACTAGCTCTGAACTTTGGATGAATGCAACATTTCTTTAATTTTTTTTAATTTTTGAAGTATAACTGACATAAGCTATTAAATTAGTTTCAGATGTACAACATACTGATTCAACAGTTCTAAACATTATGAAATGCCCATCACGATAAGTGTATTACAATATTATTGATCACATTCCCTGTGTTGTACTTTTAATCCCCATGAATTATTTATGTTATATAAGAGGAAGTTTGTACCTCTTAAGCCCCTTCAATAAAATATTTCTTGAAATGTTGTCTGAGAAGATGGAGACCAGTCAAGCAAGGTTCCCAGGAAACAAGCTTTTGAGAACTCCCCACACTCCCCCTCAAACACACACACACACACACACACACACACACACACACACACACTCACACCAGAAAACACTTCAAACTGACACATCATTAAAACAAGGATTTGGTTAATCGGGAGATTTGGTAATTTACTAAAGTGATCAACCATGGAATTGGGTTTCAGTGAAAGGATTTTCACTGAGTTGAACTAGAGCCCCCTTTAAAGACTTTGAAGTTTACAGCGATCTTCAGTAGAAGTGGCCGTTTTGCGCAACGAACTAGGAGGAAAATACCTTAAACTCTCGCCCCATTTAGAAATAAAAAGTTAAAGAAACTTGTTGGGTTGAAATGGGATAGTCCCAGCCAAAGTCTTCTGACCGATAAGAACACCAAGGATTCTCCTTCTCAGGATGACAGCAGGAAGGACTAGACTAGTGTCCTGAACAAGAACCTGGAAAGGGGAAGAAGAGAGAAGCTTGTCTGGGGCCACAGTAGAGCTACACATGGAAGCTACTCCAGATCTGTCACCACTGCCCACTTCCCCAACAACCGCCTCTGGCTCCCCTGGGGTGTTCGCCCAAGTGACTCCCATGGAGACCTGAACCAGTCAGGGAGCCATGAGGACCGGGGATACAAGTTCCTGTTGGCAGCATCTTCTGATGGTGACAGGAGAAGCAGATGGAGGTCCACCTTCCCAGATTTCCCTCTCCCTACAGTTCATGGGCAGACCTGGCCTCACAGATCAGTGCAGGGTTGACTCTGAAAACCTCATAAGAGACTCTGGACTTTCTGAGAAGTGTGGAGGATCTCATGCTTAATTCCCTTGAAAACATAAGGGGTTGTATTTGCACCCCAGCTGGCAACACAAGCCAAACCCTTCCTGTGAAGAATGGATCTCCATAAGGTTTGTCCTGTGGGAATGTGCTATCTGTGACAGGCGAACAGAAACACTCAATAGATTTCTTTTGTTTTGCTTTGGAAACATGAGCAGAAATGATAACTGAGTCCCTACACTTTGTTCCTATTGAGGACAGAAGATGGGACAGGAGAACTAGAGAATAATATGGTGAGATACTTGGACTTTCAGGAAAAAATATCTCAGTAGCAGAATGAGAATACCCCTGCTGGTATTTTGTCCTTTGCAAATGACCATCACAATTTCTGTCATATCTATGTACTGTGCAACCTATACTATGATTTACTTAATGTATATTTTAATTGGTTCTTTTTATATCGTTTAAAATCTTTTTATAAAAGAAATTTTATATTATGTTTTTTTATTTTTTATTGTTATGTTAATCACCGTACATTACATCATAAGTTTTTGATGTAGTGTTCCATGATTCATTGTTCGTGCATAACACCCAGTGCTCAATGCAGAACGTGCCCTCTTTAATGCCCATCACCAGGCTAACCGATCCTCCCATCCCCCTCCCCTCTAGAACCCTCAGTTTGTTTTTCAGAGTCCATCATCTCTCATGGTACCTCTCCCCCTCCAATTTCTGCCCCTTCATTCTTCCCCTCCTGCTTTCTTCTTTTTTTTTTTTCTTAACATATATTGCATTCTTTCAGAGGTACAGGTCTGCGATTCAACAGTCTTGCACAATTCACAACGCTCACCATAGCACATACCCTCCCCAATGTCTATCACCCAGCCGCCCCATCCCTCCCAACCCCCTGCCACTCCAGCGACCCTCAGTTTGTTTCCTGAGATTAAGAATACCTCATATCAGTGAGGTCATATGATACATGTCTTTCTCTGACTTACTTCACTCAGCATAACACCCTCCAGTTCCATCCACGTCGTTGCAAATGGTAAGATCTCATTCCTTTTGATGCCTGCATAATATTCCACTGTGTGTGTGTGTGTGTGTGTGTGTGTGTGTGTGTGTGTGTGTGTGTGTGTATTCCACCTCTTCTTTATGCATTCATCTGTTGATGGACATCTGGGCTCTTTCCACAGTTTGGCTATTGTGGACATTGCTGCTATAAACATTGGGGTGCACATAACCCTTCAGATCCATACATTTGTATCTTTGGGGTAAATACCCAGGAGTGCAATTGTTGGATCGTATGGTAGCTCTATTTTCAACTTTTTGAGGAACCTCCATACTGTTTTCCAGAGTGGCTGCACCAGCTTGCATGGTGCACCAACAGTGTAGGAGGGTTCCCCTTTCTCTGCATCCCCACCAACATCTGTCATTACCTGACTTATTAATTTTAGCCATTCTGACTGGGGTGAGGTGGTAACTCATTGAGGTTTTGATTTGGATTTCCCTGATGCCGAGCGATGTGGAGCACTTTTTCATGTGTCTGTTGGCCATTTGGATGTCTTCTTTGGAAAAATGTCTGTTCATGTCTTCTGCCCATTTCTTGATTGGATTATTTGTTCTTTGGGTGTTGAGTTCGATAAGTTCTTTAGAGATTTTGGATACTAGCCCTTTATCTGATATATCATTTACAAATATTTTCTCCCATTCTGTCGGTAGTCTTTTGGTTTTGTGGACTGTTTCTTTTGCCATGCAAAAGCTTTTTATCTTGATGAAATCCCAATAGTTCATTTTTGCCCTGGCTTCCCTTGCCTTTGGCGATGTTTCTAGGAAGGAGTTGCTGTGGCTAAGGTCAAAGAGATTGCTGTATGTGTTCTCCTTTAGGATTTTGATGGACTCCTGTCTCACGTTTAGGTCTTTCAACCACTTGGAGTCTATTTTTGTGTGTGGTGTAAGGAAATGGTCCAGTTTCATTCTTCTGCATGTGGCTGTCCAATTTTCCCAACACCATTTGTTGAGGAGACTGTCTTTTTTCCATTGGACATTCCTTCCTGCTTTGTCAAAGATTAGTTGACTATAGAGTTGAGGGTCCATTTCTGGCCTCTCTATTCTGTTCCACTGATCTATGTGTCTGTTTTTGTGCCAGTACCATACTGTCTTGATGATGACAGCTTTGTAATAGAGCTGGAAGTTCGGAAATGTGATGCCTCCAACTTTGCTTTTCTTTTTCAACATTCCTCTGGCTATTCGGGGTCGTTTCTGATGCTATACAAATTTTAGGATTATTTGTTCCATTTCTTTGAAAAAAGTGGATGGTACTTTGATGGGGATTGCATTGAATGTGTAGATTGCTCTAGGTAGCATTGACATCTTCACAATGTTTGTTCTTCCAATCTAGGAGCATGGAACGCTTTTGCATTTCTTTGTGTCTTCCTCAATTTCTTTCATGAGTATTTTATAGTTTTCTGAGTACAGTTCCTTTGCCTCTTTGGTAAGATTTATTCCTAGGTATCTTATGGTTTTGGGTACAACTGTAAATGGGAATGACTCCTTAATTTCTTTCTCTTCTGTCTTATTGTTGGTGTATAGGAATGCCACTGATTTCTGTGCATTGATTTTATATCCTGCCACTTGACTGAATTCCTGTACGAGTTCTAGCAGTTTTGGGGTGGAGTCTTTTGGGTTTTCTACATAAAATATCATATCATCTGCAAAGAGTGAGAGTTTGACTTCCTCTTTGCCGATTTGGATACCTTTGATTTTTTTTTTTTTTTTTTTTTTTTTTTTTTGTCTGATTGCTGTGGCTAAGACTTCTAATACTATATTGAATAGCAGTGGTGATAGTGGACATCCCTGCCGCATTCCTGACCTCAGGGGGAAAGCTCTCAGTTTTTCCCCATTGAGAATGATATTCACTGTAGGTTTGTCATAGATGGCTTTTATGATATTGAGCTATGTACCCTCTATCCCTATACTCTGAAGTGTTTTGATCAAGAAAGGATGCTGTACTTTGTCAAATGCTTTTTCTGCATCTATTGAGAGGATCATATGGTTCTTGTTCTTTCTTTTGTTAATGTATTGTATCACGTTGATTGATTTGCAGATGTTGGGCCAGCCTTGCAGCCCAGGGATAAATCCCACTTGGTCATGGTGAATAATCCTTTTAACGTACTGTTGGATCCTATTGGCTAGTATTTTGGTGAGAATTTTTGCATCCATGTTCATCAAGGATATTGGTCTGTAATTCTCCTTTTTGATGGGGTCTTTCTCTGGCTTTGGGATCAAGGTAATGCTGGCCTCATAAAATGAGTTTGGAAGTTTTTCTTCTATTTCTATTTTTTGGAACAGTTTCAGAGGAATGGGTATTAATTCTTCTTTAAATGTCTGATAGAATTCCCCTGGGAAGCCATCTGGCCCTGGGCTTTTGTTTTTTGGGAGATTTTTGATGACTGCTTCAATTTCCTTAGTGGTTATAAGTCTGTTCAGGATTTCTATTTCTTCCTGGTTCAATTTTGGTAGTTGATACATCTCTAGGATTGCATCCATTTCTTCCAGGTTATCTCATTTGCTGGCATAGAGTTGCTCATAATATGTTCTTATAATTGTTTGTATTTCTTTGGTGTTGGTTGTGATCTCTCCTCTTTCATTCATGATTTTGTTGATTTGGGTCCTTTCTCTTTTCTTTTGGATAAGTCTGGACAGGGGTTTATCAATCTTGTTAGTTCTTTCAAAGAACCAGCTCCTAGGTTCGTTGATCTGTTCTACTGTTCTTTTGGTTTCTAGTTCATTGATTTCTGCTCTGATCTTTATTATTTCTCTTCTCCTGCTGGGTTTAGGCTTTATCTGCTGATTTTTCTCCAGCTCCTTTAGGTGTAGGGTTAGGTTGTGTATTTGAGACCTTTCTTGTTTCTTGAGAAAGGCTTGTATTGCTATAGACTTTCCTCTCAGGACTGCCTTTGCTGTATCCCAAAGATTTTGAACAGTTGTGTTTTCATTTTCATTGGTTTCCATGAATTTTTTAAATTCTTTAATTTCCTGGTTGACCCATTCATTCTTTAGAGGACGCTCTTTAGCCTCCATGTGTTTGAGTCCTTTCCGACTTTCCTCTTGTGATTGAGTTCTAGTTTCAAAGAATTGTGGTCTGAAAATATGCAGGGAATGATCCCAATCTTTTGGTACTGCTTGAGACCTGATTTGTGACCTAGGATGTGATCTATTCTGGAGAATGTTCCATGGGCACTAGAGAAGAATCTGTATTCCGTTGCTTTGGGATGGAATGTTCTGAATATGTCTGTGAAGTCTATTTAGTCCAGTGTGTCATTTAAAGTCTTTATTTCCTTGTTGATCTTTTGCTTAGATGATCTGTCCATTTCAGTGAGGGGGTTGTTAAAGTCCCCCACTATTATTGTCTTGTTGTCAATGTGTTTATTTGCTTTTGTTATTAATTGCCTTATATAATTGGCTGCTCCCATGTTAGGGGCATAGATATTTACAATTGTTAGAACTTCTTGTTGGATAGACCCTTTAAGTAGGATATAGAGTCCTTCCTCATCTGTTATTATAGTCTTTCATTTAAAATCTAATCTGTCTGCTATAAGGATTGCCACCCCAGCTTTCTTTTGGTGTCCATTAGCATGGTAAATGGTTTTCCACCCCCTCACTTTCAATCTGGGGGTGTCTTTGGGTCTAAAATGAGTCTCTTGCAGACAGCATATGGATGGGTCTTGTTTTTTAATATAATCTGATAGCCTGTGTCTTTTGATTGGGGCATTTAGCCCATTTACATTTAAGGTAACTTTTGAAAGATAGGAATTTAGTGCCATTGTATTGCCTGTAAGGTGACTGTTACTGTATACTGTGTTCCTTCCTGGTCTATGCTGCTTTTAGGCTCTCTCTTTGCTTAGAGGACCCCTTTCAATATTTCTTGGAGGGCTGGTTTCATGTTTGCAAATTCCTTTAGTTTTTGTTTGTCCTGGAAGCTTTTTATTTCTCCTTCTATTTTCAATGACAGCTTAGCTGGATATAGTATTCTTGGCTGCATATTTTTCTCGTGTAGTGCTCTGAAGATATCATGCCAGTCCTTTCTGGCCTGCCAGGTCTCTGTGGATAGGTCTGTTGCCAATCTAATGTTTCTACCATTGTAGGTTACATATCTCCTCTTCCGAGCTGCTTTCAGGATTTTCTCTTTGTCTCTGAGACTCGTAAGTTTTACTATTAGATGTCGGGGTGTTGACCTACTTTTATTGATTTTGAAAGGGGTTCTCTGTGCCTCCTGGATTTTGATGCCTGTTTCCTTCCCCACATTAGGGAAGTTGTCCGCTGTAATTTGGTCCAATATACCTTCTGCCCCTCTCTTTCTTTCTTCTTCTTCTGGGATCCCAATTATTCTAATGTTGTTTCATCTTATTGTATCGCTTATCTCTCGAATTCTGCCCTCGTGATCCAGTAGTTGTTTATCTCTCTTTTTCTCAGCCTCTTTATTTTCCATCATTTAGTCTTCTATATCACTGATTCTCTCTTCTGCCTCATTTATCCTAGCAGTTAGTGCCCCTATTTTTGATTGCACCTCATTAATAGCCTTTTGATTTTGACTTGGTTAGATTTTAGTTCTTTATTTCTCCAGAAAGGGTTTCTCTAATAACTTCCATGCTTTTTTCAAGCCCAGCTAGTATCTTAAAAAATCATCATTCTGAACTCTAAGTCTGACATTGTACTAATGTCCGTATTGAGTAGGTCCCTGGCAGACGGTACTACCTCTTGTTCTTTTTGTTGAGGTGATTTTTTTCGTCTTGTCATTTTGTCCAGAGGAGAATAGATGAATGAGAGAACAAAATGCTAACAGGTTAACAACGTCCCCAGCAAATATACTCTAAACAAATCAGAAAAGACCTGAAACCATGAGGGGGAAAAAAGGGAAAGAAAGAAAAAATAAAGAGAAAAAAAAAGAAAAAGAAAAAGCTAAAAACAAACAAAAACAGAACAAAACAAAAAAACAGAATATGATCAAGTATGATCAGGCTGGTGCATAATTAGTGCCACACACTAGATTTTGGGCATATTTTGGTCTGTTGGAAGAAAGTGCCTCCTGAAATTTTAAAGAAAGAAAGACATATATGCAAAATAAGGGTTGATACGATGAAGGGATGGAATTCGACTGTAAAGAGGAAATTTATAAAAAATTTTTAAAAAGGAATTGATAAGAAGGTGTTTGAAAAAAGAAAGAAGAGGATTAAAAAAATGGAAGAAAAAAAAAGGGAGAGAATGTGATCAGGCAGGAGACTAGAACAAAGCCATACACTAGAGATTTAGGGTATATTTTGGTATGTTAGAAGAAACTGTATCTCAAAATTTTAAAGAGAGAACAACTTATATATATATATGCCAAAATAAGGGTAACTACTATGAAGGGTTAGAATATGACTCTAAAAATGAAAAATAAAAAAAAAATTTAAAGGGATTGATAAGATGTTGGTTGAAAAAGGGAAAACAATTCAAAAAAAAAAGTTAAAAAAATTAACTTTGAAAGACTAATGAATCATGGTAAAAAAAAAAAAGCCTTGAATTCTATGTGCAGTATTCCCCTAGCGCTGGAGTTCTCCCCTTCTCATTGATCGGTAAACTTGGTCTTGGCTTGCTGGCTGTTCGTGCTGATCTTCCGGGGGAGGGGGCTGTTGCCGTGGTTCCCAAATGTCTCTGCCGGAGGCGGAATTGCCCCGCCCTTGCTGGGCGGCTAAGCAAGCTGCTCGGGTTTGCTCTCGGGAGCTTTTGTTCCCTGCAAGCTCTCGGTACAGCTTTGGAGGACGAGAGTGAAAATGGCGGCCTCCCATTCTCTGCCCGGAGGAGCCGAGAACTCGGGACCTCACTCCTCAGTGCGCCCCCAGAGAAAAGCAATCACTCCTGTCTCCCCGGTCTCCAGCAGCACTCCGTGCTCACCCGGCCTGTGACCGAGTGTTTGTATCTCTGGCACCCGACCCTGTGTGGAGTCTCCAAACCCAACAGATCCCTGCAGTGCGCTCCCGTGCTGCTCCTCCCGGGGGAGGAAGGGGAGTCTCCCCGGATCTGACGCTTGTTGGGTCCCTGCTGGAGGAGCAGTGGCCTGACTGTCACCAAACACAGTTTATGGCAACCCCGAGCTGAGAGCCCGCGCCTTGGCTCCATCCCTGCAGCCAGCTTCCCTGTTCTGATACGCTGGAGCTCTGCCGCACTCAGGCACCCCCGGTCTTTCTGTGACCCCGAGTGTCCTGAGACCACACTGTCCTGCTGTTTCACCCCCGCTTAGCCACTGGAGCGACGTCTGTCAGTGGACCCGATTTCTATAAGTTCCGATTTTGTGCTCCGCAGCTCTATCACTTGCCAGAAGCGGCCGACGGAGGCCCCCACCCCCGCCATCTATCCTCCCGAATATCGCCTCGGATTCACTTCTCCGCACGTCCTACCTTCCAGAAAGTGGTCGCTTTTCTGTTCAGAGAGTTGTTGCTATTCTTTTCTTCGATCTCCTGTTGAGTTTGTAGGTGTTCAGAATGGTTTGATCCCTATCCAGCTGAATTCCTGAAACCAGATGAAATCCAGGTCTCCTACTCCTCCGCCATCTTGCCCCCTCTATCTTATATTATGGTTTTATGTGCTGGTTATTATTTTTCTAATGTACATTAAAGTTGAAATGTCCATGCAAGACTGTTGAATCACAGATCTGTACCTCTGAAACAAACAATACAATATATGTTTAAAAAAAAAAAAAAGAAGAAGAAGAAGAAGATAGGAGGAGGGGAAGAATGAAGGGGGGGAATTCAGAGGGGGAGACGAACCATGAGAGATGATGGACTCTGAAAAACAAACTGAGGGTTCTAGAGGGGAGGGTGATGGGGGGATGGGTTAGCCTGGTGATGGGTATTAAAGACGGCATGTTCTGCGTGGAGCACTGGGTGTTATGCACAAACAATGAATCATGGAACACTACATCAAAAACTAATGATGTGATGTATGGTGATTAACATAACAATAAAAAAAATTTTTTTTAAAGTTGAAATGTCCATTCATGTAGCACCAAAGCTTATCTCAAATACCACCTTTGGCGTGTGTCCTACACTGTGAGAAACTCTGGGACAACACAAAGGAAGTATCCCAGGAAATCAGTTAGTCACATATTCAAATCTCCATCCTGCTGGAAGACCACCTGTATGACATTATAAACTTGGCCTGTCTGGGGCTCAGTTCCCTCACCTGTATAATGAACGTGATAGATGCCTGGTCCACTCTCCGGGAATGACTGTGTGCCTCCCCCTTCCTGCCACCCCCACCCACAGGAGGTTTGCAGCAGTCACGCAGTAGGTGCATGACCTTTTCCCTCAGTTGCAGCTAGTCGCTCCCTTCCCCTGGGTGTTCAGAATTGGAACAGAGAAAAGGGTCTGTTGAGTTACTGACTGTGGGATGTGGAAGCTCAGGACAGCTGTGTTGCTACCATGTTTATTGCAGTGGGGTGCAGGGTAGGTGAAGGGGGGGAGAGGGAGAGAGAGAAATAAGGCACACAAGGAGATGCTCAAGAAGAGCAGAGATGGTGCAACAGAGAGAAGATGCACTCAGCTTTGCAGGCTGTGGTTTGAGACCTTCCCTTAAGTTTGGTACCTCTCGCTCCTGGGCTGCATGGGACACTCGTTTATCTCCATAATAACCCCGCCCCATTTTCTGGGGTTTAAATTAGTTTGACTTCACTTCCTCAATGTGCATGCACAGGAGATAAAGCTAACACATGGAGTCAATAACTCCCCATCCAGGTTCTTTGAGGATTCAGTGAGAAGAAATCCTCAAGGGGGCTCCGAGCAGGCTCTCGGGAAGGGACAGTTATTATTATCTCTGTGACATCTGTCAACCTTAAAAATAAAACAGCCAGTTATTATATCAGCAAAATGAGTTCACTCAGGACTAGAAGAACTGCAATTCAGGACAAGCAGACCATGGTGAACCGTGGGCAAGTCCGAAGGGACAAAGGGAAGGTCAGCTTTTATTAGGTTTAGGAAGAAATTGGGGAGGATTATTTTGAACAGAAGTTCACTGGAGCCGAACAAGAGTTGGAGGTCGTGGTGGTATCTCATTGGCTGCCAGCAATGGTTAGCCCTTTGTTCCTGGGACGGGGCGGGGGGGGGGGGTCTTCCTCCCCTTTCTCAAAGGCCAGAGATAAAGCCTATGTGAACCGTACCCTCCTTTGTCAAGATATTACTCATCTTCCTCCACCTGCTGGTGGTGCAGAAGGCAAGGAGCCGTACCTGCGGTAGAGCACCCCCTGCAGGGCTCCCCGTTAGCGCACATCTTGGTCCCCCCCACCACCCCTTTCCGATTTCCGACTTCCGATTCCAGAGAACCAAAGAGGAAACAGCTCTGGGAGGTGAGAGAAGATAGTAACAGGAGAGCCGGCGGTGGGTAAGAAAGTCGGGCCCCTGGCGAAGAGGCAGGTAGGATGTGTGACAAAGCCATGATGAGGAGCCGCTAATGAGCCTCGCGGTACTATCAGACTGGAGGCGTGGAGCCTCCGTGCCTGCATCTGTCCGCAGTACACTTTCTAGAGGAAGAACAGGAAACCCAAAGACAAAGTCTGGCTCTAACACCCATCAGCTCTGCCGCCCCAGCATCCAGGCTCAGTTTGCTCATTGCACAAACTGGGAAATTCCCACCCAGGCCCAGGATCTCGGTGAATGTGTGCGGAAAAGCCTGTGTGCAGATTGCTCCTTCTTGTTCTTGGTGCCCTAGCTCCAGCTTAACTTCCTCTGTGAAGCTCCCCTTTCTTGTTCATAGACCACATCATAATTTGTAATTAGAGATTAATTTGTTTGCTCACTTGCTTAATGGGTGCTTCTCTCTCTCTTCCTGAACAGCTGTTTGGACATTCCTCTCCTCGCCCTCCCTTCAGGGCAGCATTTTCTGCCCTGCTTCCCCGTTGGCCCTAAAGTCTGGCTTCCTTCTTCTCCCTCCCTGACAGCCAGCCAGGTGGAGACCCCAATGTTCCCTGTGGCTATGTCTGTCCCAGTTAGGACAGTGGTAGAAGGTTGGGGGGCAGGGGGAGGAGGCAGTGCACAGACATCTGGATTTCTTTGCTTGGCCTCCAACTCTGGCTCACCTTCTGGAGGCCCTTTCAGCACACAGTGCCCCTTGTCCTTCCCACGAGCTTAGTCCCGGAGCTGCCACCTAGGAGCAGAAGGATTTGTCTCACTCCACCGAAGGCTCACTGGGTATTTCCTCCCCAGAACTCAACAACACAAGCAAACCCCCTGGAGGAGGGGGCTTCAACATGAATCCTACGGGCTTAGGAGGCTGAGCAAAAATGACCCAGCAATGTGGGAACAGAGCAGAGAGGTGTAGTCTTTCTCCTGCGCCATGTTGCCTCTCACTCACACCAGGCCTTGAAACCAGATCAAGACATCACCGGAACAGCACAGCGTACTGGCCTGCATCAGCAACAGCCTGAGGGGTCTTCATTTGCCTTCTCCCAGAGGCAGGCCCTGAAGCAAAGATTTGAGGGTAACTAGCTTCTTTGGGGAATGAAGGAAACCCGTGTAGGGCAGTAATTCGGGTGAGGGAAAGCACCGACTTTGAGAAAAGGGTAACTTGGCCATAACCTCACGGCTCACACCCAGATCAGTGCGGAGCCCATGTTCCCTCCCCAGGGTGTGCCCTGGTGACCCAGCAACTGCTTCCCAGAGTTCACAGAACAAGCCTCTCACAGTAGCTCTGCAAGCTGCCATGGGAGCGACAACCATGAGCTATATCCAGCTGTTTATACTTTAAGGCGAAATGGTTCTGAATCCATGGTGAAGTACACCTTTCCCATGGGGCTGTGAGCAGGGCTGGGTGGGGGGAGGGGTAGTGGGGCAGAGGATAGAGAACCTTGGAAGGGTTTAAGGAAGGTGCCAGTGAACTGGGAATATGTGAGGGGCTGGGGTCCAGAGCAACCACCCACCTCCATCCTCCTCTATCTGCTTTTCTAGGAAATGTTTCCTGCCCATTTACAATATGCTCACCCCCATGATGCACCCAGCCTCACAGGAGATAAGGCAAAAATTCAAGTTCACAACATCCCAGACTCAGATAGGCAGTGAATGAAAATTCACATTTTGAATCAAGGAATTACGAATTTTCCACAACAATTCAAGAACTTTCATAAACAAGAAAGATCAACCTGACCAAGCCCCCAGTTTCCTAAGACTGAGTGGCCTCAAGTTAATTTCTAGAGAGATCTCCAGTTTCCTGGAGCTACTGAGCACAAGCACTTCATAGCTCTGACTGAAGCTAAAAGTTTTTTTTTTTCCTTTGTTATTGTTTTTTAACAGATCATTTTTCCCCTGGTGCACAGACATCTGGAGAATGGAAAAAGTCAGGAAGGTATTCTTAATCATTTCCCCACAGAGCCTTTAACTTGCTTTACTTCCCCTGAAAATGGAGAGGGAAAAAAAACACCTCTTTTCCTGAAAACCGTCTTGCCTCTAAAAATGTCATCTCCCTCATTTCCTTTTTCTCCCAGCTCCCTTTCAGTTCAGCAGCTGGGTGTCAGAAAGAAGGAACGAGATCTTTGGAGGATTTTAGGGAAGCTCAGAGAAAGGGAGTGGGCGCACAGTAAACAGGGCTGGAGCAGAGAAGCCCGGCCACTCCAGCCCCGGCTCTGCCCTTCTGGCCCCGTGGCTGTCAGCAAGTCACTTAATTCTCAGATCCTTGCTTTCCTCATCTATAAAATGATGGAATGAATCTTCACCTTCAGAATGTTGCAAAGCTCCCTCACCCGGCCTCCCTGTGTCCCTTGTTCCCAGTCGTGAACCCAGAACCCCTTCTTCCAGGGCCTTGATAAAAAAGTGTTGAATGAAAAGCGACGGTTATCTATGAACGTGAACTATTAAGGACTGATGCCAAAAAGTGAACTTCAAAAGGTTTAAGAAGCAGTGAAGTTCAGACACTGGCTGAGTGTTCGAGTGAGAACAAAGTTGGCCAAAGTTGGCTCCGGCGGAACTAGGCGCAGCATCCCTGCTTTGACTGCAGCTGGTGCGGGAGAACTGCTAGTGGCTTCGTTCCCCGTGGCTCCCTCCCCAGTGGACCTTTCAGCCCAGGAGGCCAGCACCGGCTCGTTGCTCCAGTTATCACCCGAGTCGCCCGTTAGCTAATAACCACGCAGATCTGGCCCCTTCCCAGAGATTCTGATTCCAGCGGGCCCGGCTGCAGCCTGACCACCTGATTTTCTGGTGACAGTTCCCAGCGGACTGACCTCTGAGCAGAGCCAGCCCAAGTTGTCCCAATCATGTCCCAATCACCCCCTCCCTCTTGCCAGCCGCAGGTGCAGGGATGAGCCCAGGACCCAATTCCGCCCATGGGGAAATGAAGGGGGCTGTGGGAAGCTTCCTCTTTCACGGGAGAGAGCCACGGGAACCATCTTTCTTCTTTCTCTGAACAGTGTCTTGTCAGAATGCGACACCTGAAACTTGTGTAGCCATCTGGCTCCTAATGTGAAGATGGAGCCAACCCTGGGGAAAGCGGTTGGAGAAGCCGTCGACACCTGGATCTTTCACAGCATTGTCATCAGCCCTAAACGGCCGGTGCAAGCCCACCTTAATGGGAGGGGATCCTGTGGCTCTGACTGCTCGGGGGGAGAATATGTCAGCCATCATGGAGGCGCAGAGTTAAGAAGGAACCTGGTGCCCCTCCCCCAGGGTGGGGGAGGGGCTGTCCCTCTTGCCTTGAGCAGAGGAGGGGGGGAACCAGCTATATACTGGGGGCCCCAAAAGCCAGCATGAGGAGAAAATCCTAACCAGCCGAGGAAGTGCCACTGAGGTTCTAGATTGGGCAAGTCATGGTGAGTGGGTGAGAAGGGTGAGGAGAAAGAGAAAGACCTGATAGACTAATCATTATAGTGACCTTCGAGGAGCCCCTGTGGGTGTCGGGCAGTCCGCTATCAGTGTCGTCTTTGGGGTCCCGCCTGGAAATCCCACCTGTTAAGAAAATCCAAGTGTCCTACCCTAGAAATCCCTGCCATCCTCCGTTGCCGGCTGGAAATTTGATATGCCTGGCGACTCTGCCATGACCTATACGCACCCACCCCTAGACACCCAAACATTGTTAGGACCCATCATGACTGCTTGACAGAAATCCTCTTATTATTCCCCATAAAATGTCACCCACCTGTCAGGAGACAGACCTTTCTCTCTGCCAATCCCTCCCTGCTTTTGAAGGAGCCAGGAACCAGGTGGCAGAATCTACAGGCTCTCTCTTTAGGCAAGATTATTTTTTTCCTTTGCTAAGTACTTGGAGGCAGCTGGGTATTTTCAGAGAGCAGAAAAAAAGAGATGAAGGATGAAGACACAATTGTAGAGGAGGAAGGGGGCGGGTAGGCACCAGGAACGGGGGAAAAGACCCTCAAGATGAATAATGACAAGTAATGTAGACCCTCAAGATGAATAATGACAAGTAATGTTTGTGTTAGAGGCAATTTCTGGGGCAGGCCCTGTACCAGACACCTGAAACTCACGCGCCACAAACAGCTCGCATGTGGGACTGTTGTCTTGCCTGTGTTCCCCGTGGCATCCAGGATACATGGTGTAACGACCTCTCCCGTGGCCAAGAAAGCCACACATGAGCTGGCCCCTGCCGAGCTCTGCACAGCACCCTCCCTGGGCCATTTGTGCCCTCCTGCTCTGCACTGCAGGCCCACATAAATCTTCCCAGTTCCCTGTCGATGCCACACTGGGTGCAGACAGTCTTGGGGTGTCTCCCACTCTGTGCGCTGACGATCAACCTTAACCCCTCTGCCTCACCCTACAGCCACACATGCTAGTTGCCAGGCCAGTATCATCCTGATTTCCAGGTCTCACCGTAGATAATACTTCCTCCAGGAAGCCTTCCATAATGCCCCAAGCACCCCTCCTTGTTTCCTCGAGGCCAATCCCTGGATGTGTCTTATGTATTGTGTCGTGTTTACCTCTGTGCTCATCGACTTCTCCATCCGGGACCACAAGCTCCTTGAGAACAATGTTTGGAAGCTGCCTGAGGCTCATCTTGGTGTGGAATTTCCCTCCCCACAAAAAAGCCTGAAATAAAGTCTGGGGTGCAGGAAGTTTATTTAGGAGACGATTCCAGGAAGGAGGAGTATGGATTCAGGGAGAATGAGACAAAGATAGGGGAAAGCCCATGTCGGGGCGCATTTCAAGGGTGTTGCCGTGGCAAACAGGAGCTGGATTTGAGGTGTTCAGAACTCCTTCCAGAACCTTCTCTCTGAGGGACATGGAGAAGGAGTGCTTACCCACCATTTTCTCTCCCCCACAACACCCTAAGGATGTCATCCCTAGCTAGCTTTAGCTAGGGATGTAGCACATCCCCATGGCTTCCCAGAAGCTTTCACCTTAGACTGGGCACATGAGGCTTCTCTGGATGTAGCCCCAGCTGCCCATGGGCCCCTACCACGGCCCCCACCACAGACTCTTCTTTCACACAGAACAGCCTGCCCTCCCTCTACACATCCTGCCATGCCCTCTGGACCCTGCCTCACCTTTCCTCCAGAAAAGCCTCACCCAGCTCCCGCTCCTGCCCAAGACCCACTCTGTCCTCCTGAGAAGCTTTCCCAGATCCCTTGTCCAATCTGGTTCTCAATCTTCGCTGCAAAGCAAAATCTCCTGGGGAGCTTTTAAAAATAAAACTACTGACACTTGGGTCCCACCACCAGAAACACTGAATTAATTGATCTAGGATCGGACCTGGACATCACTATTTTTTTAAAAGCTCCCCCGGTGATTTTAATATGGGGCCTGGGCTGGGACCTGTTTGTATTCCTCTGTTTTAATTATGCTCCTCTGGGCTTCCCGGGTCCTGGGTTCCCCTCCTCACTACTCTGTACTGTCCTTTCTGCTCAGTTTCCAGCCTCCCCACCTCATCCTTAAGGCCTGCACTCACCTGTCTTCCCCCGGGGAGCACCCCCCCCAGCTTGGCTCGGACACCTGTGTGGTGGCTTTGGTCCCCCAGGCTGGGAGCTCTTCCCCTCATTCCCCCTCCTGCCCGACCTCTCTGAAACCTTGTTTTCCAGCCACTTCTACACATGGCCCTTGACACAGTGCTGCCAAGATGATTAGATCCCTCAGCTACATCTTTCGTGGGAATTTTTCCTTCTTTTTCTGCTCTCCCAGACTCTGACACTTGGGCTTTCCAGCACTGAGCTCTTACAGTTATCAGGTCAACAGGTCCTGCTGTGCCAGAAAGCACTTGAGTGAAGTGCTGGAAAAGGAAATCGCTCTCCCCAGAAGCCGCCACCCCGACCCAGCTCCTTGCCTTGAAGAGGAAAGGCCACTACGGGGGCATGAGTCCCTGAGGGGCCCTCCTCTGGGCAGGGAGGGATCCTGCAGACCTCAGAGGCCAAGGGCTGCAAGACTCTCCATTCAAAGCACATTCCAACCTTTGCACCCACTGAGTTCTGCCCTTTAGACACCTTGCAATCCCTCTCTGCTCCAATGCCTGATGACAACACCAGGTTCTATGCTGAGCCTGGCAGAAGCAAGTGGTTTTCCCCTGGGAGTTGTGTGGTCCTGTCTCCTTACCATGGACAGTAGAATTTAGAATTCTGTCCTGGCTTCATGACCCTGCTTCATACCTCCTTGCTGTGTCCACTTGAGCAAGTCACTGAACCTCTCTGAGTGTCTGTGTACTCAATCATTCTGTGGAGATCCTTGGCCCTGGCACAGAAGACAGCTTTATTCTTCCCTATCCATGCTTCGACCCTGCTGGATTGAATCTCACTTCCCCAGTTTTGGAGAAGGAAGGACTCCAACTTTCCAGACGACTCTTAGGTGCTACCAAGTAGTTCCATTTTGCAGTTTTAAAGCTTAGCAGTTCAACCTAATACCAAAGCCTAAAGCTTCACCTTATTTAAAACCTCTTCTTGGGGCACCTGGGTGGCTCAGTCGTTAAGCATCTGCCTTCGGCTCAGGTCATGATCCCAGGGTCCTGGGATCGAGCCCTGCATCGGGCTCCCTGTTAGGCAGGAAGCCTGCTTCTCCCTCTCCCCCTCCCCCTGCTTGTGTTCCCTCTCTCACTGTGTCTCTCTCTGTCAAATAAATAAAATCTTAAAAAAAAAAGAGTGTCCTTTAAAAAATAAACAAATAAATAAAAATAAAACCTCTCCTTGCCAGCATCCTCCCGTCCCGGGCTGAGATGCCCACTGCGGAGAAAGGGCTCGTGTTATCTCTCCTTCTCTCCTCCCCCTCCTTCCAGGCTGTCTCTGGGTCCTCCAGTGTGGGGCGGGAGGAGCGAGCGGACTCCACTGGGGAGAAGTGAAGGGCAGCAACTGTCCAATTCCTGGAGTTGTTATCCAACACTGGAGGTCCCATGGGTGTGGCAGGTATCTAAATGCTTACCCCCTTCCTTGTGCAGCTCTTTTGGGATTCCCTTGGAAGTACATCCACTGGGGGCCTCTGACTGCAGTCCCCTAACTTGGGTGATAACATCTCCGGCTTGCGGCTTATAATGTCCCCTTAGCCCGTGGCTTACAGCTGACCATCCCACACACTCTAGGCCCGTGGCCAGACAGCTCATTGCTGGCTTCCCTGCCCTGCAGGCTCCATGTGTCACTCATCCCACACCCCAGTGCCACCCCTACCTCCCCCCAAATGTCCCAGGCCAAGCACTCAGATACTCAGAAAAGCCCACCCTCCCTCACCTACACTGCCT
Source organism: Eumetopias jubatus (assembly GCF_037043125.1). NCBI lineage: Eukaryota > Metazoa > Chordata > Mammalia > Carnivora > Otariidae > Eumetopias > Eumetopias jubatus. Next base: position 115,208,686 of record NW_028274810.1, read on the forward strand.
GCCCGTGGGGAGGGCACCAGACACCCCAGCATGCTGGCACTCTCCTCCGCAGAGAATGCCACCTTCTACCTTCTCCCTGTTGACCCCCTGCCAGGCTCTTTTATAGCCTCCAGGGGAGTGAAGGGCCAGGGCCTTTGGACTGACCTGAGGGCCAAGCCTTAGCAGTTCTTCCTGGGCTCTTCACCTTCATCGTTTAGAATCCGTGAACACTTAATGCCCTTTGTTCTCAACTTTGGAGTCTTGGCCAGAATTTAGGGAAGAAAAACACTGTTTAGGGAAGAAAAATACTGTTTAAGTTCCCATGAGGTGAGCCAGAACACAATGAACTCATGGGACCCCCGGCTCCTGTCCCTTCTCTGACACCTGTGCCGCTGCAGCCTGATCTGTGACCACGGGCTGTGGGAGGGCAGGCCTGTGCCCCCACCCCTGTGTTCTCAGAACCCAGTACCTTAGAAGCAACCATACAGCTCTGTTCAATGTCCAAGTAATACAGTTCCCTGTACGATCAGGTTCAGGTCTCACTTACATGGAAGGAACAGCTCCAGGTGCCATGGAGTCTAACAATAAATGGAGATAATACTCTATCAAACGGTGCCATGACAATGCTAGAAACAATCATCTACTGACCGGGTGGATCTGCTAGCTTATGAAATTACATACTCAGTCTTCACAAAGGGTGAGCTGAGCATTGTTAATGTCCCATTTTACAGACAAGTAAACTGCAGTACCTGGGGCTAAAGCATGAGCTAAAACTTGCAGGAGTTATAAAACCAACAGTCGGAAAGAGCTCTGAGAAGAGTTCAGAGATGTGAGGAACCCTCTCTCTGGAAAGCATTCAAAGAAGTCTTCCTAGAGGTGATGACGTGACAGGAGAGCTTTAAAAAGTGAGTGTGACTCCCCCAGCAGACGGGGGAGGGAAGGCCGGGCGGGAGACAACAGGAGTCCACTGCTCCTGTCAAGGGTGTAACAGCAGACAGCGGGCTCCAGAACCAGCCTGGAGCTCTACATTGTCTGGATGTGAGTGATAAGCAATCCAAATGGGGTTTAGGCGCATGGGGTTTGTCAAGGCAATGGGAACCACTGAGGGCTTTGCGTGATCAGAGCTGTTTTCTGGGAGATTAATCTGCAGGTGCATGTTTCCTGAACTGACAGACAGGGACAGAAGGAGGCAAACCAAACAGAACATCCCTTCATTATTGAAGAGCAAGAGCTTGAAGAAGGCTTAAGAGTCATTGCTTCTAATGTGGCCTTGCACCTGACAGTCCTCTGAAGGGACACACAGCCTGATCTGCAGCTGCATTTTCCAGAACTGAACACAGCACCAAGCAAGAAGGTGGGCATTGTGTTCATTCTGAGTGAGAGAGGAGGTATTGAATGAAATCTTCCTTTCCAGAGTGAGAACTTAGGATCAGTGCTGACTAAGGAAAACAGTAGTAAAAAGACATTACCTGGGAACACTGGACAAACCTGGAGGGCTGGGCTGTATCCAGAAGTGGGGAAGGAGAAAAACTCACTTGACCATGAGTTTTCACCCCTCGGGACCTCAGTCTCCCCATCTGTCCAGCAGCGGGTGGTAGAGAAGGATTGGATAAGAGGTTCTCCAAGATCCCTTATGCCTCCACTATTCTGGGATTTGGGGACAGCCCACCATCTTCTCTCTCCACCCCTGCTGCTTCCCTGCAGTGCTAAACGGGGCCAGGAGTGAAGGCCCCACTGGCAGGCAGAGCCCCACAGGTCAGCAGCCAACTTCAGCACCTGCCCACAGAGGCAGCCTTGCCGGGATTATTCTGGGCCAGCGTCTTGGCACCAGCTCCCTTTCTTCTCCCCAAACTAGGCTTTTATGAAAGTCCCTAACGAGCCCTGTGCTCTTATGCATTTTAGAAATCTCATCTAACAGGGGCTCGTGGAGTATAAATTAACCCCAAGGAACAGAGCTGCATCAATCCCTGTGGTGATTATACATTAGCCAAAGAATTTCTTTGCCTATTTTAAGCAGCTGAACCCAGACTGTCTGGGGTGCTTTTCTACTTTGCCTCTGTTGCCAGCCATTCATTTAGATCATGCCACTTTCTGCGTCCTCTCCAGCCCCTCCCCACCCCCCGAGGCATGGCAAGGGTACAAGCCTATATCTGCCATGCCCCGCCCCTCAGGCCCTTAGTCCCTCTGACATCCGGCAGCTTACTTCAGCTCCCTGAGTTCTGGCTAACTTTAACCCATGATCATAACAGCAGTCTTCCAGGCTGTTTCGCGAGTTTAAGAAATAACATGCCCAGTGGGCCCTCACTCCCTGTTAGTCCTCTCCCCTCCCCCACTGTTATCACCTTGCTGGTGCTAATATGACCGAAGCTGAAGATGGCCAGTAAAGAAAGTCACTAGGAGTGGGAAAGATCCAGAAAAGTTTCAGCTTGTCATGGCTGAAAATAGCACTAATTAATATTCTGAATGCATTAATGAGGTCTTCGAAATCATGGAAAGAAAAAACTCTACTGTACATCCATCAAAGGTGTGTTGTACCTAGCTGAGGGTTTTCTGGGAAAGAAACCAGGCGTGACTACCCACATTGCCCACCGCCTCAAGCTTGAGTCATGCTATTTTCTAAATCAAAAATTATAATTACAGACTTGTCTTGCAAGCAGACAGAGCCTTTCTTCTGAGAAGTTTGGAAACCTTGCTATTTGGGGGCCAGTGGCTCACGGGGGATGATCTCACCCAGGGCCCCGGCTCCTGGTGGAGCACACACCCATTTCCCATGGCGAGCATGGAACCCCAGAGGCACACAGGCACTGGTTTGTAGCCTCGCCCCTAACTCAGTGCCTGATGTGACTCTAGTTCACTGCACAGCACTTTGCCGTTCACAAAACCCTTGGGCAAATTGTCTTTCCTGTGGAAATCTCAACAGTCTGAAGGAGAGGAACACCATGCCTGCTTGACTCCTGAGGACCCTGACGTTGGGCAGAGTTATGTAGGAGGGACGCCCCTGAAATCACACGAAGGCTCTCTCTCTGCACCACTGCAGACGGTTATGGTCAAATGAGATCCTGGATCGTCCCCACCTGCTCCATCTCTGAATGTCACATAGCCCCCCTCTCCTGGAAGCACCTTGGAGACCTGGAGCTTTGACACTGCTCTAACAGAGAAGACTCTTTCTCGAGTGTAAAGTCCTTGTTTCATCCATCATTACTGCTTGGTAATATTATGATAATCATTACGTTGTTGTACACTTATCACATTCTATACTTACTTCTCGAGACAAGCCTGTGAGTCTAGCACATTATTATCCCTGATTTACAGATGAGGAAACCGAGGCTTAGAAAGAGAAAGTGACTTGAACCCAGGTCTCTGGCAGCAGGAAGCGGCAAATCTGGGAATCAACACTGGATGTGACACCAGATCCTTCCAGGCAATGTGCTTGCCTATTTATGCATTTGTTCAACAAACCCTTGGGCGCCGCCAATACTGGGGTGGATAGACTTGTGGTTCTGGGACTGTTGCTCCCTGTCTTACCATCACTCATCTGATCCAATCACCCCTGTGTAGATGCAACACACACAGGAACAGGTGCACTTCTTCCTGCAGAAAGCGCACTGATGCCCCCGAAGACTTGATTCTGCTTGGTTTCCGAACTTTGGGAGTATTCTTTACCTTTGCCCTGATTCCTATTTAGTGAAAAAGGCATCTTCTCTGACCACCAGCCACCCACCCAAAACTAAGAGGCTTTACCTGGGACAATGAGAAAAAAGCAGCAAGATGGAACTCACACATCCTGGATCCCATTTTCCTCAAGGTCCAGCCTCGCATGCATTTGTCCCTGAGCCAGTCATTTGGTTTCTGTCTACCTTGACACCCTCATCTGTAAAAGAAAAGTTGGATTAAGAACTGGATTTGATGAGACCAAACACACAAATCCTTTTGAAAAACCAGGAACCCATTTTTAATTTGTTTTTTTTTTTATTGTGGTAATGTAATAACATAAAATTCACCATTTTCACCATTTTTAAGTGTACAATTCAGTGGCATTAAGTATATTCACAACATTGTACAACCATTGCCACCATCCATTTCCAGGATTTTCATCATCCCAAACGGAAAATCCGTACCCACTAAAAACTGATCCTCTCCCTTGGCCCCAGGCCCTGGAGACAGCCGTTCTGCTTCCTGGCTTGTGAATTTGACCAGAGACACACAGAAGTGGAATCCTACAGTGTTTGTCCTTTTGTGTCTGGCTTCTTTCACTTAGTGTAGCCAAAAAGCACGTTTTAAAGCAAAGGTCACCCATCACACCCAGCCCAGGCACGGGATAGGGCTCTTGCCTCGAGAAGCGTTTCCAAGCCTCATCTCCTCTATGCCTGCCAATGGCATTACCTCCACTTAGCCAAGGAGTAACATGAGATGAGGCAAGTTTAAGGAATTTGGCCAAGATCACTCAAATAACGACCAACTGATCTTTTGTCCACAGATCTTTTACTCAAGTTCAAGAGTCTTTCTAACTCGTGAGGTTTGAAATGTGATAAAACCCCAGTTAGCTGATAAACCCCCCCTACACATTGACCACAGACCCGGACCGGGTTACTTTAGATTCTCATCAAGGGGCTCGGGAGAGGAGAAAGTGCTAACCCCTCTCCCCTCCCTACTCGCCCACCTGTTATTTCATTGGGAAAAGACTGAGATCCAGGAAGACCCATCCAGACCTCCTTGCAGTATCTGAACCAAGTCACTGAGGCTCCCATATTTCAACTTCCCCATCACTAAAAGGGTTGAATGAAACTTGTTTTACCTGCATTTCCGAAGGTTGGTGAACCTGCAGGTGTAAAAGACATTGGAAATTATAGGCAGTTATTATTTGGTGTGATGTGGTGGGAAGACCATGGGGGTGTCAGAGCCCCAGCGGGCCACTCTCCGGTCAGATGACCTCCCCAGGCTTCACCTTCTCCAAGCGCATATGAAGCCCCTGGACGTGCCAGGCACTGTGCCAGATGCAGGGGGACCAGGGTGTAGGGAAGATACACCCACACACTCACGGTAATTAAAACCTTGTGGGGTGAAGGGAAGATTTAAGACAGACAGGGCAAGTGCTCAGTTCAGCATGTGGCAGATGGTAAGCACCCAATATTTCACAGCGTTTTCCATAATGTATTCATTCAGCAAACATCGTTTGAGTAACCACCATGGGATTATGCAGGGCTTCTCAACCTTGGCACTGTTGATATTGGGGCCGCATAATCCTTTGTTGTGAGTGGGCTGGGGATACTGCCCTGTGTGCTGTAGGATCAGACACATCCCTGGGCTCCCCACTAGATGCCAGTACCACCTCCCCGCCCCCAGTTCTAACCCAGAAGATGTTTCCCAAAATTACCCAGTGTCCCTGGGAGGCACAACTGTCCCCGTTAAGAAGCTCTGGTTCAATTATATGTCAGGTTCTGTGATGCAGAGATGGATGGGACAGGCCTGCTCCAGGAGCTCCCTGGTTTAGGGGCACAGACAGGAGGACAGATACTTCCATTAGGCAGGTGTGTGCCAGGAAGTGGCCAGCACTTGGGAGCATCTGTTGTAAGACTCGTGCTTTCATTGGCCTAATGTGGACAACTAGCAAGCTGTGGAATTAGGCAGGAGAGGACGTGGGCCTGTGCCCCGCAGCAGCAGTGTAAATGGACAGGCAGGTGGGGCTGGAGAAAGATCCAGAGCAGCCTGGTGAGGAAAGAGGGGTGACAGGCTGAAGGGGAGGGAATAGATGCTGGAGACAGCCAAGCGGGACTTGGCCAGGGCAAAGGGTGGGAGATAAGGCTGTGGTTGTGGTGATCAGTGTGAAGAGGATCCCACACAGGCCTGTGGCCTGTGGCCTGTGACCCAGGCACCTGCTCCCCCAGCCCCTTTCTGCCACTCCGAAGCTCAGCTCTCCCCTTTCTGCTCTCCTGCTCCTTCCTCTTCCTTCCCTCCTTCCACAGGTCTCTCCAAAGGGGAGAAAAGAGAAAGCCAAAGTTCTTTCTAGGTCCCAGGAAACTTAAGCCCGGGGCCCTCCCTGTTCCATGTCCTCCCACCAGGAAGCCTCTCAGAGCCTCCCAGCTAAAGGGTGTGGGGGCTGCTGAGTGGGACACGGTGACTCACACTGAGCAGATAATGAGCTCTGGTGACAAGGGACCGAGCATCAAAGGGAGAAGTGCCACCTGTCCCAGGGCTCGGGCTGGGCCCGCGGGGCTCCTCCGTGGGATGGCTGCTGAATGAGTCTGACAGCTTCCTAGGCATCCCCCTCTCACCACACACCCCCCACGCCCCCACCCAGGAGGTCTTGCTCTTTTAAATGTGCATTTTGCCGTTAAAACAGTTAAGCAAAGGTCTCTGGAGGCTTCATTCTTGACATAGGCTGTCTTATCCTCCCTTTAAGCACAGGTTTGAGCCAGGTCTCTGCACTGGAAATAGCCAAATGTGTGTTTCCTGGGCCCATGTGGCCACTGTGGACAACCCATTCCCACCACAGAGCTTCCGTGGTCATTAAAAATCAGTCATGTATAACTGCTTGGGTTCCAGCAACCGCAGCGAGGTGAGGTGCACATTCTCTGAAGTTGTGCCCTTGCAGCTCATAACTTAAAATGCCGGGTTAGTAGGACTGCGGTGTTGGTGAGACTACAAAGCAAAAAGAATAGACCAAGTGATAGGAAAGCAAGACCTGAGACAGAGGAAGAATGCGGCCACAGACAGCACATGTCCCACCTGCCCTGGGACATCCCTATAAAATAATGAAGGTATGCGTCAGTCAGGCCTCTGACAGGGAAGCCGTGGCACGTGCAAGCTGGAGGACACATGAGGGTTTAATAACACAACTATATGTGGGAGGAAAACCAGTAAAGGATAGTGCAGAACCTAAGGGCTAATGAAAGCAGGGGGTGGTTACCACCCCCAGGTCCAAAGAGGCAAAGAGGGCAGAAGTTACTGGAATCCAGAGAGAGTAGTTACATGGAGACGGTTTCCCAACAGAGCTGAGGGCAAACCCAACAGGGAAAGCCCCTGGACAATGAGTGCCCAACCTCACTATCCTCCCGCCCTTGAATTTCCTGCCTGAGCTCCCTCCTGGCCAAGTTCCACTCTACAACAAAGGGTCAAGAGCATATTGAGGTGGTCCACAGCAGCAGCCTCCCCACCTCCCATAATGCTCATTGTCTGGACATCACTGTTTGGCAGTGCATTGCAGCAGGCAGATGGTGGGGGGAGGGAAAGGATGAGGGGATAGAGAAGGGCAATGAGTCCTAGTCCCGTACCCCAACCAGGTACTTAGAGAGGAAGAAACAATTTTGATGTCTTCAGTAAAGACGTTCTGGTGGCCTCCCTGGCATCCATTTTCCCCTCCCTCTTTATGGCAGCTCCAAGGAAGCTGACTCCAGCTCCAGGTATGGAAGATGTAAGCTAGGCTAAGCCAATAAAAACACCCCCCCCCCAAGAGACAGGTTAGGCATTTGACTATGACTTTTCCTTGGAATTCTGGGAAATGAGCATCCTGCTTTCCTGCTGGTGGTATGTGAGGAAGAATGGAAGCCCACAGATGTGGGGGCGTCTACCTTGGGGCCAAGAAAAGAGCCAACATAAGATGACGCAATCACCATCGAAGTCTGAGTAAAGACGAGGTATAATGAGGCCAAGTCCTCAGGCACTTTTCACAATTTCTGTCCCTGGATCTTCAGAAGAACTGATACTATCTCTCATTGTATAGATGAAAAAATTAAAGCTTTGTCTTCCAAAGTCACCCAGCCAGTAACTGATGGAGCTAAGACTTGAACCCAAAGCCCCTCGAGCTAGATCCAACACTACTTCTTTCTCTGGCTTCTCTATACAGTGCTAGGAAGACAAAGCTGGGAAAAGACCACCAGCTAACCACATTTTCATCACACCCTATGTCGATATTTATTGGAAGTGCAGAATATGAAAGCTTCAGTTAATGAAATTATATTCGTCCCCACATTCATCATCTTTTCTGCATCTGCAACCTCCAAATTGAATCTGGGATGGAGTGGCAGAATTTATCAGCACTGGGATAATTCAATGAACACCACAGTGGGGTTTCTTAACAGTCTATGCAGGCCAAGTATCACAGTGATTGGGGAATATACTGCCATCTTCCTAAAGTCGGGAATTAAATCTTTTTAACCATGACTGTATGGCCTAAATTCAGCAAAACTCAGTGAGATGACACTCAAATAGCTCTTAATCATGAGCCATGCCCCCAGAACCCCTCCCACCCTTTCTTCTCCCCTTTGTCCCTCCTTGCCATCCTCCCTTCTTCTCAGCCTCCATTCTGAACCTGGGAACAAGTATAGTCTTCAAGCCATTCACTACTGAGAGGGCTGAAATAAGCACCTAAAGTAAGGTGGATGAAGAGGAAGAAATGGTGAAGGAAGTGTGAAGGAAGGGAACAGAAGTTAATGGATCACGTGCTTTACAGTATACACCATTAGAGGCATGAGCTTCCACACATTCTCTCATATAGAGTGCCCCACCACCACCACCCATTAGCAATGATCTTTCTGGAGCTGCCAGGGTAAGAAAGAGATGAAAGAGATGTGAGGGAGTAACAGGCTTGCTCTCTTGGCCCCTTGGCCCAAAACAGCCAAGAGAAGAAGTTCAGCTCAGAGACAGAAACTGTCAATATGCTTGCAGGCAAACCGAGCTCTCCTAGTGCCCTCTACACCTTTCCTACCCACTATATATTCTGTGTTTATAAGTCATTTTTCTTCTACCAATGCCTAATGCCAACAATATTCTTCAGGTTTAATTTATTCATTTAGTCAACATTCACTTAGTAAATGTTGAGTGCCTACTGGGTACCAGACATTATTGTAGGCATTATCAATATAGCAGTTTGCAAAAATAAATAAATAAATAAGAAGAAATCCTACCCTGCTGGAGCTTCCATTCTAGTTGGTGGAAACAGACATTAAACACAATAATAAGTAGAAATATAATATTTTAGGTAGTGTTACATGTTATGGAGAAAAATAAAGCAATGAAGAGTATTGGATGGGAGTGGGATGTAATCTTAAATAGAACACTCAGGAAAGGCCTCACCAAAAATACAACATTTGAGTAATGACTTAAAATGAAGGAGCAAATCCTGCAAAAATCTGAAAAACAGCATTTAGGGTAGAGGAAACAGGATGTGCCTAAGTCCTGAGGTCTGAGCATGTGTGTGGGTTGAAGAAACATCAGGATATCACTGTGGGCAAAGTGCAGTTAATGGGAGAAGGGGCGGGAGTAGAGACTGGGTCAGAAAAGTAACAAGAGGGCAGATCATGTTGGCCTCATAGGCCTTTCCTGGTTTTTACTCTGCGAGGGTTGGGAAAGAACTGATGCCTTTTGTGCAGAATGGCGTAATCAGACTTGCGTTTTAGCCAGATATTTCTTATTGTTGAGTTAAAAATAGACTGTCAGAGAGGACAGGTGGAAGCAAGGGTACAAGCTGGGAGCTGTATATTAATCCAGGCAGTTTCCTGGGAGATTTGGAACCCAGTCGTGCCATTTCCACAGTGTTTTTGGGATTTGCTGCTGCTTCCTCTGCAAGGCTCTATCACAGTCCACGCCCTTGTCATCACTAGACTTTGCTATTACAACAGCTTCTTAACTGGTCCCTCTGTCTCTAGCTTGGTCCCCTGAGTTGGGTAGGAGAGGCCCTGCTGTGGCCACAGATGAATGCTGGAATATCTGTAACCTGACACAGTAAATGAGTGTTCTCACTTATACCATCATCTGATGTCAATCGGCTGACTTTTTCCATCTTCTATCTGTGTCCTCTGAAACACGTGGCCGCCAAGCTCTTCATAGAAGAGGAAGAAAGAGGATTTTAGAACTGTAACTCTTAGAAGTGGCTTACACTCTGCCCACATCTTTTTAGCCAGAACCCCATTATATGGCCCCAACCTAACTTCACAGAAGGCTAGGAAGTGTAGAACAGCTCATGAATATTTGATGCGCATCCATGTTCTGTCACACATTCTTCCATCCTCATGCTCCTTCTAAAGCATAAATGTCACCATGTCCCTCTCATGTTCACGACTTGGTGATGAACCCCAATCCCATCACAATGTGTCATCAGATAATTGGTAGTTCTTCCGTGAGTTTTCCCTCTTCCATCCAAAAAATATTTTCCTTTGTAAACATTCTTACCTAATCCATCTTTATCTTTTTTTCCTCCAGCCAATAAAACCATTACATTTTTAAACTTTAATGCGTTCTTAGGATCTTTATTTTTTATTAATTAATTATTAGGTATTTTTAAGGAATCTGGATCTTAAAACAGATAGATGGTGGTTCATTAACCGCATTTTTAAAGAAGTGCTATAAGCCAACTATCAACATCCACTTTAGTAAACAAGGAATCAAAGCTCAGAAAACTCAGATGGAGAGTGGGTGCCAAAATCTAGGTTCAAATTCAGATTTGTTTGTCTCAAAAACCAGTAATGTTTTAAATAAATTCAAGGATGATATTATAACCCACTATGGGAATAAGGATTTAAAAACAATCATGGAATTATAATTGCCTTTGAGTTCACCCATTCTTTTCATGCTTTCCCAGCCTATGGTGGCTTCTGTCAGATCCAAACTCCTAAACCTAACTGGTGTCCCAGAGACATGATGGGAGCAGCTACATATAGTAAAGAGAGATGCTCAACAGCTCTCTACTGTCCACCAGTCCCACTGAGATTTTTACTCTCAAGGTTTCAGATGCAGTACCTCTTAAAGGGTCCTTTTTAATCATTTGTTTATGCATCTGTCTTCCCTCATAGACTATGAGCTCCTCTGTGTCAAGAGTCAAGTCTTATTCATCTCTTCATCCACAGCATAATTGCATCTGAATGAGTCTGCACCTGACTTATAAAGGGTCTACAGCAGAATAAATGAAAGGACCTATTGATCCAAGCACTTTGTCAGACCCAAAGATGCAGTGAAAGTGAACCACATCCCTGCTCTTAAAGAGCACATGGTTGGGTCCAGTGGCTTCATGAATGGCCAACAGAATGCCAACAACACCACATCCCTCCCTCCATGCCTTCAATCCCAGACCCTTACATACAGACTTGCATCTAATACTCCAGAAAGCAGGAAACTACATCCATGGAAACTCAAATATGGCCACTGTAAGCACTGATCTCTGACTCAGGGAATCTGTGGTCCTTCCACTACAGTAGCACTTCCAACAGTCTACTACCATAATCCCAGTTTTTCCATATATAAAAAGACAGAGTTGGACCAAAGAAAATCTGAGGCTTCTTCCAGCTCCAAAATTCTATGCAGACCCATTGAATGTCATGCAGAGGCCACCTTATTAATTCAAACCGAGAGAAGAAATTCTTCTAAGTATAGAATTATTTATCATTTACAGGAAGAACTGAGCAGAACTCAAGCTGTTCAAGTTTCCTTCTTTTTGGCCAAGCACGATTTCCTTGCAAAAGTTTTGGGTGGGATTTTTTTAAGCTTCCAAAGAGGCTCTAAAGACTTTTTGGACATTGATCTGTACTTTTATACCATATGGTTTGAATTTAGTAGGAAGAAATCAGGAACAGACAGAACGAGCCACTTATGCCAAGTACCCAGTAATTTAGAAAGTTCCAAGAAATGGATGGTTCAAAATTGCCAAAAAAACAACTGGGGGCATAATGGGCATATCCAAGGAGGCAAAGGAGAATAAATGTTCTGAAAGCCTGTTGTATCAGATTTTGATGTATCAGATTTTGAAGGGATTGTTAATTTAATTATTCAAAATAAAATACCCTTCAAAATTTAGTGCCTTAAATCAACAACCACTTATTTTTCTCATCACTCTGTGGGCCAGCAAATTGGGTCAGGGTACCTGGATGGTTTCTCCGGCCTTGGCCAGACTCTCTCATCTTCAGGGGTTTGGCAGCAATGGCTCATCTTGGTTGTACATGGCCTGTCATAGACCATAGTCCAGGAGGGTCCAGATGTTGGTAACAGGGATCCCAAGAGAGTATGTGTCAATGAGCAGATGCTTTTCAAGTCTCTTGGTACTATTTTCCCATTGGCCAAACACATCATTTGGCCACTCCAGATTCAAGGGGCGGAGAAGGACCTCCACTTCTTGATGGAGGAGCTTTAAAAAGTGATATAAATATGAAGATACAGGGAAGGGACATTTTTGTGGCCAGTATACCACACAGTATACCACACTTAGACACATGGGAATTAGTTTAAGTTCACTGAGATTTTGTTGTCAAAAGTGAAGACTGGGTCATGGAGTGGGGAGGGGCTAGCAGAAGAAAGAGGGGGTTAACAAAACATGACCACTGTTTTCACGAACTTAGAGATATCATGGATAAGAAAAATTGCATATGTTCTGAATAGGTGCAGCTGAACTATATAGTTAATGGAACAAGTCACATGATGCAAAAGGAAGAACATTTGAACAATTTGAGCTTCACATTATAGGTAAAGAAGAAGGGAACAAACACTGAGCACCTACTGCAGATCAGATATTATAACATTTTCCATTTAATGCTCTCAAAAATCCATCCCCTTCGGGCACTAACTGCTAGGATAAATGAGGCAGAAGAGAGAATCAGCGATATAGAAGACCAAATGATGGAAAATAAAGAGGTTGAGAAAAACAGAGAAAAACAACTACAGGATCACGAGGGCAGATTTCGAGAGATAAGCGATACGATAAGACGAAACAACATTAGAATAATTGGGATCCCAGAAGAAGAAGAAAGAGAGAGAGGGGCAGAAGGTATATTGGACCAAATAATAGCAGAGAACTTCCCTAACGTGAGGACAGAAAAAGGCATCAAACTCCAGGAGGCCCACAGAACCCCTCTCAAAATCAGTAAAAATAGGTCAACACCCCGACATCTAATAGTAAAACTTACAAGTCTCAGAGACAAAGAGAAAATCCTGAAAGCAGCTTGGGAGAAGAGACATGTAGCCTACAATGGTAGAAATATTAGATTGGCAACAGACCTATCCACAGAGACCTGGCAGGCCAGAAAGGACTGGCATGATATCTTCAGAGCACTAAACGAGCAAAATATGCAGCCAAGAATACTATATCCAGCTAGGCTGTCATTGAAAATGGAAGGAGAAATAAAAAGCTTCCAGGACAAACAAAAAATTAGGAATTTGAAAACACAAAACCAGCCCTCCAAGAAATATTGAAAGGGGTCCTCTAAGCAAAGAGAGAGCCTAAAAGCGGCATAGATCGGAAAGGAACACAGACAATATACAGTAACTGTCACCTTACAGGGAATACAATGGCACTAAATTCCTACCTTTCAATAGTTACCCTGAATGTAAATGGGCTCAATGCCCCAATCAAAAGACACAGGCTATCAGATGGATTAAAAAACAAGACCCATCAATATGCTGTCTGCAAGAGACTCATTTTAGACCCAAAGACACCCCCAGATTGAAAGTGAGGGGGTGGAAAACCATTTACCATGCTAATGGACACCAAAAGAAAGCTGGGGTGGCAATCCTTATATCAGACAAATTAGATTTTAAAACAAAGTCAGTAATAAGAGATGAGGAAGGACACTATATCCTACTTAAAGGGTCTATCCAACAAGAAGATCTAACAATTGTAAATATCTATGCCCCTAACATGAGAGCAGCCAATTATATAAGCCAATTAATAACAAAAGCAAAGAAACACATTGACAACAATACAATAATAGTGGGGGACTTTAACAACCCCCTCACTGAAATGGACAGATCATCTAAGCAAAAGATCAACAAGGAAATAAAGACTTTAAATGACACACTGGACCAAATGGACTTCACAGACATATTCAGAACATTCCATCCCAAAGCAATGGAATACACATTCTTCTCTACTGCCCATGGAACATTCTCCAGAATTGATCACATCCTAGGTCACAAATCAGGTCTCAACCGGTACCAAAAGATTGGGATTATTCCCTGCATATTTTCAGACCACAATGCTTTGAAACTGGAACTCAACCACAAGAGGAAAGTCAGAAAGAACTCAAATACATGGAGGCTAAAGAGCATCCTACTAAAGAATGAATGGGTCAACCAGGAAATCAAAGAAGAATTAAAAAAATTCATGGAAACCAATGAAAATGAAAACACAACGGTTCAAAATCTTTGGGATACAGCAAAGGCAGTCCTGAGAGGAAAGTATATAGCAATACAAGCCTTTCTCAAGAAACAAGAAAGGTCTCAAATACACAACCTAACCCTACACCTAATGGAGCTGGAGAAAGAACAGCAAATAAAGCCTAAACCCAGCAGGAGAAGAGAAATAATAAAGATCAGAGCAGAAATCAACGAAATAGAAACCAAAAGAACACTAGAACAGATCAACGATACTAGGAGTTGGTTCTCTGAAAGAATTAACAAGATTGATAAACCCCTGGCCAGACTTATCCAAAAGAAAAGAGAAAGGACCCAAATCAACAAAATCATGAATGAAAGAGGAGAGATCACAACCAACACCAAAGAAATAGAAACAATTATAAGAACATATTATGAGCAACTCTATGCCAGCAAATGAGATAACCTGGAAGAAATGGGTGCATTCCTAGAGATGTATCAACTACCAAAATTGAACCAGGAAGAAATAGAAATCCTGAACAGACTTATAACCACTAAGGAAATTGAAGCTGTCATCAAAAATCTCCCAAAAAACGAAAGCCCAGGGCCAGATGGCATCCCAGTGGAATTCTATCAGACATTTAAAGAAGAATTAATACCTCTTCTGCTGAAACTGTTCCAAAAAATAGAAATGGAAGGAAAACTTCCAAACTCGTTTTATGAGGCCCCACCATTACCTTGATCCCAAAACCAAAGACCCCACCAAAAAGGAGATTTACAGACCAATATCCTTGATGAACATGGATGCAAAAATTCTCACCAAAATACTAGCCAATAGGATCCAACAGTACGTTAAAAGGATTATTCACCATGACCAAGTGGGATTTATCCCTAGGCTGTAAGGTTGATTCAACATCTGCAAATCAATCAACGTGATACAATACATTAACAAAAGAAAGAACAAGAATCATATGATCCTCTCAATAGATGCAGAAAAAGCATTTGACAAAGTACAGCATCCTTTCTTGCACAAAACTCTTCAGAGTATAGGGATAGAGGGTACATACCTCAATATCATAAAAGCCATCTATGAAAAACCTACAGCGAATATCATTCTCAATGCGGAAAAGCTGAGAGCTTTTCCCCTAAGGTCAGGAACGCGGCAGGGATGTCCACTCTCACCACTGCTATTCAACACAGTATTACAAGTCCTAGCCACAGCAATCAGACAACAAAAAGAAATCAAAGGCATCCAAATCGGCAAAGAGGAAGTTAAACTCTCACTCTTTGCAGATGATATGATACTGTATGTGGAAAACCCAAAAGACTCCACCCCAAAACTGCTAGAACTCATACAAGAATTCAGTAAAGTAGCAGGATATAAAATAAATGCACAGAAATCAGTGGCATTCCTATACACCAACAACAAGACAGAAGAGAGACAAACCAAGGAGTAGATCCCATTTACAATTGCACCCAAAACCATAAGATACTAGAAATAAATTTAACCAAAGAGGCAAAGGATCTGTACTCAGAAAACTATAAAATACTCATGAAAGAAATTGAAGAAGACAAAAAGAAATGGAAAAACGTTCCATGCTCATGGATTGGAAGAACAAACATTGTGAAGATGTCAATGCTACCTAGAGTAATCTACACATTCAATGCAATCCCCATCAAAGTACCATCCACTTTTTTCAAAGAAATGGAACAAATAATCCTAAAATTTGTATGGAACCAGAAGAGACGCTGAATAGCCAGAGGAATCTTGAAAAAGAAAAGCAAAGCCGGCGGCATCACAATTCCAGACTTCCAGCTCTATTACAAAGCTGTCATCATCAAGACAGTATGGTACTGGCACAAAAACAGACACATAGATCAATGGAACAGAATCGAGAGGCCAGAAATGGACCCTCAACTCTATGGTCAACTAATCTTTGACAAAGCAGGGAAGAATGTCCAATGGAAAAAAGACAGTCTCCTCAACAAATGGTGTTGGGAAAATTGGACAGCCACATGCAGAAGAATGAAACTGGACCATTTCCTTACACCACACACAAAAATAGACTCAAAATGGTTGAAAGACCTAAACATGAGACAGGAATCCATCAAAATCCTAAAGGAGAACACAGGCAGCAACCTCTTCGACCTCAGCCGCAGCAACTTCTTCCTAGAAACATCGCCAAAGGCAAGGGAAGCCAGGGTAAAAGTGAACTATTGGGATTTCATCAAGATAAAAAGCTTTTGCACAGCAAAAGAAACAGTCCACAAAACCAAAAGACAATCGACAGAATGGGAAAAGATATTTGCAAATGACATATCAGATAAAGGGCTAGTATCCAAAATCGATAAAGAACTTATCAAACTCAACACCCAAAGAACAAATAATCCAATCAAGAAATGGGCAGAAGACATGAACAGACATTTTTCCAAAGAAGACATCCAAATGGCCAACAGACACATGAAAAAGTGCTCCACATCGCTCGGCATCAGGGAAATCCAAATCAAAACCTCAATGAGATATCACCCCACACCAGTTAGAATGGCTAAAATTAACAAGTCAGGAAACGACAGATGTTGGCGGGGATGCGGAGAAAGGGGAACCCTCCTAAACTGTTGGTGGGAATGCAAGCTATGCAGCCACTCTGGAAAACAGTATGGAGGTTCCTCAAAAAGTTGAAAATAGAGCTACCATATGATCCAGCAATTGCACTCCTGGGTATTTACCACAAAGATACAAATGTAGGGATCCGAAGGGGTACGTGCACCGCAATGTTTATAGCAGCAATGTCCACAATAACCAAACTGTGGAAAGAGCAAGATGTCCATCGACAGATGAATGGATAAAGAAGAAGTGGTATATATACACAATGGAATATTATACAGCCATCAAAAGGAATGAGATCTTGCCATTTGCAACGACGTGGATGGAACTGGAGGGTGTTATGCTGAGTGAAATAAGTCAGTCAGAGAAAGACATGTATCATATGACCTCACTCATATGAGGAATTCTTAATCTCAGGAAACAACTGAGGGTTGCTGGAGTGGTGGGGGCTGGGAGGGATGGGGTGGCTGGGTGATAGACATTGGGGAGGGTATGTGCTATGGTGAGCGCTGTGAATTGTGCAAGACTGTTGAATCACAGACCTGTACTTCTGAAACAAATAATGCAACATATGTTAAGAAAACAGAAAAAGAAGAAGATAGCAGGAGGGGAAGAATGAAGGGGACTAAGTCGGAGGGGGAGACAAACCATGAGAGACGATGGACTCTGAAAAACAAACTGAGGTTTCTAGAGGGGAGGAGGGTGGGGGGATGGGTTAGCCTGGTGATGGGTATTAAAGAGGGCACATTCTGCGTGGAGCACTGGGTGTTATGCACAAACAATGAATCATGGAACACTACATCAAAAACTAATGATGTAATGTATGGTGATTAACATAACAATAAAAAATTTTAAAAAATCCATCCCCTTCCATATTTTAGAGAAGAGGAAGGAAGTCTCAGAGGAGTTGAATGATTCTGATTAAACTCACAGAACTACGAAATGGCAGATTAGGATGTGAACCCAGATCTCTGACACCAAAATCCGTGTCTTTTGACACTATGTCATGCTGCTTCTAGGCTCTTTCGGGATCGAGGAGACAGAGGCACACCCAGTTTCAGTATGAAAATATTTGTTGTAAGGAAAAATGAGTAAGTGGCAGTGCTGGGAAATGTCTCTGAAGCCCCCCCTACTTCCTCACCCACTGGCTGCCTCTCTAGCCTCTTGCCTGGTTTTCCTTGCCCCCCCACCCCTAGAAATCAGGGACCCCAATCTCACGAAGATATGCCATTTTATGGGCTTGCAAATGCATTCATTTAGGTTCATTTACAAGGCTGGGACTTTCCCTGCAATGGTTGCATTATAAAGAATGTTCTGGAAATCAAGATGTCATAACCAGAGCTACTATTTCCTTAGCACTTTGTATACTGCTCCTGATCCTCACCAAATGCCCACTAAGTCAGTACAATTGTTACCATTTTACAGATTTTAAAAACTGAAGCTCAGGATTCAAATCCAGGTCAAACAAGACCAAAATAAATTCTTTTCCACAAAACTACACTCTTGAAGGATTTGATGTTGGAAGCCTCCCAGATAATATGAAAGTGGGTGGTAGAGATAGTTTCTATTGAGTGGGCTTTCCTTAAATTATACCACATTCTACCAGATTTGATGCATGAGAAATTCTGGTCTTTTACAAATGAATTAAATCTGATCATTTTGCCATTAACTTTAAAAGGCTTTTGCAGATTCTTAAAACTTTCCTTATTATAGAAAATTTCAAACACATGTAAAAATAAAGCAAATAGCAAGATGAACCCCCATGTACCCATCACCCAGCCTCAATAATTTTCAACATATGGTCAATCTTATTTCTTGGCAGATTTCTAAGAGATGAATCCCAAACCTAGGGTTGATAATGAGCTGCTTCAGCTTTCCCAAAATTAATAGCCAAGGAGTGTTGGAGCAGGAAGGCCCCCCAGCATCATTTGGGATGAGCCCCTCATTTTTAAGGGAGAAGGCTAGGATCAAGAGAGGACCTGCTCAAAGTCAATGCACTGAGGGAATAGAAAAGAAAGAATTAGAACCAGGATCTCCTGGCTCTAATCTCAGAGCCCTTTCCCCACAGACTGGCCTCTCCAAGGCATCAGAATGCTTGCTTGGTGCCCAACCCCTAAACAGCCACTGACACCTCCAGAGGAGAAAGAGGAGGTCAATGTGGATTGATTTGGCCTCCATCCAGCAGGCTCAATGGACTTTGTCAGCCATGCCCTCCTCTGACCTTCTTACTCTTTCAAGGGTAATTAACCAGCCAAATGGGTTCCTTCTGCTGAGCCTTGGCATCCAAATAATCACAATGCACCCTCTCCCAATTGCTGGTGACCAAATCACTCCTATGAGGTCCCACTCGGTCCTCCAATGTCATGTCCTTCATCACTTGGCTTTTCTTACTTAAGAGCTTGGTGCCTCACCAAGATGGCTAGGCTTGTGGAGGCAACAGACTTCACAGACATTCCTCTGCCACATGGTTCCAGTGGCATATTTCCTGGTAAGAAATGACCTCCTCCCTGGAGTTAATGCAAATTAATAGGAGATTATGTAGTGCATAGGCATGATGCAGAATGATCATTCTCAAATTGGGAACCCCTGGATATACATGGTGGCTTGCTAGGGGCATCCTGGAAGCCATGGGATAAACATCTTCTAGATGAGAATATTCCATTTTCACAGCAAATACCAAAGCTGGAATGTCTTGAGTGTGAATCCTGCGGCAGACACTGTGATTAGTGCTTTACATGCATTAATTCATCTACTCCTCCCTCTAACCCTAGAGGTACATATTATTGTTTTACCCAGTGGGAAGCAACTGTGGCACAGAGAGATTAAGTAAATTTTTGAAAGTCATACCACTATTAAGCAGCAGGGACTATTAATCAGAATAATAGGGCTTAATGGGGCACCTGGGTGGCTCAGTCAGTTAAGCCTCTGATTCTTGGTTTTGGCTCAGGCCATGATCTCAGGGTCATGGGATCGAGAACCATGTCAGGCTCCGTGCTCTGCACTCAGCATGGAGTCTGCTTGGGATTCTCTCCCTTTCCTTCTCCCTCCCTCTCTGCCTCTCTCCCCACTCCCAAGTGCTCTCTCTTGCATTCTCTCTCTCTCAAATAAATAAAATAAAATAAAGAATAATAGGACTTAAGATACTGTCTAAACTCCAGAAAGGAGTTGTCACACTTATAGGGTTGTTATTGAAGCCAAAAATATGTGAGGTGACCATGGATAAGTATGGGCCAGTATATATTCAAGTCCTTAATTGGTAGTCCAGTTGGAAAATGCTAAAAGACTTTAAGAAAGTAAAAAAAGCAATAAATTTATCAGAGAGGACTTCAAGTGGGCAGAATATTTGGAGAGTAACTACAATTTACAAAATATTTTTTCAACTCCTCTCTCCTCATCCTGACAATTGCCTTAATGTGGAAATTATCACAACCCCATTTGACAGATGAAGAAACCAAGGTTCATAGGGGGTATGTGACTTGCTAAGAACCTGAGTAGGCATTGGGACTGACTCCAAATCCTGAACTTTTCTAGTCCATCCCAATAGAGCTCATTGTGAACCTGAGGGTATGTTCCCACTTCTCAGCAAAGTGTCTCAATTCTGGGCCCATGGAAGGAGGTGACCATACGTCCCATCCCTCTTTGCCCAGGACAGTCCCAGTTTATACCTGTGACCTAGTACAATTTGTAATAGTGCCCTCTTTTGTTTCCAAAAAGCTCTGTTCCTGTTAGGATGAAAAAATTAGAAATTTGCCCTAACTCTGAACAGCACTTTGCTAGCACCTGGACCTGCATGGTGCAGCAAAATACCTACAAACTTCCTGCCTCCCAGGGACACTGCCGAAGAGGCCTTACTGAGCAGTATGAGCCACAGATGAGACTAAATTTAGGACAACGTGCAGAGAGACTTTCTAGCTTATTCCTCCCCCTCTCAACTCCAGTCCCAACTGACTGTGACAGAATTGACTGTTCTCTGAATGGAAGGTGCAGGAAGAAGGGAAATAGGAAATAAGGAGAAAAAAAACCACAAAGGGCTATTTGTCCTGTCCTGACTGCACACCTGAATTCATTAAATATCTGAGAGTTAAGATTCTTGTGGCTAATCGCCCGGTCCCTCTCTGTCACCAAGGTAACCCAGGTTCCTCCAGCCCTCAGGACATTTACATCATTCTGAAAATCCATGATGAATCTTGGGGCAGGACTTTCCTGCCACCCACCCCTTGATCAGGTGGACAGTGTTAAGGAGACTGGAAAGAGGAAACCAAGATGACTTTGAAGGCCCGCGGAAGCCATGGTAAGAGACATATCCCAGTTCTCAAGGGATAGACTTATCCAAGTCCAGTGCAATGGAGTGAAGGAGCAGAAGCTTGGGGTCCAGCACACCTGGGGTTGAATCCTGGCCATATCTCAAGCTGCGTGCATGCTCCATGCACCAATATCACTTTTCTTGCCCAAGGGAAAGAGACCCAACTGCCCTTGCTGGGACTGGAGGCTGTGGTTCTAAGATGTGTCATAGGGTTGTCTGGCAGTCTGTCTGACTAGAAGCCCAGGTAGTCAAGGAGTTCACCTCAGTGCCTTCATTAGGAATGAGTAGCAGTTAATAACAGTATCTTTCTGTATACTCTCTGTAGAAGGCATTACAGATTCTATGTTCTCTGGTCCTGTGGACACAAGTGAAGTGACTCCACCTTACTTATGGGAGAGGGGAGGAGGTAGGCAGGAAGAAACCCATGCCTTCCTCCTTTCTTTCTTTGAGATATGTAGAATGGGGACCAAAACCTAGTCAAGCTATGTTTAGAGAGGTATAGTGGTACAAGTCTTTGGCATCAGGTAGATGGGTGGTCCAACTGGTTATTTTAAGCTCCCTTTGCCTCAGTCTCCTTGTCTATAAAATGGATACAGTGCCTATTCATATAGGTGTTGTAAAAACTAGGTAATATGATTGTGTTGAAGAAGTGAGGAGAGCACATACACGTGATGCCACAAACAATTCCCATGCCCCCTCCACTCAGTCTCTCACACCCACCTTCTGCCCTAAATACTCAGGGCAAACTTGGAAGTCTTCAACGTGTGGCCTTCTGACCACAGGGAGTTCTACCAGTTGTTCCATGTGAGCAAGAAATAAGTATTCACGTGTCAAACCACTGAAGTTCAGGAATTTACTTCTGTTGTGTGTATCAGCTGCATGAAACAAACCACTCCCACACTTAGTGACTGCTATGGAATAAATTGTGCCCCTCCAAAATTCAATAGGATGGTATTAGGTCATGGGAAGTGTGGAAACTTCATAATGGCACATCAGGGAGCTCTCTCTGCTCTCTGACACATGAGGACATAGCGAAGCCACCTGCAAACCAGAAAGATGTTATCACCAGAACCCGACCATCCTGGTACCCTGATCTCAGACTTCCCAGCCTCCAGAGCCATGAGAAATAAATTTGTATTATTTATAACCTACCCAGTCTGTAGCATCTTGTTGTAACAGCCCAAACTCACTAAGACAGTGGCTTGAAACAATAACCATCTATTCTCTCACCAATTAATTGTTCATGTGTGCATTTGGCTTATCTTGGTGGCTTTATTTAATCTCAGCTGGGCTCTCTCATTCATCTGAGGTCAGTTGCCATGTCAGCAGTGGTCTGGGTGGTCGAATGGATTGGGCTGGGATAATTCTACTTTATCCCAGGACTACTCCAGCAAGGTAGTCCAGGTTGGTTCTTATGGTGGTGACAGAGATCCAAAAGACCCAGTGAAAGCACGTATGGCCTCTTGATGACCAGGATTGGGATTGCCCAACATCACTTCTGCCATATTCTATTGATCAAAGCAAGTCATGAGGCCAGCCATACTCATGGGGTGAGGAGATAGTCATCTCTTGATGGGAGGAGCAGCAAGACTGCATTGTGAGAGGTTGAGAATTGAGCCGTTTCTGCAGTCAACCCACAGCAAAGCAGCTAGTGTCACCTTAACTAGTACTGTCACAAACAGATGGTGATGACAGAGCCAGGATTCAGTTTCAGACCTGACACACATCAAAATCGGAGCCCTTTTTAGGATGCCATAATACTACTTTTAAGGAAAACAAAAACAGCTTTGATGAAATCAATAAAAACATCTTAATACAAACTTCTTCAAGTCTGCAAATGGATGGAAAACTTCTGTTCTCCCCTCTCATTAGCTAAGACACCTTCAAGGCTGTTGAAGAGTAGGAGCAGCTTGATTTTGCTCCTTTGCAGGATTAGTTCTTCAAAAAAGGAGTCACCTCCTTAATTAGTTCTAATTAGATGCATGGTTCATGTTAGGTCACAACAAAGTCAAAAGTTGAGTAATTTAAGAAGGACCCAGGAGTCTTTGGCAACAAAATCAGCTTCG
Organism: Eumetopias jubatus; assembly: GCF_037043125.1. Classification (NCBI taxonomy): domain Eukaryota; kingdom Metazoa; phylum Chordata; class Mammalia; order Carnivora; family Otariidae; genus Eumetopias; species Eumetopias jubatus. The sequence goes on from NW_028274810.1 coordinate 115,231,712, forward strand.
TGGTTACCCAGGTTTTGACTATTCTTCCTTCACCTGAGTTGCCAGATAGCTGACTTTGAATTCCAAACGTAGGCTGATCTTAAAAGAAAGGTGGCAACATCCCATGCATTCAGTGGACCTCAGGCCTCTTTGTGGAGGGGTTGTATTTCCTTCACTTCCCTGGTTGGCATTAAAAGAATCAGGTTTCTCCACTTCTCCGGCCAAACAGGCCCCTTCAGAAGCTTCGGGCATCCCTTAAAACTCCCACCTTTGCCCCTCTCAGAGATACCATCAGAGAACATGTGACTTAGAAGCACCTGAATACTTGACTTGTCCAATTCTACCATTTTATAGAAGGGGCAATTGAAGTCCTAAAAAGAAAGGCTATTGATCCAAAGCTGTCAAACTACTGAGAAGCAGAACCATGGCTGGTACCTGGATGAAGGCACCACACTGTAACAGAGGAGGCGTGGTCTCTAGGTTGACAAAACCTGATCTAAATTCCAGTCACATCACCCGTTATGCTGTGTGACCTTAGACAAATACCAGACTTCTCTGTGCCTTAGGGTTTTTTTTTAAGACTATTTATTTATTTGAGAGAGAGAGAGAGAGAGAGAGAGACAGCAGGGGGAGGGGCAGAAGGAGAGGGAGAGAGAGAGAATCCCAATCAGACTCCAAGCTGAGCATAGAGCCTGACGTGGGGCATGATTTCAAGACCTTGAGATCATGACCTGAGCTGAAACCAAGAGTCAGACACTTAACAAACTTAGCCACCCAGGTGCCCCGCTGTGCCTTAAACCTGTTTTATTTTTTTTTATTTTATTATGTTATGTTAGTCACCATACATCATTAGTTTTTGATGTGGTGATCCATGATCCATTGTTTTCATATAACACCCAGTGCTCCAGGCAGTACATGCCCTCCTTAATACCCATCACCGGGCTAACCAGTCCCCCCTCTAAAACCCTGTTTGTTTCTCAGAGTCCATAGTCTCTCATGGTTCATCTCCCCCTCCGATTTCCCTCCCTTCATTTTTCCCTTCCTTCTCCTAATGTCCTCCATGCCATTCCTTATGTTCCACAAATAAGTGAAACCATACGATAATTGACTTGCCCTGCTTGACTTATTTCACTTAGCATAATCTCCTCCAGTCTCATCCATGTGGATGTAAAAGTTGGGTATTCATCCTTTCTGATGGCTGAGTAATATTCCATTGTCTATATGGACCACATCTTCTTTATCCATTCATCTGTTGAAGGGCATCTCGGCTCTTTCCACAGTTTGGCCACTGCAGACATTGCTTCTATGAACATTGGGGTGCATATGGCCCTTCTTTTCACAACATCTGTGTCTTTGGCGTAAATACCCAAGAGTGCAATTGCTGGGTCATAGGGTAGCTATATTTTTAAATTTTTGAGGCACCTCCACACTGTTTTCCAAAGTGGCTGTACCAGCTTGTATTCCCACCAACAGTGTAAGAGGGTTCCCCTTTCTCCACAACCTCTCCAACATTTGTTGTTTCTTTCCCTGTCCATTTTTGCCATTCTAACTGGTGTAAGGTGGTATCTCAATGTGGTTTTAATTTGAATTTAAACCTGTTTTAAAAGGTATGGTTTACATGCCTTGTAGAGTCATTGTGGCATTAAAATGAGATAACATAAATATAGTACCTACCAGGCTTCCTGACTCATAGTAGGTACTCAGCAGAAGATAACTATTATACAACTCACACAGCCAGTGTGGAAATGGATGTAGTGACTGGAAGCAAGGGCTATGGATATTTTCTAAGTAATAATGGACAAGAATGACTTTTCCTGAAGTGAGTTTCTTCAATAGATTGTGAGTTCCGCAGAGGGCAGGAACTTGGTCTGTGTTATTCACTGCTGTATTCCCAGAGCCTGGATTTGGAGGACGATAAACATTTGTTTAATCAATGGATAGATGACTGTTAGGTCACTGGAGTAATGGATCATGCAAGTGTGATTCTTTTCTTTCCAGGGGTAGGTTAGAAACACAAAAGATATGCCATTAGTAGGGCTCCCTCCCCACCTCCATCAGACAAACACATAAAGAAGATAAGCAGTGTAGCTTACATGCTAAGCATAAGGGGCTTGGACCAGGAAGTCCTGGATGGGAACCCCAACTCTATCATCCATGCCCATGTAATTTTAAGTGTGCTATTTATTCTCTTCAAGGCTCCATTTTCCAATTACATGATTGGAATGATAAAAGTGCCTCTTGCAAAGGACTGGTTTGAGTAACAAGGAGAGCTCTGATGCTTGTTTAGCTTAGAGCAGCACACAGGGTGGGGACTCCATCAATGGGAGCTCAACACACAGAAATAAATACATCACAGCATCCCTACACCCCTATTGGTGGGAGGTGGGGGTAGCTCCTCTGTTAGGCATCCCAAGTAGGCTCATGGAAGAACACAGACCATCGGGACCCTCCCAAGTCTCCCTGACCCCCTGTGTGTCCACACCAGCTCTAAGCCACAGAACCTTAGTCTATGATATAGGCCAGTGGCCACAAGGTATTTGTAGGGGGATAGCCAGAGAGAAAAAGGAAGAGAAATTATCAGTAAAGGGTACCAGTTCTGTGCCAGGCACATGTTTGTTTGCTATGTCCCCTCTAAAATTAAGGATAATGGAGACACGTCACTGAGATCCTTTCTCACTTGCATTGGCCAGCAGGAGGCAAGTACCTACTTCATGGCCCCACTGTAATGATTGCTTGTGATCCCTTCGTTTGCAAATTTATATATTTTCTGTCTTTCAACCTTAGCTCACTTCTTTTTTATTGAAGTGTAACTTACCTACAGTGTTATATTAGTTTCAAGTGTACAGCATAGCAATTCAACATTTTTATACATCACCACTGTTCACGTCAATCAGGATACCCTTAATCCCCTTCACCTATTTTACCCAACCCCCATCCAAGTAAAACTTCCACTATTTGCAGATGACATGATGCTATTCACAGAAAACTCACTTTTTTCTTTGTTTTCCTTTTTCTCTTTTACTGTATAAATCCTGACAGAATTCCTCAAATACTTTGTGAAGTAAAGATAGATATTAATCAATCAATAGTTCCATTTGTCCTCCCAATGACCCCAGGAAAAAAAGCATTATCATCCCCATTTTAGGTAAACAGTAATAGTCTCAGTGAGACCTCACAAATATCAACCATGGTGGATTGACCCATGTCCAGCTGACCCCAGGGCCCTCTCCCTGCCACTGCAGCAGGAACCTCCCACTGGGATCACTGGGTCCCCTGTTCTCCTAGACTCCATTGGCCTCCTCTCCCTCTTTGTGCGGAAAACCACTTCTAAAGTCAGGATTATCCCCTTGGGGTAAAAATTCTCAGAAAAAAAGTAATGGAGTCAAAGGCTATGAATGTATTATAGCTCTTGCCCAAATGCTGTGTAAAGGCAGCTACCATGTTCCTGAGACCAAACACTATCTGTGGGCCCAGCTGTGATGGGGCCAGGACCACGGCCAGTTCCCTCCACTCAGATGGAGCCTGAATCCAGGGCCACTGTCTCCCACATGTGGCGCTTGAAGGACGCAGTAACTTCTTGCCTTTTTCCCAAAACCTTCCCAGCCAATGTCACAGCATTCTAGGCACTGGCAGCCATCCTTCAACCTTCCAGCACACAGTTCCCCAGGAAAGGCAAGTAACCACCAGCACACTGGTGGAGACAGGCTCGTCATCCATGGCAAGCACCGCCATCCCGTCAGAGAAGCCAGGCTCTGGGAAATAGCCCAGACTGGGGCAGGGAGGGAGGGCCACCATCTCTCCTCCAAGGACTCTGCTTGATGTCAAGCACAGCAGTCCCCTCCAATGATAAGGGCAAGCTCAGTGGGACAGCATGCACCACATGCTACACAGGAGTCAGTGCCTCAGACTGTTGCCATCCCTTTTTGTCCCCTTTAACCTGCCCCAGCCTCTGTTTCTTTATCTGTCAAATGTTAGAAATGAGATGTGGCAGCAGGGCTGCTATGGGGCTTAAATAGTATAACCCAGGAAAAGTGTCTTCATCATGCCCAGCATATTACCAGGGTTAATAAATGTGATTTGCATGCATTAATCGAATTTGTATAGCGTTTTACAGTTTACAGTAAGCATTCACGTTCAGGTCAGTTCCTGTGGTTTCAGTAAACAACAGACCTTGGTGGCCTGAGACTAATCCTGGGTGGGAAATAAGAAAGAGGGATAAGGTCAGAATAAATTGACTCCAGCTTTTATTCTACTGTTCCAAGTCCTAGGGTGACAAGATATCTCTGTTTGCTGGGGAAGCCCAGATTGACTCCTACTATGTTGGGATGATAGTTCATGGTTGCCCCTTTACTTCTCAGAGTGGACTGGTCTAGATGATAAGCTATAGGCCCACCCTACCTCTAGGTAGGCCAATTCAGTGTTTTGATGAAGAGACACTGAATCGTGAAGTAGTCAAAAGCTTGAATTATGGATTCTGAGTCAATGCAGCTTGGTCCCTTAGTAGCTGGGTGACTGTAGGCAAACTACTTAGTCTCTATGAATTTCAGTTTCCTCATCTATTAATTAGGACCCACCTCATGGGTTCACTGTGAAGGTGAAGGAGAGATGCATATAAAAATGCATGCCTGGCCCAGCAAGCACACAACAATCATTAGTCAGTGACATTGGTCCTTTTGGAAAAATAATTACTTACTCAAAATGCTTCTGGAATCACATTTTGGCAGGCTCAACCTATCAAAAAGTTCAAAAGTTAAAGGACTCCACTGCCTCATAAATAAATCGAGGGTCACCTTTAAACATACAGGCGGCAGGGGCTTCAGGCATTTCTTGGTCATTATGGATGCCAACCGAGGAGGTTGACACCAGTGAGATTTTGCCCTTGGCTTCCTTCAGAGTCATTGCTGAGGACTGCTGGTGATTGGTGGCCATTCCTTCCACCACAGGATGTGTTAAATATTTGCAGCCGGTCAGCACTGGATGGAAGTCCTCGATGGCTATATATATCCTGGACCATAACAGTTCCAGCAGGAGGAAGTTGACTGCGACCTTGGTTATTCATTACCCTTCTGTGACTCTCCCCTGGTGAGCCTGCCTCTCCTATGATTGCCTGTGCTCCCTGTGCACACACAGAACAGGGGACACAGGCAGGGTTTAGGAAGGATGGCTTTGCAGGGCTCCAGAATAGCTGAGCTCTCATATCACACATGGGAAATCTGGGCCATAGAGAGCTTGAGGAGTGGGCTTGAGGTCACAAAGCAAGTTAGTGGGAGAGGAGGACCAGGGGCCCCTGGCTTGCAGCCATTCCTCCTTCTGCTATGCCAAGCTTTGTGAAATTCTGTCCAAATGGGTACTCAAAGACATACTAGATCCTGTTCATGACTTTCCCAAATTTTCTCATCCATGGTTTGCCTCTAGAAAGGTCATTTGGCCTCATTCATATTCTTGGAGACAAAAAGAGATTTCCAGCTTCATTCAAGAGAGGCTATGTGCTCCTTACCAGCTTCACAGCAATGGGTATGCTGTCAATGCCCTCCCCTGCTTGACCAGCCAAGCCCTCTGCAGGCCTCCCATGTCATGAGGTGTGCCCCAACAGTGCCCCACCTTAGCCTTACACCACCAGCCTTGTGCCCCATGTGCGGGCACAATGTCAACATACAAGACACTTGACAGCAGGTTTTCATACTCACTGGCTCACCCAACTGGGCCCATTCCATGCTGCCACTGTTGAATGGGCCTTGCTCTCCAGGTGGCTACCAAGAGGGTCAGGTAAAACACCTGGCAGTATGGAAGAATTAACTTGCATTGCACAAGCTTTGACCATTGAGAGATGGCAGACAGAAAGGAACAGGCATTGAACTGCTCTCCCTTTCTCTCCTGGGGGGGTTCTTGCAAGACACAGTGTTCCGTGTGGTCTCCTCAAAGACGTCCTACAAGCCCCAGCAAATGGCCGTTTGGAGTGAAACTGTGGGCTCAGTGTCACACCGTATATCTGTTTCCCCTCCCCTCCCTTGGTTCCCATTTTACTCCATAATCTTGCTTCTTTGGGATCTTACCCACCAATAGAGCCTTAGCACATATGTTTTCCTCAGGTTCTATTCCCTAAGAAACTCATGCTAAGACAAAGGTAAGTTCCAGTAAAAAAACACACCAATGTTGTGGGGTCACAGCAGGGCTGGGTAACCCTAAATAATGTAGTGTAACCACATGCAGGCAGGGATTTGTTCTGCTTCACTCTCTGAAATTGCCCAAACTTCTAGAATAGTGCCTGCAGACAGTAGCACTCAATAACTATTTGTGGAATGGGCAAGCAATACCATAAATTTGTATAGGGCTTTATAGTTGAAAAAGTGCTTTCATATACAGGATTACCTCATGATTCCCAAGGCACCCTTGTGAGGGATGAGTAAGAAACCTGTTACCATTTCTGATTTCGGGGAAACGAAGTCTCAGAGCTCATCCAAGCTCACAGAGCTGGCTAGCAAGACCACCTAAACTTGCAAACTTGAACAAAAATCTTTGGAGTATACTTCTTGGATTTTCTTATTCTATTAGTTATCAGGGCTTAAGAACAGGCAAGAGTTTGGGGTAATCAGTCCAACAAAGTAGATATTAAAGATTGAGCAATGTCTAGAGTCGGGAGGTGACAGAGGTTCCAAAATTCCATCAGATGAAGTTGGCTCCAGGCGTCCGAGGAAGGAGGTATTGCTGTCACCCCACTTCTGTAGCCATGTCTCCCTGTGGTCAAAGATGCTGTCCAGTACTAAGGAAAGGCGGACTCTGAGTCCATTGATGTGAGCAAGGATACTTGAGAGTGAGGAGGGGGAGATGGGGAAGATAAGCTTCAGTTTACAAAGTACTCACACATGCTATCTCATTTACTGCAATCATCTGAGAAGCGAGGGACTGTATTAGCTTTTGCTGCATAACAAAACAATGCCAGACTTAATGGCTTAAAACAACAACTATTTATTGAGCTTACAATTCTGCAGGTTGAACTGGATGTAGCTTAGTGGCTCTTAGTGGTCTGCAGAGTAGCTGGGAGCTAGCTGGTCTAGGATAGCTTCCCCTGGGATAAGGTACCTCTGCTCCACATGGGCTCTCCTCCTCCAACAGGGTCATGTGGGCTTATTCACATGAATAGCAGAAGCAGGGGCCCAAAAGAGTTAGTGGAAGCATGCAAGACTCCTTGAACTAGAACATTCAAACTGGCTCACTGTTACTTCCACTGTATCATATTAGCAAAAGCAAGGCAAAAGACCTGCCCCTACTCAAGGGGTATGGAAATGGACTCCAACTTTGAAGGGAAAAGTTGCAAAGGCACATTTTGAAGGGCACGAATATGGAGAAGTATGAACAGTAGTGACCAGTTTGCATTGCACAACAGTGATATTATCCTACTTTTATAGCTGAGGAAAATGGAGTTCCCAGAAGGGAGTTTTTTGCCTAAAGCCACAGAACACCAAAGCAGGAGTGCTGGAACAGAAATCCTAGACTCCTCCTTCTGAATCTAGAGTAGCTAGCATCCTGCTTAGCCCTCTGGAGGGTCCCCAAAACCAGCAAGATAGCCTGGAGATACGCAGGCTCAAGGAGGAGAGAAAAGCCAAGGAGAAGATCAAGTTTCAATATGATAAAAACCTGGAGAGAGATGCCAAAAACTCCCTGGAGGAGGCAGAGATCAAAGATTTTTTGCAACAAACTGCTTTATAACAGAAAAGGGAGTATGACCCACTCAAAGAACCACACTCACATAAAGCAGCTTTGTGCCTGCGTGTCTGAGACCACATTGGTGGGACAGCTTGCAAGTAGGTGTAGAAAGTCACAGAAGGGAAAAAAGTCCCATCTTTGGAGAAAAGTGTGTCTTAATCCAAAGGTGGGAACTGGACCACAGGGTCAGACAGATGCTATTGCTCTTGTTCTTATGTCTGTGGCTATTTGGTTTAGTTTTGTTTTTCTTTTGAATTTTGTTTTGAAGCAATCAAGACCAATTTTAAATTTTTAGAAAGATTTCTACCTTTCTGGGAGAGTTGAATTTGTCTTTGGGCACACTGCTGCTTGTTCTGGAAGGATCTTCACAGATTTGCAAATTTAAGTAGTTACCCACCTGCTGCTCTCAAGAAAACTACCCTTGGTGCTCTCAAGGGTCCAGGAGATGCAGAGATGCTTGAAGGTGCTGAGAAGAGGTTGGCTGGAGGTTTGGGGGAGACCCTGCCTTGTAGGGCATCCAGGACGGAGGTAGGAAACAGCAGCAGTAGGGATCCCAATGGGATTTAGACCACTAGACCCCAAGAATATTGGCCTGTGGCAGTAGTGGGGTGCTTTGTTATACTTCAAGGGAGAACCCAGGGAAGAAGGCTGGGATGGAAATCTGTGATCAGCCTCAAGGAGCAATGCACCCCAAGATTGGTGACGGCCTGTGGATCCTGGATGGAGACAAAAGCCACACGAGGAGGGCCAAGCAGGCTATGCAGCAACTTGGTTATAAATGCAGGGTGTCAAAGCATTTTGCGGTCAGAGATGGGGGAGACCCTGGGTGGACTGGACACATGCAGCTCTAGCACCCTAAACACAACAGCGCTCCATGGGAGTGTGTTGCATTAATTAATGAGGTGAAAGAAATACCTAAATAAATAACAAGTCATTAAGAGGAGAGAAACCTCTTTTCTTCAAGGGAAGTGATGACCTCAGAGATTCAACTAGACCAGCTATAATCTCTTCCAGCTTCTACCAGCTTCTTCCTCAACAGGCTCTCCTTTCCTGGTGGCAAGATGGCCAAGAGTAGCATCAGTGTCCTCTTCCAGGATCCCAGGGACATCTTGGTGCATCTACCTGGCCTCTCTTGGTCCATATGTATATTCCTGAACCAACAGCTATGGCCACTGTGAGCAGAACTGTCATGAGACCAAGAACACACACAAAGTGCAGGTGGATTTAACTCCACCAGCAGCAGCAACAACCTGGAGGGGAGGAGATGGTGGATCTCCGTGCAAAAATCAGAGGGTCCTTGCCAGAAAAAGAGGATATGGAAGCATAAATGTCCACTATCCCAAATGCATGATCTTGGGGTCCTTACTTAGGCTTGCTAAACCTCATCTTCCTATGGACACAAACATGATTATAGCAAAAGACTTGCCATGGTGTGTGTGTGTGTGTGTGTGTGTGTGTGTGTGTGTGTGTGTGTGCGCGCGCGCGCGCAATTTGAAAGAGACAGCTTGTGCAGAACCCAGAACAAGGACTGGCAGAGAGCAAGAATCAAGTGAGTCACATGAGATCAATGCCTTCCTGTTAGATTTGGTTTCATTTCCATTACACAGGGATTTACTCCTCTTTCTTTACAGAAACTTGTCAGTAATACCTTTATTAGGACACAAATGTGCCTTCCTCTGAATAAAACAAATGTATCATCCCCTGCCAAGTTCAGAGGCATCCAAGGTTAGCAGTGTTCTCAGCACACACCCCAAAGGAGGGCACATAGCAGAGGTTTGGGGAATTTTCTATAGGCCTTGAAGAGCAGTCCAAGTTATAAAAAGAATGTTCATGTTTAAAAATTAAATGTTTGGTTTAAATATTTAAATGTTCCATTTTTCCCCTGCCTGGTTGTTAATTCAGTATTAAAACAGAAGAGGAGTTGATGTACAGCCCTTGACATTGGCCTCCAGGGCTTTCTGACTAGGAGCTCTCGGTTCTTCGAAGTAATAATCATTTTAATAGGTCATCATTGTTGGAGCATTTCCTCTATTCCAGAAACCAGGATAGGTGCTGTGTATGTGTCAACTCATTCCCTCTTAACCACAACTCTGCAAAGGAACCACAATCCTCCATTTTACAGGCAAGGAGACTGGGACCTAGGGAGGTTACGTTGGTTTGTCCAAGATGACCCAGCCAGCTGTGAGATGTTAGGACATGGGATATTAATCTGAGCCTGCCTGACATCAAGGTCTATATCATTTCAACTGGCAATCATAGGTCAGGAAATCAGACTCCAGACCTGTCACGATGAAGGACCGCATCATCCCTGGAATACACACTTTGGCCTCCTCGCTGGTTGCTCTAAGGGATTTACAGAAATCTGATTAGGGTCCAACAAGGTGCTTGCAAAAGATGAAAGATGGCAAGATTAAAATGAGTCCTTGTTATAAATCAAGTACAGCAATGACAGGCATTTTGAAGTAGCACTTAAAGACACATCATCAGCAAAGTAATGAGATATTTATTGTTTTCAAGATTTACTGGCACTCTAATAAATGCCAAAATTGACATCCGTCAGTGTGGGTGTAGGATTCTGCCCAGAATGATAAGCTGGCACATTCCTTTTAGCATTTAGGAGGAAAACACAAGTGCAGGTGTGGCTCTCAAGATGTGTTGTGACTGGTCAGTCTGCAGTCCTTGTGTTGAGGGAAAGGCTGCCAACTCCAGAGTTCTCAATGTCAGACCAGGAAAGGACCTGAGAACTCTTCTCAACTAGCCATCTATTGTACTGAGGGTAAAATGAGGACCAGAGAAGGGAAGTAACTTGCCTAAGGCCACACAGCAAGTTGGTGGTGAAGGTGAGCTCTAACCTGAGACTCCTGCGTCCCCATGCAGAGCTCTATTGACTCTGCCATGCAACTTCTAAGCTCTTCTAACACAAGAGAAAGGATTTTCCAATAGAGGGTGATTGACAAATCTGCAAATGGGTACTATATGTGCCAGAGAGGACAAAGCAGGAGCAAGTCCACTCAGCAGAGTGGAAAGAGGAGGAGTCAGATAGAGCTAGTGATTCACCTTGGGGTGGAGCAGCCCAAGGACCACGCTGTGGAACTGCAGCAGCCCCCAGGGGTCTCAGCAGCTGCAGGAGCCCAAAGAGGAGACAACTGTTCACTTGGTGGTCATGATGGCCACATATGAATGAAGGGGTGTCCAAAAGTCTTCCCCAGCAGGGCCTAAAGGTGGCAGAAGATTCACACATGAATGGACAGAAGAACGTTATGGAATCATGGATGCCTTGGCCCCATCACATACATACACATAAACATATAACACACACACACACGCACACGCACACACACGCACACACACACACACCAAGCTAAAAGATTGGCGATGAGGAAATTATATTCAAGCCTGAGTTAGAGCCTCTAAAGCAGGATTTCTCAATCCAGCACTATCCACATTGGGTGCCAGATCATTCCCTGGTGGGGGGACGTGTCATGTGCATTGCTAAATGTACAGCATTCTCTACCTATAAAGTGCCAGAATCCCCCACCTCTGTCAAGTATGACAACCAAAGTATCAGGCCATTGTCAATTGTATCTCCCACCTCTGTTGAGAACTACTGATCTAAAGTGATGATTGATAACATCTCACGGGTTCAGTCTTTGTATTTTTTAAAATGTTGTTTTGAGGCACCTCCACACTGTTCCAAAGTGGCTGTACCAACTTGCATTCCCACCAATGGTATAAGAGCGTTCCCCTTTCTCCACAACCTCTCCAACATTTGTTGTTTCTTTCCCTGTCCATTTTTGCCATTCTAACTGATGTAGTACATCAGTGTGGTTTTGATTTGAATTTCCCTGATGGCTAACGATGATGAACATTTTTTCATGTGTCTGTTAGCCATTTGTAAGTCTTCTTCAGAGAGGTGTCTGTTCACGTCTTCTGCCCATTTTTTTTACTTGATTATTTGTTTTGGGGGTGTTGAGTTTGAGAAGTTCTTTATAGATCTTGGATACCAGCCCTTTACCTGTAGTGTCATTTGCAAACATCTTCTTTCATACTGTGGGTTGCTTCTTTGTTTTGTTGACTGTTTCCTTGGCTGTGCAGAAGATCTTTATCTTCATGAAGTCCCAAAAGTTCATTTTTGCTTTTGTTTCACTAGCTTTTGGAGATGTACCTTGAAAGAGCTACCCTATGACCCAGCAATTGTATTCTAGGGTATTTACCCCAAAGACACAGGTGTAGTGAAAAGAAGGGCCATATGCACCCCAATGTTCATAGAAGCAATGTCCACAATAGCCAAACTATGGAAAGAGCCGAGATGCCCTTCAACAGATGAATGGATAAAGAAGATGTGGTCCATATATACAATGGAATATTACTCAGCCATCAGAAAGGATGAATACCCAACTTTTACATCCACATGGATGGGCCTGGAGGAGATTATGCTAAGTGAAATAAGTCAAGCAGAGAAAGTCAATTATTTGTGAAACATAAGGAATACCATGGAGGACATTAGGAGAAGGAAGGGAAAAATGAAGGGGTGACATTGGAGGGAGAGATGAACCATGAGAGACTATGGACTCTGAGAAACAAACTGAGGATTCTAGAGGGGAAGGGGGTGATGGTATGGGTTAGCCCGGTGATGGGTATTAAGGAGGGCACGTACTACATGGAGCACTGGGTGTTATATGAAAACAATGAATCATGGATCACCACATCAAAAACTAATGATGTACTGTATGGTGATTAACATAACATAATAAATAAAATTTTTTGAAAATCAAAAAAAAATAAAATGTTCTGATGGCATCCTCTAATTGACCAGAATACTACAATATTCAATGCTTACCTCTGGTTCCTTAATAATGACTGATATATGGTTTTCAGATTATATATTTGAAGGCAAAAGCAAACCACTCCCATGGTGAATAGCACTTCTGAGAAGTTCAACACTTTGTACCATCTGGTCATTACTGAGTGATATCCATCCATCTGGTGCTAACACACATTTTGTCTGAAAGCAAAGCAAATAAACCACAATTTAAAGATGTCCAAAGGCTGCTTTAAAAATTCCTATCCTGTGCACTCAGTGACTGAAATACTAGGCCTATTACCAGAATCTCCTGAGAAAACTTTGTGAAGATATGCATTTGTAGGACCTGTCTAGGCTTTCCAAGGAATAAGACCCTGGAATTTGTATTTTTTTTAATCTGTCCATGAGATTAGGATTATTATACTGTGGAGGAAATCATGCCAGGTTTGGCATCCTTTATTCTTATTAAAAATCAACATGGTCCTGTTCTCACCATCCTCTACTACCACAGCAGTGGGTAATTCACTGACTCACAGATTGACACAGGCGATTTTTGCAATAATGCATGATAACCAGATTTATTCGCTTACCAAGAGCCACTTTATAAACACAACTTGAGAGCCAAGTTTGTAAGTCCCTGTCTGAATAGCTAAAACTGGTCAACGATTCCTCCCAACACAGTAAATTGTCATGTCCTAACCAACAGAGACGGGGCATGGCCCTAACCCTCACTCAGGTACACTTGAAACTCTTCTGAGTATGTGTGTCTGGGAGTGATCACCAAGAAGAAGTCGGGAGGTTCCCCACCCTTCTGCAGTCCTTGCCCTGCCACTCACAAGCTGTCCGACCTTGATCAAGTCACTTCACTTTTCTGGGTCTCCATTTCCCTCATATGGAAAATCAAATGAAATAAAGATGGCTGAAACAAAACCAAGCCTTCAACTGATTACATGACTTGCCCAAAGGAAGGCTCGATGAAATGAAACGGGGGCAGAATACAGGTCCTCTGCCTACAGACACTAAGGTTTAGCCCCTCTACTTATGTTGCACAACTTTCCTGGGTTATTGGCCACTTTAGATTATTTCTTGAAAAGAGTGAAGAGACCTTAAGGACATATATTCTAACCCCTATCTGCTCTTAAAGCAAGACAAGACCAACAAGGAGCAAGATGGCGGAGTAGGAGACCTGGATTTCGTCTGGAATTCAGCTGGATAGGGATCAAACCATTCTGAACACCTACGAACTCAACAGGAGATCGAAGAAAAGAATAACAACAACTCTCTGAACAGAAAAGCGACCACTTTCTGGAAGGTAGGACGTGCGGAGAAGTGAACCCGAGGCAATATTCGGGAGGATAGACGGCGGGGAAAGGGGCCTCCGTCGGCTGCTTCTGGCAAGTGCTAGAGCCGCGGAGCACAAAATCGGAACTTTTAGAAGTCGGCTCCGCTGAGGGACGTCGCTCCAGTGGCTAAGCGGGGGGTGGAATCCTTCCAGGACAGTGTGGTCTCAGGACCCTTGGGGTCACAGAAAGACCGGGGGAGCCTGAGTGCGGCAGAGCTCCCAGGTATCGGAGCGGGGAAGCCGGCTGCAGAGACGGAGCCTAGGTGCGGACTCTCAGCTCGGGGTGGCCCTAAACCGTGATCCGCGGCCCAGTCGGGCCACTGCTCCTCCAGCAGAGACCCAACAGGCGGCAGATCCGGGGAGACTCCCCTTCCTTCCCGGGGAGGAGCGGCACAGAAATGCACCGCAGGGATCTGCTGGGTTTGGAGACTCCACACGGGGTCGGGTGCCAGAGATAGAAACGCTCGGTCACAAGCCGGGTGAGCACGGAGTGCGGCTGGAGACCGGGGAGATGGAGGTGACTGACTGCTTTTCTCTGGGGGCGCACTGAAGAGCGGGTCCCCAAGTTCTTGGCTTCTCTGGAGGAAGATTGGGAGGCTGCCATTTTCACTGTGGTCCTCCAAAGCTGTACGGAAAGCTTGCAGGGAACAAAAGCTCCCGAGAGCAAACCCGAGCAGATTACTTAGCCCGGACCAGCAAGGGTGGGGCAATTCCGCCTCCGGCAAAGATATTTGGGAACCGCGGCAACAGGCCCCTCCCCCAGAAGATGAGCAGGAACAGCCAGCAAGCCAAGACCAAGTTTACCGATCAATGAGAACGGCAGAACTCCAGCGCTAGGGGAATACTGCACATAGAATTCATGGCTTTTTTCCCATGATTCTTTAGTCTTTCAAAGTTAATTGTTTTTTAACTGTATTCTTTTTTTTTAATTTTTCTTTTTCCCTTTTTCAACCAACATCTTATCAATCTCTTTTAAAAAAAATCTTCTTTATTTTTCATTTTTATAGTCATATTCTATCCCTTCATAGTAGTTACCCTTATTTTTGGTATATATATATATAAGTTGTACTCTCTTTAAAATTTTGGCATACAGTTTCTTCTAACAGATCAAAATACACCCTAAATCTCTAGTGTATGGCTTTGCTCTAGTCTCCTGCCTAAATCACATTCTCCCCCTTTTTTTTAAGTCCTCTTCATTCTTTTTTCAACCAACTTATCTTATCAATTCCTTTTATAAACTCTTTTATAATTTTCATCTTTACATTCATATTCCATCCCTTCATTGTATTAACCCTTATTTTTGTACATATGTAAGTTTATCTTCCTTTAAAATTTTGGGAGGCACTTTCTTCTAACAGACCAAAATGTGCCCAAAATTTAGTATGTGGCACTGATCTATGCAACAGCCTGATATTTGATCATATTCTTTTTTCTTTGGTTTTGTTTAGTTGTTGTTTGTTTCTTTTTATCTTTTTCTTTTTTTTTCTTTTTTCTTTCTTTCCCTTCTTTTCCCCCCGTTTTAGGACTTTTCTGATTTCTTTACTGGATATTTTCTGGGGACGTTGTTACCCTGTTAGCATTTTGTTCTCTCATTCTTCTATTCTCCTCTGGACAAAATGACAAGATGGAAAAAATCACCTCAACAAAAAGAACAAGAGGCAGTACCGACTGCCAAGGACCTAATCAATATGGACATTAGTAAGATGTCGGACTTAGAGTTCAGAATCATGATTTTAAAGATACTAGCTGGGCTTGAAAAAAGCAAGGAAGTTATTAGAGAAACCCTTTCTGGAGAAATAAAAGAACTAAAATCTAACCAAGTCAAAATCAAAAAGGCTATTAATGAGGTACAATCAAAAATGGAGGCTCTAACTGCTAGGATAAATGAGGCAGAAGAGAGAATTAGTGATATAGAAGACCAAATGATGGAAAATAAAGAAACTGGGAAAAAGAGAGATAAACAACTACTGGATCACGAGGGCAGAATTCGAGAGATAAGCAATATCATAACACAAAACATTTCAGAAGAAGAAGAAGAAAGAGAGAGGGGGCAGAAGGTATATTGGACAAAATTATAGCAAAGAACTTCCTTAATTTGGGGAAGGAAACAGGCATCAAAATCCAGGAGGCACAGAGAACCCCTCTCAAAATTAATAAAAATAGGTCAACAACCCGACATCACATAGTAAAACTTATGAGTCTCAGAGACAAAGAGAAAATCCTGAAAGCAGCTCGGGAGATGAGATATGTAACCTACAATGGTAGAAACATTAAATTGGCAACAGACCTATCCAGAGAGACCTGGCAGGCCAGAAAGGACGGGCAAGATATCTTCAGAGCACTAAACGAGAAAAATATACAGCCAAGAATACTATATCCAGCTAGGCTGTCATTGAAAATAGAAGGAGAGATAAAAAGCTTCCAGGACAAACAAAAATTAAGGAATTTGCAAACACAAAACCAACCCTACAGGAAATATTGAAAGGGGTCCTCTAAGCAAAGAGAGAGCCTAAAAGTAACATAGACCAGAAAGGAACAGAGACAATATACAGTCACAGTCACCTTACAGGCAATACAACGGCACTAAAATCATACCTTTCAATAGTTACCCTGAATGTAAATGGGCTCAATGCCCCAATCAAAAGATACAGGCTATCAGATTGGATAAAAAAAACAAGACCCATCGATATGCAGTCTGCAAGAGACTCATTTTAGACCCAAAGACACCCCACATTGAAAGTGAGGGGGTGGAAAATGACTTACCATGCTAATGGACACCAAAAGAAAGCTGGGGTGGCAATCCTTGTATTAGATTTTAAACCAAATTAGATTCAAACCAAAGACTGTAATAAGAGATAAGGAAGGACACTATATCCTACTTAAAGGGTCTATCCAACAAGAAGATCTAACAATTGTAAATATCTATGCCCTAACATGGGAGCAGACAATTATATAAGCCAATTAATAACAAAAGCAAAGAAACACATCAACAACAATATAATAATAGTGGGGGACTTTAACACCCCCCTCACTGAAATGGACAGATCATCTAAGCAAAAGATCAACAAGGAAATAAAGACTTTAAATGACACACTGCACCAAATGGACTTCACAGATAGAGTCAGAACATTCCATACCAAAATAACAGAATACACATTCTTCTCTAGTGCCCATGGAACACTCTCCAGAATAGATCACATCTTAGATCACAAATCAGGTCTCAACTGGTACCAAAAGATTGGGATCATTCCCTGCATATTTTCACACCACAATGCTTTGAAACTAGAACTCAATCACAAGAGGAAAATCGGAAAGAACTCAAACACATGGAGGCTAAAGAGCATCCTACTAAAGAATGAATGGGTCAACCAGGAAATTAAAGACGAATTAAAAAAATTCATGGAAACAAATGAAAATGAAAGCACAACTGTTCAAAATCTTTAGGATGCACCAAAGGCAGTCCTAAGAGGAAAGTATACAACAATACAAGCCTTTCTCAAGAAACAAGAAAGGTCTCAAAGACACAGCTTAACCCTAACCTAAAGGAGCTGGAGAAAGAACAGCAAATAAAGCCTAAACCCAGCGGGAGAAGAGAAATAATAAAGATCAGAGCAGAAAACAATGAAATAGAAACCAAAAGAACAGTAGAACAGATCAACAAAACTAGGAGTTGGTTCTTTGAAAGAATTAACAAGATTGATAAATCCCTGGCCAGACTTACCAAAAAGAAAAGAGAAATAACCCAAATCAACAAAATCATGAATGAAAGAGGAGGGATCACAACCAACACCAAAGAAATACAAACAATTATAAGAACATATTATGAGCAACTCTATGCCAGGAAATTAAATAATCTGGAAGAAATGGATGCAATCCTAGAGATGTATCAACTACCAAAACTGAACCAGGAAGAGATAGAAAACCTGAACAGACCTATAACCACTAAGGAAATTGAAGCAGTCATCAAAAATCTCCCAACAGATAAAAGCCGAGGGCCAGATGGCTTCCCAGAGGAATTCTACCAAACATTTAAAGAATTAATATCTATTCTTCTGAAACTGTTCCAAAAAATAGAAATGGAAGGAAAACTTCCAAACTCATTTTATGAGGCCACCATTACCTTGATCCCCAAACCAGACAAAGACCCCATCAGAAAGGAGAATTACAGACCAATATCCTTGATGAACACAGATGCAAGAATTCTCACCAAAATAATAGCCAATAGGATCCAACAGTACATTAAGTGATTATTCACCACAACCAAGTGGGATTTATCCCTAGGCTGCAAGGTTGGTTCAACATCTGCAAATCAATGTGATACAACACATTAATAAAGGAAAGAACAAGAACCATATGATCCTCTCAATAGATGCAGAAAAGCATTTGACAAAGTACAGCATCCTTTCTTGATCAAAACTCTTCAGAGTATAGGCATAGAGGTTACATACCTCAATATCATAAAAGTCATCTATGAAAACCCACAGCAAATATCATTCTCAATAGGGAAAAACTGAGAGCTTTCCCACTAAGGACAGGAACATGGCAGGGATGTCCACTATCACCACTGCTATTCAACATAGTATTAGAAGTTCTAGACACAGCAATCAGACAACAAAAAGAAATTAAAGGCATCCAAATCGTCAAAGAAGAAGTCAAACTCTCACTCTTTGCAGATGATATGATACTTTATGTGGAAAACCCAAAAGACTCCACCCCAAAACTGCTAGAACTCATACAGGAATTCAGTCAAGTGGCAGGATATAAAATAAATGCACAGAAATCAGTGGCATTCCTATACACCAACAACAAGACAGAAGAAAGAGAAATTAAGAAGTCGATCCCATTTACAATAGCACCCAAAACCATAGGATACCTAGGAATAAATCTAACCAAAGAGGCAAAGGATCTGTACTCAGAAAACTATAAAATACTCATGAAAGAAATTGAGGAAGACACAAAGAAATGGAAAAACGTTCCATGCTCATGGATTGGAAGAACAAATATTGTGAAGATGTCAATGCTACCTAGAGCAATCTACACATTCAGTGCAATCCCTATCAAAATACCATCCACTTTTTTTCAAAGAAATGGAACAAATAATCCTAAAATTTGTATGGAACCAGAAAAGACCCCGAATAGCCAGAGGAATGTTGAAAAAGAAAAGCAAAGCTGGCGGCATCACAATTCCGGACTTCCAGCTCTATTACAAAGCTGTGATTATCAAGACAGTATGGTAGTGGCACAAAAACAGACACATAGATCAGTGGAACAGAATCGAGAGCCCAGAAATGGACCCTCAACTCTATAGTCAACTAATCTTTGACAAAGCAGGGAAGAATGTCCAATGGAAAAAAGACAGTCTCTTCAACAAATGGTGTTGGGAAAATTGGACAGCCACATGCAGAAGAATGAAACTGGACCATTTCCTTACACCACACACAAAAATAGACTCCAAATGGTTGAAAGACCTAAACGTGAGACAGGAGTCCATCAAAATCCTAAAGGAGAACACAGGCAGCAACCTCTTCAACCTCAGCCGCAGCAAGTTCTTCCTAGAAACATCGCCAAAGGCAAGGGAAGCAAGGGCAAAAATGAACTATTGGGATTTCACCAAGATAAAAAGCTTTTGCACAGCAAAAGAAACAGTCCACAAAACCAAAAGACAACCAACAGAATGGGAAAAGATATTTTGCAAATGACATATCAGATGAAGGGCTAGTATCCAAAATCTCTAAAGAACTTATCAAACTCAACACCCAAAGAACAAATAATCCAATCAAGAAATAGGCAGAAGACATGAACAGACATTTTTCCAAAGAAGACATCCAAATGGCCAACAGACACATGAAAAAGTGCTCAACATCGCTCGGCATCAGGGAAATCCAAATCAAAACCTCAATGAGAGATCACCTCACACCAGTCAGAATGGCTAAAATTAACATGTCAGGAAATGACAGATGTTGGCGGGGATGTGGAGAAAGGGGAACCCTCCTACACTGTTGGTGGGAATGCAAGCTGGTGCAACCACTCTGGAAAACAGTTTGGAGGTTCTTCAAAAAGTTGAAAATAGAGCTACCCTATGATCCAGCAATTGCACTACTGGGTATTTACCCCAAAGATACAAATGTAGTGATCCGAAGGGGTATGTGCACCCCTATGTTTATAGCAGTAATGTCCACAATAGCCAAAGTGTGGAAAGAGCCAAGATGTCCATCGACAGATGAATGGATAAAGAAGAGGTGGTATATATACACGATGGAATATTATGCAGCCATCAAAAGGAATGAGATCTTGCCATTTGCAACGACGTGGATGGAACTGGAGGGTGTTATGCTGAGTGAAATAAGTGATAAGAGAAAGACATGTATCATCCGGCCTCACTGATATGAGGAATTCTTAATCTAAGGAAACAAACTGAGGGTTCCTGGAGTGGTGAGGGGTGGGTGGGATGGGGTGGCTGGGTGACAGACATTGGAGAGGGTATGTGCTATGGTGAGCGCTTGAATTGTGTAAGGCTGTTGAATCACAGATCTGTACCTCTGAAACAAATAATACATTATATGTTAAAAAAGAAAAAAAGAAGAAGGAGAAGAAGAGGAAGACGAAGATAGCAGGGGGGGAAGGATGAAGGGGGGGAAATCGGAGGGGGAGACGAACCATGAGAGACGATGGACTCTGAAAAACAAACTGAGGGTTCTAGAGGGCAGGGGCCTGGGGGAATGGGTTAACCTGGTGATGGGTATTAAAGAGGGCACATTCTGCATGGAGCACTGGGTGTTATATATAAACAATGAATCATGGAACACATCAAAAACTAATGATGTAATGTATGGTGATTAACATAATAAAAAAGAATTTAAAAAATTAAAAAAGCAAGACAGGACCTTGGATGCTTCCTGTGGTGGGTATTCATTCTCTTTATCTGTTAAAGGAAGGGGCTTGACTAAATTCATGACAAGAAGTAATGTGGCCATGAGCTCCCATGACCTACAGCAGACTCAGCAGACACTTTATTGCTACCCAGAAGCTACTCTCCCTACTTTCTCTCTTGCTAACGGACCTCATTTTGCCCAGGATAGTCACATGCCAGGCCCAGGATGACCCTCGGATCCTTTGCTAGGTATTCACTTTCCAGAATCCCCTGTGGATTCTAGGAGAGACCATGGAGTCCAGTCCTGACAAAGGCAACATGAGGAGGAGTTTCTGAGGAAGTTTTGGTTTCTTGGTGAAGGCTACAGACAGGAAGGGAGAGTCTGCTGTCTAGGCCCCTTCTCCCTGCCCTAAGTGCCCTCATGATCCCTGGAGCAGACAAAGACATCTTGAGAAGATAAAGAGGCAACAAGCCTGGAAAGAAGGCTGAGGATGGCAGAGGCAAGATATCAGAGCCAAGTCCTTGATGACATGGATGAGCTGCCTGACCAACCCCAGAAGTGCCTCCCTCAGGATCTCTTGTTAAATAAACATTATGTGTCCTTTCGGTTGAAGCAACTGTTAAGGATTCTGTAAAGCTGCACAAACACAAACATCTGTTTGCTTTGCCTGGGGCTGGAATTATATGTATTGATGTGGTCATGGTGATTATCTCCGGCTGATCAGTAGCTCTTATCAGCAGCGACATATGTCTTTGAGTAATAAGAAATAGTCAAATGAATCACTTTGCATAAATGTGGTTTGTTTGGTAGACAGGAATCTTTCCAAATATGGAGCCCCTGAGGGAAAAAGGGAAATATTATAAAGGAATCTTGGGTGATGAAAAGAGAAAAAGAAGGCCACCATGACTGTGCCGGGCACGCTGTTGGTTACATGCATTGGTCTCTGAGCACTTACTCTGTGCCTGGCACCGTGCGAGCTGGTGGTGCAGCAATAAAAAGGCAGGAAAGCACTTGACCTCATTGGGTTTGAAGATGGCAGTGTGACAGGCTGTTCAAGAAGGGATTATATGTGAGATGAAGGTCACAAAAGAGGAAGGAAGGCAGTACATGGAAACTCTGAGAACAGAAGGAGATAACTCATTGAGGATGCCAGGGAAGGGGGCCTCTCTGAGGAAGCCACATTTCAGCCAACACCTAGAGAGTATGCAGGAATTGGCCTGGAGTGGAGAAGGAATTAGAAAGTTCCAGAGAGAGGGAAGACTTACATTCAGTCATCAGGACAGTTCTGTGCTCTGATACATGAAGAGAGACTGTCATTTCGATTTCTGTCAGTCAGTCAGTTATGCCATAGGAACAAACAACCCAGAAATGTTTAAAGCATCAAAGCAAAACAAGTTTATTTCTCCCTCATTCTTAC
Source organism: Eumetopias jubatus (assembly GCF_037043125.1). Taxonomy (NCBI): domain Eukaryota; kingdom Metazoa; phylum Chordata; class Mammalia; order Carnivora; family Otariidae; genus Eumetopias; species Eumetopias jubatus. The sequence goes on from NW_028274810.1 coordinate 115,253,830, forward strand.
ATATGCACCACAGGTGGGCTGGGGCTTCTGCACATGGAAATTCCTCTGGAATCCAGGCTGAGGGAGGCTCCCTCTGGATCCACACATCCACAGTCACAGAGACAAGGGAAGGAAAACATGGCCAGTCATGCAATGACTCTCTCCAAAGCTTTTAACCAGAAGCATCCACTGGCATTTTGTACCCATTTCACCGGTCAAAGCAAATCACATGGTCACAAGTATACTCCCCTTGCAGGAAAGGGCATCAAATATAGGCAACCAGTGATATGTTCTACTACATATCTATCCGATTAGGTACCAATGAAAAAGCAGAGGTTTAAAGAGATGATATGATGTGTTCACAGTCACACGGAGCGGAGGTGGCAGTGCAAGGATTTAGAATCAGGGATTCCATTTCTAAGTCAAGAGCACTCTCTGCTATGACAGGAAGTGAACTGAAGTGCCCACCAGGCTTGGAAATGTTACAGCAGACACCCTAGGAGAACTCACGCTTCCCCCGCACATGGACTCCATGGGCTGGTCACCCTGAGCAAGCTGACAGCCACCGTGCCCTCCACAGGACCTTCCTTCCAGCCAGCTCGGCCGGCAGAACAGAGAGTCCAGGCTCCCCAGGACTGCCCTCATGCCTCCAAGGCACTCTTAAATCTGCTGCTTTGAATCACTCTTAAAATCACTCTTAAAAATGCCTCTTCTTAAATCTGCTGCTTCGAAATTTGCAGACATCTGCGGGTCTGTGCTGCCAAGATGGGCCCCCCTGCCCATGCCACAGGCTCCTTCTTCTTGGAACAACGGATTCCTGGTTTTCCCAGCACAGAAGGCCACTGTCACCACCTCAGCTTGCTCCCAGAGTGGCTTCTGGCTGCTCACCTCCTCAGAGATGAGCTACTGCTTCAGCTTCTTCGATTCTAGCAGCATCTTCTTGGTCCCTGTCCCTGATCCAAGTCTAGGACCAGGTAATAGTCATACACACTTTAGACATTTGTGAGGGTAACAAGCAGAGATCTTGGCTAATCACATTTGTGGTGATAAGTTTTTTCCTCTTCTAAATGCACCAGAGTCAAAATATCTAAGGAACCCCTGTTAGACCTTTAGGGATCCTTTTAAGATAGCATGAAGGAGGGGCTGGGTGGCTCAGTCCGTTAAGTGTCTGCCTTCTGCTCAGGTCATGATCCTGGAGTCTCAGGATCGAGCCCCTGCTCACTGGGGAGTCTGCTTCTCCCTCTCCCTCGGTGTGCTCTCTCTCTCAAATAAATAAAATCTAAAAAAAGTAAAAATAAAACTTTAAAAAAGATAGCATGAAGAACATTTAAAAAGTTATTTAAATAAGTTCTATCATTGAAATAAACTCAGCATTGCACCCGGCATCCACTGTTGGCTCTGCCTTCCAAATACATGCGCAGTCTGACCCCTTCATTACCCCCACTAAACCTCAAGTCCAGGCCATTGTTGCATCTCAGGCCAATGCCTACAACTGCTTCCCACTCGGACTCCTGGCTTCCTCCTGCCTTTGCCCTGCTTGAGTCAATTCTCCACATGCCAGAGTGATTCAAAACAGCCATCAGAAATGGAAAAAGAAGATGTGGTATATATATACAATGGAATATTTTGCAGCCATCAAAAAAAATTAAATCTTGCCAGTTGCAACAATATGGATGCAACTAGAGGGTATTATGCTAAGCGAAATAAGTCAATCAGAGAAAGACAAGTATCATATGATCTCACTGATATGAGGAATTTGAAAAACAAGACAGAGGATCATAGGGGAAGGGAGGGAAAAAATGTAACAAGATGAAACCAGAGAGGGAGACAAACCACAAGAAACTCTTAATCTCAGGAAACAAACTGAGGGTTGCTGGAGTGGATGGGGTTTGGGAGGGATGGGGTGGCTGGGTGATGGACACTGGGGAGGGTATGTGCTATGGTGAGCACTGTGAATTGTGTAAGATTGATGAATCATAGACCTGTACCCCCGAAACAAAGAATACATAATATGTTAATTAAAAAAATTAAAAAAACAAACAGCCATCAGAGCGAGTCATGTGTCTGCTACAACCCTCCCCTCCAGTGGGTCCCATCTCCCTCAGAGTGAAAAATTAAAGTCAGTGGAATGGCCCGCTGGTCTCTCCTCGTTTGAGCCCATGGCCTGCTGGGCCTCCTCTCCTGACAGCAGGCCCTCAGGCTCCCACCCTGCTGTGCAGGCCCTCTGGCTTTCCGTGAACACTCCAGGCACCCTGTCCGGGGCAATGCATTGCCATTCCCCTTTCTGGCACATTCTACCCAGTGAGGGGCACACCCCCTCTGGGGCTTTACACACATGTTGCCTTCTCCATGAGGGGCCCCTTGTCCCCACCCTTTACTTCAACTGAGCCACTTCCCCTAACCAGCCCTTCCCTGCCTATCCTTGCTCTGCTTTTTCTCCCTGGTACTTGTCACTCTCCACCACAGATTATCTGTTGTCGTGTAGTTTATTGCCTGCCTGCACCCGTGAAAAGCTCTGTGAGGACAGGGTTGTGTGTCCCTCTTTGTTCACTGCTGCAAAAACGCCATTCATAGAACAGTAGGAGCACACAGTAAGAGCTCCATCAATATTTGTGGAATCAAGGAATTCTGTGACATCCTTATGGCAGTTGCCTTATCCAGGAACCTTCCTAAGCCTGGAAAGAAACAACACTGAGGTCTCTCAAGCAGTAAGAAACAAGATTTTGGAGGACAACAGACCTCGGTTCAAATCCTAGCTCTGCCACTTGCCGCCATGACCGCATGGGAACCATACCCAACACCACTGAACTTCCCTTTCTCTGCAAAATGAGACACCATCTCACAAAGTTTTTGTGAGGAATAAATGAAATAATAATGCATGCGGAGCTCATAACACCATGTCTGGCCCAGCATACACACTTGAGAGCCGGCAGCAGTTATTTCTAATTATTACATGATAAGGAGGAAATGCCACATGGCTGAGGCGAGCAGGGATGGGGCCACCTGCGGCTTGCACACCAGCTAAGTGCTGGCTCTGGCAAGCTGGTCTTGTAGCCCTTGAAATTCAAACTTTGCTTCAACAAAGTTTCAAATTAACATATGACATGGATCTTCAGAGACTCTGCCAAATAGTCAAAATCACAAGGTTAAGCTTCAAACACCAAGGTTTCCTGAAATATTAATTAGCATTGGAAAAAGAAGCAACACAGTGGGAAATGAAGGGAAAGACTTGGAGTGGATTTATAAAATTATAGAATCTCAACTAGCAGGAACCTTACAGAAAGTCCATTCCTAACCCCATGGCAGAGATTACCATGATAGTCCAGGAGGGCCTGGATAAACGAGATCCAGGAGGCTCTCCCAACCATGAGAGCTCTTGAAATCCTGAACCCTAGGTGTCTGGCTTGCCTTGAGTCCCGCCAACAACCGAGTAGGCAAAGAATCCCACATGAGATGGGATAGAGGATGGTGAGCATGTCTCTCACAGGACCTCCCCACCCCTGCCCCTAGTGTGGATGATAAAATGTGAGAGCTCTAGCTAATTTCTCTCTTTTCTTTCTTTTGTTTAAGCCTGCACTACTCTTAAGGCTGCAAAAACCCCAAGTTCCATGCAGGTCACAGGGCACATCTGATTTGCCAAGACCATGCAACTTCAGATTGGCCACATTTGTAAAACCTGCCCTCCACCAGGACAAATGAGGAGCAGAGATCCTCCCTCAATTACCATCCTTGTGTCAGTGACACACAGACCTATTCCTTGAGTGCACTCCCTTCCCTCAGCAGGCACATTTAAGTTGCAATGTGCCTCTTGCCCTTCTGTGAGCTGGCCCAGGACCTGCATGCCTGGAAGAGTTTCATCTATTTTGTCACTGCCATGTTGGGGTTTTCAGAGGCACAAGTGAGGCCATCAGATCAGAATCCAGGTCAGGTATGAAGCTCATGGGATTATGCATGCATGTTAGTGTTAGGTGCCCCCGGTTTAAGACACTGGCTCTGCTCTCACTAGTCTGTGTTTGTAGACAAATCCAGCAGCCTCCATTTCTTTGTGAGGAGAGACAGTGTTAAACACAGTGTTCAGGGCTGTTATGAAGAACAGAAACAGTGTATACAAGAGTCTGGCACAAAATGGGTCACTGATGAGTTGTGGCATTTTCATTACCTCCTAAGCTATCCCTTCCTTCCATCACCCTTCTCCATCTCATACCTGAATCACAGCAGAATCCACCCAATGGGCCCCCTGTCTGATTCTTGCCCCTTCCCATCCCTCCTCCAATGCAGCCAAAAAGATGTTGCCTAAAACCTAGACGTGATCATAACACTTCCTGCATAAATCTCCACAGTGTTTTGGAGGACTCATTGTGTGAGCAAATATGAAGAACACTGACAGAGATATTACTGCCAGGGTTCTTAGTTGCAAGAAACAGAAGCTAGTTCTGACTGATAAAACAGGAAAGAAATTATTTTAAGGATTTTGGGTGCATAATAATTACAAAGGGGAAAATAGTAACTTTACAGTAGAGAAACCTGGAAGTCATCACCTTAACCAAACGACCAAAGAAATATCATGAGTAAAGGACAAATCAAGATCACGTGCCTCCTGATATAATGCACTGAGGAGGACATGACAGCACTTCCATGGTTTTTCAAAAACATGCAAAAATGCATGTGACATGATTCTAATCATAAAGAAATATTACACAAACCCAAACTGAGACTCCTTCTACAAAATAAAATGCCTGTCTGTTCCCTTAGCAAATATCAAGATGATGAAAGAAAAAGAAATACTGAGGAACTGTTCCAGATTAAAAGAGATTAAGGGTATATGACAAGTAAATAAAATGTGTATTCCTAGATTGGATCTTAGACCAGAAAATAATGTTTTCATCTTTTGCATGAAGAAACATTAGTGGTTCAGCTGGTAAAATTGGATCAAGTTCCATAGATTGGGGTGATAGAACTGTATCAGCACAAATTTCCTGATTTGAGTCATTGTATTAAGGGTGATGTTAGAAAGAGTGAGAGGTGGGTAGCTCAGAGACTTGCAGGCATAGCTGGTGACTCAGATACGAGCTTCAGCTTACAGGAGCAACATCCTTAACTGCCCTGGTAAGGATACCACCCCTGGATCTCATTAAATGTACCATAGTTTATGCACCACTGGCAAATGATGGCCTCTAGGGCAAGGAACCTCTGTACCTGGAACTTGACCTGCTCCTAAGATCCTCTCAAACCTAGGTGCTTCTGCCGCCTTCTGCAGCAAAATGGGTCACTGCAGGAGTCAAAATCATCCTATTACTCATTTTCACGTCATATCTGTGTGGGTGCTAGCAATCAGCACAACTGTTGACAGTACAGATGGCCTGTGTCCTAGCTGCAAGGGAGGCTATGAATTTGAGATTTCTGGTCTCTATGCTGGTGATGGGAAATTCATAAGGCAAGGAAACCATTTTACAAACACTCATAAAATGTTTTAGCTTACTTTGAAAAGTCATAAAACATGGCTAAGGTAAGGGGTAATGATCATTCATAAATTCTACTTACTGTTATTCATTTCGGGCACAACCAAACTCAAGCTTGTCCAGTTTAAAATAAATTCCTCTTTCTTCCTCTCTAGAAGGTTATTCTCCAACCACTATAAAGTTTGTTAGTGGTTGATATTTTTGTGGCTTTTGAGATGGACACTGCAATTCATTGCCTTCTTTCTGCAGAAGTTTACAACAATCTTGCATCAAGTAAAAATGCTTTTGGCTATGTCTAAACCTAAAACAACAGGAGCTTTGTTCATATTTCAGCACACTAGAGCTGTGAAGAGAGAGATGAATAGGTGTTTCCACACAGAGAGAACAAGGTGGTCAGTGGTTCTAAAACCCCACTGGTGCTAAGAATCACCCATTGTATTTGCTAAAATCTTGATTCTGAGCTCCAGCCCCCCAGAGAGCTATTCAGCAGGACTGTGGAATGTGCTGGGGTCTGGCTTCCACACTTAGAGCAAAATCCCCACATTTTTTCTAAGGCAAATGGTGGCCAGATGGCACTTTGAGAAATCCTGGAGGAGGGGCAGGAGTGTCACATGGATTAAGGCAAGAAGGTGGGATAACTCTGGTGCCTATAAGGAAATGCAAGTAGCTCAGGACAGGAAGCCAGGGAGGTGAGACTGGGGACCACAGCTGGGGAGGAACTGGGCTCATCCACCTGCCCCATAAAAGTGACCTTCCACAGAAAAGGATGGAAAAGATAACTTCTAAACTCTGTGCTGACAGCATCAGTTCGTCAGTTCATGAAACCACACCAGCTGAACTTCTGCAGGTCTCATTTTAAGTTTTTATTTCTTTATTCATGTATTTATTTTCACCACCTTTGTCACCGACTGCTCACGCCCCACTGTTGACTCCGCAGAACAAAGACAGGCATTCTCACCACACAGTCTTTCTGTGTCCAGAGAAGGAAACAGTGGGTTTTTGTCTCCAACTCCAACAGCAACCTCCCAAGAGGTGTCCCCTTGGAGAGGTAGGGAGTCCCCTCCATCTGCAGGCACAGCACCCCTCCACAGCACAGCTCACATCCCAGATCCCAGGCTGCTGCTCCATCCCTCAGCCCCCACATTGTGATAGAAATGCATTCCATTTATTCTCAATGAGAAGCCTCTCTCCCTTCTGGCCCTGGATCGATGGGACAGAAATGGCCGATTTAATTAGTCCAGTTGCCAGCTTGCCTTATTACCTTCTCATTTACAATGAAATAATAGGGAACAAATGAAAGGGATTTGTCATTTCCTAAGGAACCAGTGAGGCTGGGTAGGATGCCAATTTCTGGGCTCAGCTGCAACCCTTACCTCAAGGCAGACAAGGGAAGTCACTGCCTTTCCAAGAAAATCAGTACTTGTGTTAGTTTGTGGAGTCCAGTAGAGAGTGGGACCAATAGTGCTAGACTGCACTGCTCCTCACACTCACCCAGGGGGCCTGGGGAGATCTGCTTCTACTACTTTGTGTGCAACTATGGACGGGTTGCTGACCTTGCTCACTGAATTTCAAGGTCTGACTTTGCATTTGAACCACCTCAGAAGAGTTTCTACATAGGAACACCCAGGTGCCACCCCAGTGCTTGTGATTGTTCGAGTCTAAGTAGGGCCCAGGATCCACCCGAGTAGACAATGTCCAGGTAATTCTGATGCACACTGGCACTGACAGCCCCCAGACTGAACATATGCAGTCCTTGGTCCCCATGGGCCACCCTGCCTCATTCCTGATACCACACCATTATGTATGTCATACGTATCAGCTGCAGAGAAATTCTCATCAGTGCTGAAATGCCACAGCATTGTCCACCACCCAATTCTACATATGCTGTTCCTGCCTAAGATTTACTTTTTTTCCTCCACCCCACTCCTTTCTCCACTGTCAAACTCTTCCTCCCTATAAAAGGCCTAAAACAAATATCACCTCCATGAAGCTTTCCCTGATTCTCAGAGGAGGAGTCTGTCACACTGTCCCCTGTGTGCACAGAGCATTCGGTGCAACTCTTCCTCAAAGCACACATTTAATTGTACATTTTTCAAGTCTTCCCCCAAGGAGGTAATGAGATCCTTGGACTTATATTTTGTTCATCTTGGTATCCCCAGAACCCAGAAAAAGTGTCTGGTACCTTAGCAGGTATTCAAAATATGTATGGGATGAAAGAATCAATCAATCCATCAATCAATCAGTTTTGAACGAAGCTCATCGTCTATTAAGCCCCAACTCTCAGCTTAGGAATGATAAAATGTATAGTTGTCTGAGTGATGTGATTTCAGAGAGATCAATAACTCTCTCCATGCCCTGAAATAGCTTCCCTCAAATCCCATTATGGTGCATGAAATTCTCACCATTAGTTTACTCATTTAATTCAACAAATATTGATTGTGACAAGAGGCATATGAGATAAACTTGAAATTACAGTTGGACCTTGTCTACTATGCTGACCTGAGCAAAGGATCGGAGGAGCGGCTCTTCATCAGCAAGGAGGCACTTAGCCATGGAAGGGTTGGGGGAACAGTATTCTAGCTCTTGGGAAACTGGTGGCTGTATCCTCTGAGGAAAGGAACAAGGACTGCAGGAGGAGTAGATGCAGTGGATGAAAAAAGCTAAGGAGTTCATTTGTGGGCATGCTGAGTTGGAAACCCTACAGCACCTCTCAGAGGAGGTGGACAGCAGGTAATGGATACAAGTTTCTGGAGCTCAGAGGAGAAGGGTCCTTGGGAGACTGTGATTAGGGAGTCTGGGCAGGTCCAGACCATGCTGTGGAGTAGATGATACCACACAGGAAGGTTGCAGCATAAGAAGAAAAACAGTCAGGGACCAAATATAGGGAAAATCTTTTAGTGGACAGAAGTTAAGGCACCTGGCATCTACCTAAGCTCTTAAACATACTCATCATCTTGATTAATTAACATTTGTTGAATGAATGAGTGAGTGAATGGATGAACTTTGTGTTGTAAGTACTAATTTCCATTTTCTCAGTACAAAAACTAGAGCTTAGAGAGCAAAATGACTTAACCAGGATTATACAGTTAGTGGAAGGCAGGGCCAAAACTCAAACTGTTTTGTCTGACTTAGAGGTTCAAACTTTGCTCTCCTTCTTATTATGCTGTTTGAGGTGAGAGCCACTGGCAGCCATATTGGTCCCTGACAACTGCATGGGCTGAGCAGCAGCTGGCTCTGAGCCGCTCTCAACACCTGGCTGAGTACACCAGATGCCAGTCCTGTAGTCAGTGACTTCTTGTTGATAGCCTGAAATTGGTCATGGTGGACATATTTACACCACAGGAATTGGCAAATGCTAAAAACTCTATGAACTAGTTTTTTGGTTTGGTTGGGGTTTTTTTTAAGATTTTATTTATTGATTTGAGAGAGAGAACATGTGAGCTGGGAGGGGCAGAGAAAGAATCTGAGGCAAACTCTGTGCTAAGCACGGAGCACTACGTGGGGCTCAAACCCAGGACACTGAGATCATGACCTGAGCCAAAACCAAGAGTCGGACACTTAACCGAGACACCAGGTGCCCCTTGGTTTTTTTAAAACTTGTTTGTTTGCTTCCAGAAAGCCAGTTTTAGACATTTACCTGGATACTAGTTGGGAAAAGCCAAGTTATAGGATTCCCATTTTGTAGAGATAATAAACTCCAGTGGTTAAAATAGTCCTTTGTTTTGCATGTGAGGAAATGAAAGCCCAAGAAATTAAATGATGAACAAAGCAACACAGCCCATGAGTGGTGGGCGGAGCCAGAGCTAGAACCCAGGTCTTTTTCTCCAGGACCTCAGGCCGCATGGCAGGCTGGCGTCAGAGTTCTCGGGGAGGTTACTGCCCTGAACCCAAACCCATGGCCACATCTTGTCTTACGGGGTTGGCATCACTGAGTCTCATGGTTTCTTGTTTCTACCCTTCTGACTCCCAACATGTGCTAGAAGGTGGAGTGGTGGGTGCCAAGCACCCAGTCTTTGGAATCAAGTTCTATCTCTTAGCAATTGTGAGATTTAAGACAAAATGCTACATGTGCCCAAATGTAAAACAACCTGATCGGCTGTACTTTATTTCCCAATGACAATATCCAAAGAATGGTGAAGCCAATATAGACACATAAACTTGCGGTGATACACGCAGAGGCAAACATCTACCCATCCTGTAAGATTTATGCATTCAATTATGCATACATATTTCAAATCATATCTAAAACAAACATCCATTTAATCATCTCTCATAGTTAGTGAAATAATATTATACAGGCTCTTCCCATGCATCCCTACATCAGTGTCTCTGTCCTCAAAAGACCCATTCATCACAGCATCCTCAAGTACATCATCGGCTCTTATGGCTAGGCTGCTTGAGACACGGGACTTTCTGAAGTTGCTGGAATTGTATACCAGGCTGTTTTTAAATTCATCGATCTCACAGATGTATATTCCAGATCACTACAGTGTGACTACTTATTATATTTTTAGACATTTGGATCTAGCTGCTTTTCATATATCAAAGAATATTCACAAACAATTTGAAAGTTATAAAGCATAACACACAGTGCCTTATATTAATTTCAACCTAACATTAAGACAGATGCACTAGTTTTTGTCGTTTATTTAATATTTGCCAAGAATGTGATTTTTTACTTTTTTTTCCATCCTTTCCATGTCCTTTTATTTGAGGACCTTATAAATACCATGTAGATAGATGTCTAAAAACCAGAATGATAATCGTTGTCTTTTATCGGGAACAACTTCTCAAGTTACATTTGCTGATATCCTCAGGTTTATCTCTGTTGTTGTATTCTGTGCCATTTGCCCTCTTTTATATGTTGCTTTTGCTGTCCTTTCTTATATTAATGTACATTTTTTGAACTGCTATATTGTTCTCATCCCATATATTTCCACCTGCTGGTTTGGAAATTATATCTTCTCTTTCTATTCTTTTAGGGCCATTCCTAGAAATTCCAGCATGCTGACTTGGCACATTAGCATTTCAGAGTCTAAGTTCTTGGAACATTTTTTCTCCCTTCACTTCCTTCTTAACTTATATTCTCTCATGCTTGTGTATTTTCATTCTTTTTTTTTAACTTCACAAGATATAATTTGTGCTGTTTCATATAATTAAGTCTCCCTAGGACTCAAGAGGTGAATAGGAGTTAGTCTATCAGAAAAGAAAGAATAAGGGGCACCTGGGCGGCTCAGTCGGTTAAGCACCCAACTCTTGATTTCAGCTCAGGTCATGATCTCAGGGTCATGAGATCAAACCCCTTGTCCGGCTCCACACTCAGCGAGAAGTCTGCTTAGGATTCTCTCTCTCCCTCTGTGTCTCCCCCGTGCATGCGCGCTCTCTCTCTCAAATAAATAAATAAATCTTAAAAAAAAAAAGAGGGTGCTTGGGTGGTTCAGTTGGTTAAGTGCCTGCCTTTGGCTTGGGTCATGATCCCAGGGTCCTGGGATTGAGCCCCACACTGGGCTTCCTCCTCAGCAGGGAGTCTGCCTCTCCCTCTCCCTCTGCCATTCCCCCTGCTTGTGCTCTCTCTCTCTCTCTCTGTGTCAAATAAATAAATAAAATATTTAAAAAGAAAAAAAAGAAAGAAAGGAGGGAATAATATACCAGGATGACAGAGCTAATGTAGTGTTTCCCGAAATAGGGCATATGTATCACTATGGAAGATAATTTAGGTAATGTCGGGAGAACCTTTATTTTTTTATTTTAATAGTTATGAATTTATTTTCATGTTAATTAGAAAAAATATATATACACACAAATGCACAGACATACATGGGTTCAGTACATCAAACCCATGTCTTCACACCTAGTGTAGCTAAGTTAAAATCCACTTTTTAAATAACGGTTAATCTTAAAAAATAAAGATTAAATAATAGTACAGGTGGTATGGAAAAATGGAAAAATCATAAAGGTGATCTCTAAATATCCAGAGTTCTAGAAGCACTAAGCTAAGGTGCAGAGGTGTGAAACAGCATGGGGCAGGGAAGCACTACATCAGTTTAAACTAGTGGAGTTGTAAACTGGATGTGGGGCCACTGTGGGGAAGCACCTAGGTTCTTTGGAAGGGACCACATCATGCAAGCCTTCAAACACTTAGTGAGTAAGTTGGAACGTCTCCCGAGGGCAGAGCATCAGGGAGCGGACAGTCAAGGAGGTGGTCAGGATTTTGGTTTGAGCAAATGGGACACTCAGTCCCATGCTTCAAGTCTTGAGAAATGCCTGCCAGCTGAAACAGTCAGAGATGCAAGCCAGCCAAGATAAATGTACAAGGAAAGTCATTGTGGTGTCATTTATGATGGTGGAAGGCTGCAAACAAGCTAAATGATAGAGAAAAGATTGAGTTCACAGCAGCAGATCCATGCATGGAAGATGCAACCATCAAAGTCATTTTAAGAATATACAATGACGTGGGAGAAATGCTCACACATAAAGTAAAAACTCTGGATACAAGTCTATATTCAGCATGAATGTATATATTCATTAGAGGAAAAAATGAAATACACACCATGTAATATATATATAACTGTTTATATCTGATGATATATTTATAATTGTTAAAGTAACTTTTGGTATTTTCTAAAGTTTCTACCACAAATAGTATTTTGTTTATTTTTTTAATTCAGGGAAAAGGTTATTTTTAAAAAGAAAAAGACATTTCCACCAAGATAGTGCTGAAAAAGCAAAGGAGGAACTCCTTGCCCCTCCCAAAATTGAAGCCAAAGCAAAGACTCTGAAGGCCAAGAAGACAGTGCTGAAAGGCATCTATTCTACTCAAAACAAAACAAAACAGAAAGACCTGCACGTCATCCACATTGCAGCAGATGAGACACTGGCCTCTCTCAAGAGCACCGCCGGGAGGGACGAGCTCCACGACTGTTCCATCACCAAACTCCCCTAAGGACCAAGTCGGCCAAGAAGAAGAACAAAGAGAACTCAGTGCTTATGTGCGCTGTGGATGTCCAGGCCAGTAAGCCCCCAGGTGAAGCCAGCTGCAACAAAGCTCAGTGACCTTGACTGGCCAAGGTCAACCTGTTGCTGGGGTCTGATGGAGCGAAGAGGAAGTGCATTCGATCGGCCCCTGACTAAGGTGCCTGGGATGTTACCACCAAGACTGGGATCATCTAGCCTAGCTTTGTCACCATCAAACAAAGAAAAGGAAGAGAAATGAGTCACTGAGGACCCTTTGTTGCTGCCCCTGTAATCATCTCCCCAGGAAAAAAAGAAAAGGAAAAAGAACAGATCTTGTGACTAATTTTAAAATCAGAGGATGTGTTCAAATTCCCTTTATACTCACTGTCCTTTTGTCTCCTGCCAGCTGGGTGCTAACACAAGGAGCTGAGCTTTTGTTCCCGTAACCCTGGGCTTATCGTCATCAATAGTGGTTTGTCAGGACTATTTTCTGGATCAAAACTGGGGCCCTGGGAGAAGAGGAGGATTTCTGATCAGTCCCCAGTGTTTGTCCTACACAAGTGAACTTTCAAAGGGGACAGAGAGAGAAAATGAAAATCCAGTGTAAGGGGGAGAAACTATTTTCTCTATACTCAAGCTAAGTATTTTAATTATCTGATCGTGTTTAAGCAATGGAATAAAATGGAGTTAAGGCTTGTATTTTTATTTTTTTAATGCTATCTTTTTTCCCTTCATTCATTTGTGGAATCGTTGAATCTCTCAGGGTTGGGAAGGACTGCAAGCTCATCTGGTCCAGTCCTTTCATTCTGCAGAAGGGAAACTGAGGCTCAATTCTGGCTTGAGTTGGAGTTTAGTGAGGGCGATGCACAGAGACAAAATTGAGGAGGAACAGCTGGGATGTAGTGAAAAATATTGTATGGCTTGAGATTTTACAGCATTTCAATGTTTCTAAGCCACATAAAGGTCGTATTGGCACTGACCCTCAAATGTACAAATGTAAACGGGGATAATATGCCCCACTGAGTGGATATCTGGAAAATGCCAAGCAAGTGCTGGGCATGTGGTCAGGTCTCAGTATAGATCACACGTGGTGCAAAGCAGGTGAAACCCACGTGTCATACGTCACTGCACATTGAACACGAGGTCAGGAGTTGCTATTATCATCCCTTTGTTACAGAGCAAGAAGGCAAAGCTACAAAGTCAGAAAGCTGCAAAGTCAAAATTCACACACAATTTACAACGTCAGAGCTTGGAACTGTTGAACACTATTGCACCCTGATCGCTTCTTTATACTTTTTTAAAATCAGTAGTGAATGCACTACAGGAACTGCCAAGTGCTCACTATTTAAGGAATTTGTATTTTTCCTAAGTATCCAATGTGGTTGGGGTTTTTCTCAGATTCAAAATCAGTCTGAATCAGCAGTTTCTTCTCCAGACTGCTTTGCGAAGTGATAACTGGGGCTCCTTCCAGGTGGTTTCTAACGGTCATTTGATTATAGTTCTGAGCACGCAGATCACTTGACGGCATTGGCGTAAGCACACACAGGACCAATGAGCTCCTGCGCAGGAAGTGGAAATATACCTTTTAAGGACAGCCTCTTGCTGGGTGTCAGGAAACCCACGATCCCATTCCCAGCTGCACCACTTACAACCCTCATGACCACAGCCACAGTCATTAACCTTGTTGAATCTCAATTTCTGCATCCATAAAATGGGAACTTACATTCAAATTAGGACAAAATAGAATTGCCCCCATGTGTCTTCGTCAGATACTGACAAAATTGGATGGGAAATTCAAGATCCCCAAGTCTAGAGGTCATAAACTCAAAGGGGCCGGGCAGATTGTATCAATGAGTGAACTAAACTCCGTGTCAGACAACAGGAAGTGGTGGGGATGTGGGGGAAGGAAGGACCCTCAGTGAAAGACTTGTTGAGCTCCAACTTTGCGCAGAAATGTGGGCCCAGGAATTCTAGATTTCCCCCATTATCGTCAGAAGGCAGAAATTTTATTTTTTATGAAAACTATTCTGAGTTTTAAATGCTGGCAATTAAATCATTGGGGATACTATAGAGGCCAAACAGACATTGCTGAGGCCTGGATTTGGCCTTGGGCTGATGGTCCATGACCTTTGATTCTAACCGATCTCCCTCCCATCCCCAGCAAAGACACTGAGGACCTGTGAGGTTAATGCAGTGGCCCCTGGTCACCACCAGGACCAGGATCCAAATGTCCTGTCACCTAGTTCAGGAAGTGGAAAATATACTTTTTAAGGAACCCTTCTAAGCACCCAGCTGCTTCTCCTTTGATTCTCTGGAGTGGCCTGGGAAAGGAGGAGTATAAATTCACCATAGCTGGCAGCAAACTCAGATCTCCCACCCTCCACACTGGCAGGGTCATCATTTGGCCAAAGCATAAGGCACCAAAGAGATGATTCACTTCCTGGTCTTCTGCCTGTGAGTTGAGCAGTGAGGAGAAAGAGGCACTGGGCTCACATCACGGGTTCAGGGAGATTTCATTGTTTCAGACATTGATGCATCTGCGTCTTCGTGAAAGTCTCTGTCGTTATTCCAATAATGCCCACAATCTCCCGTCTAATTTCTCAGGGGTCCCCTCCCTCTTACCTGCCAAGCAGAACATTCCTCCAAATGACAGTCCCACTGTCTCGCACAGGAAGATGTGCTGTTGCCCAGAGAACCAGCTTCAGAAGTCAGAACCATGGAGGATAAAAGGCATCAAGTTACACAGAAACATTTATGCCCAAAACCCTAATTGGATTATCAGTGGTCCAAAATTCAGCTTTAAACAATTATGCTTAAAATAAAGCACAAGCCATTTCTTAACTGTCCTTCCCGGCAAAGGGAGGAAAGGTTCTCACAATGTGTGGGAGAGTTTCTATTAATGAGGCAGAAAACAAATTCTTGGAGGAAAAAATTACAGACATCCACACAACTCATTGGTGGGTTTTCTTCCATTATTAAATGGTTTTTTTTTTTTAAACCAAAGAAAGTAAGTAATTGAAATCTCTATTCATAGCACAGTTATATTTCTGTGTGGGGGCCTGCAAAAGATCAGATAACCTTTTCAAATTTCACAAATGACATCTTATCTCCTGTGACTCACCAGACCTTCAATTTGAGGCAATGTGAACCTCTGACTGTCCACATACCAGCCCCTATGCTGGGCCCAGAGGTGAGTAGGATTGACTAGAGAGGCCTCGAAGAGCTCAGAGCCTATGGGTGGAGAGGTCAACACCAAACCACATTCAGCGCAGGACGATACAATCCACGTAAGTCTGGATATCTACCCCAAGCACTGTGGAAGCAGAAGTTGGAACAACCAACAGTACCTGGGAAAGTCAAGGAAGGTTGCATGAAGGAGGTGACACTAATGGACGTTGAAGGATGAGTAGTAGTTTGCCACAGGGACAAGTGGATTGTCATTATGAGCAGAGAACACAAGTAATACCTGGTCACAGGTGTGAAAATCCTGGTTCCTTCAGGAGACCCTGTGTAATGGATGATGGGGTCCTGGGGAGCACATGGTGGAATGCAGAACCTGTGATTTTGTACAAAGTGCTTTTGTCTTACTATCTCATTTCATCCCTGAAATAGCCCAAAGCCCGTGAAGCCAGTACTGGTACTGAGCACTTGCATGTGCCAGACACTTGGGTAAGTACTTTGCGTTCATAATTTCATTTCATCTTCATCCTACAGATCTACAGGAAATATCCTTCCTATCCGCATTTTGCAGACGGCGAGTTCAAGGCTGCAGGCCATTCATAACCTGCCCCAGGTCACAAAGCAGAACCAGGATTCCTGTCCCGGCAGTCAGACTCCAAGAACCAAACACTCTTCACCATGCCTCTGCCACCTACATGAGGCAGTGTTGAGCAAAGCACGTTAGTGGGATCCTGATAAAATAGGGATCGAATCCCCAGGAAACCAATGGGGAACCTGAGGTCCAAAGTTATGAGTCAAAGGGTCCCAGTGGCGTACTCTCAGTAAATGTATTTGCTGTGCCCTCCTGGAAAGGGCTGAGATAGTTGGAAACCAGGAGCAATTGAGGCCGGAGCTAAGGACACAGGCTCCAAGAGTCAATACATCATCCCAAAAGGCACAGAGAATACAAGGCTGCGTCCAAACTGGGACCTGGAGATGGGACTCTGTAACACTCTGGCTCTCTCCACGCTACCACGTAGCCACGGTGAGCAGTCTGCAGCCAGCCCCACACAGCCTAAAGTCTCTGTGGAGAGCAACCATTTATGCTAAAAGGCACAGGATCGCACCGGTCCCTGTGACATTGCCAACCAGCGCTTTCTCCCCCTCGCTCCACATTGGCCTGTGGATGGCTTATCACCCAGCACAGCAGCACTGGTGGAAATTTCCCTCCTCAACTTATGAGATCTACCCTCCAACACATGCTTACACAGAGGCATTTTAATTTAATTATTCATCCCCACCTTTGCTTCATCCTCCCCATTTACAAACCCCAACAATACCCCACCCCTAAATCTCTTAGAGTGGGAAGTGGGCCAACTCTGAAGTGGAGAGGGAATTTGAAGCCCGATTTCACATTTTATTAACTTCCTGGGAATAGAGGTCCCGCAGCTATAAAATGGGCTTTATCCATTCAACACATATTTATTGAGCACCTATAAGGTCCCAGACACATAGAATTCATGGTCAGCAAAATGAAGCTAGTCCCTGCCTCATAGAATCTACAATCCAGCAGGAAAGAAAAGCAACAAAATCAACCACTGCAATCAATTTGATAAACATTCAGTTGGAGGAAGAATAATTCTTAGAGCCAGGAGGGTGATATTGCTAATTCTCATCCAGGTTGTTAAAAGCAGATCTTCTATATCCACTGCCTGAGAGCATTTTGGAATCAGCGTGGTCAGGATCAAGAGGGCACAGAAAGAAGAAAGGCTTTAGATTCAGACAAGGCCAAGTGCCACCATTTACCAGACACACTTTTTCTCATCTGCAAAATGGGTAAGTTAGCAGGACCTACCTCCCAGGCTTGTTGGAATTTACATTTTTTGTGAATTAAATGAGATCATGTCTGTTCCAGATGACAGCACTGGCCCCACACGACAAGGCCTGAGAGTAGAGAGGTATCGGGACACACACAGCCCCTGAGTCACCCCCCCTCCTCGTCAGTCCCTGGCAAGGATAGTAAACTACAGAATGTGCAGGAAGCAGGATGAGGCACAAAGAGGCCCAAAGAAAATACAGAAGAAATCTGGTTCCAGCCACAACCAGGGGACCAACTTCCTAGTTTGACCCCATGGCCACTCTGGTCAACTTTATTCTCACCTTCCAACAGGATAGTAGTATTTGTTCTGATCGTCCCATAGTGATAAATGTAAAGACCAGAATCTGATGAAAGTCAATTACAAGCAGTAGGAAGCCATCCAGGGGAGAGTGATTAACACTCTTCCAACAGCCGTGATTATTATTGTTTAGAGCAGGGTCATGTTCTTAAATGGTGTTTATGATAAATCATGGTGAGGATGGGCTGATGACAAAGTGGCACCTGCCTCCCTTACTATAGGCGGAACAGAAAGACCAGAATTCCTTCTCAGTCAGTTTCAGCTGTGTGGCCTTGGTGATGTTCATGAACCTCTCTGAGCCTCCATTTCCTCATCTGCAAAATGGGGAAGAGCAATACATTCTCCCTAGCACGACATTCTGAAGAGTCAAAGAGATGGCTGGGGTCAAGGGTCTGAACTATCAACTGCTTGATAGTTCTATCAACCCTTGACCCCAGTGAGCAGCATCAGCCTCCCCGACCGCCCATCTGGAAGCCTGACTCCCCAGCTCCTTAGTCACCTCACATAGCCAGGCGTTTCCCAGGAATCGTGCTCACCTCCGAGATTCTGCCAGCATCCACAGGCACGGCCACCCGCCTCGTCCAGAGCAGGCCCCTCAGTCTCCTTCTTGGGTTCCCCAATATTCTCCCGCACCCATCTGCAGTGCTCCTTCCCCATCTCAGAGGTGGCTTCCCTTCCCCAGTGGAGGACCAGTCTCTCAGCCCACGCCCTCAGGCCCCACCTGTCCAAACCAGCTCTACCTCCTCTGCTCTGTCCTCGAAGCCCAGCCTGGAGGCAGGCAGTCTCCAAGATGCCCCTCCCCCTGCCCACCCAGCCTCACCTACTTCCCCTCCTGGAGTTCCCCTCCTGTAGCTCAGTCCTATTTTTGTTAAACTACAGAACCTGCTTCTTGCCTCACAGCAGAATTCCTTTGGGCTTGTACCTCCGGGCTGTTCCTTTCTGTCCCCATCCTTCACCCAGGCCACCATGCTCACATTCCTTTGGCTCCAGGAAGCCACACCCTGCTTGACCACTCCCCCCGTGCACATCCAGCAGAGCTGTGGCCCCCACCCTCCAGGGAGGAGAGGCCCGGCTAAACTCCTGGCTTTTTCTGGGACCCTGTTCCATCACCAGGATTCTTGCACTTGTAACTCAAAAATGCTGACTATTATGCTCCTAATTATTCAAAATATAGTATTTTCACTAAGGATTCACCTAAATTTCCCCTCTGGAGGTCACCAGTGAGGGCTTTGTGAACCCTGAAACAAGGAGGCATCGAGCTGTGGAAATTTCCATGGGACCGGGAGGCCGGCAGAGAAGCAAGGCCTCTTGTCCAGACTTACAGGCAGCTCTGAAATCAAGAGCAGATTCGGGAGTCAAGCAGGAAGGGGGACGGAGCTCTGTGAGCCAGAGGAGAGTCTGGACAGCTTGCCAAGCTGAGGGGAGGGTCAAGAGAGGACACCAGAGCCAGAGTATGAGCCAGGGACTCAAGGACCCAGCATGGGCCAAATGCAGCGAGTCAGAGGCCAGACTGCTCAGTTTCCTGGGTGGGCTCACATGGGTTGCCCATGTGCATGCATTGGTGTGCTGCCTGAGAAAGAACACTGAATTTATGAGGCCAGAGATGAGTGTGGACAACCCCCTCACTATCACACCCAGTAGCCACTTCCTGGGACTCTTCCTCCTCAAATGCCACACTTCCCTTTCTCCCTGAAAATCTCTCCCCTCGTTGCATCCTGATAGCTCTCTGCTTTTTCTCTGGATTCAGTTTGCAGGTTCTTTCCTCTGGAAAACTTCTGGACATTGGACTGGACATTTCTCCATGGCCAATAAGACTAGTAAGTGGACAAATTAGAACACAGTCTTCCAACTCCCAACAGCTCTGTTCCATATGTGTTGTAGTATAGACAACAAAATGCTAAGAAATGAAGATCATTCACTTTGTTTAAAGTCATCAAACACCTACTGTGGGTCTGGACCTATGCCAGGTGGAATGGCCTCCAAGAAGCTTTAGAGTAGAAGGTGGCCAGAGGGTGGACATTTTCCTACCCAGAGACAAGTCTCCCCACCCTTGTGATTTAGAGTCAGTTTTAGACCAGAAGGACGGCCCTTCTCCAAGGTCCTGATGAGTGTTGGGTATCCAGCAATCGTTCCCACGTGCATTTGAGCCAGAATCTGGACTTTTCTGCAGCTGCTGCATTCTGTGTTTGTAAGAATTATCAGCTTCATCATCAATCCTCAAGCTTGTATGGTCTCTGAATTATTTAATGCTACATTCCAAGAGGCTGTGAATAATGGAAGGGGGCGTAAATAATCTTATCTCTGTCTCTACATGGAGAGATTGTGAAGGGGCCCCCAAAGAGGTTCTTATTCTGCCGGAATCTTACAACACCTGTGCATGATTAAAAACCAAACCAAATGCCCCCTAGATAACTGCTATTCCCTTGTGGGGAAAAGAAGTGAGCAAGTGTCTCATCCTATTTCCCATGTGGAGAGAAGCAATTATATATCAGGCTTCAAGTTCCCAGGCCTCCAGGATAATTACAGCACTGCTTTAGAGTTGTATCGAGCCTGACACATTACCCAGCTCTTTCACACGCCTTTACAGACGGGCAGGGTGGCTTTCCTAATTGACAGACAAGGACACTGAGCCCCGGGGAGATTCCCTGGCTTACAAATACTGTTAGAGTGAGGAAGAAACAAGCCTGGATCCAGGTCTGCTGACTTCCCTGCGAGCATTCTTTCTTTTCACCTTTCCACTGGGCTCTCAGGGCACGGTTCAGGCGTGCATTTGTCTCCCGGTCATCATGCGGTGTTAATGAGACCTACCCATGTGCCGTGTTCATCTTCGTCTCAGGCAGATTTTTGTGTGGGCACAGGGAAGGGTTCCTGTGTTTTTTAAGCACCACACCACTTATCAAACCCTTGACCTACATACTCAGGTAGTAAGACCCTGAGGTATAAGAAAGAGACTCAAGGAAGCAGAAGGGATGGAGGGCTTTGTCATTGAACAGACCTCCAAAGCACTATAGCATGGTGGAAACAGGCTTTGAGCCAGGAATCAAGAAATCTGGGAACCAGTTTTGATTCTGCCACTACAGCTGTATGATCTCGGAGGTCTTGTCACTCTGAGCATCCATTTCTTAATCAATAAAATCGGACAAATAGCAGTTTACCCACAAGGTTGCTGTGTGACGGAAATGGGAACCCTGTATGTTAGTGGAAGTGTTATCCCCATTTATTAGATGAAGTCCCCAGGATTGCTGGGGTGATGCATAAAGATAAATGCTCATCAGACCTGCAGGAATGGGGAAGAATTTGTGATCTTCCCAGAGGCAAGGAATCAACAGGGAGGCAGAAGTAGGTCTTCTTGAGCCTGACCCACAGGAACGGTCCATGTCCACCAGGGGGCCCATTTTAGCCAGTCCAAGTCCTCTCCCCATTTCAAAATCTCCTGTCCTAAAAACCTGCCTCCTTTGATTAAGGATAGAGGAGAACACAATTAGAAAGGACGGCAGGAGTAAACACACAAGCAATCCTCGCCCTCATTTCAGAAGTGTTTATCCTCCAAGACCTCTCTTCTCCCTGGAGGTCTGATCTCTTGTGACAACGATCACCCACCCCAGCATCCTTCAAGGACCATTTCCATCTGTGTCTCCGTAGACATCTGGGGCCCTCCCTCACACCCACCTTCATCGTACACTGACTACCACAATCGCATCGGCATCAGCCAGGAGCTGGACGAACAGCCTTTTAAGGTAATTAAGGAAAGCAGGTTATTATAGGGAGACTCTATTCAAAAACTAAGGAAATCGGGTATGACAGGGAGCTGAGACATCACCTAATTGGGAGAACAATCGGGGAAGAACTATTATCCAGAATAGATTCAATTCCCGACACCCCACTGCTTATGTGTCAAGACCAGAATAGCTCCCCCGGGCCTGATCATTGGCTCTACTTTGTCCTCGACACTGTGTAGGAGCATTGGAGAAGGATGATAAAGGATTACATGCCATGTGAGGCTCGCTCTGCGTGTCCTCACCCTTCCTCCTCTTCACTTCCTAGCATCATTGCACCACTGAATTGGGATTATGTTTCTGATACTTCTCTGAGCGTCCTGAAGGAAAAAAAAATGTATCTCATTTTTCTTTACTTACTCAGTAATTTGCTGAGCATTGCCACACAGCTGGTCTGCAGACATCTTTAAATCAAAATGCTAAGAGTTACTGCCCCTCAGATTTGCTCCTCCCCCTAATGCCTTATCTGGATTAGTGGCACCACAAACACCCTAATCACCAAGAGAGAAAGTGAGGAGTTACCCTTGACCCCCTCCAACTCCTTCATTCCCTACATCCATCAGCCCTAAATCTTTTCCGGTTTTGCCTTGGTCTTCAATAAGTTCCTGGATATTTATTGAGTTCCTCTTATGCACCATACATTCTAGTTCCAGGGGAATCACGGTGGACAAAATGGACATAACGCCTGTCCCCCCGGGTTCAAATCTAGCTCCATCCCTTACTAACCTGGATCAATTCCTTATCCCGTGTGGCTCAGCATCCTTACCTGCAAAATCAAGACAAAAATAGTGCCTATCTCATAGAAATTTTATGAAGATTAAGTATGTGAGTTAGTACATGTAAAGTACTTAAAATGTAGTAAGTGTTCACAGGGAGTGCCATGTGTGTTTGCAATCATATGAATTTCAATTGTAATAAGTGATACTGAGGAATATGGGCTCTTCCCTGATGCCCTGGTGACCTTACACAGAGCCACATAAATTGGGCAGACAAAACCTCAAACCATCACCAGTGTGAGTCTTGATAGAACACTTTGTGATCTTTCCAGAATATGAGAGGACCAGAGGCTTATAAGGAGCTACTACAAATCCATCTCTGCCCCCTTCCCATCTCCCCAGGGAGTCTGTTAGGAGATAGATTCTCACGACCTCTGGGATTCTTATGAGGTATGAAGCTTCCCCCAACCCCCAGGGGTACAAGAGATTATAAAACTACACAGCTGTGCTCAGCAGGGGTGTCCCACAACTTGTGTTGCACTGTTCTCTGGCCCCTGTGGCCTTGGCATTCTCTTTTTGGGGTGGGGAATGAGGACCTGGGGAGATGGCACCTTTGGGTTCTCTTCCTCTGACTGTCTAGGTAGCACCTGGGTGGCTCAGTCAGTTAAGTGTTTGACTCTTGATCTCAACTCAGGTCTTGATCTCAGGGTCATGAGTTCAAGTCCCGCACTGGGCTCCCTTTGGGGCGTGGAGCCTACTTAATTAATAAATAAGTAAATAAGTAAATAAATAAATAAATAAAAGAGGCTCTCTGTTGATTGTCCCCACATTTAATTCACCAACAAATACTGTCATTTCTACTTTTAAAATATACCATCTGGTTTCTCTGCCTCCACTCTTGTTGTCCTATCTAGTTTCCTCAGAAGAACCAGGGTGATTTTTTAAATATACAGAGAGAATCATGTCATTCCCATTTCTTGCTCTTCAAAGACTTCCAGTTATACCAAATAAATGCCATCCTTATCAATGACCTGCAAGGCCCTTCATGGCCTGGGTTGTGCCCACATGTCCAACATCAGCTGGGAGAGGCCTGCTCATCAGCTAAGTGCTTGCCACACACGCCTCTTCTAATTCATCAAACACAACAAGATCCTTGGCGCCTCAGGGACTTTGCACGTGCAGCCCTTCCCTCATTCTGAGATGAAGAGATGGCAGAAGACAAAATCCTGAAGGGTTCCTAAGAGCAACAGGAGAACCACAACAAAGGAGGCAGGGACAAGCAGCTGGAGATGTGGGCCAATACCCAGGAGTGTGGTGTGAGGAAGCAGGGCCCAGGGACCCCGTAGCCTGATGAGCAGTCACGGGAGTCAAGGCCTCAAAAGTATTCAGCAATCCAGCACACTGTGAGTTCACTGCTGGCCTGATGGTGAGAGGTCTCAGAGAGTGATGGAGGTCAAGGCTGGGACTGGCCATCAGTGGGAGTCCCTGAGAACAGAGCGTGAGGGGCAGGCTGAAGATGAGGAAGAAATGGGAAATACAGCAGAGTGAAGTTGTGAGCAAGCAGATTCCAGAGAACAAGCCGAGGGAGGAGGCCCTGAGGAGAGGAAGATGCACTGGAAACAGGAGTAAAAGAGAGGAGAGAGAAGAGAGGGTACCTTTAGATGCTCTTCCTGACACTTGTCTCAAATTCAACATACACTGCTCCTAAGTCAACCAAGAACATCACTTTGGCATTCTCTTCTGCAAGCTTCGCTCAGGCTCTTCTCTGTAAAGAACGTCCTCCGGCTCTCCTCTGCCTACTACCTCCTAGGGACTTTATGTGCACATTTTGAGGAACCCCTCCACCTTGGGTGATGTAGTTCTTCTCTGAGTTCCCAAACACTTACTTCATATAACTCTATTGGTGCCTTTGTCGATTCGTATTATGTTTGCAATCTCAGCATTCTGCCTCCACGTGGCAGTGTGAACTGTCCATGGAGCAGATGGTGATCCTGTTGACATCCACATCCCCAGGGGCGTTCGACACGGAATTGGTACACAGTAAACATTTGCTGGATGAAAGGAATCAGTGGCCCTGGAGTGGGACACAGCGTTGCAATCGTTTTGTCTGTATAGTTTTAAGCAAATTGTCTCATCTCTCTAAACCTGTTGTTTATGGTATATATAAGGAGACCAAACCCAGTTGGATATGGAAGATATTCGTTGTAGTATTGAATATAATAGTGCTTTGAAGAGTAAAAAACCTGATGAAAATGTTGTGTGTTATCATCTGTCGCCATTATGTCTTAGGGGGAGCTGGCCCTTTAAATCTAATGGGTTCTAACAGGAGAGTGCACAGTGCTAACAAGTTTCCACTTAGGCTTTTGAGAAAAGGGAGAGGTGGTGGTGTGGTGGAATGAGGCCTGGAACTGGGCTCAAGTTCCTAAATAGACTTGGGACTTGAAGCAAATCACTTAAGTCATCGATCTGATTACTTAAACAAATACTTGTTGAGCACCCACAATGCATTGGGCGCTGGGAATGCAAATGTGAGAAGGCCTGGCTCCCACCTGGAGGGAAAGAGATCTGCAGATCAGCAGTGAGGGTCTGAAACCTCACAGGGATCCAGGGGAAGAGAGGAAGGCTGCAGCACGTGGAAGGAGCAAGAGGTGTTCAGGGAGTCTTTCCGAGGGAACCAGGGCACCTCTGAGCTGTCATTCAGAGGGTGGGTGGGACTTGCCACAGAGAACCAGGGGAGGGAGCCCCGGTGGGCAAACATTAGAAGTGTGTAGCGGACAGACTTTAAGGTGGTCACAAGATCCCCACTTCCTAGTGTTCATGCCTTGCTATAATATCCTCCCCCTCGAATATGGGCAGGACCTCTTCCACCCAATAAAACACGGCAAAGGGGATGGGATGTCACTGTGACTATGTTACATTATACAAAACTCTGTCTTGCTAGCAGATTCCCTCAGGGTGCTGTTCTCCTGATTGACTTTAAAGAAGCAAACTACTGTGGCTCCTCCTGTTTTAAGGAAATGGATTCTGTCAACAACTCGGAGAGCTTGGAAGTAGATCTTTCTCCAGCCAGACCTTCGGATGAGAATGCAGCCCAGCCAACCCATGGATAGCAGCCTGGTGAGACCCTGGAGCAGAGAACCCAGAGGGGCTGCGTCCCAGCCTTCTGAGCCATGGAAACTGCCATAACAAACGTGGGTTGTTTACACCTGCTAAATGTGTGCTAATTGGTTATGCAGCAACTAAAAACCAATATAAAGTGTGAGGCAACCCACTTTTAAGCTCAGAAGGGACATGGCCCTCTTCTAAGTCTTGATTTTCCCAAGTATAAAGCTGGAACTATAACAAGATCAGACACATACACCTCACAGGACGGTGGGGAGACCCCTTGGTCTTGGCAGTGAAAACACTTGTAAATTCACAAATGCCATAAAGCTGCTGGTTGATAGTGTTCTGTTCCCTTATGTACACACTTAAGCACAGGGTTCCCAGAGTCAGTGTCAGCCCTATGTAGAAAGAGTGACAACACTGAGAACTCACCAACGTGTTTTCAGGTCTCCCCAGAGCAATGCGTTTCTTGTCTCTGAGCTTTGGCCAGGCTGCCTCTTCTATAATACCTCCCTGTCCTCCTCCCACATGCCCTGCACCTCCCTGCCCCCGACTCCTCACGCTCTTGCAGTTTAGACTCGACTCCCCCAGGCTCCCTTCCAGAGCAAGGGGACACCCTTGCCTATCCTCTGTGCTCCACGGTGCCCTGTACTGACACCTCGGGGCTTTCTTCACTCTACCAGCCCCCATTTGCCTTCTTATCCCTCATCCCACGGCCCCAGGAGCCGTGAGCCACTTAAAGACAGGAATTGAATCTTATTCACCCTCGAGTCCCCAATATCTTCCACAATGCCCACTGTGTAGTAGGTGATATCCCGTATATAAAATATTATAATATCTGCGTGTGTATATACATGGCAGAGGCAGTTTCCCAATCTAGAAAAACAGTCCTGATAGGAGCAGAACAGGAGGGATTCCACCGACATAGCCCCCAAGGGAAGTTTACCCATTCATACTTTTATTCCATTTAAGAAGAGGATGTGTGGGGGATTGTTTAAACCCTTCTCTTAAGAAACACAACAGAGGGCGCCTGGGTGGCTCAGTCATTAAGCGTCTGCCTTCGGCTCAGGTCATGATCCCAGGGTGCTGGGATCAAGTCCCACATCGGGCTCCCTGCTCGGCGGGAAGCCTGCTTCTCCCTCTCCCACTCCCCTTGCTTGTGTTCCCTCTCTCGCTGTCTCTCTCTCTGTTAAAAAAATAAATAAAATCTTTAAAAAAATAAATAAAGAAAAAGAAGAAAGAAAGAAAGAAAGAAAGAAAGAAAGAAAGAAAGAAAGAAAGAAAGAAAGAAAGAAAGAAAGAAAGAAAGAAAGAAAGAAAGGAAGGAAGGAAGGAAGGAAGGAAGGAAGGAAGGAAGGAAGGAAGACAACAGAAAACAGCCGTTGGAGAGGATTCGGTGTTCTTACAGGTATAGACAGCGCTGCCCCTCGGGGAGCTGCCAGAGAAAGTGGGCTGCTGCCCGACTGGTCTTCTCTTCTGAGTTGTCAGCTCAGCTGCTTTCAAGCAGCCTTCCTGAGAGGTGGGAGGGAGAGGAGGTAGATTTGCCAGGGTCTAAACCCAGAAAAGGAAGCCTGAATTAGCCAGAGCCCGGGCTGTCGCCATTGCCTCGGAAAAGGCACATGAGAGGTGCAGGTGGAGGCGAGAAGGAGGAAGGTGCGTGCAAAGCCCACATCAGAGGCACAGGGAGGGGCCCCAGGGGGACTGAAGAGAGAGCAGATAAAGCTGGTCATAAGTCACACTTCTGCTGCACTTCCTCCCCTCCCCCCACCCCAGGAGCCAGGGACTTTCCGAGGATGAAGCCCTGAGACTCCCAGCTGCTAGGTGGGGCTTTGCTACCTTCCCGGTCTGCATTTGAATGCAGGCTCCTCCATCGGCCAGCTTCGTGACCCAAGACCGCGAACCCCGCAGAAAGCCGATTTCCCATCCGGAAATGTAAATGGCAGTCCCAACCTCACAAGGTTGTTGAGATGATTAAATGAGCGCCAGTGTGCACCAAGCCCAGACCAGAACAGATGATTTTAAATGTCAGTTCCACGTCTCCCCAGCTACTTCCCCTCAGCACAGCAGCCACCTGAATCCAAAGGAAAATGCACTGAAAGAAAACAAGACACGGCATGTGATAGCATTTCGGGGTGAGTAAAACTCCAATGTGTAAATCACCATTATTACTATGGGAGAAAACAAGATGAAAGACAACGGGTATTACAGAGAAGGAAATTGCGAGCCTGCTGGGTTAGTGCTGGTGCATGTACACAGCGCTTGGGAGCGCCTGGAGCACCCTCGCCTTTCCATAGGACCCTCAGCCCTATCAGTGCTTCAGTATTTCCTCCGCCGTACAAATGGGGAAACTGAGGCTCAACTATCGCACTGGCTTTCCCAGGGAGCCCCCACTGGGACTCAGGAAGATTGGATGTGAACTCCATGTTCCTGGAATTGTGTGCTGTTTCTACCCTACAGTGGGCACCTGCTCATCTGTGAGGGCTCTCGACAGACTGTCCAGTCCCTCACCGTGACCCCCACCACAGAGCCATCTCACACACTCCCTGGTCCCTCCCGTCATCTCTAAATGATTGGAATAATTCCAGTTGCACAGAACATGATCTCAACCTGAATGGGATACGCAGAACGGGAGTTCATTGTCGGGATGTGCAGGGGTAGCTCAGGCTTTCGGGATAACACGGTCCAGGCAAAGGGTCAGGCAGGTTGAAGATACAGGGTGTCACAGACTGTGGCCAGGTCCTTCTCCCCCAGCCTTCCTGCCCTCACCAGCACAGCATGTACTCCCCAAACCCCCACTTCTGGACAAAAGTGAGCATTTACACCTCTGAGAATTACCGTAGGCAGACCTTTGGGAATGCCCATCCCACCTTGGTCTCCTTCCTGATGCCAGCTCTCCCTCCTCCAGATCCTCCTCGGGCCCCTCCTTGCCATGGCCTGGAGGCTTCTTCCAAAGTCTTCAAGAGCTGATGTGGTCTGATGATGGAGCACATCTGGAATTTTATCTTTTTCCTCAAGTGAAAATGTTAGAAGCTGTTAGTATTTTAAAGTTGTCTGCTGTGTTTTTCTATTTTTAGAGTGAACACAACAAATTTAGATAAACCACGTTAGTGGCCCTTTTAATTACATGCACATAAAGCAAATAGGAACCGTATTCAGGGGAAGGGTACCCCAGGACTCTACCTTAACAAAAGCTGCCGTTCTCCTCTAAGGACCCAGGAATATTGGCCTAAGGACCCAAGAGCCTCTTGGGAAGAAAATTATTTAGACCCCAACTCCTAAACCTTTGAACACTGAGGGGGCTAAATAATGGCAAGCCAACAAGTGGGCCCTATGAACAGGCCCCCTTTCCCGGGGTGGGTGGCCCTCTTGGGCTCTCTGCCTCAGCCCCCCAGTGGGTGGACAAGTTGGGGGTCAACTCCTCTGCAGGCCTGGGTCTCTTCAGTTCAGGGGAGAGGGGTCAGAAGACCGGCTTTGGCTTCAGTTAGAAAACATATCCCCAGTTCCATCTAACAGGTTCTAGAGATTATAAAGAATTTATACAGCATTTGCCTAAAGTCATAAGTTGTCCCTTCTCTCTTGACCTCTGGTTTCTGTGTGTACGCTCAGCAGCACCCCAAACACAGAGAGAAGTGAAGACACACACACATACGTTGTATGGTACTTTAGAGGTTCAGCCCAAGCCTCTGTTCTGCTTTATTTCACATTTCCCACTGGGCCAGGGGCAATAAGCACAGAAACCACAAAACCCAGAGGAGGAATAATCCACGCCCGGGGAACCGGTGGACCTAATCCAGCTCACACTCTGCAGAGCGATCTCCCTCCTTATAGCAGCACCCCGACATGTCTCTTTTATGACGCCTGGTGTTTGGGATAAAACAGATCAAGAGAAGCTAAGCATCTTGCCCAAGTTCATGCAGACTGAAAGTGGCAGCACCGAGCATCAGACCAGGTCTAGAGCCCAGGGTGGCTTCTCATCCAGGGGCTGACAAGGTGACATGGGACACCTGTCTCTAGCTGGCCATGCGCTGGTCCTATGCTCTTTATGCAAAGTAGAAGAACAAGGCAAGAGACGCCTGGGTGGCTCAGTCAGTTAAGCATCTGCCTTCGGCTCAGATTATGATCTCAGGGTCCTGGGATAGAGCCCCAAATCAGCTCTCTGCTCAGCAGGAAATCTGCTTCTCCCTCTCCTTCTGCCCCTCTCCCTGCTTATGCTCTCTTGCTCTCTCTCTCTCAAATAAAATCTTAAAAAAAAAAAAAGAACAAGGCATGCCTTTACAAAATAATTTTGTATGTAACATTTACCAAACCATTCAAGAAATTAAATATACAAATCAACTTTTGTTTCGTTGTGAAGTTGCTGTTATCAATATTCTCCTGAGGTCTTCTCAGCCTCTCCCTTCCAACTAAATTGAGAGTCACAGCAATGAATTCGCCCTGGGCTGGGCTTACCTGCCTGAGACCCTAGCCCCCTCTCTGGGCCTCCCCTCCCGCTGACCGCCGGCTCCCGCTGACCATCGGCTCCCTAGACAAGTGCCTTAGCGCCATCCTGGACAGGACCATTTGCTCTCTGTCGCTCTGTCTGTCCACTTCTTCCCTCCTTCTCCATTTCCATGTCTCTCCTTCCCCTGCCTCTCTGCAAATCTTTCCCACGCACGCACACAAACTCATTTAATGTTTTACATATCAAAGCTAGTTCCTTTCAAGGAGGGGGAGAAAATCTGTCCTGAAAAAATAGATACATTTGCACCAGTATCACTAGATGGTGATAGCTTTCCCTTAGCTCTTAAAATCCCTTTCCCTTCTCTGGGTGGAGGGAATGTTCCCTGACAGGCAAAGGCACCTGCTGGGTCTCAAGTAATGATGGAGTAGTAAGGCCCTGATTCATCCTCCTGGAACTCTCCTGATATGCGCGGCCCTGCTCATGGGGGTCTACACCTGCAAAGACACCTCTGGATGCTCAGAAGGGCCTCTCCCGGTCCTTCCATGGGCCTCCCTGCTCGGGCTGAGCTCTGTCGGCCGGGGCAGCCACAGGCCACAGGCCCTGGCTCTTGTATGGCTCAGCAGCAGGACGCTCGCCTGGGGAAGGGAGGCGGGGGCGGGGGGGGTGGCCTGCAAAGGTCAGCTGGCTGGCACAGCTGCTGATGCGCCCAGCTGGTAGCCCCCCGGGCGGACCCCAGGGAATCCGCATCTCAGAACTCGGCAGCCTTCTCGGGGAGGAGTGTGCTTTACAGACGAGACACGGGCAAGCCATCTGTCACACTCACTGCGCCCCATCCAGGCCTGCTCTCTTTTGCCCTGAATGGTGATTTTTCCCCCTACTCTGATTGGACCTAAGGACACGTCAGATGTAGACAAGAAACAGGCTCCTGGGATCACTGTCTTCTCCGGCTTATCAGCCTGCTCACAGCTGTCCAGGCTCAACCCAGACCCGACTCCCCTGATGTCACGGGAAAGGCACAAACTTCAAGGGGGCCCTGAGCTCCATGCCCAGCCCCAGCTCTCCTGGCCATGTGATGCTGGCAGGGATGTGGCTTCTGTGTCCCGGTGAGGAAGAGGTGGCACGCAAGCTGATAATGTGAGGAGGGCTTCACAGAGGACCGTCTAGAAGGGAAGGGCAGAATTCAAGGAAACAAAAGGACATGCATGCAAAAGGCAGGAAGGGACAGTGACCAGCCCGGAGCTAGAAGGTCCGAGGGGTGCAGCCCCTGTCTGCTGCGAGGGTGGCCGAGGAGCCGGAGCCTCAGGGAGGGATGCAGCCAACCCACTGCCGAAACACCAGAGCCTGATGCCCCCTCCCACCTTCCCATCACCGGTGCCTCACCATGACGAGCCCTGCAAGAAGCCAGAGGCCAGGGGCCCACGGAAGTTCCCGACAGGTCAGCTCTGGGGCCTCGGCTGAGGATTTGGAGAGAGGAGGGAAAACATCCCGCACACTCTACCTAAGCCAGTTTCCAAGCCTGCAAACTAGAAGCAATCATAACTATGGAGAACGTTCAACGACATAATACATATGAATATCTTAGCAAGGCACAGAGGAGCAGCTCTGTCTTTCCTTTCTCCCATACCCTGTGTTTCTCTGGGTCTGTCCCAAAGCAAGCAGACACATCCCTTCGCCCATGCACTGTCCTGGAAATGGTCACCAGCATCACAGGATATCCCTTGTTCGGAAAACATTGATACCTAACGTTTAAACAATGGCTTGCATGGCTCTTAATCTAACTTAACACTGGGGCGCCTGGATGGCTCAGTCC
Organism: Eumetopias jubatus; assembly: GCF_037043125.1. Taxonomy (NCBI): domain Eukaryota; kingdom Metazoa; phylum Chordata; class Mammalia; order Carnivora; family Otariidae; genus Eumetopias; species Eumetopias jubatus. The sequence goes on from NW_028274810.1 coordinate 115,285,406, forward strand.
TTAAGTGTCTGCCTTTGGCTCAGGTCATGGTCCCAGGGTCCTGGGATCGAGCCCCGCATCAGGCTCCCTGTTCAGTGGGGAGTCTGCTTCTCCTTCTCCCACTCCCCCTGCTTGTGTTCCCTCTCCCGCAGTGTCTCTCTCTGTCTAATAAATAAATAAAATCTTTAAAAAAATCTAACTTAACACTCACAGCAGCCCCGGAGGTGAATGTGTTTGCCCCCATTTTACAGATAAGAGACTGAGGCTCAGATTCATTACTTTGCCCAAGGTTGGTTCCTGAGTGAGAGAGCCAAGGCTCAGACACTGGCCTTTACCTTCCAGGTGCGGCTCTCCTTGTGTTCATTGTCCAGCTCACACCCACAAAGGGAGTGGAGCACGTCCCTCCTCAGTATTCTGACCCACCTGCAGGAGGGGGTCGCCCAGATCTCCTTCCAGTGCACCCTCCCCGTTTCCTGGTTTCTTGTTCTGTTTGATTTCAACCCCAAAACAGGAACTTTTTACCAAGGACTGTGCTCAGTGTGCTGGAGAACATTGACCAGAGCCCAAGGACAGCAGGAAGTGCCTGAGTGCACAACTCCCCACAGGTGGCCCTCAGACAGGACAGGTGCTCAGGGTACGGCCCTCCAGGATAGCCATCCTCACTCTCCAGAGCTGCCCTGAGGGGCCAGACTGTGATGCCCTCCTCAGGACTTTGCTGAAATCATGCCTTTACTTGGCTCCTTCCCTTCCCAGGCAGGCTTGCCTCCTGACTCCCTCACTGGCTTCTCCCAAGAGCACTTAGTAAATCACCTGTACATGAGTCCTTGTCTCAAGGTCTGCAACTGGGGAACCTACCCCAAGGGACCCACTTACCCCAAAACCCCTTCATGAGTGCTAGACATACCCTCACAAAGGAGGGATGCTCAGATTGGACTGCCTCTCCCCAAATCAGAGGCAACCTCTTTTCTGCTCCAGATCCTCAGGCTTTCTGTGAAATTACACGCATTCTAAAAAATTACAAAAAAACCATTCCCTGCAGAGCCTGTAAAGAACTGGGAAAACCCCCATGATTCTTGGCCCCAGGTCCTCCTTTATAGCACAGTACACAATGTCCTCGATCATTTTTCTCAAGGACGCACAAATAATCCTAATTTCCTTCCAATCCGTCTCCCCTGGGGGCTCATGCCTGAAATTTCACTACGAGAGCTTTGATGTCAGCTCCAACAAAACATGCTGGCTGGAGTCAGACCCAAGATCTCCCCCATATTTCCATTGTGCTATCTTCATTCTTGATGGCATGTCCCTCATACTAGCTACCCTCATGGTCACAAAATGGCCCACATCATTAGTCAGTAGGGAAATGCAAAATAACACCGCAAGGAGATACACTACACTTCTACTCAAATGGAGAAAATTGTGAAAACTGACCATACCAAGGGTTGGTGAAGACGTGGGGGAACTGGAATTTTACACACTGCTAGTGAGACTATAAAATGGCACAAGCACTTTGGAGAACAACGAGCAGTTGTTTTTAAAGTTAGACCCACTACATGACCCAGCCATTCCACTCCTCGGTATTTACCCAAGACAGATAATAGAGTCTGTTCACACAAACACTTGTGTATGGATGTTCATGGCAGCTTTACTTGTGTAGCTGAAAATGGGAACAACCCAAATGTTCATCAGCAGTTGAAGGGATACATGAATTGTGATACATTCATACAATTAAATACCACCCAGCAATGAACAAGAATGAACTACTGATACACTCAACAACACGGGTGGATCTCAAAGCAAGTATGCTGCACGAAGGAAGACAGATAAGAGAGAGTACACACCGTATGATCTGTTTACATACAAATTGAGAAAATGCAAACTAATGTATACTAACAGAAAGCAAATCAGGGGTTGACAGGGAAGAGATGGCCGGAAGGGGCAGGAGAGAAAAATGACAAAGGGGCATGAGGAAACCTTGGGGGTGATTAATATGTTTACTATCTGGATTGTGATGATAGTTTCAGAGGGTATACATATGTCAAAACTTATAAAAATTTTAAATTAGTTTAAATTTAAGTATGTGCTATTTACTGATGTCAATTATGCCTCAGTAAAGCTCTCTTTTTTTTAAGCCACTTGCCAACATAGAGCATGGAAAACAACAACAAATACACAGTGGTTTGCCAGAGGTCAAAAGCAGTTCACCTCCACTTGGGAAAACCCAATAAAATACTTTGGTAACAGACCAAAGGACACCTCTTCAGTGACCAGAAGGATTGTGGTCAATTGTGCATTTGTGTCCCTAGACCTTATTTATTGAGTGTCTACTATAGGTCATTCATGTGCTCGATGCTGGGGCTATAACAATGAAGACCTTGCCCTCAGCAGCCCAAACTCCAGCAGAGAAAGTCTGCAAGGAACAACAAGAGCAAAATGGCATTCGCACTCACTCCCAAAAGCATTATGTCTCTTGGTCCTACACACTGGCCAGTTTTGCTTCTCTGAATCTCCATTTTTCTTGTGGTGACCACCCAATGCCCTTGGGGAATGCATCATTTCTTTCAATGATCTTCTACGATTGATTAAACTACAGTCAAGTTCATTGTCAGCAAAGATTACTTGATGCTCTGTCTCTTCATGTTACACATTAACTTCGAGGACACTCAGCCACCTTACTGTGAACTCATCACCCACATCTTCTGCTGTTCCTTTCTTGTATCTACCTTGCCTCCCATTAATAGATGGGGAGCAGGCACATCCAGCAAAAGGAGCATGGGTACTGGTATGAGACACACCTGAATCCCAACCTCTCTCATCACTGCACTATAATAATCTTAGGAAAGTAATAAACCTTCCTGATCCTCAATTTTTCCATTCATACATGAGAATAATATATAAATTCCAGGATTAATGTGAAGATGGATAAGAGATGATGTATATGAAGAACTCACTATCATGCCTGACATGTAGTAGGTGCTCAGTAAATTGAAACTGTCAATCTAATAATAATGATTCAAACCAAGCTCTATGATTCATTAGCATCGTGTCCTTGGGCAAGTTATGTTACTGCTCTCAGGTTGTTTCCTCATTTGAAATGTGAAGGTTACAAGGCTTATTTCACAGGCTGTATGTCAGGCTCACCATGAGAGCTGTTACAGACTCATTACATTAGCACAAAGTGAGAGCTTGCTAATTGCCAAGCAATGTGCTTGGTGTTGGTGCAACAGGGATGGAAAAAAAAGACATAGTCCCTGGTATCCAAGAGCTCAGAAACCATAAGCAGCAAATTATGCTGTAGTAAGAGAGAAGGAAGTTCTGGAAATGGGACCAAAGAGCGGCACTTCTCTCAGGCTGGCAAGGAAGAGGAATCAGAGGAAGCTTTCTAGAAGGTTACGTTATCTGAGTCGAGGCTAGAAGAACCTGCAGGGGAGAAGGAGTGTCCCCCAGAAGGATGGCCAGCAGGAGCTGGTTGCATCAACGAGCTGCACATCAACCAGCACGGCAGGTGCTGGGAGTTGGGTGGTGCTCCCATCACCCTGCCGGACCTCAGAAAGCACCAGGCAGGCTGGTCTCCCTCCCACCTCTTCCCCACGCCATTGCCCCACCAGCAGCTGCACCTGTGGCAGAATTGGCTCTATCACCATTTCCAGAGTGACCCATGTGCAAGCATCCCCATGGTGTGAGAGCCCTCCTCTCATCAGGCCCTCCAAAGTGACTCCCTGCCCGGGAGCAAACACCACCTGGTGACAATCACAGGCTGAGAGTGACTCCTCATTGTGGGGCTTTCAGATCAGTCTATTAGCCTCATGTAACCTGTATATTTCCTTCTGTCCTCTGCAGCCTTATGTCTTCCAGCCCCTGATGAGTCGAGGGGTGCTGTTTTTGCTGAAGAGGTTGGGGCAGGACAAAGCTTCTGGATGGTTTTATTTTGCTCCCTCCCAGGCCCCTTTGTTAGGCTGTCCTGTCCCCATCCTACACCCCCAAGATGACTGAGTCCCCTTGACAAACTGGGAAGGAGGGGAAAGAGGCAGCCAACGGCTATGGAGCCACTGTGCATGCTGATAAGTTTGTGGCAATTTGTTACATGGCAAAAGAAAACTAATACAGGCTGTCAGGTGGAAATGGACTTCGGGTTTAGAGGAGGAAGAAAGGAAGGGAGGGGGGAAATCAAAGGCCACAGTGAACCAAATGTGAGAGAGGGCAAGTGCTACGTGGGATGAAGTCAGAGGCAGAGGTAGGTGGGCACCAGCTCAGGTAGAGACTTGGTAGGCGTAGTGAATAATTTAAATGCGGTGCAACTGGGGGTTTTTGAAGGTCCTTCAGTTGGTGAGTGATGAGATCTGATTTACGTTTTCTAAAGAGCGCTCAGCTGCCCTGTAAAGAACAGATTAGATCCTAGAAATTGATAGAGGCAGCATGGAGACCAGTCGGGGGAGTGTTGTGAGAGGCAAAGGGAGCTGGTGGGGTTGCGGGCCCTTGTGGCAGCAGGCAGATGGAGAGAAGCGGGCAGGCTCAGGATCTCTCTTCAGGAGGGCACGCGCCTGCCTCACGTGTGCGCTCGGTGTGGGGTGAAGCACTCAGATGAACTGAACATGGTTCCCGGGACCTGGGCTTGAGCAACCGGAAGAAGGTGGTGACATTCGCTAAAATGACAAAAAGTGAGAGAGGAGCAGCTCTGGAGCTAAGGTGGGCAAAGTAAGCCTTCTTGCTGTATTGAGCTGAGATGCCCATTAGTCATCTAAGTGGAGATGTCAAGTAGCAGGATGTATGAGCATGCAGCGTCAGGATGTTAGTGCTGGAGATACAAATTTGGAAGTCATTATCATGAAGATGATATTTAAAGCCATGGGAGTGATGAGGTCACGTAAGGCGAGCGCGTAGGTACGGCAGAAAGAGGACCCAGAACGGAGCCCTGGGGTGGTCCGACGGTCAGACCCAGGGCAGGGGAGGGGACCCAGCCAAGGACAGGCGGTGAGAACAGCCTGGGACGGAAGAGGAAGAGCTAGAGAGTGTCGTGTGAGTGAAGCCAGAGTAGCTTCAAGAAGCCCAAGTAACCAGCCGTGGGGTGGGGCCGTTGGTTACTAGGAAAGAAAGGGGGCATGCCGGAGAGAGCCCCCGGGCCTGCCAGCTGGGAGGCCAACGGTGACCTGACGAGGCAGTTGCTGTGGGGGGGGGGAGTAGGCCACCGCACCACGCCACAATATTCTTTCTTTCGCTGCATTAAACTAAGCCGTAATCACTTCATTCCTACATTTACTTGTTTGTTTCCTCCCCCCTCCCCCACGGGAACATGCGCTAAGATCAGGACCTGTGCCTTCTTCTGTCCTGTACCCTCAGCACATAATGGGCAATCCGTAAATACTCACTGCATAAATAACCGTGTCAAGTTCCTAATAACGCCCGGCAGGTGCTCTGCCCTGCCCTTCGGAGGCTCACTCCCACCCCTCACCCACCCTCGTGCGCAGTCTCTGAGATTGACACGCAGAGTGTAAGTATAAGACAGCGGGCATGGGGTGTGGGAAATTAAAAACACAAATGGAACAGACACACTGCCTGCACTCTCAGGAGACCCAGGTTCATGTCCCAGATCAGAACCTGATTTTGTCTTTGACTCTGCAGTGCCCCCCTCCTCACACTCCGCCCCCCTGCCTCAGGGCTGTGTCTGTTCACCTGGACTAGATCCGTGTTTCAAACTTTTCTTTTTGAATCCAGCAGAACCCCTTTGGTCTGATATTTAAAAGAGATAGACGGGCACTGGTCTAAGAGGCTGATGGAATCCAGTGCCCCACAGCTCAGCCACCCCCAGGCCCCCACACAGTTGCTCAGGGCTCTCCCAGAGCCAGTGGCTCCAAGGTAGAGTTTGCCCACTGGCGGTCCAGATTCCTGCGGTGTGCGCCTCCTTGGTGCCTCCCCGTGGAGACGCCCAGCAGGTGCAGCCCCGTACGGGTCCCTCAGCCTGCCCAAAGAGGCCGTCTCCTCGTGATGGAGCTCGAGCCCAAGGCCCTTCTGGCTGGGATGTTGCTCTCTCGGTGATCCTGATGGATGCTGACAGCAATTAGCGGAGAGAAAGATTTCCCTGCAGAAAGACGGGAACATTTATTAAGCACTTCATGCCAGGAGGCAGAACACAGCACAAAATTCATTAGTACTTAGGGCCCCTGCAACCCCCACCCCATTCTCACCCGAGGGCTAAAGGAAAACCTAAACTCCATAAATAAGGGCTACTAGGGCCTTTTAAATCTTGGCTTGCACCAGAGCGGAGTTTCCATCTCTCTAATTTGCCGTCTTTTTCCCTGGGTATGTCAAGGCTGATATGAGTTTGGGGGTTTTTATTAAATCAAGCACCTGTCAAGAGGAAGTCAGCTTCGCTGACGTGACCAGAGCAGCCCTGAGCAGGTATCCAATAGGAACCTCAGCCACCCCGCAGGTTCCTGATGGGCTGCCTCCCTTGGCACCCGAAAGGCTTAATTTTCTTAATAAATCATATGAGGGGTTCTTAGCATATCAGAATGCGGGCACTTTACATCCGTCTTTCATCCTTTGCTCCCCACTCACGTGGTGTTTGTGAGTTCTTATATGAATGGGTATTGGCCACCTTCTAGGGAGCACACCCTGTGCCAGGCCCTGGGAATTCAGAGCTCTTTTATTCCAACCTAAACAGGTCCCTGCCCCCAAGGAAATCTCGGTCTTGGGGTGAGGGTGGGGATCATTCCTGGCACAGGCACCTGTTGTACAAGGTACAGGCAGGGACCCTAATCCAGTCTCAGAGCAAGAGCACCAGAGGAAGAGGCAACCTAATGAGGAAAGGCATTTCCAGGGGTGAGAACTGCATATGCAAAGTCTCAGGAGGAGGAATAGGAGGAGCTTGGGGCTCTGCAAGTTTGGAAAGGCTGGAAAGTGGAGGACAAGCGGGTGCAGACAGAAAGGAAGCCAATGAGTTAGGGGACAGGTTATGAACTCTTGGAGGCTGTAGCTAAGGGATTTCAGCTTTAGCCTGAAGAGAAAGGGGAATCACAGAAAGCTGTATTGTGCTCGTAACCATCAAGATTTTCACGTGGAAATAATAATCACAATGGTAAAGACTCTTAGTTGCAAGTAACAGAAACTCAACTGTAACCTGCTTAAATAAGAAATTCTAGAGCCTTGTTGGCTTCAGGCAAGGATGGATCCAGGTGCTCAAGTGATAACATCAGGACTCCGTCTTGCCGCGTCCCTGCAGGCTTCAATGTCAGATGGATTGTCCTCACGTGGTACCTGCTGCCAGTCCCAGTCTAGCCTAACAGCTGATATTCAGGAAGTGCTCACTTGGTCCTGACAGTATTCTCAATCGTGTCTAAACACTAAGCCTTTAAACCTCTCCATGACACCACAGAGTGGGTGCTATTTTAACCCCTTTCCATAGATGACAAAGTTGAAGCATGGAGAAGTTAAGCGACTGACCCAAAGTCTCACAGCTACAAAATGGCAAAACTGGAGTAAGGACCCAAGTTTGCTTCCAGAATCCACACAACTAACCAACACCTGAACCCACCTCCCTAGAAGAGCCTCACAGCTTATGATCACAGCAGCAAATCCCTCTTCCTGACCGTCCCATCCTCATACGACTAGATTTCATCAGACTGGCTTGGGATCCCTGCCCACCACCGCCCCCACACCCCCAGCTAATTGTTTAGTCCACAGAAACAGGATCTGATAGCTGGCCAGACCTGGGCTCTTCCCGCCACCGGGAGGGTGGGGTAGCCTATCCCACATCTCATGAACTGAGACCGAGGACGGGTTGTTGTGTTTGAAGGAAAATCGGGGTGAATTACTGAAAAGAAGGTTTGCTGGGCCCAAAAATAATGGCCACCAATGGCACCAACAATAATAATAGTAGCCTCGCATGCCCATGTCCCGCACCATCTCTCACAAAGCACTTTCTCATTCGTTGGGCACTTTGGTCTCCGTGACAGCCCTGTGAGAAAGTCACGACCAAGAGGTGACTCCATCCACGTTTCGCCTACGGAGCCGCGTTCAGGGCAAGAAGACATCTCTCCCAGGATCGCAGTGAGAAGCAGTAGCCCCAGAACCACAACTTTCTGGGACACCATTCGTCTCCTTTGCTTCTGTGATCCCAGCCTCCAAGGCTCATGGTCTCCCTGCTTCTTCCTCACGGGAAGGAGGCCAATGACACAGCAGCAGCCGAAACGGGGCTTGGCACCTCGCTTTGTCATGTTCACGCACCTCTCCCACAGCCCCGGGCAATAGGTGCCATTGATTCGAAGGAAACTGGAGGCTCAGAGAGGTAAGTAACTTGGCTTGGGTCACACAGCAAAAGAAAGAACCCTGCCCCCACGCCAGCCCCGCACTCCTTCCACTTGCCTGCACACTGCGCCCTCTGAAAACCCCACCTACCCTCCACGGCCTGGCTCAGGTCCCCCCTCCACTTGCCTGCACACTGCGCCCTCTGAAAACCCCACCTACCCTCCACGGCCTGGCTCAGGTCCCCCCTCCACAGAGAGCATCCTGGCTCCTCCGACCGGTCAGACACTTCACCCCTGGTCTGCACCAGCCCAGGATGGCACCTTGTGGTCGTCTGTTGTCCAGTGGTCACTGTTGCTTCAGAGACCATAGAACTGGGGGAAATCGGAGCTGGAGGGAGAAGTCATTCATTCTTTCTTTCTTTCAACACAAATGCACCCAGCTCCTCCTACACGGGAAGACAAGGGCGGATGAAGCGAATGAAGATGGGCCCTATTGCAAAGACAGGTGCCGGCGGTTCCCTCCCCCCCAATCCCCTCAGCCCACCCGAGGGCCTCCTGCCCACAGTCCCCCTATATGCCTCGCTCCCTGCATCTCTCAGCCTGAGGCTGCATTCTGGCCAGTGGGCGTGGGGCAGGCTAGACGTGCCAGGAATCCTTGTCCAGGACAACCATGGATAACCAGAGACGGAGTTGTTGGTTGAGGACCCCAACCTTCTCAACCCGCCGTGGGGCCGTTCTGGGGTGTATTTGGAACAGTCTCCCAGAGGTCCCCAGGGAGACAGGCTCCCAGGCTCCCACAGCCGTGACAGCAACACGACCTTGGTCGCTTTCCTCTCTCCCTGCATCCCTTCCACCCTGACACAGTGCTCCCTGGTGTCACCTGCCTCCTAAGCTAACTGCACCCAAACACTTGTCTCAGGGTCTGCTCTGGGGAGACCTGACCTTCCTGCAGCTTACAGTCCAGTAAGAAGACAACATCTAGTAAAACCCAAACTCCTCATTTTATGCTTGAAGAAACTGAGACCCGAAAAAGAGACTAAGTTTCCTTGATACGCTCATTTCAACTTCTCAAGTTTCTGCTAGGACGACACCTGTCTTACATTTCTTTGGTGTAATTCAGACACCAAATACAGGGATGAGCACATAGTCAGGGCCCAAGGGGTGCACACTGCATTGAACTGGATGATACCTGCCACAGACTTCTGCCCCAGCCCTGATGGTGTCCAGCGTGCTGTCCTCTGGCAGGTGACTCTCACCCTCGTGAAAGCCCAGGAATGAGAACCTCCAGCTCACTCTTCTCTGTGCGGGCATACAGACCTAGGTTTAGATGATGCTGCCTGGTGTCAGCAGTTACTTCATGCACGCATTCCACAAAGATCTTCTTTGTGAGTGCCTGTGAGTACCAGGCACTCAGTGGAACGTAGCCGGGAGTAAGATACATAAGGTCTCCACCAGCTTGGAGCTCATGTTCCAGCGTGGAGGATACAAACAAACCAGCATACAAAAACAACCACTGCAGATTCCTCCTTTATGACACGGGAAGTGTGGGCCCGCCTCATCACACTCCAGAAAGCAGTGAGCCAGCGGAGCCTACAGGCAGGCCAGCCCAGCGTCCAGCGTGGGAGGGAGGTGAGGGAAATTCGCCGCTCCCTTCCCAGCCCTGGCTTAACACTAGGGACGTCTCACGGAGGGGGTGAAGGCAGCCCCGGGACAAGGAACAGTGTCTCCGCGCTCTATTCCAGGCCTCTCGGCTCCTACCCCGTCCACCTCCCGGGGGGAGAACAGCCGATCTGGCTGGCAAACTCCAGGACAATGGGCTGCGAGCTGGCCCGCCAAGGAGATTTCAGAGTGTGGTTGAAAGGTCAGGACACAAATGAGCTCTCATTTCTCCACCTTCTGAGGATCCAAAGGGACAGGAGCCTCAGGGTGGCCCTGAGCATGGCCGCCTGGTCTTGTCCCCGCCTGCGGGTTTCTCTTTCTCAGACAGGTGGCCCGAGCCCACTCAGGACTAGACACAGCAGCAGACAGCCTCCTCCTGCCTCGCGCGCGCTCTCTCTGCCCGGGCTCCTTTTCCTCCAGCGGTTGGTGCTCTCTCCGTTTCGCTTTGCTCACTGAGGCCACAAGCAAAGTGTTGAGGAGATGGGCTCTGGGGCCAGATGGCGGCCTCCAGCAGCTGACCTGGCGTCTCACACCCAATTTGCTCGTCTATCCAACAGGCACGTAACGATTTTCATTTCAAAGGGGAGTGGAGAATCGGCTCAGAGATTGCTGAGTACAAAAAGCCCCGGATAACTCTTGGCTGTTTCCAGTAGCTCAGGGTAAGGAAACTTCTTAGGCCATGAACAGGGCCTGAACCACCAGCCTCTTCACTTACCAGCAGCCGGCCCCTGCTTTGTGTCGCAAGCTCAGCTAACAATGGCAGGTCATTTTCCCTTCTCTCTTCTGTGCTCGTGTGTGGCCCTCCTTCCACAGTTCCTGTCTATTCCTGGCCATAATATCATTGAAAAGCACCCCAGCGTCCCCCCGATGTCTAACACAACCCCTTCTCTCTGTGATTGCAAAGGTTTGGCAGTGATTTCCTGTTCTGTGGGGAAGGCTCAGCGTGAGGAGAAATGCCTGGCCCTGACATGCAGCGAGATAGAAAAAACAATTGCTTGTGGGCTTCAGACAAGGCCCCCAAAGCTGTTAGGAATTGCCTCCCCTCCCCCCACCCCCACGCCGGTTCCTGCAGCTTTCCCAGGCCGAGGTGGGAAGGAGAGCTCCCACTCCTAACCCTCCTTGGGCCGTGGCATTGACTGAATTAATCAGAGAGGCAGACGGCGGCCATTCAGCCTGAAGGCCACCTGTGTTCCAAATTTGAAAATCCATTCACTTGGGAAAAGCAGAGCGTCCCACGGAGAGTCAATGGATTTCAGTTCACTGAACATTGCTTTGGGCAAATAAGCAATTTTATTTCCTCTCCCCACCCCCTTGAAAACATCCATGAAGTGTTTTGTGGTGTTGCTGACAGCACGTGACACTTCGAAGCTGGAAATAAAATCTTCTTTAAGCTATTTATAGCTGACTGGCAAATGGAAGGCAGTGGGAAGGAGACTAAGACGGGAGCTGAGAATGGTGGGGTGAGCTGGGCGCCGGCCCCCAACGCCCAGCTGTAAGCTCTGCATAAACCGCTCAGAGCCCCCCCCACCCCCAATTCACCTGCCCCACCTGCCCACAGAAGGAAGCAGGGTGAGAACCCCTGTGGACAGAGGAGCTGGGCAGGGCGGGGAGGGAGCACTACACGCCTTGCCAGAACAAGGGGTGTGCTTTGTAAACTGTAAAGTGCCCCAGCATGTGACGTTTCAAAGAAATTGAGGATCCTTCTTCTCAAAGTAGGAATTTTTAGCCTGGAGTCCACGTTCTACACAGCTCTCGGGGTGGGAGGGGGAGGGTCTGGAAACCACCTGTCAATGTTTGCAAAAGTTTGAAGGGCACAGTGCATCGCTCTGAAAAAAAAAAAAAAATGTTCACTTAATTGAAAATCTCAAAAGCATCTCTGACCCAAGAGAGGTAAAACCCAACATTCCAGGTGGAGCAGGGGCTACAAACTCAAATGCCCGCTGGACCCAGGCAGGTAACCTGGGAGGGAAGCTGAGTGAGTCTGCGAGACAGGTGGATCCGTGGACACAGTGGCAAACTGGGGCTTCAGCCCCGGCAAAAGAAGTTATTGCCATTCAGGAAGGTGGGCCCAAGGACTCCTGATTCTTTTTACTTTTTTAAGAAAAAAATTTGAAACCAGATTTTTACTTAGAATCTTACACTTTTTTTTTTCTCCAGCAAATTCAGAGCTTTTTTTTTTTTTTTTTTTTTTGAGGGGGTGGACAGCCAGAGGGAAAGGGAGAGAGAGCTTCCCAAGCAGGCTCCACGCCTAGCACGGGGCACAACACAGGGCTCAATCTCACGACCCTGAGACCATGACCTGAGCTGAAATCAAGAGTCAGACGCTTTACCGAATGAGCCACCCAGGAGTCCCTAATTCAGAACTTTGAAAATTGGGTTAAACAACACATCGACTGGCTGGATTCAGCCTGAAGGTCCCCACTTTGTAAATTCTGTTCTCGGGTCCTGTGTCCCATAGCCTCAGTTCCAAGCCCAGGTCCCAACACGTTCCTGGGCTCAAGAAATGCTTATTAAAATAAACCATATCCGGTGACAGGAATACTCGGCATGCCACCACTCCCCCAAGGCGCCCTTCCCCCGGGCCCAATGAGGATCAGGGTCTTCAGCCACTGGGTCCCTGTGATCCCTCCAGACCCTCCCCTCCCAAACCAGCCTTCACTTATGGGGCCACCCCATAACACAATACTCCATGTCGGGTCTGAGCAGCCTAGGGCCCTCAGAGCAGGACCAGCTCCTCCCTCATGGACAGTCCCCTGCTCTAAATGTGCCTGAGACACACTCTCATGTTTCTGGAAACACCACCACCCCACTGCCTGTGGGCTGGGAGGACACTACACCACCACAAAAGAGAGGCTGGAGCAGCCTGCAAGCTGCCAGCCAAGAGATTCCTCTGCGTGTTGGGAGCGGCCGCCCCTCGGCATGTGGCAGACAACTATATCTCTTTACAGATGAGTAGACAAAGGCCCAAAGAGAGACATGTCATCCCAGACAGGGGTATGGAATTGACTGGAGAGAGAGAGAGAGAGATCCCCCAGAGGGATGAATGGAGAGCTGAGTTGTTCACACACTGCCGTTTGAAAACAGATAAACCTCCAGAAACAGAAAGACAAGGCTAGGGCAAAATGAGGCTTCAGTGCACAGAAGGTTACCTGCTGGAAGTTTTCACGAGTTCTGCCATGGTGGCAATATAGAGTCATGAATAGAGAAGTAGCCTTGACTCAAAAGACTTACTTCCTATAAGATCCAGGAAAATAACCCTAATTTCCCCAAACTTACATTTCCTTCTCTGTGGTGACAGACTGAATTAGCTCTGACTCTTGACAGCCCCCAGTAACAGGCTCTGCATCTCCCCTTTTGCTGCACCCTGGCTTCACCTTGACCACATGCCTGGCGTTAGCCAGTGGGATGTTAGCTGTCACAGCAGGAGCAGAGACTTGAAGTGAAGTTGCACTGCCATTGGTTTGCTTCTGTGCTCCCTGGGGGAGTTGCTCCTCCTCCAGCCCAGAACCCAGACCTGAGCCCAACCTGCAGGGTGGAGTCAGGCTCAGTCGGACCTGAACCGCCAGCTGAGCCCAGCCAGATCAGCCTAGACACTGTACATTCAGTCAACGGGAAGACCCTCGAACACAGGATAAATGCTGTTGCTTTATGCCACTGGGTGTCCCATAGCAAAAGACACTGGCCTACTCATCAGTGGGGGCAGCTCCAATTCTGATGAACTCATGGCACCATGCTCTGAATCAGAAGTTATGGCATTAGTGAAAGTCTCTTGGGCACTATGCCAAAGTGGGTTGTGCATATTGTTATTGGGTAAGTAATCCAGATGTCTCAAATGGGGTAAAAGAGGAAAATTATTCAATATAATCATAAAAGCAAAATGAATTATATTATCTTATTCCCCGATTCAGGCTTTTTACAGAGATCTGGTCATGTCGTTTCTCTGTAGAGCGATCTGGTCACTTTAGAACCCCACCACAACCAAGCCACCACTCTTCCAGTTTCTAAAAGCTACCTGTCTTTCTTGGCCCCGGGGCCCCTTTGCATCACTCCGACCTCTGTGTCCATCCTCACATCTCTGTCTCTGCTTCTCCTCTCTCCCTCTTTCCTTATAAGGATCCTTGTGATTACACTGGGCCCACCTGGATAATCCCAGGTAATCTTCCCATCTCAAGACCCTTAATTTAATCATATCGGCAAAGTCTCTTCTGCCATGTAAAACATATTCACAGGTTCTGGGGTTTAGGATATGGACATCTTTGTGTGGACATGTCTCTGTCCACCACAGTGAACTTCTGACTTCCATCTTAGAAAAGCAGAATTCAGAAACTAGAAAATTATCCAAAAGAAGGAAAGGATATGGACTGTCACCAGCACTGTTCACACATATTGTAGTTCTGCCTCCTTCAGGTCACATGGTAATATTGTACTTCCAAGTCCCCTGGAAAGCAGTCATGCCCTATGATTTGCTTTGGCCATTGAAACAGGAACAGAAGTGATAGTGGCCCCTGTAAAACCTGTTAGCAGTGTGCGATTTGTCTGCTCTCTCTCTTCTCCATCATGGCAATTGGTGGTCTCTATGTCAGCCTGAGTCCCAGAGTGAAGCATACCCCAGATATTCCATGATGGATACACAGCATTAGTGAGAAATAAATTTTGTTGTTTCCAGCCACTAAGATTTGGAGGCCTAACCTAGCCCATCCCAGCATTCAAAGCTTCAGGGCTGCCAGAAGCATGTCTGCTATAAGACTTCTTTGTGATTGTATGTCTCCAGGTATGTCCCCAAGGACTCCTATCCACTGGTTCGGACTGAGCTGTCTTGGCCAAGGTCCAACAACAAAGAATCCAGGGATCAGAGATCAAACTAAGACCTTCTAAATCCAACTAAGTATATCCTCTCATAACTCTCTGAATGCATGCGTGTGCACCTGCACACACGAAGAGAGAACAAAGCTAGCTGTTCTCCCAGAGAAGCTGCCCCTTCATGCCTTCCACCACGTTCCCAGTTGCTTGCACAACTCCAGGCCAGAAAAGCCCAGTAGGGTGGAGAATGGGCTGAAGGAGGGAAGCAGCGACATTGACTCTAACTCACTAGGTCACTCCAAAACCTAAATGGGGATGAGGATCTAAGTCAACTGACATGGAAGAGCGATGCCCAGCCAAAGAGGCTTGACAAGCTGGTTATAATTGTGTCTGCCACAATGCCTCAGTTTCAGGAAATGTAGGAAGACAGAAACCCAGACAGCCTGAGTCCTGGAGAGGCGAGCTGGTTAAGGGCCAGGAAAATCCTCCCCCACATATGTACTCACTAGAAAGGTCTTCACTGGTGATGGCTATTTGCCAGAGAGCCAGGCCTGGAAGACAGCCTGAAGGAGAAGGAGAAAACAGCTGTGTATGGGGGTGTGATTTGGGGGCCTGCATATGTCACAGTGTGGGTTGGGATGGATATGGAAAACAGAACACAATTTGTCTTAGAAATAAGTCCAGACCTGTCCTCCAAGGGTGTGCCTAGCACAGAGGCAGTTCTCAGTGAGTGCGGCAGAAAGGGGCTCTGTTACTTGGAGAAGATTAATTCCACCTTTCAATCATGTCTTTGTTCATTCATACATTCATTCATTGTTCTTTCCTTTAAGAAGCATGAGTGGACTGGAAAACAGTATGGAGGTTCCTCAAAAAGTTGAAAATAGAGCTACCCTACAACCCAGCAATTGCACTACTGGGTATTTATCCCAAAGATACAAACGTAGTGATCCAAAGGGGCACATGCATCCCAATGTTTATAGCAGCAATGTCCACAATAGCCAAACTATGGAAAGAGCCCAGATGTCCATCAACAGATGAATGGATAAAGAAGATAATATTCCATATACAATGGAATATTACGCAGCCATCAAAAAAATGAAATCTTGCCATTTGCAACAACGTGGATGGAACTAGAGGGTGTTATGCTAAATGAAATAAGTCAATCAGAGAGAGACAATTATCATATGATCTCACTGATTTGTGGAATTTGAGAAACAAGGCAGAGGATCATAGGGGAAGGGAGGGAAAAATGAAACATGATGAAACCAGAGAGGTAGACAAACCAGAAGAGACTCTTAATCTCAGGAAACAAACTGAGGGTTGCTGGAGTGGAGGGGGGTGGGAGGGATGGGGTGGCTGGGTGATAGACATTGGGGAGGGTATGTGCTATGGTGAGTGCTGTGAATTGTGTAAGATGGATGAATCACAGACCTGTACCCCTGAAACAAATAATACATTATATGTTAATTTTTTAAAAAGACCAAAAAAAAAAAAAAAAAGAAGCATGAGTGGAGCAGCAACACTGTAATCTTGGAAAAGATAAATAAAGCAGAACCTCTGTCCTTTAATCACACACAGATAATACATGAATATCAAAAGCTAACCATATGGGAGACCAGTGGTCTCCTAATGTGGGAGAAGGGGCACATTTACCAGCAGTGCCCAAGACAACCATTTGGGGGTTTTTTTGTCTTTTTGTTTTTAAAGATTTATTTATTTGAGAGAAAGAGAGAGCAGGGGGGGACAGGGAGAGAAAGAGAGAGAATCTCAAGCAGACTCCCCACTGAGCACAGAGCCAGATGTGGTACTCCAACTCACAACCCTGAGATCATGACCTGAGCTGAAATCAAGAGTCAGAGGCTTAACTGACTGAGCCACCCAGGTGCCCCAACAACCATTTGTATCGAAAAAGGAAAATATTAGAATTTCTATTTTTCGCTCATATTTCCTAAATGCATATTTTATGGTTGCTTTCTAACATATGATAAAAACAATACAATGACACATGTAAGTAATACATAAATGACAAAACAAGCAAGATAAGATGGCTTGGAAATATGTGCTCAAAAACATGTAGTGATGGAATACATAAACAACCACCTAGAGGCAGTTATAGATTTTTGATTTCCTGGTTAAGAGAACAGCAAGATAATAGCATTTGATTCAACCTCATCCAACTTCCCATTTAAATACTTACAAAAATAGACCCAGGAGAACTAAAGGTGCAATAATATTGAAAACCAAAAATAATGTTCTGTTCTCTACCAGAGCCCAAGAGGAATTTCTACGAAGTGAAGAACAAGTGGGTCTATGAAGCAGAACAATAACACCAGTAGAAGAAGATAGGAGGTTCCCGAACATGTCCATCATCTGCCCTTATCTCAGACACCAGAGCATCTTTACCAAAAGGAAGGGCAGCAAAAGAACTATATGGAGTATCTAATGCTCTGTGACAAGTAACCTGATATTTAGTGGCTCAAAACAACAGTAATCACTATCTCCACCAGCTCTGCAAATCAAGGAGCAGAAGAAGCCTGGTTGGGAGGCTCTAGCTCAGGCTCTCTCAGTGATTGCTGCCAGGTATCAGCTGGAGTCCAGTCATCTCAATGATGGACCAAGACCACAAGACCCACATCCCAGGAGGCTCACTCCCATGGCCAGCAAGTTGCAATGGCCAAGTAGGTTTTTCTTCATGTGGGCTCTCCACAGAACCATGTGAGTGTCCTTCCAACAGGACAACTGGCTTCCTGCAGAGAAAATGGTCCAAGAAGCCAAGGCAGAAGCTGCGATGCCTTCCATGACCTCACCCTGGGAATCACGACTGTGACCTCCACTGTACTCTACCAGTCACACAGGCCAGCCCTGATTCAGTGTGGAAAAGGACTACATGGGGCATGAATAGCAAACGTGGGGCTCATTGAGGCCATCATAGAGGCTGTCTACCACAGAGGCTAACTCACTGGAGATCATTTCTGATATGGACAGGGCTCTTTTTTGGTCTCTCTCACTTTTTGTCTCTTTGTCTCTGTCTCTCTCTCTGTCTCTCTGTCTCTCGCCCCCCCACTGTCCTTTCTCTGTCTCCATCTTTATCTCTTCCTCTGTCACTTGTATCTCCTCCATTCATTTTTATCTTTCTACACATTTTCGAAGACTATAACATCCACTTGTGAAAAGATAAAATCTTTACTGATCTCACAACTAGCACCAATGAAGGGATAGAAGGAAAGATCCTTAGGGCAAGGGTATCAGCAGGAGTCAAAGCAGCAAAGGAGATGCCCAACCCACTACCTGAGACAAGGAAGTGACTCCATTTTATTTTGGAAAAGAACTTCTCCTAAGCTTTTCCTTCACCCTGCAGCCTCCATTGGCAGAGGTCACTGTCTCAAGGATGAGCAGGCAAAGGTTAGACCGGCAGGGCACTGCTGACATGGATTTGCAAACACGAAAGTGAGGCCATCCTGTCTCCAGCCGACCCTGGGTGAATCCTTGCCTTGTGATGCTTAGCCACCTCCAGTAAACCACTTCTATATACAGCATGGGTTCTGTAACTTTTGGAATCCACTCCAGATGCAATTCCTATACTAGGAAGGAATAATTAGTTGCAAACAACAGAATCCATTCTGTCTAATGTAAGCATGAAAGGAACATATGAAAAGCAATTAGGTAACTCAAAATATCTCTGAGAATGGACTCTGAATCTACTGAGTCCCAACACCCCTGTGGGGATTCTCTAACAAACATCACTATATAGCGGCTACCATGACTGGGTCTGGACACCAGAAATTCCACCACTGCTGCCCCCAAAGAACCAAACAGCTCTACCACCTTCTGGACAAGGACCTCATATTGCTCATTCCTAATTCCAGGTCTCAAAGAAGTTCACCTAACTAAAGGGACCTAGGCCCCATTTCATTATCCTGACTGAAAGCAATCCTTGGGGTATGCAAATTTTCTGGATTCTTCCTTGAGAAGACAAGAGTCATAATGTTAAAAATAATTAAGAGGTAGTGAGGCTATTGAAAAGATTTTGGACAGCTGCAAATGATGGCATGTGTCAACTGCACAGCTAAAAGGAACACAAAAAATATAAGTTAGTGAGAAGGAAAAGGAAAAGTGTTTCCTCATGGATGACTACCCACCCACACTGTCCAGAAGAATACCAAGACAGATATTGGTATCACTGACATTTTTGTTGATGGTTATTAGCAACATGAGTACATTTAGGGTTGTAGATAATGTTCAAATCCATGATCTCATTTGATCTCACAAAATCCCAATGAAGTAAACCAGTTTGGGATTATGAGGCTCAGAGAGATGGAGAGACAGACAAGATCAGTCACTGGAGCTCCCACTGAACAACTAGAGATACAGCAGAGGTGAATCTCCCTCGGTACCTGTATATGCAACTCAATAGGGGAAACTCTTTACTTATCTTGGTAGAGAACCTCAGGTTTGTAGAATAGGAATAGGTCCCATCTTCATCCACAAGCATCCCTTTATAATTTCTTTCACATAGACTCCAGGCACATAGATGTTTTTCCTTATCAAAGTGCATACATAAGTTTGTTTTCCCATTCCCTTCATTAAAGCCACCCATTGGCTACTGAGCAGAGATCCAATTAAGTGCAGCAGGACCAGAGTTATAGGTGCAGTGGTCCTTTGTCATTTTTTTGGCTACCTGGAATCCAAATTTCCTTCTGGTTTCATAGAAATCCCCAAATTGTGTGATAGTCTTGGTGGAGACAAAGTCTATGGAAGCCTAAGAAAGCTAGACAGTGCCCATCCCCGCCCAGCAGTTGGGCAGTCACATGACTTCGGCTCATCCACTCGCACTTCCCATCTTGAATGCTGAAACCCACCTGTGTTCTCTGATGCCTTGGCTTCCATGGAGTCCACCATTTTTTTGAGCCTGGTTTTCAACCTTTTCATCAGTCCTCAATCCAGCCAGCACACTTCCCAAAGATTCCTTCCCTGCTTAAGTTACACAGTTATGCAGAGACATAAATAAATAAATAAATAAATAAATAAATAAATAAATAAATAAATAGACCATGAGTAGTTCATCTTTAATGTTATGCTAATCATTAAAGAATCCAAGGTTTCTGTTAGCAGGCCCAGCTTCATCAGCACCAAAGAATGATTTTTGTTGGGCTTTCTGAAAGGCCTTCATATTTCAACAAACATTCATTGTTTGCACCTTTGTGCCAAACACTGTCCTAGATAATGGAGACTCAGTGAATAGGCAGTAATCACTTCTCTCTAGGCTTTAGTGGTTAGAGGGAATTCAAAGCTGTTTTTAAAGGCCCCCCTACACCGATCACTATCTTTTCAGACACCTAGGAATCAGGTTAGAAACCACTGATCTAACCAAAATCTCTCCTTTATGTAAGAAAACAACTAAGAAACAGAAGGGCAAAGAGATTTCTCCAAAGTCATAATAGCAATTTCCCAACAAAGCCAGGAGCAGATCTCAACTTCCCCAGATCTCAGGCCAAAACTCTTTCCACTTCATCACCCCACCTGTAGGGGATTTCAACAGCAGACATCAACTGCCTCTTTGTTGATTTTTGCCAACCGGTCAACAGTGACGTGCTGGCAGGCAGTCTAGTGAATGCCCAGTTAAGCCCAGCCGGGCTCATCTGCAAAATGGAACACTACCTGAGGAGGAAAACAGTCTCGCGAGGCCCTAGGGACACACTGTGGAGGACAGGTTTGAGCTAGCAAGTCCAAAAGAGAAATGGGAACAGGAGGCAGGACGTGGAGCATGCCAGTCTGCCTTTCCAGCACACCAGCCCCAGGAGCATACGGCCCATAATTAGCCACCCGGGAGATGGTTATTGACCCACAAATGGAGAATTATGGCTTCAGGTGAGAATCAGCAGCAGGAAGTGGAGCCCTGGAAGACTGAGAAAACCCTGTTTTCATGCAAATGCCTTCAGTAATCATAAACAAAAGGAGACAGACAGGTGCCTAGGATGACAAAGTGCAGGGATGCTGCTGCTACATCCGATACTGCATTTCTGGAAGATCTCTGAGACCCAGCAGAATCTTTCAGGCATTCGTCCCTCATGGGCCCTGGAAACCCCATCTGGTTTATTGCAGGACTACAACCTGGGAGCGTCCCCTCGGGGACACCACCGAGCTTGTGGTTCCAATGACATGGTTTTCGTAGTTGAGGAGATCCACTTTACGCCTGAGAATTGGTCAAAGGTCCTCTAAACCAGGCTCCTTTTTCCTCTCTGCCCACTACTGCCCATTCCCTCCCAGTCCACTGAGGAGGCAGTAAAGGAACAGGTGAAAAGCACATCGCACAGCGTGGCACACTGGGTTCCTGAGCCACCACTTCCTGGCCGTGTGGCCTCAGTCTGTTCCTTTACTTCTCTGTGACCCAGTTTCCTCATTGGTAAAACGGGGATAATGTCGTGGGGGAAATGGGAGCTACTGCATTGAAAGCTCTCAGAAGAGAGTCTGGCCTGTCATAGGTGCTCAGGAAGGTTAGAGGCCCCTGTGGATAGGCCAACCCGCAGATGCCTTCTGTCTCCTCCTCCCTCACTCCATCCTCTGGTCTTACTTCTCAGCCTCTCTCCCGCCTTACACACTCTCCCACAGGGCACACACTCCTCACTCCCACCACCATGCCCTTTGACAGCTCCACACAGACTCCTTTTCCCACCATCTCTGCACATCTGCAACCCACCTGCCTTCCAGACCCAGAGGGGCTCACGTCAGAACATATCCCTGATGGCCATGGGTGGGAATAACCCGCCCCTCCCTCCATCTCTCTCCCCCAGTGTGAGCCGCCCCTATGGCTCTTGATGCTCTCTACCTCGTTTTATACTAATTTATGCTCTCTACCTCGTTTTATACTCATCACTGTTCCACCCCCAGCCCCATGTTGGCACTGCTCAGTAAACCTGTGTAGGGAGAGAGTGAGGAAGAGGGAATAATGGTTGTCCAGTGTCCCTGACAGGCTCCCACAGGTGCACCCCCCTCTTCCCCTGCCACCAGTGTGGAGGCACCATTCACTCACCCCCATTCGAGCCTCCAGACGCACCTTCTCAGACCAAGTGCCAAGGCCTGGGAGGCAGGTTTCCAGGGAGCATCAGCACTCCAGCTGGCCTTGGCTGAAGAGGGTAGAGTTGCCCTGGAAGAGGGGGGACGGAGGACAGGGGACAGGAACAGCTGACACAGGTGAAGATGGTAGAAAGAGCGAAGAGTAACCAAAGATTAGCCAAAACAAGCAGGCTGGGGTCGGAGGGCCAAGCGGCTGCTAAGGAAAGCAGGCTCGGTTCCATAAGCAGTAGGGAGTCACAGAAGTCATACGAGGCGATTCAAATACAGTGATTAGCATGACGGATGACACACAGGGAGTGTGCGGTACGTGTTGACTATGACCACCATTATTAATCGCACTAGCATCTTAGTCTAGAAAGGCAGCCACTGGGTGTTAAGAGACAAAAATATCCAGTAATTATCCTCAAGTCCTACTTCCATCGCCAAGGTACTGGGGCACCTCAGACCCATTTCTGGGCCCTTCTGAGCCTCTCTGGGCCTCAGTTCCTCATCTGTAAGATGCAGGAGCTACACTTGGTGATCTCTGGCTCTTTTCTTCTTGCTCTAACCATCCCTGATGCTGAGGTTCTGCTGACAGCTGCTCCTCGAGCCCCCGTTGACCTGTCCCTTCTGTGACTGCCACTACTTAGGTTACGGTGCACAGTTCTGGGCTCTTGGTATCCCTCCACACTGTTCCAGATCCTTGACTTTCTGCTCTACCCACAGATCATGTCTTTAGTGAGCTCCCCCCATCAGGACCTACCAAAGAACTGAGCACCTAGAAAGTTCTTAATGGCTATTGATTTAGGAATAGGAATCATCAGGAAAACTGGGAGTCAAAACTTAGCCTTATCTTAGTGATAAAAATGAGGAGAGGAAGAAAGAGGAGGGAGAGGAGAGAAGGAGGGAAAGGGGGGAAGGGGAAAGAGAGGGAGGAACGGGTGGGGAGGAGGAGGGAGAGGAAGGGGGAATGAGGGGGGACGGTGGGAAAGGAGGAGCAAGCACTGAGTGTCCTGCCTGTGCTGACTGTGCTAAGCACTTTACAAGTGTAGCATACACAACTGTCAGTCCAAAGTTTCAGATGCTTAGGAAATATCATCCTTCCATTCTCTGAAATTATCCCAATTTCTACTTTGTGCCCCTATCCCCTGGGGCTGGCAGGAAGCTCCCTCCTGGTCACCGTGGGGCTCCTTCATCTTATAAGGTGCACATTGTCCCAAGAGCCCCATGGGGCTCCCATAGAGCAAGGAGCCGCTTCTCCCCTACACCCCTGCCTGGTGGCTGCTGTCCTCCTCCTCCTCGAGAGCATGGGGCCCCTTCCAGTCTGGGGCTACCCCTGAACAACCTGGGCACCACGAGACCTTAAATAGCACCAGTCCCCCGAGACCCAGGTCCCCTCTTCTAACCTCCTTGCTTGTCATTCTGCTCCGCCTTCTCTCTAAACCCTGGAACGGGACCAGATTGCAAAGCTCCTGGCCCCATGCATCTCTCCTGTGCCCACTGCATCCTGCTTTGCGTGGGAAGACACCCCCCCAGACCTCCTCTGGCTCCAAAAGTGTGATCTCCTCCCTCGAACACCAGCTCCTCCCTTACATTTTCCTGTGGATTTTCATCACTCATCATACCTAGAACCTAAATCTTTTACAGGAAGAAAAAGCTCCCCTTCCCCAGAGGGCAAGGAATACTTTGTCTTCAACCCTCCTAGAAGGTGAGGGGAGTACGTCTGGCCCATCCACGTAGCACATGGAAGAAGGGCAGGAGAGAGCGTCTGAGACAGGAGCACCACGCCCTGCAGTGTCCACGGCCCTCCCTGTGCCCTCGGAGACTGATGGGGGCCGAGTTCAGATCTCCAGGCTCTGATGGGGGCCAGTGACCTGTCTGCAGGCGTGAGGCCCAAATTTTCCAAACTCTCTTCACCTGAACTTCAAGCCTTGATTGCCAGCCTGAAGACAGAGTGTGATGCCTGCTCCCCAACCCCATCAGCCACCCAAAATCAGTCTTTGAGGCCCGGCCTACTCCAGTCCACCTCACCCTCAACTCCTGCCAACTCACCCACAAGCAAGCTCTGGTCTCACCCAAGTCCTAGGCCCTTTCACCACCTCCCTGCCTGTTCCTTACCTTGAGCTGGCCCCCGCGTCCCCAGGCACCTGATTCCCGGGCCCTGGACTCTGCTGGCCACTCTGGAGCTGGCCCACTTGGGCTCTCCTCTGCAGCTTCTCTGGGGGCAAGCATGCCCTGCAACGTCAGCAGGAAAGGCGAGTGCTCCCTCGGGCCTGGCCCAGCTCCTGCAAGATGGGGACTGGACACCTCACTCTCCGTGTTCAGTGGTGATGTCCACCTTTAGTCTACTTCCACAGGGTACCCTAGAGCAGAGGACAGCAAGCGGTTTCTGTAAAGGCCCAGGTAGAAAATACTGTAGGCTCGGTGAGCCACACTGCAGTCTCTATCACAATGACTCAACTTGGCCCCTGAGCCCAAGAGCAGCTGGAGACAACAAGGAGACAAGAGAAATCACCTTCATTTACAGACACTAACATTTTAATCCATCTAATTTTCACATGTCACTAAATATTATTCTCCTTTTGATTTTTCTAACCATTTAAACTGTGAAAATAATTCTTTAAAATGTAAAACAAAACAAAACAATGGGCTCCACAGCCTTATAAGGAGAGGCCTCCAGCCCCATCTGCCCTGAGGGCTATAGTCGGCCAGCCCCTGGTGGAGAGGAGCAAGCCCTGGGCCTGGGGTCAGACAGCTCCCACCTCCTCCAGGTCCCAGGAACTGAGACATGTTACTTCCCATCTCTGGGTTTGTTCTTCCTCAAAAAACTTGGAAAATAATAGTGCCCTTTTCATAGGACAGTTGTGAGCCTTAACTGAGAAACAATGTAGAGTGGTTTGGGGCACAAATACCCCAAATGATAAAGTCTAAGCGGGGACGGCAATGATTCTTTGTTTTCATGGAAGAAAAATCTGGAATCTGGGAATGTGAAATGGTGGGGGGGGGGGGGGGGGGCGGGCCCAGAAAGCAGCTTTGCAATCAGAAGATTCCTGAGTTTGCCTCCTGGCTCAGCCACGTAGAGCTGGGTGACTTTGATAGAGTCACTGGACCACTCTGGCCTTCAGTCTCCTCAACCATAAAATATCCACAATACGCTCACCTCACAGGTTTTCCAGAGGATTACTTCGATGGCATGAAAAGTAAAGCGCTTGGCATATACTGGACCAAACATGGCATATTATTTATCCCATCTTGATTTTTTTCCTATCCCCAATTTCTTTTTTTCAGAGAAGAAGCCAACATTCTTAATCAAAAGCCTGCCTCCTCTCTGACTCCAAAACATCCCTTTTGATGGGCCCCCTGTGCTCCATCAACACCATGTGCTCCCACCTCCCCGAGGAACCCTTGTTGCTGGAAACTAGGGCAGCCCTTTGAACAGGCGTTCTTTTCCACGCTGAAAAACATCAGGCGGCACGCTGGGAGCTGTTTGTATTCTCACCCTTGTCCTTGGGGCCCCTCTATCGGGATCTGAGGCTGACAAGGGACCAGCATGAGGAAAGGCTGCCCGCGGGCCTGGCCCTGGGAGGGACATCGTCTGCCCGGCCTGGGCTGCAGCTGCGGGACCCTCGGGTCCCTGTCGGCTATGTGGGTCAAACTGATGGTCAGTTCCCAGCCCGACATGTCTCTGATCCCAGGTAGATAGCCCTGACACAGGCCAGGTTTGTCCTCGTGTTGAAAAAGCTCCCAGACATGGCATTTCGGGGAGAGGCCTGCTCAAAGCTAGACTGGTGTAGCTAGAGGAGCTAAGGTGATTCGAGGGGGGAGGGACAGGGGAAGGCTTTCCTTCTGATCATCTGGTCCTGCTGTCCCTTGCAGGAGACGGACGGGCCCAGGGCTGAGGTTTGGGGCCAAGAGACCAGAGACAGGATGGAAGCCAGAAACAGAAAAATCCAAGGTGAACACTCATCCAGAGAAATTTGGATTTAGTCACCAAGTCCAGGGAATGGGGACAGAGCCCCAAATCAGGACAAAGTCAAAGAGTTAGGTGTCTTCTACCCCTGTGTGTCGAGTACCTTCCCTGAGCCCAACAGTGTGCCAGGCCCAGGAATGTGTAGGAAACACGACACAGTCCCAGCCTCCTAAAGAACTCACTTTCTAGGCACAGAGGTATTCACGTACACAGACTGCTTTGTGTTCCCAAAACCCATTTCATTTCAGCCACAGCACTAGCAGATCCATGTTTCCTGGTTTCTCTGCCCTGTGGGCCAGGTAACTGAGTTCTGGCCAAAGGATGTATGTGCTAGGGGACACTGCCAGGCCTGGCCCACAAAATGCTCCCAAAAACTCCTCCTCTGGTGCTGGCTGAATGCAGATGGTCTGACAGAGGCCTCCTGGGCCCTGGGGATGGGCAGAGCCACAACAAGGAAAGAGCCTGGGACCCTGAGTAACCCTATAGAAGGCCGCCAGCTGGCCAGGAGCCTCTGCAACAGACTTGGCGTGAGTAAGAAATAAGCCTTTAGCATGTTGAGCCCCCAAGATTCAGGGGCTGGCTGGTTAGAGCAGTTATCCTATCCTGACTAACATGGTCAAAGACTATATAATATCATAAGAGCTGTGACACCATAAAACAGGTAACCAAAAAGAATGAAACCCAACCTCCCTGCCGGCTGGAGAATTCCAGGATTTGAGCAGCCTCCAAGCCCTGTCAGAGATGTTCCCAGTCAAACCAGCACTGTTGCTAGAGTTTGTCACTTGGCCCCCACACTGAGTCAGCCTCCTGCCCACCCCTGACTCATCCCACCCTCCCAGACTCTGGGCTGTGCCCCATCTGTCTCTCCAGGGTCTCTGAAACCTGCCCGTGCTGGTCTTCCGCAGCATGAGCTGGGTGCTCCTCACTAGGCTGCATGCTCCTAAGGACAAGGACAAGGTCGTGGGGGACCTGGGTTGGGCCATCTCAGTGGAGCGGTAAACAGAACAACAGAACAACAAAGGGAAGATGGACTCTTGGTTCTAATCATGGCTCTGCCCCTCAGGGGTCCCTTCCTTTTCTAGTTCTAGGCTGTCATGTTGGAGGTCCATGTAACGGTGACCATCCACAGTTCTAGAGACTCTGACTCCAGTCTGTTCACTCGCATTTCAAGTCACTCACACGAGCGCTCAGAAACTTGCTGTGCAGTGGGCCTGTAATCAATGTGTTTGTGATTTGAGTGGGGGGAGGATGTGTGTCCATGTTTTAATGCTCATGACGACACTGGGAGGTAGTACCCTCTTCCCGTATTGCAGAAGGAGGAATGTGAGATTCAGAGAAGAGAAGAGGTTTCTAGGGTTCACAATCATGACCCCCTGACTCCAGTGTCTCTTTCTGACTCTCTGATGGTTCTGTTTTCTGAAAACACCCCCGTTATGTTGCCTAGTGGAATCAGCTCTAGGTTGGCTTGGAAAGTTCAAGGATCAGGACCCCGATCTGCCCTGAAATCACTCTGTGACCTTGACCCTTGTGAGGCCATTTAGCCATCAGGAGGAACCACAAGATGCTTCGAAACCTTGTAGAGGTGGAGGTGGATTGGATGCGTTTCTAGATATAATAATACTTGAAAGAGGGAAACCGTCCAACCAACATAAGGTGGTGCTTCCCCTCTGTGCATCCCCAGACCTCATGGAGGGCGGAGCACGGAAAGCATCTGAGCTCTCCATGCATTCAGAACTTGTGGAGAAGCAAGAGAAGGTGTGTCATTTGCATTGTTCTTGTTGCTTCAGAAGCGCAGAGAGGGGCTGGGAAATCGTGACTTCCAAAGCTCACAGCTTTGGGTTTGTGTGGACATCTGGGCGTGGAGATGGTGTCATCTGGCATGAGTGAGAAAGCCTCCCTTTAGCAAAAAGTGATTTGCAGGAAGGGAATTTCTGTACTCTGCATGTGGGCAAAAGACAAACCAAATGCCCCCTGGCATTCACGCTCCATTACCGGTGAAATGGGGTCCCATCCACAACCATCCATGGGGAGAAAAGAATAGGAAACCCCACAAGACTGTGTCCCCTCTAATCCAGAACCAAGATCTGGCATGTGAGCACACTTTGGAAAACAGAATATAAGGAAATAATCTGACATGTACACAAAGATGTACAGCACACTTCTTCCCTCCCTACTCACAACATGAACAGTAGACACAGCCTCAAACTTCACAATAGTGAACTGATTCAGTCTGTTTTGTGGTATATCCACATATTAGAATCCTGTGATGCTATTAAAAGGATGTGTCCAAAGACGTGGTAGTGGGTTGAGGAAGTGTTAATAACGTGAATGTAATGTCAGCCTACAAGCTGCCCATGCGCCAAGGTCCATCTCCAGCAGGTGCACGAGTCACTGGGAACAGCAATGCCTCTGGGAGGAGAAAGTGCACGGTCCACAGACTGGGTGAGGAGGGAGACTGACTTCTCATCATTCATTGTCTCATAACTTTCAAGTCTTTAGACAGAACAGGGCCATAAACGCCCAGCACAGTAAAGGAAATAAGACCCACCCTAAGACATAAGATCTGACCAGCTTACACATAGAAAAGGAAAAAAAGAAAAAAAGCTCACATACAAAGGAACTGGAATCAGAATACCATCAGACTGTTTCCAACTGTAGGAACAAAACAAAGACATTTGCAGAATCAAAAGTTAGCTTCTATGCAGCCTTTCTTGGGAAGCTACTGGGGGTTGTGCTTCCGTGTACAAGACAGTAAGTCAACAGGAAGATGGGGAATCGAACACAGAGAGAGGGAAATCCAGCTAGACAGAGCAGCATCCAGGGCCAGAGGACCCCCACTCCAGACAGCGGGAGGAATCAGAGCGCTCCTGGAGGGAGGAATTCAGGAAAATAATATGGATTAAGGGCATTTGTGATGTTAAGTCCCTTGAAAAAAAATAATAAGCAATAGATGCTTAGAAAAGTAAATAAATAAAATACACGAAATGATGTTTACTTACAGAAAAAAATAGAGTGCACTATTTAAGGCAGGGCTGGAAATTATCTGCAGAGTCATCATGACGTATGTGTTCACTCAGTTTCCCTGAGGAGCAGATATTATAAGATGTGAGGAGCAGATATTATAAGATGTGCATGAGATTTATGGGGA
This sequence comes from Eumetopias jubatus, assembly GCF_037043125.1. Lineage (NCBI taxonomy): Eukaryota > Metazoa > Chordata > Mammalia > Carnivora > Otariidae > Eumetopias > Eumetopias jubatus. The sequence goes on from NW_028274810.1 coordinate 115,314,255, forward strand.
AACACCTAAGGAAGGATAAAGGGGAGGGAGCCAGAGACAGATGGGAGCCACCATGCAGCCCTGACACTTGGAATGCAAGAAAGTCAACTTAAGAAAATGTTGCCCACACTGATGGGGGACCCTCCAGCCAAAGTCCCCCACTAAAGGAGTCCAAGATCTAGCACACAGGGGCTCAAATCCATGCCCACACTCAGCTGTCTCTGACCGGAGGCAGCTGAAGGAAACCAGTTCCAGGGGCGGTTCCAAAAGGGCAGCCTCCGCAGTGATGAGTGATGAACAGAAGTGAGGTGTGTCCCCTTCCAGTGGAGGAGGTAAAAGCCCGAGTGCTTCATCCTGTACTCACTTCCCCTGTTGCAGTGAGCTTGGAAGCCACTGGTTGAGATGGTGGCAGCACAGGATGAAGTTCATGGAAGTCTTTGAGTCATAGAGAGAAGACAAACCCCACAGACCCACTTCAGCACCATGGACCTGCTTCCCAAAGGCAACTTGGCCATTCACTCAAAGGAGAGCGCCAGCCACTGACCCCATTGCTTCTGGGCTAGCCCAGCTCTTCTGCAGCGGAGCCTAAGGTCCCACACAGGCTCCCTCACACCCTCAGCAGCAGGCACCAAAGCCGCTCCGGCACTCACATCCAACCAGAGGAGAACCAGGCCCCGGCTCCCCCACCACCTGTAGGCTCAGGTGGAGCACTGTGCTAGGAGTCACGGGATCCAGCTTCTCCATCAGCCAGGGTCTGCATACCACATCCAGAAGGTGCAGAGGAGTTCACCCCCCTGGAGCATACTTTTGACAATGAGAGACAGGAGATGAGAAGGAGCCGGCAGATACAGCCTCTCCCTTCTTCCCCATGGTAGATTGTTCTGAGGTGTGGAGCACCAAAGATGTCTTACACGACCGAGCAGCTGTGTCCTCTTGTGATGCTGTGGCCTCAGTGATGCACCCCGTCTGTGTGTCCTCCCCCGTCTACCTCCTTTCCCTGCACCCTCACTTGTGCTGGGACCGCACCTCACACAGAGCCTGAATGTGGAAGCTTGGTCTCAGGCTCTGCATTGGAAGGCTAAGCCATCTCTGGAGGAGCCTTCTTGGATCTGCAGGCAACAGGGGGGTTCCAGGGGAAGAGGTCTCTGAGGACAGGAAGGGAAGGTTTGCTGAGCCCTGTGTTCAGGAGTACGAAAGAGAAGCAGAAAACTGAATATCTCAGAAAAGGAATCAGGAACCACAAACCAGGAAAATGGCGAAGATAACTCTGTGAGACTCTGGGAACTTGTTTGTTTACCCACCTCTGGGATTTCTCCCTGACTTTTTCCCACAAAAATGAGCAGTAACACGTACACCGTGAAAACAACACCCTACAGGTCAGGATTAGAGGGTAAGAGAACAGGAAGTTGTAGGCACCCACTTGACAGGCACCCAGTGAGGACCGAGGCTGGGGGGGGCTGGGCCTGCCGAAACCCCACCCACCCCAATGATAATAACAAAACCTGCAATGCCGGTGAAATGCCTCACTCACTCTCTGTCCAAGAAATGTCATATTTTTTTACAAGAAATGTCATATTTCTATATATTGCTAAATCAAATTAAATCCACCTCAGCCTTGTCAGCCAAGATCAGCAATAAACCCACTTTCAGTTACTTGGGAGGGGGATGAAGTGGAGCCTCCCATCTCTCCTGAAGCTCTCAAATGATACAATTGACATTTTATTGACCATTCACTACATGCCAGATGCTGTTCTGGGCACTTTATGTGGATCCACGCACTTTATCTTCACGACATTTGGGGTTAGATACTATTAGCATCTCCATGTTATTGATAAGGAAACTGAGGCACTTGCCCAAGATCCTACAACTACGCAGTAATGGAGAAAGATCTGTGCCTCTGAAGCCCATATTCTTAACTGATACCCTGCAATGCATGCTTTGTGCGGCATCATAGTCAAAACACAGGAATAGCCTCTGCTCTTCCAACGGCCATGATGGCCGCTCCCGGTCCTCCTTGTCAAGCCCTGTGTGGTCCATTTGAGGCGAGGGGCTTTGTCGCTGTCCACCACTCCCAAGCCGTGACTTTTCCCACGGAGATGTGGGTCATGGCCGGAACTGAGTGGAATGGCAGGCTCCGTCCACCCAGCACCCACCCACTGTTTCCCAGCTCAAGGTTCGACTGTCTGAGTAACCCCCACACCTCTTCTTCTTAGTGGCTCAGAAATTGCAGTTCTCTTTCTCTGGGATTGTGCCCCTCTGGAGAATCAACCTCCACCCCCACACCCTAGACTAGGAAAGGACGGAGGCTTCATCCACGGGTTGGTTTCACACTGGAGCAAGGAAGGTCCATCCCCCAAAGGTGTGAAACAAAAAATAGTTCTCTTTCTTTTCCAAAGGGATCCAGGGCCGCATGGCACTGTTGTACAAGTCGTGCCCTGTGTTACTGTAGGAGGCGCCATTCATAATAATAATCATCATAGATTTAAATATTTATGAAGACCATTTCTAAAAGATCAAAATAAAGCGCCTTGAGGAAGGGGAGGACTTCCTCTTGGGCCAGAGGTGGGGCTGAGAGTGGTCCATCACAGAGCGAAGGCGTGAAAGTCAAAGCACCGTTAATGCCTCAGGAACACATCCTGTTGACGTTTACTGAGTACCTCCTATGTCCAGGCATGTTTCCTAAGTACTTTATACTGATTAGGTCCCTTAATCTTCAAAACAATCCTATATAGTAGGGAACACTCTAATCCCCATTTTATAGACGAGAAAACCAAGAATTAGTTAAGGAGTTTGTCCAAAGCTGAACAACTAAAACGTTTGAGGAGCAGAAATTTGAACCCACATCTGCCTGACTTCCCAGTCCCTGCTCCTAACCTCTGTGGATGACAAAGGCAGACCAGGACTTGGCCTCGGGCAAGGAGGGATCAGAAAAGGTGTGCAGTCACAAGATGCACTCAGTTTTTACATAAAGTTATATTCCTTTTACATAAAGTTATATTTCACAGAGTTCCAAGAAGGTGGGACGTGTATTGGGGAGGGAGGGTCTGCGTGTTCTGAAACCTAAGTGGAAGCCAGTACCACCAATTGCCATGTGTGGCTTTGGACAAGTTGCTTAACATATCAGAGCCTCGAATTCCCTCCCCTGCAAAACTAGGGCTGGTGCTAACTTCCTTGCGGTGGGCGGATTAAGTCATGTCTCTTATATAAAATGCCTAGGACACCTCCTGCAGAAATTTAAGTTTCCCTTTCCACCTAGAACCCTCCCCACTCCTAAATTCCCTACCACTGAGTCTGTAAGGAACCTGCCTTTTCAGTTAAATTCCTGGAGTGAGCATTTAAAGAGAGGCTTAAGCTGGGTTTTATTATCCGATGCAGATAACTTTTTTGATGTGTATCAATCATTTTCATTTGTAAGGTGGGTGGATTTTATATATCTGTAGCTAGCTGCTGGGAGAAAAATCTTTAAAGCTTCAAGATGGGATTTTAAAACATCTTTATAGATGAAAAAAGCAAAAGTTTAACCTTCAAGGAAAATAAAAGAGAACATGAAGTCTATACTTGAACACACACAATACCAAAAAGAAAAAAAAGGACTGAGTTTGGGATTGCAGATGTATGACCTTGACGTCCATTGTTCGGGCAGCATAAAAAGGATTACCTTCCCCTGTGTTGTAGAGGGGAGGCGGCCCAATGCATCCAGATCCTCCTCAACCACAATGCTGCCCTGGAGCCTGAAACCCTGGTGTCAGAGATGCCTCGCCCTTCATATCATTTCTCCCTCACTATTCTCCCCGTTATTCATTCACATAAGAGTCTCTTTTCAACTGATCACGACCGGCCAGGCACTGTGTTAGCTGCCCCGAATGCAGAAATTACTGGCAGCCCCATTACAGACACCTGCTTTACAAAGAGAAGGGTAAGACAACCGGCATGCACACACAACCACAACATAGAGTAAGTTTTATGCTATAAAGTAACCATAGAGAAAGTAACCTACTATAAGAGCAACAAGAATGATGGAGGGGAAATAGACTCGATTCAAAGACAAACACAGGGAACAATATCAACAACATCATTATTGTGCTCTGAGGTGTAATGAACAAGCATAGAATCAGGAACACTTGACATTGCCTGGGGATGTCACAGAAGGCTGTGGGGGTGGGTGAGGGAAGTGGTCTCTGAGCTGCTTATAATAAGACCAGAAGAAGAAAATATTTTGGACCCTTCACTCCCTGGTAACAGATGAGATGAATTACGTAAAAGGAATAATCCAGGTCATCCTAATTGCCCCTGTGTACATTTGCTTCCATAATTTCTGATCGTTTGCTAGATCAAGGCTTCGAAGGTGTAATACACAGGCTAGGTATGTTTTATAAAAGGTTAAGGTGCAGAATGGGAGAACCTTGAGCATCATCTGCTCAAAGCTTATCTTTTGCAGATCAGCAATTTCAGTCCCAAAGAGGTTAAGAGACTTGCCTACACAGCACATTAAGACTTAGACCCTGGGTTTCCCTAATCTTCCAAATGCCTCCCTTAAGGTGCTTATCAGAGTATATGGAGAGCCTTCACATATCTGGGAGAGCAGGTGCTAACAGCCCCATTTTACAGAGGAGAAAACAGAGGCTGAACATAGGACAGGAAGCCACTTGCCCAAAATCACACGGCGGAAGTTGAAGGCAAAAGCAGCCCTATCTGGGAGCCCGCCGCCCTGAGCCAGGCTGGGGAGCGCTTTCCGTGATATGGTGCTGCCCCCTAGAGGCAGGAGCTCCGAGTGGGGCACCCAAGCAGGGCAGGCCGAGTCTTCGAGGCACGCAAGACCCCAGCGCGGAGGCGACTTTCCCCTCTTCCCGCCGAGCCCGCCCGGCTCTGCCTCCCGCCGCCGCTGCTGCCCACGCACTTAAAACTTCCTGTACATCCCTCCGGGACCCCTCTGGCAAGCTATACAATCTAATGTGGCCACGCTAAAACTGAGGCTGGGAATAGGTGCAGCCTGCGCTAGAGGGATCATTTTCCACCCTACTCATGATGAGCATGGGGAGCGAGGAAGGGCTATCCCTTGGAAATAGTTGGCAGCAACCTGTGGGTTTTCACGATGACTCTGACTCCTTCAGAGCGTAGGCAAGGCGGGGTCTGTCCTGCGGGTACCGTCCACGCAAAACCAGGTACAGGAGGGGTTGAGATTCAGCTAAACGTCTGCCCCATCCCTTTCATTATTGGCCATTTTTGTGTGACATTATACACCGTGAGTCTAACTGTCGGTAGCGATCATCCTTTTGAATAAGGCATTGTCGCTGATCAGGTGGAGACACCGAGGGACCCGACGGCGGACCAATAGCGCCGCCTCGTGGTGAACCAAAAGACGACAGCTTCCTCCGATGGTGCTCGGGCTCCCGGACCGCACAGTAGACCTATGTCTACCGACAGAAGGGAATTCTAGAGAAAGGTCCACTGCTAGCCAGCCCTACCAATTCCACTAACATTTCATAGTCCTGCTCTGTGCCACACACCGATGCACACCTCCTAGAATCGATGATGCATAGGACATGGCCCCTGTCCCGAGAGGTGACCGCCAAGGACCCAGCAGGATCTGATGGAGACAGGGCAGAGGGGGGCCACAGTGTCTGAGGACTCAACAGTCCAAAACCAGGCCAACAAGTCTTAGTGAGGCTGCCCCTTTCCTGCCACACGTTCAAAAGTATTTCCTCTCTCTGGGATTTCTGAAGAATTAATTATATCCATCAGGAAAATCCTTGATAGAGACAGTTTTAATTGTCTAAAAGGTTGTTCTTAGCTCTTCTGAGGTCACATACTCTTGGAGAGTCTGGTGACGTCTGGGGGTTCACCCTCCCAGAAAATACACCCATGTCACATGCAGCAACATAGCCAAGAGCTTCTCAGACCCCGTGATGCTCCTAAAAGCACTCTACCGAGTCTCTGGCCTCCAGGGTCGTTCCCTCCTGATCACTTGGAAATCTATGCCTTAGCACAAAAAGATCACCCTTCCTACTTCGGGGAACTACGCTACTGACTCAAGATGGGTGCAGCTCATCAATGAAATCAGAGAGGGCGCCTGGGTGGCTCAGTTGGCTCAGGTCATGATCCTGGAGTCCCGGGATCGAGTCCCACATCGGGCTCCCTGCTCAGCGGGGAGTCTGCTTCTCCCTCTGACCCTCTTCCCTCTCGTGCTCTCTATCTCTCATTCTCTCTCTCTCTAATAAATAAATAAATTCTTTAAAAAAAATGAAATCAGAGAGATTGCCAAGCACCCACAATGCACTCAAGAAAGCTCCTTTACAAGTTGGCAAGGGACTCAGCAGTGGGACCTGTACCCCCTTCCTCTGATGGTCTGTATGCCACACGTGTTCGGGGCCTGGGCATGGGATCCTCATACTGGCTTCACCCTCAGAACAATCACTCAGCCTCTCTGGGGCTTGGGCTTCTCACCTGCCAAATGGGAGAAATGATAAGTCCCTCTCGTGGCTCTAGTTAGAATTAATGTTAAGTCCAAGTGCCTGACAGATACTAAGAGCTCGAACACTGGCTTTTATCATCAACATTATAATCGGGATGAATTAATTCTTTAATCCAGCCAGCGACAATTTACCCATTACCCACTATTTACCTGGTGACAAATACTAAGCATTGGAGACACAGATTTGGTCAGATGCCTTGCTATGTAGCCAGAGCCGGGCTTCCAAAGTTTGGTCCAAGGACACATGGCAAAGGTATCACCCAGGAGCTTGTTAGAAACGCCGGATCTCAGGGCCCTGCCCAGACCTACTGAATCAGAATCTGCATTTTAACAAGATCCCCAGGCAATTTCCAGACATTTTAACATTTGAGAAATCCTCCTGTAGATCTTGAAGAGAGAGAGAGAGAGGATGGCTTTTGAAGAGTTGCCTCGCTTTGTGGTCTAGAGAGAATGAAAACCAGCCCAAGCAAATTGTCTTTGTTCTTTGTAATGCAAAGTGTCCCTAGTCAAAGCATGTCACAGCACTATGGTGACCTCACAGAGGTTGTCCCTTCAAGTAACCCACCTCTGCAGACAGGCTGGGAGAAAAGGTGTACAACTGGCTCAGAAACAAAGGAGCCTCCTGAGGGAAAGGGACCAGAAATTCCCACGCCTTTCCTTTGGAGATTCAATGTCATTGGAACTTCTCTGATAAACTGAAGTGGTGGCAGTGAGATCTTCTGGCAGGAATGTCCACCAAGGAAACTGCAGGAGGGTATGGCAGGCAGGAATGTTGGGGCGATGTGGTTTAACCCCAAGGGAGAATGTGCTCAGGGGAACTCAGAGCTGGAGACAGTGAGCCATCTTCATGTAAAACCACTGTGCCCCTGCCCCGCAGGGATCTGGATCCACAGAGGGGTCATTGCAGGAGTGGGCAAAGATGTGCCAGATTGTGTAGGGCCATTGGCAGCCATGGTAGAAACAAGGCAGCCAAATGCCATGGTGCCCACAAATGGATTAATCCGATTCTCTGGTTCCCTTTCTGCCCAAGATTTATAAGCAGGGCAGCTTCCATGGCAATAAATAAGCTCCTAGAGCATCAATGGCCCCAGTCTCTGCCCTGAAGAGCCTATGGTCTAGTGGAGGGTGGGCATGTAAATACAGAAATGACTCCTTATCTAACAGGGGTCACTCTCCCCACTTCCCAGGAAGCATGCTACAGACTGGAAGAAGGTAAAGTACTCGAGGAAGGTCACAGAGAGCTTAGGTGGCAAAGCCAAGAGTCACACCCAAAGCAAAGCTTTGTTCTCTGCTCTCAAAACACCCACCGAGCACACAGGGTCCTCTGGTGAGAATAGCCACACTGCGGGGGGGTGGGGGGCAGCGGGATTAAGTAGAAATTCAGTACAAACAACATTCGCCAGGGACACACAGGAGGAAACCTAGTTTGGCACTTTGCCATCAGGGAGACCTCCCACTCTTTGAAGCAGCCTTGGAAGAATGTGGGTGCCCAGAGAAGATGGAGCAGTCAATACAAGGCATGGGCCTTGGGTACAAGGCAACTTGATCTCATGGAAGCTTGAGAGCAAAGCAAGTCTGCAGCTACAGAAATTGATTAAGTCCAGATGTCTGAGGACTTAGAGGGCCCTTTGAAGAACTTGCAGGTAGCTGGGGAGCAGGTAGCTGGGGTGCAGGTAGCTGGGGTGCAGGTAGCTGGGGTGCAGGTAGAAAGCCACAGCAACTTTTGAGAAGGAACCATGCTTCAGATCCCCCAGGGACCCCAGCAAGGGTAGTTTGAAGAATGAGAGAGATCAGTGGCAGGAGATCCATTTAGAGGATCCCCACCTGGGCAGGTTTGAAGCCAGATGAAGAGGAGCGGTTGGGAGAGAAGGGAAATCTCTGGGGGACAGGCGGCTCTGGCAGCCTGGTGGCTTTTCACCGGCAGGCAGCGTGGCTCTCACTCTTCTTGCTTTGGGTTCACCCTGCAGCCTCGCAGGAAAATACTCTAAAACCCACCTGATGCTTGGGAAGACCTGAGAGTGTCAGAGCCTTGTTAGCACAGGGGGGCTGGAGACTGAGCGGTGGAGTCAGGCATGCAGGTATGAGGGCCCAGTAGGACCCTGGACACCAGGGCTCAGTGAGCTTCCCTGGTTTGCCAGAGTGGGTCTGCGTTGTCTCCCATCACATAATCCGGGGGTGGGGGGGGGGGGTTAATCTGTGCATGGGACTCCACTGAGAAAGGAAAACTGGAAGCTCCCGCCTGGTTTCCCTGGGGCTCTGCCCTTGGTGACTTTGTCCAGGTGGATTTAGTCTGTACCCCATCACTGTAATAAACCACGCCTGTGACTACAATATCTTGTCTGGGTCCTAATGAGTCATCAAACCTGAGGGTGGCCTCAGGGTCCCCCAACACACCCACCATATTCTCTTGGCCCACCTCTTCACTCAAGACACTGCTGTAGCAAACAGCGGCAAGCACACGGGTGCATCTGGACAGCTCCCTGCCTCAGTTGTACCATGTAACTCGTTTGTTGTATCAGCACCTCTTTGTCCACATCTGATGGGGTGTATTTGAGGACTTAGCCATTCTGGTGCACGTGTGAACCTGGAAGATGCATGTGAACACCCCTTCCTTGTATCGAACCTTCATGAATGGGAGACTGCAGCCAGTGGGTGAGCTACTCTCATTCTCATCTTTGGGGCAGAAAATTCCAAAATCCCCCCTGCATGGTTCTTCCAAGAGTCCTTAGAGATGAGACTGAGCTCGACTGCCCACAGCATTAACCACTCAATTCCTCGCCTGCTTTGGCTTTTCCTCCTTCCCTGTTTTACTCTTCTCAGCTCTCCACTCCAGTCCCATAGGATCACTTTGCTAAACGGACTACATGGACAGAAGCCCACGCTCAGGAGCTGCATCTGGGAGGAACTTGGGCTCAGGCCAAGGAAAACTTTCAGATGACGATGGCCTCATGCTCCTGAGTCTCTGTGGCACCTTTCATTTTGGCAGCAAGATCTTCTGGAGTAATGCCATCATTCAAAGGCCTGATTATTGCTGGAGATTTATATGCCAGGTTCAAAGCCCAGCCTCCGCCTCCATCTCCTCAGTGTGGTCAGTCTGCAGGAGACCACGAACAGACATGCCCAGGGAGAAGACACACACAAAGGGAAATGCACATTCATTCTGCCCCCTCGGCATAGGCAGGTCCGCCAGCACTGGACTTGCCCTGCATTGCCAGCCTCGTATAACCCTTAGCCTGTGCTCCTGCAAACCCACCTCCGTAATAAATAAAGCGGCAGCCTCGCAATTAACCCTTCTCTCGAGAGCAAAAGCGCTAACCAGGGTAACGCTGTGTGTTTGCGAACTCTTGATGGGTAGAAGTAATAGCGTCATTTTATCTTGCCAAAATGTGGAATGTGAATCTGATCAAACCTCTAGAACTAATTACCACTTTATAGGAAATGTGGAGGATAGAGGAATATGTCAGGACACAATCCATCAAATCCAGAACATGGAAAACTCTAGAGGATAAATGACCTGGTTTCTTTAATCAGAAACTGATGAGAAGAAGAGCCAAAGAGGGAGAGACAGGAATCATCCAAGATTAAATGAAGCTTAGAGACGTGTCAAACAAATGTGATATGTGCACTTATTCAAACAAAAGCAAATGTAAAAAAGATTTCTTTGTACTCCATCGGGGAAATTTGAAAATTCTCTGTATATTTGACGATATTAAGGAATTATTTTTAATTTTTAGGAGTGATGATGGTATCGCGGTTATATTTTTTCTGAGACTGTATCTGTTCTACTGAAGCATTTACAGATGAAATAATTTGATGTCTGAGGTTTGCTTTAAAATATCCCAGCATGGGGCCAAAAAAACAAAGGAGGGAGTTAAATGAGACCCACACAATTGTGATCATTTTTGCAGCTGATTGGTGGGTGCCTGGGAGCTCATTAAGCTTTTCTCTCTGCTCTCCTGCAGATTTGGAAATTTTCCTTATTACAAAAAAGAAAAAAGGAAAGGGAAGAAGGAAGGAGAGAGAGAGAGAGAGAGGAAGCTGTCCTTTTAAAGCTATCAGAAATGTGGTGGCTCTTTCTCTAAAGTTGACATCGTCTCCATAGCACTCTGGTGGTGGACTGAGAACAGCACTAGGAAGAATGACAATGAAGTTGATAACGATGTCTGTGCCGAGGTAGGGCAAGCATCCTTGTCTGGGATGGACTGAGAAGGAGCCACAGTGATTCACCAAATTCTGTCAACAGCCGCCTTCAGCATGAGTGGAACTGCATCTGTGCGGGTCCTGTCTCAGCCTGGGGCTGAGCCCCACTGTCCCCGAGGTGCTTGTTTGGGAGGGCATGCGTGCGCCTTGTGCAAGCCAGTCCCCGCAGGAGATGGGGAGCAGAACAGATGATGGCAGGGCCGGCTGGTTGGAAGGGATTTCTAGGAGAGGCTTCCCCAAGCCCTCACCTCACCTCTCTACCCATGGGGTGAGGGTGTGCGGTGGAAGAAACCCCTGGTTGGTAAGTCAGTGGGAAATACTGGATATCCATAGTTCAGCGCCCTCCTTTCTTCCTCTGGGGAGTGAGCTGCCCCAGGGAACAGGCTCAAGAACTTGAACTAAACTGTAAGGACAGAGAGAACCCCTAAAAGATTTTAAGCAAAGAAGTGAGGGGTGTTTGTCTTTTCTTTATCTCTTACCTTCTGCCCTTTGCATCTTCTGTTCCCCTTGCCCAGAATGCTCATCCTCTCACCTTCCACCTCTTCTCTTGAATAGCTTCCACTCATTCTTTAGGACCCAGCTTAACTGGCACTTCCTCTGGGAAGCCTTCTCTGACTGCTCCAGCACTTAGAACCTACCTGTGTCCCAAGCCCATGTTCACTTGTATCCATACTAGACTGCAAGTCCCCAGGAACAGGGACCACCTGCCTGTTCATCCTTGAATCCCTTGATTCTCTAGCTCCCCCAACACGTGGATAGTACCAAATTAATCATTTTGACATGAACTATTGAATTGACTTTGAAATGTGACCAAAAATACATGTATATTGGAGCCACATGTGGCTGGAACAGGAATCAAAGGATGGACAGAAGATGGCTGACCAAACATGGCTCAGAGACAGGGCCAGCCAATCCCTGGGATTAATATATGCAGATAGAGGAGTCCCTCTCTTAGGAGGTGCCTAAGCTGCTTTGCATATCACCTCTGCTACATCCTTTAGGGTGCCCTTACTTCCCTCAGGCCAGCCCCGCCTTACTGCAATCCCAATCCCTTACGCCACTGTAACTCCAGTTACAATGAAAGCGTCTTTATCTCATACTTGTCCTGTTCATATGCACTGGGTTTTTCTCTCTGGACTGTATCCTGATGGATAAAATTTATCAACAACATGATAAACCCCCTCTCTGCTTAAATTACTTTCTTTCTTTTTTTTTTTCAATTCACCTATACAGTGATTGATTTGTACTTGCTCTGACCACGGCAGTAGGGAAAAGAAAATAGGTATCCCGCTGATATCTAGATAAGTGCTCTAGATAAGTGTTTCCAATATTAGTGTCATATGAATGACCTGGGGTTCTTTTATATATATATATATATATATATATATATACATACATATATATATATATGCATATTTTGAGGGGTATAATTGACATAAAGCATTATATTAGTTTCAGGTGAACAACATAACAATTCGGTGTTTGTATATATTGAGAAATGCTCACCGCAATAAGTCTAGCTAACATCCATCACCACACATGGTTACAATTTTTTCTCTTGTGATGAGAACTTTTAAGATCTTCTCTCTTAGCAACTTTCAGGTATACAAGACAGCATTATGAAGTACAGTCACCAAGCTGTATGTTACATCTGTGAATTATTGTCTCATTATTAAAAGTTTGTACCTTTTGACCACCTTTGCCCGTTTTGCCCATCCCATCCACTTTTTTTCTCTTCCTTGCCATTGAGATCCAGACCCACCCACAAGTAAAGAAATAACTGGAAGGGCTTGGGTAGTGCCGAGCCCTGGACATCGTGAGAGCTCAGGGGGCAATTCTTAACTGTCCCAGAGAACACGATGCCTAAGCTGGATTTCAAAGAGCCCACCGCCCAGCATGAACCCAGGCACATTGAGGCAGAGCTGCCAGGATGACTGCCCCAGAAAACGTTCCCAGAACTCACGATGAGAAGTCCCTGCCGACTCTGAACTTCCCATGATCCCTCCGAGACACTGAGCCCTTCAGAGGTAGCATCTCAGCCATGTGCTGACCTGACAGAGGGGGTGGAGACTGCAGGTGTGCACCAGAACCTGTTCTCTCCTCTTCCCCAGGCACGGAAACCAAGTGCAGTACTCTAACCCTAACCCTCCCTTGCAGTTAGGTCTGTCCTTATGACAGCTTCAGGCCAGGGGAATGGGAGCAAATGGGTGCACCACCTGGGAGTTGACCCACTGTGATGTCATCCTGACTCCCTTTCCCCATCCACCACACCAAGTGGAGCGAACTCAGAGGACCCATAGAAACTGGGAGCCACAAGGTGGAAGAAGCCTGCCTCTGCCCTGCCGTGGCTGCATCAGAAAGGTGAGTGAGAAATAAATGTGTGTGAGACTTCAGGATTTCTCTATTGGACCACCTGCATCGCCTATCTCAATCGTATACCCTAATTCTAAATTTATTTCTGAACTAAGAGATACTCAAGAGCAGGTTCTGTGTCTTATTCATCACTGGATACCCAACCCCTGGCTGCAGTGTGGACTCAGTTAACGTTCTTCTGGTATTTCTCAGTATCTGCCTTATTCTTGGTCTTCCAAAATTTAAGTGACATTAGTTTGAGCCCCATATATATGGCAATTTTTCCAAGGATTTGGGAGAAGAGGTGCGGCAGCAAAGTGGAGAAGAGTAGCTTTTATTTTCCTCCCGTTTTAAATCTTCTTGCCCCCAATGTTCCCCCTCGACCCTTTCTCTTGGTTTGTACAAAGAAACTTACCTGCACAGGTATGTGGATTTCTTGCAGAATATTTTAATATTTAAGGAGAGAAGAAAGAAATGGTTGCACCAGCACAATACAGATAAATTAACTGTTCCTAAAAATTACTTGGGAGGATGACAGCAGCGGGAATGGTGGAGTAAGGACCTCCAAACATCCACTCCTCCGCAGAAGGTATGCCCCAGCATGCACAGGGAGCACTTTGGCATCATCTGGGAAACTTACTAGTCCCGGGCATTTCAGGAAACAACTGTCCAATCCGTAGCTGACAACTAAGCTAACCAAGCAGAGACTTCGGTGGCCACAAAGACAAAGATCAGATCAGGGCTGATAGCAGCAGGCCAGTTCCTTGTGCCAGGGACTGCATTTCTCTTTTCCATCTTCTAATGCCCAGTCTGTGTTCACTTAACCCCAAAAGTCTCAAAATGTGCTTTTAAAGTCAGTTTGTTCATATCAGATGTAAGGTCCATGCATTACCTATTTCTGCACTGTCCTCATCTGTAATGGTCCTTCCTTCCTCTTTCTCCCCCAAACGGAGTGGGGCTGACTGCATCCTCAAGATGTCAGGCCCTGTTCTAGGACTTTACAGGCATTATCAGATTTCATCTTCACAAGAAACTGATAAGACAGTCTTTCTAATATCCTATTCCCATAAAAAGGGGAATTCCCATATTCCCCTTTTCGGCCAATGGCAGAGCACACTGTGTCCTAGGCTGTTCATTAACCACACGCAGCCCATGCGGTAACTCGGCTAATGCTCACGTACTTGTCTGTGCAATAAGTCTTACCATCTCCATGGAACAGGTGAATACATCTCCAGTCTATGACCACACAATACCTGTTAGCTGGCTCTGCATCAGCAACAGTAGCACCCGATCCACCTCACCACAGTGTCTGTGTCTCCCACAAAGCTCAGCAAAGGGAAAGGCTCGGGACAGAAATGCGTGTGCCCTTTTGTGTGAGCTGTGACACACACACCCCTTTTGAGGGCACAAGGGGCCACCTCTGGGTTTTTCTAATTAATGTTCTCCACCTGTTTTTTTTTTAAGATTTTATTTATTTAGGAGGCGGAGCAAGATGGCGGAGGAGTAGGAGACTAGATTTCGTCTGGTCTCAGGAATTCAGCTGAATAGGGATCAAACCATTCTGAACACCTAAGAACTCAACAGGAGATCGAAGAGGAGAGTAGCAACAACTGTCTGAACAGAGAAGCAACCACTTTCTGGAAGGTAGGACGTGCGGAGAAGTGAATCCGAGGCGATTTTCGGGAGGATAGACGGCGGGGGAGGGGGCCTCCGTCCACCACTTCTGGCAAGTGCTAGAGCCGCGGAGCACAAAATCGGACCTTTTAGAAGTCGGCTCTGCTGAGGGACGTCGCTCCAGTGGCTAAGCAGGGGGTGGAATCCTCCCGGGACAGTGTGGTCTCAGGACCCTCGGGGTCACAGAAAGACCGGGGGTGCCTGAGTGCGGCAGAGCTCCCAGGTATCGGAGCAGGGAGGCCGGCTGCAGAGACAGAGCCGAGGCGCGGACTCAGCTTGGGGTGGCCATAAACTGTGATCCGCGGCCCAGTCAGGCCACTGCTCCTCCAGCAGGGACCCAACAAGCGGCAGAGCTGGGGAGACTCCCCTTCCTCCCCCCGGGAGGAGCGGCGCGGGAGCGCACTGCAGGGATCTGCTGGGTTTGGAGACTCCACACGGGGTCGGGTGCCAGAGATAGAAACGCTCGGTCAGAGGCCGGGTGAGCACGGAGTGCGGCCGGAGACCAGGGAGACGGGAGTGACTGCTTTTCTCTGGGGGCACACTGAGGAGCGGGGCCCCGAGTTCTCAGCTCCTCCGGGTGGAGATTGGGAGGCCACCATTTTTGCCCTGGTCCTCCAAAGCTGTACGGAGAGCTTGCAGGGAACAAAAGCTCCTGAGATCAAACCCGAGCAGCTTGCTTAGCCCGGACCGACAAGGGTGGGGCAATTCAGCCTCCGGCAAAGACATTTGGGAACCACGGCAACAGGCCCCTCCCCCAGAAGATCAGCACGAACAGGCAGCAAGCCAAGACCAAGTTTACCAATCAAGGAGAACGGGAGAACTCCAGCGCTAGGGGAATACTGCACATAGAATTCATGGCTTTTTTTTTACCATGATTCATTAGTTCATCAAAATTAATTTTTGTTAACTGTTTTTTTTATTTTTCTTTTTCCCTTTTTCAACCAACATCTTATCAATCCCTTTTTAAAAAAAAAAACATTTTTTATTTTTCATTTTTAGAGTCATATTTTATCCCTTCATAGTAGTTACCCTTATTTTTGGCATATATATATAAGTTGTTCTCTCTTTAAAATTTTGAGATACAGTTTCTTCTAACAGATCAAAATATACCCCAAATCACTAGTGTATGGCTTTGTTCTAGTCTCCTGCCTGATCACATTCTCTTCCTTTTTCCTTTTTTTTTTTCTTAAATCGTCTTCTTTCTTTTTTCAAACAACTTCTTATCTTATCAAGTCCTTTTATAAAATCTTTTATAATTTTCATCTTTACAGTCATCTTCCATCCCTTCATTGTATCAACCCTTATTTTGTACATATATGTCTTTCTTCCTTTAAAATTTTAGGAGGCACTTTTTTCTAACAGGCCAAAATACGCCCAAAATCTAGTGTGTGGCACTGATCTATGCACTAGCCTGATCATATTTGATCATATTCTGCTTTTTTTGTATTGGTTTGTTTTTGTTTTTATCTTTTTTTTCTTTTTTTTTTCTTTTTCTCTTTCTTTTTTCTTTCTTTCCCTTTCTTTTCCCCTGCTTTCAGGTCTTTTCTGATTTGTATACAGTATATTTGCTGGGGACGTTGTAAACCTGTTAGCATTCTGTTCTCTCATTCATCTATTCTCCTCTGGACAAAATGACAAGACGAAAAAAATCACCTCAGCAAAAAGAACAAGAGGTAGTACCGTCAGCCAGGGACCTACTCAATACGGACATTAGTACGATGTCGGACCTAGAGTTCAGAATCATGACTTTAAAGATACTAGCTGGGCATAAAAAAGCGTGGAAGTTATTAGAGAAACCATTTCTGGAGAAATAAAAGAACTAAAATCTAACCAAGTCGAAATCAAAAAGGCTATTGATGAGGTGCAATCAAAAATGGGGGCACTAACTGCTAGGATAAATGAGGCAGAAGAGAGAATCAGCGATATAGAAGACCAAATGATGGAAAATAAAGAGGCTGAGAAAAAGAGAGAGAAACAACTACAGGATCACGAAGGCAGAATTCGAGAGATAAGTGATATGATAAGACGAAACAACATTAGAATAATTGGGATCCCAGAAGAAGAAGAGAGAGAGAGAGGGGCAGAAGGTATATTGGAGCAAATAATAGCAGAGAACTTCCCTAATGTGAAGAAGGAAACAGGCATCAAAATCCAGGAGGCACAGAGAACCCCTCTCAAAATCAATAATAATAGGTCAACACCCCGACATCTAATAGTAAAACTTAAAAGTCTCAGAGACAAAGAGAAAATCCTGAAGGCAGCTCGGGAGAAGAGATATGTAACCTACACTGGTAGAAACATTAGATTGGCAACAGACCTATCCACAGAGACCTGGCAGGCCAGAAAGGACTGGCAAGATATCTTCAGAGCACTAAACGAGAAAAATATGCAGCAAAGAATACTATATACAGCTAGGCTGTCATTAAAATAGAAAGAGAGATAAAAAGCTTCCAGAACAAACAAAAACTAAAGGAATTTGCAAACACAAAACCAGCCCTCCAAGAAATATTGAAAGGGGTCCTCTAAGCAAAGAGAGAGCCTAAAAGCAGCAAAGATCAGAAAGGAACACAGACAACATACAGTAACAGTCACCTTACAGGCAATACAATGGCACTAAATTCCTACCTTTCAATAGTTACCCTGAATGTAAATGGGCTAAATGCCCCAATCAAAACACACAGGCTATCAGATTGGATTAAAAAACAAGACCTATCCATCTGCTGTCTGCAAGAGACTCATTTTAGACCCAAAGACACCCCCACATTGAAAGTGAGGGGGTGGAAAACAATTTACCATGCTAATGGACACCAAAAGAAAGCTGGGGTGGCAATCCTTATATCAGACAAACTAGATTTTAAAACAAAGACTGTAATAAGAGATGAGGAAGGACACTGTATCCTACTTAAAGGGTCTATCCAACAAGAAGATCTAACAACTGTAAATATCTATGCCCCGAACATGGGAGCAGCCAATTATATAAGGCAATTAATAACAAAAGCAAAGAAACACATTGACAACAATACAATAATAGTGGGGGACTTTAACACCCCCTGACTGAAATGGACAGATCATCTAAGCAAAAGATCAACAAGGAAATAAAGACTTTAAATGACACACTGGACCAAATGGACTTCACAGACATAACAGAACATTCCATCCCAAAGCAACGGAATACACATTCTTCTCTAGTGCCCATGGAACATTCTCCAGAATTGATCACATCCTAGGTCACAAATCAGGTCTCAACCGGTACCAAAAGATTGGGATCATTCCCTGCATATTTTCAGACCACAATGCTTTGAAACTAGAACTCAATCACAAGAGGAAAGTCGGAAAGAACTCAAATACATGGAGGCTAAAGAGCATCCTACTAAAGAATGAATGGGTCAACCAGGAAATTAAAGAAGAATTAAAAAAATTCATGGAAATCAATGAAAATGAAAACACAACTGTTCAAAATCTTTGGGATACAGCAAAGGCAGTCCTGAGAGGAAAGTCTATAGCAATACAAGCCTTTCTCAAGAAACAAGAAAGGTCTCAAATACACAACCTAACCCTACACCTAAAGGAGCTGGAGAAAGAACAGCAAATAAAGCCTAAACCCAGCAGGAGAAGAGAAATAATAAAGATCAGAGCAGAAATCAATGAACTAGAAACCAAAAAAACAGTAGAACAGATCAACGAAACTAGGAGCTGGTTCTTTGAAAGAATTAACAAGATTGATAAACCCCTGGCCAGACTGATCAAAAAGAAAAGAGAAAGGACCCAAATCAACAAAATCATAAATGAAAGAGGAGAGATCACAACCAACACCAAAGAAATACAAACAATTATAAGAACATATTATGAGCAACTCTATGCCAGCAAATTAGATAACCTGGAAGAAATGGGTGTATTCCTAGAGATGTACCAACTACCAAAATTGAACCAGGAAGAAATAGAAAACCTGAACAGACCTATAACCACTAAGGAAATTGAAGCAGTCATCAAAAATCTCCCAAGAAACAAAAGCCCAGGGCCAGATGGCTTCCCAGGGGAATTCTATCAGACATTTAAAGAAGAATTAATACCTATTCTCCTGAAACTGTTCCAAAAAATAGAAATGGAAGGAAAACTTCTGAACTCATTTTATGAGGCCAGCATTACCTTGATCCCAAAACCAGACAAAGACCCCATCAAAAAGGAGAATTACAGACCAATATCCTTGATGAACATGGATGCAAAAATTCTCACCAAAATACTAGCCAATAGGATCCAACAGTACATTAAAAGGATTATTCACCACGACCAAGTGGGATTTATTCCTGGGCTGCAAGGCTGGTTCAACATCCGCAAATCAATCAATGTCACACAATACATTAACAAAAGAAAGAAAAAGAATCATATGATCCTCTCAATAGATGCAGAAAAAGCATTTGAAAAAGTACAGCATCCTTTCTTGATCAAAACTCTTCAGAGTATAGGGATAGAGGGTACATACCTCAATATCATAAAAGCCATCTATGAAAAACCTACAGCGAATATCATTCTCAATGGGGAAAGGCTGAGAACTTTTCCCCTAAGGTCAGGAACGCGGCAGGGATGTCCACTATCACCTCTGCTATTCAACATAGTATTAGAAGTCCTAGCCACAGCAATCAGACAACAAAAAGAAATCAAAGGCATCGAAATCGGCAAAGAGGAAGTCAAACTCTCACTCTTTGCAGATGATATGATACTCTATGTGGAAAACCCAAAAGACTCCACCCCAAAACTGCTAGAACTCATACAGGAATTCAGTAAAGTAGCAGGTTATAAAATCAATGCACAGAAATCAGTGGCATTCCTATACACCAACAACAAGACAGAAGAGAGACAAATCAAGGAGTTGATCCCATTTACAATGCACCCAAAACCATAAGATACCTAGGAATAAATTTAACCAAAGAGGCAAAGGATCTGTACTCAGAAAACTATAAAATACTCATGAAAGAAATTGAAGAAGACACAAAGAAATGGAAAAATGTTCCATGCTCATGGATTGGGAGAACCAACATTGTGAAGATGTCAATGCTACCTAGAGCAATCTACACATTCAATGCAATCCGCATCAAAATACCATCCACTTTTTTCAAAGAAATGGAACAAATAATCCTAAAATTTGTATGGAACCAGAAGAGACCCCGAATAGCCAGAGGAATATTAAAAAAGAAAAGCAAAGCTGGTGGCATCACAATTCCGGACTTCCAGCTCTATTACAAAGCTGTCATCATCAAGACAGTATGGTACTGGCACAAAAACAGACACATAGATCAATGGAACAGAATCGAGAGCCCAGAAATGGACCCTCAACTCTATGGTCAACTTATCTTTGATAAAGCAGGAAAGAATGTCCAATGGAACAAAGACAGTGTCTTCAACAAATGGTGTTGGGAAAATTGGACAGCCACATGCAGAAGAATGAAACTGGACCATTTCCTTACACCACACACAAAAATAGGCTCCAAATGGTTGAAAGACCTAAACGTGAGACAGGAGTCCATCAAAATCCTAAAGGAGAACACAGGTAGCAACCTCTTCAACCTCAGCCACAGCAACTTCTTCCTAGAAACATCGCCAAAGGCAAGGGAAGCCAGGGCGAAAATGAACTATTGGGATTTCATCAAGATAAAAAGCTTTTGCATGGCAAAAGAAACAGTCCACAAAACCCAAAGACAACCGACAGAATGGGAGAAAATATTTGCAAATGACATATCAGATAAAAGGCTAGTATCCAAAATCTATAAAGAACTTAGCAAACTCAACACCCAAAGAACAAATAATCCAATCAAGAAATGGCAGAAGACATGAACAGACATTTTTCCAAAGAAGACATCCAAATGGCCAACAGGCACATGAAAAAGTGCTCAACATCGCTCGGCATCAGGGAAATCCAAATCAAAACCTCAATGAGATACCACCTCACACCCGTCAGAATGGCTAAAATTAACAAGTCAGGGAACGACAGATGTTGGCGGGGATGTGGAGAAAGGGGAACCCTCCTACACTGTTGGTGGGAATGCAAGCTGGTGCAACCCCTCTGGAAAACAGTATGGAGGTTCCTCAAACAGTTGAAATTAAAGCTACCATTCGGTCCAGCAATTGCACTACTGGGTATTTACCACAAAGATACAAATGTAGGGACCCGAATGGGTACGTGCATCCCAATGTTTATAGCAGCAATGTCCACAATAGCCAAACTGTGGAAAGAGCCAAGATTTCCATCGACAGATGAATGGATAAAGAAGAAGTGGTATATATACACAATGGAATATTATGCAGCCATCAAAAGGAATGAGATCTTGCCATTTGCAACGATGTGGATGGAACTGGAGGGTGTTATGCTTAGTGAAATAAGTCAGTCAGAGAAAGACATGTATCATATGACCTCACTAATATGAGGAATTCTTAATCTCAGGAAACAAACTGAGTGTTACTGGAGTGGTTGGGGGTGGGAGGGATGGGGTGGCTGGGTGATAGACATTGGGGAGGGTATGTGCTACGGTGAGCGCTGTGAATTGTGCAAGACTGTTGAATCACAGATCTGTACTTCTGAAACAACACAACATATTTTAAGAAAAAAGAAAAAGAAGAAGATAGCAGGAGAGGAAGAATGAAGGGGAGTAAGTCAGAGGGGGAGACGAACCATGAGAGATGATGGACTCTGAAAAACAAACTGAGGTTTCTAGAGGGGAGGAGGGTAGGGGGATGGGTTAGCCTGGTGATGGGTATTAAAGAGGGCACATTCTGTATGGAGCACTGGGTGTTATGCACAAACAATGAATCGTGGAACACTACATCAAAAACTAATGATGTAATATATGGTGATTAACATAACAATAAAAAATTTTTAAAAAAGATTTTATTTATTTATTTGACAGACAGAGAGAGGAAGTGCAGGTGGGGGAGCAGCAGACTGAGGGAGAGGGTGAAGCAGCGCCCCCGCTGAGTGGGGAGCCTGATGCGGGGCTCGATCCCAGGACCCTGGGATCATGACCTGAGCTGGAGGCAGATGCTTAACGGACTGAGCCACCCAGACGCCCCTCTAACCTTCTGTTAAACACAAATGGGATATCACTCTGATTCTCTGCCTTCTGGAAACCCATGCTGTGTCTGAGAAGAAAGGAAATACAGACATCTTGAATGAAAGGCAGGTGTTGAAAAGCGCAGCGTATAGTAAGTAGTTTCTCAGTAAATCAGTGGAAGATGACTGGGGAGTAATAACTGAGCAGGCAGAAATTATTTGTGGATGGAAATATAGGAGCGCATCATGGAAGAGATGATGTTTGCCAGGTCTGCCCTAGTAGGTACACAAAGTGAAGCACAATAAACATGTTTATTACTAAGTAAACAGAGCAAAGAAAAGGTCCGTTGTGTTTCGGACCTGTGGGCCTGTGGTTCCAAATGTAGCCACCAGAGGGCAGTACAACACGTGTTGGTGTTTAGGGGAAGGAAGTTGGTTTGGGTTTTGGTTTTGTTTTTTTCCTCTACCAGGTTCAGTTGTCAGCAAAGTCTCTTAGGTTTCTGGCTTCTGGGGACTTGGCTAGTTCTGAGCATTCCTAAAGCGCCTGCACATGAAAGCATCTAGGCTGAAATGTGAGGCCATAACATTTGTAAGAGGGGATTACTTTTTTCTACATTTGCCCTCATTGCCCTCCCTTGCACCCCTGCTCCCACTAAGAGGGTCGCACCGCCCAGATCAAGCAACCATCTGTTCCCTCCATCCAGATTCCCACCCCTTAACCCTCCCCCCACCCCGACAAGCTCCTATTCGTTTTCCAGGCCCACCTTCTCTCTAAGACCCCCTAGCCAGACAGACAGTGGTTCCATTCATGTGCATTACCTTGGAATGTAATTATTTGCATTTTAATTAAGAATTCTTAAGAGTCAGAAAAGTACTTTATTTTCTTACTTCTTAAGAGCATCTCCTAAAAAAGCAGGACTCGAATTTGCATGTGTCCTGTCCCCATGGGAGAAGCCGGCGCTCACATCTCTGCTGACCAGCACTGGCCCCATAGCATAAAACCACCTCAAGGCGGGAATGTTTGCCGGGCTACTTTGTATCCCCGGTGCCCAGCAGAGTGCCTGGCACATGGTCATTGCTCCCAAAAACATTTGCTGGATGAAGATCGAGTGAATAAATGGAATAGCTCTTCAGATTCCATGACCAGGGCTCCAACCATCAGTCCGAGCTGTCTGGCCTTTGAGCCTTAACACATGCTGGGACCACTAACACCGCAGCAAAGGGGCCAGTGTGTCCCTCCCCTGCCTACGGCCCCTATGGCTTCCTAATGCACTTAAAGAGGGTCCTAGCTCCTCATATGGCCTCTGAGCCCTAGCAGGTCCCCCACAGGGCCTCTCTCATCTGCTAGCACACTCCCACCCACCATGCTCCATCCACTGCCATGTCCACACACCCATCCTGCCTTCTACGGGGCGTTGGCACACGTAGGTGCCTCTTTCTGGGATGCCCTTCCTTCTGATCATCCCCTGGCTGGCTCCACTTTAATATTCAGATCTCAGCTTCCAAAATGACTTCTCTGAGAGGCCTTACCTGTCATCCAATTCAAAACAGATGCCCATCCCTGTTGACCACATGAGCCAGTTTTAAGGCTGTCTATAGCATTCGCTTGCATTTCTACCTGTTGATTTGTGTATTGTCCAATGCCCTAACTAGACAGGAAGATCTAGAAGACTGGGTGTCCCCCCACCGCCCACCACAGAGCTCAGCCCAGAGTAGGCCCATGTGTGCTGAGCATACGCTCCTGGGAGGAAGACCACGGTCAACCCTGGACCAGAGCCTCTGCTCCCCAACCTGTATCCTGCTGACTCCAGAGCCTGCCTGCCTTCAGCCACGATGAGGTGAGTCACCAAGGAGGAGGAAGGCCAAGGTTCAAGAAGAAGTGAGGCCAGGGGCAGATGCACAAGGCCGACCAAACAAGGATGTGGGATTCAAGACCCAGCAAATGCACCATTTAAAGTTCTGAGTTCTCCATATTTCCCAAGGTGAGCCAGATACAGAAACAAAGCAGCAGTGAAGAGCGTAGGCATGGGCTTCAGAGGGCCTGGGTTTGAATCCCAGCTCCCCCATTTACTAGAGATGGCCTTGGACAAGTGACTTCCCCACCCCTGCCTAAGTAAGTGTTCTCTTCTGAAAAATGGAGATGATAATCAGAATATCTCTATCACTAGGTTTCGGGGAACTCAAATTACTCCATGCTTTTTAGGTACTGGTATATAGCATGCACCCCAGGCATGTTAGCTGTTATTATTAACGTGCTCTGTTGTATCAAGAGGACTATTTTTGTGCCTGTCTCCCTAGCAGAGCTGTCAGCTCTGAGAGGGCAGGCGTGGTGACTTGTCCCCTCTTCCCAGGTGCCCAGTCCCTTCTACAGTGGGTGGCACAGCCTGTGATGATCAGCAGGAATCTCTCTCATCTCAGCTGAAAACCGAGAAATCTTGGACTTGAGGACCCGTGAGGCCCCTTCCGCTGGTTCTACTTGGACGTGCTTCTGGTTACTCTACTTTGAATTTACTTACCTTTAACAAGCCGTTTGCAAGTTCCCTTGTTTTCCAAAAGGAGCTGCTTCCCAAGAGTGGGCTGGACCCATGTGGTAGGAGACACAGCTCTGCAAAACATTAAAATAGATGCCTTTCCTTTCAGGTTATTTCTGCTTCCCCCACTCCCTTATGAACAGCATCACTGCATCTCGAGGCCCGGTGGAAAAGCTCTGCGAGAAGAACGTAATGTATGTCCCGCACAACTGCCAATATTGCAGCCGATTTCCAAGGAAAATTGCCTCTATCCATCAAAGCAGCCCTGAGCCAGATGTGCATTAGTGAGGAAGACCCCGAGCCATCCTCTCCCGAGGGGCTTCTCAGAGGCAGTGGAAAGAAAGCCCATCACTGTAGCAAACTAAAATGAGAAAAACAAGGAAGTAAAAGAGCCCCCCTCCCCCAATCAATAAACATCCCCCCATGCTGGCCCTTTGCCGCCTTCACTGAAGCCAGGGCCCAACACCGTCTTGGAGCCCCAGGGCGGGTGGTGGGAGCACGGTCCCAGGCGGCACCGGACCCGGGGTCGGAAGGCTGCAGGACCGCAGCTGCGCCGGTGGCCCCCCCAGAGCCAGCAGGGGCAGGGCGCGCATCCCTCCAGGGAGATGAATAACCAACAACATGGCCACTCAGCACATTCCTACAGATCCATCCGGGCATTTCCTCTGGGGGAGGCAGGAGAACCCACCTTTACTCTTGAAACTGGGAGCCAGCCAGAAGCACCTGAGCTTCTGTCCCCCACGGGGTTTTCTGAGCCAATGGCTGTCCAGCCCACATTTCTCACGGAGCCTTGCAGTTACTTTATCTTAGGCTCAGAAAGTGCCCAAAATCATGGGCGCAGGAAACGGCCGCGGTGGGGGGGGGGGGGGGTGCCTAGGGTTTAAGCCCAGGTGCCCTGGCTCCTCTGAGTCGAGATGCCTGAGATGCCTCGTCTGGCCACTCAGCACATTCCTACAGATCCATCCGGGCATTTCCTCTGGGGGAGGCAGGAGAACCCACCTTTACTCTTGAAAGTATCAAGAAGAGCGTGGGGACAGTGCAGATCAGCCACGGGGTGGGTGGGGGACAGTGCAGATCACCCAGGGGAAGCCTCTCACCCCTGACACCAGGGCTCCCGGGCATGTGCTCTGTCTTTCCTGCCCCACCCCGCGCCCCCAGCCCTCTCAGCCACGGCCTGGGGCACACACTTGTTTTGTGCCGCTGGAGACCTGCCATGGGGCCAGACAGCGTGCCCTCCCAGAGGCGAGATGCTCCTGCCCCACCTCTGTCCTCCGGCAGTGCAGTGGGCACAGAACTCGTATTTCTGTCTGGACCTACCATGAATGGGGAAGGTGGCCAGGCCAGATCTCCTCTGTGGAGGCCCAAGACAAACAGTAAACCCTGAGTCTCCTGAAGCCTGGCAGGAAAATGAAAAGATGGAACCAAGAATGCTCCGGAGAGCAGGCAGCACGTTTGTCCAACACTTGCTCGGCACCCCAGCGCAGCGCAGGACACAATTTCTTGCATTTCCTTTAGGAGAAATTGGGGTAATTTGGGGTTTGGCTGGAATCTGGGGCCTCTCCACTTGTGTGGTTGTTTGAATGGAAAATTTGGAACAAAGCTGCAAGGCCTTTGCAGGCCACCTCTCGAGCAAGTTGAGAACATAAGTGATCGAAATGACTTCCAGAGGTGAATATCCCCAGTCGGTAGAGGATGAAAATAAAGCATTTCCTGTGGTCGCCCAGCAAAATGTCTGGAAGACCAGGAGCCGTATCCATGGTTCCTGTGTACAAAACCGCAGCTTCTTTTACATATGGGTTTTGCCGTATATGCAGGGCATTGGGCTAAGCACTGTGTGGAATCAAGAGGCTGGGGTACGGTTGGAAGGGCGTGCACAGCTGGAGTACAGAGGAAGGAGCCTGGGGTACAGCTGGAAGAGTGTGCCCCTGGAGTCTGGGTGTGAATTCTAGCCCTGCCACCTTGCAGTTCCATGATCTCGGACAAGTCACCCTGACCCAGCTCCCTCTCTGACCACACGAGTTGGGAGGACTCAGGGAGAGGTGGCCACATATTCCACGTCATGTGGTCCCACTGTGGCGGTCCGTGGTCAAACAATGCCTGTTCTCAACTCTGTTCTGCAGATCAATCACGTTCCCGCAGGTAGCAGAGGAACCCAAGTGGGTTTGCTGGAGCTGATCTTACACATATGAGCATCCCACCAAGGGTTTTATGTAGACGAAAAGGAGACCCCCTGATATATAATACTTCAGTTTCCTAGTCTGCTTTCTCTGACCATCTGTTCATTGCTTTGTCTTCATTCAGGTTCACTACACCTGGTTCAGGTTAAACATACCTGGCTTAAATTAACTAAGGGAGCTCTTCCATTGAGAAATACTGAACATAATAACAACAAAAGTCATTGACTGTAACAGAACACATAGCATAATGAACCGTATACACTTTGTAAAACAGTAAGAGAGAGAGAGAGAATTTCAGAACATATGGGCAACATTTTACTATAGTCCAGCCTGTGGGCAAGAGTCACTGGCAGCCCCTTCTCCCAAAGCTGAGCCCGAAGACGGGGGAGTTTGCTGTCCACCTCCTTTTCTTCATGCAACATGACCACAGATTGTTCTCTGGGACGGCACGGTGGTGAGACAGCTAGGAGTGCTGGAGACAGCATGAGTGTGTAGGCACCTGAACAGGGTTTAAATCCGTATCACGTCATTTGAGATTGTGTGGTTCCACTTGAACCTCGGTTATCTCATCTGTGAAATGGACGTAACCATATCTAGCTCACAGGGCTAGAGAGGGAATTCGAGGTTGCATACCTGAAGCACTCAGCACAGAGTTCTCAGTAGGTGGCAATTATTCTTACAGTCAGTCAGTAGAGAGGTCTTCCCGGGGCAGAGTCTGCTTAGCTTTGCCAAGTCAGAAATCTGATTTTGTCAGCCCATGGAGAGTTTAAACCACATACCCTGAAACTGAGACATAAATCAAACGGCTGATGTATTCATTCACACTGAGAAATCACCGCCATGGTGTATTAGTTTCCTGCTGCCTGCTGAGACAAATCCCCACAACCTTAGTGGCTTAAAACAACGCAGATTTATTATCGTACAATTCCATAGGCCAAAAGGCGGGCCTGAGCGTCACCAGGCTCAAATCAAGTTGTTGGCAGGCTGCATTTCTTCCGGAGGCTCTAGAGGAGAATCTGCTTCCTTGACTTTCCAGCTCCTAGAGGCTGCTGCATTCCTTGGCTTGTTGCCCTCTTCCTCTACCTACAAAGCCAGGAGCACCGGCTTGAAGCTTTCTCCCAGCGCATCACTCTGCCCTCACTCTTCTTCAGCTTCCCTATTCTGTTCAGAAGGACCCCCCTGTGATTACGTTGAGCCTACCCACATATTCCTGGCTAATCTCCCCTATTTTAAGGTCAGCTGATTAGCAACCTTAATATTATCTACAACCTTAATTTGCCTTTGCCATGGAATATAACGTATTCTCAGGTTCTAGGAATTAGGACATGGACCTCTTGGGGGGACCATTATTCTGCCTACCATGCATAGGAACAAGAATACTTGAGGCCGTATAATGAATACATTATTTCCTTGTAGGCAAGCCTACCCAACAGGCTTCTTGAGCATGGAATTGGAACCACAATGGTGCCAGGCTTACGATGTCCCAAGTGTTCACTTCCACCATGGGCATGCATGACCTGACCAGTGGACCCAATGCCAATATAACTTCTCGCCTGATGAATGCTGGGCTGGTCTTGTCAATATTGGCTTCTGTGACACCCATTTCCATTCATCTGAAGCTGATCTAACCACCACTGACACGACCAGCCAACGCTGCCTTCTGAGTGACACACTTTTCTTTAGGTGATGGTCCTAAGGTCTAGGTGCCTTAGGTGTCTTCACATTTCAATGGCCACATTTTGCATCTCTTTTGGGATCCATCATGTATGGCATTTAAAGTTGGCAACTTTAAAAAATGACAACATATCTCCAAGTTCTCCGGGAACATCTAACTATGTCCCCCAAATACTCACAACATCATGGTCCAATCCTGTGGGTCTCCTGAGAGCCTTTTTGTGTCAAGCACAGTGATATCTGGAGGGTGAACCAGACATGGCCTCACCCCTCAAAGAGTTCACCCTGTTTTGAGCTAGATAAGGACTGTGTGATGCAGGTACAAGATATCACCCACTAAGACCTTCGAGACAAGCTTCAGAACAGAGAGATGCTTATAAGCTAGGGAGAGCAGGGCAGGAGATCCAAGGCTGTGACCCGGTCACTCCAACACCAATTGAATCATTTGACTGTGGAAGGTGTTGTACTATGACCCATTTTTATCATGCCCGGACTCTGACTTCAGGCAGTTTTCCCTTAATTTTGAATACTAACCCAAAGGAAAAGAACAAGTCATTTGTTCTTATGATCACACAATAGGTATGAAACCATATGCTATGTTTTTCAGTTGCCAAGATTCTTAATTAGGTTCTTTATGTTCCGCATAATGATGAGTATCTATTATGTTTTTTCAGGATCACTAGGTAGGTGTTGTCTTTTATCAAGTCCCAACAACAGCTGACATTACTGGGTACCTCCTTGCCAGGCCCTGTGCCTTGCATTTTCCCCGCGTCCTATCACTCAATCCTCCCAACAACACCAGGAGGCAGGTACTATTATTATCTTGATTTTGTAAAGGAAGTAACTGCAGCTCAGGGAGGTTCTGTAAGTTGCCAAGACCACGAGGCTGCAGCACACCACTGGTGGAGGCCAGATGTGAACCCAGCAAGTCCCCAGCAAAGCCTGCGAGCTCAGGGTGGCTGTGACTTCCAGCCATCATTTGCCCTTAATAAAAGGTCACAAAAGATAAACTACAGTACAAAACAAAACAAAACACCACTAGAAAGGATGGCTACTTGCAGGAAGTGGCTTATAGAAGAGTAAGGTTTTGGGCCACCTGGGTGGCTCAGTCATTTAAGTGTCCATCTCTTGGTTTTGGCTCAGGTCACAATCTCAGGGTGGTGAGATCAAGCCCCACGTCAGGCTCCACACTCAGCAGGGAATCTGCTTCCGATTCTCTGACCCTCTCTCTCTCAAATAAATAAATCTTTTAAAAAATAGGATTTTGATAGGATTTACATTACAAGCAGATGAGACCATAATCATAATCTTTTGTTTTACTTGTGGTAAAATACACATAACATAAAATTTACCATCTTAACCACTTTTAAGCATACAGTTCAGTGGTATTAAATACATTCACACTGTTACACAAGCATCACCACCATCCATCTCCAGAACTCTCTTCATCTTGCGAAACTGAAACTCTGCCCCCATTAAATAAATAATTCCCCACTTCCTCCTCCCCCGGCCTCTGGCAACCACCATTCTGCATTCTGTCTCTGTGAACTTGACCATTTAGATACTTCATATAAGTGGGATTATACAGTATTTGTCCTTTTGTGGCTGGTTTATTTCCCACAGCAAAATGTCCTCAAAGTTCATCCATAGTGTAGCATGCATCAGAATACTTGAGTCCATATAACCAGAATTTTTCTTCCTTTTTAAGATGAAATACCCATTGTCTGTATCTGTTCATCCATCCATGAACACTTGGGTTGTTTTCCACCTTTGGCTATTGTAGATAATGGTGCTATGTACATGGATGTACAGATAATCTCTTCGAGACCCTGTTTTCAATTCTTTTTGGTGCCTACCCAGAAGCAGAATGGCTGGATCCTGTAATAATTCTATATTTAATTTTTTGAGGACTCCTCACACTGTTTTATGTAACAGCTGCACGATTTCATATTCCCATCAACAGTGCACAACAGTTCCAATTCTTCACCTTCTTACCAACACTTGTTATTTGTTGTTTTTTTGATAGGAGCTATCCTCCTGGGTGTGAGGTGGTATCTCATTATGGTTTTGATATGTACCCCCCGCAATGATTAGTGATGTTGAACGTCTTGTTAGCCATTAGTTATCATAATCTCGATATCCTTAACGCACATCAATAATGGAAGTACTGACTAGACCCTCACTCTCCAGCAGGGCTGTTTGGAGTATTAAATGAGAAGACAGACATGGGAAAACCAAAATGGCAGCTGGCCAAGAGTGGGTAGGCAATAGATGGTAACTCTATCTGTTATCAATCGACTCTACAGTGCTACGTACCAAATCACCTAAATTCAGACGCTTAAAACAACAACCATTTATTACTGCTCATGAATTTACAGTTCTAGTCTTGATGGTTCACTCATGCAGCTACAGTCCACTGCAAACTGGATAGGCAACTCTACGGATGTTGGATGGCTCTTGCACATGTTTGGAGTTGGACTGGCTCGAAACTGGTCTAAGCTTTCAAAACTGGGATGACTCAGCTCTTCACATGTCTCTCACTTCCCTGCAGCCAATTAGCCCATGCATGGCCTCGGAGTAGTGCCAGGGGCCCAGCAGACACATGCAAGCACACTTCTAAGTTTCTGCCTGTGTCAAGTTTGCCATTGTCCCATTGGCCAAAACACATGTGATAGGCAAAATTTTAAGATGAGACCCAGAGAGGCATGAACAATTGGGGCCATTAATACACCCAATCCACCACATTCTCCAAGCACCAGAGCGGGTGGGGCCAAAGCAGGCAGAACTTCGTCAAAGTGACATTGAACCACCATGACTATACTATATAACCTTGGATCAGCCTTTCTTCTCAGTTTTCAGAGATCATACGCAACCTGCCTATGCAGGCAACTGCGGATTCAAAAAAGAAGTGAGCTTAGAAATAGGGTCAGTGGGGGCACCTGGGGCACCTGGGTGGCTTGGTTATTTGAACGTCCGACTCTTGATTTCGTTTCAGATCATGATTTCAGGGTCATGAGATCGAGCCCCGCATCGGGCTCTGTCACAGGGCATGTAGCCTGCTTAAGATTATCTCTCTCCCTCTCCCTCTGCCCCTTTCCCTCCCCGCCCACCCCCCAAAAAAGGGACACCTGGGTGGCTCAGTTGGTTAAGTGTCTGCCTTCGGCTCAGGTCATGATCCCAGGGTCCTGGGATCGAGCCCTGCATCAGGCTCGTTGCTCAGTGCAGAGCCTGTTTCTCCCTCTGCCTTCCACTCTCCCTGCTTGTGCACTCTCTCTCTCTCCCTCTGACAAATAAATAAATGAATTCTTTAAAAAAAATGTTTAAGAAATAGGGTCAGTGTGCTCAATAAAAGCAAGAATTCTGGAACCAGATATGGGTTCAAGTCTCAGCTCTAATACTTATCAGCTGTGTGACCCTGGGCAAGTACTTAACCTCCCTGTGCCTTAATGACATTAACAAAAAAGAGAGAACCATATTATCTTGGGGTTGTGGTGGAAATTGTAAAAGCTAATATAATAAAGCACTTAGAGCAGAGCCTGGGATCTTGTAAATATCAAATAAGTGTTGGCCACATTATTCTGTTTTTAAGGTAATTGATGTAAACCAATGTAAAGAATACAGTCATTCCAACAGAATACTCAGGTAAGAAGAAACCCTATGCCCTGATAATCATGGATGTTTATGCATTTTCTTGATGCACTTCAAAATTCTTATTAATGCAAGACATGTAGAAAAATGCACAACGAAAATACTTGCTATAAAACATGCAATCCATTAAATGTTATATAGAGAAGAACAAGAAGTAAACAAGAAACTACAACTCTAAACCTCGTGTAAGAATCCTATTTTACTGAGATTCCTTCTTCCTTTTGGAACTTATCATGGGGACTTACTAACAATTCTAGCGCTTCCTTCATATTTCCAAGGAATATATTCCTGAAAGCAGAGATTTTAGAATGTTTGTAACAGAGCGCGTGATCACCTCAACTTTATGCGTCAAGGTGGGAATCCAGGACAAGCAGCCAGGCTTCTGCAGGACAGGTGGTACTCTTGGTGGCAGGGGACCCTGAATCCAATGTTGGCTCCACCTCTTACTACTTGAGGGACCTTGGAGGGGTGGCCTGAGCTCCCTGGACCTCACTTTCCCTGATACCGTTAGGAGACCCTGCTCCACAAGAAGCAAAGGAGGACCAGAGAGGGGAAAGGATGCGAAAGGGGGAAACTATCTTTGAAATTAAGGAGTAGTATGTCCATGAGGGTCCCGTCAGGAGACAGAAGCTCCCCCACCCTCTTTAACAGAGAGAAGTTGACATAAAGAATCACTGACCAGGGGTGGGAGACCTGGAAAGGCAAACAGGACACGGAGAAATCACAGGGGCTACAGCTGCAGGAACAGCTACCGGCCAGAGCTGGGGAATGAAAGGCTGGGATTACTAAGACATAGTCGCTCCAGGAGGGGCCCCGAGGGGCTGCAACACAGGCATCTGAAGAAGGGGCTGCAGCTGGCTGGCGCTGGGGACTTTGTTGGGGACACAGTGACGCTGATCGTGGCCTGTGGGACCCCTGCCACCTGGAACCCAGCCATGTCCCGTCACCATGCTGAACCCCTTCGGCTCCCTGGGCCACGACTTCATCTGTAAAGTCGGACCGCGGCGCTTAGGCACGAGAACGTAGATCCCTAGCACTAGAGTTTCTGAGTCTGCGATCCTTGTAAAGACTTCACTGGCTTCCAGTTTCTTCTTCTGGAAGGGGTCTTTCCCTAGATTGTCCTCTTCTGAGAGAGAGAGAGACAAACAAACATAAAAATGGGTTTCCTGGAGGCTGAGCTTGGCTTGAAGGTATCCACAGGCTCCTTGTATCTCGGAATCAATGACAAATCCTATGATTTTCAGGTGGGGATGACAGCCCAGGGATCATCCCTCAGCCCTGGGTGTACCTGCCAGGCACTGTGAGGGACTGACACCCAGGGGCCTCCCGTTCTCACAGCCGGACACCTGAGCCCACCTGCTGAGCGGGCCCACACTGCCTTCTCACCCTGTCTCCACCACAAACCTTGCTCACACCACCCAGCTGCAGACCTCCTGCCTCCTTGAGCTCACCAAGCTCTCACCCAGCTCAGGCACTTGGTGTAGACCTCCTTCCCTCTGTCTAGATTGCCTTCTGCAGAGCTTTGCACGCCTGGCTTGTAATTCAGAGCTTAGCTCAGATTTCTTTCTTGGAGAGATACCCACCATGGACGTCCATGTCTCTCTCAGATACTCCGCATTTGACCCTGCTTCATCTTCTTCCCAGTATGTATCACTGTTTTCCAACTTATTTGTTGACTCATTGACTTGCCATTTTCCCCTCCTAGAATTAAGATTGTGAAGACAGCAGCCTTTTCTGTCCTGGTCTCAGTGGCATCCCACACCCGGCACAGTTTCTGTCCCATAACAGGTACTCAAGAACTGTTTGTGGAACGAATAGTTAAATAAAATATTTTAAACTCTGAAGCCTGGCCTTTGAATGCCTGAGAGCATTTAGCGAGACACGGAGTACACACATGGCACTTAATAAATTCCTGATGGAAGTATTCCCTCCAGCAACTCTCCCCTGGGAACCCAGCAGCTCTGTGGATGTCTTCACAGCCTCAGACCAACCATTCATTGGAGGAAGGGGGTGGAACAATGTGACCCAATCTCAGGTCAGAGAAGACATCTAATCTCTCACACCTGAGCTCAAACCCATCACCAGGAGGGTTCGTTAAGACAGAAATTGCTGGGCCCGAGGGTTCTGATTCAGTAAGTCTGGGGTGGGGCTGGAGAACTAGCGTTTTTAAACACGTCCCCAGGCATGCTGATGCTGCTGGCTGGGCATCACACTTGGAGAGCACAGCTCAGCAGGTAATTATAGGGACAATCATCCCTACACACAATTGTTGCAAAGATCAAATGCAATTTTTAGGAACGTGCTTAGCACCATGTCTGGAAGGCGAGTCATACTCAATAGTTGATTTGCCCTCCTTGTACCTGCACTGCTCACCTGGAAAACCTGAAGAGCCTCCCAGGGGCCTCTCTGCCTCCTCTCTCCGTGCGATTGATTTCCCTGGCACTTCAGGAAACAGAGTCCTTAAATACAAATCCAATACCACTGCTCTTTTCAAACACCCCAATGCATCCCTGATGCCTGCAGACTCGAATCCAAATGGAAGCCATGAACAGTAAGGCTTTTCCCAACTTACTCTGATATTTTACCCATTCTTCTCGTCTCACCTTCTTCTGCGTAAGGCTCCCAAATCAAACCCTCATTTGTTGGGGGCGACCGGATGTGGTATTCTCTAGTGGGCACATGGAGTGAGGATTTTGTGTGGCACGGGGGTGGAAGGGGAAGGCTGTGTGGTTGGGGGGGACTGGGAGTCAAATTTTGGGTCTTCCACTTTCTAGCTGTGTCCCTGGGGCAGGTCACTTCACAGCGTTGTCCTCAATCATGAAGGGAGGAGAAGAGCAGTCCTCTCAGGGGATTGTTGACTGAAAGAATCTATGTTGATTGAAAGCACTGAGAATAGCACTCAGCATGGTGATGACTCAGTAAAGGACTTCTGACAGAGAGCCGCTAGTGGTGGGTGAGATAAAAATGACCCCTGATCTTGTCTGCAAAGTACAGGAGACACCAGAGGTAGGGGGCAGGAAAGACCCCCGTCCCAGGGTGTAGTCCTGAGCAGACTTCTCTTTCTAGATCTCTCTTCCCCACTAGTTTGTGATCCCCGTGCAGACAGTCTTATTCACGCCATGGAAGGAAAGAAGAGCTGTCAGAGATGACTGGGAGTCCCTTGTTCTTTGGCTCTAGAGAGCGAGAACATCAACAGGGTGGTTGTTATGGGGGGCGGGGCATGGAAGCTAAGAAGAGCCATCTCCAGCAAGCCTGTCCCAAGATTGAGTGGCCTTGCCTTGGAGGGTCCCCTGAAGACTCGTGTTGGAGCCCTGAGGTGGGCTTGGCTCTGCTCTCTGCCAGACCTTCCCCCTCACACTTGCCCTCCCAGTTTTTAGCTCTTTCACCAGTTACTAAGATAATGTTATCCCTCATTATAACTATGCGGTAAAAATGATGCAAAAATCAGTACCAAGAAACAAGAGATGTCGGTACAGGTGTAAGGCTTGCGAATTGCTAAAGCTTCTGGCGGAAGGTCAGGCAGGTGTGGGTGGTGTGAGCCCCCCTGCACTGGAGGTTTGCACACAGAAGCAGCAGCCCATCTGTTGGGAAAGTGCCTCAGCATTCCCTGCAGGGACAGTCGGATGTGACATTGGTAGGCACTGGAGGGCTTCTCTGAGCTCTTCCAGGGAAAATATTCTGGGTACCACAGTAACTAAATCCGACTCAGCTATTCCAGCCCCTGATGTCTGCACAGAAGGGAAGAGAAGGCTGGGAAGCAGCCATCCCAGGTCAGAGGGGCCCCAGCCTTGCTGCTCCGTGCTCACCGAACATCGCCCTGCCTGCGGCTGGTTGACCTCCTCCCGGGACGCACTCCTCAGGCCAGCCACACAGAAATGCCAGGTATGCAATCTCTTAATTGGATACTTGGCAGAGACTGAGGACAATTCGTTGGCCCCACTGCCCAAGCCTACATGTAGGCAGATGGGGGAGAGAAGAGTGTCCAACCTGAGCAAAGGATGCCAATTTCCACTTGGCAAAGCGGCAAACATTTCAGAGAGGATTACAGAGCAATTCTAACCAGCTGTCCCAAGGGCTGAGGGTTGTGCTAAGGAGTTGCCCCTGTGTGAACTCTCCTCTCCAACCAGGCCAGCCTGCCCTGTCCTCTGAACACGCTGTGCTTACTTCTCCCTGCACCCCATGCACACAGCTGTGCCCTCCCTGGATTTCACCCGCCCACAGCCCACCCACATCCTCCCCGCCCTCCAAGGCCCAGCTGAGGTCTTTCAGAAACATCCCCAGGCCCCTAGATCTGAGGATCTCAGAACCGCCAGAACCCACGTGGGTTCTCATTAGAATAATAACAACCACATTGGCCACTTATTAAGCTCTTACTGTGTCCAAGACCATGGTAAACATTTCATATACATTGTGCTAATTCTCAACACAATCCTGCAAGGAGAGAAGGATTTAAAGATAAGGAAACTTTGGGGCGCCTGGGTGGCTCAGTCGTTAAGCATCTATCTGCCTTCAGCTCAGGTCATGATCCCAGGGTCCTGGGATCGAGCCCCACATCGGGCTCCCTGCTCCGGGATTGAGCCCCGCATCGGGCTCCCTGCTCCGCGGGAAGCCTGCTTCTCCCTCTCTCACTCCCCCTGCTTGTGTTCCCTCTCTTGTTGTGTTTCTCTCTGTCAAATAAATAAATAAAACCATTAAAAAATAAATAAATAAATAAATAAAGATAAGGAAACTGAGATTTCACAGACGAAGCCAGGACCTTCCTGGCTCCAAATCCATGTGCTGTCCATGCAGAAATCAATGTAATTATTTTTTATTTTATTTCAATTCCAGTACAGCTAACATGCAGTGTTATATGAGTTTCAGGTGTACAATACAGTGATTCAACACTTCATATAACACCCGGTGCTTATCATGACAAGTGCACTCCTTAATCCCCATGAATGTAATTATTTTTCTTATGGGCTCCCCGTGCCCTTGGGAAAGAGCCCACACTTCTTGGGATCAAGGACTTTATATTATAATCCCATGTCCTCCAAAGTACTTACCACAGAATATGAGCAAAACTCCTTCCAGTAAATTTTCTTTTGTGTCTCCTTATTTCAAATTGGGTTTCTGCCCCTTATCATCAAAAGAATCATAGGAAACACAGTTTGGAAATTTGCTTCTTGCTGAATAATCATAGACCTTTGAGTGAGAAGGCTCAAAAGTCACCTGCAGCAGGTAATCAGGCTGCATCCGGGGCATCCTTGTTCAAGGGGATAGTTATGATGAAGTGTCTATGTAAATTCCCTATCCTGGGCATTTTGAATGATTTGGGGAAATAAATGAAATTTCCCCAAACTCTTATAGGTAAGGTCTCTAGATATATATTCAAAAAAGCATGGGGACGCCTGGGTAGTTCAGTTGGTTAAGTGTCCGACTCTTGATTTCGGTTCAGGTCATGATCTCAGGGTCATGGGACCCAGCCCCACACTGGGCTCTCCACTGAGTGTGGAGCCTTGAGATTCTCTCTCTCTCTCTGCCTCTGCCCCTCCCCTTGCTTGCACTCTCACTCTCTCTCAATAAATAAATAAAATCTTTAAAAAATAAAGTAAAAAAGCATGTTATGTTAGAACTCCCAGGGCAATCAGAGAATGAGAGAAAATTATTTTAGTGCTGTCCCAACTGCGAGCCATCCAGTTAGCCAGAGAATGTTGTCCCTGTAGTGACTCACCGCCTGCCCTGTGCCAACCCCACCCTGTGCTTGCTCCATACTGAGCCTGTTCAGCATTTTCATTAAGAATCTTGGAATGCTGCCTCCGGGATGCACATAAATTGCCTAGTCCCACACCTGACCTGCAGTGGGGCCTGTCCAGAGGATGCATTGGCATTAGACCTGCAGAGGGAGGCCTTGTGAGTCATGCAGATGTGTGAACACCAGGCATACCAGCTCGCTGCTGACCAGGGGCTGACTCTAGCCTCTGTGTCGGGGAGGCCACAGAGAGAACAGGAACCTGGTAAGGAAAGCCCCAAAGCTTTGCCCAGCTCAGGAGACAGCAGCTGCCCTGACTGCCTGGTTGTTCCCAGCAAAAGTCAGACCCAGAGTTTTAACCCTTCCCAGGTGTTCAGAGAAGCCATAAATCCTTACTTTTCTTTGAAATCTACCCATTTTTAAAAACTGCTTTTAAAACTCCACTGAATCAACAAACCTCATTGAAGGCTGGATTCTGCCTCCATGTAGCCAGTCTATGACCATCCCGTGGAAGCAAGGCCTGAGTCCAGAGAGGTAAGGCAGACTGCCAAGGACACACAGCTTGTTGGTGTGGAGACGGCACAATGACTTGGCCTCCTGGTGACCAGGCTCAGTCTAGCCCTTGCTCTGCAGCATCTCAGTGGGCATGGACCCTTGCCAGTGTTGCTCTGATGAGACACACCTGCCAATGTCCCCGCACGTCCCTGCCATGTTCATCTCTCTGACCTACAACCCCCCTCCATGATTCCCAGGGGCATCCTGGACTCACCTTCAAACTTTTGGCCTGAGCATAAAGTTCTTTCTCTTCCCTTGCTTCCTCCAACCTCATTCTGGAAGCTTTAGAACTTGATTCATTCATGTACCTACACATCCTGGGGACCGACTGTGCAGGGCATGGTGTCCAGCCCTGGGAAGAGAGTCAAGAGAGATCCAAGCCCTGCTTTGAGGAATTGTGATGGTCCATTTTATGTAGCAACTTGAATCAGCCATAGTGCTTGGGTGTGTCGTCAAACACAAGTCCAGATGTTACTGTTAAGGTATTTTTTAGATGTGCTTAATATTTAAACCAGTAGACTTTGAGAAAGCAGAAGACCCTCCATGATGTGGATGGGCTTCATC
Source organism: Eumetopias jubatus (assembly GCF_037043125.1). Taxonomy (NCBI): domain Eukaryota; kingdom Metazoa; phylum Chordata; class Mammalia; order Carnivora; family Otariidae; genus Eumetopias; species Eumetopias jubatus. The sequence continues at coordinate 115,352,854 of NW_028274810.1, forward strand.
CAATCAGTTGAAGGCTTTAAGAGAAAAGACCAAGGTCCCTGTCAGACAAGAAAATTCTGCCTCCAGACTCCCTTTGGACTTGATCTACAACCGTTCCCTCCTGGTCTCCAGCCTATCAGTCAGTCCTGCAGAGTTTGGACTCACCACCGTCCACAATCACATGAGCCAATCCCTTAAAATACCTCCCTCCCCAGTGCCTAGATTGGGGAAAGAGAGAGAGAGAGAGAGAAATATACACACCTTACTGGTTCTGTTTCTCTAGAGAACTATGCCTAATACAGAAACTCATAGTCTGGTGGGAAATAGACGGACTACAACGTCCTTTCATCACACTAAATTCACATTTGTTTTGGAGGCTCAAGAAAATGAGGAAAAGGGCAATTTTTTTCCCCAGACTTGTAAACAAGACTTTGTGTATCTGTGCTATACGCATTTTTTGGAGAAAAGAATCAAAGAATTTTGGACCCCCCCCAAAAAAAAACCACAAGGACCACTAAATTTCCTGCTCCCAGACAGCCCTCCCAGCTCTGGATAATCTGTAACTCAGTGGTACATAAAGTGTTTCTGTGGGTCATTTTGCTCTCACCAACCACAGACCTAGAAGGCTCTTGATGCTCATTCAAAATGAAGCATCTGAGGAATGGCACAAAATGTCCCAAGTCTGGAATCTGACATTTGTGGATCCAAACTCTGCCCCTGCCGTTTACCAGCTCAATGACCCAGGGTATGCCACTTCACCTCTCTGAGCCTCAACTTCCTCACCTGTAAGATGGAAACAGTACCATCCCACAGAGCTGCTGTGAGTCTTTAATGAGGTGGCAAACGCGACTGATCAGCATGGGGCTGAAGCCACAGAGGGGACTCAGTAAACGTCACCCACTCATTACTCATACAGATACACTCAAGGCATGAGGAGTCACCGTCCTCAGCCTGGAGGACTTCAGCAGAAGCCAACCAAAGTCAAGTTGCTCTTCTTCCAATCATGGACACCAGGAAAGAAAGATAATGCACCTGCTCCTTTAAATTCAGACTCCTGGGGCAGGACAGATAGGTTCCTCTCCCCTCACGTTTCTCAGCCGCCAATCAGGAGTAATGCTACCTCCCTCATAGAATTGTCACGATGCCAGGATGCAAGCGTTTTACCGGTCTCTCAAATCCAGAAGGCAGAGGAGCACGGATGCCTGGCGTCTGGGGTCAGTATCAGAGAAACCAGCTTTGCCGTTCTGCCTAATGGCATCCTGGTCTTCAGACCTTGATCCTCCCCAGTAACAAATGGGGATTGGTGAGACCAGGTACCTCAAAGTTTGCAAGGATTTCATGAGCTAAGTCCTACAAGGCTTGGGCTCCCTCTCTAGTAAGTGTTGTAAGCAAGTATGATTTTTTTTTTATTACCCTAATTTTTGTGGGGAAACGTGGTCACTGAATTACTGACACCAAGTTCTTGCTGCAAAATTCCCCTTTGCCTAACGTCCTTTGAACTGGCATTCTGTCACCTCCCAACAAAAGAGCCTGGCAAGTGCCTTTTGAAAATGTACTTCTCACTTTACATCTTGGATCATTGAGCTGGGTCGGCAATTCGCTCTCACCCCGCTTTCCAGATGGGACTTCTGAGGTCCAAGAGGTGAAGCCACTTGCCCAGTGGGGCATGGCTGGGAAGCCGTGGAAAAGTTGTCCACTCCCAATTGTTTCTGCTTCATCTTACTGACTGCACGGGGGTCAGAAGGTTGATATAGTGGCCAGGAATCTCGGCAAGAGCTCCTTGGTCAGGGGGTCACAGAGCAGGAGAAAGCATGGGAATTTTATCCCAATCACGTCTTGTTTAACTTGGCCTTCCCTATAGCCTGCAAAGCCAAACAGCTAGCAGAGTTCCTGCCCTTGGGTGGCCATCAGGAATTCTGACTTCTAATTTGGGCTGATTACTTTGGACAAGTTGCATGGCCTCCCTGTTCTAATCTTCCCATTTATAAGTCTGGGATAATAATAGCTTCCTCTCTTTGGGGAACATTTCGATGGCTTTTTTTTCTGAGCAGGGTTACATCATGTGTTCCCCTTAATTTGCTTTGTTTGGGTAGGCAGGAAATTATTTTCAGCCAGCAGCCAGTAATCACTAATCACACTGAAAATTTGTAAAAAATGAACTGCCAAATGTATTTCAAGACTAGATTTCTATTTGTTAATGAAACATTTCCCTACGAGTGGATTTTAGCTGATGTTCAGGAACCACGTGGCTATGGGTAGAGACTGGACTAGAATAGAAAGTGCAATGAACTGTGTGGTGGGAAGCCCCAGGTGAGGTCTGGAAGACCCAGGTGAGCCCAGGAGACCCAGGTGAGTTTGGGAGATCCAGGTGAGGCTGAAAGACCCTGGTGAAGTCATTTTACTTGTCTGAGTCTCTGACCTTTCAACTATGAAAGGAGGGAGTTGGACTAAAAGACCTTTAGGGTCCTTTTCAGAGATGCTGCCCTGACCCCCCCTACAATAATCATTTCATAAAAGTAGTTCTCAATCCCCCTGGTCCCTCCCAACCCTGACCCCCATTCATCCTCCAAAAAGCTACCAGCATAAAGCAAATCATTTCATTCCCTGTTTGAAACTCCTCCAACAACAGAGGAAGGAAAGTGAAAATCATAGTGGGTTCATGCAAAGGTATGGTATGAAGTCATTTAAGATGATGTATAAAGAGGAGAGTTGAAGAGCTTAGTTTAGGTGAGAAAGGAGGATGCAAATTATGCAGTAATATCTCAATAATTAAAAATACATAAGGCAAAGATTAGGAGGAAGTATCACAAGATGTTAACAGTGGTTAGTAGTCTCAGGCTTACTAAATGCCAGGGTTGGGACTCAAACCCAGGCCCCTGGGTGGAAAGAATAAGAGTGAGTTGTTAGAGAAAGAGCAGGGGTAATAAATGTCTAGCACTGGGAAGAGTTCAAAAGATGAACGAGGACAGGAATTGTGACGTGGACCAAGAGGACCTGTGTCAAGAAGTTACCGCTATTATCTGCCATGTAACTCACCATGGATTATAATCAAAGTTAGTGGATGCATTTTTTCCAGATCATTCACTTTATTCCTTTCCTTCAGCAAAGTTTCTGTACACATTAAGGAGGCATGTTTTGTTCATCCTTCAGAATCATCCTTTAAATATCTGTAGAGACTAAGCAATAAATCTCTGGTAACTTTAAGCAGTGACTCTCTTTATTTATTCCATTAGATCACTATTAGAGGTCCTAGATTACAAAATAATTAAATTACTTGATAGCTCAGGCAAACATCATGTCTTTTCCTCTGGGATGGAACCCTGCCTTTGAAATTACACTCTTACAAAAGATAGGTCATTTATCCCAGGCTTAGTATTTCAGGAATCTCAGGATGCTCCTAACAATCCCCTCCCACTAATCACCCATGGTTTTCTGGACACAGTCCTAATTGTCACACTCACCGATGACGGACATGTCCCCTGGTCTGAGGCTCACATCCTGCAAAACAGGAGGCAGTATGAGCTAGATAAGTATAGACCCAAGAAGCAGGTAAAAATCACTGGATATATTATTTTCTTAAATGAAAGAGTCAGCTTTAAACAAACAAAAACTACCCTGTTTCATAAGATCATGGGGTGCAAGGCTACTGACACTAGAAAGGCAATTCCCCCTAAATGATAGAGAGGAACTGTTCATTCAAGTTAACCAGTACTCCATGGGGCCACTCTCTCAAAACAGGAAAAATATCTAAAACAAGGCATCAAGCAGTATTCTCATGGAGATGGCATTGTGCTTGGATTTGGGAGGCCAGGATTCAAACCCCAAGCTCTTCCATTTCCCCCATGGGTTTTTTGCAAGTTCCCAACCCACCTTAAACTTCACTATCGGCATCCAAACAAATGTGGCTAACAGAGCTAGCACATAACTAGCACTCCAGAAAATGTGAGTGGAATACAGACTTAAACATAGAAAGAAAAAATCAATACCCTTTTTACATATTATATATAAAATATACATATATATCTTTCAAAAATAGGACTCATAAGAGCACCATGTTATCTATCATTGTGGACTATTAGTACAGAGAGGGACCTCAGGGCTCATGAGTCTGGAAGTTTTCAACCTGAAGCCGAGCAACTCTAGGGGTTCCATAGATACGAGATGGGTGTCTGTAGTATTTGTCTTCCCAGTATCCATTGCCCCATCTCATGATAACAATATCCTGATTTCCGTTTGGGAAACCATCCCTGTTCCACTCTCCACATGGTTCAGGTGGGGCTCAGCTACCCCATGTTACAGTGACAGGCACATGGCTAGTCCAGCATCCATCATGCCATCTAGCCACAGGGATGGCATCAGGTCTGGCCAGGACTTGTAACAGAACCATGAGAAAGAGTTGTGCTCTTTATGTTGGGGTTGTTCAACAAGTGGAATGTCAGCCTGCATTACTGATGGACATATTCACAATCACTTGGGGAGACCCTTCCTGAAAAGAAAGCCAACAACTTGGAGAGCAGCACCAAGAGACAGAGAGAAATCAGCTCCTGTTGGCATTCTTTGGGCTCCTGGATCCAGCCATGCCTAAAGCTATTGCTTCTCCAAAACTTTTGAGCACTATGAACCATTACATTGCCTTTTGGCATATGCCACTGTGAGCTGGGTCTTTGTCACTTGGAACCAAAAGAATCCTGACCAACACAAGAGATTTCGTGGATTCTTTGAAATGGTATGCAAATTTTATGTAAATACACATAGATATATTTTCCTAGAGAGCGGATTAGTGTTTTTAATGAGTTCCTGAACTAAAAAGATTAAAAATGACCATTCTAATCCAATGCTCACATTTTTCAGGTGAGAAACCCAAGACCCAAGTCAAGGGAGTAACTTGCCTCAGGTCACACAGCAAGCTGGTGACAGAACATGGAGCAGAATCCAATTCTGCTGACTCACCCTACCCTTACACCTACATCATCAGTGGAGTTCACCTCTAGCCACTCAGAATCACCAGGGAGTTGTTAACCATCACCATGGGCAGGCTCTCCCCTAGACTGAATAAGTCAGAATGTCCAGGGATGCACATTTGAGCACTGTTTTTTTTTAAAGCCCCCTGGAAAATTCTAACGTGCAGTTAGGATAAGAACCCTCACCTTGCAACATGGAAACAATGGTGAAGAAGCACCCACAACCCAACGATTCCAATATTCATTCCAAATTAAATAAATGCCTCCTAACATCAAATTAAATATCTTACTTTACCCAAGCACTGTAGTAGGTGTTGAGGTACAAAAATTGAAAAAGATATAAGACCTACCCTGAAAAACAGTTAAACTCTTGGGTAAAAGAGAGCAAGAACCATCCATCCAAAAAAGGGCCACTTTTCATCAGCAGCAGAATGGAATTCTTGGCAGCCCTAAGTTCAAACTCTCAGCCACCTAACTCTGGGTCTCTTCAATTAAGTAAACAGTTCCTTCACAAGATATAGTCAAGTATTTGCATCTGTTTGAAACAGTCCCATTTAGGGAATGTATGGCATTTGAGTATATTTATGAAAAGGGTGGAATTTAAAGGTAAAGTTTTTGTGCAGTCGAAGTTAAATTGCTGTCAGCATAAAATAGACTGCTGTATCAATAAGATGTTTTATGTAAGCCTCAAGGTAACGACAAAACAAAACAAAAGATAGATCCACAAACAGTAAAGAGAAAGGAATCAAAGCATACCACTACAGAAAATCATTAATTCACAAAGGAAGGCAGCAAGAGATGAAGGAAGGAACAAGGGAACTACAAAACAGCTAGGAAACAATAAAATGGTATTAGTAAGTCCTACACATCAATAATTACTCTAAAAGAAAATGGATTAAATTCCCCAAAGGACATAGAGAGGCTGGATGGATTTTAAAAAAGAAAGAAAGAAACAACACCCAACTGTATGCTGCCTACAAGAGACTCATTTCAACTTTAAGGACACACATAGGCTCAAAGTGAAGGGCTGGAAAAGGATAGTTCATGCAAATGGAAATAAAGAGGGGTGGGCGCACCTGGGTGGCTCAGCTGGTTGAGCATCCAACTCCTGATTTTGGCTCCGGTCATGATCTGAGGGTCATGAGATAGAGCCCTTGCCAGGATCTACAGTGAGTGTGAAGTCTGCTTAAGATTCTCTCCTTCCCTCTCCTTCTGCCCCTTCCTCCACTCTCACTCTCTCTCTAAAAAAAAAAAAAAAAAAAAAAAAAAAGTTGGGTAACTTTACTTCTATCAGACAAAATACACTTTAAGTCAAAAATAGTAACAAGAGAAAAAGAAGGTCGTTATGTAGTGATAAAGGAGTCATTCATTAAGAAGATATAACAATCATATATATATGTATATATCACCCCATATTGAAGCACCCAAATATATTAAGCAAACACTAACAGATATGAAGGGAGAAATAGGCCACCGTACAATAATAGGAGTCTACTGCAATACCTCACTTTCAACAATGGATAGACTGTCCAGACAGAAAATCAACAAGGAAACATTAGACTTGACCACACTTTAGACCAAGTGGACCTAACAAACATCTACAGAACATTCCATCCAACAGGAGAACACACATTCTTCTCAAGCGCACACAAACATTTTATGAGGCACATTTCTACACACTAGTAATACAGAGGTGAAAACAAGAAGAAGACTCCTGTTCTTGAGGACTCATATCTAGGGCAGAAGAAGTCAAGCCGCAATTTTGGAGAGAGTTAACCATTCTCAATAAAACAATTTATGTCATAGAAAGTCGTACTGGAGAAAGCATGAGAGATAGCATCCTGGGAAGTTTTTTACATCAAAATTGGGAAAGATGGATGAAATTAAGGCAAGAGGGGTAGAAATTGGGGGACAGGTATAGATAATAATGTTGACACCTTATACCTGTAACCTTCTCCAGAGGCTTGACCTTGGACAAGTTAATATTTTATTTATTTATTCATGAAAGTCAGAGAGAGAGAGAGAGGCAGAGGCAGAGGGAGAAGCAGGCTCCCCGCCGAGCAGGGAGCCCGATGCGGGACTCGATCCCAGGACCCTGGGATCATGACCTGAGCCGAAGGCAGAGGCTTAACCATCTGAGCCACCCAGGTGCCCCTTGATCTTGGACAAGTTAGAGTCACCTTACTTGGAGATGCACCATAGGCAGGGATAAATGATACCCAACCCACTCAACCCAAATGCAGACACTGCATACCCCAAGCTGGGCCAGCACCTCCATCCCACATGCCTGGTCCCACTGCGTTTGAGAGAGCCACACCTGAGATGGAGTGACGCTCTAAGTCACACTGTCATCTATTCTGGGACCTGGGATGGAACTACAAATGGAGTATTTCTGGGGCCCCTGAGTGTCTGGATCCTGCCCCCCAATCACCCCTCTTTCCTACGGAGGTCCTGAAAGATAGATCTACTAGAAAGAGTGGCCATCTAAGAGATAAAATTCTTACTATTATTAGCTGGGCCAATGACTAGCAATTGAATTCAGCATTCCCTGTTAAAGAGGAATTTAAAACACAAGTTAGACCAGAAACCAAGTGCAGCCTCTACCTCACAAAAAATCCACACCCAAATTTTGACTTCTCTCACTAACCTCTTTCACGTGTAAGAAGAAAAATGTGGGGCCGGCACTCTGTTAAACGTGGTTTCATTAATACTGGTTTTCTAAATGGAAGCAATAAAATTTATGAATGAAGTTACCTTCCAGCCTTTCATATTTGGTACAGCTGTGCTATCTGATACAGTAGCTATTAGCTACATGAGGATATTTAAATTTAAACTTAAATTAATTAAAATTAAAAATTCAACTCTTCAGTCATCCCAGCCACTATTCCAAGTGCTCAATAGCCACACATGACCGGGGACTACCATATTGGACAATGTAGATGTAGAGCATTTCCATCTTTGCAGAAAGTCCCATTGCACAACACTGACCATGAGGAAGCAAGAGGACAAGAAATTAAAGGGTACTCTGTCTCAGAGGGTCAGGCAGGGCTCAGTTTACCCAGCCAGCCTCTGGGGGCAAAAAGGAAGCTGGAAAAACAGACAGGAAAATTGATCTATACCCTTCAACACAGTGAACCCAATGGGTACTGAGCCCACCCTAGTCTGCGCTTCAGGATCCAACCCATAAAAGCACATCGCCCCCTCACAGAGAAAGAGACGTGGGACCAAGGACAAAGGATGCTTTCTGTTTTCATGGTGTGCATAGGAGACGCCTATTAACCAAAACAATACATTTTTTTTTAAATGGAGTGATTTATCACTGAGTTCACTTGCGATCCAGAAGAACTATGAATCATAGAGAAGGACTGATTGACCCAGTTTGGGTCAGGTGCTCACCCTTGGATCAGTCTCTCTTGGGGGTTGAACGAATATGGCAGCAGAAAGGGGGGCCATGTGATTAGAGCATGAGCTCCACATGAGCATAGAAGTCCCACTACAATGGGCAGACAGAAGGCAAGGGCCCTCTACATGGACCATACATCCCTCATTTCACTTCTCACTTGGTTTAGCCAATCTTGCCTTGCTCATTCCTGGTCTTTGAGATTTTGGAGGGCAAGGATCCTGTTTCCTCCACTCTGTGCCCACACATACCTGCCTCATAGTTGGTTCTCACTTCTCAGTAAGTATTTAACTGAATGATAGTAGATGACATTCATTGAGTCCTACCTTGGGCCTGGGACAAGCAGTGTGCTTCATATGCATTAACTCATTTAAGCATTATAGCAACATTATGTGATGGATTTTATTTCCCCCATTTTTCAGATGAAGACCCTGAGTCTCATCAAAATAAAATAATTTGCTCAAGGTCACAACCAGTAAGTGCTGGATGGGGAATTCAAACTCCCATCTATATGTGACAGGTCAACACACTGGTACCATCCATGCTGCAGAATGTGGGTGGGCGGAGAAGTCAGGGGTGGAATCTCTGGAGAGGGAGAGGGACACCAACGGTGCCCACTTGACACATCCAAGGTCACACAGCTTGTCCATTGTGAGACTAGAATTTGAACTGATGTCCAACCAAGTCAAAAGTGTTTTCTCTCTCCAATATTTGGGACAGTGTGTGTGGAGGACCAAGGAGAGCGCCTGACCACAGTCACAGCCCAATTAACTTCAGCTACTGTTACTGTATCCTACACCGTGTTGTGAGAAGGGTCTGTCCCTAGTCAATAGTCATCTGGTCCAACGGCAAAGAATCCACCCAAAGATCCATGGGATTGAAAAGATCCGGTTGTAAGGCTCCCAGGGGGTTTTCATGCCACAAGTCCTCCCTCTGTAACTCACAAAAAAGCCTGGCAGTCTCCCTCCATTTCTCAGAACAGAATATTCTGGGCACTGGGAGATTAATCAGACTTCATTAATTCTGCAAAATAACCATGGCATGTTTAACCTTGCTCTCAAAGGCATTATCATCAATCACCAAAATCAAAGCTCACCTGTCTGAGCAGAGGTACAGCAGAGCCCCAGGAGCAGGTCACAACATCAACAGCTTCCCGATGGCTTCCTTTTGGAGCCTTCCTGGGACCAGTAGGACCAACTCTGCAGTGATCCAGTTGGTCATTAACAGTCATGAACATTAACCCAACAGTTTGGAAGGGGCTTTAGTGCTGTGTATTTTTGCTCCAAAGAAGTAAAGACTAAGCTACCTTCAGAGGAGATTAGAAGTTTGAGGGGCACAGATTTGTTTTTTCAAGCCGTAGCTTCTTAAGTCAAAGCCCAAATAGGTCTGAGAAATTCAGAAGGATTAGTAATGTGTCCAAGGTCACATAAGTCACTCAGAGCAGATCAGGGACCAGAACTCGGGACTCCTGATTCTCAGTCTACTGCTCCTTCCACACCAATGCTTCTGCTTAAGGGCTTCAGGTTGATTAGAACACACTCAAAAATATTTACTCCTACCTAGGAAGAATATATTGCCTACCTTGGTCTTGGCCAGGTGATTTCCTTTGGCCATTAAATAGAAACAGGGCAGGGGTAGAAGTGGGCTTGCGCAGTGAGGTATGCTCTGCATTCCAGAGAAGACACTACCCCAATGAGCCCCTGGGTCCAAGGAAGATGAGAGGCTCGTGGAGCAAACTCAGACCCAGACCGCAGCTTAGGGGCTCCTAGTCCTGCCCCATCTAGGTTGGCTGGGCCCCCACTGATATGCAGACACAGAAGAGAAATATATGCCTGTCTCTCAGATCTTCTGTGGCTGCATATTATGCAACAGTATTTGACTGATTCAAGGCTCAACCTGCAAACAAATGTACAATTCCTGGGACACAAAATAATGAATTAGAAGGAGCCTAGGCTAGGGAAGTGTTTAATTTGAATCTTGGGTTTGACATTTAGTGACTTTGGGACCTCAGGAAAATCATTAAAATTTTCTGAGACTAGATGTCCTAAACTCTGAAATGAAGGTGATAAATTTACCTATAGGAGGGTGCTACGGATTGAATCATGTCCCCCAAAAATCGTATGTTGAAGCCTTAACCTCCAGTGTGGATATATTTGGAGATGGGGCCTATAAGGAAGTAATTAAGGTTAAATGAGATTATAAAGGTGGGGCCCTGATCCTATAGGATCAGCAACTTTATAAGAAGAGATACCAGAGCATTCTCTCTCTCTCCCTCCCTTTGCCCCCTCCCCCTGCCCTCCCCCTCCTCCCCCTACCACTCATGCTCACTCTCTCCAGCCCTGTGAGCACAGAGTGAGAAGGCTGGAAGAGCTTCTCACCAGGAATCCAACCCCACTGATCTTGGACTTCCAGCCTCCAGAATCATAAGAAATGCATTTCTGTTGTTTAAACCACCAATTCTGTGGTATTTTGTTATAGCAGCCCAAGCTGACTGATACAGGGGATGATCAGAACTAGAAATTCAGAATTTTATATCAACTGCCTAGCATATAGCAGGATTTAAATCTCAAAACTCTAGCTGGAGAGTTGAGAAAAGCTCAGTTGTAACTACACTGAACATCGGTGTATTGGAAGTGCATTCTCCTCCAGTTTGGTCATTAAACCCTGAGTTTTAGTCTGGGCACATTACACCCAAAATAAAAACTATATTTTCCAGATTTCTTTGCAGCCACTGTGATTCATTTATGTGCCCAAGAAGATGTCAGTGGGGGTGCCATGTACAATATCTGAGACATGTCCTTAAAAAGAGAGGGGACACCCACACCCTCCCCCACTTCCTCATTCTTACCGACTCAAATGTGCACTTGATGGCTGGAGCTCAAGCAATCATTTTGGAGTAGGAAACCACATGCCATTTAATGCAGAAAGGAGAGAGAAAGAGCCCATGTTCTGACATCTTGGTGCCAACCTTGGACCACCTACCCATGGACTTCTTTAATGTGAGAGAAAAATAAACTAATTTGGGGCACCTGGGTGGCTCAGATGGTTAAGCATCTGCCTTCGGCTCAGGTCATGATCCCAGGGTCCTGGGATGGAGTCCCACATCGGGCTCCCTGCTCCTTGGGAGCCTGCTTCTCCCTCTGCCTCTCTCTCTCTCTCTGTCTCTCATGAATAAATAAATAAAATCTTAAAAAAAAAAAAAGAAAAAGAAAATGATTAGGCCACTGTTATTTAGGGCAGCCCTACTCAGCATCACTTGGGAGCTTGTTGGAAATGCAAATTCTCAGTCCCCACTACAGACCTACCTAATCAGAATCTCTGGGGCCCAGGACTCTGCATTTTAACAAGCTCTCCAGGTGATTCTGTGCTCTCTAAAGTTTGAGAGGCATTGATTTAGAGGTTTTGGGGACATACACCTAACCTGATAACTGACAGAGGAGTCCTAAATTGCAAGTTGTTGTCAAGGACTTGGTAAAGGCTTAAAAGGCAAAGGATATAAAGCCAGGAAGGATGGCAAAGCTAGTAACTGACAGTGTCAAGATTTAGAATGATTTTGACAGAGTGAAACACTGGACCAAAGCCAAGAAGATGAAATGTAATGGGAACATATAAAAAACAAATCAAAATGTTATTTTTTTGTTGAAGGAAACACAAAATGTTCTTCTGTTTGACTTCTTAAATTAAAAGAAATGTAAAATTACATATTTTAAAATATAGCAAATAATGCTATAAATCACTGCCAATTATGACTAGTGAGAGGAACAAGGGAAGGAGAGATCAGGAAAGGGAAGAGCACAGAATGCAAAGGAATAAAGAGACAGAGTCAAGGACAGCGAGTTCTGTCCAGACAACTGAGGTCCCTCCCCAGGTTCACTCTGTGGATCCTGAGATGACCTTCGCAGCTGGAGGTAATCAACATAATTAGGCAGATTATGTTGAAACTTACTCCCTGCCAGCCCCTGTACTGTGTGTTATGCAAATTTATTCTCCCAGGAACTCTGTGAGGTAACATCTATTATTATCATTGTTTTTCAGATGCAGACTCTGAAGCAGAGAGAGGTTGAGTAAGCTTCCCAAAGCCACACAGCACAAGGTAGAAGTGGATGTGAACCCAGGTGATAAGGGTTCAGGGCTGTGACCCTCAGCTGTTCTGATGGACTCTACCCTTTGCCGCTGCCCCCCTCTTGTGACAGACTGATTAATTTCTATTAATTGAAAGCCTTCCATAAAAATAAGGAAATTCACTACCTCACAGAACTGTAAGTCCAGAGGTAGGGTGGGATCCAGGGGCAGTATAAGTATCTGCTCAAAGACGTCATGACAGATACAAGTTTTTCCACTCTTGTGTGCTACTGTCCTCAGCATCTGGCTTCATCCTATAGCTGGATCCCCTCATAGTTCCAAGATGGCAGCCAACAGTCTGCCAAAAGTCTGAAGCTTTGTGCTTTCTTTTTCATGGCCAGCAAGGAAGAGAAATCTTTGAGCCTGGCCTGCAATATACTGGAATATATATCCTTTAATGCAGTTTTATTGTACCAATGTAGGCAAATGACCAGTCTTAGACAATAGGGGTCATCAATGGGAATGCTATGAATTGATTGTGATTGGTTACTCGAGACCTACCCCGGAGTTAGGAATGGGGCCAACCAAATCAGGATTCCACGGTATCCAGTCTGAATGAGCTCCACTCTTTGCTGTGATTCCCTCTCCTTTTTCTTCTAAAGCAAATCAAGTTCCTTCATCTGTTTGAATCCTTGCAAAATAATAAAATACTGAGAAAATCAAAATATTCACTAGAAAAAACTTGGATATAAAACCATAACCCCCTCTTTCCAACTCTTCAACAGCCTTCCTAACCTTATATTTTGGGGCAGAAACCCTTGTGCTTTCCCTTGAGAGGTGTAATTATGCTCAGTAAGGAGGGGCCAGGACATGGCAGGTGCTCTAGAAGGAAGGAGGAATCCAGCATTTACTGAAGATCTAGGTGCCAAGAATGATGTGTTGTGCTACATTTTTTCTTTTAATCCTTATAAGGAGATAATATTATCCCCATTTGAGAGATGAGAGAACCAAGGCCCCGAACTGTTGTGCCTCTGCTCATGGTCATCCAGCTACTCCACTAGAAGTGGATTTCAAGCTCTAGTCTCTCTGATTCTACAACCCAGGTTCTTCCCACCACACCATACAACCCAATCCAGCATCATCTCCATTTGCTGAAATTATTAGCATTGACCTTTTTAACTGAGATTCCTTGGCTACTTCTCTCTGGCTCATGTTAGTTGTGAGGACTACTCTCATTTTATAGCAGACTTTATGCAAATTTCTATTTATTGAACACTTACTGTGTTCAATGTGCCAAGAACTATGCTAGCTGCTTTATGTGTATGGTCTTAGTTTATCTCGCCAATAACCCTGTGATGCAGCTTATTATGCAGAATGCTTTTAGTTGCAAGTGGTAGAATCCCAAACCAAACACATGTTCCGATGGCTACGTCTACAATTCTTTTTTAGTTATGACGCTCTCTAGACTTAACTGTGTGTATCTTGAGTTTATCTGGCTTCAATAGGAGAACTTGCGATCTCTTTTCCCTGAGCCATTTTGTCCAATTGAAAAGATTTAATTGGGGGCGCCTGGGTGGCTCAGTTGGTTAAGCGACGGCCTTCGGCTCAGGTCATGAACCTGGAGTCCCGGGATCAAGTCCCACATCGGGCTCCCTGCTCAGCAGGGAGTCTGCTTCTCCCTCTGACCCTCTTCCCTCTCCTGCTCTCTGTCTCTCATTCTCTCTCTCTCAAATAAATAAATAAAATCTTAAAAAAAAAAAAGAAAAAATTTAACTGGTGCCACTTTTTAAAAAAAATGTTATTGTTATGTTAATCACCATACATCACATCATTAGTTTTTGATGTAGTGCTCCATGCAGAGCGTGACCTCTTTAATACCCATCCCCAGGCTAACCCATCCTCCCACCCCCCTCCCCTCTAGAACCCTCAGTTTGTTTTTCAGAGTCCATCGTCTCTCATCGTTCGTCTCCCCCTCCAATTCCCCCCCTTCATTCTTCCCCTCCTGCTATCTTCTTCTTCTTTTTTTTCTTTTTAACATATATTGTCTTATTTGTTTCAGAGGTACCGATCTGTGATTCAACAGTCTTGCACAATTCACAACACTCACTATAGCACATACCCTCCCCAATGTCTATCACCCAGCCACCCCATCCCTCCCACCCCCCACCACTCCAGCAACCCTCAGTTCGTTTCCTGAGATTAAGAATTCCTCATATCAGTGAGGTCACAGGATACATGTCTTTCTCTGATTGACTTATTTCGCTCAGCAATGGTGCTGAGGTTTTAAGGGAGGGATCTGACCTTCTACTGGTCTTCGCCCTAAGGCTGAATTTTCATTAGACTTCCTCACTTAAATACCTCAGTTTTATCTTTTATTGTTTGGAAATCAGGATATCCTGTAATCCTCTGAGTCCTCAAATGTCTGGGCATTTCTACTCCCTTCGATCTCTCCAAAATGGACAACTCTTTCCTAAGCTCAGTGCTCTTATGGCACCGCAGGTGTGTGAGTCACATACTGTTTCAAAACCTCTCCACCTAAACCACAAGCTCATTCAGTACATGTCTGTCTCTCCACTGGTGACACGTTTACCAATGTCTCACCACGAGATAAAGTGAGGTGCCATTTTTCCACCCTTCAGTAACATACTGTCCGCCTCCCACTCCCAAGCCCCAGAGGTAATGTCCCTTTAATTTAGGTTTTCTGCTACGGCAGCCCCTCAGTTCTAAGTCCCAATGGCCATATCAATCAGCCAAGCCTAAGTTACTCTGTGGTAGCAACAAACAATCCACAAATCTTTATGACAGGAAGGATTATTCCTTGCTTATGCCCATGTCCTCTGTAGGTGGGCTGTGATGTTGCCCCATGTCTTCTCTATTCTAGGACTCTGAATGAACACACAGACACAGTCTGGGACATGCCAGCCTGGGGAAAGAAGAAGAAAAATTGGGCACATGTTCCTCTGCTTAGAAATGGCACATGTACTCTGGGCACATTCCATCCACCCAAACAAGTCGGGCAGTCAAGCCTGACTTCAATGGGTGAAAATTATTCTTCTCTCCCAGGAAAAGACATCATAGAGACCCACAGTGAAGACAACGGATATTTTTGAGCAATTAATACAACCTACCCCACAGTGTGCTGGTAAATGTTTACCTGTCTCTTGGGAAATAAAAGCCCTGATTTGTGGCTTTTGCTGATTTCCATGGTGTAAATACTCCCATGATAGTCAATTTCAAGCTACCAGTGTCCCTGAATGAAGAATTAGGAAGAGGTGTGTGTAGTCAGCTCTTACAAGCAGTGCGAGCAGCCTACCATGTGACGCTAAAGCTACCCCATTTTAAATCAGCGACTAAACATAAATCGAGTCATACCTGTTCCACAATATGAATATGAAATCTTGCTGTGGGCTGCAGGAAGGGAGGCAAGGGAGGAGAATATTATTTGACTCAGCATAAACCTGAACAGAACCTAAACTAAGGATTTGCAGTAGGGCTGAGGACTTAGTCCACTCAGAATTAAGTCTTCACATTATTTGCTATTCCTCTATGAATTGGTAAATTTGAGTGGAGAGTGAGAATGTGAGATTGAAATAAATAATCATCTTTTGCCTCTATAAATAAGATTCAGCCCCAGGTTCCTCCTTTGCAGAAATTCTTATTAAGGACTTGGCTCTCCTCCAAGAAAAATAAGGCAGAGGTCATTCAAAACTCTTCCATTCCAAATTACTCCTGATAGGAACTGCTTGATGAGTATACCTCTCTATTTTAATATCTGCTTACAATTTTCCAGTAAAAAAATTGTTTAAAATGTCCCTGAGCTTGGAATCAGCTCTAAGCTATTTTTGTTTTTTGTTTTTTTTCAAAGATACTTTTTAAGTACATTGGCATCACCACTGTGGTGACATTGAGCAAGTTGCTTACATGCTCTGAATTTGTTTCCCCATCTATAAGATGGGATAACAACTCCTACCTCGTAAGATTGTTATAAGCTTAAATATCCAGAAAGCACCTAAAAGAGTACCTTGTACATGATGGTCACTCAATAAATAATTATTATCATGCATTACTAAGAATACTGATAAGCATTCTCATAATTATCATTGAGGCATGGGACAAGAGAGTTTGAGTCACTATTTAAAATAGTGTAGCCTCAGAGTACTTGGCAGGAATAATTTGGCTGTTGATTTTGGGTACATCTGACAGGAATGACTTCTGCAGCTCCTCTGGAAAGCATGGATACTGTTGTAATTTAACAGGACTCACCTCTCTAGTTGTTAGTGCATTATGTCTATTGACCTTGAGCTTGGCCCAAATTGTCAGTCCAACAGAAAGACTGAATAGTTTGCCTCAGGGCAAAATCTTGGCCTGAAGGGGGTGGATCCTGAACCCCGTCCTCAGAGAGCATGGAAATCTCACTCAACCACGATGCAAACTTTCATACTGATTCTGACATAAAAATACCAAAAGGAAATCCTACCTCTGACTCCACAGTAGTTCTGGAGGAGCTGAAGGGCCATTCAAGCACGTATGCTTGGCGTGCCACATAAGGTCATAGGACAGACCTCCAGAGAGACCATGATGATGACTCACAGAAAGAACAGCCCAGGTTAGTTGACCATAGAGTTGAGGGTCCTCTATTCTGGGTTCTCTATTCTGTTCCATTGATCTACATGTCTGCTTTTATGCCAGTACCATACTGTCTTGATGATTACAGCTTTGTAATAGAGCTTGAAGTCTGGAATTGTGATGCCTCCAGCTTTGGTTTTCTTTTTCAACATTCCTCTGGCTATTCGGGGTCTTTTCTGGTTCCTGCAAATTTTAGGGTTGTTTGTTCCAGCTCTGTGAAAAATGTTGATGGTATTTTGACAGGGATTGCCTTGAATATATAGATTGTTTTGGGTAGCATAGACATTTTAACAATATTTGTTCTTCCAATCCACGAGCATGGAATGTTTTTCCATTTCTTTGTGTCTTCCTCAATTTCTTTCATAAATGTTCTGTAGTTTTCAGAGTACAGATCCTTCACCTCTTTGGTTAGGTTTATTCCTAGGTATCTTATGGATTTTGGTGCAATTGTAAATGGGATCAATTCCTTGATTTCTCTTTCTTCTGCCTCGTTGTTAGTGTATAGAAATGCAACTGACTTCTGTGCATTGATTTTTATATCCTGCAATTTAGCTGAATTCCTGTATAAATTCTAGCAATTTTTGGGTGGAGTCTTTTGGGTTTTCTACATAGAGTATCGTGTCATCTGTGAAGAGTGAAAGTTTAACTTCTTCTTTGCCTATTTGGATGCCTTTTATTTCCTTTTGTTGTCTGATTGCTGAGGCTTGGACTTCCAGTACTATCTTGAACAATAGTGGTGAGAGTAGACATCCCTGTTGTGTTCCTGACCTTAGGGGAAAAGCTCTCAGTTTTTCCCCATTGAGGATGATATTCACTGTGGGCTTTTCATATATGGCTTTTGTGATATTGAGGTATGTTCCCTCTATCCCTACACTGCAGAGAGTTTTTATTGGATGGACCTAGAGGGTATTATGCTAGGCAAAATAAGTCAGAGAAAGACAAATATATGATTTCACTCATATGTGGAACTTAAGAAACAAAACAGATGAACATAGGGGAAGGGAAGGAAAAATAAAGACAAAAACAGAGAGGGAAACAAACCACAAGAGACTCTTAACTCTAGGAAACAAACTGAAGGTTGCTGGAGGGGTGGGGGATGGGGGAATGGGGTAACTGAGTGATGGGCATTAAAGAGGGCACTTGATGGAATGAGTACTGGGTGTTATATGCAACTGATGAATCACTAAATTCTGCCTCTGAAATTAATAATATGCTATATGTTAATTAAATTGAATTTAAATTAAAAAATTTAAAAATAAATAAATAAAAACTTTAAAAAATAAAACATAAAAAAAGGAACAGCCCACCACCTTCCTGGGGTCAACTCATTAATTCTTCCTGAGTTATAGTAAATAGTCAAGATGTTTATTTCAGACTTGTTTATGTCTCTTGACTTAAAAACTAATGATGAGGAAGATGCTGATAATGATAATAGTAAAAAGTACATGGCACATGTTGCCTGAGACTCCATATCCTACTGTTTTACAATGTGTGTGTGTGTGTGTGTGTGTGTGTGTGTGTGAGAGAGAGAGAGAGAGAGAGAGAGAGAGATTCTATGTATGTATGTGTGCATTGGTTCCTCCCAGGTGACTTTTTTTTTAAGATTTTTATTTATTTACTTGAGAGAGAGACAGAAATAGTGACAGAGAGCATGAGTGGGGAGGAGAGGGAGAAGCAGGCTTCCTGCTGAGCAGGGAGTCTGACGTGGGGCTCGATCCCAGGACCTGGGGATCATGACCTGAGCCGAAGGCAGACCTTAACTGACTGAGCCACCCAGGTGCCCCCCAGGTGACTTTTTTTAAACCAATTATTAGCTTGTAAAATTGCACATAGTAATGTTCCAGCAGTGACAACCATGCATAATAAAGCCACCAAAGCCTTGGAAGAAATAAATAAAGACTACTGGAGACAGAGCCTCACTTAATTCGGTATTCCAAAATTAAGAATTTAATGCTACTTGGATGAACAGCTCCAGAAATGTGGGGTACAAATATGGTCCTATTATTTACTTTTCCAATTAAGTCATTGAGTAATGCTTGCCACTATAACAAAGAAACCCCTAAATTTCCATTTATTTCTTGCTTATGCAGCAGTCCAAGTGAAATGGTTCCAGGTGGAGATCAGCTATTCTCTATAGAGTGATCCAGCGATCCAAGTCTGATTACACTCTCTTTCCTGGACAATGGACTATGTCCTACCAATGGTGGTTTCTCTGGTGCTCCCAAGAGACCCTTAAACAGTCAGCTTAACTTTCTGGCACCTCTCCTGATAGAGCTGGGAAGAAAAAAAGACAGGACAAGAAAGAAGAATATGAAAGCTTTATATTCACTGGGATATCCTACTATATTGGATTGTTTGAAATGAAGGAACCAGATGTCAACTCCAGGTTTTAGTGGATGAGTGTCTGTGAATTAAAATTGATTTGGAGAATGCCTTCATAGGTAAAGTGGCATAAATAAACTGAAAAAAAGCATAAGATTTTATTCTATGAAGGACTCAGTTAATAATTTCCCTAAGGTATATAATTAGGGTTCAATACATTTGTTGAATCCAGCCTTTTGAATCATGCCTGGCTCTTAGGTGCTCAATTGCTATTTATTAGAATAAATAAATGAATGATAGTGGTATATAGATAGTTTATATAATAAACACTTTGAAATATGCCCACATCTTTAGATACAACTTTGTACAATAAAATTCATTGAAATTGTTGAGATGAACTGGTAGGCACTCAATAAATATTATTTATTTGTATTATCAAAGATAGAATCAGGATACTATAAACTGCCAAGCAGACAGAAATGTGCCTCATACATGTCACTCAGGACTGCTATATATGTTTATGTAGGTTGAACACAGCCCCAGGTGATGTCATTCATATAGACTCCCACGTTAATTGCTCCCCCTTGGGTTGTTCAGTGCATCATGTGCACACAGCCGCTAACTCCAATGCACCTGTGTTTGTTGTTATTGTTGTTGTTTTAAAGACTTTATTTATTTATTTGACAGAGAGAGAGCACAAGCAGGGAGAGTGGCAGGCAGAGGGAGAGGGAGAAGCAGGCTCCCCGCAGAGCAACGGAAGCCCAATGCGGGGACTCAATCCTAGGACCCCAGGATCATGACCTGAGCCGAAGGCAGTCGCTTAACCAACTGAACGACCCAGGTGCCCTGTTGTTGTTGTTGTTTTAAATTATTTATTTATTTCTTTGTCAGGGAGAGAGAGAAAGAGAGCGAGCATGTGAGCACACAAGCAGGCAGAGGGAGAAGCAGGCTCCCCGCTGAGCAGGGAGCCTGATGCAGGACTCAATCCCAGGACCCCAGGATCATGACCTAAGCTGAAGCCAGACCCTTAACCGATTGAGCCACCCAGGCATCCCTAATGCATCAGTTTCAACAGGCTCTGAGGACAGAACAGCTGATTCACCTTGTTCATCACCACGACTGATGCAGCTGGCCTGGCTAAATGGGGAGACATGGGCTCTCACTTTCCCCCTTTCTCCTCATTCACCACCTCCCCTACAAGTTTCGGTTCTGGTCAAAGATGCTGACCTTCCCAGATAGGGAAGTGTGCCCTCCAGCCAAGGCTGTGCTTGTAGTTCTGCTAGGGCCCCACTCATACTCCAGGGGCCTTTCAGGAATCTTGGAGCAAGAGAGTCCCTCAAGATAGGAACCGAATGTCCTTCTCCTCTTTGTAATTGAGGCACTTACACAAATACTCACATAATATTTTTTTTTTCTAACCCGGCTTTTTATAGATTGCCTTTTATAAAATTTATTTATTTATTTTGGGGGGGAGGGGCAGAGGGAGAGGGAGAGAAAGTCTTAAGCAGACTCCGTGCTAAGCATGGAGCCTGATGTTGACACGGGGTTTGATCTCACAACCTTGAGATCATGACCTGAGCTGAAACCGAGAGTTGGACGCTTAACCAACTGGGCCACTGGATTGCCTTTTAATTATCTTTTTTTTTTTTAAAGATTTATTTATTTTGAGAGAGTGAGAATGAGAGAGAGAGAGAGAATACATGAGAGGGGGGAGAGTTAGAGGGAGAAGCAGGCTCCTTGCTGAGCAGGGAGCCCGATGCGGGACTCGATCCCAGGACCCCAGGATCATGACCTGAGCCGAAGGCAGTCGCTTAACCGACTGAGCCACCCAGGCGCCCTGGATTGCCTTTTAAATACCAAGACTCACCTTAACTCTTCATGAACTCACAATGCCACTATATTTAAAGATGTTTTCATTTTCTAAATGTCTCCAAAAGGGCCTCAGCTGGGTCCTTCATATCCCATAGGCCAACTTTAAACACCTTACCCTTTCATGCTCAACATCTGTATTCTAAAACTAAGTAGTTTGTATTTCAGTTATGGAAAAATGGGTCTGAAAAACAAAGAAAAAGAAAAAACATGGCCATTCCATTTAGGCTGACTTGTGCATATTCTCTGCATGTAATGCAGTCACATTTCTTCCTGTTGGAGCAAAGGGAGCACCAATTTCTCTGATAAAAGTAGGAGCCTTTGGTCATGACAAGACAGGTGAGATAAGGAAAAGGAAAAGTCCCAGCAGCAGCACCACCATCACTATCAGCAGAATGCCTTCTGGAATGGTCTATTTCCAAATTAGATGAACTGGCCACCTAATCCTGGCTTGGACAATAGCTAACAGAGTGACCTTGGCCCAGTCGCTTCTCCTCGTGAAGTTTGGGCTTCTTATCTGCAGAATGTAGATAACATTCTACCAAATAGGATTGCTGGGGGATTAACTGAGGGAATAAAAGGAAAACATTAAATTTAGTCCCTGATTCGTGGTCGGTTTTTAATACCTCATTACTACCCTTTCATTCATTGGTTGTTATTTTAAGTACTTACTATTTATGTAATACCCAGCATGGCTTTGTGAAGGCTCAAAGACATGTAATAGCTTTCTCCCTTCCGGAGCTTATAATACATTCATTGGTTCAATAAGCAATTATTTTTTTAAATATTTATCTATTTATTTATTTATTTATTTGAGAGAGAGAGAGAGAGTGCACGCATGTGGCGGGAGGGGCAGAGAGAAAGAATCTCCAGCAGACTCTCCACTGAGCACGGAACCTGAAGCAGGGTTCAGTTATGCAACTGAGAGATCATGACCTGAGTTCAAACCATGGGTCTGCCACTTAACCCACTGAGCCACCCAGGAGCCCGGGTTCAATAAGAAATTACTGAGGGTCTATTATGTGTCAGGCACCCTCGTGGGTGTTAGAGTAACATGCATAAGGCAAGTCAAGGCCCCTGCCCTCAGGTGGCTCACCATTGTAGTGAAGGTAAGACCTGACAATACATACAGTGTATTTACAACACTGAATGAGAAGAGCCACACCAGGGTGTTAGCATGGCTGTTTTCATAGGCCTAGAAAGCATAGATGAGATTAGCCTAGTGGAAGGGCTTGAGCACAGAATTCTGGGTAAGGGAACACGTGTGCACAAAGAACATGACAGGTATGAGAAGCTGTGAGTTTTCAAAGTCTGTGTCTTTGCAGAGGTAGTGGGAGCCAGGGCAGAAAAAAACTGGTTGAGGATGAAGTATAAAAAGCCACCGAAGAAGTTGTCTCTTTCCTGAAGAGGCAAAGAGGAGCCAGGAAGACAGTTAAGCTATTGGGGGAATGTGCTCAATGTTCTACCCTTTGGAAAAGTCCCTCTGCAGTCTGGGGTACGGTGGAAGTGGGGCTGGATGAACCCTAGACAAGGTGAAAAGTCCAGTGCCATTTCTGCCCAGATGGGAGAGATGAGGACTCACACTAAGGCAGTGGCCCAGGCACTGGGGAACCTCTATGGCTATCACCGCCGCTCAGGAGGAAGATCATGGGATGCCAAATGGACAGAACGGAGATGCGGATAAACTGAGAACGATTCATGCTACTGGGTGTTTGGCAGCACCTCGAACATGATCAGGAATAAAAAGACTGGGCTCGGTGAGGATTTAACACACACATAGTGAGTTAAATAGCTTATCAAGAAGAGAACAATGCTACATACAAAACACCACTGGGCTTTAGATTATTGTGCCAAATTAGACAAAGGAGCAAATGTTACCAGTTCAGACTAAGCAAACAATGTTTGATCTCTTTTTCATGATTCCTGTTTGTATAATTTTTCCCCTTTCCTGGGAGCAACTACACTGATACACGTTGGAATAATTTGCCTATCATCCTTAACAGCTGAAAATCTCTCGTTCTAGGCCCACAGCTGCAGTTATGAAGACACTATGACCTCTTCGTCCCCTAGATTTGCTTCTCACTCCGCTCAGTATCTTGTGCTACTGCCAAAGCCTTCTTTCATTGCGTGAGTGCGACCACGTAATTTCTGGTGCATTTTAGAGTAGTCCAAGATTTATTGAGAATTCATAACTTCCCAGAAAATCCTTGGGTCTGAGTTATAAATATAAACAAGATAAAGTCTGCCCCCAAGAACTTTACGAAATAGGCAGGCCCACTCAGCCACTCAGTTGTTCAGTAGTGTTGTGGTACTAAGGAAGACACTGGAAATGCGAAGTGGAACTAGACACGATTGCTGCCATTAAAGAGTTTCACATCTGACGGGGAAGGCGAATAAATCAAGCCTTAAAGGAATGGGTGATAAGTGATACATTAGACCATAAGATGCCTTGGGAGCAAGGAATAGGAACAGCCAACCCCTATCTAGATGTTCAGAGAAGCTTTCTCTATGTGACCTGTACATAAATCACAGAACACAAAGTCTACTAGGAATGGTGTCCAAAGCAGGGTATATACCAACTGCTGTGGAACAGGAACCAATTCATTCCAACTGAGTAGATCC
This sequence comes from Eumetopias jubatus, assembly GCF_037043125.1. Classification (NCBI taxonomy): domain Eukaryota; kingdom Metazoa; phylum Chordata; class Mammalia; order Carnivora; family Otariidae; genus Eumetopias; species Eumetopias jubatus. The sequence continues at coordinate 115,376,695 of NW_028274810.1, forward strand.
AGCAAGAGTTTTTGGAAGAGACTACATTTTAGTTGGAACTTGGTAGAGTCAAGCGAATCAATCCCTGCAAACAAAGTGGGAAACATAAGGGCATGTTTACAGAACAGGGTGATGTCCTTTACTAAGAGGTTTGGGGCTTTAAGACAAAAGGAGACAGGGGCGCCTGGGTGGCTCCGTTGGTTAAGCAACTGCCTTCGGCTCAGGTCATGATCTCAGGGTCCTGGAATCGAGCCGCACATCGGGCTCCCTGCTTGGCAGGAAGCCTGCTTCTCCCCTTCCCACTCCCCCTGCTTGTGTTCCCTCTCTCGCTGTGTCTCTCTCTGTCAAATAAATAAATAAAATCTTTAAAAAAAAAAGACAGGAGACAGACATACACTTTTTAAAAAGTTACAGCATAGGGAATATAGTCAATAATATTATAACAATGTTGTATGGTGACAGGTAGTGACTAGACTCATCATGGTGAGCACTGAGTAACATATAGAAGTGTCAATCACTGTTGTACACCTGGCACTGATAGAACACTGTATATCAACTATATTTCGATAATAAAACTTAAAATTTAAAAAGTCGACAGCAAATCTAGAGTTAAAAATACTACAACATTCAAGAAATACCATGAGGCAGGGAGTGATTAAGGGCCAAGTTAGAGGAAAAGGCCAGAAGCACAAGTTTGGTGACGGATGAGGTCACCAGTGTGTCCGAATCGTAAGGTGCCTGCACAGCCCTGCGGCCGCAGGTTCCTTGTGGGCTGGAGAGGCACTCCTGCCCACCGGTGGACGCTGGGTAAATGATGACAGTTAAGGGAGTTAATCTTTCCTCGACGAGCCAGAAGTTGTGAGGACCTGGAGCTCCTTGCTACTGTGTTTATACTTTAACCAAAACGCTAGAAGAAATTTAGGGGCCCCAAGGGAACTGAGGATAGCACCATTCTGCTGCTTGTTCAAATGCAAATTGAGAAGCCAAATAAGTGACCTCCAAAAGTTGCACCAAGGCTATCTAGCCCTTATGTCCAGTGTTCTAAACCTTTTAGGGGATGGGGATGGGGTCAGTGGGGCGATCGAAGGGATCCGCAGACACCAAAGGGAGCTCTTTACAGGTTTTTCTGGAATGTTCTTTCCACTCTCCCTGAGGAAAGGCCATGTAGGACAGAGTACTGAACTTGAAGCCTGGGTCTCTGCCACTACCTGACATTGAACATTTAATCTTTTAATCTCTCTACATCCCATCTCCCCATTTGTAAAATAAGGAGGTCGTGGACGCCATACTAATAGCTAAGTACTTAGGGTTGACCATATGTCAGGTAGGCGTTTTCCACTTTCTTTTTTAAGTATAACTGACACACGTTATGTTAATTTCAGGTATATGACATAGCGATGAGGCTGTAAGTGTAGTAAGCACCTGTCACCACATACCATTATTACAATATACACTGACGACATTCCCTATGCTATACTCTATTCCACTTCTCTTCTGATCCTCACAACTACAGTGGTAGACTTTACTAACCCCATTTTACGCGAGACATTCAGTTCAGAGTGTTTAAGTAACACATCCCAGGTCACACAGCAAGAGCGGCAAGGCCAGACTGCAACCCGAAGTTGCCCGACCCTAACATCACACAGTCCCGGTTTCCTACGGTTTAATTTCCCCCCCACTGGGGCCGGGGGTTCCCTTCCCTCGACTACTGGCCGCCTCCCCCTCCTCCTGCCTGAACTCCCGGGGAACGCGCCCCTTCCACCACCGGGCATGCTCAGTCGCTCTCGAAGGGTTTTCGTTTGGCCTGGGGAAATTTTTCACGCCGCTCCGGCAGCCGGGCCCGCCTCGCCCACAGCTCCTTCTCTCCGGATTGGTCAAATTCAGCGAGCCGGCGACGAGGCCCAGATGACCTCCCAACTCCCCCCACCCACCCCCCCGCACCCAAGCGCTCTGGGCGCGCGCGCTCCGAGCGTGCGTGCGTGCGTGTGAGTGAGCACGTGAGGCCCCGGAACGTGCACCGGGGGCGGGGGCAGGAAAAGGGAGGCGAGGGGCGGGGCTGCCGTTGCCATGGCAATGACGTCAGGCGTCGGGGAGCGAACCCGCCCCTTCCCCACGCGCGCGCGCGCACACAGAGACATTCACACGCGCGCGCACCGCAGCTCTCCCTCAGACACACTGGAGGGAAAGGTCAAACTAAAGGCGAGGGAGCGGGGAGGCCCGAGGGAGCCGCCGCCGCCGCTGCGCGCCATGACGGATGCGGCCGAGGCTGCTTTCTTTCCGCCGACGCCGCCGAGCCGCCGCTCTCACCGCGCCCCCTGCCCCCGCCCCCCGGGCCCTCCTCCCCCTCGGCTTTCGCGCGTCCCCGCGCCCCCTCCCCACGGCGCTCGGGGCGCGCGTCGGGCCTGGGGCGCGCGCCGGCCGGGCGCGGGCGCGGGCGCGGGCGCGGGAGGGTGGGGGCCGCGGCGGGCGGCCGGCCTCCTTGAGCGACCCCCGGTGCCTTCGCCCGGCCCCTCTACGACAGCCCCCCAGGTGAGTGCGGCGGCGTGGGGGAGAGGGCGTCAGGAGAGGACGGGGGAGCGCTCAGCCCCCTGCCTGACCCCTTCCGGGGACGCTGACAGGCGCTCGGGACCCGGCCTCTGGGGGGCGTCGCAGGGTCAGCCTGTTGGGGGCCTTTTTTTTTTTTTTTTTTGGCGCCGCTGCCCCTCGGGTTCTGGCCCCAGGCTGGTGGGGGGCTCGGCACCGGGGGAGTGCAGCCGCCGGGTAGCAGTTGACAGGGCGACCCGGGCGTGGGGTCAGGCGACTGGAGGCAGGTGGGCCCCTCTCTGGGGCTTGGTAAAGTGCGGGGAGGGGGCGAGGGGCAGGGCAAGGTGCGCGGGGGGCGGGGAGAGGGGGCTCCGCTGGGAGCTTTCCGGACGCGGTCCTCGGGCAGTTGGGAGAAACTCTGCCCTTGGGACGAGGGGCTGTGCTTTTGCCCGGGCCAGCGAAAGTGGAGGATTTTACAGCAAAACTCGGGGAAGCCAGGCAGGACCGGACGGAAGGGAGAGGGACCGGGAGGACCCGTCTGGATGGGGACCAGAGATGAACAGATCCGCCTGTGGGTAGCACTAGGGCATGATGTGTGGACGTTGCCATGCCAATGTTTGGTGTTTGTTGCTTATGGTTATTTTAGGACTAAATGATAAAAAAGTTATTTGGGAGAGAGGGAACTGCTTGCATGGTCATGAGTTCTTCCCTGGGTATGCAGGAAATGGGTAAATCTTTCACATTGCCACCCCCAACTGAATCTATGCCCAGTGGGCTTTTAAAAGAATAAATACAAAAACTCCGAAGCACTGAAACGCCGTAATGTCTGTCGGATGAGTTTCAGGTGTCAGGCTCCGTGTTCCACGGGAGAAAAGCAGGAGGACACTGTAGTACTTGATATGCTCAGGCAGTCCCCTTTTTTGTAATAAGCTTTGGGGCTCATCAAAGTGGAGTTTAGTTATAACTGCCAGGGTTAAGTAATCACATTGACCCAGTGCCACCCACCAATCAGGAGCTTCCCTGAGTAACTTGGAAGACTGCTAACAGCCCAGTACTTGGTGATTGTGAATAACCAGTGGTTCTGCTGGGTTTTTTTCCTCTTTAATTTTCCGCTATTATATTGCACTTACCAAACGTTAAAATGAGTGATCCAGTTAAACTGCTCTCCACTAAGTCACTTTTAAATTATCAGGCGCTAGCTCTGACATGCCTTTTTTTCATATTTGGAAGTTGCTTGGATACTTCAAATATAATAACTTCAAATTGATAAGGATTTTTTGAGTAATTAAGTCCAGCTTAAGCAGATTATACCAAGTGGATAATGTGTTTTAAAATTTAAATCTCATCCAAGAAAACGTGTGGTTTGTGAACGGGGCAGGATTGTGACAGCTGAGGAAATGCCTGAAGGAGTCTTCTGTGAAGGGTGAGAGAACAGCCAGGACACCCGGTGAGTTCAGTGTTAACTGGCAGGCCCCGCATGTGCACACTTGCTCCTTACTTGAGCATTTCTGACACGTGGGAGCTGCTTCTGTTGATTATGGATCTTCTGTTATTTGTCATTTTCAAAAAGTTCTGTCAACAGAAACCCTCACTTCAAAATTGAGTGATTGTGGCATGTACCCAAGATACCGAAGAGTTTCAGTACGAGATATAAAGGATTGTTCGGTTTGGGATCTTGTTAATTCTTTCTGTGCAGCAATTTTTGTACCTGACTGCTCTGATGCCCTTTTGAGGTCTTGCGCCTATTGGCTATTGCTGACATATGTCTGTAAACAATCCTGTAATGGGCTATTTGAATGTTACAACCTAAAACATCATTTCCTGTAATATATAAATAATTTTTTTTCATCCTTCCTTCTCTCTTTTTAAAGGAAACTGTAGAATTGGGCAAATCAGCACTTACTCAGCATATGCCCCTCCTGTCGGTCTCATTGACCTTGGTAGCATCATGGAGGTCGTGTGTTCAGGGAGATAAACTGTTCTTGAATTTCCACCAAGTGATAAAGACATATGGGAAAGAGATTTGAGATGTGCGTATCTGGATTTTTTAAAATCATTTTTATTGGGAATTTATTGTGCTCACTGCCAAAAATAAGTCATTGATTTCTTTTTGGAGAATACATTCCTTTCTATTTTAACATTAAAAAAATCACTAAACTTCCTTTTTCAACTTTTCTAGTATTGCTTGTATAGTCTACACTGACAAATGGTTTTTTGGGTGACGTTTTTAAAGCTTGGGAAATAAGAAGAAGGGCAGTAATACCGGGATCAATTTGGCCTGGGAAAGCAGCTGTGCTCTAAGAAATTTGATATTTACAAGTATAAGATTACAAAACAAATTAAGTAGTGGTTAGTTACATGAGAATTCTGTATTTTACAAAAAGGATTCACTAAAAGTTGCCTTTAAATAATCCCTTTTATGTGGTACTTACCAAACGTGACTTGATTTATAAAAAATCATTTGGCATACAGCAATTTAGGAATAGGTTTTTGGCATAATGTAAGATTTATCAGTATGTTTCTTGAATTGTCCCTTTCTCAAAAATGGGGACAAAATATTTATGGGCTTCTTAAATTTGAGCTTATGCTCAAATGTATGCTACCTATTAATGTGTTAACTGAATAGAAAACTTCTCATTTGATTTGTGCTGTGCCATTTAAAGAGTACATTGAAACCTAATTAAAATGCCAAAATGTTATGGTCAGGTTTGTGTGGAAGCCCATCCAAGGTTAGTGTAGTTACTAAGGTATCAAAAACACCTTGTCGTAAGATACTGTTAGGATGGTGGTCCCGTAGCATAGGCCGACAAGTGGTTATACCCAGACTTCAGCAAAATCAAAATAAATAGATTTGGTCTAAAGTCCACATGCAGTGAAAACCATTACCTTGAATTTTTCTCTAGGTGCAAATTATTCCTCAGAATTAAAGGCTTGATTTTCCTAAGCTCTAATTCTCTTTGGGTCACTTGTGAAAAATTCTATTTTGATAAAAGAAGGACTATGTACTCATTAAACTTTCAAGGGAGCTTTTTTTTTTTTTTCTTTTTGTTAGTGCAGTTGGGTTTATTTGGAATCTCAGGAGATACTGAATGAGGTACTTTGAGAGTTTTCATTCTGAAATCATCTTGCTTGGGCGATGTAAAAACAAAAAAGGAATGTTAATAAGAGTAGAACTTGCTTATGGGTTAGTTCAAACTTTATGTTGGAGTACAGGGTGAAGGAAGGAACTGGGCACAAACTTTATTATGGATAATTAATCAAATTTACTTTGCCTTATACTATTCATGTCTGGCTTCATAAGAGTGACACTTCTCCCCAGTTTTAGAGAGGTCTTATTTTTAGAGACGGAATTTAAAGGAAAAGAGCTAAGCATATGGGAATAAAAGTGTTCAAAGCATCAAAGTGTTTGAGTGCTTTAATAGTTTTTGTTTTGTTTTTGTGCATTAGACAGAAAGCAAGAAATTATTTTCCTGCTGAATATGGGTTGAGAGCCCAACTTTGTGATAATGGGCACAGTTTTATTCCTCCTAGAATAATTGAATATTATAAAAATTGAGGGAACAGCTTGAATGATGCCATTGATTTCTTAGTACAGGCTCTTAGTTCCTTTGTTGAACAAGTGAGTAAAAATGAAGATTGAGGATGTGATATTAAAAGAAATTTTTTCAATTTAAAAAAAAAATTCCAAGGTATTGTCTCAAAGGATTGCTAATTTTAGAGCATGGTGAGGTTAAAAAAAAAACCTTATTACTTGGATATATTAGTAATGAGGGCATGTAATTAAAAAAATTTTTAAATACATGCAAAAAAGTTAAGTAGACTATTTTGGATTGAAAATATTTGTGCCAAGGGGTGTCTGAGTGGCTAAGTCGGTTGAACATTGGACTCTTGATTTCATCTTAAGTCATGATCTCGGGTAGATGGAGCCCTACCATGCTGGGCCTGGGGCCTGCTTGAGATTCTCTCTCTCCCTCTCCTTCTGCCCCTCTCCCCTCTCACTCTCTAATAATAATAATAATAATAAATTTTAATTAGAACATAAGGCTGATTTATGTTATCAGTTTCATTATTTAACTCAGTATCACTTCAAAAATGTCATTCAATTTTTCTGTTCTCAGTTTTCTATAAAATACAATTAGTAGTACAACATACTTGAAAGTTGGGTTTTTAAATAATAATTGCTAGACTTCTTAAGCATAAAATATTACCTAATACTGATATGTATATGTAAATCTTCTATATGGAATTTTTAGAAGTTTGGACCTCATAATCTATAGAAATTTAGGCAAAAGTTTGAAAAACCAGAAATGCAGAGTTCAGAGTTATAGATCATCCTGTGAATTGTATTTTCCTCATTCTCCTTAAAGGATTTTCTTTCACTCTTGCTTGTTTGTATCTTCTAGACTCCACAGTCATGCTAGTTTTTAGTGTTGGATGGTATCTACACCGTCAATAGAAGGTTCTCTTGTAAAAACTGCTCTATGTATCTTCTCGCAGCTGTTCCATCTGGGAGAGTGTTTGAATTTCACTTACTGAATATGCTTTAATCACAAGATATTACTAAATAGAAAGGTTCTAATGATGTACTTACTGTATGTTGGCTAATCGAACAGAATAATAAAAAATAAATAGATTATTGCAATTTTCACAAACTAGAGGAAAATATAAATTTATCTTAAGGTATTTTATAAACATTTTTATATTACTGCAGGGACAGGTAAAAGTATGTGTAATTTAATATTTCTAACTATTATTAACATTTGTTCTAACTTTATTTGATGTATTATTAAAATCAGAATAGTAGGTGTACAGTCTCATTTAAAAACATGTCTCTGGAAAACAGTACATATGTCATAAATTTAAATAAACATTGATTATAGAAAATAAAAAAAAAATATGTCTATGGAATATTTTTCAAAACAACTTGCCCTTAAATGGGCAGAGGATGAAAATTTTACAGTGAAACCTTCTAAATGAATATATAGTTAAGTGATATCAGGTATTGTTTTGATTGTTATCTTACATATGAGGATTTTTTGTGTGTTTTTATAGGCTTGCTTTTAAGTATTTTATTTTTAAAAGTTTTCTTTAAAAAAAGGCACTTTGTTCTTAATGACTATTTTGGAGTCTTCACACTTTTATATTTGAAAGAAGTGGAAATGAGTGATTTATTAAGTTCTTTTCATAAAATGCACTAATTTAATTGGCGCATGTAATGTAATTTATATTTGCTATAATCAGAGAGTTGTCTTTATCCTAAACAAATTTATAGGAGAATAGTTAGCAATTTTGGTGAATTTAGGTAGTGTAGACTGTGCGCAGAAATGATCAACGTTGGACTGAGTTTACAGTATCATGTGAAAATGTTATTTCCCTTATAAAGACATTTATATTGTGTCTGTTTAAGGACACTTTCTTAACCATGCCTGTAAGTAAATATATTATACACATTGGTCAGATGATGTTTTGAAGGATTTAATTTATATCCTATGCTTCTTTTAATAATGATACCCAAGATACCGAAGAGTTTCAGTACGAGATATAAAGGATTATTCGGTTTGGGATCTTGTTAATTCTTTCTGTGCAGCAATTTTTGTACCTGACTGCTCTGATGCCCTTTTAATAATTGTCAATAGTTTTCCTCCTTTTAATAATTGTCAATAGTTGGCCTTTAGCCACTTACTATGGAGGAAATTTTAATGCATGATAGAGTGGCCCAGGGTGGTGGTAGTTTTTTTTTCCTAGGGTCTTATCTGATGGAGAAAAGTGAGATTGTTCTCTAACTCTTAATATATGTTAAATACTGTTTTGAACATCTGTTTTTAATCAGTCTACAATTTATAAAGGGGAAAGCACTTTAAACACTTTTGAGATGATTTAAGTGGTTATGTACCCCCCTTCCCACTTTGCCGAGAACATTACTGCAAGGAATGGAGATGATAGTGGTAAAGAGAAGCATGGTATGGGTTAAATTAGTTGTATAAAGGGAATATACTTGTTTTAATATAAAATGTGTTAAATTAATCATTGTATACTTTTTCCTTCAGATTGTAACCTTGCTTTTTTATTAGCACTTCTGACTGTGAAGAGGCAAGAGTAGCAAACTGCCAGGACAAGCATATGGGAATCTTTAATCAGTTTACATATTATTGCTGATAGCTGAGGAAGATAAACACTTCTACACTGATGATCATTTTCAGTGATCTCATGTATAGCTCCACATTTTATAAGGTGGAAACAGATGCTCAAGTGATAAGTGTGGAAGGATTTTCAGATTCAAAGTCATTGTTAAGAAAATTCAAGATTACCAATCTTCAAAAAATTACATTATATCAATTATAATCATATATTCTATATTTCCCAACACTGTACCAATTTTGAATATCCTGTGGCCATAAATACACTAGTTAGTATGTGTCCAACCATAAATCCTAACTTTTAGGTTAGACAATGTGGTCCACTTAAATTATAGTTTAACTGAAGGATGAACAGGCTGATTATCTTATGTTTTCTGTATTTTAACAGTTTGTCATTGATTTTTTTAAGGTCTAGTACTGTTCGCTTAGTTTTGTGTATGCCTAGCTCCATAATTGAAGAGAAATTACAAGAATGAATCCTTGAGAAGTTAGAATCACATTGGGAGAGGCATGAGGTAAACAGAACATAATTGTAAGGGCTCCTGGGTGGCTCAGTTGGTTGAGCGTCCAACTCTTGGTTTTGGCTCAGGTCATGATCTCAGGGTCGTGAGATCGAGCCCCACTTCGGGCTCCTCAATCTGTGGTGTCTGCTTGAGATTCTCTCCCTCCCCCCCCCACTCTTACACTCACACTCTCTCTCTCAAATGGGTAAATAAATCTTTTTTTAAAAGAACATAATTGTATAGTTATATTAATTTTTCTCTCTAAAGCAGTGGTTTTGAATCTATTCTGTAAGGTTCTGGAGGAAGTCAAGTAGGTTCATTCCAATTTCAACCAGTGCAGTCTTACTTTCATCAATTTTAAGTATGGAAGTTTACATAGGTTTCTTTTGAGAGCAGGGTTCTGTTGTTTAAAAAGTGTGATAACCACTATTGTTAGCATATTTGATCTTATCACTGTTCTACTCAAATCCTTACAGTGGTTGGGTCCTTTTGTTATGATTTTGAAGACTTCTCTTTATCTAGCACCAGCTTCATTCTTCATCTCCTCTCACTCACTCTCTCGCTTTCCATGTAAACCCTTCATTCTAGTTCGACTTAAATTGCTTGGTATTCCCTGAGAGGAAAATGTTCACTTACATCTCCATGCCTTTGCACAGGGAGCTGCCGTCATTCTTACCATGCTAGGCAGGATTCTGCTCCCTTGGAATTTGGTCACAGCTCCAAAGAAGCATTTATTTCATTGTTTTGTAACTGTGGGCTCCCTTGAGAACAGAGCCCATCTGATCTTATCTTTGTATCTGTACTACTTGGTGTTCACTGAGTATTCAAATGCGTGTTAAATAACTGCATTTAGAATTTGAGAAGTCGTAGAACTAGTTTAATGCACACTCATGTGAATAAAACATCCCAGATCTAGTCTGTGCAGAGTATTTTTAATGACGTAGTGTCAGGCTAAGTATGTCAGTGGCACCCAGTTGCACTTATCATGAAGTATAATAAAGCCAAAAGATGAGATTAAGTTCTAGTGTCGTAAATGAAGCATTGTATTGGATTTAGTTATCTAATCCTAAAAGTTGGTTGTGAAAGCATTGTAACAATGATTTTATAAATTTTATAAATTTTACAATGCCTGGGTGGCTTAGTTGGTTAAGTGACTGCCTTCGGCTCAGGTCATGATCCTGGAGTCACAGGATCAAGTCCCACATCGGACTCCCTGCTCAGCGGGAAGCCTGCTTCTCTGTCTGCCTGCTGCTCCTGTGCTCATTCTCTCTCTGTCAAGTAAATAAAAATCTAAATAAATAAATAAACAAGATTTTATAAATTTTGTACAGTCCTGATTGCCCATAAAGAAATTTCTTCATATGTGACTAAAGCGAATAGATTCAAGACCTTCATATGTCAAAGTATATAATATATTAATGCCCACTCATAGAGGTTAAAAGTGGGCCCTGGAGCTGCCCTGCCTAAATTCATATCCCTTTCCTGCCTGTCAATACTGTGTGATCTTCTGCAAGTTACTTAACCATTCTGTGCCTCCTTTTTCTTATCTGTAAAATGAGGAAATTGAGAATACTGCTTTATATAGCTATGATGAAGTATATATGTGAGCTAATGTATGTTGAGCACACAAGGGAATGCCCACCACCCAGAAAACTCTCAATAAATGTTAGCTCTACTTGATTTCTAGTGGCTTCTTGTTTAAACAAATGAATGTTGTGCATCACTTAAAAATAATTGCTTTAATATGCAAGTATCTAATTGAAAAGAAAGAACATTTTTAGTTAGCTATGTCTTTCACCTAGCAACTGTTTTATCCCCTTACTGACTCATTCTCTGGTCTCCCAGTGGAGTATAGACTGTTTCTGTCAGATGGATGGACATGGGAGATTTGAAACTATGTTCTCCTGATTTCTGCAGCAGAGCATTGTGTTCCCACGACCTGTGCAATTCTTGGTAGTGCCCACAAGAGAGGAGGGAGAGAAATAACAAGCATAAGAATCCAGCGACAAGTTCTTAAGCCTTAACCTGTACCAAATAAGTCCTAAAGTTTCATACTCCTTTAGTAGAGGATATGTGTTCAGCTTTTTTCCTTTTTTACATTTTCCTTTACTGTTTTGGCTTGGAATAATAGATTATTTAAAGTCCGAATTTACATTTATTCCAGAAAGGTACATACACATTTACTTTAATTAGTCAGTGAACCTGTTTTTTTCTTATTCTTTACATTTACTTCCTGCAGTGAGGGAAATCAGTAGGATGTCAGTCATTTGTGTCAGTACTGTGTTCTATGAAAATCTTATGTACTATAAAATCCTGTTAAATAGCCCATTTAGGATGCAAAGAAAATGTTAAGGGAAGAAGAAAATTGTATTCCAAGATACTACTTTGTAAAGAGTGGGTTATTCTTATAACAAATAATAGCCAGCTTGTCCTTACAGCCTCCTTTGACTTTCTTTCTTCCGTGTCACAAGACATAATGGGTAACTTTTAAGAACTGTTTCATTAAAGGAAGGAATTTAACAAGCAGTGTTGAGTGTTCACTGCTAACTGTGGGTGACTTGCAGATGAGGAACTGTGGTGTAAAGATAAATCAGGCATTCGTCTTTATATACTGCTTAATGACCGGCTAGCGAGACCAGAGGGTGAAGGGAAGACGTGGGAATGAATGCTGGAATGAGAGTGGGAAAGTGCTGGATTTTGAAGAGAATGAGGAAACAAAGTAAGTGCAAGGACCATTTTTAAAATGCCAGTGGTGTGCAGTGTGACAGTCTGCCATGAGAAATGTGAGTGTTTATACAAATTGATCGATACACTTAGTATCATCTTGTAATCAGAACACTAGTTTAATATTAGCCAATTTTCGCCTAAGTGCCATTGGTGGAACTTTCAAAATATTTTTTGCACCTCCCTGAAAATTATAGCAGGTAGGTCATGCTAAGAAAAACAACTTCAGAATAAATACAATTTTGACTAGCCTATTTCCTCTGTACAAACCAGGACACTGTGTTCGTGTTTAATGTTATCTGGCCTTGAAATTTCATTTCCCTTCAACAGCATGCCTTTCTGTTTCTTAGGCCAAACAACTTCTTGTTTTACTTCCTACCTCAGTTCTTGTTCCTCATTGTCACTATTAGTATTAATATTATTATGATGTCATAAAAGAGAAATACTATTTGGGTGTTTTCAGATGCCTCAGATATGCTGGGTTACGTAGAGGAGTGCGCTAAGGTTTGTATGACTTTGCCAGTTCTGTCTTCTCAATAGCATCTCCCCCATCCTGTCCTCCGCCCTTCCTTGTTTTAGAAGGTTTCTAATTGTTGGAAAGAACTTCTCATTGATCTCAGTCTATTTCCCGTCTAATTTTCACTTACTGATCCTTGCCATTCTAGGGCTATGTATGTGAAACACACAATAAATTCTTACACACCATAAATCTTCAAGTATTTGAAAACGACTCTTAAATGCTACTTGAATCATTTTTTTCCCCACAATAAGGGGAAAAAAGCTAATTCTCAAAAGATATGCACATGACATGGTTTACAGAACTTTCTCCATCCACATCACTAACTCATGACAAAGTCTGGTCATCAGTATACCTCTTCAAATACAGTGGCCAGAACTGAACCAACTGCTTCAGATCTGATCTGACCATGGCTGAATACAATGAAGCTATTATCTGGATACTGTACTTCTATTAATGCAGGCTGAAATTTGCATTACAGTTTTTGGCAGCCACATTACCCTTTGCTCATATTGAGCTTCTGGTCAACTAAAACCTTGTCTCCTTCTCACATGGGCTGCTTTAAGTCTAATCTTTCTCATTCTTTATTTGCCAGTTGGATCTTTGAAAGTACATGCAAGATATGAGGTCTTGGCGTTACCATAAAAGTTTAAATGAATTTATCTTTTTCAGATTTCATCCCGTTTGGCTCTGGAGATTTGAGCTAACATTTCTATAAAACAGCACAGTTTTCATGGTGCTTTCACATATATTTTAATTTAATCTTCACAACAACCCCCAAGAATCAGAAGAGAGAACGACTTTCCACGAAATCAAGAATTGGCAGATGTGGGACTATGTCACTGGTTTTTTGATAACAGATCCCACGCCCATCTTCTTATCACTGCTCACTTAGTAAGCATTTAAGCCCTTTACTATGTGGCCAGCACTCTGTGGTGCTGGTGCGTCAGTGAGCCAGACAGAGGACAGTCTCTGCCCACTGGTATTTGTGGCCTGACACATAAATAATTACTGCCAATTGCTGAGCACTTTGTATTGGTAAGGCACTGTGGTGGATTGCTCTGTTGTTAAAAAGAATTTGTTGCCTTTCTTTACGAGGGTCCTCCCCTCTGTAGGAGGATTATATTTCCCACTTTGTTGACATCAGGTTTGGACACTTGGCTTTCCTTGACCAATAAAATGTGAGAGGAAGTGACATGTTCCTTGTTTGAGCAGATGTTTCAAATTCCATCTTGTGGTTTTGCCAGTGGCTTTTTTTCCTGTCATGGAACCAGTATACCTTAGCTAGAGCCAGTCCCAGAATGATGGTGCCTTCAGATTGGGTCCCAGAATGATGGAGCAGAGCTGAAGCCGATCCGTGACAGAAATTATTAACATAAGTGAGAAATAAACCCTTGTGTTGTAGGCACCATGATTTTGGAGTCATTTGTTAACACTGTAACATAATACATCCCAAACTCAGTGTGATGCTAAACATCAATCGAGGTACTAGATAAGACACGGAAGAAGATGTAGGCGTTGTCCTCAAGGAGAGTGCAGTTTTGGTGAATGCATTCAATTTCCACAGGTTATTGGTAGTTGGGGAAAAGGAGAATATACGTATGGAAGGGACTTTGAAGTCGGGACTCCTTGCTGACCTTCACCTCAGCCCTGGGCTGAATCAGTCAATGTGTTGACTAGGTCTGTGATCCAGCTCCTCACTGTTAAAACTTCTTATCATTCAAAATTTGATCAGCATGGTTTTCTAAATCCTCATTCAAATCACCTTTTGTAAAAAAAAAAAAAAAAAAGTGTAAGAGGATGGGCTTCTACAGAAGGTCAGCAGAAACTTCTTTCATAAATTTATTAATCAGCATTCACTAGGTAACCTAAGAATCTACCTAGTTGAGGGGCGCTGAGTGGCTCAGTCGTTAAGCGTCTGCCTTCGGCTCAGGTCATGATCCCAGGATCCTGGGATCGAGCCGCACATCAGGCTTCTTGCTCTGCAGAGAGCCTGCTTCTCCCTCTCCCCCTCCCCCTCCTTGTGTTCCCGCTCTCGCTGTGTCTCTCTCTGTCAAATAAATAACATCTTTAAAAAAAAGAATCTACCTAGTTGAACTGTTTCACCAACAAATCCAGAAAAATACGAGGTCCTAGGTTCCATGTCAGTCGTGTTTGTAAGCATTCAGATTTCCCATTACCACAGCTATGCGTACATCTCACTTTGCATGGGGATATTAGAGAGACAAAGCCCAGGGTGGGATTCTGCGAAGAATTTACTCACTGTGAGAAGCTAAGGAATATATGCCCAGGGTTCAGGGGAGTACTTGAAATCCTTGAAATCCTTGAAATAATTACATGTAAAATTTTATGTGAATATACATCGTTGTGGGGTGTAGTGCTCATCACATTCTCAAAGGGAATCGTGATTCCCCTGGAAGGTTATAAGCCCTGTTGCGGGTTGAGAATGGAAGTCAAACCAGGATCTGGAGAGTGCCAGGATATAAGAGACAGGTGGGGCGAGAACCCAGAAGGGACCCCAAGAAGGAATCACTGGAAAGGGTTGAGGACCAGGAGCAAATACGATGTTACGGAAGTTGGCTCCTTCTTTATCATATTTTTTAAAAAAAATCAGTTCTAGAATTTTGCATGAATTCTACATGCATCTTCATGGTATTTCTTTTATGATTCCTTAGAAGTTACCAAACTTGGAGATATATTTAATGTCTTAGGATATGATTTTTCTTGATCTATAAATACAAATTTAAAGCAATTCCTTCTTCTTTTTCTGTCTCCTTTTTATTTTGGGCTTCAGTTACTTTTTTTCTTTTTTTTCCCCTTAATCCTTTTTTACCCTTCCCAGATTAAAGATCATTCTTCTTGTTTAAAAAGGCTGACTCAAGATGGGAATGAAGCAGTCTTTTAGGTTATCTGTAGACAATTGATCCCAAGTAAGGAAACCTGCCTTTGTTATTCTTTAAGTCTTCAAAATTTTCCTTAGCGCTTCTAACAAATGTCTACCTTTTTAAAACAACTTTATTGAGATATAAATTGTTAACACAGTAAATTGTACATATTGAAAATGTACAGTCTGATAAGCCTTGACATATATGTATGCCTATAAAACCATCACCATTGGGATGCCTGGGTGGCTCAGTCAGTCTGCCTTCAGCTCAGGTCCTGATCCCAGGGTCCTGGGATCAAGTCCCACATCAGGCTCCCTGCTCAGCGGTATATGTACACATACAGCTCCCTCTGCTTGTGCTCCCTCTGCTTGTGATCTCTCTGTCAAATAAAATTTATTTTATGGGGACAGAGGGGACCCTCTGTCAAATAAATCTTAAAAAAAAAAATCACATTCAAGATACTGAACATATCCATCACCCCCAGAAGTCTCTTAGTAATGTCCCCCATTTCTCTCCAGGCAACCACTATTTGTTTTCCTTCACTTACATTCGTTGGCATGTCCTAGAATAAAGTTCATACTCTTTTTTGGTCTACCTTCTTTCCCCAGCATGATTATTTTGAGATTTATCCATTGATAGTTTATTCCTTTTTTATTGCTAAGTAGAATTCTGTTGTATGGATATACTGGAGTTTGTGTGTCCATTCACCTCTCAATCGATACTGGGTTATTTCTAGTTTTTGACTGTTAAAAATAGAACTGCCATGAACATCCACATACATGTCTTTGGATGGATGTATGCCCTCACTTCTCTTGGGTAAATACCAAAGAGTGGAGTGGATGAACCAATCATATGGTAGGGGTGTGTGTGTGTGTGTGTGTGTGTGTGTGTGTAGAGTGAGAGATTTTAAGAAATCAGATCACACGATTGTGGGAGTTAGAGTGAGAGATTTTAAGAAATCAGATCACACGATTGTGGGAGTTAGAGTGAGAGATTTTAAGAAATCAGATCACACGATTGTGGGAGTTAGCAAGTCCGAAATCCACAGGCCAGGCCAGCAGGCTGGAACCTCAGGCAAGAGAGTTGATGTTGCAGTCCTGAGTCCAAAGTCTGTAGCCTACGCCAGCAGGCTGGAAATTCAGGCAGAATTACTATTCCCATTTTGAGGCAATAATTTTGTCACTTTCTCCAAACAAACGAAAGCACTGTTCCAAGCTCTAGAATTATAGGAGTAAAAAAGATAAGCAAGGTTCCTGCTCTTTTAAAGTTGCTTTCCTGGCAGGTTATGACAGGAGAGGCAGGCCGCAAACAAGTAAAGGAATAAACAAACCAAATAATTTCAGGTTGTGATAAGAGCTATGAAGAAAATGAAGGAGATGTGACAAAGAATTCCTGGGGTGGGGAGCCCACTTCTGAGAAGGCCGTGGGGAAGACCTCTTGGAGGGAGTGGTGTTTCAGTAGAAACCCCAGAAGGATTTGAAGGAACCAGGTATGTGATCTACAGGGAAACGTGTCTGGCAGAGAGAAGAGCGAGTGCACAGCCTCTAAAGTGGGGAAGAGTTGGCACATTGGAGTTGCTGAGAGAGAAGCCTGGAGATGCTGCTGGAGAAGAGAGAAGAGCAGTGTGTGTAGTGTGTTACAGGCCACAGTAAGGAGATTGGATTTTATTCTAAGTGCAGTGGGAAGCCACGGGAGGGTTTTAAGAAAGAAAGTGACATGTATATTGGATGGAAATGTTCCATGGACCTTTGGAAACATTAATCTAGCTGAGCCAGCTATATACGTTAGTGTGACTTGGATTTCTCGTTGCCCAAGAAACATTAAACTACTTATTTTTCCTGATATAAAAATCCTAACCAGATTCTATCAAAGCCAAGCCTGTGTTATCTAAAGCAAATACTATTTAAATCTTTTTTTCACTAAGATTTTTTATGCACTTGTATGTATTTTCAAAAATAGTGTTTTCTGGATTTTTTTCTTTTATAAGTACGTGTGGCAGTTGACTAGCAGCTGTAAAGAGCACAACTTTGGTTTCAGGTATGAGCATAATTATTGACCACATGGAAGCATTTGATAAATATTAACAGATCTTTATATATGATTTCATCATAGAATCATGGAATTGTTGAGCTGAATGGACCTTAAGAATTATTGAATCTTAATTCCTTTCATAGAGGAGGTAGTTTCGATCCAGAGAGGTTAAATGGGTCACATGTAAACACATAAAATAAAATAAAATTTAAAATAAGCCTGGTTTTTATTATCCCCCAGTTGCAGGATGAGAGATTCTTGAGGCCAAATATGGAACAGGGAAAAGACTGTGACATCAGTTTGCTTTTACATTTGCTGCCTTCTCTGTTGCTTATTTATTTTACATCTATGCTTCTTTATACTTATCCCTGGACTGAGGAAATTGAGATGAATCAGACAGGCCCTCTCTTAGTATGGAAACAGACAAGAAAACAAACGGTTGCCATATACATTAAATGCCACTAGAAGACAAGCTTAGTGTGTTGTGGGTGTTAAGTGATGTGCGTGTCTGTTGAATGACTCTTAAGTTTGGAGTCTGTTTACCTGCACGATTGAGTGCCTGGCCCCTTGTGTAGTATATACTGTGTTGCCTCTGCTATTTGGCCTTTCCTGTGCTCTTTTGCTGCCCAGCCATAGCCCTGGGCTAAACTTAAGCCAATTTGAAGGCCATATGTCAGACCATATCTGACCAGTAAGACTTGTCTTGACAGCTCTGCTCCAGCCACTTGAGAGCACTGAGACCTCAGGATGTACCCGTGGCCAGTGATAAGCCACCATGACAGCAGCATGTCTTATTTTGAATAGAAACCCATTTAAAGATGAATTTAAGAGTACGTGATCTTATATTTCTCCTCTCAAGTGAGCAGATTTCATTAATTCTTAATTTTGAAAAATTTTTAAAGGAAATAGGAACATCGATTTTTTTGTTTATTTTGACTCATTTACCTTTTTACTATATTTGGGGGATGAGGTGGCCATTCCTAAGAAAACTGGCACATGAAGTTCATTGTTGATGTTCTAACACGTTCTGAATCTTAAAGCCCCCAAAACGCATTGAGAGAACAGGTAAATAAAATAGCACTGCTGTAATTAAAGGAGAAACAGTAGTTTCCTTTTAAACCTTTCTCTTTCAAGAGCTTATAATTTTCTGTATAACCCAGACACTGTCCTGTGGGCAGGTATGTTTTATTTTTGCCCTTGATTCTTTAATATAAAGTTTGATTAAAAAGGAAAGATAGTAACTTTTTGTCTCCCAAATGAAGAATGGTCATATTTGCAGGGTTGGTTGGTTTGTTAATAAGATGGAGTTCCATACCCCTGAGCCTGCTGTAGTTTGAAGAATAATATCAGTATCTTTTATCTACGAGAAATATCTGTGACATTGTGTGTGTGTGTGTGTAAAATCAAAACCTGCAAATATACATTGGCAAGAATATTAGATGATAATTCCTGATGACTGTATTATGTTTTCACAGAATATTAGAAAACAGGCAGTTTTGACAGTCTATTATAGTAGGTGATCAGGCATTCTCCATCTCTTAGGTCATATGAGGATAAAATTATCCATCTCCATTATCTCCCAGACCTTATGAGGAAGAAAGGTAGAATTTTAGACATGTGAACTAAAAAATTGGACTGAAGTTAGCAGTCTAAAAATGATAAAACCAAGTTGTTTGCATAACTGTGTCCCCCCCCCCCTTTATTTTGTGTAGATGGAGAAACAACTATAGAGGCATTTTCTGTGGAAGGTGAATAAAGCTATTTATCATGAATGATTTTAGCTTGTGTAGAAAACATCTCCAGCTGCACTAAATATAAAACTGTCAGCTCTCCGAAGGTGTCTGCAATTATTACTCATCTTACTTGACAGAGCAGGCCTGTGGCATGTGTGAGAACGGGCCCTGGAGCCAGGCTGCAGGGTTCAGAGCCCGACCCATCAGCTACTGTGTGGTTCTGGGCAGACTGCTTTCTGTCTCATACTCTTCATTTACGAAACAGAATAATACCAGTACCTACCTAACGGGGCCGTTAGGAGGATTAGATGTGTTAATGCACATGGCCCACTAAGAACGCTGCTACAAACAGAGTAAGCACCAGATGAGTGTTAACAGTTCTTATTACTGATGCATGGCTATAATACATTTAAGTGGCTGCTTTTATTGGTCAAGTTTTCACAGGGAATTTGGCATTTGAACTAGGCCTTGATGGATAAACAGGATTCATAAAAGGGAAATAGAAAGAATTGAACATGGGAAAAGATGTGTGAACAAAATGAAAGAGGAGGTAAAGAATCTGTTTCTCTTCTTTTCTCCTTCCATTTATTGCATATTAGCTGTGTGCCTGCCCCCGAGCTCTGCATTTGGGGAACGTTACATTATCTCAGTCAGTCCTCACAATAACCCTACAGGATAGATATTTTCAATTCTCATTTTACAGATGGGAAAGTAGCCACAGAAAAGTAAAGTCACTTTCCCAGAGTCACAAAGTTAAATGTTGGCCTAGTTCTGTCTGATTGTAGAGCTCTCACATTCTTTATTATTGTCCAATACTGCCTTCTTAAGAGACTATCGGAAGAGGATTAAAAAAAAAAAAATTTAAAGGGTGAAGGCTCCGTGGTTGGTGTTCTAAACATTAACAGAATTACGGTATTAGGGATGCATGTGATCATTTTGTCACAGTGAGCGACTCTGGATACTGTGTATGCTAGTCCTTTCAAAAGATTGAAGAGAAATGTGCATGCCAGTGCTTTCTGAATGCGTTTTCCCCGGCATTTGAAAGTACTCATTTTTTCTGAACAGAATGACAGTATTTTGGTTGCTAAAGTTTTTATTTTTCTTATTATTAATTATAGGTACAGCCAACAACTCAGGTGCTAGCCTTTATAAAACTAGAATAAGACGTAAATGAACTAGAATCTTGGCAACTAGGATCTTTCCCTAGAATGGATCCTTCTTTCTGCCCTTTTTTTTTTTTTAATTTTATCATGTTATGTTAATCACCAAACATTACATCATTAGATTTTGGTGTAGTGTTCCATGATTCATTGTTTGAGTAAAACACCCAGTGCTCCATTCAATACGCGCCCTCTTTAATACCCATCACCAGGCTAACCAATCCCACTCCCCCCTCCCCTCTAGAACCCTCAGTTTGTTTCTCAGAGTCCATCGTCTCTCATGGTTCGTTTCCCCCTCTGCTTTCCCCCCTTCATTTTACCCTTCCTACTGTCTTCTTTTTTTTTTTTTTAACATGTACTGTATTATTTGTTTCAGAGGTACAGGTCTGCGATTCAACAGTCTCACACAATTCCCAGTGCTCACCAAAGCACATACCCTCCCCAATGTCCATCACCCAGCCACCCCATCCCTCCCACCCCCCACCCCTCCAGCAACACTCAGTTTGTTTCCTGAGATTAAGAATTCCTCATATCAGTGAGGTCATAGGATACATGTCTTTCTCTGATTGACTTATTTCACTCAGCATAATACCCTCCAGTTCCATCCACGCTTTTTAAGAAAAAAGAATTTTTTTTCTTTTTAAGAAAAAAAGAACATGATATGAAAACAAATGCCAGAGATAACAGCCAGAGATTGAAAAATAAAAAAACCATTCAGGACTTGTCAACAAACCATTAACATAAGAAACTGTGAAGATTTCTACCTTTAAGTAAATCTCTTATCTATACCTTTTTTTAAAAACCTCCTCATCTGGTGATGGGTATTGAGGAGGGCACATTCTGCATGGAGCACTGGGTGTTATGAACAAACAATGAATCATGGAACAGTACACCAAAACAAATTATGTAATATATGGTGATTAACAAAACAATAAAAAATTAAAAAAAAAAATCCTCCTCATCATCTGAAGCAGGCCTTCATGATCTGACCACTACAACAGCTTTCCTCATCAGTCCCTTATCACCTCCCCGCCCCTGCCCTTCAGCTCTTCGTCTATATCACTAGCAGTGTCATCTTGAAACTGGGATCCAGTCTTGGTTTTTGCCTTAAAAATCATCATTGGTTCTGCTAAATTCCTTTCACCACCTCATCCAACCTGTAGCTTCCTTTAGATTATCATTTCTAGGAGAATAGGTATCTTACTGGCTTTATTCACAACTCTCCCCCAACACCTAGATCAGTGCCTGAAACAGCTAATCATTCCATAATTCTCCAGTCCAAGGCTTCCCAAAAGGTGTGCCTGTAAAAGGTTACTGGTTGGTTGAGAAGTACCTACGGGTGTTTTCCCCCTTTGTGATGGCTCAGTTTCCACTTGAACCTGGCTCATCCAGGGCTCCACTAAGTAATTGGAGTCTGAGGTCTCTGCATAATGATCTGGGACATGCTGAGCACAGGCAAGACGATATGCTGCGCCCTGCATATCTACTTCAGCAGCCCGCCTCAGAGCATGCCACTGCCTGTTGTGGGTGAGGGGCCCGTGGAGCTGCTGGAGAATTTGTGTCCCGGTGCCCAAGGAGCTGGCACAGCCACAAGTGGTGCCAGTAGTTAGAAATGGGAGTGGGAAGCAGTGGAGGCTAGTCAGAGTTGCCCAGCTCTGGAGAAGTCTGAAGTCTGACTTCACATATGTTGGATACACTTGGTACACTTGTGGCTGCTATGCCCATTTAGTGACCTTCAGTTAGCTACGGAGTGAGCCGTCGAACCTTGTGGGTGCGTCTACAAATGATTTTTAATTTGCAGATGCACATTGATATGAACTTGCTGTAAGAATGTTCCAGTTGCTTTGAAACCTATTCACATATCACAGGGATTTTTGATAATACTTATCAATGAAAAAGAAGATCTTTTGAGTCTTTAAACTAATTGTAACTAATGCAACTGTTCGACTAAATTATTTTTTTGCACTTGAGCAGATAAGTGTGAGTTTGGCTATGACTTAGTTTACACAGTATTTCTTAAAATGCTATTTAAATTAACATTTTAAATAAGATTTTCTTAACTGAAAAGTAAAAACAAAGAATAGTGTTTCTAATATTATTGTCATTATATCATCACTTATAGATGAGACCAGTTAGCCTATTTGGTGGGAATGAAGCCAGTGGTTTGTTTTTGTTTATTTGCTTGCTTGTTTTTGCCCGCATTAGTTAATGCCATGTCAATAAAAATTCTGTAGGACTCTGTATTCACACACCCTCACAGTTGTCAGGTCTTTCAGATGGAGACTTTTGCTTTCAGGGGGAAGGTTTTTAAGAAAGTGTGAGTGCAAACCTGTAAACACTATTAATATCATGTAGTGCATTATTATTTCAAATATGCTTTTATACTCATAGAATTTTATTTATTTAATCTTCACAACCACTCAGAGTTATTTTTAATTCCGTGTTACAGGGTTTTGTTATTTTACAGATTAGGAAACTGATTCTGAGTGGTTGTGACTTACTCAGGGTCACATAGTTAGTGTGTCAGGGGAAGTATAAGGATTTGATTGAACAGATGTGATAGCTTCAAGGAAACAATGTAAGCAGACTTTGTGAAAAGATAAGTTAGTAGGAGAATCATTTATACCTCTTGTCTTTTAGAAGAGGATTCTTTTTCTCAAGCATAGCGTTAAGTAGATTTCCTACCTTTTTTTAAAAAAAATATTTGAGAGAGAGTGAAAGAGAGCATGAGACGGGGGAGGGTCAGAGGGAGAAGAAGCAGACTCCCCACTGAGCAGGGAGCCCAGTGGGCTCCATCCTGGGACTCTGGGATCATGACCTGAGCCGAAGGCAGACACTTAATCTCCTGAGCCACCCAGGTGCCCTGATTCCCTACTTTTGAAAACAATACTTTAAATTAGATATAAGTGGATAACTTCTGAAGGTTAAAATAACTTGTTTGTATGTATGTAATGTATATTTTGCCCATTTTTATAAGTATTTGCAAACAGAAAAGTGGTAATAAGGGTAATTCTCAAATACTTGAAAATATGTTTGTGACAAAAATGGAAATCATTAAGTCAAAAATGGTAAACCTTTAGGCACAGCTTACTGTGTGTGTTTCGTTTTTAAGATTTATTTGAGAGGGAGAGTAAGCATGAGTTGGAGGAGGGGCAGAAGCAGAGGGAGAGGGAGAGAGAATCTCAAGCCGACTCCCACTGAGTGGGATCCCGACACAGGGCTCAGTCGCAGGACACTGAGATCAGGACCCGAGCCGAAACCAGGAGTCGGACCTTAAGCGGCTGAGCCACCCAGGCGCCCCACTGTGTGTTTGATTATGAATAAAAGAGCAAAAGTAAAGAACATTTATGAAATACAGATTTTATAAGTAAAGATGGTGTCTAAAATGTATTTGGTAGTTGATTTTCTTATAACATGCTTTGTTATCCAACTTCTGTATGTTTACTTTTCAGCTGTCTTCAAAAATACGTCCTATACAAATGTATGGCATTTGACAGAATTACCTCATAACCCTGAAGAAAAGTTTCTATGTATTATGCATATGAGTTAACTATAGTAGCTCTGATAAAAGTGTCTTTCTTGTGATCAACCTCTAAAAGGATTAAACTGAGAACAGAGAGGGAAATTGAAGGAGAGAATTGGTAATAACTGGTTCATTGCAACTTAAATGTGCAGCATCCTAATTAGTCAAGTATCCTGTGCCTACCTAGGCATGAAATAGTTCTTTTTTTCTAATTTAAATCTGCCAATTTTCAATTGTAGAACAGCTTGAATAGTCTTTGTTGTAAATAGTCACTGGATTTTTTTTTTTTTTTAAGTATTTGTCTTCAGAAACAATGAAGGTCATCTTGTATCTGTAGAGACCACATGCACTTTCCTCATTATTTCTATATTCTGTAATAGTTAAGAGTTATTTATAATATTTAGACAAACAAAAACTATTACAGACCAACCTTTAAATATTATCACAGGGTAAATATCAGTGACTGAAATCTCAAAAAATCCATACTCCAAAAAAAATTGATATTGGAAAATTAGTGTATTTTCAGTAGTTATCGTGTATATTGGTGTTTTCAGTAGTTATCCTATGGGGGGGGTGTGTGTATGTACACACACATGCTTATAGATGTATGTATGTTCATTTCTTGGAAATCACTGTGACTTAATTGTAGACTCAATTGTTTTAATATTTTTTAAGAAACAATAATTTTATGTGTTTTAGATTAAAGCAAGTCTTGGTTTCAGTGGGGTGTAGATTTACTATATTTTGCCTAGTCTTCCTTCTCTCAGGTAAGTAGGAAAGAATTGGAAACAATGGTTTTGGTGTATTATTTTATAAACAAAGCCAAGGTCATGAGTCTGGTCTCTTCCTCTTATTTTCTACTTGGCTTTGTTTATTTCCATGGACTGTACCTCCCTTAACCTAACTCTAATGGGTATAGGGGAAAAATATTAAACTCTTACTCAGTGTAGATCTACTGCCAGTAAAACCCACTGTATTGGCAGTCTAAATTAGGACACTTTTGTTAATGAAGGGAGTCACTTTTAATAATAATACCAGAGCAACATTCATAAATTCAGACTGGGGGGCGCCTGGGTGGCTCAGTCGGTTAAGCGGCTGCCTTCGGCTCGGGTCATGATCCTGGGGTCCTGGGATCGAGCCCCACGTCCGGCTCCCTGCTCCGTGGAGAGCCTGCTTCTCCCTCTCCCTCTGCCTGCCATTCTGCCTACTTGTGCTCTATCTCTCTGTCAAATAAAATCTTAAAAAATAAAAAAAAATAAATTCAGACTGGTTTGGGTGGATGTATGGTCACTGATGTTTAGGGGATTAGGATTGTCAGTCTACTATGTTGTTTCTTAACAATCTCGAAACTCTAGGTTTAGGGAGAGAAAAACTCATTTTTGCATGTATTAGGTAGAAAAATAGCTTCATGTAGGATAACTGGGTAGTATCTTTAATTTTGCATATTTACCAAGTTACATTTACAATGTATATCTGCTTTGTTAATCAGTCTGTTTAGGAAGAATTACAGTTGTTGAACCACATATTCTCTTGCTAACTAATTAATAACATTAACCTTATTATTTTGTCCCAGAATGTCACAGGACATCGTTCAGCACTAAAGAGCCTGTAAATCATTAGATAAAGAAGGTGACAGGCTACATGCTTGTCTCTTCCTTCTGCTCACTTGTTGAGAAAGTCTGTTGTTGTAAACATCCCCGACTGGAAGCTGTAAGACATAGCAAAGCTTTCAGTCAGATGTTTGCTGCTACCGGCTATTCACAGACATCACTTGATTGTGCCAAGAGGTGGAATTGGTGAGGCTGTTGAGTGCACGGGAGACGCCAGAAACATCTAGATCCCTTCGTTTACTGCTGTCTGGGAGAGCGCCCCAGTGCGGAGGGCAGTGTGGGCTGCGGCGCTGATGGCAGGACACCCTGCGCCGGTCCAGGCCCACGCGCCCCAGAGCCAAGGTCCTGCTGCTGCTGCTGGGCCTGAGAGAAGTTAGTGAAAAACTTTGCTTCCGCTGGCGGTTCTTAGGTTGGTTTTCACTCCGTCAGTGAACTTGTTATTCCTTATTGCCTTTCCAGGTAGGCTGGAGTTGAACTTCCCAGCAGTTCAGGAGACTGATTTCCTCTCTTAGAAATTCCTTAGGAGTTCTGCAGATTAGGTGTACCACGACCACAACCCTGCAACATAAACCTAGAAATCTCAGTTTCTCTGTAGTGAAGAGGTGTGCGTGTGAACTTTATCTCGGTCCTGGCAACCCCCTAATTTCCTGCACACCTCACCCCAAGTGACATCACAGCTCCCCTGTCTGAAACATGCATGGCTGCAGACCATCGAGCTGTGCAGTGTTTCCCAGTGGTTGTGCTTGTCTTCCTTCAGTAAGTGTGTCTTCCCAGGTATATTCAGGTTACCACTTGCCTTTTCCTCATTAGAGTATGGATGCCCTGTGAGCAGGTGTACTGTTATCTATTTTTTGGGCTTCCCCACAGAGCTGAATAATACGGGGCTTTTCTCAGAGGGCATTCAATGTGGACTAATTGATCGTGTGTAATTTTATAGCAGCTTCTTTTCTGAGTTTTAAAATTTGTTTTCTTATTTTTATTTGTCTATTAGACACTGGGAAACATTTGTTGAAAATTTTCTCTTCAATAAAGCATTGGTATTTTTATGATTTATTATTATTAAACTGCTAAACATCATACTGTGTTAGGTTCAGTACATAATTAAACCAAAAGATAAAGTTCTTGCTAACCTAATTTCAAATACATATATTTTTGATTGCATGACAAGCTTTGTGAGGGCAGGGACATTCCATCTATAATTTATATAGTTCTGTGTTCCTGCATAAACGTGTATGTGTCAGATTATTCTAATAACAATTTTATGTTATTGCAGCACTATCTGCTCTTTCCTTTTATTTTTAATCCAGATGAGCAAATGACAGTTTGGGTCATAATGTGGCTATTCCAGATGTATCCATGCTACAGCATTTATTTTTAAAGGCTCCTTTGTTAGAGTGGTGGTTTACAAGACTTACTTGGTCAGGAGTGGAGGGAGGGAGGATAGTTCATTGCTTCAGATGCAAGTAGCTCGGCAACTTGTAAGTATAATTTTCAAGCTTGACAATTAGATGCATCAGGCATCCCTACTGAACTCTTAATGAAGCAGATTTATTGCATATTCCGTGACTCTCTGTTTTATCACACTGGGAGCTTTAGGTTCCAGATAGCTGCAATTGGATAGAGCCATCTCTGAGAGCCCTAGAAGTGCTCCCTCGAAAAGGCAGGAGTTCTCTGGTAATAGGATTATTTTGTTAAACCAGGTGACATTGTTTATTTCCTATCAAAAAGTTTGTTATTGCTTTAAAATTCAGTAAAATGGATAGAAACTGCTTAGTTTAATAATTTGCACAGTTGAATGTGAAAGGTTTTTCAAAATGATAGCCCAAATCCAAGCTAAAAGAAGGGCAGAGTTGTTATACTCTGCCCAGCTAGCCCAGTTATCCCTTGATGCTGCAGGATTAATGGTACAATCGGTGTTACGTAACATTTGTTCTATATTGTTCTGCCCTGATGAGGTGGATCGGAGACCATGTCAACTTTAATTCTGGATGCCCTTGCTTCAGTGTACTTGAGTACAGCCTTTTAATCCTTTGCAGATGACTTCCTCCTGTTTTAACAATTTTGAAGAACCACAAACTCCCACTGGCCTGCAAATTTAGCAATTGATTATTTAGAACAAATGCCTTAAAATGTTAGATTGTTAATATTTTCCAGTAAACCTGTAACAACTTGTTTCCCTAGCTTTTGATTTAGTTTTTAGGGAGAAGTGTTTGGTCTTTATTGACAGGTCTTAGAAAGCTCAGAAACTAAGATTCTTTTTATAAAATTAGTATCAAAAGTAAATCATTTTAAGTTACTGAACACCATTCTGAAAATGACAAGGTGTTTTTCCTTAATAAATATTTTGAGATTAGTTAGGGATTATTTTCTTAAGCAAAGAACTACCGAACTGTGTCAAGTTCATTTCCAGTTAGATGTTATTGTGTACAGATATTCTTGGTTAATATCACATTGTTGGATGGATCCTCATTGGTCTTAATACCTGAGTCCCTTCCACCTCAAGTCAGAGGCTTGGGGTGACCCAGAAGTAGTATGGTAAACTTGCATTCCCGACATGGCTTCCTCATTGCCTGTAGCACCTCCGGACTCCAGCTCCCTTGCACTCCTCTGATTAAAACTTCATTCATTGAGTGAATGTGCTTCTACCTGTTGCATGTATTCAGGACTTTTTTTTTTTAAGTTTGAGTATCAGTCTGAGCTTAATTATTTTTTAAAATTTTGCTGTTTCAAATAGTCTCTATCATGGTTTCCCAAGTTCGGTTAATTATGTGTGGACATATGATACATGTTTCGATGTTGGCTTTTTCTTATCTGTAGCATATTACAAACTTCCAAATAATTTGACGTTCACTGCTGTCTTTGCTTTGACTTTCTAACATATTTGGTGAAATAATTAGTCTACTGGTTTTCAAATACTAGTGTGTATCAGAATTACTCAGAGAATTTATTAATCGAAGCACAGATTGCTGGGCCCTGCAAGAGTTTCTGACTCAGGAGGTCTGGGGTGGGGCTTAAGAATGTGCATTTTCCCCCTAAATTCCGAGGTGCTACTGATGCCTCTGTTCTGGGTCCATGTTTTCAGAACCATGGGGCTCATCTTACATTCTTTTCCCTTTTTGGAAGTTGCCAATTTAACAACTGAATTTAAAAAAAAAAATTAAATCCCCAACTTAAAAACATGTTGTAATCCCAAAATTTGATTTTAAAAAGGTTTGTTAGAAACCTGAGACCCATTTTTCCTCCCTAGAAAGTATCGTATTAATTGGCTCGCCCAAAAAACACTATATGAATATATTTGCAAAGAAAAGCAGAAGAAAAATTTTGGTGCAGTAAGAGTAGTTGAAACAAAAACAGTACTCTTAGAAAAAATAAAGGGTGTGTATGTGTGTCTGTGTGTGTGTGTGTGGAACCTTGAGACCTGATACTCCATGAAAAGTAGCACAAAGGTCACAAGAGGCCAGGCCAGGTGGAGACTTAGGAGGTTCTGGAAGGTCCTCGGATGCCTGTAAAATTCCAAAGATTTTTAGTTTGCCAGCAGTTGTTCTTATATTTAATTTTACTTCCAAATTTGAGGATTTCCTCTTCTTTGATGCAAGTGTATTGATAAGGCCACTTCTAATGCTTAGTAGAGGCACTTGTGGTAATATTAGTTTAATCAGAGGAATGCAGGGAGAGGAAAAGGGATTTCTGTGGGGCAACTTAACAACACTTAGCATGGTGCAAGGTAGAAAGAGAGCTGAGAATGTGGGAAAGATGTTCCTGCAGTGAAATTGTCTGAATTATGAATGTGGGGGAGATGCAGAGAGGCACAGGGGAGGGGAAGAGAAATGAAAAATGAGGACAAGAAAGACTACAGCTAAGCTTTGAGCTCCTCAGAGTTGTTTTATTCATTTTGTCTTTTACCCCAAATGGGAATCTTCTTAATGAGGAAGAATGGGTGATTAAGGCATCATACTGGCCACTAAATGGGTTCCTATAAATGCAAGTTCACTTGTTTTGAAGAGAGGGGTATAGGAAGATGAGAGGCTGTAAAATCAGCCACATTTAGATCTGGAACATTTACAGGATGTCTGCATATATTGCCATAAATTATTTCAGTGAAAAGAATATCACTTCTGCCTTTTCCTTTGGATTCTAAACTTGATCTCAAAATACCTCCCGATTCTTGCCTCATTTCTGTGGATCACTGTACCAATTCTTTTTTCAACAGATTCTACAAAATTATCTTCTTAAAAAAGTAAGTCATCATACGTACTTTAATATAAATTTGACTGTTCAGGTAAAAGACCAGTATAAACACAATAAAGGGTTTTGTAAGTCCTGCTTTAAAACCAAGTTGCAGTTCATGTAAACATCCTACACTCAGCTGTAAGACATGGATTGGCTGGGAGGTGGATGTTTACTTCAGCTGACTTGGAATATCAACCATTAACAACGATATAGGATTTGGCAGTAATAGTACACAGAGGCTTGATTTTTTTAATGTAATTATTTAAATTTAAATTACTGTCCTAGCCTTTTATTTTATGTTATTATATCTCGAACATTAGATAAGACTCTAGGTATTAGGACAAAAAAAAAAAAATGTCCTCACGTGGTAGTTGGGGTCAGATCTGTAGGCATTGCGGTGTGCTTTAAGAAACATGGGCTTTGACGTCAGACATCTATCTGTAGCCATCTGGGCTCTACCAGTGAATTTGCTATGTGATTTGGAGGAGGGAAGGGCACTGTTTCACACCTCAGTGCTTTTCTCATCTGCAAAATAGGTATGGCATGCACTCCACAGGACTGTTGTAAGGATTGATCTAGATGACGGATGTAAAGTGGCTCGTTAGGACAGTGCCTGTCACATTAAGCGCTCAGTAATTGCTAAGATGTTGGCTGTTATTAATACTAGTTACAATGCCTGATCATAGTATGTAGTACATTTTAGGTGTTCAATCAGTAATTGCTGTTATGTCTAATTAGACATAACTCGTTTTTATTTTAGCAGTAAAGATGACACCACCTTTCTGGTTTAATAGAAATGGGTTTGCGTCTTTGACAATGATTTAGTGGCAAGAGTTTTGAAGGCCAGCTTGTTGCACTCCTATTCTGGGACTGCCACTGACCAACTGTGTTACTGTGGGGGAGTTAAGACTCTCCCTGTGCCTCAGTTGCCTCTGTATGCTTAACTAAGACAGTACCTGCCTAATGGGATTGTTACGAGGCTGAATGAGTTAATATCAGTAAAATAATACTTAACTAAGCTCTTGATAAATGGTAGCTATTATTATTTTAAAAACATGTTTGTTATCTGTTATTTTTTCCCAGAGTATAATTGTGCTGTACATTTCAAATAATTTAAAGATAAGCTAATACCTAATAATTAGTTCTAACTATGTTTTGGTTGGCTTAAATGATCCTTTCACGTTTCATGCTTCTATTGAAAATACTCTACTTAAAATTTTCTGTAGCACTGTTTTTCACTTCCAGTAACTTCATTTTTTGGTGAGTTAAAAAAACAAAATAAACAACAACCACAAAACCAAAATTGCTTAAGAAGTACACGTTATTCTAGCAGTTTGGCCAGCATCTGTAAACCCTTGTCTATGCCTGAATCCTGAATTAGAATTCACCTTTGATGCTTCTCCTGTGGAAGATGTCTGCCTGTTATGAGAAATTCACAATTAAGTAAAAATGTGACATTAAAGCATGGAGACTTGTTCTTGAAAAGGTGAGTGCTGTTTGTCTAATTATATTTTATTTGTTCAATAAAATAGGGTAATTTTTCATTATCTGTTACTGAGACCTGTTCTATTATGTACTTGGATGCAAAACATATTTCAGTGAGTGCTGAAACTTGTCAAATGCTTAAATTATTTTATAATACTTCAAGAAGAACCTTGCAATGCATTATGGAAGCATTATCTAATCTAAAGGTAATTTTATAAAATGTAATTTTCAAAGTAGGTGTGTTTGGGAGTTCCCCATCAATTCACCTTTGAACCTCAGTGAATAAAATAATAGACTTTTTCATTTATATTCTCAGATTTTAAAAAAAATATTTAGTGTATCTTGTGGTTTAGGCTGTTTTTTAATTCACTGGTTTTTTTCTTTTGTTTAATGGTCATGTGTCTATATGTGTATATCACATATCTTCCTGAGGGTACAACAGGGCCTTTGCTCATAGGGGCTGTCAGCTGTGTCCCACTCTGTCACTAGAAGAAGCTCTACGTTCAAGATAGCTAAGATTTGAGTATTTATCTTGTTTCAATTAATACAGTGAAACGTTCCAAGTTATTCTGAGCTGTCCGCCACCCTTACAGGAAAACACATGCTTTGATTTCTTTAAGCAACATATATTTATTGGAAATGTAAAATAATTTTTTTTCTGATGAACATGTACTTATAAGTATTACATGTTACAAAATCTGAATAAATGTTAAAATGTCCCCATTTCTCCCCTTATTTACCAGTTGCCATTTATTAATTGATTGGTAGAGAATATAATATAAAGTTGGATGTCTTTGATAAATTTGGATGGATATGATCTGAAATTGAGCTATTTTCAGAGCACCTGAGTGGCTCAGTTGGTTAAGCGTCTGATTCTTGATCTTGGCTCAGGTCATCATCTCAGGGTTGTGGGATCGAGCCCTTTCTGGGCGTGGAGCCTGCTTAAGATTCTTTCTCCTTCTCCCTCTGCCCCTCCGGTTTGCTTGCTTGAGCACATGCTCGTTCTGTAAGTAAGTAAGTAAATAAATAAGTATTTAAACTTGAACTATTTTCTGTCAAGTGTGAAGATTTGGTACATCACATAATTATTTGCTAAGCTTTGGCATAAATTATTCAACTTTTCTTCCATTATACCTTTTCTTATCTCATTGATTCCCTATAGTAGAAATGTAGGGTTCCAAACCAATGTCTCCTATTGACTTCAGTAATCAAAAAAAGTCAGTTAAAATGTAGAATCTGTGATACATGAGAGCTTTCCTTTAGTTCGGTTTATTTCTGTTTTTTATTATTTATTTATTTATTTTTTATTTTTTTAAAGATTTTATTTATTCATGAAAGAGAGAAAGAGAGGCAGAGGGAGAAGCAGGCTCCCAAGGAGCAGGGAGCCCAACGCGGGACTCCATCCCAGGACCCTCGATCATGACCTGAGCCGAAGGCAGACACTTAACCATCTGAGCCACCCAGGCGCCCTATTTCTGTTTTTTTAAACAGTGATTCTACTTTTTGATAAAGGTCAGAGTGTTATTCAGTGCAAAGTCTTCTGCAAAATTATAATAAGCAACTATATAATTTCTTTATTGTTAAAGCATATTGAGATATTTTTTTAAGCTAAAGTTTGCTAGTATCAAATTCTAGATTAAAATGACACGTAGGGTTTTTTTTAATAACTTTTAATTCTTCATAAAACTGCCAGTGTATTATGAAACCAGCAGCAGTTTCACATTTAGGATTTTTATATGTGTATAAATTAGGATTACTTTTTTATATCAGCCTTAACTTCCTTTAATTTTATGGAAAAGAACCAGTCCCAAGGGTATTTTTAAATTTAATACATGTTATTCCTATGAGGCTAAGTAAAAGTGTTCCATGAATCCAATCTTAGCTGTAGAACCTGTTCAACTACTTAACTGTCTTGGGACTATAACCAGACGTAATTATAACTGGCTTAAAAGTTCTGACCTTTTCCTTGCTTATTTCAAAGTGATTCTTTAAAGACTATTAAGCTATGTTCAGTATTTGTCCTACTGCGTAAAAATATTTAAAGACAGGGTTTGAGCTGTTGGTTTTGTTTTTTAAAAGCAGTCTGAGAAAGTTCCTTTTGCTGCTTGTTCTCCATGCACAATTTAAGAGTCCAAATTCCCCAGGGGGCAGGGTAGGGGAATCTTCTAGGGTTTTTTTGAAAAAGTATAAAAGGTCCCCCCTAAAGGTATACATTTGCCTTCATTTGGACCTTCTAAGTTTCCCTTAGTCTGTAGCTTACATACGAAATTTTTTGTTTTGGGTACTCAGTTTATATTTAACAGTCATTTGCTTAAAAGTATTGTCAGCATGTAGTCAGTAGCACAGAAAGATTCCATAGTCACCAGAATATGGCATCACTTTTAAGTGAAGTTATCAGTATGAATGAAAATTAGAGTTTGGGGACTGGGTATTGTCAAATTTTTTGTTTTCAGATAACTTTCTAAATGTTTGGCCATTGATTCTGTAATATTTAGAGTAAAATGTGCAGGTACCCCTTTGCTGTCTTACATGGCACATCATCTTCTCTGTTACACTCTAAATTATGAGCAGTGCGCATCCTTCCAAATTCCTTTCGTGTTTTCACACACATACATCCTACTGGCATGGGTGGGATTTCTAACATCATGGAATCATACTATATATAGTGTGTACTTTTTCATGCCTTTTAGAGAACTTTTCATATCTTTGCATCACTAATTTTTAGTTCCATATATAAATGTGCCATAACATGTTTACTTCCCCATTGGTAGACCCACCCATAGGTTGCTCTAATATTTCACTATGATAGACAGTTCTGCAAAATGCCAATATTTTGATGCCTAGTGTAACTGTTTGTACAGGACAACTTGTAAAGGTATAATTGCTGTGTCAAGGAAGATGTCTATTTAAAATACTTAGAGATCCTGCTAAATTAATCTCAAAGAGTCTGTGCCAGTTCATACTTTTCATTAGCAGTACAAGAGAATGCCTGTCTTCTCACATCCTTGCTAGAGGGCCATCAATCAGTTTTGCTGATCAGAGTTGGAGCGCAGTACCTCCTATTTGCATTCCTTTGTCTAAAGGGGAAGTTAACATATTTTCATATCTTTATTGGTTTCCCTCTTTCTCTCTCCTTTCCTCCCCCCCCTTCTTTCTGTCTGTCTTTGGATCGCATATTTACACCCTTTGTCCATATTTCTGTTGATTTGCTAATTTATTCTTAGTGCTTTCTAGACACTCTATATACTTTGGACATTTTTTTCTTTCTATGTTCTATGTGTTGCAAATATTTCCTCCTTATCCATCATGTTTTTTTTTTTTAACTTCATTTAAAAGTGTTGTGTAATATTTTGTGGCTTCTGGGTTTTGTTGTCTGTCTTTAGGAAGGCCCTTTCCACCTTCAGTATTATACATAAATTATCCTAAATATATTACTTCTTAATCTTTTAAAATTAGATTTCATCAAAGCTAAGAAATCCCATTGATTCTATGACACTGGTATTTTATATACTGAGAAAGAAGAAAAAAACTTGGAGAAACAGACCACATACTTTCTCATCATTTCAAATTTTATAGTTACTTAAAGATCTCTTTTAGACATTTTTTCAGACTAATTTTTTAAATTACAAAACATAGTAAAAAGAAAGTCTATCGATTCTTTGTTTTTGCACAAACAAACCTGGGTGTTCTGAATTTGTCACTGAATTCAAATATGTCTTTCATTATTACTGAGTATTCATAAATACCACAGTGTATGTGAAACACCAATTGTACTGATGCTCATCTAGATACTTTCATATATGCTCTCATCTCAGCCTTGCAGCAGCCCTTCAGGGTAACTGTTAATAGTGCATTTTACAGTTGAGAAAATGGAGACTCAGAAAAGTTAGGTTGCTTGTAATCACAGAGCAGAAAAAGTGATGGACATTCCTGAGTGCAAGATGTGGTGCAGTGGCTCATATTCAGGATGTGGTTCTGAGTCATTTGTGGAGATGAAGACAATAAGTACATGGACCAGGTCTGCCCTCAAATATGGAGGCAGTCTAGAAGGGAACATCTGTTAATTGTTTAGAAGTGTGTGATTAACGTATGATTCTGACTTTCATACCCTTTCAGAACCAATGTATGTTGTGCTGTCAAATAAATGTTCATTTCTGTACTTATTGATAAGTTTGCTGATATTTTTTTGGTTCCTGTCAATTTTCATGTTGTTATGGTTCTGGAATCAATAGGATTTATAATGTGCCTTCACTTTAAGATGAGAAATAAACGCAGTGATACCAAGAAAATTTCATAACCATTCTCTCTATTTGTATGTTAAACCTAAACCAGAAGACGAGATTATATTTGCACACTTAGCCTTGAGCACTGTTACCTACATTAGAATCTTAGCGGGTCCTAAATAGTCATCCACCTTGAACCTTTCACACAAAGTATGTTTTTATTAAAACTGCATGTACAATGAAAATGATGGTCTTTATTAACCAAAGGAAGTCATTCAAACTATTTTCACACAAGCAGTCAGATTTTTTGCTTCAAACTGAACAAGATAAATATTTTGTACTGTTCGGTTATATATAAAAAATGATTGGACATAATCTCAGGCATCTCAAACAAGGCAGGTAGAAGACTTACAAAGGCACCAGCATTAGAAAAAAGACTAATCATAGTGCTAGGCAAACTCAGTGTGGCTGTGCCATACACAGATATGTTAATGGTAAGAGTTGGAGATGGTCCATGCTCTGGATTGACCAGAGCACAAGCCTTTTCTAAAGTCGTGTTGCATATCCTGGGATTTGAATCCGTGCTTTTTATTTATTTCTATGTAGAGTAAGTTGAGTGTGTAAGAAGCAGTGTTCATAAAAGTTGGTAAACCTGTTTTACTTGTTTCTCAGTCTTTTCAGATCATTGCTTAGGAAACACTGATATTTATAGTAAATATCTCATTTTAAATACAGTCGTGTGTTTGTGCTGTACTCATTTAAGGACTTCACCCCCTGGCAAGTGATTTGAGACAGCTCTCAGTGCCATGGAGTGTTTGAAGGAGCTAAAGGGAAAGCAGGAATAGAAGAAATTTTCAGGAATAAGTGATCATACACCAGCCAGCCCCTTGAGAGAATGAAGAATATATCTGTACACTATGTGACCTTTGGCTAATTCCTGAAGCATTCCAACTTCATATTCCTGGTATGTAAATGAGAACATTATAGTCTTATAAGTCCCTTTACCAATGTGACTGCATCCATTGATCTGTTTTACTTTGTGTTTCTATCAGTAGAGCACAAAATGTAGCAGAGTGAGTTCCAGGTTAAACCACCTGGACTCACCTGTAAACTGGAGTTACCTATCTCTGAAATTGTAATGAGGATTGAATTAGATAACCCAGATAAACCATTTAGCACACTATGTGCACATCTTAAGCACTCAGGAAATATCTTTCTTCAAAACTCAGTCCAGGTGTCAAGTCTTAACAGGATCTAGATCTTGGACCTCTTAGGTAAAATCAGTCTTGTCTTGGTGCCATAAATGTGTCTTGTACTCAATTCTAATTTAATAGTGTTTGTGGCACTAAATTTATTTCTAATTTATGTACGTGTCTTCTTCTTTTAGATTATGAGCCCCTTGAGGACATAGATAGGTTTATCCATCTGTATAAGTTCAGTGTCTGACATGATAAATTTTGTTGAAAGAATAAAATTTTATTCTTGTTTTTAAATAGAATCCCTTCCCCACTTAATGGACGATAATCTGGAGCAAAAGTGACAAGTAGAAATGTCAAAAAATCCCGTTCGTGGTCTCAACCCTCCCCCCCCCTTATTTTTAACAGATTTTTTTTTAACTTTTAATTGCCCTTGCATTCCAAAGGATTTTTTACTTCCTCACAGTGTTTTCCTTATAGTAAGAAAATAAAATAAGAAAATAACTGGGTGGAGAAGACTGTCCGCTAAAGATGAATTAAAGTACTATGATCAGAAATTGTATATGGGCATCATAATGGCAGTAGAAAAGAGTATTGATCTTGAATCAGCCCTGGGTTCATGTTACAGCACTGCTATTTTTTGCCATCTGAAAGTGGTCACATTATTTTCTCTCTACAAAGTGGACATGTCTACTTCATATTACATGTTGTAACAGTAGGAAAAGACTACAGGATAGGAGGGGTTGGAGATAGTGCTCAGGGTAGACCAGAGTACAACTCTTCTGAAGTTGTTAGGATGGTGAACATGAGAAAATACTTACATAGTACTAGCACTGTGCTTGCTTAATGGAAGACAGTCAAATAGTTCTGGGACTTAGTGGGGGGATGGAGGCTTGGGGAAGGGGGAGGTTTGGTGGGGAAACTTTCTGTAGGAGCAGGGAGATGAAAGGTAGACCCTGAGCCCAGTCTCCTTGGAATGGTAGAGCAGAACTAGAGCCAACAGAGATTTTCTGTCTTGGAGTTAGTTTCAATTGATACTATACCCTTTAAATTTGAGAAAAAACTACCTATTATATCAAAAATATGATTGTTTTCTTGAGAAATATTGTTTAAATTGTACCCTTGGATAGATTTGAAAAACAGAACTAAAATGTTAAATGGTGACGTTTTACTGACATCATGCTGATGTAGGGAAGAGCAAACAAAGATCAAATGGTAAAGGTATAGCCAAGAATTGAGTCCCATAATTAAAGGTTAATATTTTCTCAACACAAGAAGGCAGGTGTCTGCTTCATCGTACTTGCCACAGTTAATCATTGATAACTTGAGACACACACTGAAAACATTAGAGCCATATAGGTCTTTATTGATTTCATTTCCTTTATAAAAGGTGGAAGTGTAGGGAGAATTAGTCTCAATACTACTAATACAAATAAAATTGGTTGATTAGCGGGTATCTTTCAGTCCAGTGGTTATGGAATATGAACCTTCACTGCCTATGAGAGTTTTATCCAAATTATTTCCCAGTTACTGTGTTTCAAAGGAACCCCACAAAGTCCCCCACTTGCAATTTCTTCTCTCTCCATTCTTTCTACTTTCATACGTGTACATATTTGTACTAAATATTTTCTTCCAACTCTCAGTTTGTGTTTTCTTCATTTGCTCTGCTTTTCAGTGTGTATCAGTTAGTGGCTTAATTTGACTACAGTGAACAGAAAACTCCAAAGCAGTAGCCTTAAACAAGTTGGTGTTTTATGTTTTTCCCCTCTCACGCAGAGTAGTTTCCAGGAATCTTGGTGACATGGCAGACTGAACTAAACATCAGTCTTCCCCCCACCACCATTCAATAGCTCCAAACTCGTAGAGATGTCAAGTAAAACGTAACAAATACACATAGCTGACTGCAACAGAAAAGAAAGGAAATCTCAACTGCCAGAAATGAAGAGAAAACAGCCAGAGTAGTAAACTTGGGAGCTAAAAGCTACTCAGACCGGGAGGGTTATCATCTTGGCTATTAGCCTCACCAGTGGACTGTGGCACTTGGACAGCAAAAGGGACATGACCTGACAAAACTCAGGGAGGCTGGGACTGAGACCTCTGCACAGAGTCAAGACCCCAGGTGCTGCAGCCTCAGGAAGGGGGAAGCCTAACTCCACCTAGCAGCCCAGGGAGCAACAGAGCCTAAGACGAGGTGAAGGGGGAGGAAGAGTTCCAGGAGGAAGAGCTAAAATATCCATCAGTCTTGCTCTCATGTTATCCATGCTTAGCTTAAA
The DNA here is from genome assembly GCF_037043125.1 of Eumetopias jubatus. Lineage (NCBI taxonomy): Eukaryota > Metazoa > Chordata > Mammalia > Carnivora > Otariidae > Eumetopias > Eumetopias jubatus. The sequence goes on from NW_028274810.1 coordinate 115,415,427, forward strand.
AATTACTGTGAGCATCTCTTTAATGTGTCAGCAAAATAAGGTGTTGGTAGCAAAGCAGTGAACAAGACAGAAGTTTCTCCCCTCTTGCGTTCTCTATTCTAATATCAACCAGAAAAAATTTACTAATGTATATATATCAGACACACTTGAAGACAGTTTTTGAAACAACAGAAGGAATAAGCTAGAATACAGCACAAAAGAGATGGAAAAAAATTAAATATTAATTGGAATTAATTGGATAATGGAAGATCCAGTTGTACATACGGAGTTCAGGAGTTTAAGAAGGTCAAAAATAGAATGGGGGTGGGGTGAGGCAATTATGAACTGACCCTAGCTAATGTAATTGTGTACAACTCTTGGTAGATCGATGTTATGCACTGAACGCCCCCCCCCAAAAAAACCCACCCCCACTCCTCCCATCAAATCACTCAACAGCCAGATTGTAATGAAAAGAGTTTCACACCAACTTCTGTCACAAGTACAGGTACTAAGCAAGAAAACAGTTCTTGTAGCCCATTTGGCCCTTTGAGATGCTCTGACTACAACCTTGCCTAAAAAATTCCTTCAGGGGCGCTGGGTGGCTCAGTTGGTTAAGCGTCTGCCTTCGGCTCAGGTCATGATCCCAGGGTCCTGGGATCGAGCCCCACATCGGGCTCCATGCTCAGCAGGGAACCCACTTCTTCCTCTCCCTTTGCTCCTCCCACTGCTTGTGCTCTCTCTGTCTCAAATAAACATAAATAAAATCTTTAAAAAAAATTCCTTCAGGAAGCAGAATCCTGTTACCCTTAACAAAACTGTGTTCATGGCTGGACAGAGGATCTTTTAGGGGATTAGGACATTATCCCAAAGGCTAAGGGCTGCAGGCCAAGCTGGGTTCTTTGATCTCTACTTGCAAGGGTGGTGTGTACAACAAGCCAATCCATATAATCTTGAAAACCTTTAATTTCAACATCAGAACCAGTTTTTGAAGTGCTTCATTCTAGTTAACAGACCACAAGTTTCATCAATAAAAATGTCAACATTTAGTGTGTAAATCAGCAAAGCCTTATGTGTTCTTCAAGACACAGACAACAGTACCAAGAAAAGTTTCCTCTTGAATATGAATTCTCTGATGAGGGTATGAGCTGACCATCCTGAGCTATACTGTCTTGATCAAAATGTTAGCAAGACCCAAGTGATGACTTTACGTAAGTAACACACATGTGCCACATATGCTGGACTATTTCAGTATAAGTTGCAGGTACCGTAACAGCTATATTGAAAGAGATACATGGCTAAGAAGTTTCCAGAATTGATCAAAGGCATTGTATCAGGAATGACACCTGCCTTCTGGTAAGAGAACCAAATAACAGTTGTGCTTAAACGGTTGAGTAGGCTGTCAAGGTAGGCTGTCCAAGTGTTCAGTAACACCACAAAATCAGTGGGGCCACAGGCTTTTTCTGTTCTTTGTGACCCACCGTCTTTAGCATGTGGCTTCTGTTCTCATCAAAAGATGGCTCACATTCCAGATAACAAGAAAGAAGGGTCATGGGCAAGATACACTTCAAATGTGATGGCAAAATAAAGACTTCTCAGGGAAAAATAAGAATTTGTCACCAGTAGGCAGGCACTGAAATGTTAAAGGGTATTTTTTAGGTAGAAGCAAAATGACCCCAGATGAAATCCAGAAATGCAGGAATAAATGAAGAGCAGTGGAAATAGTAAATATGTTTCCAAACATAATTATTAACTGTAAAAGTGTGGGGTTTAAAATACCTGTGGAATTAAAATGCATCATATAATAAGGCACAAGAAGGGTACATGGAGTTCTCTCAGGTTCTAGCATTGGGTAAGTGGTAAAATTAATACTGTCATTAAAGTCAAGGATGCATGGTATAGTCTCGGAGTTAAACACAATAGTAGAGTGTGTAACAGTGTCATAGAGGGGAAAATACTAAAGGCAGAAATAGAAAAGGAAACATGAAACAGGTGGGTCAAATTTTTAAAATTGCAAAACATAAACCCCCAACACCTTAAGTGATTGATTACTGGAGTTAAAGTTGAAAAGCTATCAGCTGAATCAAGATTACCCTCCTACATACTTCTTACAAAAGACACCATTATAAGGTCACAGAAAAGTTGGAGGTAAATACACAGGGAAAGATAAATTAAATAACCAAATGAGAATACTATGACTATAGTTTTATCAAGCAAAACGATGTAAGGCAAGAGGCAGCACTAGAGATAAAGAAGGACATTCTATAATGATGAATTAATTTACCAACCAACCAAATAATCCTATGTGTATATGTGCCTAAAACAAATTTAAAATATACAACGACAGGAGAGAAATAAATCCCTAACTGTAGTTGGAAACTTTTACAGTTTCTGTGATAGCTAATAGAGTACTCAGACCAAAAAAAAAAAAAAAAAAAAAGAATGTGGATGATCTGGATGATATAATCACTAAACTGCAGTTAGTTTATATACTGAGCACTTGCTCAAAAAAGACATAATTCACATTTCCTTCAAGTAAATATGAATCATTTACCAAACTTGACCTTATGCTGAGTCATAAAACCTCACCAAATTTCTAAAGATCAAAAGCCTTCATCCAACATCCTGTGGATTTAAGTGGAATTAAGCTAGAAACCAGTAACTAAAAGATGACTAAAGAGACCCCCAACTGCTTGGAAATTATGTAATAGATTTCCAAACAGTCCTTTTGTCAAAGAATAAATCAAATTTCAAAATATTTTGAGGTGAATCATAATAAAGATACCAACACTTGTGAGTTACAGCTAAAGCAGTGTGTGCAGGGAAATTTATAGCCTTAAATATGTATATTAGAAGAAAAGTAAAGCTGAAAATGAATGACTTAAACTCCTAATCTCAGGAAGCTAGAAAAAGAACATGGAAATAATAGACAAAGTCAATGAAATAACATAAGATAAAGTCAACAAAGCAAAAAGTTCGTTTTTTTTAAGTCTAGTAAGAAAAACCACCACTGTTTAAATTTGAGATGCTAGCCAGTGAAATAAGGCCTAACGGGCACCTGGGTTAAGCATCTGCCTTCGGCTCAGGTCATGATCTCAGGGTCCTGGGATCCAGCCCTTCTTGGTATCAAGCCCCGTGTTGGGCTCCCTGCTCACTGGGGAGTCTGCTTCTCTGTCTGCCCCTCCCCCTGCTCATGCTCTCTCAAGTGCTTGCTGGTTCTCTCAAATAAAATCTTTTAAAAAAGAAAGAAGGCCTAACATAGAAAGATTGAAAGGAGAAAACACTGTAGAGAACTGGATGTATGCATAGGAAATTCAAAGGACTCTAAAATATTTAAATTAAGGAATTTATCAAGGTCGCTGGGTACAATCAATATACAAAAATCAATTGCATTTCTAAGTGTCAGAAACATTGAAATTGTTAAGATGATACCATGTACACTAGCATGAAATATCAAATACCTAGAAATAAATTTTTGAAAAATCATACTGAGAACTCTTAAAGGATCTAAATAAATGTATAGATACACATTTTGATGGCTTGGAAGGCAATTTTGTAAATTGTTACCTAACTTCAGTGTGATACTATCACAATCCCAGCAGTATGGGAAGAAGTTAACAAGCTGACAGAAATGCAAAGGACCAAGGCTATCCAAGGTAACCCTGAACCACAATAAAACTGCACAACTTTAACCAAAACTGTAGTTATAATTAAGACTGTTACGTTGGTTGGCATAAGGATAGACAAACAGACCAATGTAACAATAAAAAGTTTAAGCACGAATCCACATATATAAGTCATCTGATTTATGACCACGGGACACCATTGCAATGGACAAAGGGATGGTCTTTTCAATAAATAATCTAGGGTCTGATCTCCATATGGAAAAAAGAGACCTCTGTTTACATCAGACAGAAAAAAAATTCCATATGGAAAATAGTCTAAATATGAAAGAGAAATAATGAACCATAGGAGAATATATGATTTGAGGCAGGCAACAATTTAAAGGACATAGAAGCATAAAGGGAAGAAAATTTAAGCTAATCTGTGGTGATAGAGGTTATCACTATCCTATTTTTTTCAATAAAAACAACATGATATCAGGAAAAAAATATTAGTAAGGGTATAGGTAAGGTCTTTTTTAATGAGAAAGCCATTGTGAATTTATATGGACAAATTTAAAATTTTAGATATTTTTAAATGTAGATCAGTGTGTATGTATATATAAAATGTCATTGAATAAATCTGAGTCTGTTTTTTGAAATTTCCAAGTGATCCAGCAGATCTAGATGGTTTATATTGTGGCCTATTAAACCGTCATGAAACAATCTTTGTAAATACTGTTCTAAAGAATAAAAAAAGTGGGAAAACACCACTTTGATACTAAAGTTAAATGGGATATGTGAGGGGAAAAAACGATATAGTCCAGTCTCTTTTATGAACATGGCTGATTTAGCCTAAATGTTAACATTTCAAATTCACCAATTAAATTAATTCATTATGACAAAGTAAAGTTTATTGACAAAATGAGAGGTTGGTTTAACACTGGAAAATCTCTTCGTGTAATATGCCACATTATTAATAGATGAAAAGGAAAAGACATGTTATCATCTCAATGAATGCAGGCATAAAAAAAATCAACAAAATGCAACACTCATTCATGATTTTAAAAACTGAATAAAACATCCCCTTGATAGATTACGAATAGATAGAAACTTCCCCAGTGTGATCAGTGAAAACGTACTAAAGACCCATGGTTAACATCACAGTGTAATGATACAATTTTAGAGATGTTCCTTTAAAGTCAGCAATAGGACAAGGAGGGCTGTTGCAGACCTGTTCCACAGTGCACTGGGATGTTGGCCAGTGCAATAAGACGAGAAATAGACTAAGCATTGGGAAGTAAGAAACAGTTATTATTAGTGGGCAAGATCATTGGGGTTTTTTTTGAAAGTCCGAGGGAAATGATGAAGTATTATGACTAATATGAGATTTAAGGGTATTTGGATATAAAACCAAATATGCAACAATCAGTGGTGCCCCTTTCTACTCAAAAGTCTACTTGAAAGTAATATTTAAGAGAGAGTCTCATTCACATTAAAAACTATAAGGTACCTAACCATACACCCAGTAAAAGATGTGCAAGAATTTTACTAAAGCAGACTGGAATAAATGCAGCAATATCCCCTGATGAGGATGGGAAAAGGCAATATATTAAAAGCATCAGCTCTCTTTAAATTCCCTGAAGTTCCAGTGAAATTTTCAACAAAATATTTCATAGAACTCAATAAGCCTAACAAATTAATATGGGAAGACAAAGAGCCAAGACAGTTTTTCAAAAGGAAGAACAAGAGGGAGGAGCACCTGTCGTACAAGAAAGACAGCAGAACTTAGGGAGCTGTCGTGGTAGAAGAGCCCCAGGGGCCCAAGCACAGTTGCAGAGATCTGTGGTACAGAATAAAAGTCCAGAAGCCAGGTATTGAGTATTCCGGATGTCAGAAAATGGGGACACAAAGGACTTCTCAATAAATATGAGGTCAATTGCATGTCCACGTGGGAAAAACCAAATTACATTTCTTTCTCACACCACGTGCAAAAACAAACTTGGCGGATCAGAAACCACCTAAAAATGTTTTAGAAGGACATATAGGAAAGTATGACCCAGTGTAAGGAAGAGGTTGAATGTGACACTAAAAAGGGAACCATAAAGGGAAAGATCAATACATCTGACTATTAAATTTAGCTAGTTAAGGGCGCCTGGGTGGCTCAGTTGGTTAAGCGACTGCCTTCGGCTCAGGTCATGATCCTGGAGTCCCGGGATCGAGTCCCACATCGGGCTCCCTGCTCGGCAAGGAGTCTGCTTCTCCCTCTGACCCTCTTCCCTCTCGTGCTCTCTATCTCTCATTCTCTCTCTCTCTCAAATAAATAAATAAAATCTTTAAAATAAATAAATAAATAAATAAATAAATAAATAAATAAATAAATAAATAAGTAAATTTAGCTAGTTAAGTATGACCAAAGACACTAAATATGAAAAAAGCCATAGAGTTGCTGGGGACTTGCACTGTGTGTCTACCAGTGAGCAACAAAGGAAGTGTTCGGATTACATAAAGTGTTAATGGGGGGAAAAACTATACGAAAGAGGGCCAAAGAGTCAGTTAACACAAAAATACGTTTTCGGTCTCTTAAGTAGTCAAGGAGATGCAAATCAGCGCAATTAGTTGCCATTTCATACCCGTCACATAATACCAAAGATTGGCACAGATCTTGAGAAAGCAGCTTACACTTTTTTTTCAACTTATACTTTTTATCACTTTAGTAAAGATGAAATCACACATTGCTTATAACAACAGCCACATATAAGTCTTTTTACAAAAAGTTCTGCATCATACTTAGGTTTAAAAATTGTTGAACGCTGGAAGCTTATTATAGACATTTGTAGCTGGGAGATAGAAGATTGAATTGCTTTTTCCCCAAACTGGAAAATCGCATACATGTTTTTATCGTAAAACAAAGTATTGGCTCTAGATAGAACAAAGTCCAGTATTTTGTTTTAAATTCATCTACATTTGAAGACATCAACAGTAAGTACAGTTTGTGAACTACCATAGTCTCCTACGTTGGTCTTGTTTTGACTTCCCACAATTATCTAAAACATTTCATAACCATGACATTCATTCACATGAAGGTTACAGTTCAGATTACGAGAAAATGTGAAATAAAACAATTTGATAAAATTCCTTTCTCTGTATATGTATTAGCAAAACAACAGCAATTTGCTGCTTATGATACTTGATATTTAATATTGATACTCAACATATGATACTCAAATTTAATATTTCTTGAGAAGTTTGCTTTAATATAGTATCTGACACAGATTTTATATTTAGTTAACTAGATTGTAAATTCAGTTTTCTTACTAAGAAAGGCTGAGATTTTATAGTTCTGCATCTAAATGAATACTTTTTAACACCTAGTGATTAACAGTATAGATTGATTTTATTTTAAAGAGAGTCATGTGTTTTACATATTTCCAAGTTTACTTTTCTTTCTTTCTTTTTTTTAAGATTTTATTTATTTATTTGACAGAGAGACATAGCGAGAGAGGGAACACAAGCAGGGGGAGCGGGTGAGGGAGAAGCAGGCTTCCCGCGGAGCAGGGAGCCCGATGCGGGGCTCAATCCCAGGACCCTGGGATCATGACCTGAGCCGAAGGCAGACACTTAACGACTGAGCCACCCAGGCGCCCCAGTTCACTTTTATTTCTGAAGGAAGGTAAGGTACCTATGTCATTGTTCCCATAATATAGCGTGTGTGTATACCATAAAGCATGTATGAGGTGGTTTCCCACAGCAGTGTTTGAATTGAGGAAAAAAGAAAGTAACTTACACATCCTTAGCCTAGAGTCTCCAGTCAAATCCAGTCCATGGCCCGTGAACGAAGAATGGTGTTGACACATGTGCAATGAAGTTTTGACTTAGCAGGTCTGGCCTATTCAAATCATGCACATTCCATAGATAAGTCTGGCCCTTGACCAGCTCCTGGGAAATAACCTCTAAGCTTTTGGAATATTCCTCATCATATGAGTGAGTGCCTGTGTTTACTCGAGGTCTTGAGCCACGCCAGATAGTTTATGCTAACAAGGGTTTATGGGATTTATGGTGGGGACACTGTACCATGCAGTATCAGTTTGATCTCTGGAGGAGCGGGAAACTGAGTAAGGTCAGCCATGTGAGGGCTATATGCCTGTGAAACTGACTCCCAGTAAAAACCCTGGACATGAAGTCTCGAGTGAGTTTCCCTGGTTGGCAATATGCCATCCATGTTGTCCCACATCGTATATGGAAGAACTAAATTCTGTCCATGCAACTTCTCTTAGGACAGCTAGAAGCTTGCCCCTGATCTCCTGGCCTCTTTCTTATGTGCCTTTTATATGCTGGCTTTAAACCCTCTTTTTGCTATTCTAAATTATAACTGTCAGCATAAACACTTTTCTGAGTTCTATGAGTCATTGGACTAGATGGTGGTCTTGGGGACCCCAACACAACAGGTTTAAAGGATTATTTTTCTAAAAAAGAAAGAATATGCAACAGAAACCATAATGTGTTCCATGAAGCCTATCTGGCCCGTGACAGAAAACTTTTGCCAACACATGCGCAAATGTAGCAAATAAATAATCTATGTTATTTTCATACATTGAAATCGTACAGTTAAAATGGGTGAATAGCAATATAAAAAAAATCTCCAATTGTTTTAAGTGAAAAAAGAACAAAAAAATAATACAATATGATGGTATTTATGTAACTGAGGCTACTGTTACAAGTAAATGTATATGAAAACCATACAAATCCCATAGCGGGGATATCCACAAACTTCAGGCAGTGGCAAGCTCTGGGGGAGAAAAATGAATGGAAGGTATTTTCATTCTTAAAAAGAGGTTCGGGGGTTGGGGGGGACTCAGACCTCATAAAACAAGTGAAAATGTTTTGTTTTACTATTTTTTAAATTTATTTCCCTAAGTCAGTTTAGCTTAGAATTATAGAACGATTGTGCTAAAGACTTCAGCTGCTTCAAACAAATTCCTCAAGGCCTAAGTTAAGAAACTGGCCTTGATAGGTGAATTGCCCAAGGTCACGCTCAACTTTTGTTTCCTTAAAGAGGCAGTTCCCTAGGAAGTGTGTTAGCGCTGGCAGGGCTAGTTGTTCTCAACTGTGGAAACTTGAAAGGTGACTCTTTAAATACATAGGGGTATGCTAGACATTCTAGAGACCTCTCAGGTTCTCTTTCAATTTTGTGAATCTATAAACTGAAGAACATTGAGAGATTAGCCGAGTAAGGAAGAAAGAGAAACTTCCTGAGAATTCAAACAACTAGCTCTTTTACAAATAGTAGAACTTTGCCTTCTCAGGGTTAATTTCCTGTAGGCTGGGGGCCACTAAATCTACTGTAGCCTTATAGTGCAGGCCATATACTTAATTTGTATTTTGTTTTTAAAAAAAAAAATCTGTGCTCTTTGTAGCATAGAGATCATGCCAAGGTTAGTGTCCCATTGGTATCTAAAAGATTTTAGGGGTATTAAAATTTAAGTACTTTTAGATTTTAGTAATCAAATAAGAAAGTGATTTTTATTAAAATGCTTTGTAGCGGGCACCTGGGTGGCTGGGTGGGGTGACTGCCTTTGGCTCAGGTCATGATCCCAGGGTCCTGGGAGTGAGCCCCATGGGGGCTCCCTGCTCAGTGGGGAGCCTGCTTCTCCCTCTGTCTGCTACTCGCCCTGTTTGTGCTCTTTCTCGCTCTCATAAATAAATAAATATAAATGAAATGCTTTATAAATTGTAAATTAGGGTAAAAGTGGTACCACTAACGTTAAACACACAGAACTCAGATTTCTGATATATAAAATTTAATGACACCTTTCCTACATACACTCTGGGAGTTATTGGGAGAATCAAATGAGATAATAAACATAAAAAGAGAGAGAGAGAGACCCTTTATAAACGTTTAAATGCTGTGTAAATGAGTCTTATAAAAAGTATTACTATCACCTTGTGATAACACTCGGCTAATTATCATTGTGAAGGAAAAAACACATACCCTCTTTGGTTTTCTGAGACCAGAGGTGAGCTGTGTCAGCTAAATAAGGAAAAGTAACATTCATCCAGCTTTTTCTCTGTAGCCCAAACTAGGTTATATGAGAGATGGGAGAAGAATAAGACCTAGTTCCTGCCCTTTTTTTCAGTTCAACATTTATCGAGCACCTACTATGTGTTAGGTGGAGGGAAGCTAAGCAGTTATATTAAGTGTCCTCACATTTGCCTGACAAGTATTACCCCTATTTTTCATATGGAAACTGAAGCTCAGAGAAGTTAAATAACTTAAAATCCAGTAGGCTCAGAACTAGCATTTGAACCCATCATTTCTGGCTTGAATGCCCACGCCACACAAAACAACTAGCAATACAAGAAAGCTAGGAGCTGAGTGTTAAATAGCCTGGTAAATTGTTGATAGCAGGTAGTGGAAGGAGACACTAGTGTGGTGCAGTAGGTAGGGGAGGCTTCTTGAAGGAGGCCAGCTTCTTGAAGGACACCTTCTTGAAGGACAGCTAGAATTTGGTGGGTGAAGAAAAATGAACACTGTCAGCCAGGGGAAGTGATAGCTGGTTACCATTTCTTGGGGTCCCTACCTTGTTGAGCCCAATGATGTGTGTCTTGGAGATGAGAACACACTCCGGCCGTGCTGCCTCTGGCAGGCATTTGGTCCCAGAACAAGAAATAGGGGTGGGGGAATGGAGGACTTATTGACACAGCATGGAGGATGGAAGACGAAACCTGGAAATGATGGAAGATTCGACTCTTTTCCAGAACTCAAGAACGAGACCCAACCCCAAGGTCAGGATAAAGGCTATGATGTCACATTTACAATTCTATAAACACACCATGTCAGAGAACTATTTGGACATTTTCAGGTGGATGGCACCTGATTTTTTTTTTAAGATTTTATTTATTTATTTAATTGACACAGAGAGAGAAAGACAGCAAGAGAGGGAACACAAGCAGGGGGAGTGGGAGAGGGAGAAGCAGACTCCCCACGGAGCAGGGAGCCCCATGCGGGACTCGATCCCAGGACTCTGGGATCACGACCTGAGCCGAAGGCAGATGCTTAACGACTGAGCCACCCAGGCATCCCTGGCACCTGATTTTTAAAGTAGGCATTGAGGTAGGGTAGACAGAGGTTGGGGTTTTGAGACACTGGGGTCGAATTAAGAAGACCTTGTCCCTGAACACCATTCACTGATACATGCATTTTCAAGAATATATTGAGCCTCAGTGACCACCAAACCTTTTGGGTTGTGGATATAAAATCATTGATATGAAAATAACTTTGAAAAAGATTAGTGTAGATAAGTTTCAAGCAGCATATTGACATCAATACTACTGCAAAGATTATAATAGGGAGTTTATCATAACGTGCTCGAATATGGTTTTAAAAGCTTTTTTCCCCTAGCTTTAAAATACTTACAGAATAGATATTTACATATATTTTTCATTTCTACTGGCAATGACTTTTAAAGAGAACTAAACCATGTCCTTGTAGCTAGACTTTACAAATAAAAGTGGTAACAGAGCCAAGGGAAACCTTATTTATATATAAGGTACTATAGTGTGTTTAATTTTCATATTTTTCATAACAAGATAAAATTATAAATTTCCCCCTACCTGCCCATTCCCTGCTGGTCACCAGAGTCAGGAGGGTATGTGAGCTACCAAATAAATACATTCCTAGGGATGCCTGGGTGGCTCAGTCGTTAAGCATCTGCCTTCGGCTCGGGTCCTGATCCCAGGGTCCTGGGGTCAAGTCCTGCTTTGGGCTCCCTGCTTAGCGGGGAGTCTGCTTCTCCCCTCCCTCTGCCTGCCGCTCCCCCTGCTTGTGCTCTCTCTAACAAATAAATGAATAAAATATTTAAATACATATGTACATTCCTGTACCTCAGTGTGTCCCTGTGTTTACCTGTACAGCAGTGTTGTGCAGCATTTTAACCCATTACCCACCAGCAAGTTTACTCAGATGTGGTTTCTTATAGTCTGTATTGTTAAACAGTACACAGGTTTTTTCATGGCCTAAACTCAAGGGGTGCCTGGGGGGCTCAGTCAGTTAAGCATCTGCCTTTGGCTCAGGTCGTGACCCGAGGGTCCTTGGATCGAGCCTCGTATTGGGCTCTCTCTGCTCAGTGGGGAGCCTGGTTTTCCCTTTCTCTGCCACTCCCCTTGTTCGTGCTTTCTCTCTCACTCTCTCTCTGTCAAATAAATAAATAAAATCTTTTTTTTAAAAAAATGAAATAAAAAAATAAAAGGAACTCTTTTGGGTCACCTGTGCGGCTCAGTCAGTTAAGCGTCTGACTTCAGCTCAGGTCATGATCTAGGCTTGTCACTCAGTGGGGAGTCTGCTTGTCTCTCTCCCTCTCCTTGTGCCCCTGCCCCTGCTGGTGCTTTCTCTGTCTCTCTCTCAAATAAGATACATAAAATATTTTTAAAAAAGAACTCTTTCACCAAAGCCCAACATGTAAGGCACACGTGAGCCCACCTGCTAAGCTGTTTGCCCAGTTGCCCCTGATAGCATGTGAAGGGCACAGTTTGAAGGCCATGATGGAAGCCCACCTTCTTTACTCTCATCTTTGGCCACTAGCCTCAACAATCTCTCCAGATCAGCCGTTCGTAACCACGTTTACTTCTCCAGAGGATCCTGTTCTGTAACCTTGGGCCTTTGCATAAGCTGTTCTTCTGTTGGGGAAGTCCCCCCATCCTCCTGACCCTTTATTTCAATGGCATTTAATTATCTTTCATAAGATCTTTCCCTAGAAATCTTCCCTAAGACCCTTGTCTGTGCTTCCAGATCCTTCATTTTACTCCTCTGTCATAAAAGTTATTACAACATAATAATTTATGTGTCCAATTCTCCCACACTGCAGTTGTGTTCTTTTTGAGAGCAGTAACACATTTGATATTCTGCCTTCAGTGTTAGGCATGTGATTGATAATAAAAATAATACCTACTGGGTGGATAGAGAAGAAAGAATTTACCAATAGACCAAGTTAATGAATACTTTGAACCAAAACCTTGAACCAAAAAGGAAAGTAGAGGAACTGACAAGAGAATTCTCTTCACATGGCTGCCTGGTTTGGAATTTGCCTGTAGGTTTAAGAGTGGACCTGACATCACTTCCCAGAATGCAGCCATCACTAGGTTAACCCTAGGGAACAGTCCAGCATGAGTCATGCGCCTGCTTCCGTGTCTGGTGCTGTGTATTTATAGCTAATGCGGGTGGGTTTTCACTTGTTAAACAGCAAAAGAAAAATGGTTGCACAAAGGCCAAACAAAACACTAATGGAAATGGTTTTAATAATTAATTTTTTAAAGGCTTGCAAATGACAAATCAACTGGGAAGCTATAGAAACATTTAAGCGGAAATTTCAGCTAAAGGAACCGCTCTCGGACTTGTTCTGGGGTTAAATGGGGGTAATTTAAAAGCTGCCAGGAAGAAGGCCAGTGATACTTTGTTTTGTTTGCTTTTTTTTTTTTTTTTAAACAGCAAACCATATCTTTGAAAGGAAGAGTGTTTTACATTTAAGTGCTGCAAGATGATGAGAGTCAATAAAACATGGAATGGAATGAATTGGTAGCTATGTTACTTAATATAATTCTATTGCATAGCACAGTTTTCAAAATCACTTTTAGATAATATCTAAGCTTCCTTTCCTCATAGCCTTGTTGGCACATTACTTCTCTCAGGTAATTATTGCAGAGCAAGAAGTTCTATGGAGGTTTTCTACTTAAGTTCTTCTTTTCCGTATGTAACTCCATTGATGGGTCTCAGTGAACTCTCAATAAATGGTTAGCAAAATTAAATTCATAAATGCAACAATTCTCCTGGATAAAAGAGAGGATGATATTTGCATTTATTGAGCATCTACCATGTGCAAAACCCTGTCGGGCACTTTTTCACATGGTGTCTCAGGAAATCTTTTCAATTAACCTAAAAAGCCACCCCCACTTTATAAATAAAGATACAGTCTTGGCAAGGTTAGCCCGGTGTCCCACCCACGCTGCATGTGGCTCAGAGAGGGGTTGGACCAGGTCCATCTGACTTACGTCTCTATTTTTTTCCACTTTTTCATTGTGTTCCAATGACCATGCAGTAAGAAACCTTGTTATCGGAAGTAAAGGTAGGACATAAAGGGAAGTGGCCCTAAAGTGTTCATGTCCTCCCCTCTTATTTTTTCATTCTTTCTCCTTTGGAGAAGATGAGCAAACCTCTATCCCTGGCTCCCCCCTTCACTATTCTGTTCAGTGCCCAGATTGATGTTATAAAAAGATGATAATTTACATTTGAATAGTAATTTCAGAGTTTACGAAGAGTTTGCAACACCTCTTTTCATCCTCATTTTACAACAGAGAAAATTAAAACTCTAAATAGATTTGTGACTTACCCAAATGCACATATCTAATTAACAGCAGAGGAATTTTAACTAAATCCAGAATTCCTGATTCCAGATACTCTCCCTTATATCCTCAAGTGAGAACACGTGTGGTTTTTCTCTAGGGCTAGGGAAGATTTCACTCTCCAGAGCTCCACTTGCTTCTTTTCTTATCTTAAGAAAAGCTTATCCTTCCAAGGGATGAAATTTATTAGGTACTCACAAGCCTCTCCATATCCCACTGTAATTATCTGGATATGCAGATACCACTCTGTTGAAAAATGTCAAAACATTCCACAAATGGGTGTAGAAGAACACATGCAAATGGTTAGAACATCAGTATTTATTCCAAATGATATGAGGGTGGTCCTCAGTACAGCAGCGAGAGAAGGCTTAGAATTCCACCCACTAAAAGAGAGCTTCCAGCCCACTTTTCTCCCTGTGACTTCTTACATAACTGCTACAAAAGTCCATCAGCCGAACAGGGCAAACTTTTCCAGAAGATGTCAGAATAGAAGAGGGAGCTGTAATGGTTGTGTTGTCTCATCTTCTCATTTTACTTTAAGAAAATTAAACTGAAGGAGGAGGGCTGGCCTTAAAATGATTTTCCCAAAGTGAGTAAGTAAGGTGACAGAATGGGAAGAATACTGGGATTTGAAAGATCCCAGGGGAAGTCTGCTTCTTAAAGCCTGACTTTCCTTATCTGTATAAGGAGTATTATAATCCCACAATGTTGTTGAGCATATTAAGTCAGATGATATATGGCCAGAGGAACTCGTGTTTGTATTCGCTACAGAGTAGCGATCTGAGAAAGAGCTAGAAACACATTTATATAAGATCAAGAACGGTGATCTGTCCACAGCAGAGAAGGGGGTAGTGTTAACAAGACTATGAGGGGTAGGTTTAAAGATCTTCAGATTGCTATTTTGATTGGAAAATGCTTTTTAACCAAATGCTTTATTCAGGTCATAGCTTTTGCTATCTTGTAATGATAAAGATGGCAGAACAAGGTGAGTCTAAAATCTAGCATCTCTTTTCTTCCAGGCCATTGATCCTTTCACTTCCTGTTGCTGCCCTCAATGTTGAACATGCAGACTTTGATGTGTAGTAATTATACTTTTTTTGGTATAGAGAACAGTTCTTTATTCAGTTTATTTTATTTTTAAAGACTTATTTATTTTAGAGAGAGAGCAGTGGGGAAGGGCAGAGGGAGAGAGAGAGAAACTCAAGCAGACTCCTCGCTGAGAATGGAACCCAATGCAGGGCTTGATCCCACGGCTGGGAGGTCATGACCTGAGCTGAAACCAAGAGTTGGATGGACACTCAACCGACTGCGCCTCCCAGGCACCCCTATTCAATAATTTTAACCATTAAGTGCTCTGGGAAGAAATAACAGTAATAGAGGGATTTTTCTCCTTTTAGTAATGGAAGACTCATTGATTTAGACCAGTCTTCCTAGAAAAGACAAGCAAAAAACCTGGACCAAAATGATGTTTTAAATTGAAAAAGGAGTTGGTCCTCGCAAGCCAGGACAGCAGCTCTTTCTGCATACAGGTCCTGTCTCTATGCTTTAATAAAACCACCTTTTTGCAGCAAAAAAAAAAAAAAAAAAGAAAAAGAAAGAAAAAAAATTTTTGAAAAAGAACCAATAAGATAGTAAGGAATTGCCAGCCATGATCTGGGAAAAGGTGCAAACTTAGAACGATAAGCTCAATATTCATAAATGCTTTTGTCTTAAGGGTATTTGCCAAGCTAAAGAGGGAGCTGAAAGTCACAGCTACTATTCTTGGCGTTCTGGGGCTACAAGTACAGAGCCAATGTTCAGGACTTACGAAGGTGGGTATCATCTTGTAAACTCCCCACTTTGGTCTGGGACCCAAAAGGTTTATATCCTAAGAACGAGAGGAAACTAGAAATAAGCCAGTCGTTGATCTATTTAACCAGGCTTCATGTCTGATGAGTGGCCAAGAGCATAGAAAATCTTGAAATTTGTAAGCACTCCGTGATGTCTACAAGAAGCAAATAAAAATCCTCTTATGGGGGCGCCTGGGTGGCTCAGTCTGTTAAGCATCTGCCTTCAGCTCAGGTCATGATCCTGGGGTCCTGGGATTGAGCCCTGCATTGGGCTCCCTGCTCAGTGGGGAGTCTGCTTCTCCCTCTCCCTATGCTCCCCCTGCTTGTGCTCTCTATCAAATAAATAAATAAAATCTTTTTAGAAAATCGTCTTATGTATCAAATTATTTCTAAAAATAAATTTTCAATTACAGTATGCAGCACACAATCCCAAATAACCAGGCCCTAAGGCAACAAGACAGCATGAGTGAGAAACAACAAAAGGGACCCACAGGGACATATATTAGCATTATCATATATTAGTATTATCAAACACTGAAAAACAAGTGAACTATGTTCTAAATAGAATTCTGGAAATCATTTGATTTAACAGCAGATTAGGCAGTTAGTGAGGAAAGAGAGTTAGTGAATGACAGGATAGATGAGAAGAAATTACAGAATGAATGTGAAGACAAAGAAAGAGGAGGTGGGGAGCAAACAGAAAAGATAGTGAGAGTCTCAAAGATACCATGAGAAGACCTATTACAGGTTTAATCAGAGTCCCAGAAGGAGAGGAGAGAAGAATCAGGTGGACTACATTTCATATAAGGTAATAGTTGAGAATTTTCTGGAAGTGGTGAAAGACATTAGTCCACAGATACAAGAGACCATACAAATGTCAAGCAGGTGAAACAAAAAGAAATCGACAACATAGTGAAACTGTAGAAAACAAAAAACAATGAGAAAAATCTTAAAGGCAGACCAAAGGGAGGACTTACCTTTAACAAAGTGAGAAATAGATATCTCAATAACAGTAAGAGAAGCCAAAAGACAGTGGACAAGGACTAAAGGAAATTAATTGCCAAAGTAGCATTCAACACTTAACAAAAATACCTTTCAAGAGTGAAGGAGAAATAAAGACATTTTCTGATGGTAAAATCAGAGAATTTATCACAGGTAAGCCTGCACACAGGAAATTCTAATGATAATCCCCAAACTGATGGAAGGTTAGTGATGAATGAATGAAGAACAGAGAAACTGATAAATATCACATGGAATTAAAAATATTTAGAGAGAGGGACACCTGGGTGGCTCAGTTGGTTAAGCGTCTTGCCTTCAGCTCAGGTCATGACCCCAGGGTCCTGGGATGGAGTCAGTCCCACATCAGGCTCCTTACTCAGCAGTGAGCCTGCTTCTCTCTCTCCCTGCCCCCTGCTTGTGCCTGCTCTCTCTCTTTCTCTGAAAAATAAATAAAATCTTTAAAAAATAAATAAATAAAAATATTTAGAGAGAGCTAAAATACTACAACACTGGAATATAAATCAGGAAGAAAGCAAATGAAGTTAAAAGTGTCCTAAGGTCTATGCACTGAGAAGAGAGTAAAGGTATCAATTCACATTAGACTCTGGTTAAGTCAACAATGCATGTTTGACTTCACACGACCACGAAAAGGATAAAGATTGTATTACTTCTAAAGAGCCCAAATGGAGTAATTGAAAAAACAAAAGTCTAGAGGGTGGTGGAACATAGGTAAGATAAAGAGGAAAACACGCTTTATTTATTTATTTTTAAATAAATTTTTTATTATATTAATCACCCTACAGTACTTCATTAGTTTTTGATGCAGTGATCCATGATTCATTGTTTTCATATAACACCCAGTGCTCCATGCAGAACGTGCCCTCTTTAATACCCATCACCAGGCTAAACCATCCCCCTACCCCCCTCCCCTCTTAACACCCTCAGTTTGATTCCCAGAGTCCATAGACTTTCATGGTTCATCTCTCCCTCTGATTTCGCCCCTTCATTTTTCCCTTCCTTCTCCTAATGTCTTCTGTGCTATTCCTTATGTTCCACAAATAAGTGAAACCATACGATAATTGACTTTCTCTGCTTGACTTATTTCACTTAGCATCATCTCCTCCAGTCCCATCCATGTGGATGTAAAAGTTGGGTATTCATCCTTTCTGATGGCTGAGTAATATTCCATTGTCTATAGGGACCACATCTTCTTTACCCATTCATCTGTTGAAGGGCCTCTCAGCTCTTTCCACAGTTTGGCTATTGCAGACATTGCTGCTATGAACATTGGGGTGCATATGGCCCTTCTTTTCACTACACCTGTGTCTTTGGGGTAAATACCCAGTAGTGCAATCCTAGGTCATAGGGTAGCTCTATTTTTAACTTCTTGAGGGACTTCCATACTGTTTTCCAAAGTGGCTGTACCAACTTGCATTCCCACCAACAGTGTAAGAGGGTTCCCCTTTCTCCACAACCTCTCCAACATTTGTTGTTTCTTTCCCTGTCCATTTTGCCATTCTGACTGGTGTAAGGTGGTATCTCAATGTGGTTTTGATTTGAATTTCCCTGATGGCTAATGATGATGAACATTTTTTCATGTGTCTGTTAGCTATTTGTATGTCTTCTTCAAAGAAGTGTCTTTTCATATCTTCTGCCCACTTTTTGACTTGATTATTTGTTTTCTGGGTGTTGAGTTTGAGAAGTTCTTTAAAGATCTTGGACACCAGCCCTTTATCTGTAGAGTCATTTGCAAGTATCTTCTCCCATTCTGTGGGTTGCCTCTTTGTTTTGTTGACTATTTCCTTTGCTGTGCAGAAGCTTTTTATCTTGATGAAGTCCCAAAAGTTCATTTTTGCTTTTGTTTCCCTTGCCTTTGGAGACGTGTTTTGAAGTTGCTGTGGCCAATGTCAAAAAGGTTACTGCCTATGTTCTCCTCTAGGATTTTGATGCATTCCTGTCTCACCTTGAGGTCTTTCAACCATTTAGAGTTTATCTTTGTGTATGGTGTAAGAGAATGGTCAAGTTTCATTCTTCTGTATATAGCTGTCCAATTTTCCCAGCACAATTTATTGAAGAGACTGTCTTTTTTTCCATTGGATATTTTTTCCTGCTTTGTCGAAGATTAGTTGATCATCGAGTTAAGGATCTATATCTGGGCTCTCTATTCTGTTCCATTGATCCGTGTGTCTGTTTTGTGCCAATACCATGCTGTCTTGGTGATCACAGCTTTGTAATATAGCTTGAAATCAAGCAACATGACGCCCCCAGCTTTGTTTCTCTTTTTCAACATTTCCTTGGCGATTCGATGTCTTTTCTGGTTCCATACAAATTTTGGGATTGTTCGCTCTGGCAATTTGAAAAATGCCATTGGTATTTTGATTGGGATGGCGTTGAAAGTATAGATTGCTCTGGGCAGCATAGACATTTTAACAATGTTTATTCTTCCGATTCATGAGCATGGAATGTTTTTCCATCTTTTTGTGTCTCCTTCAATTTCCTTCATAAGTATTCTGTAGTTTCTAGAGTATAGATCCTTTACCTCTTTGGTTAGGTTTATTCCAAGGTATCTTAAGGTTTTTGGTGCTATTGTAAATGGAATTGATTGCCTAATTTCTCTTTCTACAGTTACATTGTTAGAGGAAACATGCTTTATAAGAGTGGATTTAAATCTAAATATATCATTAATCTCAAATGTAAATGTAATCAGGCTCCAGTTACAAAACAGGGATTGTGAAACTGGATTTTATTTTTTTAATTGAAGTGTAAGCTATTTACAAGAGATACATTGAAAATACACAAATACACAAATACCGATAGTTTGAAAGTAAAATAACAGAATTAAGTTATATCAAGGTATTATCACCTAAAATAGAATTTAAGGCAAAAGGCATTACAAAGAATAAAGAAGGTCACTTTATAATGACACAGAGTCCAAATCACCAGCAGACTATACCAATTCTAGATTTGTATTTACCAATAATATGACCTCAAAACACATGAAGCAAAAATTGATATATCTACATGGAGAAATATATAAATATACAATCACAGAGATTTTAACATATTACAATCCTATGGGCAGCCCTTACCTACTAGGGATGAGCGCCAGTAGAAAACTATCCACCACATCCACCCTCACGTGGCTGATTCTGCATGCTGCCTCAGAGAGTCCCGGCAAAACAACACCCCAATTCCTCTCATCAGTGGTCAGCTGAATAAAGTGCCCTTGAACTGGATCGACCCCCTTCCCTGTTTTACTCTTCCCCATCCCTGTTCTTTTTCCTTGGGATCATATCCCAAAATGAATTCTTCATGCCAGTACTTCTCTCAACCCTGCTACTGAGGGACCCAAGCTGAGACACTTGGTACCCTGCAGACACTTTCCAGATGGATGCTGGTATTGGATCAGTCAGACAGTGATTGGGGTCCCCTGAATGTTGGTAAGTGGAGTCGTGTTAAGCCCGGCATACCACAGCATTGCAGTTACTGAGGTATTCACCAAGGGGGAGAGGAAGGATGAAGGTGGACAATGAAGCTTTGGCTTATGCGCTAGTGGTGACATGAAAAATATGTGCTCCGTGTTAATTACCAGGAACATAGAACTAGCTGAGTTTGGTTACTGGTCTGGAGAAGTCTTGTAAAAGGAAGAGAAAATGGCCAGCTCGGTGAGCCCACTATCAACCTCAAGAAATGCTGTGAAAGCCAGAGCCCTTGTTCGCAGCATGGAGAACCCGGCCTTCTTCCTACAGCCAGCCGAGGCTGCTGAAATTCAGTCTTGGGGCTTCGTTGTGAGAGCGGCAGAGTTACCGAGGAGAAGGAATATGGCTCAATCTCCCATGTCGTGTCAGGGCCCAGATAAGGAAACAGGAGACCTTGAGACACGGGATAGGGATATTTGGATGGACAAACCTGAGAAGCTTGAACACAGATTCCTCTGAACAGCTGGAGAAGCAGTGCTCTCCCTCACCCTCCCAGAGGATGGAGAGAGGATGAGATGATGTTTGTCCTAAGATTGGCCTCTGCCTCCCTTACTCTGGCCAGAGCAACAGTCAGGCCAAGCTCAGCCCAAGCTGGACAATCCAGCTCCTTCTTAGGAAGAGAGATTGTATACACCCAGAGAATTGCAGGCTTTGGTAAATTTGCACAAACATGAACCGGGAGACCTCATGTTGGAGTGGACCTTAAGGACCAGCTGAGAAAAGACAACCTCTTTGTATTTCAGCTCGTTCATCTGCCAAATCTGATGAACAGCACCCATCCAGATGACTTTATATGGTTATAAGAGCAAATGAAGAAATTACTATTCACGGTAACCTCTCTGCTAGTCACTGTATCAGACACTTCACATAAATTATTTAATTAGAATAAAATTGGATAAGTGTAAACACTCTTAGAAGTTATAATCTTGTTTAGAACACTTAAATATGTTATTTTAATAGCGTGCCCTAGGAGAAACTCTGTTCTAAGGTTTGTGAAAGCTTGGTGAGTGATAGTTAAAAGGAAAGAAGAGAAGAAGGAAAGGAATGTGACATTGCAGAATTACAAAAGTATTAGAATATGGCTTTGAGTAAATTGTTATTTTGTTTGGGATAGGCGGACCACCTGAATAGTATTTTAAGGAAAATATCTGCTCATTGGTCTTGGGGAAAAACAGGTCAAGAGCAATTCTAATGCAGAAACTCTGGGTAAGCAGTTGGGGCTTCAGTAGGGCAACGTGAATTCCTGGGGCTGCCCCTTTATCACGCGAGGTCACAGCGAGAGGTCAGTAGTCTAAAACCCAGAAGCACGCCTTCATGGGCCCGGCCATGCTGACACCGGGATCTTGGACTTTGCAGCCTCCAGAACTGGGAAAAGTGAATTTTCAGGGTTTATCAGCAGTTGGTGGTATTTTGTTACGTGGCCCAAATGGACTAAGACATCCCCAGGGCCTTTGCACCTGCCTTTACTGTGGGCCTCAGTCAGAATACATGTTTAAAATGTATGTTCCTCTTGCTGCCCTCTTGGCTTCTGGAAGTCAGGGACCTGTTTTATGCAACCTTGTTTCTCCTGTGTCCCATACATAACAGGAGTTTTATCAATGTTCATCAGTGATTAGCTGAATGACTGAATGAGCGAGGAAATAGATTTTTGATAAGAAAATGTGGCTGGATTTCAACTCACTGTCCAAGACATATTTAGGAAATAACATAGATACATAGTGACAGAGAAGTAAATACACACCAAGGTTTGTGACACGGTCAGAGACAAGGTCAAGACCTTCAGTGGGCCACAGAGCATTATCTGTAAGCCGGTGTTGGGAAGTCAAAGAGCAGCTGACGTATCTCAGCCATCCTGTTCCCTGATCAGCCTGCGTGGCCTCCCGAAATCACAGCTCATCTCGTTCCCAGACGCACGGTGTTTCAGGACGTGGCTTTTAAGAGCGGTTAATGAAGCTCATTCGGTAAGCAGATGTTTCTGAAAACTGTGCCTGTCTCGGTTTCACACTGTACCCAGGTGCTGGCAGCCAACATTTTTTTTTTTTTTTTTAACAAAAAGCATGAGTGCACTGGTGTTGGTAGGGGAAGGAGAATGTTATAGGCTGTGTGATCCAACTCACTTCTAATTTTCATCGAGTACAAGGTCTGAGACAGACCTGGGTTTGAACCCAGTTTCTGCTACTTGAACGTTGTATGATTTGGGGTGAGTTTTATAACCTGTCTGAGCTTCATATTCCTCATTTGTAAAAGAAAGTTAATACCAGCCTCCAGTGAACGGGTCAATGCTTAACAACTGGCTCTCAGAGGAAAAAAAAAAAAGCACAAACCAACAACAGCCCTGGTTTGCAGTGTTTGCTGATGTGCACGGTGCAATTCTTCCCACCATGGCCTATTTCAAGCTGCCAATGTCACATCCGTGGTCACAGAGTGGGGGGGCAATGAGCAAAAGGAGCGCACCATTATAGAGCATTCCCACCAGGCAGGGGTCAGAGATGTTGGTGACCTCCGGGGCCTGCATAATAGTAAAACACAGTGAAATAATTAGGAAGTGCTGAGCTTTAAGTATCTATTACTTGTGTTTTTAATACAAACATCTTTATATGTAATATATTAATATCTATAATTTGTTGTGTATTACTTTTGTTTTTGATACAAATATCCTTACATAGGACATATTAAGATACTATAATTTGATTTTAATAATGGCCGAATGTGGAAACCACCTCACCACATTCCTGAAATTTAACACTTGGCCATCGTAAACTGTACATACCAGTTTCCGGCACACAACTGGCCGTCTCCAGCTCTGGGATTTCACCAGCAACACTGCAATGAGCAGATTTCTCCATGATATGTATCCACATCACAGGATGTAGGACTGGAATGTGACCAAATATACCTCCACACCAGTTTTCCAGAAGGGCCATATCAACTTACCTTCCCACCAGCAGGGCCTGAGGGTTCCCGGGTCCCTCTGACAGGTGCATCACCAGAGAAGTAAAAGGTGATGGATACTCCAGCACAGTGTTTGAAGCAGCAGCTAGGCATCTAGCCTGGAACATGGATGGATCTTATAAGCATGACGCTTGGTGATAAGAAGTAATAGCAGAAAGAGATTTCTAGCACAATGCTATTCACTTCAATGCATACGAAACAGTAGACTTTTTTTTTCAAGAACATACAAATTAAAAAGTACACATCAAGTATATTTGAACGGCTGCCCATGGAGGGAAAGGGTTCCCTGTGTCAACAATATTTATTGAGCACTAAGTGGAATGGGATATCTGTAAGCATCTAACGTGGTACTTGCCATTTGGTCTCTTTTCTCATCCCTGGCCAGCAAAATCTCTGCTGATTTTATGAGCTGTATTTCAAGGGTGTATTCTTCTTGCCTATTGCCTTTAATGAACTGTGCAAGGTTGTATGTTTAAATAATTTTCCAGGAAAAAATACACGGATCTTGTGTTTAGGATATTTCTATAGTTAAGCAAGATTTGTAGTATAGGAGCTACACATAGAAGTCATCAAAGCTTAAAACCATCATGGCCAAAAAAAAAAAAAAAAAAAAAAACCATCATGGCCCGTTTGTACATTGACAGTATGCATTATAACAACTGCAGGGAAACAAGCAATTTCAACTCCGTCTTACGTATAGTATCGCACTTAATCACACACACACACACACACACACACACACACAGAAAAAAGATTGGAAATTTAGAGAAGCCAAGTGTTTTGCCCAAGAGGAGAGAACCTGCAAGGACAGCGACAGCAGCTGCCTAGCAAATTCAGGAGTCACCTGGGACCTTGCTCTGCACTTTGCTGGCAAGTGAGACCACTGAGCTGTGCATCCCCCTCTCGGTTACACTCGCCTGCATTCTTTGTTCCGAGGCAGGAAGCACATGTACAATTATGATTAACTTATAAGTGTGAATTATTTTATATGTAAGTAAAGGTGAAGCTAGTAAGAACCTTGGACGTTGAAGAAAACCCTTTGCTGCATTTATTCACATGATTAGAAAAGCAAGGCCTAGAAAATGCAAGTTTCCTAATTTGCCTAAGCACACAGAAATTTTCCCTGTAGCCGGGACAAGGAGCGCTCTTTCCTAGTTTTTAGACCAGGTGTGGTTTACTAGAATAAGATAGCCTAGAAACCTCTAGGGCCATTAACTAGCTATAAAGCCAAGAAAAGCTGCTGGACATTCCCAAGGTCCTCTTTCCTCGGTCGTAAAAGGGGGTAATACCTCATGTGGCTCACGTGGCTGTTGCAAAGATCATTCATTCATACGTTTATGCACTCATTCAAGAGATAATTATACAGGCAACTTCTATGTGCCAGTCACTGTTCTAGGCCCAAGGATATAACAGTGAGTATATCAAAATCCCTACACTTGTGGAGTTGATGTACTAGTAAACTTAATTCAAGTTGCTAGAGAAATAAACATGTCAATCAATCAATCAATCAATCATTCATTGAATGAGTAATGTAAATATATAATATTTTTTTTACGATGTAAAAATATAATAAGGCATAGTAAGGGTATAGAGAGTGACAAGAATGCATTTTACTCAAGGAAATCATCACTTCCAGGGCAGAATTCAGAATCTACACTCCTGGCCCCAGTCTCTGTAGTAAGAACAAGCCCCTCCCCTTCAGATTTCTGCTGGGTGAGTCCATTGGCTGTTCTACTAGGTTCCTCGGGGTCCCTGTGCCTTACGCTGAACTCATTTCTCCCTCCAGCTCCGTCCAACTGCTTGTTCTTCCCTTGATTTAGCTCATTTTAGGTAATGGGACCTTGGTCCTCCTGTTGAGGAGAGAACACGGGCTTTGAAATCATACAGACTTAGGTTGCAATTGCCCAGCATTTGGTTGCAGAAGCTTTGGAAGAGCTGAAGAAACAGATCTGGTTGAGCTTCTAGGGACCATAACCCAAAGCCACGAGGGCTGCCTGGAGTTGTCAGGGGGGCTGCTGGCTCCAGAACCTCAGGACTGCTGTCCTAGTCAAGAGGGAAACCAGCAAAATCAGGCAGTAGCCATGGCGTGTCTGGGACAAGTCACCCCCCAGAACAGGGCCCTACGTCTTGTTTCATCCTGAGCCTATTGTCTCTGTTAGTCAGATCAGTGATGCTCTGCAACGGCCACTGACCCCACTGTCTTTCCAATTCCCATTCTCCGTCTGCTTCTCTAGAAGTGTGTTCCGGCAGGAGCGTGGTACCCCATCCCAGTTCACCGCCAGTGGCCATTTGCACAATCGCACCAGCACAACATGCCAGGGGCTGGCAGGACTCCCGCCACCTCCCGTAAAGGGGTCCTTATCGCCAGCCAGCCAGCGAGTGCTCCAACTCGAACATCAGGTTTTAGAGTCTGTGTCCCAGGACCACTTCCAGCACCGGCCACCGCAGATGGAGATCTGCACACAGACCCAGAGGTGGAGAGTTGCATGTCAAAAGTTGGCTGCGGCACGTGTTCAGGAGATTCCTGTAAGGAAGGAGGGATGGCAGGAGCCGTGGAGGGAGAAGCTGCCCTCCCTCCGATGCGGCTGTGACTGAGACCTCCACCAACCCAAAGGCATCCCCACCGCACCCCTGCCTGCCGTAGATGCTTTAAGCGCCTTCAGACCCACTGAAGGATCTATGGCTTCTATGGCCCACGGTGAACTTGCACAGTGACTGACCCCTTAGAAGGACCCTCTTAAACCTGGCAGATGGCAGGATTCTGCAGGGAGCTCTGGGGCTGCAAGAAGCTCAAGTGGCCTTCCACTTGTTCCGAATGGAAGCCAGGTGGCCAGTGGCCATGGCATATAACCTTGGGTGGGGCAGTCCCTGCTCCTGAGAACAGTTCCCAGTGAGGGACATGGCTGTCAAAGTCAACACCAGTGTGTCCAGCATCTGGTGCCTAGGCCCTGAGGAGCACCACAGGATCCACGCACATGAACATGTTACTTTAAAGAAGGAAATGGCTGGAAAGTGGAAGGACGGTGGGTTTCACCCTGGGACCTGTGTTTGTGTCCTGCTTCCTGTACTTACTCTGTTGAACTTATTTCCCTTCTGTGAACCTGGGAACTGATTCCTCCTTTGAGGAATGGGGACAATGATAAGAACACCTTGCCCTGTCACATGGCATGCAGCTAAACTTGAACCAAATGAAAACCTGGATGTGAGAGCCCATGATAAACTGTACAAATTGTGAGGGGTCCCTGTTCGTATGGTCCGACGTCAAAGAAGTGCACAACCCAGGGATGGTGAGTTCTAGAGCATATCTCCTTGAGGCTTGTGTCAGAGTTTTACAAGGAGGACGGGAGAATTCCTTGTCCCTGTGCTTCAAGCCAAAGAGAACTTGCAGGGATAGGGCCCTCAAGGAAGGAGGAAACTTGGTGAGGAAAGGAAAGAGGGAAGAAGGAAGAGATGGAATGTCTGGGCGGGAGAAAGAGAGGGCAGTGAATCCAACATTCTTTAAACCAGCTACTCAGTGTCAGGTGCAGCTTCTCCCTCCACGGCTCCTGCCACCCCTCCTTCCTTACAGGAATCTCCTGAACACGTGCCGCAGCCAACTTTTGACATGCAACTCTCCACCTCTGGGTCTGTGTGCAGATCTCCATCTGCGGTGGCCGGTGCTGGAAGTGGTCCTGGGACACAGACTCCTGAGAATGTGTCCACATTCTCTCCACAAGAGAGGCTGTTCTGTTAGGACACTCTGGGTAGCAAGTGAAAGAAGATCCAAGTCAAACTATCTTAAGCGAAATAGAACTCTAACTTAAGCCAAACAAAAACACAAACACAAGGAATGTCTTGGCTCAACAATCAACAGGAAGGGCTGGCTTCAAGAACGACTTGATTTGGGGCTTACAGGGTGTCTCCAAGGCCCAGTTTCTCCATTTCCCATCTCACAGCTGGCCCTCCCACTGCACTGGCTTGGCTCTCGGTGTGAATGTGTCGGCCAAGACGGCGGCAGCTCCCGCCATTCCTTCTCAGCTTCAGATCCGTTGGGGGGGAGGATCTGCTTCACTTCGTCCTCCATTCTTACCCAAACCTCACCCCTCTGCACCCCTCATGGGTCACACTACCTCCCTGACCCAGAGCCCACATCCGGGAGAACCTGGTGTGCTCGAGGACCCAGGGCCTACGCAGAGCGCGGGGACTGATTGCTGGGGACGGCTGGTTCTCGAGGAGGGCACGGTTATGAGGAAGGTGAAGTACACACTGAGCAGCAAAACCCACACGTGACCCCTCAGAGGCCTTCGCCTCATTGTAGAGGTGAGGTAAGAAGATGGGGGCTGGGCAAGACTGGATGACTCACTCAGGGGCACACCCTCTCAGAATTGTTGCTTGAGGAAATGCATGATTGAGACATGGCTAGAAAGTGGTAGTTCTGGAGGTGGAGACTCGGTGCACATGACTCTGAAGCCCGAGTTTCTCTTGCAGTGCTGAACACCACCGGTATACCTCAGCCGAGTCACCTCACCCCCTTGAGCCCTTGTCTCCTCATCTAGCTCTGAGCTCTGACAACTCCACCTTGAGGAGACCTATTACCAGGTGAACTATAATGGCAAAATCCAGTAATGGCATAACTATTGCCAAGTACCTGGTTCTCTTTCTTTCCACTATTTGTTTCCAGTGAGCATAAGCACAGGTCTGCTCAGCCAGCATCGTACTGTTCAGGTTCCCTTTGGCTTCTTAACATGAGGGCCCTCTTTCTCATCCTGCTTTGGAGAGGGTGGATGCTTTGACCCCAAGCGTGTAGTTCATCGAACACACCAAACCCTCTTCCTCCTTCACCCTCCTCCTGCCCAGTTACCACTGCCCCATGCTTCCCTGTAAAACAAATACTTCTTTCCACCGTATTGACCCCAAATATTTCATCCATTCACTGTCCCTGAAAGCCAAGTGTTTTTTTCAGGCTGGCTGCAAACAAAAGCTACTTTGTGAGGCTGTGAGGGCAGCGAGCCAGATTACCTTTTCCTGGTTGTTTTTTGTTTGTAAAACGGCAGTGTCTTTTGTAAATATGGTATGTCAGTGGCACATAATTGCACGAACCTAACAAGTGGTCTGTTGTCGTCTTTCTCTGCCTTTGCTTCTAGTTGGGTCCATCTTTTGTCACTGTATTTATAGAGTTGAAGTGTTGTGTAGTTATAATTTTATATTTTGTTTATTTTGCCTACTTCAGTGATTTTTCCATGCTATTAACCTGGACTTCACTGTTTTAATTGCTGCTTTAAATTCAGGAAGTATTTGTTGGTTCATTCAACAAGCATTTATTTAATAACTACTTAAGTGTTCCTCTATGGGTTTCTCCCAGGTTTTATTATTGTAAATAATGGAATAAATATCTTTGTGCATATATCCCTCTCTCTATCTCTTGGGTTATTTTCTTGGGATAAATTCCCCAAATGGGATCATTAGGATGAGCATTTTTATAGCCCTTAAAGCTAATAACCAACTGCGTGTGAATGTCTCACTGATTCTGTTTTCTCATGATCTTACTCATTCAGAGGATAAAACCCATACATTTCTGTAATACAGGACCCTTCCATGAACTGTCTATCTCTCCCATCATTTCTCAACACTCCCCAACTGTCCATCCCCCTCACTTCCACCCAAATGAAGTGTAGATATTAGTGTTTTATGTGCAGGATATCTTGATTTGAACATGAAACGCCTGCTCTCATGGGTGCTAAATGGCAGCAGAATGCTGGACAAATGGCTGGATAGCCATAATAAATCATTACCCACTTTGCTCGGTGCTGTGGGCTGAATTGTGTCCCCCCAAATTCCTATCTGAAACCCTTACCCCCTGTGTGATGGAGGTGGGCCATTGGGATGTGATTACGTTTTGGTGAGGTCATGAGGGCTGGGTCCTTATGATGGGATTAGTGTCCTTATAAGAAAAGAGCTTTCTTTCTCCCTCCTTCTCCTCCCTTCCTTCCTTCCTCTCTCCCTCCCTCCCTCCCTCCTTCTCTCTCTTTCTCCCTCTCTCTTTCCATGCCCTGTGAGGACACAGCAAAAAGATGCCATTTGCGAGCCAGGAAGAAGGCCCTCACCCGGAACTGAATTGGCCAGGACCTTGATCTTAGACTTCCCAACCTCTAGAACTATGAGAAAAACAATTCTGTGTTTAAGCCACCCAAGCTATGGTATTTTGTTATAACAGCCCAACCCGACTGATACATTCAGGATCCATCAATCATAGCATTTATAACATTAATAGATAATAAATAGGTCATCTGGATTTCATTCTAGTTCTAAATCCGATTTTATTGACTTCTCATGACAGCCCTATAAATATGCCAATTTTGTAGGAAATAAAGGTCAACAGGGACACTTGGGAAACTCTAAGTGGTTCAAGATGACTCAAGCAGGAGGGTGCCCTGGACGGGAAGTCACTGGTTGGAAAGACTTCAGAGGTGGTAGGGACCAGAGCATGAAGAGCCTTCTTGGTCAGATTCAGGAGTTTGACATTCGACCAATGAGCCTGGGATTTGGAAGGTTTCTAGAAAGGAGTGACATGATCCGATTAACATGTTAGAGTGTGTTCTCACAGCCATGTGGGGGGGACCAAACTGGAAGCAGGGGCCCCAGCTAGAAGACCTGCATAAGTACAGGCTTTGAATGAGTGCAGCTTACTCTAGAAGGAGTCCGAGTGAGCTGATGGGACTAACTACCCCAGTTGTTGTTTCCAGAAAGGAGCTCCAAACTATGCCCAGGCCTCTTCTAAGGATTTTAGGTTTTCCAGGCTTCATTGGATAAAATAAATCAACACAAAATCGGCAGCAAACCTTATGCTAAATGGTAAAACATAAAAAGGTTACCTTTGAAAGAAGGAGGAGTCTGCACTTATAGTCAACATTGTACCGAAGGTCCTAGCCAGGGCAATAAGGAGGACAAAGACATAAAAGGCACATAGACTGGAAGAAAAAAAAATTGTTCTTTTTCTCAGATGCTATTACGTATACATAAAAAATCCTAGAGTCTTGGGGCACCTGGGTGGCTCAGTCGGTTAAGCGTCTGCCTTCAGTTCAGGTCATGATCTCAGGGTCCTGGGATCGAGCCCCACGTCGGGCTCCCTGCTCAGTGAGGAGCCTGCTTTTCCCTCTACCTGCTGCTCCCCCTGATTGTGCTCTCTCTCTTCCTCCCAGTCAAATAAATAAATAAAATCTTTTTTAAAAATCCTAGAGTTTTAAACTACTACTGAAACAAAAAAATACATAAAAATTGTATTTCTCTCTGTTAGCACAAAACAGTTAAAAATAGAATGTTAAAAGACATGAATTATAGTATGATCTTAAAAGCATCAATTCCTTTAAGCATCGATCTATGAAAGATGTGCATGGATATTCCAAAAGTAAAGCTTTAAAGCTTCCTGAGGAATACTGAAGAACATTGGAAGGGCCCTATGCCATGTTCTTGGATTGGAAAAATCACTAGTTTCAAAATGTCAGTTCCTCCCAAACTGAGCTATAGGTTCAGTGCAATCCCAGTCAAAATCTCAGTATGTTTATTTTGTAGAATTTGACAATCTGTGTTCGAAGAAAAAGAAAGACATAAGAGGATTTTTTTTTATCAAATATCAAGATATTGCGGTATTTTGGTGAACAAGATGGTGTGGCATTTATGCAAAGATAAAAAATCAACCAGTGAAAGAGGAGAGAGAACTTAAAAATGGACCCCACAGGCATGGACTTGCTTGTGGCAGAGGCGGCAGCAGATAAAGAACAGTGTTCAAGGTGAAGGGCGATGGTAAGATCTCCATATTGGAAAAAACTGAGATTATACCCCTTTCTCACACTGTATGTAAAATCAGCTTCAGGTGGCTTAAAAAACTAATATGAAATGCCAAATACTGAGCTTTCAGAAGATACCATGGGAAAAGAAATATATTTTTTAAAGATTTTATTTTTAGTCATCTCTACACCCAACATGGGGTTTGAACTCACAACCCCGAAATCAAGAGTTGCATACTCCACCGACTGAACCAGCCAGGCGCCCCTAAGAAAACGTCTTAATAACCTTGGAGTAAATATCTTAAATAAGGAAGAAAAAACAGTAAGCATAAAGGAAAAGAGATAAATTGAGTCATACTAAAAATTTTAAGTCCCGTTCATCAAAAGATAAAAAAGAATTAAAATATAAACCACAGAGTGTGAGAACATATTCATAACAAAATGGCATTTTTTTGCCTGATGGAGAATTTATTTATTTTTATTATTAACATATAATGTGTTATATGTTTCAGGGGGACAGGTCTCTTTTCCATCAGTCTTAACACAATACACTGCACTCACCACAACACATACCCTCCCCAATGTCCATCACCCAGCCACCCCCCTCCACTCCAGCAACCCTCTTTGTTTCCTGAGATTAAGAGTCTCTTATGGTTTGTCTCCCTCTCTGGTTTCGTCTTGTTTCATTTTTCCCTCACATATGTGGCATTTTTTTAAAAAGGGGGCTAGTACCCAGAACATATAAGGAATCTAAAAAAGTAATTGAGAAAGGGCAGACAACCTGAGAGGGGAAAAAATGCACAAAGATGTGAACATGGACCTCTGAGGGATAGATACCCAAATGGTCAGTAAACTCAACCTAATTGTTAATCAAGGGAACACAGATTAAAATCACAATGAGATGGAATCAACACCAATGTGATTGGTAAAATGAAAAAGACTAACAGTACTAAGTGCTGGCTATGATGTGGAGCTTCAGAAACTTCAGAAACTTACACTCCTGATAACAAGAACGCGAGTCAGTACACCTGCTTTGGAAAAACAACATTGCATCATCTAGGAAAGTGGAATATTCCAGGTTCCCTCCAGATGTGCATAATTACGCGCACTAAGTCGAAAAGAATGTCCTTAGCAGTGCTTTTCATAATTACGAAGAACCAGAAGAAAACTAAATGTTCGCTGTGTAGTGCACAGGCACCAAGGAAAGGAATATTTTAGATGTATCCAACAATGTGATGAGTCTTGCAGTGTTGAGCAAAAAATAGCAAGTCACAATAATATAGCGGCGCTCCATTTTCAGTTTAGAAATAGGTAAAAAGTAGGGATGCATCCACAGGCAACAAACCTACAAAGAAAAGCTATAAAAGTGAAGTGGTCACTCTTGAGAGCAGGGAGGGATTGCTACCCGTAAAGAATATTGAGGGGGCTCCCGAGGGACTGTTAGTAGTCTGTTTCTTGGCCCAGGGCATGATTGAGTAGGTGTTCACTTTACAGCCTTTTGTTAAACTTGTCTACATAATATATTTTAAATTAAAAATGCTTTCTATTTAAAAAAAAGGCTTTCTATTTTAAATTTAAAAATGCTTTCTATTTTTTAAAAAGCCTTATATTTTAAATTAAAAAAAAAAACGCTTAAAAAAAAAAAACTACCCAAAGTCCCTGACCTGGGTAGAGTGGCATCTGGTGGTAGTGCCTGCCTCATATCAGCCAGGGACAAAGCAACTCCTTGTTTATTCCAGCTTGGCTTTTGGGCTGTGCCTGTGCCTGGTTCATGCCCGGGACACATGGATTTAAAAAAAAAAAAAAAAACCCACTACCCTAAACCCCAGCTAATTCTAAGATGCAATGAATATTTGATATTGTAATGAAATGGACAGATCTAACTATCCAAACATTCTATACACATGTATTATCAGTAATAAGCTTTGATTCCTGTAATTTACATTTCATTAATTCTGGACTTCATCAAGACCAAATCCCAAAGGGCTTTCACCCAGCACCAGAGACCAGAGAGGCTTCCAATTTATTTACATCTCCTTTGGGCTACTCAGATCTTACTATAATGATGCATTTATCAGAATAAAAATGGAAGTAGGACCCTGATATCCCAGGGATTCGGAAAAAGTGAGGAGAAGATTGCTTCAAAATAAGAACAAAGAAAAACAAGTGGCCTCGTTTCCATCACTGCTGACCCCAAGGTCACGATTTACCTGCCTTTGTTCTTCACAGTTTCCAGTTCCAGAGTGTATTTCACAAGCTTGGTATATTTAGCTATCTTCTGGAGGCATGTGAGTTATAAATAATAGTGGCTGGGAACTTGGTTAGGACCTCGCTGATTTGCCGTTTTGGAAAAGTTAATTCTTTTTAGAAAATCTGTTAGGAAGAATATTCATATAAGTCAATTATTTACATAAAGGAGACTTCAGAAAGGATACTTAAACGAGGTTCCCAAACATTCTAAAGATTTTCAGGAAGGGGAAGAAGGTGTATATTCCAGGAACAATTATAATAGCATCAATCCCCAAAAAACACTAGGCTATTAATTTAGCAGACGGTTTGTGATCCTTAGTAATTGCTAAGAATCAGCATGGTTTTTCTAAGGAGAGATTATTTCTTATTAATCTCATTTCCATTTTTAAGAGAATGACTAGGTTCTGGATAAAGAGGATGTCAACAGACATCCCATATCTCAGTTTTCACGAGGCACAGGTGCTAGTTCAATTAAGTGAGTAAGTTTTTAAAAACAGTCAGATTACTGAAATTGTCATGTCAACCTCAAAAACCTCAATTCTTCAGCCTGTCCCTTAAACACTTCATTAATATCTGGGTGAAGAGGAAGAAAGTGTGCTTATCAACTCTACAGATGACCCAGAACTGGAAGAAGAGCTCACACATTACATTGCCGACTCACTCGTGAAAGGATGTAAACATGTACCGCAGGAGGAATGAAACCCGATGAAAACCAGTAGATAAAGAAGTTCAGCAACACAAGTTCAGGATTGAGAGGATCTTGACATCAGTGTAGTTAAAAAAGACTCTAAGTCCCCAGCTCACAAGGAAGAGAATTCTGCCAATGACCAGAATCACCTGGAGCCTCAGGTGGGAGCCCCGCCCCCCTGGCACCTTGATTACAGCCTGGTGAGACCCTGACAGAGGACCCAGGTAACCCACGCCCAGACTTCTGATCCACAAAAAGTGCGAGATAACAGAGTTGTGTTGGTCAAAGTCACCAACTTCGTGGTCATATGTTCTGCGGCCACAGAAAACTAATATAGGAGCAAGAAACACTTTCGGCCCATCCCTCCCAAGGTCTCTTGATAGCCTTCATTTTCTGTCACATTGCAGTTAAAACCCCAACGTCCCTCTTTGCCCAGAGAGGAGAGGCTATCTAAATTTTGGCTGGCGTGCTTCCTCACGTGCCTGCCTAGTAGAAGCCAGTCAAGTGGATTCTGTTAGCATCATCATCATGCTGAGGTCAAGGAGGAGATGCAGGCTCTTAGCTCTAGACCCAGATACCCTGCCTACTAGTCTAGACCTAGAAACTTCTGGGTCTAGAGTTAAAAACAGCATTCCAGACTGGGATATGGCTTTTGGAGCCATCGGCATATAGATGGTAATCAAATCTGTGACAAATGTTTCCATCACCCAGGAAGAGTGTGCACAGTGAGAACAGAAGACGTGGGAAAGAATCCTGGAAAACCTACATTGAAGAAACAGCCAGAACAGGGGAGACTGGCAAAGCCCACTGAGGGGATGTCGTGAGAGCGGAGAGGAACAGTGGAGGGGATAGGGAGTGTCAGTAGGGACGGAACAGGGTGGAGAAGGCGAGTACGATACAGACCTGAGACGGGTTGATGCGAGCTCAGGACGAGAAGGCTGTTGGAAACGCTGGTCAGAGCAGCTCCGGAGGCAGATTGGGATGGGAGCCAGAGCCGGGCGATTTGAGGGATAAGGGCAATACTAAGTAAGGGTAGTGGGTCCTTCTTTCAAGAACTTTGTCTATGAGGTACAGGAGCAAGATGGGGAGGAGGAAGACAAGTGGGGGGTTGTGATTTTTGGGGGGTGGAAACTGGGATTTGAATTCTGATGGGAAAGAGCCAGTGTAGGTAGGTTCAACACGTAAATCCTAATATATTTTTCATGCATACACTTTAAAACTTTTCTTGAGCACCCACTACGTGTCAGGGCCCGGGTTATGTTGGCTGTTGGAGAGAGGGTGGAGGGAGTGGTGGTATGGAGAGAGGTTGCACGTCAAGTTTAATGATGTTCCAGCCTATTCCTAGAAATATGCTCAACATTTTGCTGACACATTGGCGCTGATAGATAAAATACCACAGCCCCTTTCATCTGATGTTATTTGGCACTCAGTCTTCTGGACACCATTCTACTAATTGGCTTCCTGGTGCTCGTGGGTCGGCTGTGCCAAGGCGGATGAGTCGGCCAGGCAGAGGTGGCCCCCCAGGCCCTCCTGAGGGGCAGTGCAGGAGCAAAGCTGGGGGCTGGCGGAGGTGCTTCCAGAAGCCTGGGCAGCCCACGGTCCCGGAGGCCTGAGGCCGATGCCATGTGAGGGGGCCCTTGCACTTTGTGTTTTCTCTAGGTTGACCTGCCCTGGAAAACACTGGGGACACAGCAAACAGAAAAGATGTGAGTAAGAAGGGAATGAGGTATTCTAAACGTGTACTTCAGACTATCTAAAGGAAAGGTTTGCTGGTTTGGTTTGATTTCTGGTCTGTGGTAGACTAATGCTTACCATCATTTCCGTCTTTAGACCAGTAACAAATTGCTCCTGGACAGGCTCTGGTTTAAGACCATGCTGTGGTCCATTTCCCCTTATGATTATGACACTGACCCTGACTTCTCACACACACACACGCCCAGCACTTAGGGTTGGCCAGGCGTGTGTGCCTTCAGGGGCTCAGAGCTCAGTTCAGCACCTCTTCTTCCCAGAGACTCCGTCTCTGGGCTCTCCCTTGGGGGGCCTGGGTGCCTACCATCTTACAGCGGGTTTGCCTAGAAGCGGGTGTCCAGACCAGGATTTGAGCACTAGGAGTTTATTGGGGAATAATCCTGGGAAGTGTTGGTTAGGGAGCGGAGAAGTGAAATAAGGAAGAGAAGGAGTCAATGGGGTGTGTTGGCGGGGGGAGCCTATGCAAGTCACTCCGTGGGCAACTGGCCTTGTCTGGCAGGGGAATTCCGAGAAATAGGCAGGATGCACCCCTGGGAGTTCCCCAGCCGGGGCTCGAGGAAGCTCTGTGTTAACACACCTCTGTCATTCATTTCCTGGGTTGAGGGCTACTGGGGAGGTGAATCCTCCCACCTGCCAGGCAGAGTGGGGTCCAGGGGGCAGGGGAAGCCCCCAGGCGAGGGAGGGTAGGTAGCCCTGTGGGCACAGCGGGACAAGGCCAGGGCCGTGCCACATGGGCAGGGAGTCTGCAGCCCCCTTAGGCCGCATCTACCTGTGCTCTCTGCCCATCAAACTGTTTTATAATTGCTTATTTCCTAGACTGTGAGCCCTCTTAGGAGAGAAGCTGTACCCTCAATCTCCATACTTCACTGTAGGCTGTATTCTGGGCACCCAGGAGTGAAGGATGCATGACTCTGACCCTCACAACACCCCCCCGCATGGGATTGCTCTTTCCCTCATTTCACAGATCTAGAAACCAAGACTAGGGGGCGCCTGGCTGGCTCAGACGTTAAGCGTCTGCCTTGGGCTCAGGTCATGGTCCCAGGGT
Source organism: Eumetopias jubatus (assembly GCF_037043125.1). Classification (NCBI taxonomy): domain Eukaryota; kingdom Metazoa; phylum Chordata; class Mammalia; order Carnivora; family Otariidae; genus Eumetopias; species Eumetopias jubatus. Next base: position 115,452,154 of record NW_028274810.1, read on the forward strand.
CCTGGGATCCAGCCCCACATCGGGCTCCCTGCTCGGCGGGGAGCCTGCTTCTCCCTCTCCCACTCCCCCTGCTTGTGTTCTTGCTCTCGCTGCGTCTCTCTCTGTCAGATAAATAAATAAAATCTTTTAAAAGGAAAGAAGAAAGAAAAGAAAGAAAGGAAGGAACAAAGGCTCGGAGAGGGCCCGTGACCTGCTCGAGGTGACGTAGCTAACGAGTGGCAGACTCAGATCTCCCAATTCCAAATCTTGTTTCTTCCCATCCGATGACAGGTGCCTGCAGTGTTCTTCTCCATTCCTCCCAGGCTTGCTACCCCGACTTGACGGCATGCACAGGCCCGTGGATCTACCACACCTTGACTCCCAGTCTGTAGAAGCTTAATACTTTTGACCAATGTGGGCAAGGTGAGGTGATGAAAAGGTGAGAGGAATCTAATAGATATTTACAGGTTGCAAACCCACTGGGTCTATGGAGGGGGTCCTCTGGCAGCTTTTTGGTATCTCTCTACCTTTGCTTCTCCCCAGTGACTGAGCACAGAGCCCAGGCTTAAGTCTGAAGAGTGTGTCCCTATGTTATTAGATTTTTTAAAAAAAAGTTTTAACAGCAAACCCTGAAATCTTAATGAAAACCTCAGGATGGCGGCCGGGGAGGGCAGAATGGCTTGAGGCAGAGGGTTCCAGGGCAAAGGGAGCATTCCTAGATAATCACTTAATCCCACACGCAGCCAAGTTGGTCCAGCAGAGGTGGACTCTGTCGAAACTGAGTTATCAGAGAAACAGAGGATGCAGGGTGTACCCTGAAACGTGTGTTTGTGGTCCTCCAAAATGGTCCACCTGCTATGCGAAGGTGTCTACTTTTGCACATGGACAGTGATCACAATGGTTGGTTTGTAGCTCACGAAGAAAGGACTGGTCAGCAGTGGGAAGAATAGAGCAGCAAGGCCACCAGCGGTAGCTGGCTGGAAGGTGGTCATCTGAAATTCTTCTCACCCTGCATCCTTTCTCTCCCTTCCTACAATGTTCCCATTTTAAGAACGGGTCCTGTGGCCCTGCCCTTAACTGTCACCCCCACCTCCTAATGAACCTCAGTTCTGATGTCTGAGGTCAGCAGAGCCTTGACCCCTACTCCTCAGCCTGATTGTAAGGCTTCCTGGGACTTCAAGGTCCTTCTGGAACATGGGACTGGGCCTTAACCTTACCTGCTCTGATGAAGGCTTGGGAGCGTTTCCCCAGGAGAGATGCCCATACTGACAAAACGCTGTGTATAATTTTGCAATGTCCCTCCATCCCCCCAAGCCATGGATCTGGAAACAACTCTTGCTCTAAAGTCTTCCCAGCCCTGCCCCTGGAAGATGAGGATGAAGTGGATGTGTGAAGAGCACAAGTCGGACAGCCTACCCTAATAAATCGTGGAGGAGGGGCAGGTGACAAGCAGACATCGTACCCATGGGACTACCAGTGCACTCCAGCAGGGGACAAATGGCAGGTGTGGCTCACGCGCCCCGACAGGGAGCTGTGGACAAACCTGAGGACAGAGCAGACACGAGTGGAGGCAGCACGGGCTATGCTGATCCAGTAAGAGGGTTAGGGTTCCCTTCCCGCCTCCACCCCCAAGAGTCCTCAGACTAAGCGGCTGCGGGGCTCCCTCTTTCGCAGTTGCAAATGGTCTCTGTCCAGCAGTGGCCGCGTGCCCGCACTCCAGCATGCCGTGGTCTTTCCCACCCGGGCCCGCGCCATGCCCTCTGCCAGCATATCCTGCCTCGAGGTCAAGTGCCCCCTTGCTCCTCAAGAGTCAGCTCAGTTTCAACTCTGAGCCGTCACCCTCCTGGGTTAACTGCCCCCATCTTGTGCCCTTCTGGCCCTAAGCCCACCCTCTCACTGGGCCCGCCACGCTGTCCTCCAGCTCTCTGTCACACCGTCTGGCACGTGACGCTCGCTTATCAACATTTATGGGTTGCTACCGGTGGGTGACATGCGGCTGACCTTCCGTAAGAAAGGGGCCGATGTAGGACACACACTTTTTCAGAGAAAAAGCCCTAAGAGGCCAGGTCTGTGTCCTCCTGGCTGTGCCCACGCCCAGAAACAGCCAGCACGGCCATCCCCTAATAAGATTTAGCAGCCTTGGCTGCCGACAGCCGAAGCCAGTGATAACAGGATAATATTTCTTAGCATGGGGCTTATCGTTTATTTTTACACTCATGCAATGCTCGTATAAAAAGAACCATGTTTGCATTTAAAGCCTGTGGAGCAGCTTAAGAACATGGGGTCAGAATCAGACAGGCCTGGGCCCACATGACACTTTTGTTACTGCTGACTAGCTGTCTGATCCTAGTTAAATTCATTCCCTCTGTGGGCCCCCATTTTCTCAGCTGCAGAAATGAACACAGTAATTCCTTCTCTGAGAATTATTCTGAGGATTGAATTTTGTGTGTGTCTTGCACACAGAAAGCGATCACTAAGTATCAATTCCTTTTCCTCACTCGAGCTGGGGACCTGGGTTTCCACCCCAGTTCTGTTATCTAACTTTGTAACCAGGGGCTAGTTCTAAATCAGAGACTCACAAACCAACAGCTGCTTTCCTCCTGTTTATGTGTAAACTTTTTATTGCAAACCTTTTTTTAAATTGAAAATCTTTTTTAATATACACTCGGAAAGCACATATATCACAACCGTGAGCCTTGATGAATTATTGAAAACTGAACATACTATGCACTCAGGACCCAGAGAAGAAATAGGGGTTATTATGAATAATCTGCTATGAACATCTCATGTATGTCTTTTGGTGAAGTGTGTGCCTCTCTGTGGAGTCTATTTCTAGGAATGAATTTGTTAGATCATAGGGTAGATATAAGGTCAACCTTATTGGAAACTGCCCACTGGTTTTCCAATGGGGCCGTACCATTACCTCTCCCGCAGGGAGCGTCCGAGAGTTCCAGTTGCTCCCTATCTTCTCAACACTGTTTTTTTTCCCCTGTCTTTATCATTTTAGCCATTTTCCCCGCCCCTGTGTTGATGCTTCTCTCCTCTCTCTAAGTTCTTTCTCAGTTTGCACTTGGACACCTCCAGCGACACAGCACTCACTGCATCTAGGGGCACCCCTTTCATCTTTGGGCACTTTTGTTCTCTTAAGGAGCTCTTCTTCATATAGTCATCCTTCAGATGTTTAAAAAGCAACACTCGTGTGCCTCACTTAATGCTCTCCTCTTCAGAAAAGGAAAACTATTTCCAGCTTCTTTAAAGTTGCTAGGAAAGGGGCGCCTGGGTGGCTCAGTCGGTCTGCCTTCAGCTCAGGTCATGATCTCAGGGTCCTGGGATCGAGCCCCGCATGGGGATCCCTGCTCAGGGGGTGTCTGCTTCTCCCTCTACCTCTCCCCCCTGCTCGTGATCTCTCTCTCTCAAATAAATAAATAAAATCCTAAAAAAAAGTTGCTAGGAAATATGGATCTTCATGCCCCCTTCATCCTGCTTGCCTGATGGACAGGCTTAGCTTCTCTGGGCTTCAGTTTCCCCCTCTGTAAAATGGGGGGGGTGCAGAATAAAAGACTTTTAAAGTCATTCTTGACTTTATTGACTAATATTGACATTATTGATGAACAAATATTCTGTGTTAAGTGTCATCTTGGGAACTCCAGCAGAGATGCCCACGCATACCACAAATCAGGGCTCTGGTCCCCCAAATGTTCCCATAAACATTTATTTGTTCACAGTAGAGAATGGAAACACCTAGTCCTTTAATTTCTGCTTCTTCCAGTGAATAGTTACTGAGTGCCAAGGATCTCCCAGGTGCTGCAGAAGGAGTTCAGGATGGCTAAAGTGATGGGAGTCTGCCCTGCTGCAAACAGCTCTGGCAGGAAGCAGGAAGGGGAAGCGGATTGTGTGCCTGGGAGACCCCGTAGCGTTCACGGGAGGTTGTAACTGTGCCAAATGCATTTGAAAAAGACAAGAGTCGTGGGAACTGTCGACACTGATGAACATCACCCGAGGCTGGAGGGTGGCTGGGGGAAGGGAGGAGTGATGCCGTCTGTGCCCAGTCACTGAGGGAACGGGACCAGGGCATCGCTCCGAGAGGGGCTGGGGAGTGCAGGTTTGCCCCTCGACATTCTCAAGATTTACTTCATTTGCAGCAAATAACTCCCAGGCCACACTTCTTGTTCTGCTTTCTCTCTGACCTAAGTGTCAGTAGAGTATAAGGACCAAAGTTCAGGTCAGCAGATCTGGATGGCCAGTCTCTCTAAAATGTCCACTGTGCAGAGACCAGCCTAATTCAACGGACCCAAACGCTGTCACGATGTGAAGGCAGGGTGGAGAACAGAAAAATCCGAATTAGGTTTGCGAGATGTCAAGTCTCCCAGAGACTAATAGGAGCACTGCTTTGAATATTTTAGAAGAAAACCTAGTATCGCGTGTTTATTTAAGCCTCACGAGAAGCCTGTGCAGCAGAGAACACCACCCTTGCTTGGCAAATGGGGAAACTGAGACACAGAAGGTCTCAGAACCTGCCCGGGCCCCCCGCTTGTGAGAGTGGGGCCAGGATCACAGACTCGGGCGGTCTAGCCTCAGAGGTGTGCTCTTTATCACGAGGCCACTCTAAGCCTCGTAAAAGGGCTTCATGTTTGCAAGGAAGACCTTCACTTGCAGGTCAGATTTGGAGGTGTGGCAGCTCCGCTAACCCTGGTGTTGGAACGGTGAGCTATCGACTCTAACTCTCCTTCACTTATACTGAGGGGCCCAGAAATGAGTGCCCCGGGGTCACAGAGCTCACGAATGCCCATTATAATGTCGATAATCATGATATTTATTTATTTATTTATTTGTTTTTATTTTTTGAAGATTTTATTTATTAGAGAGAGAGAGCGCACAAGAGGGAGGAAGGTCAGAGGGAGAAGCAGACTCCCTGCTGAGCTAGGCACCCGATGCGGGACTCCATCCTGGGACTCCAGGATCATGACCTGAGCCCAAGGCAGACGCTTAACTGACTGAGCCACCCAGGCGCCCCTGATAATCATGATATTTAAAAAACCACTCCAAGGGGAAGGAAGTTCCCTGAGAAGAAGCAGGATGCTGTCACCAGGGGAAGGGGCACACCAGGGGTTAAGTGCCACTTGCCCAGGGTCACACAGCCAACAAATGGCAGAATCCAACCCAAACTCATATCCATCTTACATCGAAGCCCGGAGTAGAAAGGATATCACCTTTTTATAGCAAACCTGGAGTGGGAGAATCTTCTCTCTTTTCTTCTCAGCCAAGCATGGACTTGGTCAGTGATTTAGAAAGCAAATTCTTGGGGCGCACTTAGAGCTTTACTCTGGGTTCATGACGGTATGAGCAGTCGATTGCGTCATCGGTCCCACTCCTTCACCCTTTGTTCTGTGACTTTATCTTCTCTCACCAAAAAGCAGAGTATGTGCCCCTATCTGTGGACTCTGATGAATTTGGCCTTGTGACTTGCCTTGGTCAATGAGATGGAAGGATAGACTGGAAAAAGCACTTATGTTTCTACTTGCCCTTTTCAGCTTCTGCCATCCGCATGACAGGGACATACCTAGGCTAACTCACAGTTCCTGTGGGTGGATGAAAGCCACATGAAACAGAGCTCCCTCGCCTAAAGTGTCCCAGCCAGGCTCAGCCCAGAGTGGAGTCCCCACCCACCCTGCGCTTGCAGGAGCAGAGTGTCCCCTCCAGTGTGCCCCCCTCCCCCAGCCACCCCCGGGCATCAGGCTCTCATAATAAATGGCTGTTACTTGAAGTCACGGAGTGTTGGGCTGTTTGTGTGCAGCAAAGACTAACTGGGTCAGTTGTCCTTTGGCAACTGTTCCAGAGTGCTATACACACATCCAGTTCCACAAATCGGGGTTATTGTCTTGACCATTCCATTTGGTAAAAATCAGTCATCTGCTCACTGGTTTGGGACCCGATCCCCCCAAACTGTTCAATGTACATTGCATTTTCATGCAAACATGCTTTGAAACATGGCAAACTTCCTTCTGTTCCTCATTTTTCATATGCCCTACATTCTAGTTAAGCTCATGTCCTGATTTTGTTGGGATAGAAAGACTGCTTGAGGTCAGTTCATCTCCCGCATTTGTGTTTGCAACTGTCTGTAAATTTTAGGTCATCGTTCCTTACGAAGGTATTAGCTGAAATGGAGCTCTTACATGTCAGAGATATGTTTTCTTTTCTTGTAATACAGTTCTCCTATGAAGAATGTTTAAGGATTATCTTAAACTTTTAAATATGACTATTCACACATAAAAATTCATGGATTCCACAATTTCAAAATTGAAACTAAAAGTCATATATCTAATTTTACCTCCAATTTAATAAAATCCAAAATCAGTAACTGGAAAAATGGGATGAATTTTTAAGAGTCACTAATTCAATAAAAGAGAAGTATGTGATATGTATAATTACCTAAAAATATTTCAGTATAAACACTGTAATAGGTGTGTGTGCAGGTAGATCTTTAGACTCAAACTTTAACATTGGAAGGACTTCCTTAGGAATGCAGATATCAGAAGTGCTGCTATAAGCTACAGAAACCTTTAATTAGATCGTTGGCTCCTTCGTAAGAGTGGTTCTAGACCTCGGTCTGGGTAGGTGTCCTGTGCAGGTGTACCTGCTGGGCACGGATGGGGAATAGAAGCCCACTGAGCCCAGCATCCACACCCTCTCCATGGTACTGCCCTGGATGAGAATCTCTTTTGCCTTAGGACCGGGGTTGGGGGGTGGTTTCCGCTTTCAGTCCACGGAGAGTGTTGGCTAAACCTTGTTGCTCCATTATTGGTGTCTGCTTCACGTGGCCCTTGCAGAGAGTCTAAGGGACCATGGAGTGGGGACCTCACGGACTTTCAGGAAGAGTTTGCATGCCTGCTTCTGTGTCTGCTTGCTTCTATAGGTTTGCACCGTGCTCACAAATGCTTTGCACAGTTTCATTTGAGACTTGCGTTCACGGGACATGCCACCTGGCAGACCTTTGCCTTCCTACCTACAGTTTGGGAGGCTGCCCAGATCTACTGAAGAGAACCAGGAAGTTGCGAAAGACCAAACTGGCTTAGGCTTGGCCCAGGGAAAATATTGTGTAAGTAAAAAACATTTTAATACTGAAATATCAGATTTCATAGAATTGTACCCCTAGTTGTAGACACAGATGTGGTACATGTCAGGTGCTCCGGGTTCATTCCTCATTGCTGTACCTGGTGCAGCATGTCTGCTTCGTACCACGAGACAGAAGCACCCAGAAAGTATCCTGATTGCCTGGCCCACAGTTAGAGCTAAAACAACAATGTGTTTTGATTAATGGTATTTATCATCATGAAGTAGATCAGGGGTCAGGAGCCGAATCCCCCTGTTGCGTGTTTTTGCCAATAGAATTTTTCTGGAATGTGGTCTTGCTTGTTCCTTTAGGTACTCCCATGGCTGCTCCCATGACCTGCAGAGGGCGGTGGCTGTGGCACAAACCCCATGGCCTGCAAAGCCCAAAATAGTAACTATCTGGCTCTTTACAGAAAGATTGCTGACCCCTGACATAGATAGATAGCTTCAGTTTCTGGTCGTGCTACTTCTCAAAAAAATCCCATTTATTTTGAAGTCATGGGACTGGCTTGACTTGTGTTTTTATAAATTCTAAAGTGAGTGGCACTTTCATAAGCATTTTTGTTGGCAGTATGTTTTCATTTGGTTTTAAATCTCAGAGTCTTTAGGAGACCCAAAGGAAGACATCACTGAGAAGCGGGGAGGAAGGGTCTTGGGATGGTCAGAGGAAGGGGAAGCCGGCGGGGGGGGGGGGTGCGGGCAGGGAACAGAGGAGCAGCAGGGTCCTGCTTCAGAAAAAACCTGTCCTGTTGCCTTTCTTTCTTCTGCTTAAACACACCAGCTTTCTTCTGACCTCAGGACCTTTGCACTGGCTATTCCCTCTGCCTGGATCCCTTTTCCCTCAGGTATCTGCCAGGCTGGTTTCTTCTCATCATTCAGGTTTCAGGTCAACTGTCACCTCCTTGGGGAGACCTTTCCTGAACATTCACCCCAAACAGCCCAGTCATTCCCCCCTCCCCAAACACACACACACACGGTTTTGAAAACATTACCCTTTATTTTCTTTTCTTTATGTCACTCCCTAACTGAAACGATCTCCTGCTTGTTTAGCGGGTACCACTCCAAACACCAAGAGAGAAGACTCTCATCTGTCTCATGCATCATTGTGTCCCCGCAGTGCCTGGCACACCCCCGGTCCCAAAGGGAAGGAGTGTGGAGTGAATTAATGGACAATCAACAGCCATATGGGCGATACCGAGTCCTTAGTCTCTGCTCCTTCCCCCACCTGCCTAGGCTCACGGTGGAGAGCTGAAGGCAGAGCTTCACGTTTACACAGAGAACTGAGGCAAAGGCTGAAATGACAGCCATTCATAACCCCGAATCGTATCAGAAAGGGCTCCATCCTGTTAGCACTGTGCTCCTTGTCTCCTGTCTAGTCTTGTCCTTCTTTCAGCATTTCTAGAACATCCACTCTTTGCCAGGCACTTGAGCTTGTGCCCTCAGGGAGCTTCCGGTTCCTGGGGAGCGAGGCATTAAACACGCAATAGCAGTGCGTGCCCAGGAAACACTCAGGGAGGACACCTCGCCTCACCTGTGCCTGGCTGGGGAGCTGTCTCTGAAAAGGAGGCTTCCAACTAGGGGGCCCGAAGGGTGAGAAAAAAGTAGCTAAGCTGCAGCACAGAACAGAGGTGACAGTTTTTGCAAGCAGGGGAGGATGGTGCTACCTGGAGGGACCTGGGGGCTACTTTGGAACAGCGTTTGAGGACAGTGCTAGTGCAGAGGGGGGGCAGGCCCTGTTCCCCAGAATCTCCGAGGGTACTGGAACCGTGCAGACTTCAGCCAGCTAAGGGAGGACGATGTGCATGGGGGGGCATGGGGCAAACCCCCTCAGAGTGCCTGCTGATCCGACTCTCCTCTGACCCCCTCCATGCAGGGCGCTCTCAGCAGCAGAAGGAATGACCACCAACCCTTGGCAGAGACAGCTTTCCTTCAAAGATTTCCAGGTAATTCATAGTAGCACAAGGGTCAGGACTCAGGGGGCATGGGATGTGCCAGGCAAAAACCAGGGAGGTTCCAGACTAACCGGGACTAAGTTGCTAACCTACCAGCAGGGCTGCCCTTCCAGCCCTGCACACTGGTGGTCACAGTGGTTCTTAAAAGCACCATATATTTCCATACTTAGTGGTTTAGGAGATAGCGGTCCCCTGAAGCTCTGTGCTGTATTCCCCACACCCCCGCCAAGATGGCCCAGGACCTCAGCCAGTGGGGGCATTCTGTCTGATTGGCCAGTGTGCACGCTGTACCTACTGACAAATGGCACCGTGCATACCCCTCGTTCTGTTGTCCTGCCTTCTGCTATGCCTCGACTAGGCTTGGAGCTCACCGCATCTCCCCTGCCTGGCAAGATGCATGCCCAGGAATCTGGAGAGCAGCTGCTGTCTCTCCTAGTGGGTGGGGGAGGGGGGTAGTCAAAGTTGGTGAACAAGAGCACAGCCCAAAGGTTGCATCCCTTTTCCTCCCTCAGGAGCACCTACGAAGATGCAGCCTGAGCCTATTCATGGAAAGTGACATGAGATTCTACTCATCATGTGATGCCCAGTAGATGTGACCCCCTGATTCCTAAGACTTGGAAGTGAACAAAGTCGGGTTGTAAATGAGTTGGTGAGCAACCCCGTGGCACATCTTCTTGGCTGGCTTGATGCCACATGTTGGAAAAGCTAACCGGCCACCTCTCTTATGTCAGACTTTGTTTTGTACCAATTGGCAATATTTGAGGTGCTCACGGCTGCTTTTCTTTCAAGGTTCTCAGTTTTCCGTCTGCATCTCTCTCTGAGCCAGTTACCGCAGGAACTCTATAAATGTGCTCCGATGAGGAGTTTTGGTCGTCTATCTGCTATTACAGGTTGAAAGATGCATTTGTTGAGCTGTTCCTTGTGCGTGAGGTCAGGGAGGTGACCATCCCAGAGGCTCCCATGACCCAGGCCTCCCCCCAGTACAGTGAAGGGGCAATCAAGGGGAGACTTCACGTGAGGGTCAGCCAAGGGGACACACAGCCTTGTGTGTGTGTGTGTGTGTGGGAGGAGAGTAAGGTCTGGGCATTTATTCTGGTCTCCTGCTCTGTTAAGGTGCTTGCAGAGCACCATTTAGCTCGGCCAGAATCCCCGTTACTCCAGGAGCTACTGAGCAGTTTTCATGCCTGGCTTCTCGAGGGTGGTGTCTGAGTCTGCTGGGGCTGCCATGACAAAGTAGCACAGACTGAGTGGCCGAAACCACAGGAACTCATTTCTTCTCAGTTCTGGAGGTGGAAGTCGAAGATCAAGGTGTTGTCGCGGTTGGTTTCCTTCTGGGGCTGCTCTCCCCAGCTTGTAGATGGTGCTTTCTCTCTCCTCCCTGTCGCTTCACCTGGTCTCCCCTCTGTGGATGTCTGGGTCTTGGTCTCATTTCAAAGACACCAGTCATAATGGATTAGGACCCACCCCTACAACTTCATTTTACTTAATTAGCTCCTAAAGGTCCTGTCTCCAAATACAGTCACATCCTGACATACTTGGGGGTTAGGGCTGCAATGTATGAATTTTGGGGGGACACAATTGAGCCCATGAAGGGTTGTAAGTGCCATAAGGTCAGGGAGAGTGTCCTTGCAGCTCCGTGTCCCCAGGCCCCCGATTCCTGCTTCTCTTGCTGAGCCATCTTACCATTCCTTTTCTCGGAGTCTTCCTCATCTGTAAGGTGAGAGGCGCCTCTCAGCTTGTGTCAGTCATCCAGAGGGGACAAGGTGACATCATGCTCTTCTCCTGTTTGCCTTTTGGGCCAGCCAGCTGGGCTCCATCTCAGGATCCCGGCACCTGTCTCAACAATGTAAGCCGCCCCTCACAAGGGGGATGGCCCGGTGAGAGCTTGTGCATGAGTCATCTTTCGCCTTTGCCTGGGGCTATGGAGGGACAACCCAAAACAGCCACCTGAATAATAGGGGCCAAGGAGAGTTACCTCTGAATGTAATAGGGTAACCTCTGCTTCCTTCTCTTCTTGCCTCCCGTCACCACCAGGCGTCCTGTGTCCAGCTTGCTGTTTCTTCCTTCCTGCACCTTGTCCCTGGCTGTTCCTTCAGTCTGGAGCAGTCTCCCTACCGAACGCCCCCACTCCCCTTGAGTTATGCCTTCTAGTGGAGGCGTCTTCTCTGAGCCTTCAGGCTGGGCCGTGTCCTCCTTGCTTTTAGTCCCAAGCCCTTCTCTCTTCTGCACGACACACCTACTACGCTTCTCTTCTAATGCATCATTCCCTCTATTGGGTTATGAAATTCCGGGGAACTGATGCTGTGACCACATTTGTGGTCTCTAGAGAACACTTCTGGTACTTGGTAGGCACCCTGTCAATGCTTTAGGAATGAACGAATGATCTGACCTTTTTTTCTTAATGAATTCCTCCCAAGTGTTACTCAGCAAACATCCTGACAGTTCTTTCATTCCCTTATGCTAAATTGTCAGTTTGCTACCAACTGAGTTAGCCATGTGTGCTCAGATCATCTCCTGGGGGGGGGGGAGCAGGTGGACAGAGGTGAGTCAGGTCCTGCAGCTCCCTGTTCAACAGGGAAGACAGGTGCATTCACAGGTGTGGCGCAGCACGTAGGAGTCAGGGAAAAGGACTGGTTGAGTCACTGACTCTGCCTGGGGAGTAAGGACGCCTTCACAGAGCAGGGGGCATTTGGTTAGGGTTTTGAAGGATGTAAAGGAGTCTGACAGGTGGAGAAACGTGGGGAAAGTGTTCTAGACCTGTACAACAGCTGAGAGTTGGAAAAAGACCCGGCATCTTTAAGAAATGGTGACATGTTAGGTGAGGCGAAGCGTGTCCGGTTCGGCATGAAGCCGTTACTTGTACTGCAAACACTGAGTGGACTAGAACTTCCATCCCTCCACTCTGGGGCCTTCCACCAGCCTGTGAGCTTTGGGTTTGGGCTGAAAAGCTACATATGAGAATTTTAGAGAATTTTATTAAAATGGGAGCCTCCTGCCTCCTCTCTCTCCAGCATCAGTGACTGAAGTGAGGCAGAAGGCTGGCAGGCACCATGTTGGCATTGACCTTGAGTCCGCCATCATTAGAAAGCAGCCAGCCACTTCTGGTGGGGCCGTGAGACTCAGCAGCAGGCCCAGTGGATGCTCAGGGAAACCGCGGGGACATGTGGAATGCCCTGCGGCCAAGCAAAGGCCAGCAGAGCGAGTGGAATGTGGCATCTCACAGCAAAGATCTGGGCCAGGCAGCTGGGGCCATGACCTTTTCCTAATTAGGCTTTCTCCCCCAGCGCAGCTCACACCACTCTTCTGGCTAAGCACACACCCCAGGGCTGCTGGTCCCGCCCTGCGTGCCTCTCTGTACATTCCCTGGGGACTCACATGAAAGAAGGGCTCTCCGCACCGTATGCTACAGGGCCCTTATTCCCTGGACAAGTCTTCAGAAGCGGAAGGGGGTGGTCGAAGGGCCACACAGAAAGGCCTGGGCTCTTCGTGAGGCCCTGCCTCCGGTCCCGAGGTGACACTGGGAAAGTCCTTCATCCCTCTGTTCACTGTTGTCTCACTGCCCTATAGGATGGTGGGGAAGGCTGTGAGATGATGAACATGAAGGGCATGGAAAACTCAAGAAAATCGGGCCCATGTGGTGACAATCATTTGTTTGGTTTCATTTCCCCGTTTTGGCAGCTGCAAGGAGATTTACCTCCACAGCAGCTCTGCCTGGTGATCATATTTTCTGGACCTAGGGAAAGGTATGAAGAGAAGGCCCACGCAGGGGGACTTGGGGCACTGGAGAGGGGAGCCACAGCCTTCAATCTCAATTACAGGAGGGAGTCAATTACAGGCCTAACGGAAAAGATGCGCGTTGTCCCCCAGAGGAGCTGGGCCACCCCTGCAGTGTGGCCGTGGGAACCCCCTCAGCGGCCCCGAACTCCTCCTGTCTTTCTCCAGTGGCCTTTCCTTCAACACAACCCCTTCCAACTTCCTCCTTCTTCCCCATACAATAACATTCCTCTCCTTTGTTTGTGGGCCTTGCCTGTGTTTTTGCCCTAACTTGCTCATCCCGAGCTGCAGTTGTCTGCTCATCTGGAATAAACCCATTTTTGCCGTTAAAATGTTTTACTTTTAAGGTTAACAGCCTCAAGTGATGGATGTGGTCTGAGAGTTGCCCAGACCAGCAGAACTAAGAGCTGCATGGAATATTTGACTCTGGGGTTCTTCGGGAATGCCTGCTTCCTGCCACCTCGAACGTTCCTGGCATGACTCCCCTCTGTGGTCAGCCCCTCCCCGGCTTGTCCTTCTTGGTGCTTTCTGCTCCTGCCGCTTTCAGAGCTGCCTACTGACCTTCTTTGATCCAAATTCCAACCACCCTGAAGGCCTCGCCAAGTTTCTCCTTTCTTCTTCAGTAAGTCCCTTTTAGTGAAACAGCTTAGAGCCCACCCGGAGGTCTATTGATCTCATTCCCCTTTTGCTTCCGGGGAGCAAGCTTTAAAGCTATCTTCCCCCAAACTGAAGCAGGAGATCTCAAACCCTTGAAACTGAAGTTCGAGCTTCTTGCAAGGCAAAGTTGGGTGATATCTCGTGCCTGTTCCCTATTGCTGCCCAACAAAAACCTCCAATTTCTCTCCATTTCATGGGTTGAGTGGGTCCGGCTGGTGGTTCTTCGGTGCCCCATTGAGTAGCCGATGTCCCTCACATGGCTGCATTGGCTGGGGAGTGGCTGGACCCTGAATGACCAGGAGAGTCTCTTATCCTCTGGAGTCCCTTGCCATGGGGCCTCGTCATTGGGCATTCTAGCTTGAGCTTCCCTACAGCATGGTGGCTGGCTTCTGGGGGAGCGTCCCAGGAGGGAAATACCCAGTGTGAAAGGGCTGGTCAAGCCTCTGTGTGTGTCCCCTTGGTCAAAGCACGTCACAAAGTCAATGCCACAGTCAGTGTGGGAGGGGGTTACCCACGCATGTGATGTCAGGGAGGCATGGGTTATTGGGGGCCACTGTTGTAGGACTTCCCACAGACACCTTTCCTTTCTGCTGGCCTTTACGAGAACAACTAAAACCTGGCATATTGTGTGGCTCCAGGGCCTGTCGGCTTAGCCCCTGCTGTTCCTTTCTACAAGTTCCTCCTCTCCTCTGCCCCTGAGACCAGACCCTGCACACACTGTAGCAACCTTGTACACACTTTCTGCACATTTAAGTGCTGGTTGCGTATCGCGACCTTCTCCGGGGGGTTTTCATGCATCATTTATGAGAAGATTCAAAACAATATTATGCTCTTTCATCGTTGTTGTTGACGTGGGCCTGAGAAGCCATCTCGTTACTCCCTGCTCCACCACCGCTGTCATTTAACAGACGAGGGGACTGAAATCCAGACTCTAAGTCCCACAGTGGGTGGGTGGCAATGCCCGGACCAGAATGCAGACCTCCTGACATTCTATCTGTGTGCTCTTCTGTCCTCTCCTGGCCCTGTGTCGCCGTGTCTTTGGTCCCCAGGTGGACTGAAGCAACGTGACCCAGCACAGCCACCACAGTGCCCACCGAGCTTCTGAACTGCTGCCTCGTTCGTCTCTCACAATTCCCCCCGACATGGGATCAACACCTTGCTACCCCGAGAAGGAAAGCACAATGCACATAAGCGACTTGTCTAAAGTCCCACAGCTTCTGCGTCATAGAACGAGGACCTCATAGAACTCCGAGCTGGGCCTTCCAGTCCCCTCCCTCCTTCCCTCCTCCTCTTCTCTGGAAAGGCATTCTAGGCGCGTGGACAAACGTTCAGCTGTTTCAGAAGAACGTTCAGTGGAAACTCTATCTCCCTGTGAGCCCAGATCCCTAGGCGCAGACGTGCTCAAAGCTGTCTGCCGCCTCCAGTTCCTTTTCTGTATTTGTAGAGACTCTCTAATGCATGTATAATCGCGTTCATGCATAGCCAATAAAAAGTGTTCCCCAAACGGTAGCACGCACCATGCACTGTCCTGAACCCTGCTTTTCACTCAGTGGTGTATCTTAGAGCACACCCCTTATCTGAGCTGATATATCAGCCTTATTCTTTGAAACATGTTTGGATGAATCAGCTCTCTAGTCACAGATGCCCAGATGCCTGTGCTTTTTCAAAATCCCTTTTTTTTTTCCTATTCTAAACATCTAACAGTGCCATCCACGCAACAACCATTAAATCAGTGTGTAATTATGCATTGTTCCTTTTCCTCACCTCCTGGGTTCACCCCCTCCCCCACCCCCTCCCTTCACTGCATAACTGTTTACTGGGCCCCAGTGATGAGCCTGGCACTCTGCTGGGCTCTGGCAATGCTGTTTTTCCTTCTTGTTGCTGGGATCCAAGGCCACACACGGCCCTTCTTTCACACGGCCCAGTTACTACTGCTTGCAGTTGGTTTAAAGAATGTTTATTATACTTACAAATCCATTAACTTTTTTGTAAACTATTCAAACACCACTGATAAAAACTTAAAACCTTACAAATCATATTTCCTTCACCATTTACACACTTAGTCAAATTACCCCATTTCAATATAACTATACATGTAAGAGCATCTCTTGAATGCTTCAAACACCCAAAAACCCCAAACGTTTTTACTGCACCCAGATCCTATTTGTAAAAATCGTAACTATTGATTTGACCAATTTCTTTGTTCTCGCTATAAAACTTGTTTTTGTACTTTTCCAGGATTGCAATATCAGACCCAAAAGGGAGAGATTATCTCCTCCCCGGGTACATTGAAATCACAGCTTCGGGGTCATTGACTCTTGGATTCTTAGCTGGACCGCAGAATCCTTCAAGGTGGCTCAACTGGCAGTAGGCATTCGCTGGTTGGGGCACCCTCTGTCATATCGGGTTCAACTGCCATGTCAACAGGACTTACAAGCAAGTTCTTGTACGGTAAGTCTCCATGTACAGTAAGTCTCAGATACTTCACGTCCTGTCTGTTTACGACGAACTTCATTACGCATCATTAGCATTTCATTGTAATTGGCAGGGCCGGGTAGCCGCTGAATCTGTTGGCAATCCTCCTAGGACATTTGGCTAATCCATTAACTTGCCACACCATTTCTGAACCCTCTTTTACCTGGTTATTTATGAGACCGCTGGTCTGGACCAGCCCTTCCTGGTTTGGGTACAGTTTCTACTCTTTCTGGAAAATGTTGACTTACTTGTAATAAACTTACCTACTCTTCTCAACTTGTACAGATAGACCACTTCATAAGCAGATGTAGAGGAACCTCAAGTAGGAACAGATCCCCATATACACCTAATTCACTTACTAAAATATTCCATTTTTACCCTTTCTCTGAATTACAGTATGCTTTGCAATTACACATAACAACTTTTCCTTTTTTATCGTGAAAGTCTCCTGCCTTTCGTAGACTCACCTTGTTCCCGGAGATCAAAAACCAGAGACCTAGCTATTCTTTGTGATGTACAAGCTATCACAGCCTGGGGGGAGGGACCCCCTGTTCTCAGCTAACTGCTGCCTTCCAGCAATAGCCCAGCACTTTTGCAGTTTTCTGCTTTTCTGGCGTTAGCAAGATGTTTCAGGCCGTTCCAATTTCCCCGTTCCCAAACACAGACTCAGCTACTTTGAAGGAACCCTGGCTACCGCTAATGAAAAATACTATTGAGATCGATATTTGGGGGCTCAGGGTACATGCAGACGTGATGGCCCTCAATGGCCACGGAAAAAACAGAATTCAGAAAAGACGTCGCTCCTGAGGTCCTAATTTTGTTCAGTGAGACTGCTCATATCGTTCTAATATTACTATCCCCTTTTCTTCTATACAGTTTTAAATGGATTTTTCTCTATGGTGTGCCTATGTAGGTTTTTAACACTTCACTCAGCCTGTGATTATCCCTACCTCTGATGTTATCATTGCCGTGTGCCTCGAGGCCCATTATTTTGAGGTCACCTGTGTATATCCTTTATCAAAACCTGCTTCCATGAAAGTGTCTTATAAAATCGTGTATATATTCTTTTCGTGTAAATGCCGATTTGTCATGCAGCTATGAGATATAATTATAAAAATTATTGACACAAATATATTCAATTACATAGGATATTTATTATATAACTAGCAGCCATTTCATGTTGGTAAACCTATCGACATAAATTCTTTCATGTGCTAGCCTCGAGGGGCTGATTGCCACCAAAGGGCCAGCTGGGAAGCTTGATCTTCTCTGGGAACCATTGTGGAAGTAGGAAGCCATTAATTATATAATTCTGAGCAATTTATATTTAATTTTACCAGTATTTCTTCATTAATTGGAAGGCATTTTGAGGTATTACTGGCAAATGAAAAGAATAAAGATGTTTGCTGATTGAAAATATGCAAAGCACTCAGCAGAGTGATGGATGAGCCAGGGGTGTATTTGTCTCTCCATTTGCAAATCTGGTCCCATAGAAAGGGACTCTCTGTTTCCATATGCCTGTGGCCAGGCCGGTTTTCAGTAACGATAAGTGTTCAGTGAATTTTCTTTGTATAGAGGAGGAAGAAAATGCCATGGGAATAATATAGAAAATTGTAGCTGTCCAAATAATTAACTCAGGACCATCACCCATAATCCACAGTTGTTTTTTTTTTTTTTAATTCGACTTTGTTAATATTCTGAGGCAAATTTTAAATTGCTTCATTTCCAAAATTCACTTTGGTTATAACATCCAGGAGCAATCCATCTGCTAATCAATAGCTAACATTTATTGCTGCTGCAAGAAAGCAACCCAGCACAAAACCAATATTGTAAGCAACCAGAACAACTCTAATTTCCTGATGGAAATCGATTCACAGCAAAATAGTGATTATTATAAATATTTATAGTTCTAAACGGAAAAGCTCATCAATGCAGCTTTTTGGGCAGTTCATTTCCAAATGAAATCTGTGATGGGCTCCACCTAGCCATCTGTTTGTGACGTAGGATGTGGTGGGTGTGTGGCAGGAACCCTATGATTACCTTGGACTTGGCTCTGTGGGAGGCATGGTGGGTCGTTTGGACAAGTCTCTGATGGTGATGTGGTAAAATGCGAAGAACACTGGGCGTGGAGAGACCCGTTCCACACCTGGGTCTTCACTGGCTGGCTGTGTAATCTCAAAAAGCCACATCACCTCTCTGAACATTCCTTTTCTCATCTAGAAAAGAACAATAACAGTATCTGTCCAACTTAACCTCCTAGTTGTCATGCCGATGAAATGAAACAAGAGGTTAAGGAGATTTCTCTGAACATGTCTCTAGTGGACTGCCCAAATTTGGGGTCTTATAATGACTCTTTATCCCCCAAGAACAGGATTAAGGAGCAAGACACAAGTTTCCTGAGAAATTTGATGTCATCCTAAAGCTCAATGTCTGTAGGCATTTTACTACTGAAACACAGGTGATGATGGGAACGAATGGGTTCATTTAGTACTACTACCGCGCAGTAGGACCTGGGAAACCAGCACGAGAAAGACCTATGTGGTTTCTGTGCTCCTGGGCCAGCTCGTGGGCAGGGGGCTGTGTAAACACATAAATGCAACTTAGTGGGGAATGGGGCAAGGTAAATAGGAGCCAGAGCCGAGGGAACACACGGGCATGAGTGTCAGGGCTGTCCAAAGACTATCTCGAATTGAGTAGCAAGAGTGGAGGTTGTTCCAGAAAAAAAGACTTGCAACAGGCAAAGATAAGCTTTTCCAGGGAACCATAAAAATAAATCAGTGTTTTCCAGATATCTCACCCGGGGTTCCCTTTTACATTTTTCCCCTTGTCTCTGCATATGTACCCTTTTCTTGAAAGTTGACTAATTCTTAAAAATGTAAAGCAGTTGTGTTTAAAAAGAAAACTATACTACCAAAAATGAAAAACATCATTTGTTATAAACAAAAGATAGCCTTAAAAATACAAGCCACACAAAACTCATTAATTTATTCAATACGTAACTGTCAGGCTCATTTCTAGTTTCTGGGGCCAAAGGGATGACCAAGACAGATGGAGATAAATTCAGGTCAGGCGCTAACAGATAACGGTGCAGAAAACAGAAAGGTACTTAGGAGGGTTACTTTGGATGCGGTGGTGCGGGAGGGCCCCCTTGGAGAGGTCACTAGAACTGAGATCTAAAGGAAGTGGCAGAGCGGATCCCCTTCACAACAAAAACTGGAAACAAGGTCATGACATCTAAAGCAGACAGGCTGCCTGCAGAAAGAAGGCTGTGCGCCAGACTCAGGAAAATGAGCGAGCGTTCTAGAGGCGTGCTCACACGCATCTGAGACTTTCTGCAGGACAGTCAGGACGGAAGGCGCTTTCTCCACATGGCTCCAGGCTGCTGAATTCTGGCTGCACGAACCGGACTACATCGAGCCGGATGCCCCCAGCGGAGAGCATCCCGCTTCGGGGAAACACAGCAACCCTCGAAAGGGAGGCAGGCTGTAATCACCCCGACTGACAAATTAGTAAACTGAGCCCAAGTAAAGTTAAATCGCTGCCCCAAATTAGTTAGTAAAGGGCAGAACTGGGACACGAACCCAGAATTCTTGCACGTCTAGCCCAGTGGCTCCACGTCAGGTGAGTCCAAGGACGCGCAGGCAGGTAGATCTGCTGGCTCCCGGCAGAAATGGGAAGACTCCCAATCCTGCGATCCGCATTCCAGGCCTCTCGTTAGCACCGTCCCAGGAGTGGCTCAAAAAGCGGAGCGCTGGAACCCGCGGAGCGGGACGCAAAGCGCGGCCGCCGGACCGGAACATGCGCACTAGACCGCCCAGCATAGACGCGCTCGGCGCTGGGGGAGGGTCATCCGAGGCTGACGTACGCTACGCCGGCGTCAGCGCCCCGTGAAGAGGAGGGCGAAGACTCCATCCGCCATGTTGAATGCCGCAGATTCGCCATAACCTCGCCGGCTCTTTTCTTAAAAAAATAAAAATAAAAAGCGAAGCATCAGCGGGGCGCCTCGCCTTCGCGGTCGGCGCGGGAGGGAGCCCGGAAGAGCCCGAGGCTTTTTTTTCCTCCGCGGTGGGGGCGTTGCCATGGAGACGCGGGCGGCAGGTGAGCCGGGCTGGGGGTTGGGGTGGGGATGAGGTGGGGGTGGGGTGCGGCGCGGCGCGCGGGAACCCGTTTCGAGTTTGGAGTCGAGAAGAAGCGCGCGGGCCGCCGGGCGGCGGAGGGATCCGCGGCCCAGGGCGGAGAGCGGACGTAGCGGCGTCCTTCGACGGCACGTTCAGTCGTTGGTGGTATCCCGCCGCCTCGGGGTTTTATTTAAAAAAAAGTCACGAGAATGAGAGCCCGAGTGAGCGAGGGGAAACTGCGCGCGCGCGCGGGGCTGTCTCCAGGGCGACGGAGCGCCGGCGTCCTGGCCGGCGGGAGGTTCGAATCCCCGGCCTGCCAGCTCTGACCTGCGGTCCCTGGCTGGGGCCGCCTTTGTGCTCGGCCTCAGTTTCCTCTTCTGTGAAATGGGTAGCTCCTTTAGACTCACGTAGGGACAGGGTTCGACTGAGCTGCTGGAGGACAGCTTTTTGTCCTGTAGAGGGAGCCATAAACGCCAGGGAATACCGTTGCTGCTGGTGACTGTAACCTGCTGTGATGGCCTGTCGTTTACCCTCTACCTGCCGCCCGGTTCCTTACCCTTTAAAGTTAAGCTCAGATCACCTCCTCCAGGCAGCCGTCTCTGGTTTCGCCGCCGAACCGGCTTCTCTGTTGACTGCCGCAGTAGGTATTGGACTTTCCACCTAACACCTGGTCCGAGACCCTTAACCTTGAGCTTGGCGTTCCTCCTGTGGTTAACAGCATCGTCCCCTCGCTGGCACTGGCCTCAGGCTGTTTTGCTTCTCAGTTCTCCCACCAGTGCCAATTTGTGTGTCGTTTACTAATGAGGGACAAAGCTTCAGAGAGGTCAACTTCATACAGTTTTAAAATGACAGAGCAGAGGCTTTAAGAACCAACTTCCTCCAATTTGGGATGAAATCCAGACTTGGCTTGCCTGGCTCTGCTTCCATCCCCCTATCAGTGCTCGGCCCCCAGTAAGTGCTCAGTATGCCCTTGGGGAGTGGAAGAATGAGTGAACAGGTCTCCTGCCTCTTCCAGTCTGGGTTCCTTGCAGAGCCCAGTGACTTTTCAGAAATGACAGACTTAGGGGCTAGGGGCTTACCCTCCACAGCCGTTCTTTCAGCTTCATCTTCTGAGCCTAGCGTTTCGTGTTGAAGCGGCTGCAGTGAGTGTCCCCGGCGGAAGGCTGAAGAAGACACCCGGAGCTTTTGTGTGCTGGCCGTGGGATGCCACTCACTCTCCGGCCAGAGCCGTGCATGGCACCCCTCTCTCCATGCCAGGCAGCGGTCAGGAGCCCTCATCCCGCTGTTGGGTCCGACCCTGGCGTGTGTGGAGTGCGTGGCAGAGCGGACCCAGAGCCACAGCTGTGGGTCAGGACCCCTGAACTACGCCCGCATGCTTTCTTAAGATAATGACTTGCCTGATTTGCTGCCTTCCCCCTCCCAAGTAACTCCACTACTGCTGATACACAGAACAAACTGCCTACCTCGCCTCTTTGGGGGTTAACAGTTTTAGAAAAGAAACCTGGGCATTTGTTGTAGTTTCAATTTCCAGCTGGAATTAACGCGAGATCAGGTTTTTTAAATGTATTATTGTCAACTCGTGATCAGCTCATTTCTGAAAGGAGTTGCCTGTTTTGCTTGGTTGTTAGGTTGATTTAGGGGAAGCAGTGTAATACGTGATAGGGTGGAGTTGCATAGGGTCTGTAGGGCCCGGGTGTTAGGTGGTTAGCTGACTGCGATGGTCATCGCAGTAAATTAGAGATCAGTTACCACCGGGTAATTCTCAGCCTTCTCAGCCTTTCTCGTTTACCTGGGAAAATGGTTTCTGTTCCTTTTCTCCCCTTGCCTTATAATTTGCATAACAACTTCTTAAAGATAGTTGTCCTTAAGTAGAATTAAATTTCTGCCTAGGGCAAGGGCAGTCAAGAATTAGGTATATTGAAAAGACTCTCCTTCATTACATTTCCTTTTAAAGATAGTTTCAAGCATGCTGCCTCTGAAAACCTCCCCATCAAGCTGGGCCGATTTAATTCTGTAGAAGGGACTGAGCCTGGAGTGAAGTTTTCTCTTTGTTCTCAGCTGTTTATTCTGTTAAAATTTCACTGTCTTTGAAATTTCTCAAGGGCAGGTGTCAACTTTAAGGGCTGGAACAATTGGGAGGGTGGAGGGAGCGCGTGCTCTGGGTCCAGAGATCTGCCAATCACCAGATTCCTGTCCTGAGGGAAATCTTGCAACTCTTGGAACCCTTGTGCCTTCCCTCCACCTGCAAAAGGAAACCTAATCCTGTTCCCTGCTCAGGGCCTGGTGGCGCTGGTATTTATCCCTTCCCGACCCAGACCTGATCTCTCCGTCGTAAAGCCTAGCGCGTTGTCATCGACTTGCAACTTGGAAACACTTGTGGTTGGAAAGGTGCGGTAGACTTTAATTTTTTAAAGAAAAAAAAAGGAATCCGGGAGTGAAAGAAATAGACATATTAAACATTTATTACAGATTTGAAGTTGCCTCTCTTTTTTGTCAAGAAACAGAAAATATATAGGTAATTGAGTTTGCTTATAAAAAGATTATGCTTGGCATATTAATATAAAAAGGATTTTAAATCTGGTAACAGACTTTTCTTTGTTCTTTTAAATCGTGTAACAAATGGAACTGCAATGTATTGAAGTCTGGAAGCTGGTGCCTTTGTGCCCCCAAACTGGGTCTGGGCTGACACAGGATGGGCAGGGTGGGGTACCTGGCTTCAGAGCAGCCCCTGGCTTTGCTGGGGCCCTCGGGGGCTGCCAGGACCCACTCAGCCTTGGCACCTGGAAACGGGGAGCAGGAGGCTTTGGGAGCAGCATTCTGGAACTGGGGGTCTTGGGCTTCCTGGCGTCCTGGAGGGCCTTGTAAGACATTGCCACGGCTCCTTGTGGGGCCCTTCCTGGCTTCCTTCTCTGTGTCAATACTCTGCCTTTTTGCCACCAGATCTTTCCTTCAGGGGCCACCACCACTTCTCTGCCCCTCAGGACCTTTTCTTTTCCTTTTTTTTTTTTTTTTTCCACTGCCAAGCTGATTCCTGGGTTCACCCAGATGTTTGTGCCAAGAGCTGGGAATGGAAGGTCCAATCTGACACACTCTTTCCTCCTAAGGCCATGGCACTGTCCTAGCAGTGGAAAACCCATTCCCTTAGGAGAAAGTGCCCAGTGCTCTGATGGGAGTGAGCCCCAAGAATTCAGGCCAGGGGACTCAAGGAGGGCCTTCCTGAAGGAGGAGGTGCCTGAACTGGAACTTGCAGAGTGAGCAGAGGTACACTGCAGAGGGGTCTGTGGTTCTGAGGCCCAGGTGTGAGCCACCCACAGCTGTGTTTTGTGTGACCTGGGTGAGTGCTAGGGCCGGAGGCAGGGGTGGGGATGCTAGAGGTCTGTGGGGATGGTCTCTCGAACAGCAGAAAGCTGTTGGGACTTTCTTATGAAAACTTTGAACAACGAGAGGGTAATAGGGCCTGCCAGTTTGCCTCAGCAGCTGGCAGCTGCGTGAAGACAATTTCTTTGAGGTGTAATGATAGATATAGTGAAATGCACAGACCATGAATGTACAGTTTTACCACCCGTGTTACCACACCCTGGCAGTGTAGAACTTTATCCTCACTCCGGAAAGTTCTTTCTTGCCGCCTCCCACCCAATTCCTGCCTCTCACCCCAAGCAACCACTGGTCTGAGTAATGTCACCACAGACACCTGCTTTTCGTAGAACATCATAGAATTCTTTGGTGTCTGGTTTCTTTCACTCAGCATAGAGGTTCTGAGATCCAGGGTTGTGTTTCTTTTATTTTCTAATAGCATTCCATTGTATGGATGTTTATATGATAAAACACCTGAGCTTATTTGCAGGTTTTGGTTATTGTGAAGAAAGATGCCATGACCATTCTTGTACAGGGTTTTTTGTAGACCTATATTTGCATTGCGTTTGGGTAGTGGAATGGCTGGGTTGTAGGACAGAAGTGTATTTAACTTTTTTTTAAGCGTGAGAGAGCACGCGCACTTTTGCACAAGCCTGGGAGGGGGATGGGGAGGGCCAGGGAGAGGGAGAAAGAATCCTAAGCAGGCTTCACTCTGAGCCTGAGGAGGGGCTCCATCTCACCACGCTGAAGTCATGACCTGAGCTGAAATCAAAAGCCAGACGCTCAAGTGACTGAGCTCCACAGGCACCCCAACTTTTTAAGAAACTTCCAGATAGCTTCCTGGAATAGTAGTGTTTTGCACCTCTATCAGCCGCGTAGGAGAATTCCACTTGCTGCACATGCTCACCCACATCTGGCCTTGTCACTGTTTTTCCTTTTGATTTAGTCTAGAGGGAATGCAGGGAGCATCTCATTTAATTTGCATTTCTTTGATGACCAGCGATCCTGAGTACCTTTTCTTGGACTTTATCAGCCATTTGTATATCATCTTTGGAGAAATGTGGATTTAAATTTTTTGCCTATTTTAAACATTGGGTTGCTTGTCTTTGTAATTGTTGGCTTGTAGGAGTTCTGTATATATAGTCTGAATATGAGTCCTTTGTCATGTGTTGTGAATATTTTTTCCCAGTCTCTGCTCACTTATTAGTTTTCTTAATTTTATCTTTTGTTCAGAAGTTTATAATTTTAATAAAGTCTGATTTACCATTATTTTTGCTTTTATAGGTAGTGTTTTTTGTATCCTCTTCTAAGAAATGTTCTCCTACTTTAAGGTCACAACGATATTCTCCTAAGTGTGTTTATATATTTATTTTTAAAGCTTTGTACTTCTTGCTTTTAGGTTGGGGTCTACCATCTCTCTCAAATTAGGTTGTGTATGGTGTGAAGTAGGGATCAGTGGAATAGACCAGGAAGCTCAGAGTTGGACCCACACATAGTTTTCAACAAAAGGTCCAAGGTAATTCAGTGCAGAAAGGAAAGTCTCTTCCAACAAATAAGTCTAGAAACACTGGACATCCACACAGGGGGGCGGGGTGTGGGGATGGGAACCCTGTGGTTGGGAGCTTCTAGGGGCTCCAGGAATCTGTCCTGAGCGGCGTGAGCCCTGCCCCAACGTCCCTGCCCCTGGGCCACAGGCGGGGAACCGGGCTCAGGTCGTGCAGGGATTGGGGGCCCTAGAATGGAAAAAGCCGTGGAAGCCCTGGTCCTGCTGTCTCAGGGCTGTGGGACCTTGGCGAGTCATGGCGCCCCTGTTGCCCTGTGTATAAATAGGGCTCCTGTTGTAAAGGGCCAGGAGAGGAGGCTTGGGAACACACCTGGTACATGGCAGGTTCCTTTCCTTTCTTCTACCATCTGTCTTTTCCTTCTGTCTCTGAAGCCTCACCTTCTTCCCCTGACCATCTTGTACGTTTCAGTAGTGTCTTTGAGAATTAAATGCATAATCAGAGGGATTTTGTAATAATACACAATAAAACATGAAATAGAGGCCTGACCTCTACGAAAGCATGCAGTTGCTGGGGGAGTAAGCTAGGGTCTGGTACTAATAATAACTGTCATGTCTGCAGACCTGCTCAGTCAGGTGCTTCACATCTGTTATTCTGCGCAAAAGCCCTGTGAAGTGGCCATATCATCTCTGCTTTGCAAACAAAGAAGCAGAGGTCAGGTGTGGTGACAGGGAGCTCCGTGGTCATTCAGTGTTGGCACCAGCAGCCCAGCACACATTGGGCCTGTGAGCCCTTAGAGAGGCTCCTTATGGGCCCTCAGTTAGGACCTTGCCTGGTTCCAGAACCTGGGCCTGGACCAGGCTGTAGGGAAAGGCCTGGGTCTGCTGCTGAGGCCTGGCGGCTGGGGGAGATCTGGGTCACCAGAGATAAAAGCAGCGTCTTCCTGCTACTGCCGACACGTATCTGGTCCTGCTGTGTGCGCGAGGCCCTGGCTGAGGCCTGAACCTTCAACTGACTGCTCACGCCGTACTCCAGGAATGGTGCCCCCAGAAGTGGGACTTGCGGGGGCCCCGAGAGTCCCGTTCTCACAGCCACAGAGAAGATGAAATCAATTAAAGAATGAGCAAAAGGTTTGAGAGAGGTTTTGCAGAGGAGCTGATACAAGTGGGCAGGATGCATGGGAAAAGATGCTCACCATCATTATCACTGGGGAGTTGTAACTTAAAGCCACGACAAGATGTATTCCACAGCTGCTAGAGTGGCAGAAACTACAAAGACTGACGACATCCAAGGCGGGTAAGAGTGTGGAGCACCTAGAGCACTCACAGGTGGAGGTTGGGGAGGGAGGCAGGATGGCGCAGCCGCTTTGGAAATCATTGGGAGGTTTCTTACAATGTCAAACACATACTTACCATCTAACTCAGCAGTCCCACTCCTACGTAATTACCCAAGGTAAATGAAACGTGTGTCCACGTGAAGACCTGTATGCATGTGTTCATAACAGCTCCATTTGTGGTAGCCCTAAATTGGAGTCACCCCAAATGCTCATCAACGGATGAATCGCTAAACATGTTGTGGTACAGCCACACAGTGGAATATGGCTCATCAATAAAATTGAATGAACTGCCAGTGAGGCAACAACATGGATTCTTCTGAGAAACATGTTAAGTGAGGGGCGCCTGGCTGGCTCAGTCCGTAGAGCGTGTGACTCTTGATCTTGGGCGTTGTAGGTTTGAGCCCCGCGCTGGGCATTGAGATTACCTAATAATAAAATCCTAAAACGCCAAAACCAAACCAAACCATGTTAAGTGAAAGAAGCCAGGCACAAAAGACTACCTACTGCGAACGTGTGGAGAAGTTAGAACCCTTGTGCGCTGTTGGCGGGAATCTAAGTGGCAGTCATTATGGAGACTGTATGGAGGTTCCTCAGAAAATGAAAACTAGAATTTTTATATGATCCAGCAGTTCTGGTTCTGTGTAACACCCAAAGTAATTGAACTCAAGGACTCAGAGGTATTCGTATGCCGTGTTCATACAGCATTATTTGCAGTAGCATAAAGATGTCCATTGACAGATGAATGGCTGAACAAAATGTGCCTTTGTACCACAGATGTTATTCCTTCTTAAAAAGTTCTGACGTGTTCTGGGACTTGGATGAACTTTGAGCACCTTGTGCTAAGTGAAATAAGGCAGGCACAGGAAGGTAGATACCGACAGTGTGATTGCACTTACGTGAGGGACGAAGGAGCAGCCAGTTCGGTGGAGACGCTGTAGAGGGTGTTTGCTGGGGGCTCGGAGGAGGTCGGACTGGGGAGTGATTCTTTCATGGGAATGGGGCTCAGTTGGGGAAGAGGAAAAGTTCTGGAGACGGATGGCAGGGGTGGCTGCACAGCAGTGAGAATGTGCTTAATGCCCCTGAACTGTACACTTAAAAATGGCTAAGTTGGTAAATTGTTTATTGTAATACAATTGAAAACAAAAGACTGATTCCAGTTTTCAGAACCTCTAGAAAAGGCAGACTGACAGGACCAGAAAACAGTCCTCAGTTCCAGGAGCCATCAGGGAGGGGCATGGACTGCAGGCTTGGGGGGGGGGAGTTCTGTTGTGTGTTGTCAGTTGTGGGGATGGTTCCACGACCACACGCTTGTGCATCGACTCACGGAGTTGTGCAGTGTGTGGGGGGCAGGCAGTGCTACAGATTGTACAGAGTAGAGTGAGGGGGACGGTGTCAAGGTTGCCGCCTGGGGTTGAGGGAGGGCCTCCTCAAAGCCTTAGGGTGACATCGGAGCCCTGACCAGGGTGGCGGGAGGGCAGAGAGCAGAGCAGGGGTAAAGGCAGGGAGGGAGGCACAAAGGAGCCCCGCAGGGTGAGCAGCCTCCGTGCGCCCAGAGTCCCTCACTGACCCTCCACAGCCTCCTGCCTTCTGTATCCAGGGCCGGGCCTGAGAGCTGAGCCGGGACAGCCTTCGCTGGCCCTGCCTGTCCGCTGACTGAATCTGGGGCCCCCGTCCCCCTGCCCAGCCCCTGGGGGTGCCCTGGAAATGTAGGCACTGGAGGATGGCACAGACTGTGGAGTCTCAGAGACCCAGCTTGGAATTTCGGCCCCACCATGTGACAGGGCTCCTTGGAGCCTGTTTCCATTTCTGTAACATGGGAGCTAAACGTCTGTGAGTTTATTTTCTAACAGGTGGACTCTGAAGCTGCTGCTCAAGTGGGTGCCTTCAGGGGGCCCCTGAGGGCTCACCGACCAAGAGCAGGCTGAGCTGAGTACAGGGTCCCCAGGTGGCTGGGGAGAGATTCCGAGTCGCTGCTGGAGACCCCCAGGCTGTGCTGCTGGCCCCCACCCGCCAGTGCCCGCCATCCCTGGGCCCTCTGCTTGCTGCCCGGCCGCTGCCTTGGCCCTGCAATGGCAGGACCTGAAAATCACCTTGGCCGAGAGCTCCCCCTCCTACAGTCCCACGCACCGTGAGAGGTACTGCACTGCCTCGCTCTCTTGGGGGGTGGAACCGCACCCTCCTACTCTGGATCTTCCTGCTTTTCTGGCAGAGTCTAGAAGCGTCCATAGTTGTGCTCTTAACCTGACGTGTTGCCTGCCAGAGATTGCTGTTGGCCCGGAGTGGGGTTGCCCTCCATCTTTCCCTCTTTCTCTGCTTTTTCTTGCACTGCTGCCATCAGTGGGGCAATTCCCTGCGGATGTTCCTGACCAGCCCTGGTGCCCGGTGCCTGCCTTATCTCTGTGGTTCCTAAACTGTGCCCGTGTGTGTGGTCTGAGCCGCTGAGAGGCAGGGTGTGACAATGAGGGTCCTGTGGGTCAAGACTGGTCATGTTCCGGGTCATTGGTGAGTTGCTGGACTGAGGACATCCCAGGACGTGTCCCCTGCCCTTCCCCTGCCCCCTCCCTTCTCTTCAAAGCCCTGGCAGCCGAGTTGCAGACATAATGCCCTTTGACTTGCTCCTAAATATTTCCAGTGTTTGTGTGCTCTAAACAAGGACATTCTCCCACATCATCACCTTACGAGGGTCAAAGTGAGACAGGAACGTCGATGTAGCGCTATTCAGATTTCACCAGCTGAAAGCCAGTTTCACCAGTTCCAACAATTTCATATAAAGCAGACGGAAATCATGGCTCAAGCACTGCGTTCGGTCATTGTGTCCCTTTACCCTTTGAACAGGGAGCGGTTCCTGTGTCTTTGTGTTCCACGACACTGAGTTTTGAAGAGTATGGACCCGTTATTTTGTAGAGCGTCCCTCCCTTGGGCCTTGCGCGGAGTTTCATCGTTGATCCCATTTGGATCCTGCAGTGTGGGTGCAAGCACCACAGACGTGGCGCCGACCCATGGCCCTGCACGTTGGAGGGGGTCAGCTTCTCTCGAGGGACAGTTACTGTTTTTCTCCTTGGAAATTGTCTCACAGTGAGATATTTTGGGACCGTGTCCCTGGCCCGCTCCTCTTCATTGCTCAGACTTTCTCCACCCCTCGTTTTAGCCTCCACTGATGACTCTTGCCAGACCCCGTTAGCACTGAGGGTTGCCAGATAATGTGTCTTGAATGCCATCATTTCTTCTGCATTTATTAGTTGTCTTTCTGTGTGAGTGAGAGTGTCCCGTTTTTTATAAAACTGGACTCATGAATTCTTTATTCATTGGTTTGGGATCCTTTATATTATTTAATTTGATATCCCAATTTCCCCACATTTGGCTAATCGAAGCCTCTTTGATGTGCCCCCTTGTTCTCTGACAACTTCCCTGGTCTCTGTACAACAAGGTATTCCCTCCCCAGCTCTGGAATCGGCTGTTTCTAGAGGAGAACGGGTTCAAGTGGAGCATGGTATTGAGAGATGGAGATGTGGGACTAGGTGAGCCATGATGGCTGGAGTGTCACTGTTTCTCCTTAAGCACAGCGGGGAAATGGGCGCGTGTGCGCATCTACCACGCAGACGCGTAGAAAGTTCAGATGTGGCCGACCCACGTCCATATCTGCAGATCTTTCCAATTCCAAAGGCACCGGCATCTACTCCACCCTTCCCTTTCCGTATCTGTAACTCCCTTCTCTGACCCAGAGAGACTGCCTCCCAGTACCCACAGCAAGTTACTTATTTGCTCAGTCCTAGGATCTACTAAAAATAGTTTCCAAATTGCTAACCTGTGTCTCTGGGAAAGAGACCCACTAACTCGAGTTCAGTATTTAATCAGATCTCTGTGTCTCTTTTAACGGGGGCCGAGGGGGGTGCAAACACCAGCTTCCAAAGTGACCTGGTTTACCCTCCCCTGCCCTTCCCTCCCATTTCAGTGCAGTTATGTTGCTCATTTTTCTTTTTTTATTTAAAGATTTTACTTATTTCATACAGAGAGAGAGAGAGAGAGAGAGAGAGCGCGCGCACAAGCGGGGGGGGGGGGCAGTAGGCAGAGGGAGAGTGAGAAGGAAAAGCAGACTCCCCGCGGAGCAGAGTCTGACCTGGGGCTCGATCCCAGGACCCTGAGATCATGACCTGAGCTGAAGGCAGACGTTTAACCGACTGAGCCACTCAGGCGCCCCTATGTTGCTCAGTTAAAGTCCAGTTCTGTTCATTTGTTTCTTTTTGTATTTCACTTTAGGGATTATCTCCATAAATGCTTATTTACTATTTTTCTACTTTAAGTGCTTGAATGTTTGGGTTGAGTGTATTTTTTGTATTTCAGTGAAAGGACTGACTTTTGCTTCTTTTTTTGTGGGGACGTGGACGCAGGGAGCGCAGAGTGTCACTGTTTGTGTACACAGGGTGTAAGTGTCCAGGAAGGAGCAGAACTCCCCTAGAAGCTGTGCGGTTGAAGTAGGACGTCCCCTTGCGGGGGGTGGGTGCCCTGCGCACATCTGGACCCTCTTCTCTCTCACGGAGCATCTCACTTTCAGGCCCTTTGTCTGGGTCTGCTTTCTCTTCAAAACCACTGTTCCGAATGCTGCGTTTAGTCCCATTTTGCAGAGTTGGAGAACCAGAGCAGTGAAGAGCTTTCTCCCTGCGGGGGACTGGCCGGTGGCCCGCACCCAGAGCTCCCAGAGCTCATCGGGTGTCTCCCCAGCAGGAGGTCTTGACTTGTTTTGCCAGGAAGTGAGAATGAGGAGTGACTTGGGTAACATCCTCAGGGCCTCAGAGTGAACACTCTGGAAATGCTCTCGTCCTCACAACAAAGGAATTCGGCAGCATTTCTCTGTTTATAGGTAAATGTCTTTATTAGCCTGCAGCATTGATCTTTTTAAGCTTTTAACTGTATCTTGAATGAAATGAAATTGATGTTTTTAGAGCATACAGTCTATTAGGGGAGACAGAGGTTAAACAAACACACCATTAAATACACGATTACACGTGGTGGTAATTACTGCTAAAGTGAATACAGGGAGGGCAAGACAGAGTAACCAAGACCTCAGTTATACTGAAGGGGGTTTAAGAAAGGGCTGTCTGAGAAAGTGAGGTTGGAGCTGAGACTTGAAGAAAGGTTCCCGATCTAAAACAAGTCTGCTAACCAGACTGCAGGCACCTGCCAGCCCTACCCACTTTGTAGAATTTCAAGCTTGTGGATCTGAACTAGCTCCTGGAGGCCGGAGTTCTCCTTTGCCCTTTATCGCCCCCTAGGGGACATGTGTGTATATAGACCTGCGGCAGGTGGTTTAGGAGATACGCGCCCTGCGCGCCAGGACTGGCCTGGCCGTAGCCAAGCTTGGGGACCCATTAGGTGTGGCTGAAGGACTGGGCTGCCGGGCTTGCAAGGGAGAAGACCCCTGGGACCCCTGGATGGCCTGTTCAGATAAGGCCGAGGGGCTGGCCTTGCCAGGGTCACCCTGAGGCTGCACTAGCTGAAGCCAGGGCAGGGAGAAAGGGCAGTTGCCTGACCTTCTAAAGTTCCCAGCTGGGTAGACATAAATGGTAGCTGTTCAGACACTGAAGGCAAGGGTCTGATAGGGCTGTCCGTCCCATCTGGACACTGGCCAGGAGGCCGGATTTAGGCACTTCTCTGTCCTTTCCAAGGCAAGAGTATGAAATTAGACCACAAATAAAACCACAGTCACTTTAAATTATTCTTATGAACAAAGTGGGAGGGTCTGTATCTTACTCATTTCTAAATGTGCCCAGCGTAATGTGTGACACATATTAGGCACTTACTAAATGTTGTATTATGAAGCTGATGAACATAGGTTAAAAATTACTTCTTTCCCTAATACCCCAGGCATTTGGAGAATATACCCAATACTTACTTCACATCTTAGTTACTAGGAAGAGTGGGCCAGATCATTCTGGTAGGCTGGGGTGCGTGGCCGGTGGGGTTTGGAGAATTCCTTTCCCCCTGGCTCTTCCTGCTTAATTTAAAGCTCTGTTCTGGAATTTGAAAAAAACTTCGACACATCTGGATATTACAGGGTAGTTCTTTCTCCTCGAATTAGTTTTCAAGTTCAGACTACTTTATCACTGAGACCTGTCTCAGACTTTCATAATAAGTAGAGCGGACATTTACAATTTGAAGTTGAATTTGCATGTTTCCCATATCTGCCTTCTGTTCCTGCCCAGGCTTTTATTTTATTTGGTCTCTTTTGATTATGACCTCAGGAGCCTGGAGCAGACAGGTGGCTTCTAAGCCCATGACAGTAATAAATTAAAACATTCCTTTGTCCTCTGCCTCTCTCATAACAGTGTGGACAGGGACTCGTCGACATGGTCTAAATTTCCTAATTCCTGTGTTGGTTTTCCTAACTTGGTGGGTCCCAAAGACGTTGGGGTGGTAGAGGCCCTCTCCGGTCCTGCTGGATGTGGGGGAGTGGGGTCCGCATGCCAACGTTTCTCTGATCTGCAGTGGAAAAGTTGCCTGGGGTTTTGGAAACAAAGTGAATACTGGATTTGTGTCTAGTGCAAACTTTGGTATGCTGTAAGTGGAAACCATACACCGGATTTTGAAGACTTGATACAAAAAGAAAAAAAAAAATGAAATTTCTCATCAATCTTTTACAAATGGATTATAAGTGAAATGGTAGTATTTTGGATAACCTGGATTACAGAAGACATGTTGTTAAAATTGATTTTACTTGTTTCTTTTTGTTTTAATGTGGCTGTTAGAGAATTTGAAATCATGCCAGTGCTCCTGTTTCTGTAGGACAGCAGATGCTTGGAGGGGGTCTCTTGAGTGCTGGTGGCTGAGTGGCAGTCCCTCCAGAGCTTCTCCTTGAGCAGGAACAGCCCCGGAAATGCTGCTCTGTGCTTTTCTCTCCTCCTGGCCCTCGCACCCCTGCTTTATCTGGGCAAGTATACGTCACGCGTGCATTGAATTGAAGCCTTGCCCAGGCAGGAGAAGGGGTGAGCCAGAGTCAGCCTTTCTAAGGGCTTTATTTTTGCCCTTTTGCCCAGGTTACCAGGGGTGGGGTCTGAGTAGGCTGCACATGAAATGGGGACCGGGCAGGTGGCATCTTCACTAACGGGTGTCAGGCAGTGCACTTCGGGCGATGCTAGAAGAAACAGTTCATCTTTAAAATAACCTGGGAAGTAGAGTGAGGAAACAAGGGCTGGACAGGTCTAATCAGAAAACAGTCCTGGTCATTAAACAATGGCTACAGGGACCCGGTGGCATCTCCCGATCCCTGGGGCTCTGGCTCTTCCTTCCCCTGTGGGCTTGGGGTGCAGCAGGGAAGACACTGTGGGTAGAATCTGAGCTCCTGCTGGAGAGGGAGGAGGCTGGGGGACCCCCCCCAAGTTGTCTCTCCACTGCTGGGTCTGCACTCCTCTTATGGGATCTGCATCCCCAGCTCCTGCTGCCCAGGCGCCCCCACCCCCCCGTCCCCCGCCAAGTGCCAGCCTGTCTCAGACTCCGGAAGTGTGAGTCCTGGCCTCTCTCCTTCCTTCCCTTGTTTGCCCACCTTCTTCCCCCCTTCCTTGTGGTGGCTTTCTCTTCTCAGAGCCTTGGGTTCTACTCGTCTTCATTCATGCTGGATGGTTTATGTCCATCCCTCAGAGAACTTCTGAGTCGCCTCCATCTTTTCTTTTCCTAAGGGAAGCATGTGTGTGTATAACACGTGTCTGTGCACACATGCATGCATAGCACGTGTGTGTCATGCATCTAACGTGTACCTGCATGTACGTGTTATGCACACAGGTGCATCTGTGTGTGTGCCTGCGTGTGTGTATGTATGTAGGCCCGTACTGGCTTCTTTAGCAGATAGGACCAGTGGTGGGAGGGAAGCAACCAGGCACATGGTCGGTAGCTTTAGCCAACCAGCCCAACTGCCCTGGATTTCAGAGAGTCAGTTCTATTCTGCATTTACGCCATGTTTAGCTGTCTGCAAAGTCCTTTTCCCACTGTTCACCCCATGATCACCTCCCCCCTCCCCATATTGTCAGCAGGCAGCTTCGATGGTCTCCTCTTCTCGCTGAGCACCTGCAGGTTTGGGAAAGAAAGGTTGCCCCAGTCACTCTGAAGCTGTGGTGTGGGCAGGGTTTGAACCCAGAGTTTGGGACCTGCAGCCCTTTCTTTCCCTTCAGAAGTGAGATAAAAGGCTTGTCAGACACACAAAGGAATCAAAATCAAGCAGCACAACAAAAAAAAACAAACACTGGGAAGTCAGAGGCCTGGTGCCGGCGGCCATGGCATTGCTGTCTCCCTTAAATGTCCTATAAAACGGTGCAAGATTTCGCTCACTTTGTGTTTAACGTGGAAATGATCCCAGAGACGCGGTCACCTTGGAGGCATTTTGTGGGAGTTTCGGAGCCACCTCGGTCCTTTGCACAGGAGGCTCCCCACATCCTCAGATCTTCGCACAGATCTGCTGGGGTGGAGAGCTAGAGAAGTGGGTGATGGGGCTGGTTCCTGTTCACATAATTTGTGGTGCTTTCCCAAGAAAGGGGCCCAGCTCTTCACTTAGGATTATGTTAAATGTGAGTATACTCTGTTTCCCGAGGCTCACACTCGGAGAGTGCTTAAAAATAGCTTAAAAAAATTATGCCAAGTTTCAACATGGAAGAAATGTGTACGCATAAAATTATAATGCAACTGTTGGCCCAGCGTTAATTATAGCTGATCCTGAGCATTTCTCATTTTATTTTGTTAATCCAGTTTCAGCAAAGGAACACCCATGGGATTTCTCCCTCCCATTTAATAAAAACGTTAACTTTGTGAGTTAAAGAAGCTGGTATGTTCATCAGCGTTTTATGAGATGCATAATACCACAAATTCAGGTGTGCACTTATTGGAGCTTCAGCCCACCGATCCTTGGAGCTGGGAGGGCACCTTGGAGATGGGAGGGGCAGGAGGGCAGGTGCATGTCGGGCCTCAGGCCATAGTGGAGGTGGGTGTTGGGTGGGGCTGTCTCCACCCCCTTACTTGGGCCCAGGAGGCTCTGTCTCTCTACACATTAACCTCTAGGTGAGGCTTGAAGACCAGGTTTCACATTGAACCATTTGAAGGCCACTTCTGTTTTGGACCGATAGAGATTCAGACACTTACACAGAATCTGCCATATTGGAGATGGGAGGCAGTTAGGGGTTGGTGTCCCCAGGCCCTGACTCCTGGCCCAGGTTGATGCCCTTCCCACCATTTGTTGGACTGTGGCTTTGAGGTGTTGGTCCCTGAGCTGGGCTTGTATAGCAGATGAGGAAACAAGCACATGAGACCAAGCACCCATAGGAGTCAGGGACACAGCTACTTGGGCAGAGGTGGGTTCACGTCTAGGTCTGGCCTTCATGGCTGCCCTCACTCTCACCTCATGTGTCATTAATCTACTTTTTTTCCTTACATTTTTTTCCTTTAAAATTTGCTGTTTCCATTTTTTAAATTGACGTATAGCATACATGTAGAAGAGCGTGTATAGAGAAACAGCTCCACGAACGTTCACAGACAGAATTCCTTGTGGATCCAAACAGAGCCACGCCATACCTGAGAAGCCCTCGAACCCAGCACCCTGCCCAAGGGTAGGTAGCCCTATCCTGGTAGACAGTACGAGAGGAATCATTTCGCTTTTGTACTTGGTGGAGCATCGGGCTCCCTGCTCAGCGGGGAGTCTGCTTCTCCCGCCCCCTGCTCTTGCGCTCCTGTGCTCTCTCTCCCTCTCAAATAAATAAAATATTAAAAAAAAATAAAGTGGGGATAGCAGTCCCTCCCCCACTGGATTAATGTGAAGGTTAAGTGGGTGACGGTCAAACTGTGGTGCCTGCCAGAATTAGGGATCAGTAAATGTTAGCCACATTTTCACTGTGGTCCGTTTCTTCCATGGGAACGGAGGCTGCAGTGCCCTGATCGACCACCAGAGGGTGCTGCCAGCACGTGTGTGGCGCCCGCTCATCTCCTGCCTGTTGGTAACAACCCATGTTTTTGTTTTCCTTTTTTTTGTTGTTGTTTTTGTTTTTTTGCTAAAAAAATCTCTTTGCCCTGTATGTGGTGGTTCTCTGTTCCCTCGTTCTAGACCTGTTGCCAGGCCGTGCAGTGGGCATCTTATTACGTGTGTGGTCCCAGGGAGGGGGTAGCACCCACGTCTGGCGCTCTCATTTCCCAGCTTATTGCTCCCTGGAATGAATTACAGTAGTAAATTATAACACACACACAGAGTGAAGTCCCCCTTTTGGTGTAGCTCCTCTTCTTAGTTGTAATTAATCGTTGGAAAGGTCTCTAACTGTGATGTGGGCTGTGAGCTGGGGACCCGGGCTTGTGTTCCTTGCAGTGACCTGATATCCTGTCACAGGAAGTAAACACGTCTGTCCCAGCACAGTGTTGGCCACCAGGCGGGTGGCCCATTGCAAGGTCTTGGTCAAGTTTTGACTTTGTGATTTATCTGGCTTGGCTCCTTGGCAACTGGCTAACTACTCTGAGCCCTAGCTTTCTCCTCCATAAACTGGGGATGACGATGGTGGTGGTGGTGGTGGTTGGGGTGGCACTTAGCTCCTTCTGTCAACGGGGAGGATCAAGTGCCATCACAGACATAAAGGTCTGTGTGAGCGAAGGAGGTGGTATCATACTGTTCTGCTGCTGGGGAGGGCAGGGGAGGTTGCGGCTGCCACTTCAGGCCATGAGGTCTTGATGCCTCCCCTTCCCGTGGCTGACACATGGGAATTTCCTAGAACATCCAGCTCTGGGAGCTCCGGTGCCCTTTCTTGTCTGGCCTCCCCTGATCCCGGGCCCTCTGTGCACCTGGCCCACCCATTTGTAGTTCTGGAATCTGGCACTTCAAGCCTCGGCTACCCCCACCCCCCAGGCGTTTCATTGTGCTGGACATAACTCTTGTGTCAGGAATGCCTTTTCTTTATCGATTCCCAGTCTAACTCTGTCTTGCTCTACTGGTTAAACCAATTCCCTCCCCCCCCCCCCCCCGTTCTTCTTTCTTTGGTCATCTGAATACTGTGTACTTTTTTTTTTTTTTAAGATTTTATTGATTTATTTATTTTAGAGAGTTTACACGGGAGCCCTGGGGAGGGTCAGAGGGAAAGAGAGACTCTCAAGCAGACTCAGCACTGAGCACAGACCCCAATGTGGGGCTGGATCCCACGGTGGTGAGATCAGGACCTGAGTTGGACACTTAACCAACTGAGCCACCCAGGCGCCCCTGAATACTATGCTCTTTTAGTTGTCAAGCTAACATTCCATTAGAGAATGGCAGAGAGGCGTAAGGCATAATGTCCCCAGCCACCCTTGTCCACCCTAGTCAAATGTCTAATCACCTCCGAGAGAAACACCAAAATACCATCAGACATGGGAAACGTTTTGTCCTGTGTCCAGAATTCGTGTCTCCGGCTTAATGTCGGCAGCTGTTGCCTCCCTTCTTCTTCCAGCCGGTGTTTGGCCCAGGCTGCCTGGGGTCAATGTCTTCCTTCCCCAAGGGGAGATCTTATTTTGTTACTTACTCTCCCTTTATTTCTAATACCAGTTTGGGGGGAGGGGTTAACATCTCCTTTCTTTCTTGGATTACACATGTAATCACGACTGTGGAAGATCTGAAGAACTCTGAGTCTGTGAAGTAAAAAGACCTGGCCTTCATAATCTGCCCGCCCAGAGCCAGTTCCTGTTGCTGGGTTGTTGCTGGGGCTGGATGGTGAGGAAAAGAGTCTGGAGCCTGCACTCCGTTTCCTCAGCCCTGGCTCCCTGGCTTTCCCCTGCAGGCCCACAGCAGGCCCCAGTAACCCAGATGGAAAACCTTTTCTCCAGAGGTCCAACTTGGAAGCCCTCAGGACCCATCGAAGCCGCAGACTTGATTTGTGTGGCAGCCTTCTGTGGTGGGTTTTCGGAGGACGAGGGGTGGCTGCCCACCTCCCGGAGGCATGCCAGTGTGCCCCCCTGCCTTGAATTTGTTCTTCCCCTCTTTACTCTCAAGGTATTTCAAGGGTTGGGTTCTGCCCCCCCTGGCTGGCCAACCTCTGCTCCTTTTTTGTGGAAGCTTCCTTTGGCCTCCAGCTGTCCCACCATCTCCTGGACCAGGTCCCCTTCCCTCTCCTGAGCAGTCTTCCCCAGTTGCCTCAGCCATGGGATTTCTGCGTTTTCCCTGTGCTCTCCTGTGGCATGTGGTAGGTACGTTCTTGTATACACACACAACCACACGCATGCATGTACACCCTGTGTTTCTTCCCAATTTGTGAGTGTCTTGTGCGCTGACCAGGTAGCTTTGGAACCACGTAGGCCCGAATTTGATCGTCTTGTACCAGTTATAGCATCCTCATCTGTAACATGGGATGATAATATTTTCGTGGCTGACTTACATAGCAGGGCCACTTTGTACAGCTGTGCAGGTTGCACACTGCACCAGGGCACCACATCTAAGGGGACTCATTCACTTCATAGATGTGACAGTTTTCTGCAAGTGGTAGTAAAGTATCTTATTCCAAGAAAATCAGGATATTGTGACCAGTTTCTGACAGGGGGAGCTAGTGTCTTGAGGAAGGGGTGCATTTCCCCGTTTCTCGAGGAGGTATCTTATACGTTAGCCACAGCCCTGCTTGTCAGGATTAAATGTGATGGAGCGTGACAAGTGCCTGGTCCTCAGGAAACGTCTGTCTGCTTTTTCTGGAAAGCAGGGTTTCAAGTGCTGTCATTGAAGTAAGCCTGAAAGTGGGGCCCCCAGCCGCAGTGTGTGTTGGGGGTGCCGGGAGGGGAAGTGGGCCTTCCGGGACAGAGCAGGCGTTGGGGGTCAGGCTTCCCCGGTTCACGCCCACCCTCCCCAGCCCTGGGACCCAGCTGTGCCCTCGTGGGAATCTGGAAGTGTTACCCAGCCTCGCCGATTCAGAGGCTCACGCTGTAGCGTCTCTGAAATCAGGAGGTATCCTACAATCTCTGTGATGAGAAACCAGTGTGTCTTAGTTTATTTGGCAGCATTTTTATCTTTTTGAATGGTATGTAAAATGTCAGTGCTTCTTAAAATAGATGTCTTAGATTTGAGGAAATACAGTAATAAAACCTGTTTCTTAGATTGCTGTGAAGATCCAGTGCGCCCAGCATGAGCCTGGCGTGGTGCCCGCTCATGGTGAGGGTGTAATTGTTTGGAGCTTCCTGCTCTTCTACTTCTTCGCCTTCGAATTCCCTGTGCTTTGGTTACAGCAAGTTCTCAGTAATTGTGGTGATGATGGTGATGATGTATATAGCATATCCACAGCTGGTTGAAGGCTCGGAACGATAAACTAAATGGAAAGTAATGTTTTGGCCTAACCCAAGCCTCTTTTCCTGAAGATGAAAGCAAAAGGTATTTTAAGTTGTACTGAGCTGCACAATGAGACTTTTTTCATTACATTGGCTATGACAACAGTCTGGCTTTATGTTGTTAAAATATTTCCACTCCCGTTGGGAAGCTGCCAGCTCTTATGAATTTAATAACTTAAGGGCAAGTGAAAAACAAGAAAACAAAAATATTTAACTCTGAAAGAATTTGCCACCCTAGTCTTTTCATAAGATAGATTAATTTAATGGGATCTGAGCTTTTGGCTGTTGGACTCTCTTTCTTTAACGTTAATCAATCCAAGTAAAAGATAGTTACAAAGCAGGGAGGGTGATTTATACTAATCAAGGAGAGGGAGGAGGAGAGTTTTTTAAACTCAAGCTTTTAAACAGAGTAATCCAATAGTGTAGTAATGTAGCATTTTGTCTTCTTGTGGGTATTGATAAATGTTTCAGCGTTTTTGTAATCACTCAATTCATCTAACATTTATTGAGTGCCTACTGTGTCCCCAGCAGCAGCATCACTTAGGGGAAGATGGATGGCGCTGGGCTGGGCGGGGCTCTGGCTGCAGGTGACTGAGTGCACGTGGTGTGGGAGGCACTTGACAGAGACTTGGGGTGCCAGCCCTTCAGAGCCCTCATCACCCCACCGCCCCCCGGTGGTGGTGGGCATGGGGACCAGGACCGACCCCTAGCTATCCCTGGAGCTGCCTCACTCCAGCCTTCTGAGCCCTCTGTTCCTCCATTCCTCGTAGGGTGTTTGGGATTGGATGGGGTCATGGATTCACCAAATAGGATACGTGCTGCTTCTCAAATTCAGTGTCCTTTCCAGAGGATCCACACTGGTAGCCATTGGTATGTTTTATTTGCCACAGATTTTTTTTTTTTTTAATTTTGTATTTGAATTAACTCACAGGAAGTACAGAGAGGTCTCATGTACCCTTTACCTGATTTACTCCAGTGGTTACATTTGTTTTTATTTGTTTGTTTTTTGTTTTTGTTTTTGTTTTTGTAAAACACACGTATCATGAAATTTACCATTTTGACCATTTTTTAGTGGCATTAAGCACATTTACTGTGTTGGGCAGCCATCAGCACCATGCATCTCCAGAACTTTTTCATCATCTCAACCCAGTGGTTACATCTCATGTAACTGTTGTGCAATATCCAAAGCAAGAGATCGATGTGGTACGTAGGACGTGCGTGCCTAGTTCTAGTCCATTTTTATCGTGTGTGTGGAGGCGTGTAGCCGCCCCCGTGGTCAAGATGCAGAACTGTTTGTGGACGTTTTGCCAGTTTGAGTGAGGAGTAGAAATGTTACCCTTTCCACCCTCTTTAGCCTCCATTCATGACACAATTGTTGTAAACATTTCTTCCGCAGACATTGAGAACCACATCAGACAGACTTACTCTTTTTGCTTCAACTGTCAAAAATAATTTAGAAAACTAAAAGGAAAGGGAAAATCTGATGTATTTACCCATAGTTTTACATTTTTCTTTGTACTTTTTCCCTTTTTGATGTCCGAGGACTCATTGTTTCATTTCCTTTCTATTTAGAGAACTTCCTTTAGCTGTTCTTTGAGGTTAAGTCTGCTGGGCAACAAGTTGTTTTTTAGTTTTCCTTGCTCTGGGAATGTCTAGGTCCCCCCTTTATTTCTGGAGGCTGTTTGTGCTGGATGTAGAGATCTAGGGGGGCAGTTGCTTCCTTACTGCCCTTGAACAACATGCCACTTCCTTGTGGCCCCCATCACATCTGATGGGAAATCCGATGGCACTCGAATGGCTTCTCACACAGCAGCTTGTGTCCCCGGCTTGCTTTTGGGTCTAGTTTTCAGACGTTTGATGATAACGGGCCTTGGCACAGTTCTCTTTGGGTTCGTCCTGTTGGGGGTTTGCTGACCTTCGAGAATTGTGTCTTTTGCCAGATTTGGGAAGTTTTCAGCCATTATTTCTTTGAATACTTTTCCAGCTCCGCTGTCTTTCTCCTGTCCTGGGACACTGACCACACACACGTTAGATCTTTTGTCATAGTCCCACATGTCCCTGAGACCCTGTTCATTTTTTTTTTCCAGTCTGTTTTCCCTGCTGTTCAGATTGTGTGCTTTTTCTTGTTCGTTCCATCCTCAAGGTCACCGATTCTTTCCTCTGTCTTTTCCATTCTGTTTTGAGCCCATCCGTTGAGTTTTTGTGATTGTATTTGTATTTCTGTTCTCAAATTTCCATTTGTTTTTTCCTTATATTTTTCCCTTACTTTGCTGAAGACATTCTGCTTTTGCATTTGTTACAAGCCTGTTCATACTTGCTCATTAAATTGTTTTTGTGATGGCTGCCTTAAGGTCTTTGTCAGATAATTCTGATATCTGTATCGTCTAGTGTGGGTGTCATGACTGTTTCTTTTCATTCAACTTGAGATTTTCCTGATTCTTGAAAAATTATGAGGAATGGTTTTTGATCGAATCCTGGGCCTCTTCGGTGTTAATGAGAGTCTGGATCTTACTTAAATCTTCTGTTTTAGCAGACTCCTCTGACACTGCCCTGGTGGAGAAGTGGGGAACGGCCTTGTCACCGCCAGGGAGGGTAGAAGTCCAGGCTCCCTTCTCGGCCTCTGCGGACGCCCGGCAGAAGGTGCACCCCAGTACTGCTGGGCAGGGTAGGGGTGCAGGCTCCCCACGGGACCCCTGTGATACCAGCCCTGACTGGGAAGGCGGGGCGCCTCCGTCCTGCTCCCTCGTAGCCTGCAGTGCACAGTGGTAAGGAGGTGCAGAAAGTCCTGACACCGGCCCAGGCGGAGTGGGAAGGGTGTTTCGTTAACCTCGGGGTCGGGTGGAAGTCCTGGCTTCCGGTTCCGCAAAGGACAGCAGGGTTGGGGGGTGGGCCGCAGTGTGGTCCATGGGCTTCGGCTCTTGTAGGGCAGCTCTTATGCTGAGCTCAGTGCTGGGAGCAGGATCCCAGGGGAGGTGGAGGCGGCGTGGAGGGGCCAGGGCACTAGGGCCCCTGAGGGGAGAGAAAGGCTGGGCACGCACGAGGTTTCTCTGTCTCCCTGTCTCCCTGGGATGCACGGCAAAAGGTCTGGAAGGATACACACCAAACTGCTCAGTGATGCCATTGTTCTAAAGGGGATGATAAGGGAGCTGTCTCTATTCTGTGGGGTTTTGTATTACTTAGGTGTTTTACAACGAGCACGTGTTCATACTGTAACTTCTGTCATGGATAATGACAATCATAAGAAGCTCTGCTATAGGACCAGGAGACCCGGAATGCCTGAATCCTATCTTGCTGTGGCCATCCGACCTTGGCCTCCCAGAGGAGGTGAACTTAGAACAGCAGAAAGGAAAGGCCGCCCTTCATTATATGCAGGGCCGGGCCGTCCTGTGAGCTGGCTGGAGTATGTGGCCTCCACTCAAGGCT
This sequence comes from Eumetopias jubatus, assembly GCF_037043125.1. Lineage (NCBI taxonomy): Eukaryota > Metazoa > Chordata > Mammalia > Carnivora > Otariidae > Eumetopias > Eumetopias jubatus. The sequence goes on from NW_028274810.1 coordinate 115,495,124, forward strand.
GAGTTGACGCTCTTTGCCTCTTTACTCAAGGACCTGAAGATTTTGGGGGCGGTGTCCCTCAGGAGCAGGCCACCTTAAGCTGACACGTGTATTGCCTGTGGCCAGAGGAGGGGGTGGGATCTGTTCGCTCCCAGTGACCCTCCCCAGCGGCAAAGGGGCCTGACCAACCTCCCCAGACCTACGAGCCCCTTCATGACCTCCTTCAGGCAGTGGGGTCAGAGGCTCGCTCACCCCTGGGTCCCCAGGCAGGGCGGGGGTAAACAGGTACAAGTCAGAGGTCACGGACAGGATGTGGCTCTTCCTGGCCAGGACTGTCTGCAAGTCAGAGTTCAGAAATGAGGACTTGTTTGTGCAGTTATTTTAAGATTTCTTAATAGTACAGAGTAGCTGGTTGAAAACTGGCAAGTATTTCATCGAAATGGAACACTCAAACTCCAGACTTCTGTGATTTTCCTTGTATTGAACATGTGGTTTTCTCTTTGAATCCTTTTGTTGAGGATGAGTGCACAGTAATTGGACCTAAAAATGCATCCAAATTATAGCATCTTTATCAAAATTAGCTGACAACATAATTATGATTATATTTCAGGGTATAAGATACATTTTTCCATATTAGTCTCCTATAAAAATGAAAAGAGCTCCTTTGTTGTTATTTTGGTGGAATAACAATTCTTAATATTTTGGGGGATGCAGCCTGATTGGACACTTTCTTTGCATGTTTTGGCATTTTGCTGTTTATACCCTGCTTTATGAGCATCTCCAAAGAGTGCACGGTTTCCCTCCCGGTCGGAGGCTGAGGGGACAGTCACAGATTATGTTCCAGAGGGAACACTTTGTATTCTGTCTGGGCTTCCAGAACCAGCTGCTCTTAACCATAAAGCTTGCATCGGGGCGACTGGCTGGCTCAGTCGGTAGAGCGCTGTGACTCTTGGTCTCAGGGTTGTAAGTTCGAACCCCCCATTGGATGTAGAGATTACTTAAAAATAAAATCTGAAAAAAAAAAAAAAAGTAATACAAGACTGCATGGTTGGTGGCAAAACAGAGCCCAGCCACTGGTGCAGCTCAGGGGGCTAGTTGTGTGCTCCTGTTGGCGGTTGCGGGGCTGTGTTCCTGGGAAGGGCCATGTGGCACCGGGGCCTGGGTCCGGTGAAGCTGCGTTCCACCCTGACTCTGTGCTTCCCTGGCCGCATGGCCGAGGGGAGGCCAGCCTCTCAGCTGCCCGGGTCCCGCAGGCTCGTCTCTGCCCACACCCACAGTGACGTGGTGGTCCTCCTGGGTCACGCGTCCTTATCTCCCCGGCTGCCCCTGGAAGCTCTGGGTCTAGTCTCCACTTCTCTAACGGAGCAGACGCGCTGCAGGCCTTGGGAAGCACGTGGGCCAGGGCCAGGTGCCACCCCGGCTGTCCCATGGTGTGGAATAGTCAGGTAGCAGACTGACAGTAGGCTCCCACACTTTGTCCTGCGTAGATGCAGAAGTCGTTTTATTTATCTGGTCTCCATATGGGGCCTGGTGTGCCTGTCGACTCAGCCACTCACAATATACTCTGAGGCCCCCCAAAATTATGCTCTGCTAAATGTCATAGGATTCCCTTTCTTCTGAGAGCGTCACCAAAATCAGTACCATGTAGAGGTCTGTTGGGAAGTGGCTTCATAGAAACCATATGATGCAGTTGGTGTGTGCCATGTCTGTGTCACCCTCCGTGGCGGGCCGCGTGCTGGAACTGTCCCTGTGCCGCGGGGCCTCCGAGGGGCCCACCCATGGCCACTGCTCAGTACTCGGCTGGAATGAGCACGAAAGAAATTGATGGATGATGCTGGGATTATGCTCTCGGGGATGATTGTCATTTCAGACGCTGTTGGCCCACAGTGAATATTTTAGCCTAACTTGAAGGAACTCCCACTCAAGGTGTGTGGCCACACTCAGCTCATGTCAGAAGCAGGTGGCAAAGAGTCTGCTCTCTGTTTCCTGCCCACCATGACTCAGGCAAGCTGCTCTCCTCTCTCAGGCTCAGTGTCCTTGCCTGTAGAAGGGGCTTTGCAAACCCTTTTTTGCCTAAATCGTAGGATCGTGGTAGAGTCAGCAGGAAAGGAAGCACGTTGAAAACAACATGGCCTCGTATAAAGAAAAGAAGTGTTACTGTGGTCTCTTCCTGTTTGGGAAGGCTTTTGGGTTCCTTAGGAATAAAGCATTTCTTGGAAAAAAATAAAATATCGATTGACAGTATTCATGAGAGATTTTCATTGATGAAGCAATGTTCTGCTTCGTTAAATTTCTATTTCCTGTGTTGTTTGGTAGGGAAGAATTCTCTTAGGTCATTACTCCACCTGCTTGTTCATGGAGGAACCCTTCCTTTGGATCCAGAGGGAGATCTGTTCCTGCAGCCTCGGTGCCTTGCAGGGTTCTGTCCTCACTGTGGCAATGTCAGGTTGGCCCACTGCCTTTCTTTCTGGTCTCCTCTTCTGGTAGGGGAGTCTTGCTTCAAAGAGGAGGAGAAAAATGGGGTGGGGGAGAGCAGGGCAGTGGAGAGCAAGAAAGATTTTTGTCTTAAGCTGGGAAAAATAAGCATGTAGCGGTGGCAGAGAGGAAGAATTGGTGGTCTGGAGAAAGAAGCAGAAGTTTCTGGAACACTGTCACTGTGTGGGAGGGGTTGGGGTTCAGTGCCCACCGGCCACACGTATCCAGTGGCCTTCCAGGGCGGGTTGTGGGTGTGGTCCTACCAGGTGCAGGCACTAGGGGTGCGTTGTCTTCAGAGAATTTTAAAGCAGTAACAACATTTAAATGTTGGCCTGCTTTTTTGTTTTTTTCATCTCCCTGAGCCACCGGTACTAAATAATGTTGGTGATAAAAGTGTGGCCTGCAGTGGGGTGGCCAGCTCCCATAGATTCCCCCCCCCCAACACATGCACTTTCTGTGCCATTGCTGGTGTCAACCCTCATACCAACAGGGGCAAGGCTGGGTGGGTGGGGGAGGATGGAGGTGCGTGGGCAGGCGTGGTGGTGGAAGCTCATGGAAGTTGTCTTCTGGCGGCTTCATGTGGCATAGGTCAGCAGCCCAGTGTGAGGATGCGAGATGGGAGTGGAGCGGTACGAAACATTTGTTCATCGTCAACGGAGAGCAGATGGCCTAGAGATCATCTAGGATTGCCATATATCTGTCCAGCCTCCACAGAGAGCAGGTGGCCTGGAGACCTTGTATGACTGCCAGGCAGCGTCAGGAGTCCCCGTGAGGCTGATGAGGGTGAGGGGAAGCAGGCAGTGTGGGTGTAGATTTTTAGCTGTCCAGCGGCATAGGTGAGGTGGGTGAGGGCACATGGTAGGTGGAGAGCTGGACAGAGTCAGGGCTGTGGTTTACAGCGTTCCCACTGCTGAGTAGGCAGGTTCGCTGCCTCTCCTAGTGCATTCCAGCAACTGAGAGGTTATTACTACTTCTCGAAGATCACCCCACTTTACAGCATTTAGGGACGGGGTTGGGAATGTAATCTGGGTTCGTCTGGCTTTAAAGCCACTGTCTTTTCCATCATACCAGTTCTTCTTTGCACTGTTAAAAAAAGATCTAGCTTTTAATTAGTTTTTTGATCCTAAATTTAATATTCCTCTATGTACCTACAATTATCTTAGAAAGGAGCCTTTTCCCATTACATCTTCCTGCCTAGTATAATGGGATGAAAATAATGGACTATTAGTAAATACTTGTGAACGGTGGTAATGCTTTCAAATAGGAATTAAGTGGCTTAAAAAAAATCAACAGATTCCCATTCTTCTTGTTTTTAGTCCCTGTGCCAGCCAGCGAAAGGTGTCTTGGCTCTTGAGAAATGCTGTTTTGATCAATTTTCCCTTGTACCTAATTTGAGAGAGCCTAGCTAGAGCACTTAATTGCTGTCATTGAGGTTCGTGCATTTGAAGGTTGGATTTTGGTTTTGCAGTTTCCTACTTGTTTATTTTACCTTGCCATGTCAGTGCTGGAATCTGGGCTGTTGGGTAGATTTGGGTAACGGTTTGGGGCGGGGGTTTCCCAAAATAGACACTATCCGGAAGGACTGAGGTTTTGAAGTTCTGAAGAAAGAATTTTCTGGCAACTGGGGCCACCTGAAGTTAAAAGGGAGCTGCCTGGCCTGGAGGTGTCCACGAGAGGGACACAGTGTGTCGGAGACTGGCCATGGCTCAAAAGGGCAGCCTTCGGTATTTTTCTTTGGCAATTGGAAGCAATTGTTGTTTTCGTTAAGATGAAATAACATCGTTTGCTTTTTTTTTTCTTACAGAAAACACGGCCATCTTCATGTGCAAATGTTGTAACCTTTTCTCACCTAGCCAGTCGGAGCTGCTGTCCCATGTTTCTGAGAAGCACACAGAAGAAGGGGTTAATGTTGATGAAATCATCATTCCCCTCAGACCTCTGAGTACTCCTGAGCCCACCAACCCAAGCAAAAGCGGAGATGGTAAGGGGCCTGGGGTACCGGGTGAGGGGGCCATGGCCACGGATGTGCCCATTGGTGACAGTAGTGGTGATTTGCTCGCATGTACTTTAATGCTGGGTTTCTATTTGGTGGGCACAGAAACTGAGAACATTCACATTTCCCACAGTTAATACTTGTCCAATGATATAGGTCTGCTCAAATAAGAGTGTGTTTTTGAATTCACCGAGCCTGGCCTCTGTGGGTGCTTCTCCAGCGCCTGGCTGTAGAAGGAGGAATGAATGAATGGAGGAAGGAAGGAGCGCATGAGACAAGGTGATGCCTCCCACAGTGCAGAAAGCATGAGCTTGTCAGATGAGTGTGGGTTTAACCCGGCCCTAGGACCTGCGGGCTGCATTACCTGAAGCAAACGACATGACTTCTCTGAGCCTCCCTGAGCTTATCTGACAAATTAAGATAAATATGCCTGTCACAGGTGGGCGCTGGGGATGAAGCCAGGGGATATACCTGTGGTGCCGGATGACGCCCGCACAGAAGACAATAAAGGGAAGCTATTATAACATAGGTGATTAATGTGTAAGAATATACAACCTGAGACACAGCATTTCTGAACCGAGCGTGTAAACCTGGAAAAAGGATTTCAGTGGCGAAGTTTTGATTCGCACAGAATCCTTTGTGTTTGCAGCCAGTGTGTGGAGTGAGATCCATCTTGTGTGCAGTGTCCAGACATCTCCCACTGAATGGCATCCGATGCGGCAGGCAGCTGGCTTAGAGAAACCATCGAGGCACTGTAATTAGGTCCCCACAGACAAAGAAAATATGTAGTAGAGCAAACAGCAGTTTAAAAAAGCCCCCAGAAAACTATTTTTATATGATGAGGGACAACAGCCAGTCTCCTGTGCAGAAGGATAGTGTTCCATCACAGCATTCATTAGCCACACTGATAACCGATTGCTCTTTCCTGGGAATATTCAGACTGGCATTTCTAACCAGGCTGGCTTATTGATCATCTGTCTGACATTGTTAACAAGGAGAGACTCCAGGCAAAAAATGTTTTGGTTAATGAGTCCCTCTGGCCATTCCCGGGGAGCTCAGAGAAATACACCTGACAGAGGATTAAGTTGTTGAGAAGTTCCACTGGTTACTGTTGGTCGCGTGAGATGAAACCAAGAAAACCCAGCACTTGCAACCAGTGGTGGCGAATGAGGAGAAGCAGGAGTATTCGTGTCTTCCTCACTAGCAGCCTGGTGTGGTGGGTCCACGGCATTTCAGCCCTGTCATGGGCCTCATGAATGGATCTGTCCTCTCCCCGCTTTGAGAAAGCAAGTCTGAGGTGGGAAGTGACACGTAATCACATCTCAAACCAGTAGTGCACATTTGAGTCTCTTTGCTTTGGGGAAAAGGGGGGGGGGAAGGAGGTCAATTGGGTGTTAAGAATCTACCAGTTGGCTGATTAAAAATGGGCAAAAGACCTGAACAGACGTTTTCCCCAAGAAGGCATACAGATAACCAACAGGTGCATGACAAGATGCTCAGTGTCACTAACCATCAGGGAAATGCAAGTCAAAACTGCAGTGAGCTCTCACCTCGCACCTGTTGGGAATGGCTGTGTCCTTAGGAAGACGAGATAATAAGTGCTGGCGAGGATGTAGAGAAAAGGGACCTGTTCCCAATTCCTGTTGGCAGGAATGTAAACTGGTACAGCCACTGTGGAAAACAGGATGGAGGTTCCTCAAAAAAGTAGAGATAGAATTATCTTTGATAATCTATCAAATAATATCATGATCCAGCAATCTCATTTCTGGAAATATATCCAAAGGAAATGAAATCAATATCGTGGAGAGATATCCACACCCCCATGTTCTTTCCAACTTTATTCACAATAGATAACCTAAGTGTCAGCCGATAAATGGTTACAGAATGGATACAGAAAGTCTCTCTCTCTCTCTCTCTCTCTCTCTCTCTCTCTCTCTCTCTCTCTCTCTCTCTCTCTCTTTCACACACACACACACACAGAGGAATATTATTCAACCATGCCAAAGGAGGAAATCCTGCCATTTGCAACATGGGCGAATCTGGAAGACATTATCCTAAGTGAAATAAGGTAGACACAGAAAGACAAATATTGTATGATCTCACATATATGTAGAATCTAAAATAACTGAATTCATAGAACCAAAGAGTAGAACGGTGGTTGCCAGGGAGTCGGGGGAATGGGGAGATAGTAGTCAAGAGGTACAAACTTTGAGCTGAATAAGTTCTGGGGATCTAATGTGGGGCTTCTAGTTAACAATACTGTATTATATACTTGAAATTGCTGACAGAGTAGATCGTAAGTGTTCTCACCAAAAGAAAAAAATGGTTGCTATTGTTGACTGTGGTGAGCATTTCACAGTGTACATGTATATTTAAATCATCTTGTATACCTTAAAAAAGTATATTGTATAAACTATATAGAATTTTGGTTTGTCAGTCATGCCTTCGTAAAGCTGGAAAAAAAAAAGAATCTGCCTAATGCCAGGGCCCTCACAGTTCAGCCACCTCGCCCTCTGCCACCCAGTCTGGGGGGGTGAGTAAGGCTCATCCATCCAGACCTCCCTGGAGGACTCCCGATGACGTCCACATTCCATAGCTGAGTGGTTAAGATACATCGGCCTTCCAAAGAGTGTGGCTGAATGGACAGATGGAACAAGAGCTTTGGTCAGAAACTTTGACTGTTGCCTCTGGGGTTGAGCATCTATAAACTCAGAAGAGGGGATAATCTCTTGTAAAATTCATATGGCAGATAGAAGTCACATGAATTAATGGATTGAGAACTTTGAGAAAGGTGGTTACAAAGTTTTAATTTTGTTTTTATTCAGCTTTGCTTATTAAGATTTTTCTTCCAACTAAAATGAAATGTGAATGAGATGAAATAATTTGAATTTTTCATTTCATTATAAATAATGAGCAAATGATAAGAGAACAGGTAGATCTCCTCCTGAAATCCTGTGCATCAGTGGTTTCTGATACACGTATGCTGACTTCCACCCTTGCCCTTGTTACTGATGTTAGTGAAAGGTAGGGCTGCCAGCTCAGGAGGCCATCAGGGCCGCCTCTTCCTTGAGACCCACCCTTCTCTTCATCTCCTGAACAGCCAGCCCACCAGGCCCGTCCCCCCTGCAGCCGTGGTCCATCCTCAGTGGGGGTGACCATGTGTTCTTTCTCCCCCTCATTGCATGAATACGGTGATTTATGTGGATGGATTTTCATACCCTGAACCACTCTTACTTACGTTCCTGGGATACATTCCACTTGGTCATATTGCATAATCCTTTTTCTTGTGCTGCTGGAGCTGGTTTGCCTAGGACATTGATGAAGAAATTTGAGTTTGTATTCAGAGATCTTATGTAGGGTCATTTCTCTGATGTCTTTGGTTTTAGAATCAAGGTAATAATGGCCTCCCAGAATGAGTTGGGACGTGTCCCTTCCTCCTCTGTTTTTTGGAAGATCTTTGAAGTGTTGGTGTTATTTCTTCTTAAACGTTAGATAGAATTCACTGGTGAAGCCCTTTAGTTCTGGGCTTTGGGTGGGAAGTTTCTGGATTACCGATTCAGTTTCTTTGCTTGCAACAGGTACATGAATATTTTCTGTTGCTTCTTGAATTCCTTTCAGTGGTATGTAGAAATTTTCCATTTCATCAAAGTTCTCTGATTTGTTGGCATATAATTACTTGTTCATAGTATCCCTGAGAATTAAAAAAAAAAATTTTTTTTTGTAAGATGAGCAGTAATGTTCCATCTTTCATTCTTGATTTTAGCTATTTGATTCTTACCTCTTTTTTCTTGGTGAGTTTAGCTAAAAGTTTGACAGTTTTTTGATTTTTATCTTTTGTTTTTCTGTTTAATTTTTACTTTTTGTCCTTCTGCTTGCTGTGCATTTGGTTTGCTTCTGTTTTCTCTGGTTTCTTGGGTTGGAAGAATAGGCTACTGATTGGAGATCTTTCTATGTCTCACACAGGCATTTACAGCTTTGTGAACCTGCTCTCACTGAATCCCACAAATGTTTGTATGTCGTGTTTTCCTTTTGATCATCTCAACATTATTTCCTAATTTCCCTGATGATATCCTCTTTGACCTATTCGTTATTTCGGAGCGCCATTTAATTTCCATGAATTTTTGAGTTTCACGAATTTCTTTCTGTTATTTCTTTTCTAAAATTAAATTTTGATTGGCATACATGATTACATTAGTGTCAAGGTTTATAAAGTAGTGATTCGATATTCTTATACATTATGAGATGATCACCACAGTGGCCCTAGTCACCATCTGCCACTGAAGTTATTACAATATTATCGATTATCTTTCCTATGCTGTACTTTTTTCTTTTTTTAAAGATTTTTAAAATTTATTCATTAGAGCAGGAGCAAGAGCAGGAGCAGGGGAAGGGTCAGAGGGAGAGGGAGAAGTAGACTCCCCACTGAGCAGGGAGCCCCATGTGGGGCTCGATCCCATCCTGGGATCATGACCCAAGCTGAAGGCAGATGCTTAACCGACTGAGCCACCCAGACGCCCCTTCATTGCTGTACTTTTCATCCCCATGACTTAGTTATTTTATAACTGGAACTTTATACCTCTTAATCCCCTTCATGTATTTCACCCATCCCCCATCCCTCTCCCTCTGGCAACCACCAGTTTGTCCTTTGTAACAATGAGTCGGTTTCTGTTTTGTTTTTGTTTTTTTTAGATTCCATATGTAAGTGAAATCATATGGTATTTATCTTTCTCTTTCACACTTATTTTACTTAGCATAATACTCCCTAGGTTTATCTGCTGTCGCAAATGGCAAGATTTCATTATTTTTTATGGTTCAGAAATATTCCAGTGTGTGTGTGTGTGTGTGTGTGTGTGTGTGTACACACACACAAAACACATCTTTTTTTCCCATTCATCTGTCGGGGGACACACAGGCTGCTTCTGTATCTTGGCTATTGTAAATAATGCTGCAATGAACAAAGATGTGCGTATATTTTTTCAAATTAGTGTTTTTGTTTTCTTCAATACCTAGAAGTAGAATTTCTGGATTGTAGGGTAGTTCTATTTTTAATTGTTTTAATTGTTTGAGAAGCCTCCATACTGTTCTCCAGAGGGGCTGCACCAGCTTGCATTCTTGCCAGCAGTGTAAGAGGGTTCCCCTTTCTTCACATCCTTGCCAACGCTTGCTATTTCCTATCTTTTTAATAATAGCCATTCTGACAGGTATGAGGTGGTATCTCACTGTAGTTTTGGTTTGCATTTCCCTGATGACGAGTGATGTTGAGCATCTTTTCATGTGTCTGTTGGCCATCTGCATGTCGTCTTTGGGAAAATGTCTGTTCATGTCTTCTGCCCATTTCTTAATTGGGTTTTTTTTTTATTTTGTTACTCACTTGTAGAAGTTGTTTATTTCTAATTTCAGCCCACATACTTTGTATGTATGTGTTTGAGCCCTTAACATGTTTATTGAGACTTGATTTATGGCCTAACATGTGGTTTGTCTCGGAGAATGTTCCACGTGCAGTTGAGAAGAATTTGTAGTCTGCTGTTGGTGGTGGTACATGCTCATAGATAAGTATTAGGTTTTGCTGGTTTATACTGCTGTCCGTGTCTTCCGTTTCCTTGGTGCTGCCCAGATTTTATAATTGAGGAATATGTGGCTCAGAGACTGTGGAGGCCTTACCACCACCTGCTCACAGTTACCTAGTTAGTAGGTGGGACAGTGGGATTTGCACCCAGCTGCTCTGACAGCATTTGCCTGCTCTTGTACTGCTCTGGGTGTAATCAGATTCTTACTACGAAGCTGCTTTAAAAATTATTTTCCTTTATTAACTAATTTATTTTTGACTTAAATTTTTCTTGAACACATTTCCTCTCTTTGTGTGTGTGTGTGTATACTGGAAGATTAGTTGCCTGTACAGTTTAATTTTTAAAAATATTTAAGACTTTAATTAAACTCAGACTCTTAATACGAGAACATTTCTTCAAAAGTCTTTCATTAAGAACTCCAAGTCCTCCTTTTTCTCTCTGTGTGAGTCCGTAAAATTTGAGGCTTCCAGAAGCTTAGTTTCTCTCTAATGATTTCTATTCAGGTTTAACCTTCACAGTTCATTTTAAGTTGAGAGATACTTGAAATGATTTAATTAAACCTTTAACTGAGTAGTAACTGATTGATTATTTTGGTCTCCCTTTATAACATGCAGGTTCCTAAATCCTTTGGTTTATTTTATAGCCTTTTAATCTGTTTTGCTCATGTAGGAAGCGGTCTGCCTAAGAACCTTTCATTTTCTCCTCTCTTCCCCATCAGATCTCTGGCTGTGGTCCAAGAAAAAATGTGTGTGAGTGTGTGGTTGTGTCTGAGAATGTGCGTGGGTGTGTGTTTGGGTGTGAGTGGTGTGTGAGGGTGCATGCACATATTCGTTCATCCCGATGGCGGCTGGGATGGGTGGCCTGCTGGAGCTGTAATTCACGGGGGTCCGCGGAGAGCCTTGTTTGGTCTTCTATCTTCTTTCCCTTTCAGACCTTCCATAGGAACTCTTCTCCTTTTATCTCTGCCTTCCCTCGCACCCCACTTCTTTATTCAGTCACCATGCACCTGTCAGATGCTCAGGCGCTCTGCTAGGTGCTGACAGCGCAGGGCACATGGGGCATTCTTCCTGATGGCTCCACCTCTTGGCTGCTGGGCGGCCGGTAGGCAGAGGCAGTGATGCAGGGCAGCAGAGAAAGCACTTCTCTGGGGTCAAGGATTGGCCGCTAAAGAGGGGGTCACAGAGTCTAGTCTGAGGGTGGAAGTTGGCGTCTAAATTTAAATCTCTGTGTTGTCTCTCCTGGACATCTACCACGGCCAGGGTCATTCTGAGTGTACCAGGCATTGCTGTACTCAGTGTTCCAGAAACCACTGAAACCTGGGTCTCTATTCTGCTCCGGCAGCAGCGTAGGGCTAAAGAGCACCCATCCCGGACTGAGGGAGACTCCTGTTCCAGGCCTGGAGCTGTCCTATGATTGCCACGGCTGGGGCTGACACACAGGGTGCTTTTGTGCGGGTTACAAAGAGGTGCCCCCATTCTGGGCTGGTGAATTAGTAACAGGCTTTCTTTCTGGGCGAACGAGCAGAAAACATGGTCAGGTTGGATGCAGCTGGTGCCCAGTGCTCAGCCTGGCTCGTGGAGCATGGCCCAGGTATCGGCCCCCACCTGCCGTCCGTAGTGCCTCGAGAAGGGCTCCGCCTGCACCACACCTGTGGAGGCCCTGCTGGTGGCATCGGCAAATGGATTTTGTCATCTGCAAAGGGACGTAAGATGCCAGCCTTTTTTTTTTTGGAAAAGGTGATGAGATAAATACATGTTGATACATGATGCCTTAGTATGTGGTACGCACACCATGTACTTTGTAGCCCCCCGCTTCTGTTTCATCCATCTGTTGTCTGGGTCAAGAGTCGATCACACTGAGGCTTGTAGCTCGGTGACACTATTGTCATTTTCCTGCAGAGTGTAGAGGAGAGGTCAAATCGTATTATTGTATTATTTCTGTGCTCTGAAATTAACTGAATGGACAGAAATGTGAAGTTCACCGGCTCCGAGGCAAATGGTGGGTTCAAAGCCTAGCTCTGCCACTTATGTTTTCTTTGTCTTGGGGCCACTTGATTAATCTTCTCCAACCTCAGCGTCTTCTTCCATACAGTGGGCGTAATACTGATGCTTCGGGCCGAGCTTCGATGGGGAAGTGCCCATGAAGGGCTTCGCGGGGCGCTTGCACTGTACGTGCTCGCTACTTCCTCACTGTTGCTGTTGTTTGCGGGACATTTCCACCTTGTTACTGGTACCTCCACGGGGAGCAGGCGTGGGTGCCTTCGGCCTCCCTGATGCCCCGTGTTACAGGGCCAGCTGCCGTCTGTCCTGTGGAGGGGCTGCTGCATTCCCCATAAACCTCAAAGGCCCACTCTCCCTCGTTTCTGATGAATAATTCATTGTCTTCCCATGGCTTCCTGGGCTTGTTGGAAGTAAATGTCAGGGAGAGTGCCTGTCAGGCCCAGCAGGGGTAGAGTTTTGGGATTTGCCTAAATTCTCGAGTTGGTGTGACTGGATTGAGCTGCAGAGTGAGGATGCTGGCTTTATCCCTGGTCTCCAGCATCATGAAATGTGGATGCCCCTAAATCCGTGTTGGCTTTCTTGGTGTGTGAGAAACTTCAAGATGAAGAAATCAAGGGAAGAGTGCTATAGGGAACAAGAGCAGGTGTGCAGTCAGGAATCACATGGTGTGGCAGCCGGCCGAGTGGGAAGGTAATAGTTGCTTCAGGGAAATTGTCCAAGTCACAGTTTTAATGAGGATGGCCATAATAATAAGCAGTTGCCATTTATTGATCACCTTCTAAGTACTATCTATGCTCAGCATTTTAATGGATGGCTTTTATTTATAGGGGACTATAAAACAGACAGTTTTGTGTTTATTTTTCATACGAGAGACGGCAGCTTGGGGGGGATTTAACTCGGGACGTCTGGTCTTCTGGTCTTGCCGCTGGTGTTCTCTGCACTGCAGCGCTGGCTCTTTCCACATGTCCAGAGCCGACCTGAGGGCCGCATGACCCAGCGGGAAGAGCCGGGCAGGGGAGAGAGAAACCCGGATCCTGGCTCTGTGAGCTCAGCAGTAGATTCTGGAAAACATGCCAAGCCCTTTGAACCTTCGAGTCCCTTATTTCTTTTCCTTTTGAGGAAATTAACATTTGCAGCATCCATCTGTGAAGGTTTTTATGGGGATAAAATGAGATAAGAACTGGGAAAGGGCCTTGCATCCTTGAGGGATGTACAAATAAAGGGCTTACGTTACTAGAGTTTTAGTCACGTGGAGCTATTTTTTTCATGGTGCTCATGTTGTCTTTTGATTGAATTAAAAAACCTTTGGCTGATTCTTTGTGTCCCTTGCCAGTTTTGGCCTTGGATCTGCAAGGACGATTCTCTTGACTGTGAGGAAGTTGTCCTCAAACTATGGCATCGGGACAGGGCTGATAGGTTGCGTGGTGGCTCGCCTCTCTCTTCCTTTTGGAAACTGCGGACGCAGGAAATGGCTGCTTTTTCTGCCATCAGACCATGTGTATTTACTTATTAAATGTCTCCTGCATCTCCAGCTCTGTTTGCCATCCTTGGGCTCTGGGAATTCACCCTCAGGATGTGTAACAGGTGGGGAAAGAGGGAAGCACACAGCCTGAGGCTGTGTCATCGGCGTGCATAGCACGCGTGCCTCACACTGTCAACGCAAGACCAGCTGGGTCCGCCTCGTGGAGGAGGACCTGAGGGTTTGAATGGGGCCTGGGGTCTGACTGGGGTGCAGGAGGTGGGCACAGACGGGGGCGGAGCAGTACAGGTACATAAAAAGACTGGGATTATTTGTGCGAATTTAGGGAGGTCTGGAACATTGCTGAGCACTTGAGAGAGAGCACAGCTGTGCGTGCGTGTGCATGTTGAGCCGTGTGAGGAAGGACCTAGACAGCCGGGTCTGAGTGTTGTGAACGATGGAATGTTCTAGAGCGAGGTAGTGAGACAAGGAGGACCAGAGCAGGAGGCTGTGGTCTGGGGGCCATGTGTAGGGATCTGGGTGGTGGCAAAGAACGGAGAGGGGGTTTAGTCGGCAGATGTCTTTAGGACAAATCAGAGTTCCCAGACAGACGGAACCAGGGAATTCACGGAGGAGGAAGGGGAATGGAAGGCAAGCCCATTCCAGGGTTTTGATTGAGAGGTTACAAGATTTCCCTTGCCCAGTTCCAGAGTCCTCAGCAGTTCTGTGAAATGTTTGTGTTTGTAGTTGACGGCAGCAACTCGTTTTCCACGCTTTTAAATTATTCCAAGTTCATTTATGAATATTTCATTTTTCGCTAACTAATTGGTCTTGAGCATCTGCATTATGGATGTAGCAAGATGTAAGATTAGTTTTGTCACCGTCGTATTAGAGGATTTCCAAAGCTTTCAGGGCTGATTTTGTGTTTCTTCCTTGACAGCCAGATTGTGCACGGCTCGCTGGTTTAACCTACCCAGACTTATTGGTGCCCGCTGTGCAGGATACCAGGTTAGGTGCTGGGTGTAACAGAGAGTCGGGGCTAGGGCTCTGCCTGCAGGGTGTCCCCCGTCTGCGGGGAGAGAGATGCACGGCGGCAGAGTCTCACACCCTCTGGCACGTCTCCGAGGAGAGAACGCTAGGTGTCCTGCTGTGTGTGCTGAACCCCAGGTTAGGGGCACAGTTGCCCACAAGACTGCTGACCCCACCCACAAGCTTGGGAGTCCCCGGGGCCAACCTTACTCGAACCAGCTAGCTGCAAATTTGGAGGACCCCAAGGACTCCCTCCAGTTCTGTAATTTGCTAGAATGATTCACAGAACTCAGAAAAGCACTATACTTACGATTACCATTTTATACAAAAAGTGGAGAGGTCAGAACCAGCCACAGGGAGAGATGCATGGGTCAAGTCTGGGATTGGGAGGGTTCTAGACGTGGAGCTTTTGGTCATCTTTCTCCCCCCGTGGAGTTCTGGATGCTCTTGCCTTCTTCCTGCTATATTATGTGACAGGACTCAAGTATTCCCAATCAGGGATGCTCACCTCAGCCTTCGGTGTCCAGCTCAATGACACACTGCCCACGTGCCTGGCCTTCAGTCCCTCGCTCCCGTGGGTTCAGATGAATACCTCTGTTCTCTGGTTCCTCCGGAGGTCAGAACTGCTCTGACTTGTCAGAGAGCCCCGTCATAAATCATGTTGTTAGACTGTCGGTGGCCCCAGCCCCCGCGCAAACAGGCACTCCTATCAGGCAGGACCTTCTGGGGCCCAGTAGCTGAGGGCAGAGGCCAGACCGCTCTGGGTAAGGTTCCTCCTTCACCACACCTGCATCCTTGGAGCCTTTCAGAGGAGGAAGGCTGATCTGCCCAGCAGGATGCAGAGGCCTTCTCGGAGGTTGGGCCTGGGCCACGGACTTCCATAACCTGTTTCTGCAGCTTAGCTGACGTGACGTGTGTCAGGTATCTGAGGGCCTCGCCACTGATCCTGCTCCTCTGCTCCTCATTGCTGCTTCGGTAATTTGCACAAGTACATGCTGTTATGCAGACTAACAGGAGAGAAGTCTCAGTGACTGTGAGGTCAGCCGCTTGTCCTCACTGTACATTCCTCTCCTTGCCACCTGCCCCAACCTCCCATAGCTGTCGGCTGGCTCTTGGGTTTACACAGCTGTTGTTCTCCCCTGTAAAATCCGGTGCAGGCAGCGGGATCCAAGCGTCTCGTGCCCTTGTTTGTCTCCTCTGGTCTCTTCTGCCTTCCTGTTGCTAAGTACTTTTCCCTCCCCTGTTCCCCCACCCCCCCACCTCCAGCACGCGCCTCGACAGAGCGGGAAGGCAGTCACTGTGCACTGTGCTGGCTGCCCTGGCCCAGGAGGGCTCCGGTTTGGCTCTCTTGGTCATTGTTGACCAACCCCCCTTGGCCCTGCACCTCTGCAGAAGCTCTGCCCCTGCAATCCCCCTACCTCTTCCCCCATTCTGGTGCATGATCTCCCTGAGTTCTTGGGGACCCCGCGTCAAAGCAGGCTCCTTTGTCCAGACCGCACATTGTCATGCCACTCTTTCCCTTCAGACTCTGCTCCAGAACCTTCCTGCCTTCCTCTCTCCTCTGGTCTCCCTGTCTGGTTTGGGAGCACAGCAGTCTACTGAAAGGGTCCTCATGGGAGTAGCAGTGGGCAGCGTGCGTGATGCTTTTCTGTGTGGACCAGTAGCCTTAGAGCAGGGAGGAGCCCCGAAGACATCATCTTTCTGTACGTGACCATTTTCCCAGGATAGTGCTGGAACCCAAGACCCCTTCTTCTCCTCTGCTGCTCAGATTTGGAGGACTGCTGAAATGCTGTACCTCAGCAGACAGGCCACTCACACTGGGGTATCAGCCAGGTGGTGCTGGCTTCCCGCTTGCGATGTCTCGGGGTACCTGTCAGGTCCCATCGTCTGAGACCACGCCACTCCACCTTCACACACACACCCAACAGCACGATGCTCCCTGACCCTGCTCACCCATCTTCATTCCCACCTTCATTCTGGAGATGAATGCTTTAAAATGAGTGCTAATTAAGAAGAAATACAAGTTGAAAAATGATTGGAAACTTGCTTTAGAGCAGCTCTGAGCATGCCGTTGAACTCACTAGGTCGCTAGGAAACTCGAAAAATACTGCTACTGTCTTTAGTCCTGTAATTGGTAGACTTAGATTGTAATTATTTTTTCTCTGTTTTATCAGAACAATTTGGCTGTAATAATTATGATGCCATGAAATAATCTGAGGAGTTGTGTAGCTCATTAAGAGCATGAAAAGCTAAGCAGCCTTTGCGAATCTTTTGTGAAGCAGTCCTTAAGCACGTTCTGAGAACGGGGTGTAAGTGGAGTCAGTGGTTCACTAGGAGTCTGATTTGTGAACCGGGGGGCTGCCGGTCACAGTTTAGAATCATCCCCATTTTATGAGAGAAGATGTGCAAAGGTTCTCATCATACGGGTATTTTTAAATCAGAATATTAGGAAATTGGTAACATGGTAGCATGTAGATGCAGCAACACGAGCACTAAAGATACTGCCTGTAGCTGTTAATTTCCGCAACTGCTTCAGACTTTCTGTTTTTCATAAAACGTGAAACTGAACACACTCGCACATTTGGAAGTTGGGTGCGTGCCCGCCACTGTTGCTGCGTGTAACTACCTTGTGCCCTCTTGTTTCCTCGGTAGAGTTTTCGGTCATGAAGAGGAAGAGAGGCAGGCCCAAGGGCTCCACAAAGAAGCCCAGCACCGAGGAGGAGCTGCTGGTAGAAAGTGCCGTGGGTCCGAGCGAGGACAGCCCACCGGCCCTTGAGGAGGGCAGCGGCCTGGCTCCCAGCAGCTTGGAATGCAGCAAGTGCTGTCGAAAGTTCTCCAACCCACGCCAGCTGAGGAAGCACATCTGCATCATCGTGCTGAATTTGGACGAGGAGGAGGGGGAAGCAGGTATGATGCCTGAGGGCCGAGCGCGTCTGTTTCCTAGGAAGACACGTAAGTACCGACGGCAGGCTTTGCTGGGTCAGTTAACTACGTGGAAAGAGAGCGTTGTTACACCAAGTCTCACCTCTCTGGAAAAGTTCCTCGTTTTGACCGTAAGTCACCTCTGAATTGAAGGTGTCGTGTGGTAGGTGGTGCCCACGGAGTGTGAGTCACGGGGGTGCCGCTATGGGGCTCTGGGGTTTGCAGAGAGGGTGAGACATGAGCTTATGTTCTAGGGGGGACGGGAGGGTTGGACAGCACAGTATGTGAGCAGGGAATAAGCCCTTGGCGATGGGGAGTCAGGAGGGGACCTGGTGTCGCGGTTTGGGTGGCCCTGGGATTAGTGGAGGGAGGACGTCTCTGTGGGCGGACAGGGCTGTGTGAGCACAAGTGCGGACATTAGGATGCTCAACGCCCCCGTGAGGGACCTTGATGAGCCAGCGGAGGCCGAGGGCTAGGTTGTGGCGGGCATTCTGGAAGCAAATGGAATATTGGTGCTTCTTCCACATATGTTTCTGGCTTGGCTTCAGCTCTGCAGCCACTTCTAAAAGAGGCTGAAGGGGGTGCACAGGTGAGCGGGGAGTGACGTCACCGTGGCAGAGCGCGTCTCCTGGGCGACCTTCTCGGGGTAATAAAGTAGCACCACTGTCCTGGAGAGGGGAGGGCCTCTGCTGTGGGCTCTGCTGTCGTCTGGTTCTTGTGCCACTTGTGAAGTGCTCAGACGGCCCGACGGTTGAAGTTCTTACTGTGCTTTGTGCTGGGCTCAGGACGTCACGTGGGAGACCATTTGGTTAAAACACAGGCTTTGGGATATGGCTTCCTGGGTTTGAATTGCAGCTGCTCCAGCCCTTACCAGCTTCCTTCTGCCTCCGTTTCCTCATCTGTAAAATGGGAATAAAACCCAGCACTATCTCATCTGGTTGCTTTGAGGACTAAATAAGGCAGGACTTACAAAGTGCTCAGAACAGCACCTGCATATGAAAAGCGCTCAACAAATGAATGTTAGCTGTCACTTTCCTCGCAGTGTTATGGAAACAGTACTGTTGTCCTCCTTCGGGTTTTATAGATAAGGAAAGTTAGACCCTGGGAAGTCAGGTCATTAGTCCAGCGTCCTTCAGTTAGCAAGGGGACCTAGCCTTTGAACCTCCATTGTCAAGTTCTTTACTATAAATACCTCCCAGCGGTGAAGCAAGACCATTGGTGTGCAAAATCCTCGCACAGATTGGGGGGATAATTGAGCAACTCATCACCTGATACTTACCAGACATCTAGGTTGGTGGCCAAGGCTCATTGCCAACATCTGTGCAAACTGTAGAAAATATGAAATGTTGTTCTTTCCTTTGAAGAACTGCTCTCAAGGTGACTCCGTGAACCCTTTCTAGGCTGCATGGGCGAATGCGCATCGTGGACGAGCATTCAGACGAGAGAAGTCAGCGAGAAGGCAGCTGTCCCATGGCAGAGCGTGAGTCATTGCTGTGTGAGACACGTAGGTAGGGAGTGCTGTGGCCTCAGAGCCCGATGCCCTTTTGGCAAATTAAGGTACTTTTAAAAGTGAGATGGTTGAGGGAAGAAGGACGAGGACATACCTCCCTGCCCCTGAAGTGCTAATTTCTGGTGGATGTGTCAGCCATTGGCCCTGGAGTGCAGAGTTGCCCCCTACGCCAGGCACACCCCCTGCTCTCTTCTTCTCACGCAGATAGTTAATGGTGGTTGCATTTTGTTTGTTTATTAAGTTTTTTACTTTAATCCCAGTATAGTTAACGGTGTGATATCGGGTTCAGATGTGCAGTATAGTGACTCAGCAAATCCATCCATCACCCGGTGCTCATCACAAGTGCCCTCCTTCCTCCCCATCACCTAGTTCCCCTACCCCCCACCCACCTCCCCTCTGGTCACCATCACTGTGTTCTCTAGAGTTAAGGGTCTGCTTCTGTTTGTTTTTTCTCTTTTTTCTCCTTTGTTTTGTGTCTTAAGTTCCACATATGAGTGAAATCATATGGTGCTTGTCTTTCTCAGACTTACTTCATTTAGGAGATTACTCTCTAGCTCCATCCATGTCATTGCAAATGGCAAGAGTTTGTTCTTTTTGATGGCTGAGTAATATTCCATTGTATACATAGACCACACCTTCTTTATCCGGTCCTCTGTCCATGGACGATTGGGTTGATTCCATAGTTTGGCTATTGTAAATAATGCTGCTGTAAACATAGGGCTTGCATGTATCCCTTTGAATTAGTGTTTTTGTATTTTTTGAGTAAATACCCAGCAGTGTGATTACTGGATCATAGGGTAGTTCTATTTTTTAACTTTTTGAGGAACCTCTGTGCTGTTTTCCAGAGCGGCTGCACCAGTTTGCATTCCCCATGGTGGTTGCATTTTAATAAGAGGCACCAGCTGTAGCCTTCAGAGCCTCTCCGTGTGTACCTGCCTGAGTCCTGAGAATCCGAATCTCTCTGCTCATTCAGTGCTGTCTTCTTGCGTATCTGTTTTGTTTTTGTGCCTTCACATGATTTATCCCATCAGACTCCTTGTGGGAGACTCCTGGGCTTTTTTACATTACGGTTGGAAATCAGGGATCTCCTTTGCAAAACATTCCCTCTGCTTCTTCCTCCAGAGGTCAGACCTGGATCTAACTTGGATGCAGCCTGAGACGTTCACGCAGATCTATGGATGTTCTGCACTGCCCTCAGGGTTTTCTTCCTGAAGCAAAGTTTTTCAGTGTCTCCCCTTCAGAGTAAAGTACAAAGTCTGCTCCTGGGCATTCAAGACCCTCAACAAAAGGATCTTTCCATGGAGCTCTATGGCATTTTTCTGTGTCTTACTGTTTGCAATTGATGAAATTTAAGTTATTTCCAGTCTTTTGCTGCTGTGAGTATTGCTTTAATAAATGCTTCTGTATGCACGTGTGTGTGTGTGTGTGTGTGTGTGTGTGTGTGTGTGTACATACCCACGTATATGTGTATTTGTAGACTTTCACTGTTATTTTCGTAGGAGTAACTCCCAGAAGTATAACCCCTGGGTCAGAAAGTATATTACATATTACCAAATTTCCCCCACCCCGAAAGCTCAAGCCAATTCAGATTCCAAAAGTGTCTGAGAGTGCCTATTGGATATTGACATTTTTTTCTTTTTTAATACCTGAGATGTTACAGAAAATACTAAGAAGTAACAATAATCCAGAATCTCACTGACGAGGTGTATCGGCTCTTACACTGTATAAGAAAGAAGAAAGATCCTGCTCGGTTCTATGTACGTGTACGTTTTTTAGAAATGGGGTCATGCATCATGTTCTGTGATCTTGTTTCACTCACTAATGTGGCCGATAAAGTTTTCATGTCAGTATTTTTTATTTAACAAGCTGTTCCATAGCACTTTCTGGATATCACCATCTTACAGCTGTTAGCTCATTTAAGTCACAGCAGTAGTGACTGAGTGCTGTATGTAGCTATGTAGCTCTAAGAAGTAGGCACTGGTGTTTTCCCACTTTACAGAAGAGGAAACTGAGGCACAGAGAGTTCAGGAGCTTGCTGAGATCACACAGCCTGTAAGCAGCAGGGCTGGGTTCTGAACCTGCCACAGTTCAGCTGTGCTCTGCTTCCTGACCCCAAACAATCAGTAAATGTAGATTATTGTCATTTTTAAAGGCCACCCTGCATTTCACCATATGCATGGGCTGTGCATTTTCCTTCATCAGTGTCCAGTCGATTGACATTCACGATTGCTTTTAATTTTTGTCCCTGATTTAAAAAAAACAAAACAAAACACAAACCACCTCTCAGGTGACTGGTCTTAAGCATGCATTTTAATTTTATTATTATATTTACCCTCATGCTATTATTATCTTCGGTAAATACCTAGTCACGTAATTGCTGGGCTAATAAGAGCATATATTACATTTTGACACGCCCGCACGTTGCCAAGCTACCCTGCAGACAGCATCTGTCGGTTACTTCCCCGACACCAGCTCCTACCCGCTCTGGTCCTCTTCATCTTGCGCTCTGTCAGTCCTCAGCTCTGCCAGGCCCTTCTGCCAACGATTTCTTTTAATTATTTGAATTGGCATCTGTGTGGTCACGAGTAGACCCTCTGGTTACAGAATTACTGGGGATTTGTGTTTTGTGTGTAATTTGGGGTGTTAGCCTGTGCTCTTTACTTAACTACACCTTTGGGTCACCGTTATGTGCAGAAAGTATTTTCCACAGTTTATCATTTGTCTTTTCATTTCATTTGTAGCCTTACTTTGTTTCCTTTTGCACTTCACTGAGAATTTTAAGTATCTGTCCTGTCACTCCTGTCGAACGTTCCTTTTAGATTTCTTGCCCTTTTCATCATAGCTGAGAACACTTAGCTGTGCCCCCAAATAATAAAATACATGCTTCTATCTATTCCTCTCTGATTTGTATGGTTTCATTTATTACCTATGCCTTTGATCCATCCGGAAATCATGGTTTTGTGAGAGTCATAAAGTAAGATAGTTCTGTCAGTAAACATGGGCAAAGGAATTATCTTAATAAATGCAATTTGGGAGATAAATTATTTCAAGTCCTAGGGCCCACAGAGAAAATAATAAGGGTATGGCTCAAAGTTTTAAGAAAAACCCTTTAAAAAGTAAAACTTTATATTTTGAAAATAATTACAGATTCACAGGAAGTCGAGAGGATTGTGTAGAGAAGTCTGGGGCCCTCACCCCTGTTGCCCCCAAGGGGTGCATCGTATGTAGCTGTGCAGCACGACATCAGAACCGACACGGATGGTGACACGCATGTGTGCAGCTCCGTGTCACATCACGCGGGGGACATGTGCTCCTGCTGCAGAATCACCCCCCCCCCCACCCCTGGCAACCAGAGATCTGTTCTATTTGGTCACTTCAAAAATCTTGTATCCATTGAACCACATGGTATGTGACCTTTTAAGATTTGCTCAGAAAGCCCCCTTTTCAGACTCACTTTCATAGTTTTATAGTCAAGGAAGTTGAAGTCCAGAGGTGATGATTATCCAGAGTCTGGATAATCCAGAGTCTCACCTGATTGAGGGTTGGGGTGCGTGCAGCCCCACACCTGCCTCCCGCCCTGTGGCCAGCTGCGCTGTGCCTTCAGACCAGTGTCATTTCCACCTCATGGATGTAGATTTTATGCGTTCCCGTGTACTTCTGTCAGCTTTTTTGCTAACCTTATAAGAAACGAAGGTCCCACCTTGCGTAGTTCCGATGTTTATTTTCTACTCCGTAGCTCGTTAGGCGGTGTCTCCTGCAGTGGCAGACAGGAGCAGCCCTTGCTAATAAGATTATCAGCTGCCTCCAGTAATAAGCTGTAGAGGAAATGGCCGCATAGCCCATTGATTTGAATGACCTTCAAAGGACTTTAACAGCAATGGAAAGGTAGAAACTCTGGGCGTTTTTCCCTTTCTGGGCCCCATGGAAGCCTCTAAAATATGCAGAGATGACCTTATGCCCAGTTGCCTTGTGGCCGCTGTCTCTGCAATTGCTCCACGCTTCCCAGTTTGCCAAGCATGACATTACAATTTGGAAAATTCTTGCATAATTGTTTTAATACATGGGCGGTAAAGAGCAGTTTAGTGACATTTCAAACAATTGACCTTGACTCTCTAGCTTGTTAAAACAATTAAAAGGAAACAACATAAGCCTTTGCCTAGCTGAACCCTGGCAAGTTAAAATAATACTTTTGATATGTGTTCAACATTTATTTATTTTATTCTGCATTTGAATAGTAAAAGAAACCAGGAAAAGAGATTTTTTTGTGCCATTATGTGGAACAGCTGGTGTTTCTGAAAAAACAGTTTGTAGCCTATAGAAACCAATATGTCAACTTTATAAAAGTGACTTCTGAACCTTCCCAAGCTTGTTTCTGGGGTCAATTTTGGCAAGGAGAGTTGCAAAAATTGGCTCTTATTCTTGTTGAATCTGTCCTAAAGAAGACAAGGCATTTATTCTAAGATCTTACCTAAGATGCACCTATGATCTTCATGGAGTTTTTTTTACAACAATATTTCAAGTGCCTTCTGTATTTGTGTTAGCAAAACAGCTGATTTGGTAAGAGCTGCTATGATTGAAAACGGTTTGGGGTGAGCTGTGTTTGAAAATTTGCAGGTGTGAAGGAAAGGCAGTATCAGTCTCTGAATAGGACACCTTTCTCCGTGGAGAGCTGTGTAATGAGGGATGACTGTTTGCTTTTGCTGTCTATAAACCTCAGTTTCACTGTTTACCAGACCAGTCAAGTGGGTGGAAGCCTGGAGGTCATGCAGCGCAGTGGTGCCCATGCATACTCGGCCTCCAGCCTGCGGGGGAGTGTAGGCACGTGTCCTGGCATGTTCATGTCCCCTCCCTGAGACACCTCGCGCTCCTAACTCCCTCCTCACTCACGCTCCTAACTCCCTCCTCCCTCTCCAGCTGCCCCTCCCCTCTTTGTGAGCTTCTGTTCTTCTGCTCATCACGTCACTGTCCCTGAGTCTGTCAGTCAGTGTAGGCCAGGTCACGTCCTTAGAGCAAGCCTCTCCCTCATGGCGGTGGCCCTAACACAGCCAGGCTCGAGTTCTCCCTCGGACTGCACACCCACTGCAGGTCCTCGGAGGTTGTGCTCACTTGGGGTCCCAGACAGAGCAGCCACCACCATGACGGTGGCTGGTCAGTGTGCAAGAAGGGAGGACAGCCCTGGATGGTTTCCCATCAGCCTCGAAGTGACCCCGTCATTTCCACCCATGTATTCCACTGGCCAGAGCTGATGTCACGGCCCCACTGACTTCAGGGGGCTAGAAAGTGCAACCCTGCCGTGTGCCAGGGTGGGGGAGAACTGGAGATGTCTGCTGATGGCCACTAGTGACGGCTGCCTGGCTCCTGTCCACTTCCTTGGAGCCACCCCCAGCTGTGCTCTGTGACCTGCAGACGTCCTCCTTGGCCAGACCCTCTGCTGAGCTTGCGGTCAGTTTGGGTACTGCGTACCCATAGGCAGCATAAGCTATGCAGCATGTTCGGTGCTTGCTCATTGTCTAGCTCCTTGTAAATGCCCCCGCCATTCCAACTTGGTGACCAGCCCCACCGTCCATGTGTCCTATCCCTCACCTGTCATATTGGTTACTTACCATGGCCAGTTGACTTTTTCTCCACGCCAGCTCCCTTTCATATGGGTCAGACCCTGTCATCTCTTCTTGTGACAGCTCTGGTCTGCCCTTCTGCTCCGACCCATGCTCTCTGTATACCAGTGATTTGCAAACACGTCCCTGATACATAGTCATTTAGTTACTAATAAGTTGCATTTTTAAAATTTAAAAACCATCTTACAGCGTCCTTATTGTAGGCCTACCACTATTCTGTGTATCTTACAAATACTAATTTATTTCTTCTTCATAAAAAGCCCATGAGGTAGTTACTGGTTTTGTCCCCATTTTGCAGATTAGGAAACTGAGACAAGCATCCTGTCCAGTGTTACAGGAAGTGGTGGGCCTGCGATGGGAGCTCAGGCATTTTGGCTCAAATACACATTTGCTGTAAGAATATGTTATTATAGGCATTGTAAAACGTACATAAAATATAAAATTCACAAGGATGCGGTCAGAAAGGCAAAGAGGAATTCTGTTTTCTTCCCAGATAGCAGTGGATTGTTTTACGCATGCCCTGGGTGTGTGCACTCTGGCTCTCCCTGCCATTGGAGCCATCTCTCCAGAGTGCAGACTGGTCCCATCCCTCCCTCGGAAACAGGCCGGCACGCCTGCCCCTGTTCACAGACAGTCGGAGCTCCTCCCAAACCTGCTAGGTCGTTTATGTATAAACCTGACAGCTCCCCCCCCCCCCACCGCCTCTGTTGCCCACCTGCGTCTCCATGACAAACTTCCGCAGGACCCAGGACTCTGTGCTCTTTCTCTCTGGTACGTTGTTCCCTTTGCCTGGAAAGACCTGTTTCCTTCGGTCCTCTGAATAGCCACACTCATCCACAGCCCCTGAGCCCTGGGGCCCTCTCGGGTGCCAGCAGATTCCCACTCACCTGCAGCTCCTGGCCTCATTCCTTTTGCAGGCTGGCTTGGTGTGTGCGTCCTTGTTCTTGGCCTCTGCCTCCCAGCAGCGCAGGCTGCTCACCCCATGCCATGCGTGTCTTCCCCTGTTAAGAGCGTCAGTCTGTGTTTCTGTCTCCCCATATGCTGATAGCTCAGCAGGCAGGATCCCCAGGGCCTGGTGCCCTGCACATGGCACAGAATCACTCATATCTCTCCTTTCTTTGGCAAAATCTAGAGCCAGACTCTGCTCCTTTATGGATTTGGCACAGAGTGTGTAAGGCACTTTGTGTGGGTATCTCATTTCTCTTTTCTGTTTCCAGTGTTTAGAACAGTGCCTGGTGGCACACAGAAAGTGCAGTAAATGCACGAATCCTCTAGAGCAGAAACTAGGGCTACACAGAGTCTTAACAGGCGGCAAATGAAGGTTAGTTTTTCTAACTTCCCCATGCATTTCTCTGTGGTATGGGGCAGATGACATGGCTGAGGTCCCTGTACATGTTGCTGACTGACCATCCAGAGCTGCTCATGGTCATTTCCGGACTCTGTTCTTTACATTTTGGATTTCGTCCCCTTTTTTCCCGCCCATATTAGATGGTTGCCTATGAAAGTTACTTCTCACTTGCTGGTGTTTCTCAGTCATCGGAGATAGAAACCTGAGTCACCTTTAATTCCAACTTTGATCTCACCCCAGACTAAACGAATGGTCACCAAGCCCTGCTGGCTTTTTGCCCCCTGCGTCCTTCTGGGGCGCCTGGTCTCCTCACTGACCTTCCTCCCTGCCCCACGTCCAGCTTTCTCATCACTCCCAGGCACTTTTAGCCACAGCCCTGGGAGTGGTCGCTCCGCTTCTCAACTGGCCCCCTAGGCCCCCTCTTCACAGAGCGGTGTCGAATGCAAAGGTAACCTGTCGCTTTCCTATTGAGCATCCTCCTGTGGCCTGCCTGCCCCTACCCTGAGACTGGACTGCTATCTGGGCCACTGCTCTGCATGCTTGTGCCCACTTGTCTCCTGACTCCTTTGGTGCAGGCAGCTTTCTCTTCTTAGAGAGCCCCCTGCACGCCCTGAGCCAGCCCAGCCAGCCTGTTCTCTTCAGGGCCAGCCTACCCATGGAGGCAGCTGGTAAATGTATGCCCAGTGAAAATACCTGTGCGTGACCTTCATTACTCCACTGGCTTCTGATACTTGAAGTTCAGATAGATTATAACAGGATATGTGATCAGAGTTCCTTAGGGAGGGAAGAAAGTGTGGGCCTGATAGCTGGGAGCCCGTGAGGAGCTAGAGGTGAGTATGAATCAGGCTGCTAAGTTTTGTAGTTGTCTGTTTATGTGCTCGCAGAATTTCCAGAGGCAGGCTCGTCCAGAACATCCATGGGTCTGAGGAATCCTAGACCCAGGTCAGCAGGACCGTGGCGCTCACTGTCCCCAGCTGGATGCCACGGTGAGGCTGATGCGTCCTCTTGGTGTGCGCCCAGCTGCGGCAGCTGCTGCCAGGGCTCAGAGTGTCTCTTCTGGTCCTCCCGCCAGATGCCTGGCTGGGACTGCCATCTCACTACAGATGAAGTGAAAGAGGCTCTGCCACGGGAAGGAAGTTTTCCCAGGCCAGCTGGCCACTACCCGAATCCCTTAGATTTCTGAGCTCAAGCCCTGGCTGTCTTCTGGGATGCTGGGCCTCCTACTCGCCCCCCTGCCCTGGCCCAGAGTCCCCTGAATTAAAACC
Organism: Eumetopias jubatus; assembly: GCF_037043125.1. Classification (NCBI taxonomy): domain Eukaryota; kingdom Metazoa; phylum Chordata; class Mammalia; order Carnivora; family Otariidae; genus Eumetopias; species Eumetopias jubatus. The sequence goes on from NW_028274810.1 coordinate 115,522,286, forward strand.
TCCAGTCCTGTTGGGGATGAAGTATCCCGGTGTGAGACACAGAAGTCAGAAGTAGAGCTGGCCCTGTGCACCCCGATCTCTTGCTCCTGACTTGCTGTGTTTCTCGGGTAACCAGGGGCACTCAGAGCCTTTTTCTGTAGCGGTGGTGGGGGGGGTTTGGGGGTGGGGACTGACAAGATCCCACCTCAGCAGGACTGTATGGCAGGACTTCTGAATGAGGACTTCCTTGTTCAGCATCTTGGAGGGCAGCGAGGGCCGTGTGGGACTGTGTTGGGGAAGTCTCTTCTTCCAGAGCATCTTGCTGTGTGCAGTTCAGTGGGCTGCCTGCTGAGTACTGGCATGGAGGACCTTGATAGGGTGTGATGGAGGCTGTGGCACCGTGGGCTTTCACTCTAATGAATGCTTTTTCCCAAGACAGGGAGCTGCCATGCCTTGGGGCCCCATTTGAAAAGGAGTACTCTCTCTCCCGTGAAAACCCCTGATTGCTAAGAAGTACTGGGATGGGTGGCCCATGGCCCACGGCCCAAAGCTTTTAAAGCCGGACTTAACTGCTGTGCCTGGTGCTTGTGAGCTGCCACGGAGGCCGGCTGAAGCCGAGGGCTGAGATTCCCCACAGCAGGCAGATTCTCTTCTCTTTTTTCCTCCTGATTCCTGGGCTTATGCTGTTGTTGGGCGCCAAGCCAGACTTTGGGGATCAGAGTTGAGTAAGATGAGTCTCTTCCCTTGAGCAGCTGAGTGTCTGAAAAGGGGAACAGGGAGGCGAATAGATAATGGACGATGGCAGAAGGGCCAAACCCGTGCGGAGGGGCAGGAGAGGACCGCGTGTCTGTAGGGTACATCCTGGAGGGCTTCTTGAGGAGGGGGTCTGAGCTCCATGTGTAAGGATGATGGCATTTGTGTGTGTGGAGAGGAGGTGAGAGAGGCATTTCTTTCCCAACTCAAGACTGCAGGCGTGGTCGTGTAGCGAGAACAGGGGTCACGTGGAAGACAAAGGCCTCGTGCCCATCCTGTGTGTCTTTTCATGGCTGTCCCTCGTGGGGCACTGCTGGAAGCAGGTGCTTGCCTGGCTTTCCTTCAGAGCCATACAGCCGGGAATCTGTGAGAAAGCCTGAGGGTATGAGCAAAAGTGGGAGAGATGCGTATTCAGCAGGTCTGATGGAGTGATCGTGGCCTAATAAGTTCCAGAAACTGCTGTCTTAGCAGTGTGGAGTGAATTGGGGCCGGAGTCCCAGAATATAATCCCTTATCAGTCTTTTTTGACAACTGTTCTGAGCTTTTTATTAATGTGGCTGATAACACTTTACTCTCTAGGGTGTTGTGAGATTTAATTAGTTCTTGGGCAGTTTAGAATAGGTACTTGAGAATATTAGTGCAGTGTTAATTATGAATGAGTGCATATGAGCTAATTTCTTCAAAGGTATGATTGCATGTACACTTAACTCTTCACCTGCCCTTTGCCAAGTCAACCTGCCTGGTTTGAGTGTTACTCTCTGTAGGGGACTCTGTGAAGTCCTGTGGGGAACTCAAAGATAACAAACGCAGACACGGATCCCACTGCTAGACGTGTGGAGTTGGAAAATGGAACAGTGTCCCTCCCAAAGGAACCCCTCTGGGGCGGGGGCGGGTGGTGAGCAAGGAACAAGGAGATCTTGTATCAGAGGGGCTTAATTTTTCTTTGTAAGGTCAGAGAAGCTCAGCAGAGTTAAGGGTGTGTGTGTGGTGTATATGGTTAGGGGCTGAGAAAAATGGGTATCTTTTTGAACCTCTGCTGTGGGTCATTCATGATTCATGAGAAGCGCTGAGTGAGTAGGTGCTGTCTGTGTACCGGGCACATGGTTGTTGTTGGCGATGTGATGGCAGGTAAACCGGTTCGTGTAGCAAAGTTGCTCAGAGTTTCGTGATGTGGGCAGAACATGATACTAGCACTTTGAGGTAAGCGCGAGGAGCACCTGTATAGGTCACAACAGGGTCTGAAGGGAGCTCAGAGAAGTTGCTGTGGAAGCAGCCTGGGAGGGCAGGGTGGTGGTCAGGGAGGGCTCGGGCTGAGCTTGGAAGGCCACGTGGGCCTCTTCTTCCGAGGAGTAGGGGTGGAGGTGGAGGTGAGGTGGGGGGAGAGGGGATGGAGAGGGGAGTGCCAGGCCTGGCCGAGGCATCAGCGTTCCTCAAGGCTCAGAGGAGCACCCCCCCAGCCACATGTGGTCAGTGGGACATGGTGCGGGGGGGCTGGGGCAGTGGTCCTGTTGAGCGTCTGCGGTATCTGAATTCAGCAGTGGCCTTGGGAGTGAAGAGAAGTGGACGTATTCTAGAGCTCTGGTGGAAGTGTGATTGCCAGGGCCTGGGCAGAGCTTGGAGTGGGTGGGAAGCCGGAGAGAGCGGGTGGGAGGTGGTCTTGGTTTTGGCTTGGGTGCTAGGGTGGAGGATGGGCCCTGTCAATCTGGAGAACCCAAGGGGGAAGCAGGTTTGGGGAAGAGAGGACTTGTACTTCTGGTCGTGTGTGGAGTTTGGTGGACTCCGGGTGTGCAAAGGGATATTATCTATCAGGCTGTGGAGCCGGCAAGAGGACTGGACCGGAGCGCTAGCCTTGGGGCCATCTGCAGATGAGGGCGCGAGTGGATGGGGCATCCAGTGGGTGGAGGTTCCCGAGGACCCTGCTGCTGAGCATCCTGAGGGCTGGGGAGGCGGCCTGTAAGGGGGAGGGGGACAGGCAGCGATGGTAAGTCAGGCAGGGAGGTGACAGGAGAGGAAGCTGGGGTAGAGGCCACTGGTCTTGGGGCTTGGGAGTGTGGCTCGTGCTACCTGCCGGTGAGATGGGGTTTGGAAAGAGGAGCCATCTAGGAGGACTGAAAGGATCGTGGGTGTGGGCAGGAAGCAGATGGCATGCTTGAATTGGCACCTTGAGGGCTTAGGAGAGGGATGCTTTATTAAAGGTTGCGGTCCTGTGGGACACTGTGGACAATGGGGTCGCGAGGTGGTGTTAACACCCTGGGTATAGGGGCAGTGGGGAGAGTGGTCTCCAGAGCTCCAAGGGCCAGCCTGTGGCAGGGGATGAAGCAACTCAGATGAGGCAGCAGGGAAGGAGCCTGGGGATGGAGCGCCCCCCGCCCCATCTCCTGCTGCTGCCTCCAGTGGCCAAACCCAGGGGGAAGCCTGAGGGCAGTGGAGCTCCTGTGGGAGCCTCACAGGCAGCTGGAGGAAGGATGCGGGGAGAGGGGGGGTCCTTGAGGGAATTTGCTAGAACACTGAGGGCTCTGGATTTTCGCTCATTACCCTTAGAATGGAACAAATGTTTGGTCTCTGCTCCGGAAGCGAGCCTGCCCCTGGTTTGTAGTCAGAGCGCCTCCCTGCATATGTGGGCACCAGGCCCGGTTGTAGATGTGTTGGCGGGGGGGGGGGGGTCTCAGCACTGTGGCGTGCACACGCGCCTGTGAGCATCTGCTTCCGCATTACGTCCGCATTCCACTTTGTGCTGTGCCATTGCTCTTTTAAACACCGTCTCTTTGAAAGGAAATGAAATACAAAGAATTACGTTAATGTGCTGGGCTTGAAGAACAATATTCACAGATGTCAAGAAATTAAAAGTGGTAGTTCCCAGAATGGCAGTGAGTCAGCAGAGTGCAAAGGCGGGGGGCTGGGTGAGGCACGCGGTGGACGGAAGCATGAGGAACGGGAAGCCCAGCCCCAGCCCCGAGGTGGGCATCAGCTCCATGGCCGCACACAGGTCCTGAGGGACGACTGTGCGTGCTTTGCCGTGCCACCTTTCCCTTGCTCGAACCTCGCAGTGACTCGCTTTGCGCTTTGCACATGCAGACCCTACATTTAGAGAGTTCCCCACCGATCCCGCTGAAAGGCAGATTGTAGCTCACACACCCTGCCCTCTGCTGTGGCCACTCAGAGCAACGACTGTAGTTGGAGTGGTATTTGACCCAGCCCCTCCTCGTGCAGCCTCATCCACTAGTGTTCAAGTTGTTTTTGGGGTCCTTCAGAGGTGCTTGCAGCTCAGGATGGATGGGTGGGGGGGTGGTGTGGGAGGTGGCGAGGGGACCCCTCCCGCTTTAACCAGAGAAGTCATGCCCTTTATCAATTGTTTATATTGAAATTGCTTAAATAACTCACTTGAAAAGCATCCTGCGACTACAAACACTGGAGAAGCACCGTCCTAATGCAGTGAGGGTCACGCTGGGGTTCAGTGATGCAACATAGTGTGAAGTGGGTGGACAAGGGCCCCTCCGCTGAGGGAGCACATTTATTAGAGCCTGGGAGCACAAAGTGAAACATGGAAAGATTGGTAAGGGAGGCACATGGTACACATGATAGTGGAGTTGCAGGTGCTAGTTAACGCTCAGGACTGTGCTTTGCCAACTGTAAAGTACCGCGCAGAAGAGCAGGTGCTATTATTTTTTTTTTTTTTAAAGATTTTATTTATTTATTCATGAGAGACAGAGAGAGAGAGGCAGAGGGAGAAGCAGGCTCCCGAGGAGCAGGGAGCCCGATGTGGGACTCGATCCCAGGACCCTGGGATCATGACCTGAGCTGAAGGCAGACGCTTAACCATCTGAGCCACCCAGGTGCCCGAGCAGGTGCTATTATTATGGCAGCGTAGGTTCTCTGTCTCTCGTGATTGTTGACCAGAGGAAAAATGCCAGACAGACTGAGACCGCTGTCAGGTGCTTCCATGGGAACCCCAGTGCTGCTGATGGGATTGATGCTGCCCTTCCTTCTTATGGCCTGGCAGGCGGGCCTCCCTGGGGGCGGGCCTTCGAGACCCACTGGGGTTTGATGGCATCCGGTCCAGGCTGGCTTTCAAGCACCTCTGGCAGATATCAGCTGTCCATCTCACTGAAATTACATCCTGTTTTCTGTTGGATCAAGAGCCTTTTCTAGAGCTCAGTGGAGATATTTTAGACTTCTTGTACAATTTGAAGACAAAATACTTCCTTAGAATTAATTGTGTAATTAACACCCATATACAAAACAGGATATTTGGACGATGGTTCCCCTTAAAAAGAGCATGTAGTAGCCTTGAGGGGTGATCCGGGCACTCCCTTCCCCCACCCCCCCCATCAGTGGCTTTGTTTTCCACACGATGCTATTCATTAAAAGATGCTGGCTTGCCGGCCACTCCTCATCAGGCACCCTCTGTTGGCCCAGGGGGTCAACTGGGTATTCTCTGAAACAAGGGTGAGTAAATTATCCCAAAGTACCCATTGGCGTCAGCCTGGTGTCAGCATCCTGCCGTCACCCAACAGCTACCTTTAGCTCGCCTTGTGTATTGCCAGAGGCCTTAGTCCATCTTGGTGCAGGGACGATATCAGTCTTTCCCTGTGTGAACAGAACCCAAACTCTAGTTTTCTTCACTTTCCAAGAATTGCCTCTTCCTAGCAGGGAGCATGGCTGCAGAGCACCGGGCATGCCACCATTCAGCCACGGTGGGATTTTAAATGCTCAGCCCAGGGTGCAGGGGGCTGGCCTGGCAATCTGTTGCACCAGGGGCTTAGTGTGGCAGGTGGGTGGGGGGCGCAGGATGTGATTAGGAGCAAATGGCCTCTTGCTGCCTCCGGGGGCTCGACTGAGGGTACACTGAGTAATACCAGCCTGTCGCCCCTCAGCCTTCTGCACAGATGGGCCCGGCGCCCGTCAGAGGGAGGTGGACTAGGAGGAAAGAGGTTGTTTAGGGGCAGTGTTTGGGTGCCGAGGTACATGAGCACCTGTCACCCAACACCTTTCCCCAAGGACAGTGCAGAGGGATGGGCATGCAGATCACTTCTCAGCCCACTGGTGAGGCCCATCTGTCCTCTCGGCCACTTAGGACGACACGAGGCTCCGCCATGGAGCCCGGCTGTTCAGTTGGTTCCTGTCCATGTACTCAGTGTAAACTTCTCTTCCTGCACCCACCAGAGGCAGGAGAGGGCAGCGGGAAGCCCTCGCTCTGACACAGATGGACTCAGGTGTGATGTTGGGTCTGCCATCTGCTGGGGGAGGGTCTCTTGGTTCTGTCGCCTCTCTCCCTCACTGAGTCTGATTTTTATGATGGGCTGCGGAACAGAGCAGCTTCATAAGGACCCGCGGACCGAAGTGGGGTGGCATGTGTAGAATGCTAAGGGGTGGGGCGGTGGTTCGTGGGTGAGCTTCGGAGCTCTCTGGGGGCAGGGATGGGCCTGGCTCTTCTCTGGGTCTTCAGAGCCTGGTACAGGGCCAGGAAACCAAGGGGCCTTCACTCGTTCTCTGTTTAACGAATGGCCGACTTTCCTGCTTGGTGAAGTGTGAGGCCCTGCCGGCTCTCCACTCTATTGCGTGACTAGGCGTCCTGCAAAATGGGCTAAATCCTGCCGTGCTTCAGTGCACTCACATCACAGGGGGAACAGACACGACCAAGCCAACAAGTAAATAAATAAGCCACATCACAGTGACTGTCCTCATCAGTAGGAAATGGTTGTGTGCATGGTGTTTGTTAGATCAGAACTAGAGTGCTAGACGCCACACTGAACATTTGGACCTGCCCAGCTGCTAAGTGCCCGATTACCTTCTAACATACTATGTAATTTACCTATTTATCATGGTTTAAAGATAACTGAATGTCCCTGCTAGCGTGTAAATTCCAGGAGGCAGGGATCTTTCTCTAGTTCGTACGCACAGTGTCCTCAATGCCTAGGACGGTGCCTGGCACTCCCAAAGGGTCTGTTGAATGAACTGTGACTAGTAAAGCACAAATACATCCTGTAGTCCTTTGATAATTCCAAGGAAATATTTATTTCTTTTGTGCAGAAATGATGTTTGGTTTAAGAAGGATGGACACTGAGAAGATCTGGAAATAGGAGGAGAGTGAGACATCAGTTTACAAAGAGAATGTTTTATTAAGTGGTAGAAAATTATTGTTGAAACTTGTTATCACAGATAGAAATTGTTTTAGAAGAGCAGTGCTTGACATGAATACTTAACCAGAGTGAGGAGAGCGTAACTGGCAAGCAGGCAGACAAACTGAAGAGACAGGCTTTGAAGTCAGACCCACATTTGCCTTGGCCCTTCTGAGTCACAATCAGGTAGAGTCCTGAAAATAAAAGTGAACGTGTCCGCAGAGCCTGGTCGTTTAATTGGCCTTGGGTTCCAGTAGTGTTGGGTCTGGAGCGAGCGTGCCTGAAGGACGGACAGTCCTGGGAGAGTTTGGGTGGCAAACGTGGGCAGAGGGCTGGGACTTCACAGGGTAGGTTCCTTAGGAGGTCAGTGCCGATTATTACCTCCATGGACTGGAAACCAGACCCCCCCATGCTGTAGCATGGCCACGTCACATCCAGAAGCATGGGGGAGGAGACTGGAATGGAGGGAGACGAGCTGGAGGCAGCCTGGGGAAGAGGCAGGGACATGCTCAGATGTGCCTAATGCCGTGCCTCCTTTCTGTTGTCACCTTTGCCCGAGGTGAAGAGTGGCGGAGAGTGGCTGTCTGCAAAATGCCCTTCACCTTGTGCTTCCTGGAAGGCTCCTGGCAATGGATTTACGCATGGCAGTCACGGTTGAGACTGTCTACAATTTACTTTTTCAAGCCAACTTAATAAATCAGAGCTCAGAGGGTTCTCACGTGTGTCCAGGCCAGACCGTTTCTCAGCAGGTCACGGTGAAGCCGTCTGTGGGTAATAGTGAGGGGTCTGTGTTCCCAGACTGGTTGCCCATGTAGACAGCTTGCCTTTGAGTTGGTGGGGTGGTAACGGCCTGGTGACTGGCAGCTGTCTGAAGTGACTCCCTACCACCCATCTGCCCCTTGATCTTTAGGGTCACTGACTCTACGGTGGCCCCCAGACATTTTTGCTGTTGCTGTTCTTCGTGTGCTGCTGTGTCATTGCCCAAGACATTTTAAATTTTAACTGTTGCTAATGCTAGCGGAGAAAGTCATGTTATGTATTTGTTCAGTTTGCATGGCAGGGGTGTTAAAAATCTTAAAAACAAAGCCAAACCCAAATCAGGATATTCTGGGAGGGATTCAAGTACTCTCAACAGAGGAGGAGGGCTTTGTTCGTTGCAAGAATGTGCGGGTGAGGGGCTCCTTCACATTGCTCTCCACAGAGAGCCGAGCTCTTGCTCTGGATAGAATCTGCTCTGAGAGGGAGGTGTAGAAGGATGAACCAACAGATGCCGAGGGGCAGGGGTGGGGAAGCTTGTGCCCCAAGATTGCCTCTGGCTACCGACTTTATTTCTTCTACATGAGCCTGCTGGGGTCTGAATGTTTGTGTCCCCCGGCCCAAATTCCTATGCTGAAATCCTAATCCCCAAAGATGATGATATCGGAAGGTGGGGAGTTTGGGAGATGCTTGGGTCTTGAGGGCAGAGCCCTCATGAATGGGGTTAATGTCCTCATCAAAGAGGCCCCAGGAGCCCCCTCACCCCTTCCTCCACGTGAGGACACACAAGGCACCAAGAACCAGGAAGCTGGCTCTCACCTGGCACCCAGTCTGCCTTGATCCCAGGCTTGCAGCCTCCAGAGCCCTGAGGAATAGACTTCTGTTGTTGGTAAGCCCCCCAGTCTGTGGCGATCTGTTCCAGCAGGCGAGCAGACTCAGACCGTGCCGTCAGGGTGGACTGTAAAGGCAGGTGGATGAGAGTAGTCTGGAGGGCGTGATGCAGTGTCTCAGGTGTTTCTAGGGGAGGGTGTTTAACGTGTGTTGGGACTGGCATGTGAACCCTGTCATTTCGTCCTCAAAGCCATCCTTGGTGGCCCGTGTCGTCATTTTGTTTTTTTTTTCTGAGGGATTTTATGGAGGTTAAGCAGTTTTCCAAAGTCCCACTGGAAGTGGTCGAGTGGAGTCCAGCCTTGGGCCCCCTGATTTTGAGGCTCAGGATGCCCCCACCGCCTCTGTCCTGTGTCCTCTTGCGGGCCCTTTGCTGCGAGGCTCCCTACCAGCCATGTGCAGGACACACACCGGCACCCATCGTGGAGCTGTTGGATTTTGGAAGGAAAAAGAAACCAGGAGGAATGGAGGCATTAGCTGGGATGAGGTGTAAAGTTTAAAAAGTCAGTAACTCAGAGGAAGCTGGCGAATATCAACAGAGCGTCCGGAAGACTGCCGTGCGGGCTGGTGGAATTAGCAGCCCTGGGGAAAGCGTGCACCAGCAGGACCTCCGGGCTGAGCCCACGAGGCCTTTCAGTAGAGAAAAGACATCTTTGAAGAGTACAGACATGGGTCCAGTGAGGATGCAGGGAAACCCAGGCACAAGCAAAGCCGGCCAGGTGTCCACATGGGAGGGAGCACAAAAGGACCAGCAAGGCTTTTGTTCAGCAGTTCTTCTCCCTTTCCCTCCATTCTCCCTTCTTTCCAAGGACAAGTGTTGAACACCTACTTTGTGCTTGAGCTGTGTCTGGGCATGAAAAATCGGTAGTAGTGCCAGCTGTGAGCCGGGCCCGGGGCTGGAAGGAGCTTGGCTCGCAGGAGTGCCATAGACGATGCGTGATTTCTCCGCGTAGACACCTGCGTTTGTAGCCCAGAGTGTCTGGTGGCATCGAGGGTCACGGTGGGCCCTGTCTGCTTGTCTTTCTTCGCCCTCTTGGCTCGCGCCTCTCATGCTTGGTGTTTTACCTGGAATGATTTGCTACTCCCTGCACGCACATGCTGGTTTCCCGTGGGAACTTGGTTCTGTGCATGGTGCTCCATTGCTGAAGGGACCATGTCACACCATCTCCAAGAATCGTTTCCAAGGCTGCTGAGGTCAGTGCTCGCCATGTGGTGCCTGAATCAGTGGGAAAACTTGGCATGGAGACTTCGGAAGCTCTGAGAATGGAACATAGCTGAGTGGGCTGTGGCTCCACGTTGCATGAGGCCACGGAGAATTGAGGGAAGAATGTGTATTTGGGGCAGTCTTCAGTGGAGAGTGTCTTAGCATCTGTTCCCCCTGGAGGTAGCCGTGGCTATGGACAGTTTATGGGGATGGTAATCCCAGGAGGCAGGAGTGAAGGAGTGGGGAGGTGAGACAGGGAGGGAGGAGAGCCGAGGGTTTGTTATTGGGCTCACTGCTGCAGTCAGCAGAGGTTCAGCTCTTCCAGGATCTTGAAGCTTCAGAATGGTCTTCAGAATTGTCCACCCAAGTCAGGAGCCCAGAGCGGTCATGTGCTGGCTCCCATCCTTCATTGGTTGAGGCTTATCCCCCATCATACTGAGCTGTCTTCACTTCTGGGCTAAGCAGGAACCCCGAAGGGTGCCGTGTGTGCTGAGGTGGGATGCTGGAGGACAAGGTAAGTGTGAGCCATCTTCTGGAGCTGCTGCCAGAGTCGGGCATGGGCCCGGGAGACACAACCAGAGCCCCACTGGCATTGCTGTGGGGGGCTCAGAACCCATACAAAGCACAAACTGGACTCTCATGCCCATCCAGAAGGGAGGGAGGTGCACAGTGTTCTCTTGCCCACTGCCTTACTCAAGAGTTTTCTTTTACTGTCCCCTATTGCTCATTCCTCTGTCCTCTTTTCTCCCTGCCCCCTTCTTTCCAGGGCCATGCTCCTCCAGTGCAAGCTCCATCTCCCTGTGAGTCAGCCTAGAGTTCACAGACGCAAAGGTTGCCTCGTCTGACTTCCCTGGTGGTGCAGTCTTTCCCATAGCATCACAAACGGGATCCGAAACTTTCTTGGAAATGCATCACTAAAAGCTACCCTTTCCTCCTTGGACAGCTCTGACTGCTGGAAATTTCTCTGGCTGAAACCTGTTGTGACTTGTACCCGTTGGTTCCAGCTGGGCTTTTCTGAGCACAGCAGAGTAGGTCTTGTCACCTAGGGCAGACCCTTTCTCTGCTCCAGGCCTGTGCTAGGCTTGTAAAATAACACGAAGACATGGACCCACCCTCCAGGAGATCACAGCACAGTGAGGCGTCTGAATAGAAAATTGCAAAGCAATGTGGGAAGTCCAACCATTGATATGGTGATACGTTGGTGCATGAGTGTGCGTGTGTAAATCTGTGTGCCTTTGTTTGTCTTTTGGACAGGCAGGGTGTGTGGGGTGAGGGTGTTGTGTGCAAGGTCCAGAGACTAAACAATCCTGGGTGTTTGGTCAGCTTGTCATCCAGTGTTGTTCTAGTCCCAAGGGGTGAGCAGATGAGTACTGGTGGGCATGTGTGTGGGAGGTGTGGCTTTGACAGTTCAGGGGTCCTGGGAGAGAGGATTTATGGCAAATCCCAGAGGGCTTTATCTAGTACTTTCTCCTAATGGAAATGGGAGAGAAGCCATTGAAGAGCTTTAAAGGGGGCAGGGACAGGGCATGTTTGAATTTTGAAACAATTTACTCTTGGGTCAGGATGGAGAAGGGTTTGGAGAGCATGTTAGTCAAGATAACTTTTAGCAGAGGTGCCAACTGCAGATGAGTTTGAGCATGAGGATGGCCGTTCCTTTGGGTAACAAGGTCTCTGAGGACCAGTGGTTCCCGGGTGGGCTTAGTGGCACAGCTGCCATCAAGATCCCAGGGTCCATACTTGCCTTCAAGACCCTCAAAGCACTGACTCGTCTTTCGCTTGATCTCTTGTAGTTTCTGCGTGTTTGTCTCAGTTCTGAGCAGTGGACATGGTAATGTCCCGTTGAAGAAGAGGGGCGTTTCTTTCTTCTTAGGGAGGAAAACTGCTCCCAGAAGCCCACTGGCCGCCTTCAACTGGACCCCATTCGCCTGCGCTGAGGTCCTGTAGCCCCAGCTGCTGGGCTGGGGGAGGGGTAGGGCTGGGACTGGGGCAGCGTTCTCTGTCCCTGCAGCTGGAGGGGCGCCACCCTTGAGGAGGCACGGGCACCGGCGGTGGGTCTGGTGGCCAAAGCTCGAGCACTGCTGGCAGAGAGGTGAGATTCTTACCCAATCTCCTCTTCTCCACCCTGGCCCAACTCAGGCTCTTCCAAACGTTTTTCTACTCCCATCCGCCATCCTCATGTGGCCTGCTCTGCAGCGCCTTCCTAACATATGATGCCTAAAGCAGAGTCAAGATCACAAGATCCCTCCTGATGATGCAGGCTACCACTGTGTGGATGCTTCTCGTTTTTTAGTTGATTCATGTTGTTAACCCAGGTTCAGCTCATGGCAAGCTCAAATTCTGAGGGTGCTGGTTTTTGTTTCTGGGGGCTTTTTTTTTTAATATGAACATACCTATTTCTTGCTGTGTCACCCACATATTGAATTGTATCCCCAGGTGAGTTCTTTTATAAACTGGAGCATCATTTTAAAAGCAAAAAAAATCTCGATATGTTGTTTCTGCCTCTTCATGGCATCCAGTATATTCTACTGTAGTTGCTCATGCACGCGGATCATGCAATATGTAGGCCCCATAAAGAACTGTGACTCAGGCGATTTGTAGACTTTTTGAGATGTGTTTAATATAGCCACTACGGAGTGAGAGAAAAAATTCCCATTAGGCATGGTGCAAATCCAACCTCACAGAACATGAGCACTGGCGGCAATTTTTCAGGTCCCTTGTTTTGCCCTGTTCTTTAGCTCTGCAGGACTTGTGATGATCCTCAAAGGATGGACCTGTGTGATAGTCCTTGACTTTCCCCTTTGGCCTTGGAGAGTAGTAATGCACAGTCCGTCTGATTCATGCTCTCATCTGCTGATTTTTCTACTGAAATTCAACGTTAACGTGTTTTGTGCTCACACGAATTATGTGACTAAGGACCCTTTCCAGGCAATTAAATTCCCTAAGACTGTTTCCGCCAGGTCTACACATGTTCCAGGCACCACCTGGATTATGGGGACAAGCACCAAAAGATGTCATCTGTAGGACATGGAACGTTAGTGGATATTTTGCTCACTCTGCCCCATTAGCCACGTGTTTTCCTAGCCTCATCTTGTGAGAGCCTTCCTCCCACCAGCAGGCCTCCCCGAGAATTTGTGCTTCTCCATTTTATCTTGTTCCTCCAGGAAAATGTTGGTACATTGAGGTCTGGCTGCGGGCAGACCTGAATGGTGGTAAGCACAGACTTACCGAGTTGCCCCAGGCAGTCTCTCTTTGGTTTCTCCAGTCTTCTCTAGCTTCTGCCTTATTGCTGTGCGGTTCTAACTTCACCTACGTGCCCCACCCCCCCGCCCCGCCGCCCCTTGCCAGTGCTTTCTGAACCCCCGCTGTCCGACCACCCGTGTGCGTGTCCTGCAACCAAGCCCCCACCCTGTGTTCATCTCTGCTAACAGGCTGTGTGGAATGGTTCCCTCTGCTTGTCATGACGTTCTGAAGAGGTGATTTTTGGGCAAGTTATTTCAGGTTTGTGGTTGTGATTCCACAGAAAAGACAGAAAGCCCCTTTCCCCTTCCTCCCCTGTATTTCCTTCGGAATATGGAACAGGCTGCATTCAAGAGATCGCTTGCACTTTTATTCTTCACTTTGGTATTGGAGTGTTTCTTAGCCCTCAGGCTACTGCCGAGTCTAGCCGTGTGAAGTTAGCTGCTCCTTCTGTGGCTGACACAGCCCTTCTTTCGTGTGTTGAAATGTCTCTTGAACCCATTCACTTCATCCTCCCCAGTGGTGGCACGGGTTCGAAGCATGGATATAGGGTAGCCCTTCTCCCACATAAAATGCTCCAGCAGCTCGCCGTGCCTTCCACGGCGGCAAGGGGGTGCTGTGGGTCAAGAGCAACCTCAGACATGTTGTGCTTGGCTCTCCCGTTGTTTTAAGATTTTTTAGATTAGTGTCAACCTTGAAAAACCAGATTTCATGTGAAAAGTGGATTTCCTGTCTCCCTTTGAATAATCGAGAGATCTGGTGACTTTGTCCTCGGCCCTGACAGGGTGGCCCTGACTGGCTCTGGGGCCTGTGCTCTGTCGCCGGAGCCCCACTTGGTGGCTTCGCCCACTCACGCTATGAGCCTGGTCTCCGTGAGCACTGCACTCAGGGATGGAGGGCCCCAGACTCTCATGGGCCTCAAGGCCCTCTAGGACCTAGCTTTTACTCCCTCCAGTGGTTTTATTTCTACCTCCCTGAGTCTCCATGAAGCTGTAGCTACAGAGCATGCAGAGCTAATGGTTTTGGATTCTTCCATCGCTCCTCATTTCAGTTGGCGCACAGCTGACTGTCCTTGCCCGTCTCTCCCACCAGACTGCAGGGCTTTTGAGGAGAGGGTCTGCGTCTGTTCCTTATGGGCCTTTATATCCACCACAGAAGGTAGCTGGTAGTGGCAGCTTGAATGATTCTCCCTAGGCTGTAAATCTTGGAGACCATATCTTCTGTAGTAACTCTGAAGTCTGGTAGGCTTTGTGAGAACAAAGTGAAGAGTTATGCCTGCTCTGTCAACACTGGATCCCCGGTGCCTGGATGCTGGCCCGTGGCAGCGGTGCGGGGAGTATTTACTGAATCAGATGAGAGCCCGGAGAACCAAAGACAGTGCCTGAAGAGAGCGAGAGGCCCGCATAGCAGGGAGGACCAGCGTGTGTATATCACACATAAATATTTCTTTTACTGTCCCATTAAAAGGTTATGTGCACTCTCCAGTTCTGTCACTGATCTAAAAGGTTATTTTATAAATCTAGGTATTATTTGCTCTTTAGGTGATGAATCTGACCTTGAACTGGAAAGGAAGTACAAGGAAGATGATCGAGAAAAGACCCCAAGGAGGCCGCGGACACAGAGGACAGAGAAAGTCCAGAAGATCCCGTCAGGAAAGGAGGCCGGGCAGATTTCTGGAGTGAAGAAACCCATCATCAGTGTGGTTTTAACGGCCCATGAAGCGATTCCAGGTGACCACAGCAAGCAGGAAGGGGCAAAACACACATCTTTTGGCGAGTCTGTACTGGGCAGCCCGACAGCTTGGACCCTGTGGTCCTGGGCAGCTGGCTCACTGACGGGGTCTCCCTCTGGTTGCCCATTCCCACGGCACCGTGGCGGGCCTGTTCCTTCCGGACTGTCGTGGATAGCATGTAGACGAGAGGTGCTGGGGGCCTGCTCTTGCTGCCGGAGGCCCGATCAGCACGTTTCTTTCCTCTGCCTCCCTGGCCCAGCCCCTGGCCCGGGGGTGCCCTCCCCTTACTGCCCTCAGTGTTGGGGCCGCTGTGGGAGAGACCTGCTCAGACCAGATGGATGCGCCTGCTCCCCAGAACCCGTGCTGTCATGGTCCCTCCGCCCATTTTTCGTAGGCTCATCACATAGTTTATAATACTGTAAATTTCAGTCTCCCTTTTTTTTCACATAAAATAGAGTGGAGATATTATACTACCTTTTTTAAAAAAGGTCTTTTGGGAAGGGATACTTTAGACAAAAAGCAGTTTATGATAGCAGGTTCCAAAGTAGTATGATGGTTATTTTCCTATCCACTTGGGGTGATAGTTGTCAAATAATATTTAAAAATTGTGTAGGATTTTAAGAGTAGCTACAGCCTTTGAAGCACCTCTTTTCAATGGTAATAGTCGCTTCTTATTTAAAGTGAAAATGCCGGATAAGTGCCTCTTTATCCCTCAGTACAGAGTAGGATGATCGGTAGGAAATAAGACACGTAAAAACATATGGCTAGAACTTTCTGGAAAGTTGCTTTGTCTGCCCCCTACTTCAGAGCAGTATCGGCCCGGGAAGCAAAACCTCGGAGAGGGAGCGGCTCCTGTTCCTGTTCTCCGCATCTCTGGAGGTTCCCATGGTAACTTCCTTAAAATTGCTGGTAGTTCTTTGAGCTTTCCATAAGTGGGGGTAAACGTGTAATTGATTGCTCTGCTATTCTAGAAATGGGGTAGATTGGAGCCTTTTCTTTGCACGTGTGTGTGCTCATGTTCACTGCTATACAAGTCTTTGATCATTTCGCATCCTAGAAGTGCATAAGCAAAGAGACCTTTGTGTTTTTCCACTCCACACCTTTCATTTGCTAGGGTGGAAACAGGCCCACTGGTGGTAAGGTCATGTCGTATGTGGGACTAGACCCTTGGCAGATTGGATTCCTGTTTACAGCTGATGCCACCACTCCATAATCTCATGATGCAATTTTCCATTTACTCAGAGTGGGACACAAGTGGTCCTACAGGAAACCTGGGAGGTGAACATATGTGTATGGATGTCCCTGTCTTCCTTGTTTTTTTAATAGATCAAGTGAAAATTACCTCAGAAGGATGTTATTTATTTATTTTAGAGAGAGAGCAGGAGGGGCAGAGAGAGAGGGAGCGCTAATCTCAAGCAGACTCTGCACTGAGCAGGGAGCCTGACGTGGGGCTTGATCTCATGACTCTGAGATCATGACCTGAGCCAAAACCAAGAGTCGGACACTCAACAAATGTGCCACTCAGGAGGCCCAGAAGGATGTTTTGCTAGATTCCTAGAAAACTTGCCCTTTCCCCTCTGCAAACACACACACACACACACAGACACAGAAGTTAAGTGTGTGAACTGCAGGAAAACCAATACCTTGCAAGGGTGCCGTACAGTGAAGACACACACTTTGCAAGGCTGTGCTCCTGTGTGGGGTGGGGTCAGAGCCTCTCGTGGTGCCTCTTTAATGTGTGGTGCCTTGTACCCATCTCAGGTGCTACGAGGATCGTTCCGGTGGAGGCCGGGCCCCCAGAGACAGGCACTGCCAACCCAGAGGCCACCCTGGCCGACCTGGCGCCTCGGAGAGGGTACCAGGAGTATGCCATTCAGCAGACACCATATGAGCAACCCATGAAGTCCAGCAGGTAAGGTGTCTGTCCCGTGCGCCTCCAGCCAGGGCTGGACTCCCGTGATGGCCGTAGCAGGCCAGAGGACCAGCGCATTACCTTATCAGGACTCTGTTTGCAGATTGAGTTGTGGACAACATTGGTTTCTTGATTTAACCTAGGAGTCAGACCCTCCGTTACGGTCCTTGTGTGTTGACCGAGCCCGCATTGCTTCTATGAAATGCATGGCAGATCCACACGCTTTTGGAACTGAGCACCAATTGGCTGGATGAAGGTGGAGCATTTTACTTAAGGCAAATGTATGTTCAACTTGATATAAAGAGGAATAAACAAGGCCTTAGTAAATTTGCTGATTTTTAAAACTGCACATATTATGATGAGAAAAAAAATTCCCCGCCCCCACTTTTTAAAAGTAACACAAGCATCTTGTAGAAAGTTCCAGCACTCCAGATGATGTAGGGTTAAAGTAACCCATAGTTCTTCTAGAGGTAACTACTATTGACAGTTTGGTCATATGCCACCATAATTTTTTCATGATATACTAAAATATAGCCCTTTAATTTTGTTATTTTTTTTCTAATACAAAATAGCAAATGCTCTGTTACCAATTTTTTTTAACTTACCACACGTTGAAAATCTTTTTCAGTACATATTTTTTAACAAGTGTTTGCTATTGAATGGGTGCAGTATAGTTTCTGTGATCAGTTTTTGCTCGATGGACAATGCTGCCCTCAAGGTTCTGCTACCTTCGTCTTTCCGTACTTCTTCACGACTTCCTGTGGCATAAATTGCTAGAGTTGAAATTGCTGTCTCGAAGGATATGAGAATTTAAAACTGTAATCGACATTGAGAACTGCCCTCCAAACACATCGGGTCAGTTGACAGCCCTGTAGTGAACGAGTAGGTACGTTTTCCACACCCTCTCCGGGGTCTCCTTCTGAGCTGTGATCGGTACCTGTTCAGGTGGCTTAGCAAACTGATCATCTGAGCTCTGCAAACATTTTCCCAGCTGAGAGGAAAGACAATGAAAATGTCAGTTGCCAGTGGGTTTCACCTGTTTCTGGTAGAGGGGAAATGAGCTGTTCTTGAAGAGAGTATAGCTTTTAGTGCCAAACAGACCTGGCCTGGCTCTAGATTCTTCTACTGGGGCTCAGCTCAACAGATTAAAAGGCTGTTATGTGCCAGGCACTGGGCAGGAGAGAGAACAGGATCGGCACGGCTGTCGTCAGGATGAAGCTTTTACTCTATTGTATTTGGCACAAGTGGGTTTGCCTTTGAGCCTCCGTTATACTGGCCGTAAGATTGTCTCTAGTATACTGTGACTTCTTTTAGTGGTGAGAATAAATGACAAAATATATGAACATGATGTCATGTGGGATGCTTCATTAATTTGTAGCCTCAATCCTGTATGCTTGCAGCTATGAGCAGCTGAATTTATTGATGAAATTATAAAAATACTCATTCCTTTGGCAAAACTGTCATGGAATTAAATTTGAAGATCATTCTGGTCCCAAGTTGATTTGTAGACCTTAGCCAACTATCTGTACACTATTTCAAGGTCTGCTGGGGATGGGTTCAGCTAACTGGTTATCTAGTTAACAGGCAAATGGACACAATATCTAAACAGAAGATTTAGGCTGTATTCCAATTGTCATGTATTCTGTTAATATTTTATAGTACCAATTACAGAATAAGAAAGAGACTTTTTTTGCATGACGATTTTGCTTTGCAAAATATAGATACAAACTTCTAGGTTACATCAACATATCAGGTAGGGTCTCACACAAATAGGACACAGACTCATTCTGTGGAAAATTTTGGAAGTGCAGAAAACTGTAAGAACAAGCGTCATTTGTAATCTCACTACCATAATATAGTCACTGTTAATGTTTTTAATGTATCTCCTTCCAGCCTTTTTTCAGCCCATATATTTTATAAAATTCAGTTTATATTTTATAATGCAATTTTGTCTCTTGCTTTTAATACCTAATCACATTGTGCTTATTTTCCTCCGTTACTCAGATTATTCACAAATTCTTCTGTAGTGACGTGTTACATTGTGATGAGGATCCTCTGTAATCTGCTCAGCTCTTCACACTGTAGCCAGTGAGATCTGGTAAAATGCCCGTGTGATTGTACTCTTCAAGGCCTCACACTGTTAGGAGAACTTGGCCTGTGAGGCCTCCTGGGGCTGCCACTTCTCCAGCCTTGTCTCCCCATTGGCTGCCCATGGTCTCTGGGCTCTAGCAGGTGCTCTAGCCCTCTGGGCACTTGTACTTCCTTGCTGTCTCCTTGCAGGTGCCTCTTCCTCATTCTGGATGCCTCCCCTGTCCCTGGCTTGCTTAACTCCTATTCATCCTTAGCTATCTGCTCAAATGTCCAGTGCTCAGGACAGTGTGCCCCCTAGACTGATCAATCTGCCCTGATCTGGGCTCAGAGAGCATCATCCTGTCTTTTCCCGTCACCGCAGGGAGGCTGTGCTCCTTACCTGCTCATCTCTATGTTTATTAGTCTGGCCTATTCCTTCCTCCAGAAAGTGGGCTCCAAGAGAGCACGAGTTATATTTATTTTTGTCTCTATTGTGTCCCCAGGGCTTGGAGTACTTTTTTGAATGAAAGAAGGAAAAAAATAAACGTGCAAACAAACTAGTTCCTTATGTTGGGACCTTTCAGCAGCTTTCCACTCTTAATGCTGTGAGAAGTTGTGCGGTGAACACCTTTGTTCCCATTTTGTATGCTTTCTCTCAGTGGATTCCCAGACGTGGAATAAGCACATCAAGGGGTCTGACCTTTTTAAGCTCTGCATGATCACTTTCTAAAATGCAGTGGCAAGAGTGGCTCTCTCCCTGCCTGGGGAACATCTGGAGTGAGCTGATGTAACGCAGTCATGTGGACGTTGCAGCTCTGTGCGTCAGTTCACGGTGGTAGCGAGCAAGGCTTGCGCTTGAGAGTCAGATGTCGGCTGCCTAGCATCTTCATCAGATTCATTATCCTTGGCGGGAAACAGAGCACTGAGGGCTTTTATCAGGTATTTGTGTAATGATACCAAAAAAAATCAGAGCAAAAGATTCTCCTAAGACCATTTAGATGTTGCATTAGAGGAGAAAATACTGTGATTTGTTTATTTAATTAACATTCTGAATCCAGGGTTTCTTTCTCCGGTGTAAAATCTATCACCTTCTGGGTTTCTTTGTCATATGAAAAAGATCCAAATTAGTTTCCTGAAATTAGCCTTGGGTTTAGCATGCAGGCGTAATACTGACTTTCAGATTTGAATATTTTAATTACATTATGTGAATGGTACCCTCTGGTGTTTATGAACTACAATAGATTTAAATATTTTTTTATTTAAAGACAAGGCAACCTGTGTTGATCAAATCTAGTTGTATGGATAGTTCCATAAATATAGACTTTGCAGTTATGGTGGATACAGCTTAATGGTGTCTGATTAACAGCACTAAGTGATGATCAATGTTTCTGAGGATCTTCATGGACAACCTGGACATACGTCCAGGAGGGAGCAACTGTGGAGGAGAGGAAGCCTCACCTGCTTGTCTGGCTCATCTGCCGATTCCTGTCCCTGCTGCTTGCTGCAGTACTTTGGTGACCATCATTCACTGATTCCAGAAACAAGGCAGGGCTGTTCCAGGGCACTGGAAGCCCCATACAGGGGGCCTTCTCAGTGCGTGAGGTCACACTGGGGAGGGGAGTGGTGGACGTGGTGTTTGCAGGGGTTATAGAGGAAGAGGAGCAGTGTGCAGGCTCTAGATGCTCAGTCCGCTTCGGGTCCCATCCTGGCTTCACCACTTACTCATTGTATAACCTGGGGCAGAGACTGTTTTGTCATCCTTACAATGGGTGTACCAGTAGGGCTTGGCGTACCACCTACTCAGTATTAGCTGTTACGACCATCTCATACACGTTGCCATATTGAAAGAGAAAGGATCCATGAGGCAGACCATGCTTTTATTCTCCATCACATACACAAAATCTGACACAGTGCCTGAAACACACTGGCAGGTATTCTTAGATGAAAGTCATTGATAAGTGGTTTATGAGGTTAACGGCCCGCAGTTAAACAGCAGTCCCCTTTTCTCCGTGTGAGCGCTGAACTAGCTGTGGTGAAGGAGGGGGGCGATGGGGCCTGGAGCATCAGCTCAGCTACTGATGGAGTTTCGGGGGACATAGCATGATGCACATCAACACGCAGCTTCCCGTTCCTAGGCACCTGACTGCCTCCACTGCCCGCCCTTGACCCAGTCCTTGACTGCTGCTGGCCAGGCCCATGCAGGCCCTCCTAGCTGAGCACTTGCCCCCCTCACCTATGCTCTCCAGCAGACCCTTTGTCGCCAGAAGGGCAGGCACGGAGCTCTGCTCATGACGGCCAGGTGCCCAGTCAGATAGGCCAGTTCACTTGCCCTGGGCGGGACTTTCACTGATGAGTGGCCGCAAAGGGCAGAGGGCTCCCCCCGACAGCTCTTTGAACGGGCGGGCAAGTGTGCATTGCTGCAGCTGTGGAACAGACCAAGCAGATTGCGTCTGGTCTGACGGAGCTGTCGGAGTTCATTCCGTGATGACTGGTCATGTAGCCAGAACACATCCAGGTCAGCTTTGGGGCACAGCTGGTCATTGTGTACGTTGTGAATGACGCATCCCTCTTCCCTCTCTCCTCTTGCCTCCCTCATCTTGTTCTGCAAGCCTCAACTCAGACATCTCTTCAGCGTTGCCCAACTGCCCAGTGCAGGTTGGATGTCTCTTTCTCTTTGACCCCGCACGTGTTCCTGTCCACACTGGCCACCCTGGCATGCAACCAGGTGCTGACCTGTCTGCTGTCCCCCACACTGGGAGCCCCTGAAGAGCAGGGACCCATACTTGGCCCCGCGGTCCTGCGCCAGGCCATTTAGTTGACTGTGAGCCTTTGGTGTTGGGTTCCTAAGAAGGAATCCAAGGTCCTTAGGGAGGTGCAGCGTCTCCCACGGTAATGGTGCTGTCGTCTGTTTCTAGGCTAGGGCCCACCCAGCTCAAGATCTTCACTTGTGAGTACTGCAACAAAGTCTTCAAGTTCAAGCACTCGCTGCAGGCCCACCTGAGGATCCACACCAATGAGAAGCCCTACAAGTGCCCCCAGTGCAGCTACGCCAGTGCCATCAAGGCCAACCTCAATGTGCACCTGCGGAAGCACACCGGCGAAAAGTTCGCCTGCGACTACTGCTCTTTCACCTGCCTGAGCAAGGGCCACCTCAAGGTGCACATCGAGCGCGTGCACAAGAAGATCAAGCAGCACTGCCGCTTCTGCAAGAAGAAGTACTCAGACGTCAAGAACCTCATCAAGCACATCCGAGATGTGCACGACCCCCAGGACAAGAAGGTCAAGGAGGCCCTGGAGGAGCTCTGCCTCATGACCAGGGAGGGCAAGCGGCAGCTGCTTTACGATTGCCACATCTGCGAGCGCAAGTTCAAGAACGAGCTGGACCGTGACCGCCACATGCTGGTGCATGGGGACAAGTGGCCCTTTGCCTGCGAGCTCTGTGGCCACGGGGCCACCAAGTACCAGGCGCTGGAGCTGCACGTCAGGAAGCACCCCTTCGTGTACGTCTGTGCCATATGCCTCAAGAAGTTCGTCAGCTCCATCAGGCTGCGCGCCCACATCCGCGAGGCGCACGGGGCTGTGCAGGAGACCGGGGTCTTCACTAGCTCCATCAACCAGAGCTTCTGCCTCCTGGAGCCTGGCGGAGACATCCAGCAGGAAGCCTTGGGGGGCCAGCTGCAGCTGGCAGAAGAAGAGTTTGTGTTCCAGGGGGTGAATGCGCCCAAGGAGGCGGCCTGCTCCGGAGATGCTCAGCCTGAGGAGGGACGGAAGGAGCTGGAGGTCTCTGTGGAAGAGCCTGCCTCACCTGTGCACTTAGCCACCCCCCAGGCCGAAAGCGCTTCCCTGCCACCCTGTGAGCTGGAAGCTGCTGTGGACTCTGCGGACCTTCATTCGCACTCGGTGGTTTCCGATGGGTTTTTGTTGAAGAACGATACCTCCTCTGCTGAGGCTCATGCTGCTCCTGAGGAGACCTTGGATGCTCCACACAGAGCCTCCTCCCAGACTCAGGGCCAAGAAGTCACACCACTGCTGTCTGAGGCCAGAAGCACAGAAGCAAACCAGGACATGCAGGGTGCCGAGAGCCCCCCGGGGGTGGGGCAGGAAGTGGCTGCCCCCCCACCTGAGGGACCAGACCCTAGTAAGTGTCTCAGGTCAAACCCAGGTGAGGCCTCAGACCCTGCTCTGATAGCGGGTGGAGGGGACCTGGCCCTGCCCCAGCCTGACTCTTGCATGCCTGCCTCTGAGCACCGGGCAGGCATCAGCGCGTTCATGAAGATCCTGGATGGTTTACAGAAGAGACGGATGAACACCGGTTTGTGTGAGAGGATCCGGAAGGTGTATGGGGACCTGGAGTGTGAATACTGTGGTAAGGAGAGGCAGAGCTGGGCAAGTAGCCGGTTGAGCTCTGTTCCCGGCAGCCCCGCCCATCCCCAGCTTGCTTTGGGTTCCCCTCGTGTTTGATTCGAGCTCAATATCTCTTTGCAAAGAACCGCTTCTAAATGAGCTACCCTTCATCATCTGTAGATAGCAACAGGTGCTGCCCTTTAGCATGTGGAGTCTTTGTGGAGGCAGCCAGGGGCACTGGACAGTTGGCCGCACCGGCGTCGTCCGGTGCATGCAGCGGTTTACCCCATGCCCTCTGCCAGAACGGGAACAAAGGAGAATTGTTCTCCTGGCACACGACAGGTGTGAAGTGTAGCTGAAGTTGTGGCCTTGTCAGCGCAGCTCTCTGTAGGGAGCCCCAAATAGAGCCCTTCTGGCTCACGGTGCAGGCC
The DNA here is from genome assembly GCF_037043125.1 of Eumetopias jubatus. Lineage (NCBI taxonomy): Eukaryota > Metazoa > Chordata > Mammalia > Carnivora > Otariidae > Eumetopias > Eumetopias jubatus. The sequence continues at coordinate 115,545,711 of NW_028274810.1, forward strand.
TGGTCTCTGAGTCTCCCGGAGAGCTGGAGGCCCTGGCCGTAGGAGGCGTGGCTCTGGCCCTGGTAGTAGAGTAGAGACTCTGGCTTACGCATGTGCACAGCCATCTTTGGCGCTGTCCTTGGTCCTCAGCAAACACTGTTTCCTTCCTCCCACCTCTGACATCATGCAGACATAGCAGCACCCTTAAGGTCTACAACCTCCCGCCTGAATGGTAATTTGCAGACAGAAGTGAGGAAGGTGTGAAGGGTGACCTGGACAGGCTGGAGAGGGAGCTAAGTAGAATAGTAAAAAGACAAGTCATAACGGGAAAATCAAATTCAGTATAAAAGAAATTTCCTTGTTCTCATGTGACGATGTTTTTTTAGGCAAACTTTTTTGGTACCAGGTGCACTTTGACATGCACGTGCGCACCCACACGCGGGAACACCTGTACCATTGCTCCCAGTGCCATTATTCCTCCATCACCAAAAACTGCCTTAAGCGCCATGTCGTTCAGAAACACAGTAACATCTTGCTGAAGTGCCCCACCGATGGCTGTGACTACAACACTCCAGATAAATATAAGCTGCAGGCGCATCTGAAAGTTCACACGGAGCTGGTAAGTAGCAAGCCCGCGGCCGTGCCGTCCACCCCAGGTGCTCACCGCTTTCTAGCCTTGGTGCGTGTGGTGCTGTCCTGCTTTCTGGGGGCCTAGCATGTGAGCAGGCTCCTTGCTTCCCAGAACGCTTCACCCCAGGATTCCTTTCGCAGGGAGAGTCTCAGATGTCGCAGAATGATTCGGTTGAACAAATTTCCTCTCTGTGCAGATTTTTCAGCGTCAGAGAAAAACTACTGAAGATCTGCGGAGTAGAAACAAAGCAAGGATTTCTTAAATGACGTTATAAAGAGTTATTAATAACAGAGGTACTAGTAATAAGAGCTCAGTTCGGTAGTGCCTGGGAAGCAGTAGGCAGTGTTGGATTCACAGGGAGAACGCGCTAAACAGTGATGACCACTGCCGTCCTCTTGTGGGGTTGGTTGTTAACTCTTTGCGAGAGATTGTGAAGCATTTTTATTTAAAAAAAAAAAGATAATTTAATCCAAGGAGCTGTTAATGTTCATAATGGTAAAACTTGGTTTAATTCTTTGGTGGAAGATGATGTAGCATACTGAATGACTGTTTATTTTTGCAAATTCTCACATCACTCAAGGGGCTGACACCCGAGCATGATTTGAGCCTTCTGCGGGTTATAAAGGAGGTTCCCCCCTCCCCGCCCCGCCCCGGTCCCAGGTGTGGTTCTGCTTTAATGGCATTCCTCCAGCACAGAAGGAGGCTTCGGAAACTTGGTGTGCTTCCACTGTGTTCTGGTGTGGAAATCATTCGCGCTGTGGCACTTTGTCACTCCGGGTGAAGTCGGGTGTTGTAGGTGCAGTGGGGTGGGTCAGGGCCTGTGCTTTGGGGTTAGATCCCTGCCGATACTGTCTCCAGCACTCATACTATTGGGTGTACTCCAGCACACGTACATATCGTGGCTATTGGGGCAAATCGCTTGTCCTTTCTGAGACTTGGCAGCCTTCTGTATGTAATATGTATTAAAAAGTATATATCCATCTTCTACACATACACACATGTATGTCTACGTATATATGCACTTATGTATTTACGTATATATGTATTATACACACATGTACACACATTTGCATACACATGTTTGATGCATGCTTGTAGACACAATGTATGTTTGTTTCTGTATATAGCTCTCCCGGGTTCCTGGGAGGATAAGATGGAATGTTCTGGCAAGAACCTGGCTCAGTGATTGTGTTGTCAACCGTGTGCTCACTACTGTCTCTCACCTGGGTCTGTTTCTCTTTCTGAGTAGGGCACGAAGGCAGGCTCTTCCTGTTTCCTTATAGAATTGCTGTTAGATTGGTCGTGCTTCCGGTACTGTCTCAGGGTGGGGGAAACTGGGGTGGCAGAAATCATTATGGTAACTTTGCTAGAAATGCATATGAGGTCAAGAGGGAGGGCGGCCAACATGGGGACAGGGTGCTGGGGGCAGCCTTGGGGTGTAGCAGTTAAGACCAGGAACCAGACTGTGGGTTTTAGCTCTGGCTCCCCCAGTTGGCATGCATCTGACTTCAAGATGAGTCATGTAACTGCCCTGTGCCTCAGGTTACCGATCCTCGGGAGGGTGAGGTGAGAGAATATACGTAAATGTCTCAGAAGGAAGCCTGACGTTGAGTAAGCACATATGCCACTGACTGTTATAATTACTAATATTTATTCTACTTATCATTTGGGGACTGGTTGCTCTGCATCGAGAGACTTTGAAACAGAGGCTGAAGGCTGACACAGAAGAGGAAGTTGTAAGAGCCCTTCAGTGTGTGGGACTGTTTTTCCCCACACCCATTTTCCTCATCCGTCACGTGTGTCAGAGGGACTCAGGTCCAGCCCAGGCATTTTCTTGCCTCTGGATGCTGGTGCTCAGCCTCCTGGCCACATCCCTGTCCTCATGGTCAGCAGGGCCTGTTGGGGACACGTCCTAAGATCTTAAGCCCCAATTTCGTATGCTTTCATTTATCTTGATAAACCAGCATTTATTTATTTATTTATTTACTTATTTAATTTATTTTAAAGGTTTTATTTATTTATTTGATAGAGACACAGTGAGAGGAGGAACACAAGCAGGGGGAATGGGAGAGGGAGAAGCAGGCTTCCTGTGGAGCAGGGACCCCAGTGTGGGGCTTGATCCCAGGACCCTGGGACCATGACTTGAGCTGAAGGCAGATGCTTAACGACTGAGCCACCCAGGCGCCCCTTGATAAACCAGCATTTCAAGAAGCTTCTCTTTTCAACTTTCTGTGGTTGTGAATCTTCCTTCAGAGAGGCTGTGTCTGCAGTGTTGACACGTGAGAAGGTGTATAGGGGAAAGGGGGGGTGACGGTGTCGGTTCTCATCCTGTGGTCCGGGCCCCCTTTTCATAATTCTCGTGCCACCTCCAAGAGGTGGGAGTATTTCCTCCGCAGGGCAGATCAGGAGCCTTCTGCACAGTCATTTGGTAGCTCATCCCTGGTCACACTTTGGTTAGGGCAGACGGTCGTGAATGTCAGCCACGCCCCTCTGGCAGGTCTCTTGGACACTTGCACACCGTTGGAGGGAACGTGCTGGAGGTCGACTTTGTCCCATGAGAGCAGGGGCTGCGTGGGTGCTTTCTGTGCTGTAGCTCATGCTACGATAATGGAATGTCCCTGAGAATTCCCGTGAGAGAAGAGCGGGAATAAGGGAGCATGACTCTGTTGATTTTGTAAACACGGGGAGTTATCCTGATTCTCATCAACACGTTTTCTTAGAAGTTGTTAAAGTGTGCTTCCCCTCCCTGATGTTTGCAGTTCTTCCATTTGAGGCGCTTTTAAAGGTGAATGGGCTCCTGGAGACCTGAAGCTCGCTGACGCAGGCTAGAGGCTCCATCCTCTGCGAGCCAGGCATTGGGATTTCAGACATGAGTACGACCCCCGTCTGCCTTCAGGATGCTCTGTTTCGGGGAGTGGGGGGCGATAAATAAGAGGACAGTTATAGCAATGAGGGAAGCCAAGTGAGGCCAACACAAAGTGCCCTTCCCCTCCCACACCACCCCGGAGTGGTCAAGGTAAAGGTAAAGGAGGGCTGCCTGGAGCTTGATGAGTAGGATTTGGCCAAGGGAGCGGCAAGGGGGGAGCTCCCAGCAGAGTAGGCAGCACACACTGAGGGGAAGCCTTTTGTGTTTATACTAGGATATTGAAAACGTTTCCATGAAGCACACAGACTTCATTTGCCAGCGTAGTTAGATAGCATCATTTATGAAAACAGGTTCTAATATTTGGAGTTTAGACAACATTTGTCTTTTGAGCCTGTAAATTATTTCTGGAATGTAGCCTGAAGTTACCAGGGAAATGTTGACCTGGTGGGGAGATCTTCCGCTAGCTAGCATTGCTTACTTTCCCCTTCTCCAAGCCCTAGACAGCTGCTGATCTGCTTTCTAGTTCCATGGGTTGGCCTGGCTGGAGATTTTGTATAAAGGGGATCATGCAATTTATAAATAATGGCAGAGTGAGTATATACCCTGCTTTCTTAGAGTCGTGGTGAGGGTCCCATGAGATAACGCGAATGAGCTTCATGATGTAAAGGTGCCGAACAGAGGACTCTGGTCAGGGAAGGGTCTACCTGGCTTGGGTGAGTGGTGCTGTTGTGACCTCACATCATCCTGGGGCTTGGGTGTGCCCCGGAGAGATGGGTCAGGTGTGTTAAAAGTCTGGCTGGACTTTGGCATTTGATCCAACCCAATTCCCATGCAGTACAAAACTAAGGAAATTTTTAAATTGAACCCCTGCACCACCCCAAATGGGCCTCCATCCAGGTCCATTCTAGTTGCAGTAGGACCCTGGGATAATTTGGCTGAGTTTCCTATTTCTGTGACTCTTAACCATGTCTTTGCTAATGATGCGCTAAGTGATCAGAAGGCGTGAGTACATTTAATGTGGTCTCTCCCACCACATCCTCCCTTTCCTGAAGAACTAGGTGGTGTGACATATAGTCAAGGCTGTATTAGCATCAAGGAAATGTGGAGAGCCAGCCACGAGTGGTAGTTAATGATGTTGCCGGAGCAAGCCCCCTTTTGACAGCACTATGCAGAGTTTGTGCAGGGGAGACTCAAAGAATGTGTGTAATGCCAGGGGCTTTGGGCTCTGGTGGGCTGTAGTTCAGACCCCATGTCCACCTCCGTGATCTTGGGCATTTGCTGAGCCTCCGCTTTCACATTTGTAACATGAAAATTAGGTACCATCTCTGGCCTCTCAAGGTCATGGCATGTAAATTAGAAAATGTGTGGAACACCCAGATCAGTTTTTGTGGTCCACACGTCATGGTCCATGAAACAGTTTAGTTGTGAAACAGTTTAGTGGGTCACAACTAGTAAGTATCTCTTAAAAAATGAAATGCCATGGAATAAAATAGAAATTACTAGCATTAGGCACCTCTACCCGAGGTTAAGTATTGTTTTCTGAGACCTTTGTTTCCATGTTTCAAGATTTACTTATTTTAGAGAGAGAGAGAGAACACACGCGCAGGCTTGGTGGGAGGAGAGGCAGAGGTTGGGGGGGGGGCGAGAGAGACTCTCAAGCAAACTCCACACTCTGACAGAGCCCAGTACGGGGCTCGATCTCATGACCCGGAGATCATGACCTGAGCCAAAACCAAGAGTCAGATGCTTAACTGACTGGGCCACCCAGGTGCTCCCGTTTCCATGTTTCAATATGTTTATATATCAGTGAGTGTGCTTGTGTGTCCCAGATGGCAATGTCAAATGGGTGACCTCCTGTGGTTCCCTCTAAATAAGCTTATGTTACTGACCCAGCTGATGTAATTCATGACTTCCTGAATCAGAATCGCATGGGGGTGAGAGGTTGCTGGGCTCATGCCTCCACTGTAATTTGAGGGGGACCTGGGAATCTGCCCCTTAGGTCCCTCCTGATAGATACATTTGAAATGGTAGGAAATGGAGCATATGGTGGATGCTCACAATATGTCAGTCTTTTCCGTTCATCTCCAGCTTGTGCTCTTTCTAAGAAGACCATCTGATCTGAGGGCACGTGTAGCAGTCACACGCCCGCCCTGGGGAGAGGGCACGTTTTGGTGTTACCTGCTAACTCGACCACCTATGGGTCTGGCTTCACTTCCTAACTTCTCTGATTACCTGGTCTGTGAAGCACCTCCGGGTTGTTGTGGGAATTTAGTGAGATAGTGTTTGTGAGGGACTCAGCACAGGTCCAGGTGCACAGGGGAGTGGCCTGTCTGAGTCAGCTCGTCCTTCTTCTTAGTAGTGGCGGGAGGCGGTGGGGGAGTGGTAGTAGCGGGGTGCGGAGGAGTATCCGTCTGTCCAGGGCGGGATGGTCTCTCAACACACATTTCAGATTAGCTTTTGGTCCCTGCCTTTGAAAAATGTCTGCTCTGTTTTTGGCCACAAGGGTACACACATTTAACACATCTTACTCATACTTGGAGGAAGTAGAGTAACATGTTGCCAGCAAAGCACAGAGAAAGTAGAGGGAGCTACCTCCAATATCTTTCTGGAAATCAACGGATTCATCTTTTTTTTTTTGCTCCGTGGTCACAGACCAGTTTGTTTCTGTGTGGCCCCGTCTGGGCGCGTATCCACAGTGCCGGAGACCTCGGGCTCCCAGAGCTTCCTGCGTCTAAAATGCAGCTTCCTGTGAGCAAGGCGGGGGTCTAGGATTGAAGGGGCTCACTTGGCAAAACAACTGCTTTCAATGGGAAGCGGGATCCTTGAGTCGAAATCGCAAATGGAACATGTTTGGGGTTTTTTTTGTTTATTCTTTCTTTCTTTTATTCTTTCTTTTTTTGGGGGGGCGGGGAGGGGGCCAGGCTTTTTTTCTAGTTCAAATCAGTCACGATTTCAGTGTCACCTTTTCTGCCTCTGTGTGGTGGCGGCTCTCACTAGCTGATGGGCCCCTGGAGGCAGGGCCAGTGTCTCATAACTCTGTCCTCAGTGCAATGCCTGGCACATAACAGGGGCCTTTGGAAGGTCTGAGGAATGAATGAGTGAGTCCACGGAGGACAGTGGACACCATCACCATGCTTTTATTCCTGAGAGATTGTTCAGAGTCGAATCTCCCACCATTTTTTAAACTTGACATCACATATTTTATAGGAGTAGTACTTACCTGGTAGTTAATACACTTGGGGGCCGGGGGCAGGCTTGATATTCTCCACCCACTGCTAGTTTCAGGCCTGAGAACTGCCCAGTTGCTTTGGGGGCCAAGGCACCTGCCCTAGAGCTATAGACCAAGGTGGAGTCCACCCAGGGGTGAAGCGGGGGGCCTGAGCCTGAGCCCTGGGGCAATGCCCACACCCCCCACCCCACACTGTGGCTACAGACTCCTGCTGATGCCTTTCTTATTTCAAAGGGTCCTTTGTTGCTTTGAAGGCCATCTCCACTGGCACAAACAAACTCCAAGGGCTGGGCTCCTTGGCTGTCATTACTGTGCAGGCCTCTTGTGCTCTGTCTCTGCCAGGAGCTCTTTTAACAGAAGCTCGTTTTAAGTTTGCTGTGTCAGTTTGGGTTTTCATCTCTGGTACAGAACTGAGGCTTGGAAAAAAATAAATGAGTCCTAAGAGTCCCCCTCCTCCTGCCGCCTGTGTCCTGCTGCCTGTGTCCTTCTGACAGTCTTCAAAGGCATCAAGAAATGAGGGGACCAGATAAGCTCTAAGATAAATTGCTTTCAGACTATCAGCGATTAAAAGAAAAAAAAAAAAAACAACAAATAGCAAGGACTCGGGAGAGGACTGTAAACTCTTTCAAAGCCCTGCTGAACGCCTCCATCATCTCTGCTGATGAGGGCACTGGGGGCAGGCGGGGGTGGTGACGTCCTCCTCCAGGATGCCCGCCAGGCCCAGGGCATCTTTCAGACATGGCCTGTGAGCACGAGTGCCTGTGTGCAGACTCAGGGAGTGATGGGGTGACCTGGAAGGGTCAAGGGCAGAGGAGGACAGTGACGGGAACACCTAAGAAGGCCTGAACCCACAGCGCAGCCTGGGTAGAAGTCTGCGGCATTGGCTGGGCACGAAGCTCAGGACAGTGTCACGGGAGCTGCCTGGACCCCTTGGACACCTGAGCTTGGCAGGCATTGCTTGGAACCCAGATGTTTGGTGGGACATGCAGCCAGACTGATGGTCCAGAGGGACTTTTGTTAGGTGTTGCTTTTGTTTTTGAATACTAAGTACCGTTCTCCGAAGTGTGCTCCAGGGAACACCCTCTCTCGAGCTGTCCTGCAACAGCAGCAACTAATCCACAAAGGGATTTGGAGGGTGCTCACTCAGATCCCCGCTTGGAGATTCCACAAGAAGGTCTTTTAGCCGAGGCCGAGTTGCATTAAGGCCACAGCCACATCAGCGACATCTCTCAAATTTATTGAGCGCTCACTAGAGGCCAGGCTCCATTCTGAGCACTTTATGTGTGCTGTCTCTTAATAAATTTTATTTTTTAGAACAGTTTTAGGTTCACTGCAGACTGACCAGAAAGTCCAGAGATTTCATTGTCCCCAAACAGGCACAGCTGACATCTCACACCACAGTGGTACCTTTGTCACAGTCCATGAACGGACACTTACGAGTAACACCCAGAGTCCAGAGTTTACATTCGGGGTCACTCTTGGTGGTGTACGTTCTGTGGGTGTGGACAAATGTATAATGACATGCATCCATCATTATCGCATCGTGCAGATGAGTTTCACTGCCCTAAAATCCTCCTCGATCCAGCTGTTCATCCCTTTCTTTCCCCCACATTCTGGCCACTGTGGATCCTTTCGCTGTCTGCATGGTTCTGCTTTTTCCAGAATGTCATAGAGTTGGAATCATATAGTCTGGAGCCTTTTCACGTAGGCTTCTTTCACTTAGTAAACAGGTCCTTAATTTATTTCTAATCTTAGTGGGAAAACTTCTAGTTTCTATCATTAAGTATGGTGTTAGCTGTAAGTGTTTTATAGATAATCTTTATCAAGTTGGGGAAGTTCTCACCTCTTCCTAGTTTACTGAGATTGTGTATCATGAATGGATGTTGGATTTTACCAGATTCTTAATGTTTCTATTGATGTGAGCATGTGATTTTTATTTCCTATCCTACTGGTGTGATGGATTTATTATTTGATTTTAGAATGTTGAATCAGCCTTGGCTACCAGGGATAAATCCCATTTGGTTGTGGTGTATAGTTCTTTTTACACATTGTTGGGTTCGATGTGCTAATGTTTTGCTGAGGATTTTTGCATCTCTGTTCATGAGAGATATTGGCCTGTAATTTACTTTTCTTGTAATGTCTGTCTGCTTTTGGTATTAGGGTGATGCTGGCCTTTGTAGAATGAGTTAGGAAGTTTAATTCTTCTGCTTCTGTTTTCTAAAAGAGATTGTAGAGAATTGGTATAATTACATGTTTGGTAGAATTCACTGGTGAACACATCTGGGCTTGGTACTTTTTGTTTTAAAAGATTATTATTTTTTTTTTAAAGATTTATTTATTTTGAGAGAGTGCATATGAGCGAGGGGAGAGGCAGAGGGAGAGGGAGAGAGAGAATCTTAAGCGGACTCCTCACTAAGCGTGGAGCCTGATGCAGGGCTTGATCTGACGACCCTGAGTTCATGACCTGAGTTGAAACCAAGAGTCACATGCTCAACCGACTGAGCCACCCAGGCACCCCTTGTTTTGGAACAGTATTAATTTTTGATGCCATTTCTTTAATAGAGATAGGATCATTATGATTATTTCTTTGTGAGTTTTGGCAGATTGTGTCTTTTAAAGAATTTGTCTGTTTCATATAGGTTGTCAGATTTGTGGCCATAGACTTATTCATAATATTCCTTTACTATCTTTTTAATGTTCAGGGGGATCTGTGGTATGTCCCCCTTTTCAGTAGTAAGTCCCCCTTTTCATTTCTTATATTAGTAACTTGTGGCGTCTCTTTTGCCTAGTTAGCCTGGTTAGAGGCTTAATTTTATTGATCTTTTCAAAGCGTTATGTTTTGGTTTTGTTGATTTTTCTCTGTTGATTTCCTGTATGTATGTATTCTCAAGTTTTTATTTAAATTCTAGTTAGTTAACATATAGTATAATACTGGTTTCAGGAGTAGGATTTAGTGATTCATCACTTACATATGCTCATCACAGTGCTCATCACAACAAGTGCCTTCCTTAATACCCTTCACCCATCTAGCCCATCCCCCCCACACCTCCCTCTAGCAACCTTAGTTTGTCCTCTATAGTTAATTGTCTCCTATGGTTTGCCTCCTTCTCTCTTTTTTACCCCCCTCCCCTATGTTCATCTGTTTCTGAAATTTCACATATGAGTGAAATCATATGGTATTTGTGATTTCCTGTTTTTAATTTATTTGGTTTCTGCTCTAATTTCAATTTTTTTTTCTGCTTAATCTGGATTTAATTTACTTATCTTTTTCTGCCTTCCTAAGGCAGAAGCTTAGATGGTTGATTTTAGGTCTGTCTTCTTTTCTCATATTATACATTCAATGTTATATAAATTTTCCTCTAAATACAGCTTTCGTTTCTTTTCATAGATTTTGATAACTTGTGTTTTCATTTTTATTTAGTTTAAAATTAAAAAAAATTTTCTTGAAATTTCTTCAACTTGTGTTTTTAAAAATATATTGTTTAATTGGTACATATTTTGAGATAGTCCAGCTATCTTTCTGTTATTGATTCCTAGTTTAATCCATTGGGGTCTGTGAGCAGACTCTGTATGATTTCACTTCTTTCCAATTTGTTGAGGGCTGTTTTATGGCCCAGAACGTGGTCTCTTTTGGCAAATGTTCTATGTGACCTTGAGAAGAATGTGTATTCCGCTGTTGTTGAATGAAGTAGTCTACAGATGTCAATTATACCCGGTTGATTGATGGTGTTGTTGAATTCAGCTGTGTCCTCACTGATTTTCTGCCTGCTGGATCTGTCCATTTCTGATAGAGGGGCGTTGAAGTCTCCAACTAAAGTAGCGGATTCATCTTTTTCTCCTTGCCATTCTACCAGTTTTTACCTCATGCTTTGTGATTCTGTTGTTAGATGCATACATGTTAAGGATTATTATGTCTTCTTGGAGAGTGACCTCTTCAACATTATGTTGTGTTCCTTTTTATAAATGATAATTATCCTTGAAGTCTGTTCTGTCTGAAATTAATAAAGCTACTTCCGCTCTCTTTTGATTAGTGTTAGCCTGGTATAATTTCCTTTTAATCTGCATGTGTCTTTAAATTTAAAGGGGTTTTCTTACAGCCAACGTATAGTTGAATCTTGTTTCTTGATCCAGCCTGGCAATCTCTGTCTCTTAATTGGTACATTTAGATCACTGGTAGTCAGATTATTGATATAGTTGAATTAATATTGATCATATTTGTTGGTATTTTCTATTTGTTGCCCTTGTTCTCTGTTCCTTTGTGTTCCAATCTTTTTCTTTTCTGTCTTTTGTAGTTTTATTTATTTATTTTTTAAAGATTTTATTTTTCTGAGACAGCACGAGCAGGGGAGGGTCAGAAGGACAAGCACACTCCCCGCTGAGCAGGGAGTCCAACAAGGGGCTTGATCCCAGGACCCTGAGACCTTGACCTGAGCCAAAGACAGACACCTAACTGACTGAGCCACCCAGGCGCCCCTCCTTTGTAGCTGTAATTGAGCACTTTATATGATTTCATTTTCTCTCCTTTCTCAGTATATCACTTATACTTTTTTTTTTTTTTAACTTTTTCTGGTGGGTACCATAGAACTTGTGGTATACATTTATATATAATCCAAGTTGATTTTCAAATAGCACCGTTCCACTTTATGGATAGTTTAAGTACCTTGTAATAAAATGATCCTTATTCCTTCCTTGTACCCCTTGTGTCATTGTTGATATTTATTTCACTTTTATATAAGCGTATGTATATAGATAGCATATATTATTGAATACATTGTTGCTGTGATTATTTCGAACAAACTTTCTGTTAGAGCAATTAAGATTAAGATAAATAAAAGTTTTTATTTTACCGTCACTTCTTCCTTTTCCAGTGCTCTTTCTTTATGCAGATCAAGTTTCTGACTTTATCTTGTTTTGGTATTTCTTGTAAGACAGGTCTTAGTGGTAACAAATTCCTTCAATTTTTGTTTGTCTGAGAAAGTCTTTATTTCTCCTTTATTTTGAAGGATACTTTTGCAGGGCACAGAATTCTGGGTTGGTGCTCTCTCTCAGCCCTGTAATGTTTCACTCTGTTCTCTTCTTGCTTGGTGCTCGCTCTCAGCCCTGTAATGTTTCACTCTGTTCTCTTCTTGCTTGGTGCTCGCTCTCAGCCCTGTAATGTTTCACTCTGTTCTCTTCCTGCTTGGTGCTCTCTCTCAGCCCTGTAATGTTTCACTCTGTTCTCTTCCTGCTTGGTGCTCCCTCTCAGCCCTGTAATGTTTCACTCTGTTCTCTTCCTGCTTGGTGCTCGCTCTCAGCCCTGTAATGTTTCACTCTGTTCTCTTCTTGCTTGGTGCTCGCTCTCAGCCCTGTAATGTTTCACTCTGTTCTCTTCCTGCTTGGTGCTCTCTCTCAGCCCTGTAATGTTTCACTCTGTTCTCTTCCTGCTTGGTGCTCGCTCTCAGCCCTGTAATGTTTCACTCTGTTCTCTTCCTGCTTGGTGCTCGCTCTCAGCCCTGTAATGTTTCACTCTGTTCTCTTCCTGCTTGGTGCTCGCTCTCAGCCCTGTAAAGTTTCACTCTGTTCTCTTCCTGCTTGGTGCTCGCTCTCAGCCCTGTAATGTTTCACTCTGTTCTCTTCCTGCTTGGTGCTCGCTCTCAGCCCTGTAATGTTTCACTCTGTTCTCTTCTTGCTTGGTGCTCGCTCTCAGCCCTGTAATGTTTCTCTCTGTTCTCTTCCTGCTTGGTGCTCGCTCTCAGCCCTGTAATGTTTCACTCTGTTCTCTTCTTGCTTGGTGCTCGCTCTCAGCCCTGTAATGTTTCACTCTGTTCTCTTCCTGCTTGGAGCTCGCTCTCAGCCCTGTAATGTTTCACTCTGTTCTCTTCCTGCTTGGTGCTCGCTCTCAGCCCTGTAATGTTTCACTCTGTTCTCTTCCTGCTTGCGTGGTTTCTGAGAAGTTGGGTATAATCCTTATCTTTGCTCCTCTAGAAGTGAGGTGTCCTCCCCGCCAACCCTGCTTGCATTCAGTCGTTTTTCTTTAACTTTGGTTTACTGTAGTTTGAACCTGATAGGTGTAGTTTATTTGGTATTATTCCTATTTGGTGTTCTCTGAGCTTTTTGGATCTGTTTCGGCATTTGATACCCTATTAGGGAAATTCTCAATCATTATCATTTCAAATATTTCTTCAGTTCCTTTATCTCTTTCTTCTTCTTCTCATATTCTCACCACATGCATGTTCCTTCTGTCGTTCCACAGTCCTTGGATGGTCTCTTCTGTTTCCATCAGTCTTCTTTCCTGCCTGCTTTTCAGTTTTAGAGTCTTCTTTGGAGATATCCCTAAGCTCAGAAATTCTTTCCTCAGCTGTGGCCAGTCTCTTACTACTCCCATCAGGCATTCTTCACTTCTGTTGCAGTGGTTTTGATCTCTAGCATTTCTTTGTTGGTTCTTTCTGAAAATTTTCATGTCTCTGCTTTCATTGTGGGCAATGTCTCTTGCCTGCTATCTGCTTCATCCAGCAGAGCTCTGAACATGGTGCATCAGAGTTATTTTAAATGTTCAGTCTGATAATCCCAGCATCCTTGTCAAATCTGAGTCTGGTTCTGATGCTTGCTCTGTCTCTTCAAACTGTGTGTCTTGCCTTTTAGTGTGTCTTGTAATTTTTTTCTTCCTTCATAGCTGGACAGGATGTACTGGGTACAAGGAACTGTAATAGGCCTTTATTAACGTATTGGTAAGGTTTGGGGGAGGGGGATCCTTTTATAATCCTAGGATTAGATCTCAGTCTCTCGGTGAGCCTCTGACCATGGACATGAACTTCTCCGGTGTTTCCTGTTTTTTTTTCCAGCTCCCTTAGGTGGGAAAGGCTGGCTAAAGTGGTCTGGGTTTGGGTACATCCTTTCTCACACATGGAAGGATGTAGTAGGAGGCTGGAGGTGGGCATTTCCCTTCCCCCAGGTAGCTTTGTCTCTGATAATACCCCAGCAGGTTAGGCAGTGGTTAATTGGTTTCCCCTGGAGGCTGGCCTTGTTTATATTTTATTTTCATTTACTTATTTAAATTTTATTATGTTATGTTAGTCACCATACAATACATCATTAGTTTTTTTTTTTTAAAGATTTTATTTATTATTCATTTGAGACACAGAGATGCAGAGAGAGAGAGAGAGAGAGAGCATGAGCAGGGAGAGAGGCTGAGGGAGAAGCAGGCTCCCCGCTGAGCCAGGAGCCCGATGTGGGGCTCGATCCCAGGACCCTGGGATCATGACCCAAACCGAAGGCAGAGGCTTAACCATCTGAGCCACCCAGGCACCCCACATCATTAGTTTTTGATACGGTGATCCACGATCCATTGTTTTCTTATAACACCCAGTGCTCCATGCAGTACGTGCCCTCCTCAATACCTATCACCTGGCTAACCAGTACCCCCTCCCCCCTCCCCTCTAAAACCCTGTTTGTTTCTCAGAGTCCATAGTCTTTCATGGTTCATCTCTCCCTCTGATCCCCCCCCTTCATTTTTCCCTTCTTTCTCCTAATGTCCTCCCTGCTATTCCTTATGTTCCACAAATAAGTGAAACCATATGATAATTGACTTTCTCTGCTTGACTTATTTCACTTAGCATCATCTCCTCCAGTCCCATCCATGTGGATGTGAAAGTTGGGTATTCATCCTTTCTGATGGCTGAGTAATATTCCAGTGTATATATGGACCACATCTTCTTTATCCATTCGTCTGTTGAAGGGCATCTCGGCTCTTTCCACAGTTTGGCTATTGCGGCCATTGCTGCTATGAACATTGGGGTGCATATGGCCCTTCTTTTCACTACATCTGTGTCTTTGGGGTAAATACCCAGGAGTGCAATTGCTGGGTCATAGGGTAGCTCTCTTTTTAAATTTTTGAGGCACCTCCACACTGTTTTCCAAAGTGGCTGTACCAACTTGCTTTCCCACCAACTGTGTAAGAGGGTTCCCCTTTCTCCACAACCTCTCTAACATTTGTTTCTTGCCCTGTCCATTTTTGCCATTCTAACTGGTGTAAGGTGGTATCTCAGTGTGTGGTTTTGATTTGCATTACCCTGATGGCTAATGATGATAAACACTTTTTCATGTGTCTGTTAGCCATTTGTATGTCTTCTTCAGAGAAGTGTCTTTTCATGTCTTTTGCCCATTTTTTGACTTGATTATTTGTTTTTTGGGTGTTGAGTTTGAGAAGTTCTTTATAGATGTTGGATACCAGCCCTTTATCTGTAGTGTCATTTGCAAATATCTTCTCCCATTCTGTGGGTTACCTCTTTGTTTTGTTAACTGTTTCCTTTGCTGTGCAGAAGCTTTTTATCTTGATGAAGTCCCAAAAGTTCATTTTTGCTTTTGTTTCACTAGCTTTTGGAGATGTAGCTTGAAAGAAGTTGCTGTAGCCGATGTCAAAGAGGTTACTGCCTATGTTCTCCTTTAGGATTTTGATGGATTCCTGTCTCACATTGAACTCTTTCATCCATTTTGAGTTTATCTTTGTGTATGGTGTTGGAAAATGGTCGAGTTTCATTTTGTCCAATTTTCCCAGCACCATTTATTGAAGAGACTGTCTTTTTTCCATTGCATGCTTTTTCCTGCTTTGTCAAAGATTATTTGACCATAGAGTTGAGGGTCCATATCTGGGTTCTCTGTTCTGTTCCATTGGTCTATATGTCTGTTTTTGTGCCAGTACCATGCTGTCTTGGTGATCACAGCTTTGTAATACAGCTCGAAATGGGGCGACGTGATGCCCCCAGCTTTGTTTTTCTTTTTCAAATTTTCCTTGGCGATTCGGGGTGTTTTCTGATTCCATACAAATTTTAGGATTGTTTGTTCCAGCATTTTGAAAAATGTCATTGGAATTTTGATTGGGATGGCATTGAAGGTATAGATTGCTCTGGGTAGCATAGACATTTTAACAATGTCTATTCTTCCGATCCATGAGCATGGAATGTTTTTCCATCTTTTTGTGTCTTCTTCAATTTCGTTCATGAGTGTTCTGTAGTCCCTAGAATACAGATCCTTTACCTCTTTGGTTAGGTTTATTCCGAGGTATCTTACGGTTTTTGGTGCTATTGCAAATGGAATTGTTTCCCTAATTTTTCTTTCTACAGTTGCGTTGTTAGTGTATAAGAAAGCAACTGATTTCTGTGCATTGATTTTGTATCCTGCCACATCACTGAATTGCTGTATGAGTTCTAGTAATTTGGGGGTGGAGTCTTTGGGTTTTCCACATAAAGTATCATGTCATCTGTGAAGAGAGAGCGTTTGACTTCTTCTTTGCCAGTTTGAATACCTTTTATTTCTTTTTGTTGTCTGATTGCTGTTGCTAGGACTTCTAGTACTATGTTGAACAGTAGTGGCGAGAGTGGGCATCTTGATGTGTTCCTGATCTTAAGGGAAAGGCTTTCAGCTTTTTCCCCATTGAGGATGATATTTGCTGTGGGTTTTTCATAGATGGGGATTTTATGAACTTGAGGAATGTTCCCTCTATCCCTATACTCTGAAGAGTTTTAATCAGGAAAGGATGTTGTATTTTGTCAAATGCTTTTTCTGCATCCATTGAGAGGACCATATGGTTCTTCTCTCTCCTCTTATTAATGTGTTCTATCATATTGATTGGTTTGCGAATGTTGAACCACTCTTGCATCCCGGGAATCAGTCCCACTTGGTCGTGGGATGATCCTTTTAATGTATTGTTGGATCCTATTAGCTAGGATTTTGTTGAGGATTTTGGAATCCATATTCATCAGGGATATCGGTCTGAAATTCTCCTTTTTGTTGGGGTCTTTGCCTGGTTTGGGGATTAAGGTAATGCTGGCCTCATAGAATGAGTTTGGAAGTTTTCCTTTTGTTTATATTTTTTGAAACAGCTTCAGTATTATAGGTATTATTTCTTCCTTGAATGTTTGGTAGAATTCCCCAGGGAATCCATCAGGCCCCGGGCTCTTGTTTTTTGGGACGTTTTTGATCACTGCTTCAATCTCGTTAGTGGTCATTGGCCTATTCAGGTTGTCAGTTTCTTCCTGTTTCAGTCTTGGCAGCTTATAGGTTTCTAGGAGGGCATCCATTTCATCCAGATTGCTCAGTTTATTGGCATATAGTTGTTGATAATAATTTCTAATAATTGTTTCTATTTCCTTGGTGTTAGTCATGATCTCTCCCCTTTCTTTCATAATTTAATTAATTTGGGTCCTTTCTCTTTTCTTTTGGATAAGTCTGGCCAGTGGTTTATCGATCTTATTAATTCTTTCAAAGAACCAGCTTCTAGTTTCGTTGATCTGATCTACTGTGTTTCTGGTTTCTAATTCATTGATTTCTGCTCTAATTTTAATTATTTCTCTTCTAATGTGTGGCTTAGGCATCATTTGTTGCTTTTTCTCTAGTTCTTTAAGGTGTAGAGTTAGTTGGTGAATTGGGGATTTTTCTATTTTTTTGAGTGAGGCTTGGTTGGCTATGTATTTCCCTCTTAAGACCACCTTTGCGTATCCCATAGATTTTGGACCGATGTGTTTTCATTCTCACTGATTTCCATGAATTGTTTAAGTTCTTCTTTGATTTCCTGGTTGACCCAAACATTCTTGAGCAGAGTGATCTTTAACTTCCAAGTGTTTGAATTTCTGCCAAATTTTTTCTTGTGATTGAGTTCCAGTTTTAAAGCATTGTGTCTGAGAATAGGCAGGAAATAATCTCAGTCTTTTGGTATCGTTTGAGACCTGATTTGTGACCCAGTATGTGGTCTGTTCTGGAGAAAGTTCCATGTGGGCTCGAGAAGAATGAGTATTCTGTTGTTTTAGGGTGGAATGGTCTGTAATATCTGTGAGGTCCATCTGGTCCATTGTATCATTCAAAGCTCTTGTTTCCTTGTTGATTTTCTGCTTAGATGATCTGTCCATTGCTGAGAGTGGAGTATTGAGGTCTCCTACAATTAACGTATTGTTATCAATATGACTCTTTATTCTGGTTAACAGTTGGCTTATGTAGATGGCTGCTCTCATGTTGGGGGCATAGATATTTACAATTGTTAGATCTTCCTGTTTGATAGACCCTTTAAGAATGATACAGTGTCCTTTTGTGTCTCTAACGACAGACTTTAGTTTACAATCTAATTTGTCTAATATAAGAATTGCTACCCCAGCTTTCTTTTGAGGTCTGCTGGCATGGAAGATGGATCTCCATCCCTTCACTTTCAGTCTGGATGTATCTTTAGGTTCAAAATGAGTCTCTTGTAGGCGGCATATGGATGGGTCCTGTCTTTTTATCCAGTCTGCAACCCTGTGCCGTTTTGGGAGGATTTAGGCCATTCACGTTGAGAGTGATTATTGAAAGATATGAATTAATTGTCATCATGTTGCCTGTGAAGATGTTGTTTTTATAGATTGTCCCTGTAAATTTCTGTTGTATATCACTCTTGGGGTGTTTCTCCTTTTATAGTACCCCCCTTAATATTTCTTGCAGGCCCGGCTTAGTGGTCACATAGTCTTTCAGTTTCTGCTGGTTTTGGAAGCTCTGCATCTCTCCATCCATTCTAAATGACAGCCTTGCTGGATAAAGTATTCTCGACTGCATGTTCTTCTCGTTTAGTACCCTGAATATGTCTTTCCAGGCCTTTCTGGCTTGCCAGGTCTCTGTGGATAGGTCTGATGTGATTCTGATGTTCCTCCCTCTCTACGTAAGGAATCTCTTCCCCCTAACTGCCCTTAAGATGGTTTCCTTGGTTCTGAGATTTGTGAGTTTTTCGATTACATGCCGGGGTGTTGGCCTGTTTTCCTTGATCTTGGGAGGGGTCCTCTCTGCCTCTAGGACACGAATGTTTGTTTCATTCCCCAGATTAGGGAACTTCTCAGCTACGATTTGCTCAAATACATCTTCTAGTCCTCTCTCTCTCTCCACTCCCTCCGGGATTCCAATTATTCTGACATTGGATTGCTTCGTGGTGTCACTTATTTCTCTGATTCTATTTTCATGGATTCTGAGTTGTTTTTCCCTGGCCTCCTCTTTTCCCTTTTTATCTCTTATATTGTCTTCCAGGTCGCTTATTCGTTCTTATGCCTCAGTTATTACCCTAGCTGTTAGATTGTCTAGATTGGATTGGATCTCATTGATAGCGTTTTTAAGTTCTGCCAATTCAGCTTTCATTTCTGCCCTTGGAGACTCCTTGTTGCCATTAATTGATTTCTCCATTCTAGCTACTGTCTTCACAATTGCTAGCCTGAAATTCATCTCTGACATCTTGGTTATATCTCATCCATTTGTAAATCTGTGGCATAAGTCATAATCTCTGAGTCTTTTCTATTTTGGGGGTTCTTCCTCCTAGTCATTCTGTTGATGGGTGGTTGAGGGAATGTATAGAGTACAAATTATTGACCACAACCCAAGCAAGATGCACCTGTTTTCTAGGGACCTTAGGGTTGCTGGCCTCTTGTTTTCCCAGCCTGTCTTCTGGGGGAGGGGCCTGCTGTGCTGTTGCTCAGGTAACCCTGTTTGGGCAGAGTTGCCCTGCCCCCCTGTGACAGGGGATGGGCTCAGTGGGAATCAGTGTTTTGGGGCTTTTGTTCTCTCGGGGCTTTCCCTGGCAGCTTTCCGCATGTCTTCTGCGAGTCAGAGCGGAGGAGACCGTTTCCAACCCTCTGTCTCAGAGCAGAGAGATTGCAGTCTGTTCTTCAGTGAGCTCTCCAGGCCATACTGTCTCCATTTCTGTCTGTGCTGCTATAAACTGCAGCAGCCTGGGTTGTGTGCTCCTCTGCAGCGCCCCCAGTCCTGCCTCCAGGTCGGGGCAAGTCTCTGCCCTTTGTCCTTCTAAAACTGCCAGCTGCTCCCAGTTTGCCAGTGCGACCCCACCGCTCAGGGTTTCCGCCCCTGGGGCTGCCCTAAAATCCTTTCCCCGCTGCTACCGGTCTGCGAGTCTGTGCTACCGGTCTGCGAGTCTGTGCCCCGCCCCCAGCGCATGAGGCTGTTGCTCACCGGCGGGGTAGGATCCCCACGGCCAGGCTCCCTCCCGCTACTGTTTATCCTCTGATATCTGCCCGCGGAATCACGGCTCCCTGCTTCGGAATCACGGCTCCCTGCTTCGTACCTCGAAACCAACCGCCTGCGATATTCTGTTGGTAGAGATCCAGATCTTCTTACATCTGAGGGCTGATTTTGTGGGTGCTCAGAGTGGTCTGGTAGATATCCAGCTCAATTCCGGGGACCAGTTGAAATAGGGTCCCCTACTCCTCTGCCATCTTTATTCCTACCTGGAGGCTGGCCTTGTTAAGAGGAATAGAATACTGTGGTATATTTCAAAATGGTTCCTTTTCCCTTCTCCTTGCTGGAAGCAGAAGTGTGGGTTTTTCTCTGATACTCATGTGAGTACAAGGTTGAGCTCCTAGAGGCAAAACTCACAAAAGTTACCCACAATGAGCTTCCGGCAGCTCGTTAGTTCCAGTCCTAGTTTCCCTGCTCTGGTCCTGGTTCATAGAGAGGTTTCTGCCTGTGAGTTTGTGCTCCAAGAAGTTATGATTCTCTGCATTCTCTCCAGCTTGGGGGGCAGTGGTTTGCCCTGTGGCCTCATGTCTCTTATGGATTAAGAAGAGTTATTTTTTCAGTTTGTCCAACATTTCATTTCTTGTTTAGGATGGACTTCCAAGCTTCTTATGTGCTGGACTGGAAATTGGAAGTCCACTTCATGTGTTTTTAATTTTCTTTTTCCTCCTAGCAAGGAGGCCGTTTTTATTGCCATTTTACATATGAAGAAACCAGGGTATTGACAGGTGAAGTTACTTGCCCAGTGTTCCCCAGCTCTAATAAGTGGTGAAACCAGGATTTGAACATAGGGACTCAAAGCCCTGAGTCCATACTCCTAGTCATTGTTTTATATAGGAGCAGGAACTCTGGAGTACAGAGGTCTGGTTTGGACGCCCACCTCTGCTCTCTGGGGGTGGTGTGAACCTTGGACAGCTTCTCAAATGCCTCATAGGGTGTGGTATGTAGAGCGCAGCACTCTGCATGAGTAAGTTCTTAAATGGTTGCTGTTGTTGCTATCATTATTTATTGGTGTGACGGTGTGAGTAGACTGCATTTTGGGGTGACTTACTCATTTACCATGACATGGGGAGCACTCAGTGCGATACTGAGCTCCTTGTAGATGCTGAGTAAATGGTGGGAATTTGTTCGCCTGTATATCCAGGTGAGCAGGGACTGTTAACATCCTCTGGAACACTCACGGCCCAAAACCTTTCCTTGCAGTCATGGGCCTGCGTTGCTTGTGGGCTCGTGCAATTTGTTAACACGGGTCACACTCCGCAGCTCGTTGTGGGCTTGCGGGTGTTTCTGTGCTTGGTGAGCTTGCACTAATGCTGCCTCATTTGGTTGTCTTCCCTGTCGGGGACGCTGAGGACGGGCAGGACCAAATCGCACACAGAGCTCTGTGCTTTCTGCCCACCCCTCCAGTCTGAAGCACCTGTAGCTCAGGTGGAGGCCTGCTGCAGCCCTTCCCCTTCGTCTGCTCACCCCCTGAAGTAGCCCACAGGGCCCCTGACCCACCGAGTGGCATAAACAGTGATGTTTATTGTCTCACAATTCCAGAGGCCAGGATTCCAAGATCAAGGTGTCTACACGGTTACTTCCTCCTGAGGGCTGTGAGGGAGAGTCTGTTCTTCGCCTCTCTCCTAGCTCCTGGTGTTTTGCCAGCAATCTCTGTTGTTCCTTGGCTTGCAGACTTGTCACCTGGATTTCTCCCTCCTTCTTCACATGGCATCCCCTGTGTGCATATCTGTATCCCAGTTTCCTTTTTTTTTTTTTTTTTTTTTTTAGCCAGGACACCAGTCATATTGGATTTGCCTCCTTGCCCCATGACTTCATCTTAACTATTGCATCTGCAATGACCCTGTTTCCAAATAAGGTCTCATTCTAAAGTCCTGGGGGTTAGGACTTCAATATGAATTTTGCAGGGGACACAGTTTAACCCATAACACCCACCCTTGGGGGGAAAATTGGCATGTGAAATAGTGCTACAGTGAGCTGAAGGAAAAGATGAGCAAAAGCTATAGCTAGATCATTCACAAGAGCCTCTGCCATGGTGAGAATGTAGCATGGCAGTTAGCTGGATCATTGAAACGAGGAGCAGTGCGGAATGAACCCCTTACCTGTGGCCTCAGTGGGACGCAGGCCTTGGGGGTCGTGGGAGCAGCCTGGTGTGGGCATCTCGGGTTCAGATGCTGGCTCTTCCTCTCAGACTTGGGCTCATCACCCTTGGCCTTGTTTCTTAATCTGTAATGTGAGCATCATAATGCCTGTCAACTGAAAGTGGTTGTGAGTCTCAGTAAAATAACTTTTATGAAACCCCCACACACCACGCAGAGAGCACTGGAGGACATAATACGCGTTGGGCCGTGGAGCAGCGCTGGTCTGCGTGGTAGACCTCGAGGCCGAGCCCTGCCCTCTGCTGGCCTGGCCACCTCCAGCGGACCGTCAGCTGTAAGCCCCGTCCCTCCCTCCTGAAATGGAGCCGGTACCATTCCCCAGCACTCCTGAGCTCTCCGGGCTGTGGGGCCAGGTGCAGGTAGCATGTCACGTGTTTGCAGAGGTGCACTGTGGTGTAGCGGTGGTGGCCGTGGCGGTGGTGGTGGCTTTTCCATGGAGCCCTGGTTTAAATGAGACACCCCATTGATTATGCTCTCTTTCTGTTCAGGACAAAAGGAGTTATTCTTGTCCAGTGTGTGAAAAGTCTTTTTCCGAAGACCGATTGATAAAGTCGCATATCAAGACCAACCATCCTGGTAAGGTTATGTATTTTGGAGAGGAGATTAATTTTAAAGGGCTTTAAAAGTGTTTACGTTAGAACACAGCATTATGTGTCAACTGCACAAAATGGGAAGAAAGGAGGATGAAAGGATGAGTGAACTTGAGGGGCACGATTACCTTTATTTAACGTTGGGGAGTTCATGCCTTCATTTTATCCTTTCATCTGGTCTGATGTGTCTCCGCACACTCCCATCCCCCTCCTCCCTTCTAACGTTCACTTGGAACGCCTTTGGGTGGGTCACTCACAGGCAGGTCTGTCCTTAGACACCACTCCCCGGGGGCCCGTGAAAAGTTGGTTGCCCAGCATGGTGGTCTGTGAGTGGTGTGTGCTGCCAGGCCGAGGAGCCTTGCTGAGTTGGAGTGACTGTCCCCTCGGATCTCCCCACACGGGTCTCTTTGGCCCCTCAGAGGTGTGAAGCATGAGCCACCTGGGCCTTCTTGCCTGTCATACCTCCGTTTCCCCCACCTGGGACACATTTCCTGTACGCTGCTACTGCCGGTGTATTCTCTATGTCCTTCCTTGGAGTCCCATCCTTGGGGAGGATTTGGGGGCTCCCTGCCTGGGGGAGGGCCCCGCCCATACCCCGCCCATACCCCACTCTTCCTGCACTGACCCCTTGTGTTCAGGTCATTGGCACTTTCCTGTTTGCCTCTACCCCCCGCCCAGAGCCTTGGGGAAGGGCTGCCATTGTTAAGGTCTAGCCTCAGGTCCCCGGTGTCACATTGGGCAGGCCCGAGAGCACTGTGCGTGGTATAAATGAGGAATGTGTAAGCCGGGTGCACCTTTCCCAGCGTCCATGTCCCTTTTGCATCTGCTTTATTTTGTATCTGCTCCTGTGCTAGGGCACTGACTCGCTGATTATAAACGATACTGGAGAAAAGTAAAGAAATAACAGAGTTCACCAACACTCATGTTTTATCTCGGCACAGATGGAGCCTTAAGACCATCTGTGTGGGAACACGTGGGTTATGGGATTCTCTGATGGCCTCGTTCTGCTGTGTCAGCATGTGTCCAGTGTGAGCTGAGGATGCTCATTTAAACTGGCCACGCTTTCTCATGAACAGATGTGAGGTGTGCTTTGTCTTTGGTCTAAACTTCAAATATATACAAAACAGGATAATATGAGGAGCCCCCACGGATCTGCAGCAGCTCAGCTGCCACACTCCTGTGCATTTTGTCAGACTGTGCATTGTTTTGTGTATTGACCCTCCAGACTCTTTGTTCTAGAGTATCTTAAAGTAGGTCCTGCACATACATAATTTCCCCATAAAAGAACTTTGGGATGCTGATCATGGTGTTTTGGGAGCATAACCACTAGGTCACCCTTAAAACAGACAGAATTAATGCTGATTCTTTATTACCGCCTAGTATTAGCTCATTTAAAATTTCCTTAGTCGACACAAGACCCTTTTGAGTCAAGACCCAGGCATTTTGCTTCTAGTCGTTACATGACGTGAGTTCCTCATATTCTGTGATTCACCCCATCCCACTTTTGTTCCCGTGACACCAGTTTCTTGGAGGGACTGGGCCACTTTTCCTGTAGGTGATTTCGTGTCTTGCATTTGTCTGACGGTGCTTCCTGGTCTTGTTTCTCCATCCCTCACATTTTATGCTCACGGATATTTAGATCTGAGCCTTGATTCGACTCTGGTTCAATTTTTAGGCAAAAGTCCTACTGCGTGACTGCGGGGGGGCACATCTCGATTGGTCACCTGAGCACCGCTGGGACCGGCCACGGCACTGGGGCGCGGTCACGAGGTTCACGTACGTCTCGCGGGAGCCGATCCTCTTTGGCGCCTGATGATCCCCCTGCTTTTCTTCTAGAGGTGTCCATGAGCACTATTTCTGAGGTTCTCGGGAGGAGGGTTCAGCTGAAAGGTCTGATTGGGAAGCGAGCCATGAAGTGCCCGTACTGTGATTTCTATTTCATGAAGAATGGCTCCGACCTTCAGCGTCATATTTGGGCTCACGAAGGTGAGTATTCCTCTCTCAAGGTAGTTTTGAGTTTTGTGCCTCCATGCTTCGTGTGGGCATACGTACGTTAGGAGGAAGCCATCTCGTTGTGTGCCTGGCAGTTAGACGTCCTTCGGCTTCCTGAGAAACGTATCCATGAGCCAGCTAAGCTCGGTGATTTCAGTCCCTCCCTGTTCAGTTGCCATTGCAGTGACAGAGGTGTGCGGTTGTTCAGAGCTTTTGCTGGAATCGCAGTGAGCTAGATCCCCATGACGTCTGCGCTGGTGTGGTAGACACTCAGCAGGTATTGGGGTTACAAGTGAACAAAGGTGAAGAGGACGGCAGAGAGGCCTGTGGTCCAGCATTGTGGAGGAAGAATCCAGAAGGCGGGAGAGCTGCGTGGAGATGGAGCAGAGGGAGGAAGATAAGCTGTGCTTTAGGGGTGCTTGCCTGTGAAGGGAAGTGCGGGGAACACGCTCTGGGACGTCGGGCAGTTGGAGGTCAGGAGGTTGTTGGAGACAGCAGGCCACCAACTTGGCTTCCTGCTGTAAGGACGCAGCGCTTGTGAGGATGAGGCTCAGAGCCAGCGTCCGGGGGAGCCCTTCCGGACATTTGCTGAGGTCCTGCCTGTGAGTTAGGGAGCTGGAGTGCTGCAGGCAGAGGGTTCCTGGAGAATACGAAGGATGGAGTGTTTTCAGGGGGGAGGAGAGAAACACCTGTTCTCAGGTCTTGGGGGAAGCACCGTCAGGAAGGGAGAGGTGAACAGTTCAGTAAATGGTGGAGTAGGGATCCAGAGAAGGGCAGAAGGAGCAGAGCTCAAAGCCAAGTTTGGGAGGCACTGTTCGTTTACCCGGACACATGCACGTGCCCTCTGTGCCCTGGGCACACCCCGCAGCCTCGGTGAAGCCTTGATTTCCTTAGCTGCAAAGTCTTGAGTCCTGTAGACAAGGGCTGGAAATGCTGGATGTGCAGGGTGCCAGGTCCTCCCGTGCTCAGTGTTGGGCACATCATCCCTCTCCCTGTGCGCGTTGCACTGGGTGTCACGGCCTTATTGCTTTACATCTCCCTCCAGACGGCGGCTGCAGGGGCCGTGGCTTCTCAGCTTCAGAGCCCCCTCAGTGTGTGCTCCAGAGTAGGTCCTCAGGAGGTGTTTGTCGAGTGAAGGGGGAGCAGCCAGGATGCCCCACAGTCCAAACGTTTAGCCCAACAACAGCTCGTGTCCTAAGGCTTTGCTCAGTTCATGAAAAAGTGCTTTCCCATCTGATCCTGGGGCCATGATCCCATTGATTTCTGCACAGGTCCTTGTTTACTTTAATTTCGGTCAGCTTATCTCCATTCAGTTGAATATAATGACTGTGTGCTGCAGACACTGCTTGGGGGTCTGTGCCCACGAGGAGTTCCCAGACTGTGGGGAGAGGCAGGTACGGATGACTCCCAATGCACTACAGCAGTACGGCTAGCAGGGAGTTCAGGACGTGAGGATGCTGAGAGGGCACCGAGGGCATTGGGTTGGGCAAGCCAGAAAAAGCTGCACGGGGGAGGCCCTGGCAGAATGAGGGGGACAGGGCGTGGCCGTCGGGAGGAACGGCATGGGTGAGAGCATGCAAGGCCCGTGTGCGGCGAGTCTGGGGGTAGGCACTGCTTTGTTCGACATGGATATGCACATATATCCTTTGGATGCACGCATATATGCACACCCATATAAATAGGTGTGTGTTTGTGTGATTTTATTTATTTATATATATATTCCCCTTCCCCCTCCTCTGGTAGGTGTGAAACCCTTCAAATGTTCTTTGTGTGAGTATGCAACTCGCAGCAAGAGTAACCTCAAGGCTCATATGAATCGTCATAGCACTGAGAAAACCCACCTATGTGACATGTGTGGCAAGAAATTCAAATCGAAAGGGACGTTGAAAAGTCACAAGCTCCTTCACACTGCTGATGGTAAGTAAATGACTCCATAGCATAGTGAGTTTTTTCCCCTCTTGAAAGTGGGGTTTGAGGCCGGCATCCCAAGACCAGCAGAAAGGGCAGATGTGTCTGTGGGCAAGAAAGACCTGGGTCTTTTAGAATTTCGATTCTGAAAGAGAGCAAAAAGAACTCCCCTGCCTCCTCATTTGCCCCGTGTTCCGGACTGGAGCCCTGCCTGACCTCCCCCAGTGCTGGGTAGTGTGCGTGCGTGCACGTGTGTGTGCGCATGGGTGGGTGGGTGTGGAGGGGACGTGGCTTCAGGGAATAAGACACCCTCAGGAGGCCTTGATCTGAAAGTTTTCAGTCCTCTTCAGCCCTCCATCCTCACCTGAACCTGAGGACCTTGAGGGGCAGCCATGATCGCACCTGACCCGATGTTTCCAAGTGGATGCTTATCATCCAAGCCACCTCAGGGGCTCAGTTTAAAATACAAACAATACTTGGGCAAATTTGACCTTAATGAAGTACACTTAAGTGGATTTCTAATTTCATTCATTCTGAAGAACCGTTGGTTGAGTTCTTACCATTGTCCCAGCCATGCCTGGGGTATAGGGTCAGTAAGGAGCAGTTTCTGCCACTAAGGAGTGGTGGGGAGTAAGAGAAGCCTGCAGGCCGTGCTGAAGGTGGGTGCTGTGATAGAAGGGGGCTCAGCAGCCCTGCGGAGAAGGGTGTGAATCGGTGAGGGCAGGGGAGGCGGTAGGCAGTGCTCACGGTGGCCAGTAAAGTCTCCCTGAGAGGGGCAGGATGTAGGGAAGAAAAGCAGAATCGTTTTAGGAAGACAGGCAGCTAGGTATCCAAGATCTGTAAAGAACTTTTCACTCAAATAATCCAGTCAAGAAATGGGCAGAAGACACGAATAGACACTTCTCCAAAGAATACATACAAATGGCCAACAGACACATGAAAAAATGCTCCACA
The DNA here is from genome assembly GCF_037043125.1 of Eumetopias jubatus. Classification (NCBI taxonomy): domain Eukaryota; kingdom Metazoa; phylum Chordata; class Mammalia; order Carnivora; family Otariidae; genus Eumetopias; species Eumetopias jubatus. Next base: position 115,573,030 of record NW_028274810.1, read on the forward strand.
TCACTAGTCATCAGGGGAATACAAATCAAAGCCACCATGAGATACCACCTTACACTAGTCAGAATGGCTAAAAGTAATAAGACAGGGAGGAACAAATGTTGGAGAGGATGCAGAGAAAGGGGAACCCTCTTACACTGTTGGTGGGAATGCAAGCTGGTGTAGCCACTCTGGAAAACAGTATGGAGGTTGCTCAGGAAGTTAAAAATAGAGCTACCTAGCTCTGATCCGGGAATTGCACTACTGGGTATTTACCCCAAAGATACAGATGTAGTGAAAAGAAGGGCCACCTGCACCCCAGTGTTCATAGCAGCAATGTCTGCAGTAGCCAAACTGTGGAAGGAGCCGAGATGCCCTTCAAAAGACGAATGGATGAAGAAGATGTGGTACATATATACGATGGAATATTATTACTCAGCCATCAGAAAGGATGAACACCCACCATGTGCATTGAAATGGATGGAACTAGAGGGGATTATGCTAAGTGAAATCAGTCAAGCAGAGAAAGTCAATTATCATTTGATTTCATGCGTATGTGGAATATATGTAGTAGTGCAGAGGATCATAGGGGAGGGGAGGAAAAACTGAATGGGAAGAAATCAGAGAGGGAACCAAACCATGAGAGACTCTTGCCTGTGGGAAACAAACTGAGGGTTGTGGAAATGGAGGTGGGGGGATGGGTTAACTGGGTGATGGGCATTAAGGAGGGCATGTGATGTAATGAGCACTGGGTGTTATACACAACTTAGGGTATCATTGAACACTACATCAAAAACTAATGTACTATATGGTGGCTAATTGAATTTAAATAAAAAAAAGGAAGACAGGCAGCTAAACCATAAAAGGCCTTTCGCATTTTTTATTTTCCTTTAAAAACCCCAGTTGTGGCAAGGTCTTGTCAGTATTCTATGTAATGAGATTAATAAACCATATTTATAAATATATTGTTATTTTAGCACAATTATATACAAAAATTGGAGTTTACCACAAAAATCCGAGTGATTTCAACAGGCTGTTTTCGATTTTAGAACTTAGACGATGATATAGCCATTAGGTCATACCTTTATTTTAAGAATGTCTTAGGGAATCCATCCTGTTGTGTGTGCATCTGGGTGAGCTTGAGGGGCTTATGGAGAGGCCACATGCTTAGCTAGGCTTCGTTAGAACTGAAGATCCAGGGCTTGCCCAAGGCTGAACGAAGGCCAGAGCTATAACTATTCAGACCTAAGCAATGTGCTTATAAGAAATAAGAATAAGAATAAGAAAATCCATAAGCAAAATAATTAAAAATGCAGTGACAATCAAGCAGTCTTACCCTGAGTAATGAAAGCATTAAATCATGTAATTATTCATGAATTCTGTACCTACACAAACAATAAGCCTTACTGATATTTCCTGACTTGGAAGCACATGATTCATTGAAATCCCAAATAATACAGCACCATTAATGAAAAGCAGCTGTTGTCAGCTCCAGGAGGTCTGGGGTGTCCACTGGGCTGTGGTGGCAGGGTCTGGGAGGGCACGCTTGGGGCCCGGCAGGGGCCGGGTCCTGGCCTGAAAGGATTCGAGGAGATGGGGTGTATGTCTCATCAGGGGCCCCGGACCGACCGCTGTTGGATGTGGAGGGGAGGCCCGGGGTCTGTAGTGTGACACACGTAGCCCTTCCCACCTGTCACTTCACTTGCTTTCCTGAGCCCTTCAGCAGGGAACGGAACTTGGCTGGGCAACGACGGTGTGTCCTCAGAGCAGTAAGACAACCTTCCCAAAGAGGAAAGGCCTTGTAGGCATTATGAAATATTTTGTAACAAAACAGGAAATTTGGATTGTTTCTCTTAATTTTTTTTTTCCTGACATTTTTGAGAGTTTGAGGTATTTGTAAAGTCTTCTCTTGTTTCCGGACACTCACCAGTCTGGGAAGAAAGGCATCACGTGTTAGGTGCAGTGAGAACAGCACCGGAATGGGGGTCCCGCTGCCTTTTGTGCCCCCTTTCTGCCCCACGTGGGCCTGAGTTTGGTGGGGCAGGGTAAGGACAAGAGACCTTGACACCTCCTGGATCTGTCTAAGCTCCATGCTCTTTGCTAAGGGGCAGGGTGGTCCCTTCACCTGGTGGTCCCTTCTTCCCCCTCTTCCTGGTAAGGATTTCCCATGGTTTCATGTTTTCTCAAAGGCCAGCTTGATACGTGGCGTGACCAATCACAGGCTAGGTGTCCCAGCTCCAGGGATGATCTACTTTGCAGCTGTAACCAAACTCTCGGCCCTCCTTTTTCTTTTCAGTTTTAAAAAGCTTGGAAAAAAAGCTTAGTTGCATCTCCTACCCACTTTTTTGGTAGCAGTCGTATTTTATTTTGATAATTCTTAAAAGCTTTTTGTATGTATCTCAGTGGTTTGTCATACTGTGCAAATATTTCCCTCTAACTTAATATTTGCTTTTTCATTTTATTTGCCACATCTTTTTATATACAGAAGTTAAATAACCTTGCATATTTAAACTTATCAGTCTTATCCTTTGTTATTTTTTTTCTTCATGATTTCTCTGTGTTGAAAGGAACCTCCCTCATCTTAAGGGAAACTTCTTTTTTTCTTTTTATTATGTTATGTTAATCACCACACATCACATCATTAGTTCTTGATGTAGTGTTCCATGATTCATTGTTTGTGCATAACACCCAGTGCTCCATGCAGAACGTGCCCTCTTTAATACCCATCACCAGGCTAACCCATCCCCCTACCCCCTCCCCTCTAGAACCCTCAGTTTGTTTTTCAGAGTCCATCGTCTCTTATGGTTCGTCGCCCCCTCCGATTTCCCCCCCTTCATTCTTCCCCTTCTGCTATCTTCTTCTTTTTATAACCATATAATGTATTATTTGCTTCAGAGGTATAGATCTGTGACTCAACAGTCTTGCACACTTCACAGCGCTCACCATAGCACATACCCTCCCCAATGTCTATCACCCAGCCACCCCATCCCTCCCACCCCCCACCACTCCAGTAACCCTCCGTTTGTTTCCTGAGATTAAGAATTCCTCATATCAGTGAGGTCATATGATACATGTCTTTCTCTGATTGACTTATTTCGCTCAGCGTAATACCCTCCAGTTCCATCCACGTCATTGCAAATGACAAGATTTCATTCTTTTTGATGGCTGCATAATATTCCATTGTGTATATATACCACCTCTTCTTTATCCATTCATCTGTCGATGGACATCTTGGCTCTTTCCACAGTTTGGCTGTTGTGGACATTGCTGCTATAAACATTGGGGTGCACGTACCCCTTCGGATCCCTACATTTGTATCTTTGGGGTAAATACCTAGTAGTGCAATTGCTGGATCGTGTGGTACTTCTATTTTCAACTTTTAGAAGAACCTCCATACTGTTTTCCAGAGTGGCTGCATCAGCTTGCATTCCCACCAACAGTGTAGGAGGGTAGGGGAAACTTTTGTATTTTTTTTCAAGTTTTACTTTTGTAGTTTATAACATCTATTAAAATTAATATTCTTGAAATTTATTTTGGTATGGGGTATGTGGTAGGGATCTTTTTATTTTTTTAAACAATTTTCAATTGACTCAATTCAGTTTCTTTATAGAGAAATCAGTCCTTTTCATTTTATTTTGGAATGCCAGTCTCTCAAGATGCTGGGCATGTTCTGAGGAATGCCAGTCTCTCAAGATGCTGGGCATGTTCTGAGATTTTAGTCTGTTCAGTAATATCTGTTCTAGTACATTGTTTTATTAGGTGTTATTTTTATAACTAATTTGATTATGCACACATGTTATTCCTTTTTTATTTTTTATGGACATCTCTTAGTTTTCTCATTTAGTTATTATTCCTTTGGATAAACTTTGAGACTCTTTGGTCAAGTCAAAAAAAATATCTTCCCCTCCACCAAAGGGAGGACACCATCTCCCACCCCAGGGATGCCCTTGAGAGCTATGTGACATCACATGTGCCTCGAGTTCCTCAGGGAAAAACGCTGGTACTGGGGACTTGGTTGCCTTGCTGAGGCTGTCAGCCTCTAATCATAGAATTAGCTCTTTATTTAGAAGCAAACATTGCTTTGAAACCTGCCTGGAACGACTTGGGTTTTAGTGGATCCGTTGTATCGGTAATGATTCAACAGCTTGTCCCACAGAGAAGCTGTGTGGGGTAGGCAGAGCTACGGAGGCCTGAGTTTTGAGTCTTGCTTGCCACTGCCTCATAGGGTGGCCTTGGTCAGGTCACTTTTCTGAACCTCAGTTTCCTTATCAGTAAAACGGGGATCAGTATGGCCCTGTGCCTGACGATGGGCTGGACGATCAAATGACAGAAGGTGCCCCCCCCCAGCTCACCTGGGCTCCGCCTGCCCTTCTGGCTGTTCCTTCTTGGTCTCCTTTTCTGGGGCTGCCTTAACTGTGACCTCCCGCTCTTGGAAGTCCACACACTTCTGTGCTTGTTCCCTGGGGCATCTCCCTAGTCTCCCCAGGCTTACACACTAGTTATGTGGAAGGCTTCCTAGTTTCTTTCTCCAGCCCTGGCCTCTCCCCCAGGCTCCACCAGCCCTGCGGGTACAACTGCCCGCTCAGCATCTGCTCCTGCACGTCTAGAAGGCACCTCAGACTTAGCCTGGGCAACACTCAGCAGCTCATCTGTCCCAGACCTGCGCCTGCTGCAGGCCAAGGGTCACCAAACTCGGGGAAAAACATAGTAAATATTTGAGATTTTGAGTGCCACATATGGTTCCTGCCATATCGTCTTTTTTTTAATTTGTTTTGTTTTCTTCTCACAAACCTTGAAAAATGTAAAAGCCATTCTGAACTCCCAGCTGTTACAGAACCAGACTGGATTTGGCCCGGGGGCCCACAGTTGGCTGACCCCTCCTGTACCCGAGTCTGTCAGTGGCCGCTCCTTGGCAGTCGCTTGGGTCAGAAACCTCAGGTCATTCTTGACTGTTCACACCCTGCCCAAGCCCGTTAGCACCTTCTGTGTGTTCTCCCGTAGTTTTCCCTCCCCAGCACCCTGGAGGGGTGGCGTTTGTCCACACCGCTGGACAAATCCTTGCCCCCCCCGTCAGCTCCCAGACAGCGGCCAGAGCGACGGCCCGGCTGAGCCTCCCTCTCACCCCTCTGTCTCCACCCTCCCCTCTGCTCTCCCCTGACTGTCCCCTTTCCAGACGCATCCATCTCATTCGTGTTCTCACATCTGCCGGGTCCATGCCCTTCTCTGACCCTAATGTGCATTTTAATTTCCTTGTTCATGACTTTCCACTTGACTGTAAACTCCTCAAGCAGGGACTCTTGACCTACTACATTTGCTTTGTCTTGTATCCCTGGCACCTAAAACAATGCCTGGCTTACAGTAGGTGCTCAATAAATGTTCGTTGGTTGAATGAGTGAAGAAAATGTAAAGTGTCTTGCAGACAGCAGTTGGAATGTAGAAGCACTCAAAAAGTGCCAATTACTTTCCCCGTCTCATCTCTCACATAGTTGTATTACATTAAATGCTTATGAATTGGATGTTTTAAAATACGGCAGAGGAACTTTTAAATGAATCGTCTTGCTCTCAATTAAGTAAAAAGGAACTGAGTACTCACTCCCTTTTACCTGCTTGCGAATCCATTTTTTTTCACATTCATGGGCTTCCTTGAAGTGATGTGTCCCTGTTTATTCATGTTTGTTTCCCAGAGGGGCTCATTACTTTGCCTCAGAAGGGAGAGGTCAGGATGGGTGGAGGTTTCAGTTAAAAAGGCTTGCCAGTCAGTATGTACAAAGAGAGACATTGACCTGTAAAGGGCCTGATTAAACCCTTTGCATGTGTGCCAGCAGTATGAAAGAATTTCATGCAAAAGTCATGCTGTAGCACATTTTCCCTTTTTCGGTTTTAAAGAGGGCCTCCGCATGTGTGGTGTAGAGGCTTTCCCAGGATTCCGCCGCCCCCAGCACATGGGGCAGGTGAAATGGTGCAGTGCCTTTCTGTTATGTAATCCGATGAGAATCCCCTAGTCATGAAATAAAACGCTCTTCGAAGCTCGGTGCTAATTCCTTTGGGTTCCCCTCTGCCCCATCCAACCTGCCCTCATATACTTGAGTTAAGAAGTTTTCTGGGAAAATTTAAAAGAGGAATTCTCTCCAAGCTTTAAGCACTCTTGTGTGCATGATAATTAGACAAGTGGAGAGTCGAGTGTGGAACTTAGGTCTGAGTGGAGGAAGTACCATTTTTCCCCACACTCCTTCAATTTGTAGTAAGAGATCCCATGGCTACACATGGAAGTATTCTAGATGTAAGTGTGAAGTTATTTTTCTCCTCCTTCCTCTATAAGCAGAGTCCTTGTAGGATAAAGTAGCCCCTTTATTTCTAAAAACATGTACTCTAGAACCAGGAAGCTGAACAATGGAAAATGGTATCCAAGCAATCAGCTGGTTGATCCTTCCAAGTTCGTGTACTAGGCTTCAGTGAGCCTGGTCTCTGCACAGCACCCTTACCCTCTTACCCTTTGTCCAGCTCACCCTGGGGTCAAAGTGAAGGGACAGGGGTGGGCATGGACACGGTGGGTTTCTATGGCTTACCTTTACCAGCAGGTGTCTGGGTGATGGGCAGCAGAGGGCGGGCTGATGTCCGTGTCACTTCATGGGCGCACCCTGTCTGGGTCCACCTGAAACTCTTCTTCTCAGGTTTTTATAAACCATAAAAATAACAGCCCATGGGATAAAATGAACCATACAGCTTCCTGAACAGTTAGCTTAGACTGCTGTATAGATGTGACTGTTGAAGAAAGTTGGTGACCTAAAACCCCACCAGGGTAGAGGGGTCTCAGCAGCAGGTTGCAGATGCCTGGCCCAGCGTCTGTAACCTCAATCCAGTTGGGTGCACGCCCTTTTCTGTTCTTTTCTCTGGCTTTTGGCCCCCGTCTGTTTCTTCCCCATGCCTGATGCATTCCTCCTTGTATCAGAACTGGTGTGCTCATTACAGAGAACCATCAGTCTCTTAAGTCTGCCGTTGCCTGAAGTTCAGCCCTTAAGGCACAGAGGCTTCTTCAACTTTATTTTTACTGCCGTAGCTATTTCTGTCCTGATTTGCCATTGTACACATCCCCGCGGATGTGAGAGCTGTGGTGATGGGCTCCGCCAACCACCGGCTGCAACACGTGTTACGCTTCCTTCGGGGAGGTTTTCTTACCTTCGGCAGCACGCCCTGGTGTGTCCGGCCATGTGGAGAGGCAGCAGGGCAGACCCCCAGGTTGGAACTACTTCCTGCCTGTGTGACCTTGAACCCGTGCTTCATCCTCCCCGTTCGTTTCCCATGGCCGCTGTAACAAAGGACCACACGTTTACTGGCTTAAATCAACACAGATTTATGATGTGACAGCTCTAAAGCTCAGAGATCCAAAAGCAGGTTGTCAGCACGACTGCATTCCTCCTGGAGGCTCTAGGGGAGAATCTGTTTCTAGCCTTTCTAGCTTCTAGAGTCTGCCCGTATCCTTTGGCTCATGAGCCCCTGCCTCCATGTTCAAAGGCAGCAGCGAGGCCCTCCTGACCTGGCTGTGCCTCTGCTTCCATGATCATGTCTCCTCCGTGACCCTGACCCTCCTGTCTGTCTCCATAAGGACTCTTATGATTTCACTGAGCCCACCTGGATGATAGAGGATAATCCATCTCAAGATCCTTAACCTGGTCACATCTGCAAAATCCCTTTTGCCATGGAAGGTAATAGGCTCTGAGGATTGGGACTTGGATATCTCTCAGGGGAGGGCATTACCTACCACAGTGGGGTTGTGGGAAGATTACTTGGGTTCATATTAAGTGAGAGGTGCCTGTTCCCTCTGTGGTCAGTGTTCTCATATTCTCAGCAACTGTGGACATAGCGTAAGGATGGATCTGCATCGTCTGTCATTTAGGAAAGGTCCCATTTCTCTCCTCCGATATTCTCTCATTAGGAAGACACAGTGCAAGAGTTAATATTTAAAGAATATCAGTGTTGAAAAGGTAAAGTCAGTGTTCTGATAAATTTACTTATGCAAAATATCACCTTTTGCGGTTAAGACTGGATCAACAGTCATAATAAGATATTTTCACCTTAATGCCTCTAGGTATTAGTACTAGTAATAGTTCTGATTTATGCAAATTTCTTTAAGTATTTTAGTGCTTCTTCGAGTTTGAGGTACATAGGAAATTTGATTTGGCAGAAGTGATTTAATTTAACAGGTTTTCAAACAAGGTGCCTTGAGTCAGAAGGAATGGTCCCTCGCTGTCTTTCTTTGTGTGCTGATGGACTCCAGATGCCAGAAGACAAAGGGCATGGTTTTATTTCACAGGAGGGTTTGAGATTTTTCTACCATTCCACCTCTCCCTAGTTTTATATAGAACTCTATTTAAAGTAAGCAGCTGGAACCTTCCTCAGGGAAGCTCATCAAGCAGATGAGGGTGTAGTGAGACACAAAGGAAGCTGACAGGTGCTGTGCGTTTTCTTTTTTTTTTAAGTATGTTTTTCTAGTTTTATTGAGATGTAATTGACATAACATTGTATTAGTTGAAGGTGTCCAACATAGTGATTTGGTAGAGTGTATATATTGTGAAATGATCAACACAGTAAGGTTAGTTAACCTCCATCACATCACATTTTGGTTATGATTAAGTGTTTTTTTAATTTTATTGAATATATTTGACATATAACATTGAATAAATTTAAGGCGTACGGTATTTTGGTTTGCTACATATTTATATTATGAAATATTGCCATTGTGACAATATTTATCACATTGCATTATAGTACAATATTGTCTATATTCATTTTACTGTGCCTTAGCTCACTGTGGCTTATTGACTACTCTTTGTGAGTTTGAGCCCTTCAGCAACATCAGTTTTTACCCCCCCCCACCTCCTGGTAACCCCCGTTTTACTCTGTTTTTGTCAAGTTTGACATTTTTCGATTCCACAGAGAAGTGAAGACAGTACTTGCTTTCTTTATCTGACTTACCTCACTTAGCATAATGCCCTCAAGGTCCATTCATGTTGATGCAAATGGCAAGATAGTCTCCTTTCTCGGGGCTGAATAATAATATTCCGTGGTTTATATATGCCACTTCTTCATTGTCCATTCATCCGCTGATAGCATTGGCTAGTTTCCATGTCTTGACTACTGTGACTAAGGCTGTAATCAACTTGGGAGTGCAGATAGCTCTTTGAAATCCGTTCTTTGGGTATACCCAGTAGTGGAATTGCTAGGTAGTAAATAGTGGATGGTATGGGAGACCTATTTTTAATTTTTTGAGGAACCTCCATATTGTTTTGCATCGTGGTGGCACCATTTTACATTCCCACCAACAGAGTACCAGGGCACGTCCTCACCAGGATACCATGCGTTTTCTAAGGGCTGGCCACCAGGCTGGGGGCTACATATATCCTGGAGGGAGCCCCCGCAACAGCTGCCGGCATGTGTGGGGTAAATACTGCTCCCCTCTACTTGGGATAGCCTCCTGCTGGGGCACAGCGTACACAGCAAGACAGCCGTTCATTGGCTCTCCCGCCCTCCTCCTTGCACATTCATCCTTCCCTCCAGAGCAGAAAGAACTTCAACAGGAAGGGCAGTCTCACATCCCCCAGGGTTGGGGGCACCTCTCTCTTCATCCAGCTCAAGGCAGAGTCACAAGGACTTCTGTTCTGTCCTTCCTGCTCCCTCCCTCCCTCCAAATCCTGCCTCCTCTATCCTAACATGGCAGGCTGAGTAAGACCTGAGTAAAGGGAACTTCTCAGGATTGCTGGACACCAGACCCAGGGCTCTCCTTTCCTGTCTGGTGCTACTTGTGTTCAGGCAACATCCTGTCACCAGGGCCAGCCAGTGCTCCACAGGTCAGAGGTCAGCTTTGGTCCATCAGCCAGTCAGCCGTGGAGCGTGGGCTGGAGAGCTCATGTTACCAGAGAAACAGACTCCTGCCAAGGAAAACTGGAAGACAGAGGGATGAACAGACGTCGTGGAGATGACCTTTCCCCGCTACTGTCCCATCTTTGAAGGGGGGCTGTACGGGATCACACCTTTTGAGGGAACTAGGAGCTGGTGGTAAATTGTGGTGTTTCCAGAATGAGCCGCAGTGTCTGCAGTGGAAAAGCTGCAGCCAGCCTGGCTCTCAGAAGGATGCTGAACTGAAAGTCACAGGGGCAGATAATGCTGATGGTATCTTTTTCCTTACCACCTGCAGCATTAGCGAAGGAATCCACAGGCTGTGCTGCAACTCTCAGACTTTCTCTTTGAACCGCCTGACACATCTTTTCTTTCTTGAACTCATTCGGCACCACTTCCTGAGCCCCTTCTGGGGAAGGTAGACTGTTTTGTTCTCGTGGTGGTTTTTTTTTTCCCCTTACTTTTTTTAAAATTAAAGTATCATACACACAGAAATATGCAGCCGACTGGGTTATCACAAGGGCAGCTCACCCACGTCACTACATCCCAGGATAAGACACAGGACACTGCCTGCCCCTTTGAAGTCTGCCTCACCCTCCCCACCAGCCACCCCTTTCCTCCTCAGGGTTGCAGCTGCCTGGACCTGTAACACTGTAACTTGATCTTGCCTGTCTTTGAACTCCATTTAAACCAATTCATACAATACATGCGCTTTTGGGTCTGGCTTCTTCCCTTTAACATTATTTGTGAGGTTCATCTAGGTGGTTATGATTCTGACCTTCTGGGCCTCTGGGTCAAATAAGAGTATCCTACGTAACGGAGATCCTACATGCTGTGGCTTGTGGCTGGGAAGACTGCCCCTGCAGTTCCCCTTCTTCACTGTGGCAATGTTTTTGTAGTCAGCTCGGAGGTCTTTCCTCAAGAGTGTTTCTCCAGAAAGTGGTAGGGCTCCGCTCTCTTTTGTCCCCCTCGCTGACAGGACTTGGCTCAGAATGACTTCTGACTGTTGGCAAAAGGTAAATCATGCCCCAAAAGATAAGAGATGACCACCTCTGCGATTACTCACCAAGTTAGGCCACTGTCTTGTCTTCGTGAATAAGATGGGCACAGATGCCTGCTCAAAGGGAGCACTGCAAATCAGCGTACAGCTAGGCAAGGCTGGGGCAGCACTTTAAAAGGCCGTGAACTCTCTCGAATGTCAAGTTCAGGAACCACTGATACCATTTTATAGCTCCATGTTTAAAGATCTGTCTTGTTAATTGTATTTCATAGGAGGTGGGCTGAAACATCCCAGCCTTGCAGAGACAGATGCTGATTTATCCAAAATGCTGTTGTGTCGCACAGAAAACATTAAAACAAGAGTCACAAAGATCTAATCCCTTTCTAGAAGTGTGCCCACAATTCTGTCACCTAACATAAATTATTCTTTTAAAAATTCTTTCTCGGGGTGCCTGGGTGGCTCAGTCCATGAAGCGTCTGACTCTCAGTCTCAGCTCAGGTCTTGAACTCAGGGTCATGAGTTCAAGCCCTGTGTTGGGCTCCATGCTGAGCATGGAGCCTACTTAAAAAAACAAAATCTTTTCAATCATTATTCATTTTCATCTGGACTGATTACATAGTTGTAGTTAAAGCGTAGATGTCATTCTTCTAGCCTTAAAATTAATGATTGTAATTGTTTGTTGCTGCAGAGTCCATGAATATTACATTTAGGGGTTGTGTAGTGTCTCACTAAGGTGGTGGGCGATCCATGAGCTGCATAACCAGTCCCTTATTTTTGGACAGTCTGTTATTTTCTGCTTTCTCCTCATTAAAACTAACTCGCAAGGAGCCCTTTCTTGCATATGAATTTCTCCTTCCTTTGAGTTAATTCCTTAGGACACATTTCCGGGAGCGGGATGGCTATTTTGCCTCGGTGGTTTTAATCATGGGTTACATGGCCAACTTGCTGCTTTCAAAAAATTGAGCCAGAAATATGGAAGCGTTCCAGCTTCGCTCTTTCACGTTTGGTGCCTCCTATTATTAGAAATGGTCAGTTTCTTGGTTTAATGTGTGTCAGATCTTAACATGTTACTGTCGTTCTCAGTTATTTGATAACTGACAATTGAACAGGTAAATTCGAGGGTTAAATGGATGGACTGAGTTAATCTGCATAAAGCATTTATAACATTGGCTCGTTCATAGTGCTGTATGTAAGTGTTTGCTATCAGTGGACTTCTTTTGATGAATGAAATTAATTAATCCTCTCGGTGAATTGTTTAAGTCCTGTTTTTATCTGTTTGCTTTCTGGGGTCTTGGTGTCTTCTGCTCATGTGTTCACTGATTGATTCAACAGCTGTTTGTTGGGACTCTTTCGGTTGCACTTGACAAGAGGCTCATTTGAGGTTGCTGGAGCAGAAAAGGGGCCTTTCTTATAATGGTACCATGGGAGCTTCCAGAGACTTGAGGGCTTTGTGTGTGCGTTTGGTTACTTCTTCCTCTTCATGTGGCTTGGTCTTCCTCATCCTCCCATCTTAGTCACTTGACTGTCACTTCCTCACAGAGGCCTGTTTTCGTTCCATTTCCTCTTGTGACGGCTGTTGTGGGGAGAGAGGGAGTGTGGCTGGGCAGTCACCTTGTTGGGGCTCTCCTGTAACTCGCCGCTTGCCCTGCAGCCAGTATGCGCCCCCTGTTAGACACAGGGACACGGAATGAGAGATGTACCATCCCTGTCCCCAAAGTACCCACAACCCAGCAGAGGTGCCAGACCGACCAGCCAGAGATGAATCGATGAGCCTCTTGGATACAACAGGGGACGATGCAAGAACAACAGAACAAAACCCGAAAGCTCCCACTGTCACGAAGCTAAATGTAAGATAAATCAAAATATGTGGCATAGTACAATTGAGGTATGAAAATATTTCATATTGAGAACCTTGAAATAGGAAAATGAAAATATGAATATGAGACAATTCAGTTTCAACACGAAAATGTTACAAGATGAGTTCCGAAAATGAATCCCTAAAAGCGACTATAGTTATAAATGGGATGGTGGTGGGGGGATCTGGGAAGGGCGTCCCAGGCCCTGGTGATGGTAGGTACAGAGGTCTGGGGGTGGGGATTGTGCTCTGTCCTCGGAGTGGAGTGCAGGGGGCAGGGGCGTTGTTCCTGAGCTTAGAGAAGTAACAGAGAGCCCACCTTCGGGGGTCTTGCCAGCCATTGCAAGGGGTCACAGTTTGCTCCGGTGGAGAGAAGCCAGAGAGGTTGCTTGGGGGCAAGGTGAGGAAGGCCTTTTGTAGACTCTTTGAAACTATAATTACTTGTACTTTATCAGTTTCCCCTGTTCTGTTTTTATTTTTTCTGGTTAAGGTATATTATCTTAGGCTGGCTTAATTAGCCCCATCCCTGAATTGTCCCAGAGAACGCCAGGGAGGTCCAAGAGATAGGACTGGGGGGGGCACCGCCACAGCTGTCCCGAGTGACCGTGGTGCGGAAGGGCCCCCTCCCGGGGCACCTGCATCTGCCCTCAGCCTCATCTCTTCAGGGCTACTTTTCAGGTGCTTGCCACCCACTGTCTGAGTCCATCCGTGGAGCACGCAGGGGTGACCTCCACATGCTTTTAATGAAGCCTCTAAGTTGCAGAGAAGAGCGAGCCCAGGGTCACACGGGACGAGCTGGACCGAGCCAGAAAGAATGCGCTTCCGCTGCCAGTGGCCCTTCTTGGGCACCCCTTTCTCATGGGCCACCATCCTGTGCGATGGCCTTTATGGTACGGATACATCTCTTGCTGTTATAAATTCTTTGTTCCCTTTGGGGAATTGGTGTCCTACCCTTACTAGCTGAAGGATTGTTATGTGGCTCTGAACAGGGACTTGGGATCCAAATCCAGGCTCTGCCACTGACCACTTCATAACCCGCCAGTTGCTCAGATTCTTGATCCTACTTCCTCATCCGTAAGGGGTTAGCACTGCCTGCCTCCCCAGGCTTGGGGGTGCGTGGCTGAGGTCATGGACATCAAGTCGGAGCACAGCTGCTCCTGGACAGTAGCTCGGTAGCTAGAGCTAGCCAGATATGTTGTGTGGAAAATGCATTCACTTTTTACCAAAACCGCCTTTTTCTTTGTAATCATTCCCTTCTTTTCCTGGGCTGTGGTGTGATCCAGATACAGACACTGGATGTTGCATTGGCCAGAACTTGGAGGGCACTGTAGCCTCGGGTAAATGCTATGTTTTCTGTCCACTCTCCCTGCAGTTCTCAGGAGTGTCTTGATAGAAATCAGCTGATAGTCTCAAAGCATTGCTCTTTCATGATGAGTCATGGTTCTCCATTACATTATTTTAATTAGGCAGCTAAAGATTATGTCAAGTGCTCTCCCAGGCCTGTTTGATGGGGCTGTCAGGTTGCTGAAACATTTGTAATATTTATTGCCGGGACTCTGAGGCTTTTGCCGGGGCGGGGGGGGGGGGGTGCTTTTAGGAGCTCTGTTCTTTTTTTGTCTCTTGCAGAGCCCTGGGAGTAAATCCATAAAAGGCTGACTCTTGATCTCAACTGAGGTGATTCTGTTTATCCATTTCAGAGTACCTTTTTAGCACTTCTTCATCTTTTACTCATTGAGTGATGCGTATTTGTAATGAGTAAAAATATTTATCAATTTGGTGAATGGCTCTGTCAGCCTTCCTGCCCCTCCTAAGGCAGTGGGGAACCCAACACCATTTTGCTCAGGCTGCCTGGCACAGTGAGGATGCAGTCGGAATCAGTGGAGAAGTGTGGGGAGCTGAGGTTATCTCCAAGACATGTAGAAATGTGCGGCCCTGTGTTTGAAAAAAGATGATACTATATTTAAGAACAAGTATTCCTTGGTTTCTAATTATGACGTGTCTGCCTTACACATGAAAAAGTTTTTCCATGCTTTGGACTTGTAGAATTAGTAGAATCTAGAATTTGGGGTTTGTTCATCTAGAATGATAGTGTAATTGTATTAATATATTTATACTATTATTTCCCTTTTGCTGTTACTGTTGAAAGTGTTATTCATGTAAGATAAGCATAATTTCCATTCTGTTCCTTTCCCAGTTCAGTTCAGTAAAATGCACAGGATACGTTCGGTGTGAGCCATGCACTCAGGTGCTGGGGGTGTGGAGATGAATAAGACATGGTCCCTGTGGGCAGCCAGGGCAGCCCCAGGCTTGTGAGCAGGCAGTGGCGAGGCTGCAGAGTCAGGCATGGACAGAAGCATGTGGAAAGGGTCTGTGGGAGCCGCAGAGGGCTCACTCTTAGCCCAGTTGCCAGAGATGTTGTTCAACTTGAGTTGCGAGTTACAGTGAAGACTGGCCAGATGCCGAGAGGCAGTGCACCCCAGGCATGGAAGATGTTAGCAAAGGCTTAGCAGAATGCTGCCAGAACTGAAAGACTTCTGTGTTACAGAGCCGAATGTACAGAGTGAAAGGCAGACTGGAAGTCAGAGAAGGGTCAGGTGTGGGGAGTTAGTTCGGTTCTGCAAGGCCTCTGTATCATGCTCTGGAACTTTTCAACTTTGTTCTGCAGTTGGAGTCCTTGGTGGGTATGCAGAAAGATCTGTGGGAGAGTTTATGTGTCAGGTCATCTGGATAGAGGATGGGGCATTCGCATGGATGGATGGATGATGGACGGAGGGAAGGAGGCAGGAAGGGAGACAGAGTGGGCAGGTGAGCAGATGAATGGTTAGTTGATGGGGGATGGATGGATGGATGGATGAATGGCAGATGGATGGGAGGGTTACCTGAAGGCAAGGAAGCCAGGTTACAGGCTTTTGTTCTTGTCCAGGAAAGAAATGAGGAGGACTTAAACCATTGTGGAGGTATTGAAACAGAGAAATAGAGAAATATTTAGGAGGTAAAATCAGGTGCTGAAAAACTGAGATGAGTGCAGTTGGGGTCATGGAGATACTGAGGAAGGTGGCCAAGTCTCTGACTTCATGATCGGGTGGGCAAAGAACTGGGAAGGCTGGAGGTGGGACCCATTTGATGGGGAAGATGGGAAGGCCCAATTAGTACATTTGGGTCAGCTGGGCAGAAGCCCAGCAGATGGTCGGATACTCAGATCTTGAGATCAGGGAAGGGTAGAGGATGTAGAAGTAACGGTGGGAAGGTATAGATTTTGGCATTAAAGGTTTACGGAAGTCCACAGGGGAAGGTTATATGCAAGGATGCTTTTAGAAGGAGAAGAATGGGAGCATGGGCCAGAGCATTGTTGGAATGCCAGTGTATGAAAGGTGTGGACGAGAGAGAAAGCCTCATGGACGCTAAGGATACTGGCCTATCAGCAGAGCCACGTGCAGCAGAGTCCAGCAAAATGCAGACTAAGATCCACCACCGGCTTGGCCTCATGGAGTTCACTGCTTCCCTTGGTGAGAACGGGTTTCCAGTGACAGGTGCCATCAGCCGGTTTTCATTGGCTTTGAGAGTTCATAGGAAGGGAGGCGGTAGGTTGAAGAGGGAGACGACTCTCTCACCCAGCTTGTCTGTGAAGGAAAGATGTGCCAGGCCCCTGGGAGGAGCCGGTGTTTCTGTGGTACCATGTGCAGTGGCTGTGCCCTTGGCTCCCTGAGAGGCCCGCACCCTTGGAAACTGCTTGGGGACCAATTGACCGCTAGCAGAAGTCGGTCATATTTCTATTCGGTTGCACGTTGGTATTATTGCATGTCGTGGTTTCACTTGTGCTCACCGGGGGGTAAAAACTGTAGCGCGCCTGTACGTCCATTAATTTGTTTTAACAAATAAATGATGGGCCTGTTCATCCCGTTAACGAATGTTTGCATGTTGCTGATGCATTCATCCTCTCAAAGAGCAGTGTTTTCCATTTCTGTGCAGTGCCCTTCTAGCAGCCCCGAAACATCTGGCTTTCACACTCCTGCCAGGGTTAGGCGTTCCCAGCACAGATCCTGCTGCCTCGCTGAGTGGCCTTCTGCCTTCTCCTGGCTCTCAGGACCGCAAGATGCTCTTGGTGACATGCTCTGGCAGCGTCTCGAGGGCCAGTGCCTGCCCCTCTCTAGACCTCATGCTTTGGGTCCCAGAAGGAAGCCCCAGCTGCTCCGGTCTCTGGAGTACCTGGGGTCCCTACTTTCATGCTCCCCACCCCTGGACTCCCCCTCTGTGCTCCTCTTCCGTCCAGTCAGCTGGCCACACCCTGACTTTCTTCAGGTGCCCGCTCAAGTGTTGTTGCTCCTGGAGCCTCCCCAGGCTGTTCTTCTCCTTCCATGGCGAGACCCCTTCTGTTGCCACCTGTGGTCAACAGGTATCTGGGCGTGGATAGGCTGTTCCCCCAGAGATTCTGGACTCCCACGTGGCAAGGGGATCGTCGCGCACCTGGCTCTATGCCTGGCACCGCATTCATCCGTGGGAGCTGTTAGCTGTTAGCCTGATGATGCTCACCTTATCCTCCCTTCCTTCCAGGGAAGCAGTTTAAGTGCACGGTGTGTGACTACACGGCGGCTCAGAAGCCCCAGCTGCTGCGGCACATGGAGCAGCATGCCTCCTTCAAGGTGAGAGGACTCAGCGGGCAGGGGCACGTTGGAAGTGCATCGTTTGTCAAAATGAAGGTGTCATTATTTTGGGGTGTTCCCTTCACTTCCGGGCCCCCTTAGCTAGGATGCATGGAGCCCGAGGTGTAGCTCACTTCGTGGCGTGCGCTCTCCTGCCAGAAGGGTGGGATTTCTCTATCCTTTGGAAGCCAGGTCCAGGGACCTTGCGTAACTAGAGAAAAGGCATGTTCTTACTCTAAAAACCTGGAGGGTTGTAGAGGAGAGGCTGTGAGCTCTAGGAACAAGGGGGTGTGCTTTCAGACCCTGACGGCCTCAAGTCAGTCCCCTGGTACAACAGGTGTGACGATGCCCAGCCGGGGAACTGGAGATGGTGGCCAGGGGGTGCCCACTGCCGTGCCCGGCACACAGTCAGGCCTCAGGAGGCGGTGGCTGTCCGTATTCACGTCATAGCTGTAACTGAGATCTACTGAACGTGGTTGCTAAATATGCACTTGGCCGCTGCTTCTGCTGTAGTTATCGACAGTAAGGCTTGTGGTCCAGTGAATTTGTTTGACAAAAACTTCTGCCCGGCGCTGGGAACTCAAGCCTTAAAGTTGCTGCTGCCGCTGCGTCTATGCATGGAAACGGAAAGCACAGTGCTCTAGAAACGTTTGTTGAAGTCATGTCCACCGCTGAATCCCGGAGAATGGAGAAGGTGGGAGGGGCCGTGGGCTGCCACACTTGCAGGTTGCATTTATTGAGCACCTACTGCATGCCTGTACTGTGCCAGGAGCTTCACTCCCGTCAGCTCTCCCCTCCCCCACGGTAGAGCCCATCATCCCTCTCTGACCGATGAAGAACGCGAACCTCAGAGAAGGTACCCGGTCCCCTATTAGGCTTGTCTGCTGTGTCCACATCTACAGATTTCAGTCACTGTTGTAATACTGACCAAGCTGTGTTACCACCACTTTGGAGGGTTCGAGGACTCCTCCATCGGCAAGCTCTCCTGAGGCTCAGAACAGCCCAGTGAGAGAGAACTTCTCAGGATCTCACCTCTGCTGGTTAAGAAGCCAAGTGGCTCAGAGGGTTAAGGGTTTGTGTGCTGTAAACATCCAGGAAGGGGAGGGCCCAGAACGGACTTTGTCTCCGAGTCCCAGGCCTGGGTCTTCTCTGTACTCCTCCTTACTCCTGTGGGCAGAGAGGGGCTCACGGGGAAAACTGAGGGGGCCGCCCCTGTTGCTTGTGTCTCGGCTTTAATGTCGCTGCGGCGGACCTGTGTTTCTCAGGTGGGTGTCACCTCGTGGGAGTGGCGGTGTGTCTGTGGGGAGCTTCTTGAGTGTCGTGCAGGTTTCGTACGTGATTTAAAATGAAGAGCTTTGTCTTGAGTTGCACAGCCACAGGTGTGTTTCTTTGGGGAAGCCTGGACTTCCATAGACTAGCGCAGGTGGGGTGCTAGGGAACAGCGAGCTGAGGCAGCTCTCACTTCACAGATGAGAAAGGAGGACTGGCAGGTTCCTTATTGTCCTCCCCGTCCCCAAACTGGAGCTAGACTTCCCATTCATCCCTGGGTTTTCAGCGGGAAACGTCTTCCTTCCGCAGCCACACACAGCCCAACAGTCTCTCTGCCCCCCAATCCTCACTGTTCTCCCTCTCAGATTTGTGGAATCTTTGGCTTGTGTGCACAGGAAGTGGATTTGGGGTTGGTTTGAGCTCAAGTGCCACCCTGCCGTCACATAGCTGCGTTCGCTGCTGAGGCCTTGGGAGCTACGGGGCAGAGGTGGCCCTGGGGTCACGTCTGCCTTCCCGCGGCTGCCCTACCGATGGAGTGGTACCACGGCTGGGCTGGGAACCACTCAGTCCAACTCCGGCCTCTCACCTCCTCCAGGTCAGGTGCTCTCATGGCACGAGTTAGTGTAAGTAAGGTTTCTCAAGTGACTGGGACCGACAAAGCAAAACGAAGTTTTGACAGTGATGATGGTTCTCTTTTCTCTGTGTCACTTTTCTTCTTTTTTTTTTTTTAAGATTTTATTTATTTATTTGACAGAGACACAACGAGAGAGGGAACACAAGCAGCAGGGAGAGGGAGAAGCAGGCTTCTCGCCGAGCAGGGAGCCCGATGCGGGGCTCGATCCCAGGACCCTGGGATCATGACCTGAGCCGAAGGCAGACGCTTAACGACTGAGCCACCCAGGAGCCCCTGTCTGTCACTTTTCTGTTACTGCTCTACTACCTCCACCTTGTAGTTAGAAACTGCACAAGTTATTACTGAATAGTTCAGAATTCTGGCGCGGGTCTCAAGGAGCCAAAGGCAAGGTGATGGCAGGGCTGTATTCCTTCTGGAGGCTTTAGGAGAATATCCATCCCCTGGTCGTTTCTGGCTTCTGGAGGCTGCCTGCGTTCCTTGGCTTTTGGCCCCAGCCCTCTGTCTTCCGAGCCAGCAACGTAGCACCCCACCTCTCTCTCCTCTGCCTCCCTTCCGCCTTTCACCTGGGAGGACCCTTGTGATTTCACCTGTGGGCCCACTTGGATGGCCCAGGAGAATGTCCTTACCTTAAGGTCAGATGGTTAACAACTTCGACTCCCCCTGTAGTTGTAACTTCTTTTGCCGTGTGAGCTTCCAGATACCAGGACATGGACATCTTTGCAGGGACATTATTCTGCCCGCTGCATTCCCCTCTGTTTTCTTCCTTTCACATCTACTCTGTGGTTGAAAACTCTCATCAGAATCCGAAAATACATGGTATGCGTGCTCCCACGCTCCCTCTGCATACCAGTGGCAAATATTACCAAGAAATCAAGCCTCTCCGTTTTACTAATCCTACATGAAGCCTCAGAACCATCAGGCAGACACTACTAATCCATTGCGGTTGGCTTGCAAGAGGAAACCAGTTGGCTTTCCTAGATGCAGATATATAATTTACAGTATATACTTTGTGTCCGGAAACACTGTAATAAGGGCAAACTCTTGTATTGCCTTTTACAATTACATGTTTTTATTTATTTATTTAAAAAATAAAATTAATATGTGTTCACTGTATAAGATTTGGAAAGTGCTTTTCCTTCCCTTTCTTTGCAGAATTTTTGGATACGATATTTTTTTTTAAGACCTAATTGAGGTCATACTGTAAATGAGCATTTTTGGGTGGAGATTCAGACATCAATTTTACCACCGATAAAGCTCTATTAGAGAACATAGCTTAAATGAGTGGCCAGATGGTTTGCCAAGAATACTTTGCTGTTGAGTTAGAATAACCTCCCAGTCAAAGGCAGGGCTGGAGAGCCTGCCTGATTTGAGCATTATAAATATAGCCCTTTTTTTTATTTTTAAATCATCGTTCCACAGGCATTTTTCCATTTCATGAACATATACTTACTGTAAAACTGCTTTTAACGGCTGCTTTAGGATGAGTATCGTAGTTTAATTACCCATTCCCCTCATAATTGGACAGTTATGGTCATTCCCAGTTTTTTCTGGGAACATCTTCATGCCAAAAGCATTTCCAAGTCATCCTAAGATCGAAAGGACTATAAAACATGGGGTGAAGCCCATCAAACCCCGGAAAATTCACAAGCAGTGAAGGTGCTCTATGCGCCTCTTGCAGCCGTAATTAAAATGCATTCCCTCGGGTGGGACCAGCACTGTCAGTCTTGAGCAAGTGCCAGAGAAGACTCTTGCACAGAGGAGCTGCCGCGGAGCCAGGGGCCTCCAAACCAAATGGGCTTGTTCCCTCCCTCTGGCTGTTCAGCTCTTTGCTTCCTCATGAATAAATACGCCGGCGCGCCACTCAGTGAGGCAATGTGATCACAGGCGGGAGTCCCCTCACATGGTTTTCTCTCTATCGGGCTCCTTTGACCCCACAACTCTGTTGATAGGATTGTTCTCAATTAAGGGGGCTGGGTGACTCAGTGATGGTCTCCTAACACGTTCATAAATGGTGGCTTTATTTCATTGAAAACATTTTTATTTTAAAATAATTCTAAACTGATATAGAGTCCGGCAGATTTCCCAGGTACCTATTCCCCATCTTCCCTCAAGGTTGGTGTCTTCTTTAACCATAGTGTGTTATCAAAACTGGGAAATTGACTTGGGTATCCTGCTGTTAACTAAACCACGGGCCTTCGTTGGATTTTACGTCTTACCTCCTTTTTTTTTGAAATTAATAAAGTATTTTGAAGGTAGTTTTCAATTCACAGCGAAATTGAGAAGAAAGTACAGGCACTTCCCCTATACTGTCTGGCCCTGCCTCCCACTCACACCCTCCCCATGGTCAGCATCCCCACCAGAGCGGTACATTTGGCACAGTCCAGCCTCTACTGACACGTCGTACTATCCAAGGCCATAGCACAGTAGGGCTCCATGTTGGTTTTCTACCTTCTGTGGGTTTTGACAGATGTATCATGACACGTATCCACTGTTACGGTTATCACGCAGAGCCGTCTCACTGCCTTGAAAGTCCTGTGTTCCACCCATTCACCCCTCCCTACCCCCCGTCTCCCCTGGCAGCCACTAATCCGCCTACTGTCTCCATATCTTCGCCTTTTCCAGAATGTCCTAGAGTTGGAATCATACAGCATGTAGCCTTTTCAGATTGGCTTCTTTCACTTTGTAATACACATTTAAGGCTCCTCCGTGTCTTTTCATGACTTGATAGTGCATTTGCATTTCTTTTTAGTGCTGAATAATATTCCATTACCTGGATGTGCCACAGTTTATTTATCCATTCACCTACTGAAGGACATCTTGGTTTCTTCTAAAGTTTTGGCAATTATGAATAAAGCTGCTTAAACACTGGGTACAGATTTTTGTCCTGACCTAAGTTCCCAACTCCTGACCTAAGTTCCCAACTCCTGACCTTTATTTAAGGAGTGTGATTGCCGGATCGTATGGAGTATGTTTAGTTCGGCAAGAAACTGCCACACTGTCTTCCAGAGTGTCTGTACCATTCTGCATCCCCACTAGCAATGCATCAGAGTTCCTATTGCTCCACATCCTCACCAGCCTTTGGTGTTTTCAGTGTTCTGGATTTGGGTCACTCTAATAGGGGTGAGGTGATACACATCCTTGCTTTAATTTGTATTTCCCTGATGACATAAGCTGTGAAGCATCTTTCATGTACCTGCTCATCGTCTGTATATCTTCTTTAGTGATGTGTCTGTTCAGGCTTTTTGCTCTTTTTTTTTTTTTTTACTTGGGTTATTCATTTTCTCAACTTATTGTTGAGTTTTAAGAGTTATTTATGTATTTTGGATAACGGTCCCTAATCTGATACATCTTTGCAAATATTTTCTCCCCAGTCTGCAGCTTATCTCTTGTCCTGACTGACTTTATTTTTAAATAAAGTTTTATCTTTTCATATAAAGGGATACTTATAAAGAGGATGCTTGTTTTTGCTAGCCCTGTATGTATCATTCATACTAAGTGTGAGGGTTACATGCTCATTTCACTTGGGTTCATACAGCTTGTGAAACTGGATTATAATTACTGATTTCTGAAAAACAGAGTTGTGCTAGTTTCTTTCCTGTCATGAGAGTCATTGATACTGGGGTGGGAGGTATTGACAAGAGAGATGGAGGAGGTGGAGGGGAGGAGGGAAATGGTTCCACAGATCCACTGTTTTAGCTGATTTGGGGTCACTGGACTTCCCTCCCTAGCTTGTCTGCTATGCTGATTGATTCACCCATTCCTTCTAGGAAACTAGTCTAGATTTCTCGCAGTGTACTTGTTAGATACCAAAGCCAGAGAATGGTACTTTAAGGTAGTAGTTTTCAAAGTCAAGAAGGAAAATACTGATTCAGCAGCTGGAATTCTTAATGCTACTGGTTTTTTAACATTTGCCTTATTTTTATGAATGATTATCTCATATTAAAAATAAACTGCTCCCGGTATCCCAATTGAAAAGTAGGTAAAGAGAACAGGTCACAGAGAAGGGAATAGCTCTTGAGTATATGATAAGGTGCCTCACCTCCCTGATAATTAAAAAAAAAAAATAAGGGGAAGGTACATTGAAATACCGTTTTTTGCTTATTGATTAGTAAACATTCACAAGTTTGATAGCACAGTCTGTTGGTGAGGCTGTGCGAGAGCTGTTTATACTTTGCCGTTTGGAGTGTAAATGCTCCCAGGCCCTGGGTGGGGGCAGGTTGGAGAACCTGTCCCACCTGCAGGTGCACATGCTGTTTGCCTCAGCCTGCCTCTTGTGAGATGTGATCTTACGGGTGCACTTGCTGATGTCTGAAATAAGGACTGTGCAATGTTATTCATTGGAAACAACGAAAATATTTGGGGATAGAGTAAGGTTTAAATAAACCAGGGGGTATCCAAACACCAGAACACTGTACAGCTATAAAAAAAGAGTACTTACTTCTTTGGAAGGGTATTTGATATCTATAATGAAGTGGAAAAAGCAAGATTTAGAAAAAGAAAGTACACTGCCTTTGAGGTAAGAAAGGGCAGAGATATATTTGTATTTATGTCTGCTTTAAAGCCTCTTGAAGCATATGCACGAAATAAATAAACCATATGGTTGGGCAGTGAGGGTTGGGACTGGGTAGATAGGAGGCTTAGAGTAAGACCTTTCCCAGTTAAGTTTTGAACTGGGTGAACTAAGTGTTTTTACATGTTCAGTAAATTTAAGTAAAAAGCAAAACTATAAATAAAAATGATATTTTAGAAACTACCCTGTGTCAAAGCAGAATGTAAACTTGTTCATCATCTCTGACATAGTCCCGGGAAAGCAGTGACAAATTGCTCTTTGAAGTTCATTGGGATTCTGTTTTGCACTTGACAATCTCTGAGAGCATTGAGATCTTGCAGAAAAACACAGAATTTAGAACCAGGTGGACTCAGGTTCAGATCCTGGCTGTGCTACTTGTAGTCTGTTTAATTTAACTTCTCTGTACATTTTTATTGTCTTTAAAATGCTGATCATAGTATCTTTCTCTGGTGTTGGAGATATTCAAAGCGATACCGTTTGTATGAGTAGTGGGTATGATACGTGGTAGATGATCAAAAAATGTTGACTCTTTTTCCCTTCCCAATCTTTAAAAATGACTCCAGTCTCTAGGAAAAAAAAAACAAAAAAACGACCAGCCCGATCATGGTTTATTTTCTTTTGAGTGAGCCTAAATTTATGTTTGCAAGTCACTCATTGTAAATATTTTCTAGGTATTATGTTTTCTTTACATATGTCTTTCTTTCTTTTTTTAATTTAAGTTCAGTTAGCCAATATATAGTACATCATTAGTTTTTGATATAATGTTAAACGATTCATTAGTTGCATATAACACCCAGTGTTCATCACATCATATGCCCTCCTTAATGCTCATCACCCAATTACCCCATCCCCCCACCCACCTCCCTTTCCGCAACCCTTGGTTTGTTTCCCGGAGTCAGAAGTCTCATATGGTTTTTCTCCCTCTCTGGATTTCTTCTACATATGTCTTTAGATGTTGGTGTTATTTTGCTTTTGTTGTTGTTATTTCTGGTTTTGGACTTGGGCAGATAAGGATCAAAATCTTGGTGCCATTACTTACTAACTAGGTGACATCTGGGGATTTTGATCCTTTGCCATTTTGGGTCACTGCCTCCTTATTTGGAAAATGGGAACAATGATGTCATTATTTCAAAAGCTACTTTCAGAAGGAGTGGTTGATTTGAAGGAGGAGACCAGAAGGAATATGTCCTCATAGCTTGGAGCAGACTTGGCCCATCAGCCCTTTGCTGGCCACCCCAAGTGGGAGGTGCTGGGAGGATCTCAGGCTTGCTCTTTTGTTAATGGGAGCAGTTCTGGCCTCTGGCCACTCTTCCCACCAGATCAGTTCTTAACTCAATTTCAGAGCCACCTTGAGATCTTAACAAATGTGCAGATAATGTGTTCCCAAACCCAGGAGATGCTTTCGTGATTTCCTTGAGCCTAAAGGCCATCAGGCATCCTTGACTCCATTCTCCTGTGGTTACATTCTCCTGTGGTTCTGATGCAGGGGGTCCATGGACCATAATCTGCCAGCCACCACACTAGGTTTTGAACTCTGAAGGAAACGTTCTGAGTCTTTATATTTAAAGTGTGTTCCAGGGGTGCCTGGGTGGCTCAGTCATTAAGCATCTGCCTTTGGCTTAGGTCATGGTCCCAGGGTCCTGGGATCGAGTCCCACATCGGCTCCCTGTTAGGTGGGAAGCCTGCTCCTCCCTCTCCCACTCCCTCTGCTTGTGTTCCCTCTCTCGCTGTGTCTCTCTCTGTCAAATAAATAAATCTTTAAAAAAAATAAATAAAATAAAGTGTGTTCCTATAAATAGCATGTAGCTGGATCTTGTTTGTGCTTGTGTGTGTGTGCGCGCGTGCGAGCACACAGCCCATCTGACAGTTCTGCCCTTCAATTGGAGTGCTTTTAGGCCATTTACATTTTTTTTAAAGATTTTATTTATTTGAGAGAGAATGAGAGAGAGAGAGCACATGAGAGGGGGGAGAGTCAGAGGGAGAAGCAGACTCCCCGCTGAGCAGGGAGCCCAATGCGGGACTCGATCCTGGGACTCCAGGATCATGACCTGAGCCGAAGGCAGTTGCTTAACCAACTGAGCCACCCAGGCGCCCAGTCCATTTACATTTAATGTAATTTTGATATGTCTCATTTGAAAAGTACCATCTTGATTTATTTTCAATTTTTTTTCTTTTTAGCGATTGCTGTACACGTTGTATTATGCATCTGTATTGTAACACATTCTAGCTAGCTCCAGATAAACTCTTTCATGAACAGTGTTAAGAACCATGAAACGCTGTAATTCATATTATTTCTCTTCTACCCTTTGTGCTCTTATAGTCATATATATTGCTTCCATTTGTTATGAAGTCAACACTGTTCTATTATTTTTTGCTTTATGCAGTCAGTATTTAAGTACATATCAAAATATAATTTTTTAAATTATAAAACATTTACATGTATTGTATATACAAAAAAGACATTTTTAATATTTACATATGTGTATATATATATACACACACACATATATGACATTTTTTAAATGTTTTTTATATTCGCCTGTGTATTTAAGCTTTCTGGTGTTCTTTATTATTTCCTTGTAGGCCTGGGCTTCCATCTAATAAATTTTCTTCCTCGCATTTGTTATATGCTGGTTTGCTGGGGTTAAATTATCTCAGCTTTTGTCTGTTTGGAAATTCTTTACTTTGTGTAAATTTACTTTACTTTTGATGACTGTGGATTTCTGGGAAGACATCACTCTAACGATATTGTTCTATTATGTTTTGTCCTTTGTTATTTCTGATCCTTATCATTTCTCCCTGTGTGTAATGGTCCTTTTTCCTCTGTGTGGTTTTAAGCTTTTTCTCTCTTTCTTTGGTTTTCATCATATTAACATCCTTAAGTTTAGGTATGGCTTCCTCGTGTTTGCCATGCTTGGGGTTTGCTGAGCTTTTGGGTCTTGTGGATTGATGCCTTTCGTCAGTTGTGGACCAGTCTCTTCTCAGCCACTATCTCTTGAATATTACTTCTTTTCCATGTGTTTTCTCCTTTTCCTCCAAGATGATACTACGTCATATTAAACTGTTTGGTATCTCGCAGCATTCATATGATCTCTCTCTCTCTCTTTAATTCTTCTTTCTCTTTGTGTTTCAGTTTATATGACTTCTACTGATCTTTTTTCAAGATTACTTATCCTTCTCCTAACATCAGATCTGCTATTTAGATACTCAGGTGAATTATTCATGTCTGTTTTTTTTTTTTTTTCTATTTTCTGGCATTTTCATTTGGTTCTTATGGCTTTTATTCTGCTAAAATTTATCATCTGGTTACACATGTTTTTCAGTAGAGCCTTTAACACATTTATCATCACTATTTAAATGTTTATATCTAATAATTTCAATATCTGAGCTTTCTGTACATCAGTTTCTGTTTACTTTTTCTTGATTTAGGATCGCATTTTCTTGTTTCTTTGCATGTCTCATAGTTTTTAACTGAATGCTAGATATTATGTATGAAAGAACAGTAGAGACTGAGCTACCTAATAATTGGCCATGGGAAAGTAAGTGCCTCTTTCTGTATCAGGCCGGTGGGGGATTGTCCAGAGATAGCTAACAGGCAGGCCTGTGTCCTGTCAAAGGTGTACTTGCAAGCTTGGCCCTTGGCTGCCATCTGGGACCTTGGACATCAGAGGACTTCCCACAACCCTCATTGATAAGAGGAGTTGACGGTGCCTAAGCTGTCCAGACAGTGTGGTATGTGCCCAATATCTGCTTCCTTCTGGGAGACTTGAATGTTGATATGTGCTAGGCAGAGAGTGCCTTTGTGATTAGTTCCAGTAAAACCCTGGCACTGAGCTTCCAGTGACCTTTCTAGGCTGGTACCATTTCACATGTGTTACAGCTTCTTGCTGGGGAATTAAGCTGCCCTGTGGGCCTCTGCTGGGAGAGGGCTGTTGGAGACTTGTGCTTGGTTTCCCCTGGACTTCACCCCACATGCCTCTTCCCTTTGTGAGTTTTGCTTTGCATTCTTATGCTATAAGGAATTATATCTGTGAGTTTGACTGTATCCTGAGTCCTGTGAGCCCTCCCAGCCAATTGTTGAACCTGGGGGTGGCCTTGGCTTCCCACCAGCACAGGAATGAATGAATCTAATCTGTAATCAGGCTGGATCTGGGCTCTGTTGCAGTTCCAGAGTTGGTTCTCCACTGTCTTCAGATGTTTTGAGAACAGGATCAGGACTTTCCTTTCAGCAGGGCTGGGCATCTGAGCACAGTGAGACTCCAGAATTCCCTTTCTGCTTCACAGCGTGGCTTCTGCCTTTCTAAACCATGTGGGCTCTCTATCAGCTTTGCAGGCTGGCTGCCTGCTTTTCAAGTTGTTGGCACGATCCTGTTTCTCTCCAGCTTTCCACTTCTTGGGAAATCACTCTCCCCTCTCTGCCCAGTCCAGCCTCGGGAGAGCCTGTGCACTTGGTGAAGGTTTCTGTGGCAGAGGATTTCTTCTTCTTCCTCGCTCGCTCTGGGCCAGGAGTCCTTGCCACCTTGTGCGCAGTGAAGACCCAGGGCCCCGAGGGCTGGAGCGGATCTTCTCTCCTGCCCCAGCCCCTTGCCCTGCTCCCTTGTACCTGATGAAGTTCCGCATCTCATAGTGCCAGGGATGAGTGCAGCCACGGGTCTCTTTTCTCCTGGGCAGTGTTTGCTCGTTTCTAGAATTTCGTTCACTTCGGTTTCTTTGTGTCCTTAGCAGCCTGGTGGATTTTAAAAAAGATGTGTCATGTTTGTGTGGGAGCAACAGTCCCTTGTGACTTTCTACACCCTCACTGGAAGCGGAAACGCCCCACCATGTGATTCTGACAATGCCTAACACGATGCCTACACAAAGTGGGTGCCCGTAAATGTTCTCTTGACTCCCTCGCCCACCCGCTCTGGACGGGCAGAAGTTTGGCTGGAAGTAAGGAGCGAGGAGGGGGCTTGAGGTGGCAGACAGCTGCTGTCATGAGTAATCTAAGTGGAGTCAAAGTCAGTCTGAGCTCCCCCAGCTCTCGGGTGAGGGTGTTCTCCACGCAGCATTACTCACGAGTCGGGCCGGGAAGAAATAACAGCATGCAGCTCTGGTGTAAGCCCCTTACTTTGAGGCACAAGCTCTTCCTATGTTGACTTCATGCGTTATGGCTTTGTGGTCAGACTCTTCGAATCCAGTCTTGACACTTACTACTAGTGTGGCCTGGGGCGGGCCACCTAACCTCTCTAACACGGTGATCAAGCAGTACCTCTCGTCACTTACAGGTTGGGAGCAGTAAGTAAGTGCTTCCTGGAGGGCTCGACATAATTGTTCTCAGATGTTCGTTCCACCCAGACTCCTTCGGTTTCTTCCTCTCTCTTCATCTCAGGGTAATATCTGCACGGTATTATTCTCTCTGTCATGCCTTTGTTCAAGATTCTTGGTGCCTGTGACCTGTTCTGTTTGCCCCCAGAGTCATAGTAACCTAATTCCACTGATTTGTTACGTTCCTGTACACCCTGCTTGACCACAGAAAGACATCACTTAACACAGAACCTTTTACCACGTGCTTTTCCTGAGTAGAGTCTCTCATGCATTTGCCTTCTTCTGACAGAGGGCTCGTCTCTCCTGAACGGTGCTGCCCGGCGCTGCTGGACCCGTGCACACTATCACAGAGTCTGACTACCCTGAACATGGGGGCCAGCCCCGCGCTTCCCTGTGTCCTTCTCCCCTCAGCGCTACTTCTCACCCAGGTTTGCATTACACTGAGACATGTCACCGGCCCCAGTGCTGGAGGGAGCCTGCACTTTGGGTCTTTGCTGTGTGAGGCTCCAAGTGCACCACGAGATTCCTGACTTCTTTAAAGCAAGTCAGAAATTTAGTCTGTGAATTTGCCAAGTCTGAAAAAAAAAAAAAAGTCTGAAATCAGTTTTCAAAATCTGTGCATTTTGGAAACTATTCAGTGTGACTTACTGCTGACCCTCCTTCTACTTTAGACGTCTTCATTCCTGAAACAAGGCCTAGGTTGTTTGACAAATGGTCATGCTCGTTCCCCTGCCTTGGCTTTCTGAAGGTGAGGACTCGCCTTCTCTCTTGTGGCCATAAAACTTTTAGGTGTGTACGAGGATGTTCTTTTAAGAAGGACCCAGCCAGATCATCATCTTGAAAAGACACTATTAAATTTAATTTATATTTGATATGTATCTAAACCAGCTGAATCCTAAAAAATGTGTATTAGGAAGCCTGAGGAATGTCTTGTTTATTGTCAGATTAAAATTTGCATAACTAAAGTATTTTCACAAAACTAGTGAGAAGTAAGGAAGATTTCAGTTGTTGATTTCATTATCATTCATGAGCTTTTCCTAGGTATTTCATCTGGAGTGTATCATACCACAATTTAACATACAGAATTTTAAGAGAAGGGGTAGGTATAAGGAGTACTAAATTGCATCTGAATTTTTGATGCAAAACCTGAAATGTTTACTTATTCCTTTAATACCCCTTTTCTGTGTACCCACTGTGTGCCAGGCACTCTGCCAGGGGCAGGGGATGTCAGGATAAAGCCAGGCATCTGTCTGTCAGGCTCACGAGTCTGGGAAGAGCCCTATGTGCATAAAAAGCAGCAACAAGTATATGTACTGCTACAAGAAAGTTGTGTACTAAATGCTGTGAGAACCCAGAGGAACAGCTAATTATTCCAGTTCCATCATTTTGTAAAAGCCATGTTTTAATTGGGTTAATATAGTATTATCCTATCATGTAAAACCTAATAGGTTTGAAAACCTATGGCACCAGGAAAGTTCTCTGGGTGACTGATAGCCAAAAATCAGAGGGAGTTAGTGTCCTCCCTCGTTGCATTCCCGATAATGCGATGGGTCCCAAAGATGTTCCTAGTGTGTCCGTGTGAAGCAGAAACAAGTGATATGTGCAGAAGAAACCAGGCAGCTAGGCTCACAGAGTCCATAAGGGGCTTAGGTGCTAACTTGGCCAAAGGTGGTGTTTGGATGAGGTCAGCCAGGATGTGGCTGTGTAAGTATTGACTCCCAGTTTCCAGGCTAAACTTTGTGAGCAAGGGAGTATAAGTAGGGAAATGATCTCAAGCAGGCAGAATGTTTAGAACCACACATTTATAAACAGTCCAGATCCATCCTCAGTCTGAAGTTCTCAGTGTCGCTCAGAATGCTGAGTCATCTGGCACGGCGTGGGGCATCGTGGCTTTATTTCTACTATAACTTCCCCTGTTACCCAGGAGATGGTTTCATCTTTCCCTCAGAAGTTTCCAGCAGGAGGCTGAATGTTTAAATATCTCGAGCCAGAATAGAGAAGGCAGGTCCCTTTTATAATAGTCATGCGTTGGGCATTACAGCAAGTATTTGATGTACGTTACTTTATTTTGTCCTCACAATCCTCTATAATGTAGGTATTAATATTCCCATTTCACAGATGTGGAAACGGGCCTGCGTCCAGCTAAGTTACACACTTAAGAGTAATGCAATCAGTATAAGTGGCGGAGCTGGCATTTTGATCCTTGTCTCTTGTAGACAAAGCTGCTCTCCATCCAGGACTCTAGCCCTTCTCATTGTCATCCCAAACAAGGGACATTTTTACCCCCTTGTCCTTTTCCCCCTCACTGCTTTAGTTATATAAGCCTGTGGTTAACGTGTGTCACCATCAGAACTCAAGCAAAATCCTTAAGCTGACTGAGCATGAACTTAGCAGGAGGAACATTTCGCAAGTTCAGTGGAAATTACTGAACCACGGGGCAGAGAGGGTAAGGAGTGAAATACAGGGTTTCTGTGGGTGATGTTTGGTTTGCTTTTTAGTTCTTAATTTGCATGAAAGTGAAGAATCTGAGATTACACTTTTTTTTGTTTTTTTGTGTTTTGCTTCGTGTGTGTGTGTGTGTGTGTGTGTGTGTGTTTGAGGAGAAAGAAGGGCCACGGAAGGGTGGGAGGTGATCAGCCATTCATTAAATTGTTGGAGCTGAAGGGTCTGCTAAAAACCTGTGATTTCGTCTTCAGCTTCCTTGCATTTTAGATTTTTTAAGTACTTCTGGAAAAAAATGGAAATTGGATTGTCCTATGTTAAATTAAAATCCCGTCTAATAGTGAGCGGTATATTCTTTGGAAATACTGCATTTTGACAGCACAAGCGATTACAAACAAATCAATAATTGGAGAGCGCTGAAGAGTCTTCCAAGCTCTGGCATGAAAAGCAATTAGTGTGGATTGATTTACTGTTATTTGTTGTGATGAGATAATTGCCTCCACGTGCGCTGTTCTTGAACTTGTGGTACCCCACGGTTTAAAAACATTTATTCTCGGGGCGCCTGGGTGGCTCGGTTGGTTAAGCGACTGCCTTCGGCTCAGGTCATGATCCTGGAGTCTCAGGATCGAGTCCTGCATCGGGCTCCCTGCTCAGCAGGGAGTCTGCTTCTCCCTCTGACCCTCCCCTGTCTCATGTGCTCTCTCTCTCTCTCTCTCTCTCTCTTTCTCAAATAAATAAAATCTTTAAGAACATTTATTCTTTTAAATTGTTTAATTTATCTCCAGCCTTATTTTATAACAGAGACGGCTTTGTGCTTCTCAACTGATGTGCAAACCTGGCTTTCTTCTCTCTGGCTCCTTAACCCCGGACTTGGTTTTGTCCCTGTCGTGGCTGAGCCTGGAACGAAGTCCCAACCTCGTGCGCTCAGGCTTATAAATCCTGAAGAGATGGGGCTGGAAACAAATCACGAGACTCCTCTCCTGCACAGGTGGTGCAGGGTGGCCTTGGCTGAAGGTTCGGATTGCAGACCACAGTGTGGAGTACCTAGTCGGCCTGGATTGTGTATCGCCGGTGGGACGGGTGGAGGGGGGGTGTTGATATTCTCATTCACACTGATAGCATTGCTTTGAAATCTTTGCTACAAACCTCTTTAAAGGTTGACCATCAGCAACATACATCTGTGGAAGCCTGCTTGCCCCTGGTGCTCCTTAGGATGCATCCCTTTCGTTTCTGGTGTGTGTCTCTTCTGCCTGAGTGTTTCTTTTCTCCCTGGCCTGTCCCTTGTAGACTGTCCATGTGTCATTAGGCTCTTGTGTGGATGTCACTCTGGGGGCAGTCCCCACACGCGGTTTGTGTTCACTACTGAGCTTGGGCTGGAGAAGGAGGTGACGGAGTGAGTATTCCAGAGGCAGATGCTCTTTAGGAATTTCCCTTATAAGCCTCGCCATGTGTCTTGTAGTCTTTACAGTCCTGGTCCCTTTTTTTTTGAGTACGCATGTTTTTCCTTCTGAGTGGCTCACTTCCCAGTCTCGGGGTGCAGGTGCAGTCTTTGGCACAGGACCTGCCCAGGGTTTCTTTTGCTGCAGGGGGAGGGGCCTGCGCGTGGCCCTGCGGAAATGACTCTCCGAGCAGGCTGTGGGCAGCACTTCAGTCTACCAGCCCATGTCCTCATCCAGAATGTTCCAGAAGGGCCACTGGCTTTGCTGGCTGACCATGTGGGTAAGGGGACTTGGCAGGTCTGAGAGTCCATGTGATGAAACTTCTCTGAGTGGAAAGTTTTTCATGAGCACGTTGACCACTGAGTAGGGAGTAGAAGGCAATAGCCGGCCCGAGTTTTGTTTTTGCACGTTTTGTTTTGTAGTACCCAGAACTCCTGTTGGTTGTAGCGGGCAACCCGACAGGGAAGGAAGGATGTCGGCCATGGCGCCGGAGCTCGGGGAGCGCATGGTTGGCCTGGGAGGGGACACCAATTCCCATTGCAGGGTGGAGGGCGGAGGGCGGCATAAGTGCAGTTTTCCAGAGGGTGCTCCTTGTAACATGAGTTCCTTGGGATGCTGTAGGTGTCATGTGGAGGGGATACAGCGTGCCATGATCCTCAGACGTGTTTGACCACAGAACCCCCTCCTCTTCTTTCCCCAGTGTGCCTCCCAGCACTTAGGTTTTGTGAAACGACTTGGTAAAAACTGGTTATCAGATAATCCAAAAGTAGAAAAAAATGGTACAGTGAACCCCGTGAATAACTGTTCCTCCCGTGGCTTCTGAGCACCCTCAGAGTTACAGCTCAGATCCTTCAGGTGGCTCCGTGTGGCTGCCCCGCCTGGCCCGAGGCTCCCTGTCCTCCGCACGCTCCCCACTGCTCTCCGTTGCACACATGGTGCTGCACGCCATCCCCGCGCCTGGCTTCACACCTCCTCCTGCCCCCCCCCCCCGCCCGCCCCGGCTCTTCTCCCAGAGGCAAGTCTCTCATCTCCTCCCGGGCTTGGTTCACGTGCTTTGCTTTTCTCCCTGATGCTTGATCTGGCAGGTTACATATGACTTGTTTGTGATGCAGTGTTTTAGTTTGTGTTCTCTTCCCAGTGTGTAGGCAGCACTTAATAAATACTTGTTGAGTGACCCGATGAGTAAATGAGTAAATTCTGTAGAACTTCAGTGGAACAGATGCATCATGAAAGACAGCTAGGTAAAGGCAGGACTACAAGCTCCTTCGAAGGGTTGTAGCCACAAAGACACAGGGTTCAACAGCTCTTCCATTACTGGGCCGGCCCAGCTTGGGTCTTCACTCTGTCCTCAGTTCACTCGGTGGCCTTGAGCCCACAGTGCTTTCCTTCTCTCCGAGTAGCGAGGGGCAGTGAGGTTAAAGAGAGACCAAACACATGTCATTGCTTTAGAAGGGAGATGCTCAGTCCCAGGGGAACCAGGCATGGTCCTCAGGGCAGAGGATGCTGTAGATGCCCTGCTGTGAGTCAGGCCCCCCGTGATGTGCAGGCTCCTTCAGCCCGTCAGGAGTTGTCCTTTTAGCAAAGAGCAGATTTAATATCTGTAAGTGTATTGTTTTCGAATGTTGGGCGCAGACAGCCTTGCTTCATTTTTGTATTGTGTTCAAGAAATCTCTCTGGAGATTCCTGTCAGAGGGAGTGTGGCTAATCTTTTTCTGGTGTGTTCTCTGGAAATCTATGGAAATGCAGGCATGAGGGCTCTTCAGTACTGGTGTTGTTAACTCGGAGGTTTGGAGGCAGCAGCAGCTGGGCTGTTGACATGGGAGGCTGTCCAGAGCCCAGTCCCTGAGGCAGGAATTTTGGGGAGGCCAGGGGAAGAAAAGGTGAGTGGTTTGTGCCACCAGAGCTTGTATGTGCTGGGAGTGTGACTGAAAACAGCACCATCTTGTTGATCCTGTGATTGGCAACAAATTCTTTTGCAAAACTGAAAATGGAAGAGAAGAGTTGCAGAGATGGTCTGTCCAGTTCATCGACAGGGAGACAGCCCTGCAGGGGGGCTTGTCTGCAGCAGGCCTGTGGGCAGTGCGCCCTCCGCCCAGGAGAGTGGCTGGTGCATGCGCTTCGGGGTCAGACGGACCTTCGCTCGCATCCTGGGTTTTGCTGGTGACTGAGTCTGTGTCCTGCAGCAAACCACTTAACCTCCCAGGGCCTCTGCATCCCGATCTTGGAGAAGTGGTATGTCCTCCCAAGGTGCTTGTGAGGCATGTGCTGGAGACCCAGGGATCCCGGTCCTCATCCCCAGTGGGTTCTGGTTCCCCTCCTCACTCCTGGGTTCTTCTCTTGCTCCAGATTGTTAGCCTCAAATGCAAGTGTTCAGGCAAAAAGGACCGCTCTCACCTTTCCTTTGAATGAGGCAGTTTGCCCCGAGTTTCTGTGTGGAGACACACAGTGATAGCAGTGTGATGAGCATCTCCATGCAGGCTGCTTTTTTCACGTTGTCACGACTCCTCGCAGTAAAACGAGGAACCGTGCCCAGGGTGCTCTGGCTCCAGAAAGCCCTGCCACTCAAGGTTGTGAGGAAGGTTCTGGGCCACAGAGCTCTCCACAGCCAATGGTGGGGGTGTGACTGTTGCTTTCCAGAAGTAAAATCCAGGGAAGACCTCCGTTGGAAGAAGCCCTGATTGGATGGAATGCTTCATCCATCCTAGGTGTAGCTGGGGTCCCGGGATCCCGGCTGCATACTGCTCGGGCTGATGACTTGCTGGCTTGCATTGTGGGGACTCGATGGCCACTCCGGTCATTAATGAAAGCAACTCCATCTCCCTGTCGAGTTTTCTCCACTTTGTAAGTGCTGCCGTAGATCTCCTAGTTGTCCTGCCACCAAAGCCCCAGGGAAGCTCTTGCATAATCCCAGACTGTCTCTTCCCCTGTGTCACTTGATTTAAGGTGGGCAGTGCCAGAGTTACACTTAGTGTTTCCTCCCGGCCTGTCATCAGGTCTCTAGAAGATATTCCACCAGTCTCCTCGCTGGACGTTTAGGTCGTGGTGGATGTGTCAGAACAGCGGCCCAGTTCCAGTGTCACTGTTGTCACACAGATGAGAGACGGTAAACCTGAAAACCGCCTTCCCTGTCAGGGTGGGAGTGTCGTCCTTAGTATTATTAATATGAATCATGGCTCCCGCTTGTTGGGTGCTGTGTGTCATTCTAGGCACGTTACGTATGTTTTCTGTCATCATTGAAAACCCTCTTCATAAGAGGGTTTATTTTTTTTTCACATAGTTACCCATTTAATCATCCATTCTGTTTTTACTTTTCCTACTGTGAGATGGAACGTACATCCAGAGTATCGCACACACGTGAACGTGTGGTATGACGGATGGTGCATGCCAGAAAGGGACGGTTGCCTGTAGTCAGCGCCCTCCACTGAGTGCACCCCTTCTGTCTCCCAGAGGCGACCACTAGCCTGCCTTCTCCTGACAGTTACCTTTCTATTTTCTCTGTGCTTTTACCACCCGTGTATGCGTCCGTAAACAAAGTAATGAAGTATGGCGTGCCTTTGAACTTAATGTTGTATCTGTGTAAGGATCTGTATGTGGAATTTATCTTGTTTTGAACTTGGCTTCTTTGCTGGACATTATGTTGTCGAGACCGTTCAGTGTTCTTGCCTGTAGGTCTCCCTCCCTCCTCTGTGGTGTTGCGCTCCGCCGTGTGAGCGGTCCCCTGCTGTGTGGCCCCAGCTTGGCACTGTCCACTGTTCCGCTGCAGGTGGACGCTTGGCCTCTTGTCTGTGGTGCTGCTCTCCCAAGCGCTGCTCCCCTGCGCCGTCTCCACGTGTGCCCGGGTGTGTTTGTCCTTGAGAGTGTCTGGTGTCAACACGCGTAGAGAGGACTTGTGGGGCATGGGGCCCGCACACTTCAGCTGCACGCGGCGATGCCCAGCTGTGTTCCAGAGTGGTCGCACCAGGCTGCCCCAGCAGCAGCAGGTCCACACCCCGGGTTTGAGCGCTCAGAATCGCCAGCCCCGTGCACATGCACTGCCTTCTGTATGTGGTTTCGTTTTGTTTTCGTATCGTTAATGAGGTAGAGGCCCTTTTCATATATTTTTTGGTCCTTTGGATTCCTTTCTTTCTCTCTCTCTTTTTTTTTTTTTGATATACCATCCAAATACTTTTCCATTTTCCTGTTGGGTGGTTTTGTTCTTATTTGTGTTCAGAAATTCTTTATATATAGTTGATTCTTTTTTTTTTTTTAAAGATTTTATTTATTTATTTGAGAGACAGAGAGAATGAGAGAGAAAGCACATGAGATGGGGGGAGGGTCAGAGGGAGAAGCAGACTCCCCGCCGAGCAGGGAGCCCGATGCGGGACTCGATCCCGGGACTCCAGGATCATGACCTGAGCCGAAGGCAGTCGCTCAACCAACTGAGCCACCCAGGCACCCTATATATAGTTGATTCTTGAACAACATGGATTTGAACTGCATAGTCTACTTACATGCAGATTTTTTTTTCAATAAATACAGTATTGCAAATGTGTTTTCCTTATGATTTTAAGTAACATTTTCTTTTCTCAAGCTTGCTTTATTCTAAGAACAATACTTAGACACAATATGTGTTACTCAGCTTTATGTTATCAGTAAGCCTTCCAGTCAACAGTTAACCTAGTGGTTAAGCTTTTGGGAAGTCAGAAGTCGTATGTCGATTTTCAACTGTGTGGGGTTGGAACCTTGTTTCCACATTATTAAAGGGTCAGCTGTATTTTGGGTGTGGGTATTTTTTGGTCACATGTTATGAATACAATCACGCGCTGTGGTTTTCCCCACTCTTTATAAGGTCTTTTATTTATTTTTTTAAAAGTTTTTATTTATGTAATCTCTACACCCAACGTGGACTCGAACTCACAACCCTGATATCAAGAGTTACATGCTCTTCCAACTGAGCCAGCCAGGCACCCCCCTTTATAATGCCTTTTAAGATTCTTAAGTTTAAGGGGCGCCTGGGTGGCATTGTTGCTTAAGCATCTGACTCTTGGTTTTGGCTCCGGTTGTGATCTCATGGTCGTGATCTCAAGGTCCTGAGATGGAGCCCCATGTTGAGCTCTGTTCTCAGTGCAGAGTCTGCTTGAGATTATCTCTCCCTCTGCCCCTCTCCCCATGCACTCTCTCTCTCTCTCTCTCCCTCAAACAAATCTTTAAAAAAAAAAAAAAGTCCTTTAACATCTGAAAAAAAAGTCTTACCCAGATTTTTAGTTTCTATTGTTGGGATGGTTTGCTGGACTAACCTCACATGAATCGCTAACAAAGAGAAAGGTGATTTTCTTTCTCATTTAGCTACGCAAGTGTGGTAGGGTGTCCACTGTGCCGGGCCCTGCACTGGCTCCAAGGACATGCAGATGAGCATGTCTGGTGTGGGTTCTGCTCTTAAAGGGCCGCAGCCTGTGGGGAGGAGGAAGTGCCGGTAACAGTCACATTGGAGTAGGAGCAGCACCACGGATTTTACCGGGTGCTGAGCGGGGGGCATCGCAGAGGAGAGGGAGAACTCCCATGTTCCTGGGACTTAGGGAAGGTTTCCGAGGAGAAGGTAGGGGGAGTAGCCTGTGAGCTAAGACTTCTGAAGAAGGAATAGGGGCTTGTCTGGTGAACATTTCCCCTCTTAGGACCTACAGGACAATGCATAGACATTTTTGGTAACTTGGGAATAAAGAAAATGTTGACCTCATCAGTTTGGCTGAAATCTGTGAAAGCATAGCAGTGTTGTCTTTCAGAGCAAGGGGACGAGTTGTTTTTAAGTTGGGAGGAGATGTATATTCTTTTGTGTCATCCCATGACTCATGCTTTGGGGATCTAGGATTTGAGGCTGTGCTTAGAATGAGTGGATCAGTGCCGAATACAAGTGGATTAGCCCACTTGTTCAGGAAAGTCTGGTTTGCACACACACGTGTTGTATGACCCACATTAAGACAGCCACATCCCCTCTTGTTTTGGTTCATGCAGTATTAGGATGTCGGTTCTTTCTCAAGGTTATTGAGAAGATACAGAGCCTGCCCCAAGACACTCAGGTAGAAGGAGGACAATGATAGAGGGCAGAAATGGATGCCCATAAAACACCTATAGGGGGACCCACCTGGGTCCCAAAAGTTGTCCTGGAGGTTAGCCAAGTAGAGGAGGGCAGGGTGGAAGTGTTGTTAAGAAGAAGGAGCAGCCGGACAGCATGTGCCACGTCCTCGGTGGCTCTGCACATGTCTGCCCCTACCCCCAAGGCTCTCAGGTGGCCTGGAGGGCCCTGGGGGGAGTGGTGCAGACACTTGTGCTGGTAAGAGACCCGCCAGGGACTTGAGTTTGATCTATGGCTGTACTGCCTTGAGACGGTCTGCTGGTGGGGTGTTCTGCCCAGAGCAGACCAAGGAGGGACCCAGTGCTGTTGGAGCCTAGTGATGCAGGCCGTACGTGGACAGGGCCATGGTCAAAGAAGTCACAGGCCCCAGCAGGGAAGTGGCATAGGCTGTTTTAAGTGCAGGAGAAAGCCGTTGGGCAGTTTGAGCACAGATGTGACATGGTCCCTCTGGTGTATACCTTTAAATGATATTTCTCGGGAAGGGACTACAGAAGGGTTAGCGAGGAGGCCGGGAGACTAGTGTGGGCCATCTGGCCATCCCGGTGGCTGCAGGATTTGGCAGGAGACAAGGTCTCCAGACTCAGGCCTTGAGCCCCAGACACTCACTGAGCCCCCTGTGCAGGCGCTCTCCTTCCTCATGAGATGCTCTTGGGCAAAAGTCAAGCTCAGGATCTGGGGCCAGTTTTTTTTGTTTTTTTTTAATCTTAACATTTGCATGTTTCTAATTAGTTAAAACATGTATTCTATTCTAGAAATGCTGGAAAACATGGAAATATATGAAGACAAGTGAATGACGTATCTGTAACCCTAGTCATGCCCTCTGCTCACTCTCTGAGTTTTCCTTCCGAATTCTCCCAGGCCTGCAGGAATCCGGGACCTGGCAGCTTTGCCTTAAAGCGCTGGTCTGGAGGGAGTGTTCTCAGGTCAGCTCAGTTTAAGTAGTCCTGAGCTTCCTCCCTGCAGGTGCTGTTTTAGGTGCTGTACTAACAGTGATCAAAACAACTGAAAAGCAACAAAAGAAATTACGCCCTCCTGGCCTTTATTCTCATGGAGGGAGTAGACCATAATCACAAGAAGCAAATCGAATGTTCTATTAGAAGATAATAAATGCCATAAAAAGCAAACCAGTCGAAAGCCATAAGGGGCTCCGGGGCAGGCAGAGGGGAGACCTCATGGGAACAACAGCATCAGACTGTGACCTCTGACCACATGTTGCATAGAGTGTCAAGGATGCATGCACCCCGGGGAGCCTGGGGATTCAGGTGCGTGAGCCTAGCTTTCTGGGGCTCTTTTCTGAGAGCATATTGGGTGGGAAAAGCCTACAGAGTGGTGATTTCTAATACTGTAGCTTCACCACGTGGTGGTGGTGGTGGTGATGATGATGGTGCTGAGGACAGAGCAGACTTTTTGAACACTTGCTCACCATCTGTGTGACCTCCGTGGCCTCCCCAGTAATCGCGTGTCGTCAGTTTTTTACCAGCCCCGATTTCTGAGGAGGAAACCGGGAAGCCAGCAGTTCAGGTCTGTGCCCGAGGCTACGTGGCTAGTGGACAGTGCCCCTCGTGCCGTGAGGAGGTGGACCCAGCTGTCCCAGTAGAAGCTTTGGTTTGTCATTGGTCCTCGCTCAGTCTTGATCGGTGTTTGGGGACTGCAGTGGTTTTCGCTCTTGGCCGAGGGCCCGTGTCAGGAGCCCCTGCTACCCCCTGACCCTCCTTATGCTCAGAAGTTTTCTGAAACCTTGTCTTCTTCCTTCCGTGGTTTGGCCCCTGCTGTGTTTTATGGCCTGTTTGCTACTTTTGAGGAGCTTCCCTTTGGCCTGCTTTTGGCCCGGCGTCCCTGGTCGTGCCACCCCCAGGAGGGAAGCAGGGGGATTTCAGTGCCCTCACCCCTTGCACTCCCGCCTCAGAAGGCAAAAATGTAACTGTCTCTTCAGCTTTTCTTTTTGCCTGTGTAACATATTTTATTAGTCTTTGTAAATCCTAGGGAGATTGTTTTTTTTCTTGTTGGTAGTGTTTGCTTTTTATGGTTAATTTTCTGATTTTTTTCCTATCATTTTATGCTATATCCTTTGACTCTGAAAATGATCACGGCGATAATAATAGTCAACATTTACAAGATGCTTGTGGTGGGGGACCTGCCTCCAGCCTCAGGCCAACCGGATGCATCCCTCTGTGACCAGGCTCCTTGGGAGGGTGACAGGCTGCACAAAAAGGGAAGCTTCTCTAGGAGGGAAGGAGGGAAGTGGGGTGACACCCAGCAGGAGATGCTTCTGAGGATTACAGTAACAAATGTGAATGCACAAACTGATTAAGTCAACAGTCATGAGGCCTGATGTGTTTTATTTCTCAAAGCAGATTTGTTCTCTCTCTCTCTCTCTCTCTCTCTTTCTCAGCACCTCATTTAAACCCTGTCAGGTAGTCAGGGAAAGTTTGTTTTCCCATTTCACAGATGTGGAATCAAAAACAAGGGGTTTTGATGAATTAGGTTGGGGTGTCCCAGCTGTTAGTGGTGTGCCCAACACCCGGATCCCCGACTCCCAGCTCCTGGTTCATTCACGCCTTCCAACGCCATGCTTCTACCTGTGCATGATGTAAAATGCTATGGTGTCATCATGAAGATCTCTGCACTGCAAAGTTGTCCACATTCTGATAGCCCAGCTTCCATCAAGCATGGTCTAAACTTTCCTGCACCAGCTGGCCCACTTAATAGAGGTTGTAACAATTGTATAATTTGTCCTGAATTTCAAATCTAAATTCATTTAGATACCAGTTATACTGGTGGTTTGTCTTCTTCCTTAGGTTGTCTTTATCTCTGTCTCTACATCAACTGGGTTGTTAAATTAAGGTTAAGAAGTCATGACTTGTGGTCATAGGTTTCACCCTGCTAGTCATCCAGAACCTTCTTCCGGGCCATTACCCTTTTCCATCCTCCCCAGAGAGTGGTGGGCCCAACACAAGGGCCAGGCTCACATCTTGATCCCTGGGCTTTTCATTGTCGCTGCATGCCCATATGCCGTACTTGGTTCCCCAGGTGACAGCGCCGTCTTGCCTGGTGAAGGCCTTCCTGCTCACTGTGAATGGAAGCCAGCAGAGCACCCTCCCCTGCCTCCAAAAAGCCATCCTGTGCTTTGCAGTTGGTTACCAGTGTCACAACCTTGGACATCACCTCATCACCAGCTTCTCGTCTGCTGCAAAACCTTTCTTTTGATGCTGATGGGAAGTTGGATGAGCCTTGCTTGCGTGCAGTTAGAGGCCCAGAGCCCAGTCTCACGAGTGAGATAGGACTGCCTGTCCTCTTCTATTTGCAGCCTTCCTGTTTGAAGAACCAGAGCAGTAAATCCTCCAATTGTGAAAAGTGACGTAAATCTGAGAACTTTGAGTTTCAGCCTCAGTAAATTCAATTGTACTTTCTCTTTCAACTCAAATTAATGATCTTCAGTGTACCTTGGAGCAGAATTCTTGAAACATCATTGAAACATGACCCAAAACCCAGCTGTTGCCCCTTGCCTTCTCTTCTTGACCTGGCCATTGTGCTTAGCACGTTACTGGGATTCTTCTTAGTATGGCCACTATTGCCTACTCCCTAACAGCCCAGTCCCACAGACCCTTGTGAGGCCTTACCCTAGGGGATTTCTTAGTGCATTCAACTCTGCCGTCCCTCCCTCCATGAAGGACATTATTCCCTAGATGCTGTGACTCCACCCACCCCTGATTCCTCCTGTCAGTCTTTCTTGTCCTTTTTCACGAGCTCATCCTCTTGTCTGGCCCCCATAGTCCAGGGTGCTGTTCTCATGCTGCTTCTCTCTTTACTTTATACATCCTTTCCTGGTGGGTGTCCCACCTTAGGGCCTCGGTTAGCTGCCTGTGCTCAGATCTCTATCTGTAGCTCAGAACTTTCCTGAGTTAGGACTCATTCTCCATTCTCTTTCTGGAAGCACCCTTCTGGATGTCCAGAGTTCGCTACTCACACTGTCCCATCTCTCCTTATCCACAGCTGGAGCAATGCCTTCCTCCTGTGTCGTCCTCACTGGAGACTTGGGGGGTCATCCTGGGGGCGCCCCACCTTCATCTGCCCACACTGCCCCTCAGTCACTGGGTCTGGCTGGTTTTACCTCCCCCATCTCTCTTAAAGCCTCTCTTTCTTTTCTACTTTTTTGTTCCACTCTCTCATTATAGGCCCTATAAAAATATCTGTATTATTTATCCATAATATACGTATGTGTCTATATAAAGATAAATAATCTATAATCCATAGGTCTGTATTATAGATGTATTTGCTTCTCTTGTCTTCACCCCTGCAACAACTAGACAGTTGGTTCCTGCCTCCAGTCTGTTCCTTTCAAATCCACCGTCCATTAACTTCCAGAGTGGTAATTCTAAGTGTGAAGACCCCGGCGGAGACAAAAGTCTTCTGAAGCCACCTTGCTGGCATGTCCCACTGTGATCTGGTGGCTATCTACTGTGTCTTCTCCACCCCCAGCGGTCCCTGCCCAGAAACTGTCCACCCTTCTCCCAGCCCGCTGTGGCACCTCTCGTTTTTAGAAGCTGGTGGTTAGATCTGGGCAGCCTTATGTTTGGGAAATCCAAGAATACCACACCGTGCCTCTCCTGATGGAGCTCCCAGGGCAGATAGTTGTTCAGGAAATACCGGCAAATGGGAGATCAGATCATCTCTTTATTGCTGGCTGGGCCTGGGGCCCAAAATCCAGTGCAGACCACTGGTCAGGCTGGGAGACTGTGATACTTCCGGTGACTTCCTTAACCGTTCTGCACCACAGTTTCCTCCTCTGTAAGATTAGGATCTGTCCTACGGTGGGGTAATCATACCTACCGTAGTAGGTGCTTGTGAGACTCATAGGAATTATTCCATGCAAAACGCTGAGAGCGACCTAGCCTGTGGTCGCTTTCAGTGTATGTTAGCTAAAACAGTCCTAAGTATTATGTTTGATTGCATTTCTTAATAACCTCAGTGTAACACTGAATAGCAGGCATGCCTTGTGG
Organism: Eumetopias jubatus; assembly: GCF_037043125.1. Classification (NCBI taxonomy): domain Eukaryota; kingdom Metazoa; phylum Chordata; class Mammalia; order Carnivora; family Otariidae; genus Eumetopias; species Eumetopias jubatus. The sequence goes on from NW_028274810.1 coordinate 115,617,162, forward strand.
GTGATTGGCTTTCTTTTTGGCCACAGTAAAAACTTAGATGTTCTGTTTCACACGAACTCCACTGTTGTAGGTGCTTGTACCTTCCTCCTAACTTTTGGGCAGATTCTGGCCTGAAAGCTCTCAATAAATAACTTCCCTTTGAAGATCTAGTATCATTTGCTATTTACCAGTGTCTGACTTAGACACCAAGTTTTCTGATTTAGTTTGCCCGGATAGCATCGCACTCTGCAGTTGACATCTGCATCCCCAAACTCGTGTCAGTTCAGAAAATCACAAATCTCTCCCTCTCCCTCTCTGTCGTCACTGTGTGCCCAGGGTGAGAGCTGTATGCCCAGGGTGAGAGAGTTGCTGACTCAGGAGGTGGGCAGTAAGTACATGCTTCACAAATGAAATCTCAAGACTTGCAGTATTAATAGTGCTGTCAGACTTTACATCTGACCAGCAGTGTAGAGTTGTCATCTGCACTCTCTTCCACCTCTGTCCCCAGGCCTGTGACAGCCCCAGCAGAATTCCCTGCTGAAACGAGGCAACCCCTCCTCACAGGTCCTTGTTTTGTCTGAAGGGCCCAGATGCGGCTCAGTGACCACAGTTACAGGGAGAAGACCCCGCGCAGAAGTTCAGTGGTGATGGATTTCACCAAGAGGCTGCAGTGGGCCTGAGGCCGCGGAAGGGCCCTGAGGGAAAGAGGCAGGGCAATGCGTCGCTCCGACCCTCGGTGCTGGCGAGCATCTGGGGGGCTGCTGACCTCCCCGCATCCACCAAAGGCTATGGTCATGGGCTCTCGGAGGCTACAGAATGTCCTCATGGAGCGAAGATTGGTCAGTCTTTGAAAGCGTCGTCTCCAGCTTTAAGAATTGAAGATTTGGGTAGAAATTGGTGGTCAGTCCGTCACAGCTGGGCTCACCTGTACCTTTTTTTGTCTGCTCACGTTTTGGCCGTTTTTCTTCTCATTAGCAATTCTATTGAGGAGCAAGGCCTGGGAATACAAGAGTTGAAACTCTGACAAAGCAGTTGATGTGCGTGGCCCCAAGAAGGGTGGGATTGTCTCCGGAGCCTGGAGTTTGGTCCGTAGGACCCGGTCTCACTGTGGCTGCCCCTTCCTGCCTGTTAGGTGCACTGACCAATCAGCAGTAGTATTAGAGCGTTTTCGATTGTTCTTTTTGATTTCTGTGTAAATGCCAGTGTTCCAAAGATGATTTCATAATATTTGCCTATTTAGGAGATGAAAGCACTTGAAAATGTTATAGCTTCTATTTTAACTTTGCAAATAATCACATGCTGGCATTTTAGACGTCTTGTTCTCTGCTCAGTAGACAGATGAGAGAGCCTGGTTAATTTTTGCGTTTGTTCCAGGTCCCTTTTGTTTAATCAGTCCTTGTGGGCTGAGCCACAGGGCCAAGTGCAGCACGTGCTGTGTGGCGCAGAGCATCCCGTGACCAGAGAGTGGCCTTGTGGACGGTGGAGTCCCTAGGGAACGCTTCAGGCTTTCTCTCTGCTTTGACTTCCTTGTGTCTTTCTCAGAATTGCCCCCCTGGGAGTAATGGCATTTCCTTAATAGGCCAGGATGGCGCCTTTCTGTGTGCGGGGGTGGAGCAGGGTGAATTCTCAGGAGGCTTCTGAGGAAGCCTGGACAAGACTCATTAATTAGTTGAATAGTAAAAGGAAAAGTATGGGATGATGATCAGGTTTCTGCCTTTGGATGATGAGCTGATTTTGCAGAAAGTGAGTCTGAAATTGTGTATGTTTATTTGGAGGGGCCTACAGAGCATCCCTGTAGAAATACCTGGAAGACGGTTGAAAATTCCTATTTGTGGTTTGGGAGAGATCACAACTGGATATATATCAAGCTGTCAAAATGATCATTGGAACCACAGCAGGAGAACAAACAGGCCCAAGGACAGAACCTTGGAGAAAGCCAGCATTTCTCATTGTCCCACTCAAATCCCCCGCCATGGACTGCTCCTTCTCTCCCATCCCCGTGGGCCAGTGAGCTGCTCGTGCTCCCAAACGGGCCCCGAATGCACACTTGGGATTCATGTAGCACTCTGCTGGACGGTCGGAAAGCACGTGGTTCAGAGGGATACTGATGCTGTCTTGATTGGGAGTCAGGATGTGGGACACGACCGTGATCCAGATGTCCATCCGTCACTCATCCGATGGCCAGGTCTCACTGGGTTCCCCAAGGGGCCCGAGCAGCCACCCCTTTCCTCCCCACCACTCATTCTGAGCCCCGCAAAGCAATGCAGGGTCGCAGCAGGGCTGCATGACCCATTGCATCCTTATCTTGAAAGTGTTTGCCCTGCCCAGGTAGGGGGTTGGAAATAGATTGACCAGATGGATTTCCCTAATGGTGGACAGCTATGGGCGGATACTTACGTATATGCGTGTGTTTGCAGGTAAATGCGGTGGAGGAAATGATTTAGTTAAAGAAGCAATTACATTGGGGAATTAATTGTGAGGGAAGCTACTTTGAAAGACATTCACTTGAACAATAGCAAAAAGGAAAATGATAGATTACTGTATTGCTTTTTTTGTTATTTTTTTCTTGAACAAGAACTGGAACAGACAAAGTAAGACAAGAAATGAAAGCATCCAAATTGAGCAGAGACCCTGCCTGCTTTGGGGGCGCCTTGCATGGTCCCCACAGAGGCAGGACTCAGCATCCTGAGGTTGCATGTCCCCCCCTCGCCCCCGGAATGTTTCCCCAGGGGGCAGCCTGCTCATCACAGGCTTTGGGATGTCAGACTCCCTGGGGTGGGAGACTAGTGGAGAAAGACATTGGGGCGAGTTACACCTCTTCTGCCCTGGAAGCTCGATCGTCCCTGGGGCTCCCCTTCCCTAACCCGTTCCCCTTGTTCCTGCAGCCTTTCCGCTGTGCCCACTGCCACTACTCCTGTAACATATCCGGCTCTCTGAAGCGGCACTACAACAGGAAGCACCCCAATGAGGAGTACGCCAACGTGGGCACCGGGGAGTTGGCGGCCGACGCGCTCATCCAGCAAGGTAGGCAGTGTGTCCCTCGGGTGGAGCTGGGCATCTTATAGCTCAGTCCGATCCCTGGGCCTTTCGTTCATTCTCCATCATCACCATTGTGCTCTACCTCCCCCACCCCCCTGGCTGTGGATCAGCATTCCTTATTGCCTTACTGGAAGTCTGAAATGAAGAAAAGTCGTAATTTACCCAGTTTTTACTGCCCTCCCCACAACATTCAGTATTGCCTTCTGTGCAGTGTCAGGACCTCATTTATTTAGCCATGCTCCTGTTGGACATTGTAGGGTTTCCAGATTTTTCCTTTATTGCAGTTATAAATAATGCTATGGTAAACATATTTGTAGGTGAGCTTCTTTTGATGATCCAAAAATATTTATTGAGTGCTCAGATTACTTATTCATCCTGAAAAGGGTAAACCATTTAGAACATTTAAATGAAAGAGAATGGATAAGGGGTGCCTGGGTGGATGGCTCAGTTAGCTGGGCGTCTGACTCTTGATTTCAGGTCATGATCTCCGGGTCCTGAGATGGAGCCTTGCATCGGGCTCCGCACTGAGGGTGGAGCCTGCTTAGGATTCTCTCTCTGCCCCTCCCCCGCTTCTGGCTCTCAAAAGAAAAGAAAAGAGAATGGATGAAAACTGCTACTATTTTTGAAAAGTATGAGAGACTTTTTTTTGTTGCCTTTTTCAGTAAGTGATCACATATTCCCATTTGAGGAGGTTTAGCTCATGTGCAGAAAGAAGTGCTGTTGTATTTATACCCGCACTTCACTAATTCAACTAAGAAAATGATAGCCACATACAGTACAGCAGCGTTTACTACTTCCTGAGTCCTGTGACTCTTTGAAACCACAGACCGTTTTAGAAATCTGCCCCCAGTAAGCGTGGGTGTGGGGCACTAACTCTGCAGCAGCTTCGGGCACTCTGAGTTTCCCAGTGCAGAGCGAGGCGAGGCTCGCTGGAATCGCCATGAAATGCATCTCAATATAAAACAAATGAATTGACTGAATCCTTCAGCACTTTCGGTGACAGGGCTGATGTATGGAAATAGATAACAGCATAAAAACTCAGGATAATTTTAGAGCCATTCATCTGGGGTAACGGGGCGTGTGTGCCTTGTATTTTAAGGACTGTTTGCTGGAGCTGGAGCCCGGGCTGGTGTCATGGGGGAGCCCTGGCTCACCTCCCTGCCCTCCTCCCTTAGCTGCGCTTTCGGGCGAGTAACCCAGGCTCCCCGGCTCAGGGCCTTCACCTAAAAACGGAGCTGATAGCAGCCACCTCTTGTGATGGCGGACAGGGCCAAAGGAGAGAACACCTGAGTGACACTCAGTACATTTTCATTCTTTTTTTTTTTCTCCTCCTGAAAACATCTAAGATCTCTAGAGCCGTTACATCATTTTTGATGACCCCCATCCAGGAATCACAGAGGAGAAAACGAATTGCCTTAGAGTCACCGTAGATTGCTGGAGAAGCAGGCTAGACATTCCTTTTAACATTCCTTCACACTGTCGGGGTGGATTGGCAGGAGACAGACAGACAGACCCTTACTGTGGCTGTTGGGACAGGCGTGGGGCTCTGAGTGATGATCTTATCACTGCTCTCTGCTTCCAGACTTTCGTCATTGCCTTGCAGTGCCAGACTGTTGCCTGCCCTACATTTTCAGTTAGCTTCCTCAGACGGTCATCAGTTGGCATTCCCTGACAGGGTCTGGGTTTTAATTTTCATCTTCGCAGGGGTGTTTTTGGTCTTCTTTCGTGTGTGTGTGTGTGTGTGTGTGTGTGTATTTCCAGTGCCCCCTTCAGGAGACATACCGAGGAAGGAAACAACTACGTGTCTCTCAGCTTGTAAGAGATGTTGCACCATTGTGTTGTGGAGGGAGGCTAGTCTCTGAAATCAGGTAGCTGGTTGAGCATGAATGCAGCTTAGAAATCTCAAGGACGCGAAGCTCACACTGTTCCCTGTCTGGGAGAAGGAAGGAGAATGGAAGGGCAAAGTGGGATGGATGCAGTTACTGTGTTTGGAATGCTGGGTCCTCTGAAGCCACTGGAATTCTTCCTTTTCTTTTGATTAGTTTCAAGTTATTTCTGCCCCCGCTCAGTTTTGTGTTACTCTTCTACTCATCAGGAAATATCTTCATGGGACTTTATAATTTCTTGTTTTGATATAGAGGAATATGTGTTAGAATAACATAATAACAAACCCTGAACAAAATGTAGTTTTTCTCCAAATGATGGGGACTCCTTGTCCATCAGCCGTATTAAGTGATGTCATGCTGGGACACAGGCAGAGCCATCGGTTGTGGACAAAGGTTCTCCTATCCACAATGCTCAGGGATTTGGGAAGGATGTCAGTGCACAGTGCTGTGCAGGAGGTAGGGAAGGGGGCCTAAAAGGCCGAGATGTTTCCGTTCCTCGTAGGTTTTTGGGGGAAGGTAGCATGGTGTTCGCCATGGAGTCTGGGTTATTTTCAGTGGGCCTCAGAAGCCCTCTGGAATGGTGGCTCCTCAGGCATCCACCAGCGGCATTCTCTAAATGTTTACCTCCCAGGGGCAGGGAGACAGGAACCTGACTGACAGCATTTGCCCATTTCTGTGGTGGAGGGATCTCTACTGTGGCCCATTTTAAGCTACCAGTGTGATGTCACTAACTGGGAAGAGGTGTGCACAGCCGGCTTGTGAGCTGGTTGAAGCCAGCTCCAGCCCACTTCTGGGCCTCAGGGCACAGGGGTGACAATGCCAGCAATGTGTCCCCTGGGCCCCCTCAGGAGGCACCAATTCTCTGAGAACTCTGGTGTTTTCTGGTAATTAGACTTGTCCCGAATGCTAGGTACATATTTTATTCCCTGCTTCTATTTGATGGACTTCTGATCATTCAGAGGCAGGTCAGACAATCTCTTACTCATTTTCTTAGCCCATCGCTTGTTCATTAATATGGATTGGAGGCATTTTCCCACACAAACACACATTTTCATGTTGTATTGCTGCAGTGGGCCTGCCCATTTTTCCTCTTGAAATATGCCTGATTAAGCTAGTTCAAGAGCTGGTTCACTAGATCACAGGTTGAGAGGCATAAGATACTTTGGCGCTAACCTTCACAAATTATTAGCTCACTCCTGGAGCTCACAGCAGGATAGAGCTGGGACTTAGCAGGCTGCTCGTTTTCCAGTGATGTCAAAGTGGTCCTGCAAGTCACTCCAGATGGTTGGCATGAGCGCAGGGAGGGGGGTCAGATGGACTTGGAACCGGGATGTCTGATCCCACTGTGGCCCTGGGATGACTTAACTTCTCTGAACATTGACGTTCCACATCTTCGCAGAGGAGGGACTCATACCTGCCCAGCAGTAGCTACAGGGATTAGATACTATTCTCTAAGGTCCCAGACTGTGCCCGACACGTAGCAGTTAATAAATGGCTCAAATTTACAATCCTGTTCATTCCCACGTTCTTTCTTCATCATGTATCTCTTGGGCTCTAGTTGGTTCAGCATTGCACTGGACACGGGTATGGTGGCATTTATCGCTGGTGTGGCCTGGGCTGGGGATGAAGGCTAGGAAGCTCCTCCAAGGCTCCATCTTCTGACTGTAAGAGAGCGGGTGCGCTGCTCACAGGAGGAGAATTCGAGGCTTCTCCTCGGTGCTGACCCTTCTCCCAGCCCCCGCTGTTAGAGGGTCATTGAGGCAGGGGTAGTGGTTGGGACAGGAAGCACTGAGAGGAGCAGGCTCAGGGAGAAGGCTTCATTTGCAGCATCTGCTAAAATCTTTGCATTATTTTGGGGGTACCTGGGTGGCTCAGTCGGCTTTCCGCTCAGGTCATGATCCTGGGTCCTGGGATGGAGCCCCGCATTGGGCTCTGCACTCAGCAGGGAGCCTGCTTCTCCCTCTTCCACTCCCCCTGCTTGTGTTCTCTTGCCCTCTCCCTCAAGTAAATAAATTAAAAAAAAAAAGTTTGCGTTGCTTTGAACTACCATATGAGAACAACGTAATTGTGTGTACGTATGCATCTTCGATGTCTGTCCATGTCTTAGCTTTTCACACCACGTTTGGGGAAAATAGCGTAAGAGCAGCCAGAAACTATCAGCTAACACAAAAGTCAGTTGTCTGATTCTGGGACATTTGGATTTTAAAATTGTTTTTATTAAGGCCCAGATTCCATATATTACTGGCAGATGCTTCCAGTGCTGTAGTGTCATCATGTGTGTTATTGGTTGTTATATGTTAATTTCCGCTCTCACAGAGGCCCTGTGAGGTTGGCATCAGCATTCCTGTTGTTTTTTTTTTTTTGATTTATTTATTTATTTTAGAGAGAGAGTGTGCAAATGGGGGGAGGGTCAGAGGGCGACGGGGAGAGAGAGTCCCAAGCAGACTCCCCACTGAGAGAGGACCCCAGTGTGAGGGTTGATCTCAGGACCCTGAGATCTGACGTGAGATGAAATCAAGAATCAGACGCTTTGCCGACTGCACCACCCAGGCGCCCCTCATTGTTCCTGTTTTAAAGTGAGGAAACAGAGTCGAGGGGGAAATGATCAGCCCAGGAGACAGAGTGAGCAGGTGGCAGAGCCACACCCAGCTCTGGATTCAGAGTCTGGATTCTTACTGCTGCTGGGCCGATGCCCCCTGAAGTTTGTCTCAAGTGTGCACTTGTTAAGGAGGAGGAAGAGGGGGAAGTGGCATGGTCCTGTTCTGGACAGTGATCGGTTCGCATTGGCTAGTGGTCACATGATGCTGGGTTGAAAGGTCAGACACGTGGGGTGCTGTTGACTTTTTCTTATTTCTTTGTCTCCAGGTCTAGTTGCTGGTCTGACCCAAGGCAAACTCTGGGACCTCTCTTTCAGTGCTTCCCTATGGTTGTCCAGAGGATCTCAGATGCCACGATTTTGGGGAGCATGTGAAGGGACCAGGAGGAATGGCAGAGACTTGTTTAAACTCTTGTTTCCCTAGTGGTCCTCACTGGGGTTTGGGATACCAGCCTGGCTAATAATAAAATGCACTTCGTTTTTCCTCTGCTGTTTTCCCTTACACTTTTTCTTGAAGGTCTTCTGGGAAGCAGGGCTGGGGTTTGAGAGAATTTCAGATACTTTCTGACAGTATGCCATGTGACCAGGGCCCTCCACCTAGTGCTTGCACAGGATTAAGATTACAATCCTGCTTCTGAGCTCGAGCTCTGGCTGGGTGCCAGGACAGGCACTGAATTAAGAGACAACAAGAAGTGAGAATGTTCACAAAGGCTGATTCCACATTTTACTTCTTAATATTGTATAATCAAATTGCTCTGTATCCACTTTCCTTTGATAATTGAGCTCCTTTGGTCCGGTTGCTGTTGAGTGCCTGTATTAGTCTCTTACTGCAGCTATAACAAATGACCAGAGACTTGGCGATGGTTTAAACCACATAGATTCATTGTCTTACGGTTCTGAAGGTCAGATGTCCAAGATAGGTCTCACAGGCTGAAGTCAGGTTTGCTAACAAATCCGTATTCCTTCTGGAGTCTCCAGGGGACAGGCAGTCTGTTCTCCTGTCTTGTCCAGCTTCCAGAGGCTGCCCTCGCCTGGAGCCCCTTCCTTCCCCCATCCTCAAGGCCAGCAGGGGCTGTGAGTCCTTCCTCCTATTGCTTCTCTGTGACCCATCTTCTGCCTCCTCTTTGTAAGGACCCTTGTGATTATATTAGTCCTGCCTGGACAATCCAGAATAATCTCCCCATCTCAAGGTCCTTGATGAATCACAACTTCCATGTCTCTTCTTGCCATGCGAGGTAACACTCCCCTGTTGCAGGGATCAGGATCTGAATATTTTTCTTTTGTTTTAATTTTTCTATGTTTATTTACTTTCCATCGTAATAAAAACCCCACATACTGTCTTTGTTGTTTATCCATGCACATTCCATTTCACATGGTCAGCTCCTGGGGGCCAGGATCCACACCTGTTTCATGTGGGGTTACATTTTCAATAGAGCCCAGTCCAATTTACAGGCAGGTCTCCACTGCCTTTTTTTTTTCCAGCATTATTGGGGTATCATTCACAAAGCTGTAAGTAAGATATTTCGGATTCTCATCCTCTAGTCAGCTAATAAAATCCTTTCACTGTTGTTGAGAACGTTTTAAGTTCTGCTCTCTTCATGAGCCTCAGTTATCAACGATTGTCACCGTGTTTCACATTAGACCGTCAGACCTTATTCATCTTATAACTGCAAGTGTACAAGTGTATACTCTTTACCAATCTCTCCCTACTTCCCCTGTCCCCCAGCTCCTGGCAACCACTTTTCTACTCTGTTTCTATGAGTTCAACTTTGTTGTTGTTGTTGTTGTTTTTTAATTTCCCATATAAGTGATACAATGCAGTCTTTGTCTTCTCTGTCTGACTTACTTCACTTAGCGTAATGCCCTCTAGGTCTGTCCATGTTGTCAAAAATGTCAGGATTTCTTTCCTTTTCATGACTTACTAATATTCCTCTGTGTGTGTGTGTATGTGTGTGTGTGTGTGTGTGTGTGTGTGTGTGTGTGTGTGTGTGTGTGTGTGTTTGTACGTGTACACCCTGACTGCTTTATCCATTCATCTGTTGGTGAACACTGAGGTTGTTTCCATATCTTGGCTGTTGTGAATCACACTGCAGTGAACATGGGAGTACTGGTGTCGCTTTGAAATTCTGTTTTCATTTCCTTCTGAGATAAACCTGGCAGTGGGAGGGCTGTATCATATGATGGTAGTATTTTTAATTTTTTGAGGAACCTTCATACTGTTTGTCACAGTGGCTGCATCAATTTACATTGCCACCAACGGTGTACAAGGGTTCCCTTTTCTCCCTGATGTGAATATCCTTGGGCGTCCATTATTCTGCCTACTGGAGTGCCTTTTTTTTTTTTTTTTTTTAGATTTTATTTGTTTATTTCAGAGAGCGAGAGCACAAGCAGGGGGAGTAGCAGAGAGAGAGGGAGAAGCAGGCTCCTCGCTGAGCGGGGCTCTGAGATCATAATCCAGGACAAGGCAGACGCTGAACCAACTGAGCCATCCAGGTGCCCTTGGAGTGCCTTTTTTTCTGAAGATAAGAGCTTTAACATTTCCCCCTAGAGAAAACAAAGCCCTTAGAGTTTTAGGAAGTGGCCTCTGGGTCACATGAGCAAGTGCCAAATTCTGTTATCTGACTGCCCGACCCAGTGCTCTGTGCCGCTCCAGGAGTCATGTTATTGGAAATGAAGCTGAATTTTCAGTAAGGTCACCCACCACAAAGGAGCAAAGATATTTTAATGCCTAAAACTCTTCCAGAACACTGCATTCCAAAAAGAGCAAAAGATGCCATGATCGATTTTTCAAACTGCGCCAAAAGTTCTGTGCCTTTGCCTGCTTCGTCATGCCTTCTGAGGAAATTGTGATTTGGAGGTTTGTGGTTTTTATGGTGTGTACTTTATATCAGTGCCACAAATGAATGTACCAAGTCTTCCCAGGACCTTTATTGTGCATTGCCTAAGAGTGTAATGAATTGAACTAGAAATTAACTTCTCTCAGCTCTGATGTCAATTAAGTGGCATAGTTCTGCATTTAGTCTAGATTACATATTTCCAATGTGTTGTTCTTTAATTAAAGGCCATGTGGCAGAGGTTGAAGTTTTAATTAATATGGGGCATTATATTAATTTTAATTTAAACATAATGTAAGGATGTTTTTCTCCTTAAATTAGTTTCCATTAAAAAGTCCTGCAGAAGGAGTCTTTAATTTCATTTAGGTTGCTTTTGTTCACTGCCTCTTGTTAAGTCTTTATAGGAGGAGCTATGTCAGTTGAACCAAATGAAAAGGCAGAGGTTCTCACACCTTGGAGAGTTTTAAAAGATGACCATAGGAAAATACATCATTTTAGATGATTAATAAGTGATAACAAAGGAAGCTCAAAACTACGTTTAATTATCATCTAGGCAGGAAAGAACAAGCCCATTTGGTTTGGCCTAAAAAAAGAGTGCAGAGTGTGTAAGTTTCAGAAACTAAGCATTTGGAGCTGCCTCCTCTGTGGAATGTTCTGGAAGTTTATGATTTGGTGTGGCCGGTCTTCCTGCTGCTTCCATCCCCTGTCTCTGTCGGACCCGCTGTGCTCTGCCGCACCTCCCAGCATAGCGAGAGGTAAAGCCTTGAGCTGATGGTACGAGGGGGTGCACTGTTGGCCGTCTGGGTCGGCTTCCTTTTGTGCTCATGACTGTTTGGGGAGTCACTCAGCCCCTTGGGTGATAGACAGGAAACCCTGATTACAGAGCCGTGCACCGTCAGATCCCACCGACACGGAACTGATTGAGGAGGTCACTCACATCCTACTTGCATCTGGGAGAGGCTTACATTGTGTTATGCATCCCCATGAAATGTGCCTGGGTCAGAGCAACCTCATAATCAGGGCGGAATTCTTCTACTCCCTCCAGGGTCACACAAGGGTGACAGTAAGGCCACACGGCCACAGCAAGAAGCTGGGATTTTATTCTGGGTCTGATGGAAAGCCATTGGAGGGTTTTACACCTGTGAGAGATGATTCAGCTTGTGTTTTTATTTATTCATTTATTTGCGAGATGGGGGAGGGGCAGAGGGACAGGGAATCTCAAGCAGACTCCTGCCAAGCACAGAGCCTGACATGGGACTCAGTGCCACGACCCTGAGATCATGACCTGAGCCGAAATCAAGAGTTGGAGGCTCAACTGAGCCACCCAGACGCCCCTAGTTGTGTTTGTAGAAGCCCCATCTGTGTGCAGGGTGGAGAGTAGAACAGCATTGGTTGTAGGGAGACCAGTTGTGCCCCCCGCATGCTCCCACCCAGCGCAGGGTGGAGGCTTCATGGTGGCAGCCGACTCTGGCCTGCTAATCATCTGTGTGGATATGGAGGCCTGCTGCCCAGACGCCTTCCCCAGTGGTTAGAAGTTGCTTCTGAATTCACAGCTTGTTAAGGTGGTTTTTTCCCAGTCACTAATTTAGTTGCTGCTCCTGGTAGAATTTTAGAAAGATAATCTTTTGTGTGATTCTTAGGTTTTTTTTCTGTTTTTTTTTTTTTTTCCCCTAAAGTTTTACATGCTCTTATATCCAAACACCTCCCAGAACATGTGTAAAATGTAATCAGCTTGATAAATAATGACATTTCAGGATGGGACCACCTTTTTAATTTGTCCTTTACTGGGAAATCCAAATGGGAATTTACAGAAATGGCTCATCTTTTGATGTGAAGGAGACTGAGAATCTGGCTCTTGGTCTTAGTATTTGGGGACAAAGATGATTGAGAAAAGCAGCCTTATCCTTCGGTTATTTGCTTTTTTCAAACGAAAAAAAGTGAAAGAATCCTTTAGGCCACATATTCACATGGCCACGGGAATTCTGTCACTCTGGCACCTAAAATATTATATATATTAGACTCTCTGCAAACGCTTGTTCAAAAATGAAAAGAAAAACATTAAGCTTTAAAATCTCTGTCCTGAAAAACACCTCTTCTGTCACTGTTCTGCTTCATTGCGAAGGGAGGCTGGGACTAGAGGTAAGCGCTGCAGACAGAACCGTACGTTCCCTGGACTTGAGGGTGTTTGGATGGGAGGCGGCCCTGTGGCACTTTCCCGTGCTGTGAACGCTCCTTTTTCCTCTGTGCCTTCAGGTGGTTTGAAGTGTCCTGTGTGCAGCTTCGTCTACGGCACCAAATGGGAGTTCAACAGACACCTGAAGAACAAGCATGGCCTGAAGTTGGTGGAAAACGAAGGAGATTCCAAGTGGGAGGTAACTTTTTAAAGCACGGTATTGATCTTGACATTTCCAGATGCAAATGACAGACCGAGCAGGCCTGGGTGCTGGGCACAGACAGTGGCTTCTCAGAAGATTGGGTTTTCTGGTCGGGAAACTAGGAAATCTTTTCAAAGCCTGTCTCCTGTTGGAGGGGTGAGACCAGGGCTGTGCCTGCGAATTCTTACCCTGAGTTGCATTGAGAATGTCTGTATTGGTCTCTCACTGGTGTTTTGCATTTCTGTGATTCACCAATCCAGAGTATCAGCTCTTGCCTCTGAGGGAAGGATGCAAGGCAAGGAGTATACTGTGAGTCTTCACCAAAAGAACTGAGAAGGGCTCCATCTTCTGATTCTAGGCCCCACTGTCCTGCTGCTGAACATGTGTCCCACCTGCCATCTTTGTTTTACCCTCAGGTGTTAGAACCAGTCCCCTGGCTGGAGACACATCTGTGTGATCAAAGCCAGTAGCTGTCTCTTTCTAAGCACCAAGTGTCACCTCCACGGACTAATTGCAGTTTACGTAAGGTGGGGTTTCCCAGACTCAGCACTCCTGACATTATGATCTTTGACATGATAACCTGTTGTAGGGGATATTCTGTGCATTTTAGGATGTTTAGTAGCATCATTGACCTCCACCCCACCACCTCCTCTACCCCCACCCCCCTGATACCGTGGCATCCCCAGTTGTGACATTACTGATGTCTCTGGGAGCCCAAATCACCCCCAGCTGAGAACCACTTATCCAAGCATTTTCTGGAGCATCAGCATACGGTGATTAAGAGTAAGGGCTTTGAAAACCATCCAAGAACACATGAAAAAAATAATACATGGCACCTGAGTGGCTCAGTTGGTTAAGCAACTGCTTCCGGCTCAGGTCATGATCCTTAGTCCCGGGATCGAGTCCCGCATCGGGCTCCCTGCTCAGCAGGGAGTCTGCTTCTCTCTCTGACCCTCCCACTCTCATACTCTCTCTCTCTCTCTCTCTCTCATTCTCTTTCCCTCTCAAATAAAAAAGTAAAATTCTCTAAAATAAAAAAAAATAATACATCACGACAGTGTGAGCATGATTCCAGAATGCAAGGAAAGGATGGTTCAATAGGAGGGAGTATTTTAATATAATCCATCATCATAATAGAACTAGGGAGAAAAATGATTATCTTCACACATTCAGAAAAGGCACTTGACAAACTTAAGCGTCTGCCGATTAAAAACAGTCAATAAAGTACAACAGGGTGAATATATCCGTAACATGGAAAAATAAATCCATGCAGTTTTCTAGCTAGCATCTCACTTGGTGAGGGAACACTGGAGGGTGTCTCCTTGAATCAGGAACAAGATGAGGGTACCCCAGGAGCTCTGCTCTTGAACATCACTTGGGAGGTATCAGCCAATGTGTCCAACAAGGCAGAGTAAATAGTGACATTAAGAATTGGAAGGGAAGGGAAGGCAGTTGGTTAAGCGACTACCTTCAGCTCAGGTCATGATTGCAGGGTCCTGGGATCGAGCCCCGTGTGAGGCTCCCTGCTCAGGAGGGGAGTCTGCTTCTCCCCCTTCCCCTGCTTATGCTTTCTCTCTTTCAAAATAAAAGAAAAAAGAATTGGAAAGGAAGAGGGCGACTGGGTGGCTCAGTTGGTTAAGCGTCTGCCTTCAGCTCAGGTCGTGGCCTGGATCCCTGGGATCGAGTACCACATCAGGCTCCCTGCCAGGTGTGGAGCCTGCTTCTCCCTCTCCCTCTGCTTCTCCACCTGCTTGTGCACGTGCTCTCTCTCTCTTTCTCCCCCTGTCCAATAAATAAATAAAATCTTAAAAAAAAAAAAAGGCATTGGAAGGGAAGAAATAAGGTATCTATCTGAAGATGGCAGAATTCTATTTTTGGAAAATCCAAAAGAAGGAATGAAAAAGTATTAGCATGATAAGCATCAGGTTGAAACATAAACATAAAATAATGAATAGCTTGTGTATGTAGAGAGAGGCAAGAGCGAAAAGATCAGAGATTTAAATGTAAGAACAGTGACATTTTAGGAATACCAGAAGAAAAACCGGAGTGAATGAATTCATGTCTAAATTCAGAGCATGGAGAGCTTGCCTAACTATGACTCAGAATCCAGATTCATTAAGGAGAAAGATTGAGAACAACTGACTACATGAAAAAATTTTAAAAAGTCTTATGGAAAAGAACTCATAAAAAAGCTCAAGAGATAAATGACAACAAAATACTTGTGGTCATATAGTAGAAAAAAGATGAGTATCTTGACGTTACAGAAGTCTCGTAAAAATAATGATCAACAGCCCTGTAGGAAAATGGGCAAGAGATAAGAAAGGTTTACAGAAAAAGAAATGCAGGTGACTTTGAATATCTGAAAACATGATCAACCTGACACATAGCACGTGTTGATGGAAACAGAGAGAGAGAGAATTTCTTACCTATTAGAATCCAGAATTTGGACATCCTCTCTGTTGGAGAGGCTGAGGGGAAAATGCACTTGCATGCATTGTGGGTGGGAATGCAAAATGTTACTATCTCTATGAATGGGAATTTAGCAACATCTAGTAGAATTACATGTGCACTTTTTTATCCATTAAATAAACAATCCCACCACTAGAAAAGTACCCTAAAGTAACGCTGACAAAATGAGAAAAGGTGTCTGCAGCACGCTATTTATCACAGCCCTATTATGTATTATAGGTTTAGATAGAGGAATAGGTTGCTTGCGTGCTAAGTCCAGATGTGTGCCTATACACAGTCTATGTACATTTGTTTCTTAGCCTTTTGTGCTGAGAGCCCAGAAGCAGTGACACTCAGTGGCCGTGAATACACCTCCCCAGATCTCGGTTTCTAATAGGAGTCTCCAATAAAAGCCACCAGGGTCCTTTGAAAAGTGGTTAATTCCAGAGCTGTGGCAGCAAATATGTAAGATGATCCTAGATGTTTTGTGGTCCTAGAATGTAACAACATGCTTCTCCCCGCCCCCACCTCCCAAAAGATGGAGGCATGTTGAAAGGACACAAGAGACAACCCAAAAAGTTCCCAATGGTCAGAGCCGGAACAATTTAAATAACTAAACAATGATCAGGGCGCCTGGGTGGCTCAGTTGGTTAAGCATCTGCCTTGGGCTCAAGTCATGATCACAGGGTCCTGGTTCGAGCCTTAAGTAGGGCTCCCTGTTCAGCAGGGAGTCTGATTCTCCTCCCTCTGCCCCCCTCCCCCCTCGCTGCCTGTGCGCTCTTTCTCTCTCAAATAAATAAATAAAATCTTTAAAAAAATTAAAAAAATAATAATAGTGTTGTACTACAACTTAAAGAATAAAATAAATATCACTGAGTCCATACTAATGTGAACAAATGGTGGGGAAGGAACAGTTCTTGTGCACAGAATTCTGAGGGATATGCTTGGGAGGAATGAGGGAAATAGAGAATTCACATTAGAACACCGTAGTAATCATCGCTGCAGGCAAATCCATCAATGGGCGCTGAAATTAGACAGAATGCAAGGAGAAACAGAACATTTGCATAGCCTCAAAATCTCTCCCCCCAGATAGTCACTAGATCACAGAGGGAAAGTAGTAACTATTCAGTAGAGGCATCTGGCAGACCCATGCTAACTGTGCGACCAGAGGTTAGCATCCCCAGTAGTAAGTCACAATGACATCATGTGCCACCTGACGTGATGAGAAGGGCATGCTCCTTCCCCCCATGGTATTCTTCAAAAAAGCCTCAACCTCCGTCTACTCATGAGAAACCGTCAGACATATGCAAATGATATGTCGCTGTGTGTGGTCAGATACCTGACCAGGATTCCTCAGGAGTGTCATGCTCACAAAAGACCAGGAAAGCCTGAGGAGCTGTCCGTGGTTGGAGGACACCATGGAAACTTGGTGACTGAGCCCTGGGTCCTGGAACAGAAAAAGGACACTAGGGAGTAAGCTGTTAAATCTGGGTAAAGTCTGTTGTTAATAGTATGGTTCCAGTGTTAATTCTGGGCTTTGGTAATCGTACCACGGTTGCGTCACATGTTACCATGAGGGGAAGTTGGGTGAAGGGTATGTAGGAACTCCCGGTTTTATCTTTGCAACTCTTCTGTAAATCGAAAAATGTTTCAAAATAAAATAGTCATAAAAAACGGGGGGCATTTTATGTGGAGTGGTAAGGCCGCACCAAGATGGAGCGGATAAAGAGACAAGCCAGATTTCTCTTAGCACATCCAGTTGTACAGGTTTGACTCTGAAACCATGGGTGTATTTCATATAATACTAAAAAAAAAATTGAAGTTTAAAAAAATGCAAGCCCTAAAAATTGAGAGGAAAGTGAAATAAATGATTCTAACTGTATATCAAAATGATGGCTTAGCTACACAGAGGGACTGTTTCCACAGACTTTAAGATGGGAGTTTGCTCCTCCTAGTGGGGTATAAGCTAAGGGCAAATAGAACTGCAAAACCATGTGCTGATTTCAGTTATTCTGTTGGTGGTGGGGGGGAGGGGGGCTGATGGCATAACTCTGAGGCTGTTGCTAGTGTTTAGTAAGTACGGTGAAACACATCAAGAATATTTCAGTCCATGGGTTTATACTGACACTGGGGAGAAAACTCAGTCACCTTTGTAGGATATTAGGGCATCAACTCTGTTTTGGTAAATAAAGACCCAGAGTCAAATAGTTATTTTAACCTTTTCTAAACTAACTATACCTCAGTATAACCAAATGTTTGGTGAGGAGAAGCTTCTATTTATAGACGTTTTCCAGCTAACAAATGAAGATCAACAGTATTGCCAGTTTGCAAGCCCCTAATGGTGTCACGGATCCTGCAGTGGTCATCCCTTACCTGCTGACATCACAGAAATAATGAAGACACCCAGACGTCACGTGTCTTCTGTTAGAAGTACACCATATAACCCATGAAACATTCTTGCCAAAAAGGGAACCGGTATCTGATTAAGCTTCTACATCTACCAACTTGCAGGAAGCACAGTGGACATTCAGTGATTCCATAGTGGTGCCATCAGCAAAGTTCAGACTATTGGAAACTCTGCAGACAAACAGCCCACTTTCCCCAACAGAACTATAATTTGGGGTTGGGGGGTCAGAGTCAGAACGGAGGGAGAACCTATAAGTAAAAGTCTTATGAGACATGTCAGTCCATTCTAATACATGGATTCAGTGACTTAAATTTGATTTGAAGGGTCAGTTATGGGAAATAAGATACTGGAGGCACAAGGACATGGCCTGGCGTGTGGTCACATTAAGGACTTACTGTTCGATGTTTGACGGTGGTGTTGTGCTTTTGTTTTGAAAGGGTTTTATCTTTCAGAGATACCTTCTAAAATATTTATAGATAAAATGCTATGACTTCTGCATTTGCTTCAAAATATTCCAAGGGCAGGGCGTGGAGTGTGTGTGGGGACAGAGGGGAACTAAGACTGGTCATGAATTGATAATTATTCAAGTTGGGTGATGTGTACACTGAGGGTTCATCCCCTTGTGGTTGTGTGTGTTGGGAATTTTCTATAAGAAAATATAGGAAGTATGTGCATTGGAACTTGACAGACTTTGAATCCTGGTGCTATCCTGTATAAATGGTTTGACTAGAAACCATTATTTAACCTCTGTGTTCTCCATCCTCTGATCCATACAGTGAGACTAATAATACCCAAGAGACATGATATCAAACTGTTGAGGTCCATAGCTAGTTCCTGATAGGCCCCCAGGACCCCCAGTATTTGGCAGCAACTATGATGATTGGTGGTGGTGGTACCATCAGCATCACATCCTCGTCTAAGGGAAAACATATAGTCCCTCATGTTTCAAGTTCATACTGCAAGGATTTGCTCTCTATTAACAAACAGGCATTGGAATGCCAATTCTTGACCTAATATGTCATGTTTCTCGGTCAGTTGGTGCTTTTGTAAGTGTTTGTGGTAGCGCCCCTCTGCTCTGAAGGCCTTGCTTCCTGCAGATCCCAACACGTTAAGGAGGAGAGCTTTGAACCCAGTGAAAATAGTTCACACGAAGCCGTGTACTCGACTCCAGAAATGAGAGACTCGAGCAGCCAAGAAGCTGGGCTCAGGGGTCGGTTACCTGTGGGATGACAAGCTGCCTACCCACCAGTTTGGGCTGTCGTCTGGCTCCCCAGAATGCCTTGCAAAGTCCATCCTTCCCACGTGTGATCATTACACAGAGTTCCCCAAGCAAGGAAGAAGCTGGTTTTCATGGGCTAAGACATTCCTTGGGCCCAGTCAGTGTTGGGCAATTGTAGCTTAATGGTACTTAACAGGAAGTAGGGTTTTTGTTGTTGTTGTTGTTGATTTTCATTTATGCATTCATCACATTTTTCTTGGGTGTCTACTATGTGTCAGGCTGGGAATCTTGAAAGGCACTTGGCCCCTTGGCTGTAAGAGAAGAATTAACTTGGCATTTTGAACTGTGACCGATACCGATAAGTACTTAGAGAGTGTAACTTAGGCACCTGTAAATTTTGTGTCAAGTCCTCCTTCCTATTCTTTGTTGGTAACGTGCATGTTTCCTGCCTTATGGTTCCTCAGCCCTCCCCATCCCTTCCAGAAAGAGGGCATTATTCATGCCGATTTCTTGTGACATGCTGAGTTCTGGCCCACCTCTTCTCTCCTGAGGTTTGCGGCACCCATGAATGTCGCTTCAGCCCCTCCTACCCTCCCAACACCTGATTTTGCAGATGTGTTTCCCGTGGTCTGTTGTTTATCGTCTCCTTCGTATAAAAATACGAATCGCTGGAATAGCCATGGTGGACTGGGCTCTTACTTGGTGCCAGGACGTGTGCTGCAAACTTGACCCCGTCGCCCGTCCTCTTCCCTTCCACCTGCAGCTCTGCCGTGCCCTCTCTCTGGCGGCCTGACGGCACGAGGCCCCAGAGCCGGGGAAGGTCAGGACGGCTCAGGCAGTGGTGGGAGGAGACAGCGGCCATCAGAAGAGCACACACAAGAATCTCTGCGCGTGTCTGATCTCTAATTGTGAACAGCACACTCTGGTCCCCAAGGCAAGAATGTGTGGCAGGAAGCTTTCTACCAGAGCTGCTTTAAAAATGTCTCGGTGTTTGCAAAGAGAAGTTTCCATTTTGGAAAGTGTGGGTTTTTTGTTTGCTTTTGTTT
Source organism: Eumetopias jubatus (assembly GCF_037043125.1). Classification (NCBI taxonomy): domain Eukaryota; kingdom Metazoa; phylum Chordata; class Mammalia; order Carnivora; family Otariidae; genus Eumetopias; species Eumetopias jubatus. The sequence continues at coordinate 115,636,991 of NW_028274810.1, forward strand.
TTTTTAATTTTTAAAATTTTACTATGTTATGTTAGTCACCGTACAATACATCATTAGTTTTTGATGTGGTGATCCACGATCCATTGTTTTCGTATAACACCCAGTGCTCCATGCAGTACGTGCCCTTCTTAATACCAATCACCGGGCTAACCCATCCCCCCTCCCCCCTCTCCTCTGTTTGTTTCTCAGACTCCATAGTCTCTCATGGTTCATCTCTCCCTCTGATTTCCCCCCCTTCATTTTTCCCTTCCTTCTCCCACTTATAAATAAGTGAAACCATATGATAATTGACTTTCTCTGCTTGAATTATTTCACTTAGCATATCTTCTCCAGTCCCATCCATGTTGATATAAAAGTTGGGTATTCATCCTTTCTGATGGCTGAGTAATATTTCATTGTATATATGGACCACATCTTCTTTATCCATTCATCTGTTGAAGGGCATCTCGGATCTTTCCACAGTTTGGCTATTGTGGACATTGCTGCTATGAACATTGGGGTGCATATGGCCCTTCTTTTCACTACATCTGTGTCTTTGGGGTAAATACCCAGGAGTGCAATTGCTGGGTCATAGGGTAACTCTCTCTTTAAATTTTTGAGGCACCTCCACACTGTTTTCCAAAGTGGCTGTACCAACTTGCTTTCCCACCAACAGTGTAAGAGGGTTCCCCTTTCTCCACAACCTCTCCAACATTTGTTTCTTTCCCTGTCCATTTTTGCCATTCTAACTGGTGTAAGGTGGTATCTCAGTGTGGTTTTGATTTGCATTTCCCTGATGGCTAATGATGATGAACACTTTTTCATGTGTCTGTTAGCCATTTGTATGTGTTCTTCAGAGAAGTGTCTTTTCATGTCTTTTGCCCATTTTTTGACTTGATTATTTGATTTTTGGGTGTTGAGTTTGAGAAGTTCTTTATAGATGTTGGATACCAGCCCTTTATCTGTAGTGTCATTTGCAAATATCTTCTCCCATTCTGTGGGTTGCCTCTTTGTTTTGTTGACTGTTTCCTTTGCTGTGCAGAAGCTTTTTATCTTAATGAAGTCCCAAAAGCTCATTTTGCTTTTGTTTTAGTAGCTTTTGGAGATGTATCTTGAAAGAAGTTGCTGTGGTCGATGTCAAAGAGGTTACTGCCTATGTTCTCCTCTAGGATTTTGATGGATTCCTGTCTCACATTGAGGTCTTTCATCCACTTTGAGTTTATCTTTGTGTATGGTGTTAGAGAATGGTCGAGTTTCATTCTTCTGCATGTGGCTGTCCAATTTTCTCAGCACCGTTTATTGAAAGGCTCATCCACCACGACCAAGTGGGATTTATCCCCGGGATGCAAGGGTGGTTCAACATTCGTAAATCAATCAGTGTGATAGAACACATTAATAACAGGAGAGAGAAGAACCATATGGTCCTCTCAATGGATGCAGAAAAAGTATTTGACAAAATACAGCATCCTTTCCTGATTAAAACTCTTCAGAGTATAGGGATAGAGGGAACATTCCTGAAGTTCATAAAATCCCCATCTATGAAAAACCCACAGCGAATATTATCCTCAGTGGGGAAAAGCTGAGGGCCTTTCCCTTAAGATCAGGAACATGTCAAGGATGCCCACTGTCGCCTCTATTGTCAACATAGTACTAGAAGTCCTAGCAACAGCAATCAGATAATAAAAAGAAATAAAAGGTATTCAAATTGGCAAAGAAGAAGTCAAACGCTCTCTCTTCACAGATGACATGATACTTTATGTGGAAAACCCAAAGACTCCAGCCCCAAATTACTAGAACTCATACAGCAATTCAGTGATGTGGCAGGATACAAAATCAATGCACAGAAATCAGTTGCTTTCTTATACACTAACAATGCAACTGTAGAAAGAGAAATTAGAGAAACGATTCCATTTACAATAGCACGAAAAACCATAAGATACCTCAGAATAAACCTAACCAAAGAGGTAAAGGATCTGTACTCTAGGGACTACAGAACACTCATGAACGAAATTGAAGAAGACACAAAAAGATGGAAAAACATTCCATGCTCATGGATCGGAAGAATAAACATTGTTAAAATGTTTATGCTACCCAAAGCAATCTGTACCTTCAATGCCATCCCGATCAAAATTCCAATGACATTTTTCAAAATGCTGGAACAAACAATCCTAAAATTTGTGTGGAATCAGAAAAGACCCCGAATCGCCAAGGAAATGTTGAGAAAGAAAAACAAAGCTGGGGGCATCACATTGCCCGATTTCGAGCTGTATTACAAAGCTGTGATCATCAAGACAGCATGGTACTGGCACAAAAACAGACATGTAGACCAATGGAACAGAACAGAGAACCCAGATATGGACCCTCAACTCTGTGGTCAAATAATCTTCGACAAAGCAGGAAAAGACATGTGATGGAAAAAAGGAAAGTGTGTTTTTATTGGAGCAGCTGATTTCTCAGGGATACCAGGTAAATGAGGTATCACAGAGGTTTGCTCGTATGCCTTTGTTTTGTCTCCATACGTTATCCTGGGACTCGCGGGTAACAGGTGGTATTCCAGAAGATCACTCAGATGATCCTGTTTTTGTTTAGCCAGTGGCGGAGACCCCCGAGGAGCCCTCCACCCAGTACGTGCACATCACAGAAACCGAAGAGGACGTTCAGGGCACGCAGGCAGCCGTGGCTGCGCTCCAGGACCTGAGATACACTTCGGAGAGTGGTGAGAGAGCACACGCTCTGTCCCCTCGGACACTTTCCAGCAACCTTCTAGCTGCTCTTTAGTGGGCATGCTGAATGAATGAATGAATGTGTGAATGCTTCCACAGGGGTGGAAGGGGCTTTGCCGGAAGGGCTCCTCTCAGAGCTGGAGCTGATCCTGTGGTCTGGGTGTCTGTCTCCATCCCTGGCTTCCCTGTGGGCCTCTCTTCCGGGGGTGGGGGGAGGGGCTTGTTTCTGCTCCACGGACAGCGGTGGCATGGGCCGGACTGAGGGCACGGCTGCTCGCCTTGCCACGGCCGCCTTACAGAGCCTCAAGCCCGGCACTGCCCGCGTCCCAGTCTTCTGAAAAGCCCCAAAGCAGGATTTTTACATCACATGTCATCCTTTTCAAATATTAGATCAATTTTAAAATCAGACCACTGTGTCACCCCAGCTGTGATTCCAGCCTTATGCTTTCTTAGTCCTTTTCAGCACTTGGATGGAGCCCAAGTTAATGTGTGACCACAACCTGATTTGCATTCAGAGGAAGGTATCAGGTAGTGGCAGGAGGTAGGAAATCGCCAGTGTTGCCGGGTTCTTAAAGCCCTAAAGCCCAGGTCATAAGCAACCTGACTAAAACAGTCCTTTGAGCGAATTATTTTAGGGCTGGGCTCATTGGGCTGCAGAGCTTGAGCGCACTCGGGAGACAGCGCTTCCCCGTGGTGGCTGGTTGGAGCGGCAGGTTCAGTGGAGGGGAGCGGCCCGGCTGAGGCTGTTAAATGGGGCACCCAGAGCTGAGGCCCTGGCTGAGTCTCTGCTTGCTTCCTTCGTGTTCAGTGGCTTCAGCGACTGCTAAGCCCCATGCCTTCATCCACCAAGCGTGCACACATTCTTTCTGAGGCCTCTCCCGTGTTTCTTCCTGGCTCTTGGGATAAGGCTCAGACCTTGCAGCCCATCGAGCCAGGTCCGCCAGCTCTGGGTCCTGGTTCCCTGCACATCATCCCTTTCCACCCTACCCCTGAGATTGCCGTCCCCTGAAGACTCAGCAGGTGCTCCCTTTTCCCCAAACCTGCACTGCTTTGTGTGATCTCTGGGACGCGATCTGTTCCTTCCCCTACACTTTTTCTGGCCACTGCACCTGTACCTTCAGTGTTCAGATCACATGTCATCTGCTGGGGACCCACCTGACTTTTCTGTGGCGTTCCCCTGATTGCCCCCTGAGACGGGACCAACCTGGTGCGGGAATAATTTGCTTACAGATCTGTCTCATGAGTCCCGAAGGAGGAGGAGAGAGAGTGTTAGATGGAGGCAGATCTTTGTATTCCCCCTGGGAGCCATGCTCCTGGTGACAGGCCTGATTAATGGTCACTGAGGGAGTAAGTGCATGAGGAATTAAACCTTACTTAGGTCAGTAAGTTTTTAAGGTCAATGTTTTGTTTAGTCTTCGGATGTTCAGGGTGGTTGGCTGCAAGGCACAGTTGACACACCTCCCTTACGTAGAGAGTGAGCGAGAGAGGAGAGTGTGTGTGTGTGTGTGTGTGTGTGTGTTTTGTAGGGCAATGCCAGGGTGGTACACTCTGAGTATATGCAAGTCACTCACACCATCATGTACTTAGTCTCATGCCACATCCTACCCGCTACATAGAACACATCATGCTTCCCTTCTCTGGCTCTTCCTGAGTGACTCACATTGGAATGTGGCCCGCGGAAAGCCGGTCCAGGAGGATGCAAACATTGGCGGAGACTTGGTAATATTATGCTAACAAAGAGATCATGCAGTAGTTTCTTTCTTAGTGAATTAATGATCGGGGTCAGAGCGCCATGTTCGGGAGAGTCACAGTTGGTTAAGCAGATGGTGAGAGCCAGCAGGGTATACTCAGTAGCTGCCCTGATGCTATGGACTCCAGTCGTTTGAGATGATTAAAATAGAACCCCACGCTTAAATTGGTTTGGAATTTTAAAGCCCACTGGTTTTAATAATTGAGACATCCTCCAATGTTTTGTCCGTAAGTTGTGCAATTTATTGGGCACACTCTCATTGGCCACCTACCAGGCGTATGCTCACAGGACACTAACTTTGCAGGTTAGTGTGTTAGTTGGTACTTCTCAGGGGTTCTGTCCTGAGAGGCAGTCTTGGGTCACCAAGCTTGGATTCAGAACATCTGGGCCTGAGCTCTGGTTTTGTGCAGTAACTGACCCAATGACCCCAGGTAAGTCTCCTGTCTTTTTTGTGCAGAGGTAACCAGTCTCTGAAATGGAGGTAATATCATCACAATGTCATCTCCTCACAGGATCATTTGGGCTTTTGAGATATTTTAATAGAAAGTGCTTTCAAGCCAAAAAGCACCATACAAATTATTCTGCTGTTGAAATTGAGCGATTGCAGAGAATCTGTGCTTCCCCTGGAGTGGGTACTGCTCCCCAGTGGCCTCTAGTAAGGTCTGGTTTTGCACTCAGTGCCCACCAGCACTGGTGGGCTTACTGGTGTCCCATTTGCTTCTTCCCTGTAAGGTGACCGCCTTGACCCCACGGCTGTGAACATCCTCCAGCAGATCATCGAGCTGGGCACTGAGGCCCATGATGCCACTGCTGTGGCCTCCGTGGTTGCCATGGCTCCAGGGACAGTGACTGTTGTGAAACAGGTAAGGGCCTTCCCTGCCCTGTTAAATTTCCTCTCTCCACGCTGCCACACATGTTCTCTCTCTCCTGTAGGTTGTCAAGGCTGAATTTCCCTAAAGTGGGATTGGGAAGGAGGTTGGCTTAGGCTCATGCATTTTCTTCCTCTGCCTCCGATTATTATGGGAATGTGTCTTTAGTAGCTCCATAGGCGGAGGTATGTTTTAGGGGAGAGGTACAATACATTTTTTAAAATTCTGGAAATCTTTCATTCATATCCCTTCCAAGAAACCCAGTATGAAAATGAGCAGGTGTAGACCCACTTGGACACCTCTGTCGTGAAAAGCGGCCCTTGGGTGGGAACTGTGGGAGCAGCCGGAGAAGCTGGGAGGGCTTCTCAGTGGACTGGCCTCGTGAAATATGCAGCATCACCCGGTCGATGCCTGAGCCGATGGGAAGGAAATGATCAGTTTTTGAATAAAGGTTACTCAACTTAATTGATAAACTCTTTGGTTTATTTCCTCCCCTTCTATTCTCAGAGACTTCACCAGCTGTTAAAATGCAGTGTGATTGGTAATGAGATCATCCTTTTTCTCTGTCTGTACCTCTCTCTCTACTGTCTCTTGCTTCATTTTACAAAAGCTTTAGCCTGGCTTCCACAAATACTTAAAAAAGCAAAACAATGGTAACCGTGCCAGACTCAGGCAAAGTTCAAGTTCACGGAGAGAGCTGGAATGCAGACCATAGAGTTTTACAGCTGCCCATTCTTGCAATCAGTCATTCAGGAAGTACTTAGTAAATGCCCACTCCTGCCAGGCAGTGTTTCTGGGGTTCCAGGAGAGAACCACCACTGTGGTCACTATCTAGTGGGAAAAAAGGTAAAACAGAAATGAACAGGTGATGCACAAAGGATGTTAAATGGTGAACAGGTGCAGTGGAGGACAGTAAGGCAAGGAGAGGGCTATGGGTCCCGGAGCGTGCTTGGGGGATATTTTATAACGGGTTGTTGGGGGGCAGATTGCTGATGTTTGAGCAGAGGTGTGTCTTAGAGAAGCATGCAGGATTGACTGTGCATTTGGTACCGAATTTTATAACAGTAAACAGGGAAATGTGGCATGGTGAACTTCACGAAAGGAGTAGGTTTTTTTGGCATTAACAAAGAGAGATATTTCTTAATGTGGCTCTCACATGGGGACCCCTGAGTGCTGTCTCCCCGGCAGCGTCCCTTTGATGAATCAGAAGTAGGCTTCCCAAGCTGTCTCTGCAACTGTCTCCCCAGGTGTGCCCAGAACACAACGCAAAGCCTAAAAGCCAGGCTAAGTAATTCTCTGGGGAATTAGTACATTCTGGTTCAACTCTGGACTTCATGATCCGAAGACAAGACTCAGCACATCTAGATGAATGTTGGGACCGCGTGTCCTAGCAACGCTCCATTACTGTGGTTTGTCTCAAGAAGAACCTGGACAGCAGTGCCACAGTGGGACATGGTGTGTCAGTCTGCAGTGGCCTGCTGCCCATTGGTTGGGAACAGACTCGTACACTGCTTTCCTTTGTATTTACTAGACTGCGGTCTTCACACTGTCTCATTAAATCTCTTCTGAAATGGCTCCTCTGCATCATGACATGGCGAGTCCTGAGCTGGACCCGACACGTCAGGAAGGGTCTGGTTGGGATGGTGTCAGGAGAATTTTTGCATATTTCATACTTGCCAAATTCTTCTGAGAATTGCAGGAAGGTGCCAGCAATTGTGATTTGCCACTGCTCAAGGACATGATTTATTGAGCCTCACAGACAGTGCAATGATACATGAGGTTGCCAGCTTAGGATACAGCTTCGATGTGCTTCAAGGCATTAGGTTGACAGCACTACACAGGATGAGGCAGATAAGCATCCAGTCTGACCAGTGTAAACAGGGACAGTGTGCTTACAGTAGCAGGAAACAGTGTGACCCCTTAGAGAATCTTGTGGTTTATTGAAAACACAGGGCTAGGAGGAGCATCAGTGTCTAACACGGTCCAGAGCAACTGCATTTGGAAATGATGGCCAAGAGCATGTGCCCTTGTCATCATCCTGTGTGCCTGGCCCGGCACCTGGCTCACCAGGGCTGCTGGGACCTGATGGATAGGGGATGGATGGACGCACCAGGGGGCAGGTAGACAGCAAACACCCACACCTTTGGCGAAGGGGTTGCATTGTGTGAAGGAATGCCTCTGATTTCGGTTGTCCCATCATTTAAATTTAAAGAAAAGTGGGTTTTTTTGGTTTGTTTTTGTTTTAAGATTTATTTATTAGAGAGAGAGAGCACAAGCATGGGGGAGCGGCAGGCAGAGGAGAGGGCAGGGAGAGGGAGAGGCAGACTCCCCGTCGAGCAGGGAGCCCGATGCAGGGCTAGATCTCAGGACCTTGAGATCGTGACCTGAGCCGAAGGCAGATGCTTAACCGACGGAGCCACCCAGGCGCCCCATGACAACTGTTTTTATTAGAGAAATTAGTTTTGATTTTTTTTTCTTTAATTAGACTCTGGTTTAGGATTTTTCAGTACAGCGATTATATCTGCTTAATGAGCATGCTTAAGCCACTTCCTTGTGAACTCTAGCATATCTGTTGGCATCGAACGCTTCTCTTCCTTCACTGTGTGGGGGGCACCTTAGTGCTGAGGATTTCGTCCTGCTGCATCCCAGAATAGCACATGTACTAGTTGCTCAGTAAATGTTATGTAGGATGGAGTGTGCTGTGGGCTTCCTGTTTGGATTCTCTAATTCTATCCTGTAAGACAGTACTGGAAAGAAAAAAGAACACCTTGTCATAAAGTACATAGTATATATTGCAGAAAAAAAGGTTTTCAGATTACTACTGCATAGCCTATTTTGAGATCTTTTGAAACTTTCCAGTTTTATACATACTTCTACAAGGCCAAAAACAAATTCTAGGGGTGTATGAATTGATTCTGGAAGTTTAAAAATTTCAAGATTTCTTTCCCATGTGAAACAATAGTTATATGCTCTGTTCATAATTTATTTCTTCCTGATGTATTAATGTTAATTGAAAAGGATCTTTTTTTATATGAAAATTTATCAGTGGTAATTGGAAGTGATTAATTTTCCAGTCTTCTTGGGTTTTCGGTTTCCAGGATGAAACTAATGGCAGGCCTTGTGGGCAGGCTGGGGTGTTGGATGCAAAGAGTTGAGAAAAAAATGGTTTCTTATGTTGCCTTCTTCTTATTTTTAAACAAGACATGGAAAAGACTCAGCCCATAATTCAGGCCGTTTAAATATTCAGTTGGACACAGAACCATGTCCTCAATGATTTCCTGTCACGTCACTTTTCTCAAGTGTTAGCATTAGAGGCAGATTCATGGGGATTAAGCATTTTGAAGTGTTCGGAAAGACAAGTCCTTCTAGGTCCCACACCAACTGGGCCCATGGAAACACACGAGAGCTTTGAATGCAACTAATTGTGCATTTGTGAAGACCAGGCAGTTTTCATTAAATAAATTGGTTTCTTTCTTTTCTTTTTGTTAAATCTTGTTTTAGGGTTTTATGCAGAGGAAATTTATCTTTGAGTAAGAAAACTGCTGTAAGTAGATGAAGTGTAAGACCTACCAGCACAGGAAAACCATAAGCATCTCTGAGTCAAAGTTAATTATTTTAAAGGAAAAGATAAATACAACTACCACCCCCATCCTGGCTCATGGCTTAAATGCCTCTTTGCTGTTCTTATGGATTAAAATTTATTTTCGAGACGAAAAGTAATATTTTCTTTACTGGTCCACAGCATTCGCTTTGCAGACTTTTACCGCCCCTCACTCCCTGTGTACTCCCTCCTGGGTGCCTTAGCTCCTCTGTGGCAACTGCAACAAATTCCCGCAGACTTGGCTCAAAACCACACAGATTTATTATCTAATAATTCTGGAGGTCGGAAGTCTAAAATCGATTTCAAACGGAGCTAAAATCAAGGTGTCGACAGCTGCATTCCTTCTGGAAAGGTTTCCTTTCTCGAATTTTCCAGCTTCTAGAGGCCCCTGGCATCCCTTGACCCGGATTCCCCTCCCTCCGCCTTCAGGGCCAGCAAGGCGGGGCGAGCTCTTCTCACACCCCAGCGCTCTGGTGTCTGCTTCCTCACCTTCCCTCGGCCAGGCCCTCTGGTCTCCCTCTCATAAGGGTCCTCGTAATTCCACGATGCCCACGTGGACGATCCGGGATAATCTCCCCATCTCACGCTTCTTAGTCACATCTGCAGAGTCCCCTTGCTCGTGCAAGGTAACGTCCTCAAAATCTGGGGATTAGGCCAGGGACGTCTTTGGGGTGGGGGCCGTTATTCTGCTTGTCACACTGGGTTCTGGGGTTAGGACAGGTCCTGCTCTCAAGAGGCAGGTAGCCCGGCGAGGGAAATTATTTACTCTGTTATTCAACAAATACCCCCTGAGCTGCTTCACCAGCCAGGTGCTGTTCTTGGCTCTCAGGGTATCTCAGTGAACAAGAAAGATGAATGGTATACTTGAGGAGCTGACCTTCCTCTAAGTGAGGGTGATAGCTAATCTACACACACATGATAAATAACATGGTGTGTTAGAGGGGAAAGGGGAAAAAAGAACCAGCAGAACCAGGTAAGACCTTAAACAAGCAGCTCTAACAGAGAGTAACGTAGGCTTTGGGGAGGTCGGCCAGTGCCCCAGGGGTGCCGTGGGAGCACCAGGGGGCTGCCCAACTTGAACCTGGGTCTGGGATCGGGGCACGTGTTGGGCAGGGAGGGCTTCATGGACGCCGTGGTGCCTGAATGGAGTCCTGGAGGGTAGCTAGGAGTTGGGTGGGGGCAGGAGCTAGTGCTCAGTGCTGGGTGACTGGGGGCAGGGGGAGGTGGCACATGAGGCCCCACGTCAGTTAAATGAGGGGCTCTGTTGTAACCACCAAACAGTGACAGGGGTGTCGCAGCCCAGAAGGCACCTTCACCTGGTCTCTGCCTCCACTGCCCCTTCCCACTGCTCAGAGGCCAGTGGAGAAAGGATGAGTCCAGACAGTCCACAGGTTCCTGTCACTTCTAAGAGCCAGATGACCTTTTGCTATGGGCTTCTTGACCTATGTTACCCTCTTAAAGGCAGGTTGGCATTTTTAAGAAATCACAGTTCCAGGTTCTTCCATTTAGTCACAGAGCCCAAGTAGAGAATCTGTGCCAAGCGTTCTTGCTATTGGATGTCCAGTAGAACAGCTTGTCTTCCCTGAGACTGTCGTTGACACTGGGCACAGCCCTGGAGCCTGGGTCCACCAGGCCAGCAGGGTCACCTTGCCTCCTTCTTTTTATTATTGTGGAGGGTGACCCCTAAACATCTGTTGGGGGAGCTGGCTGCATTGTGGGGTATCAGCTTCTGGGGGTGAGGGAGGATCTGTCTGGGAGAAGATCCCTGAGCTGCAGGTGGAGTTGATGTGTATTATTCATTCATCCGTTTGCTTTTGAAAATCAGTAGCCTTTCAGTCCATGTGCCATGTGTGAACTGGCTCGGGCATTTCCTGTGTACAGGGGCCCACCTGTCATAGGGTTAGTCCAGGGGAGACTGTCCAGTGGCATGCACTCTGCCACACTCGCCTCTCTGTGACTCAGTTACCGTTTCTACTCTGCTGAGACCTGATGAGAAAGCATGTTGTATTAGTGTCGTCCAGAGAAACAGAACCAATGGGGTGTGTGTGTCTGTGTGTGTGTGTGTGTGTGCGCGCGCGTGCGTGCATATGCACATATACAGAGATTTATTATAAGGAATTGACTCACCAGTTATGGCGGCTGACAGGTCCCGAGATCTGTGATCTGTAAGTTGGAGACCCAAGAGCTGACAGTGTAGTTCCTCTGAGTCTGAAGGCCAGAGAACCAGGAGAGCTGATGGTCCAGTCTGAAAGCCAGAAGACTCAAAACCCAGGCAGAGCTGACATTGTAACTGGAGTCCAAAGGCAGGGGGAAAACAAACAAAAAACAACCCAATGTCCCACCTCCAAGGTAAGCAGGCAGGAGGAAATCCCTTCTTCAGGGAGAGTCAGCCTTTTTGTTCTATTCAGGCTTTGACTGATTGGTTGAGGCCCACCCACATTAGGAAGTGCAGCCTGTTTTACTCAGTCCTTTAATTTAAATGTTAATTTCATCCAGAAACACCCTCACAGAAACCACCCACAATAATGTTTGACCCAGTATCTGGGCACCCCATGGCACAGTCATGTTGACGCATGAAACTAACCATCACACATGTGCATGTGTATTTCAGAGCAATGGCTTCTTTGTTAGTGGAAGGTCATTGTTTATGCCGGGTAACTGAAATAACCAGTTGTCATAGACATGACTTTGATTTACAGATTTCAGGGAGATTTGGCTGCTTCTGGAAAGCATACATATTTTGGTAGATGTGTATTTCTCTCACAGTTGGTATTTCAGTTCAGGGTTTTGGAGTGAGCTCCATCCTGCAGGTTCTTGAGGGGGCCAGGGTTGAGAGAGTCTGGCAGGACCACACCGACCCCAGGAGTCCTGTACTGAGCACCAACACTCCACTTTAGTCCCCAAGTCAAGAGCAACTAGATGGTTCTTACTGCACCTCTTCCCGTTCAATGGCTGTTTCACCGGTAGCGGTTCTCTGTTGGCAGGACGGTATCTCTGTCCGCACCAAGCATCTTGCTTATAGCCCAGGAGTCATGCTCCAGGGCTGGGGTGGTAGGGGGTGCACCCACTCCTTATTCCAGGTATTCTGCAACCCTAGAGTTGCCTCTTTTCTGTTCATTATTTTCTGTTGATGTGCTGGACGTGTCCAAGCTGTCAGCCACTGCCCCAGTGGCAGGGGGGCCGGGAACAGCTGAAAGGAGCATCGGAGATGGTTCTCAGACCTGCAGGCCCCCTGTCCACTTGCCCTACATAGTCCCCTGGCTTGGCATGGTGCAGAATTGTGCTGCCATAATCTTGTTCAGAATCCCAAATGTTCTGACCACATGCTATAACCGCTGATTTAAGAAACAAACAAACCAAAGTAGAAATTCCAGATTTGCCCAAAGCAGTCCCCCTTCTCCCAGCTGCTTCCCCATGCCCTTTGGCATCTCTGGGCAGGTCCCCTGTGGTGGTTGGCACTGGAGGGGAAGCTGATGTGTCAGTCGGGAGGAGAGGCACATGCAGACGCTCCATGGGCTCGGTGCACAGCGCTCCGTCTGCAAGGCAGTTTTGGTAGCAGTTCTTGCTGTAAGATGTGTTGGTTGCCAGCCAGCACTAGAATTGTTCCTTGTCATTTGCAGTTCATTATTTTTGCAAGGAAATGCAGTCCGTAGCTACGGCCAGCCACGTACACCGCTCGCCTGTTTGCAAGAAAGCGCAGGTGCAGCCTGACCTGTTTTGAATCGAAGGCCCTGAGTCATCTGGTCTCCCGATGCCCTTTTGTGCGTCCACGTGCACCAGGACATCTGGTGAGAGAACCTGCTGTGCGGAAGGCACTTCTCCAGTGCAGCCTCTGGTAGGGAAAAGCCTCACGCCCCATGTCCCTGCTGGAAGGGGAGCCCAGAATTGGCCTCCTCCTCTGGGGGCAGATGTTGAGTGTTTCATAATACTTGTGGCAAGATTAGGGGTAGGGGGATCTGGAAAGTGACTTATATGAGGCTTCACAATCTGTTTTCAATGTTCTTTTAAAACGGTCACTGCATTCTATTAATTTGATTATTGAACTGCGCAGCAAGGGACCTGACTGCAGAATCGCATTGGCTCGGGAGACTCTTGCAATCCTCGAAAGGTCACAGAAGATATGGGCCATCTGCCTTGTCGTTGTCGCAAAGTGGGACTGAGTTGAGATCTCTCCCCTTATCCTCTCCCACAAAAGGGACCAGGAGAAGCCCTTCCTGTTTTGTTGTCCATTTAAGTTCAAATAACTGGTGAGTTAATGGACTTTTCTTGTTCCTGCGGGAGGCACTTTTTAACTCCTGCAGTGAGCAGACCTCTCCCTGAATTCAGCGCCGCCCATGTGGTAGGAATAACAGGAGAGCCTCTCCCACTTTCTCTCTCTTCTCCTTTCCCCTTTGGCACCTGTTTGTCTTCAGATTGTCTGCGGGAGTGTGTGAGACGTTATAATAGAGTTTCCGTCTTTGGCATCGCAGTGAAACCCTGGCGTCTTCAGTTGTCTTGTTGGTTCTCCTTTCCCATCGTGGTGGTTTTGCCATTGTTGTGGTTCGTGTTAGGTATCTTTCCAGAAGATCAGGAATAGGTATATATAATTTTAAAAGAACGGAGAGTAAGTTGTGTTATTCCTCATTGTGTGTTGGGAACGCCGCATCTATGCTGTGCTTACGCATTCTGTAGGGGAATTACGATCATGAGGGATTCCGATGTCTTTGGAAGGCCGGTGCGAGGGAGTCCTAGGTTGTTTGTAGGTGGTCACGTCCATTGCATGGTTGCAGGGTCCAAGAGCATATGTGTCCACTCTGCTTCCTACCCCTCAGATGGTCTAACACCAGACTCTGTTAGACACTTGATCGATGCCTCCAATCCAGACATCTTTTATCTTTTATTCCCAGTCCTTTTGAGCTTTATGGAAATATGAAGTGACACTGACTACTTTCTTTGTGTTTTTTTTCCCCTCATCACCTCCCTTACTATAAGAACCAGTTGTCAACAGCACGTTTTGGTTAGTGAGGTTTGTCTCTTGCCTAAAGAACTTGGCGGTACGATTTACTTCATCCTGGGGGCCTGCCAATTTTATTTACATCAAGCTCCTAATTATGCACCCAGGTAGCCTCTTCTAATACTTCTGTAGTTCACATTCCTTACGGAACATTGTTCTGCTGCTGCCGAATGGCGACCTTCGCTGTGTAGATCCAGGGACAAACAATTCCACTCAGGGTCTTGGCAGTGGGTTACTCTCCCTTGTCACTTAATGCCAACTCTTGTCCTTTGTAAGCCTTCCTTAGTGCTCCATTAGCCATTTGAATCTTTCCTCACTCTTTGTTTGAAATAAAACTTTCAGAGACCTCAGTTTCTACTCTGATTTATGGTGGATGATAGGAAAAATTGCAATCTCATCCCCATCTCTTATTACTTGCTGAGCTCCTTTATCCCCTGATAGTGATGGAAAATTCCACTTCTTTGTGAAATTTTAAAGTAAAAATAAGTGCCATGATCTACCTCTGGCCATGTGGGAAATTGTCTGAAAAAATAGTGGATAAAGACTTCCCAGTTTCCTTCCGGCCCTCTTGTTCATATAGAGCGTCTCTAGCTAGCCTGGAGAGGTCAGTCTGTTGAACTTTTCTTCTCTATTGTCTTCCTTTCCCTAAGCCCTGATTTTCCTACCACTGGGCCCCAGGAAGCTACAGCTTGGTTGGTGCTATTTGCAGAATCCCACTTCGTTTGAGTTTCAGTGCTGGTGAGTTGATTGCCGTTTGCTGGGTGCCCAGTTCCTGATCCACAGCCTGGGCCGGGCCGGTGGGCTTTACGTGACTCCTGCTCTCTCTGCCGCTTGCTCTGGCCAGCTGAGATCACTCACTCCGCCTCAGGTTTGCGGCAAAGGCGGGGCTGGAGAGCCCTGATACGGGGGCAGCCGGGGCTGGGGGCCCCACCTGAAGGAGATGTGGTCCTGGCCTTCCTAGAGCGCGTTCCAGGGCGGTGTTGCCGCCAGCTGGGTCCGCTTTTCATTCCCACTGGAACAGTGGCCTCCATCCTGCTCGGTGGAGTTCCCCAAAATAAGCACTTGGGACCTCAAAGCCCTCTCTCCCCAGCTCTGTCAGCCTCCCCATCCTGTGAGTGCACACTCTGCACTCCAGTGCTCAGGCCGAAACCTGGGGGTCCGCGTTACCCCCACAAGTGATTATCAGCACGTCCTCCCCTTGCTGCGGCATCTTCCCCCCACAACACGCCTCACATGTCCCCATGTCCCAAGGCTGCCACCTCCATCTAAGCAGCTGCTGCTCCACGCGTGGGCCCCGGACCTCTGGTGTTGGCTTCAGGGAGCTTGTTAGAAACACAGAGGGTCTGGCTCCACCCCAGACCTCGCAAGTCAGACCGCATGTTGCCCCTGTCCCTGGTCCGCCTTGATTCGTGTGCGTGGCAGAATCTGAGAAGCTCTCCCCACCCTGGTTTACAGACCTTCTCTTCACTGGTCTCCTTCCCTCCACTCCTGCTGCCCTAAGTTCCAGTTTCCACATAGCACACAGAGGGAGCTGTTCAGAATGTCAGCCAGATTCCAGCATCCCTCACTTACAAACCTCCAGTAATTTTGGAAGTCTCCGGTAAACTGGGACTAGGCCTTCACCGTGGCCTCCCCATAGCGGCCTGGCCCTCCTCCCTCCCTCCACCCCCTTGCTTATTATTATGCACCTGCCCACTGGCTGTCTGCTAATCTTCTCTTCCCACCTTCATACCCTCTACCCAGAACGCTCATCAGCAGCCTCTGCCAGGCTCACTTCCTATTGTTCAGTGTCAGCTGCAAAGCCACACCCTCAGCCCTTTCTGACCTCTCAAGTCCACATCAGGTATTCTCCGGAACCTGTGGCGAGGATGAGCCATACTCCTCTGATTGTGTCATTAGATGGTGCAACTGACCGTGAGCTAGGATGAGTAGCCAGGTGGGCCTTAGCTAGTCCCTTGAGCCCTTGAAAGCAGAACTTCCTCACTTGATGGCCGACTTCTGTGAGATTAGAAGCAGAAAGATTTGTGTCTTTGTGTCTTAAGCCACTCCCTGTGTGGTCATTGGTTAGGCAGTGATAGGAAATGAGCACCGTCACTGAATGCAGATGAGAAGTGAAGGGCAGTTCGTATCAGGCAGGCGAGCAACACCGCACGGTACGGGACTCTGGTCGGAGTACAATCCCACTCTACCCGAGCACCGCCATTTGATGGCAGAAGGCAAAGGCGTGAGTACAGGCACAGAGGATGTGGTCTGTGACAGAGTCCCCAAGAACAGTAATGAGTGGGGCACCCCCCCCCCCACCTCCCAGTTTCTCCACTGCTGGAGGACAGGAGAGCTCTGGCCCCTGCCCAGGTGTGGCCCAGTGTACTACCTACTCTGGTCGGAGTGGAGGCCTGGAGGCATGTTTGGAGGCTTCCTGAGTGCTCAGAATCGTGAACGGGGGATCTGATGTCGGACATCTGAGCCGGATGGGCTCGGGTGCCTTCCACACGCCTTATGCTGAGCAGCGTCGTGGGCTGCAGCTGCTGTAGGTGCCCTGACACGGGAGGTGCAGGCCTCTGAGACTGAGGCCTCCCTGGAGGGGCAGCACACAGGTGTCTCCTGACACGCGCACTTCATGAGCCCCCAGCCGTGTCCCGTAGGTGGGGAACGAGCCCATGGCAAAGCTGGGAAGGTAACACGTGGCTAAAAGGGAGCCAGCCTGCGTGGGTGTGAACGCCCATCTGTCACTTAATGGTCTGTGATCTGGGACAAAGCACTTCTCCGCTTTGAACTTCTGTTTTCTTATCTGTAAAATGGGAAAATACTAGAACCTATTCCATGGGGCTAATGTACAGATTACATGTGATTATGTGCATGAAGTCTTACGAAGTGTTCAGTAAACCTTAGCTCCCATCCTAGGAGTGACGTAGCTCCTTATCCCCTTTCTGTGCGTGTAGAATTCAGCCATAGTTGTTTCTGCTTCTGGAAGTTTCTGTCCAGTGAACAAGTACTAACATAGCTCTTTAGGCCTTGTGCTTGGTATTGGGAGTCCCAGGGTTTCATAGGAGTGTTCGTTACTTGGTCCAGGCAGGTAAACAGATCGTTGCCTCTTGTAGATTAACATGGTTGTGGCTGGGAACAGTCTGACCCCTTTTCCGCCCCTGCTGCTGAGACCTTCTGAGTCATTCCACCAGAGGGGGCCCTGGTGGGGGGAGGGCGGGGCTGGTGTGGAATGGTTGAGGACATCCAACAGCCCCTTGCCCCAGTAAAGGGGAGCTGGGGAGGGCTCTGAGCCAGAAGGGGCACAGACATGAGAGCAGGCAGAGGGAGGACAACGCTGCGGGGAGAGTAGAGGCTGGCGCACCTTCATACTCAGAGAGACAAGCACAAAGGGCGAAGAAAGGGGCGTGTGGATATCAAAGCTGCCTCAGTGCTCAGAGGATGATGGATGCACAGGTCCTGTTTCCACCCTTGGATCCCCTCTGCTACTAATGAACGTACCCGGATGAGTCTGACGAGGGACTGGAACGGTTTATGATGTGTTGTGGTAAACATTCCTTAAGCAGAACGTGGAAACGCTGTCTTCCTCGGTGGGGGCTGTGGCTCTGTGGAGTGCCCGGGAGGGGCACAGCGGGCTGCCGCCGCCCCACTTTCCTTGTCTACTTGGGCTTGTGGAGGCTCAGGTCACTATGTAAGAGGCCAGCGAAACTGCTAGAGGCCACAGATTGTGGAATCGGGGGAGTCCGTCTGCTGAGGCAAGAAACCAAGTGCTTTCCAGCACAGAGAGGGGTCCTGGGGATGGCAGAGCAAGGCGGGGGTTTGTCATGTCACCACATCCTTATCGAGCCTGTCAGGTCTGCATTGAGAAAGGCCAGGGCCTGCAAGGATGGTTGCTTGGGGTGAGGGTGAGAAAAATCAGGGAGGGTGGAGGGCTTCTGTTCTGAGCGACGTGCTGAGGGAAGTGCTCTCAAAGTGCAGCAGAGGGATTTCGGTGAGAAGAATGACCCTGAGAGTTGCCATCTGTGGATGGGTGAGGCTTGTAAGGAGAAGCGTGTCCCCCTGTGTGAGGGGCCTGACAGGGATGCACAGCACCCCCGTCAGTGCCTGGCACTAAATAAAAGTTCAATATATGTGTGCTTAAAGGTCAAGGAAGTGAAGCATATTTAGACAGTAAACTTGTCTAAATATCAAAAGATATTCGTAGGCAATAAGAAGCTACTGCCTTCCCCCTTCCCTGTCATGGGGAATGTGCTCTGGTTCTGTTTGAGTTCAGCTTTACAGTATCTCCTGAATAATTCAGCTCAGGTGTGTGTTGAGTGCTGGCTGTAAGCCGGGTGCTGTGTGGGCATGGTCTGGAAGGGGACACAGAGGGACCCTGGGGTGGTGGGGTCAGGGCATCAGATACCCACCGCCGGAGGGGATGGCCCCTTCTGGCATTGTGAGCACCACACGTGACCACCTGCCCTGCCTCAGGCACCAGCCCCGTCATCCCTCGCTTTTCCCATGTGCTTAGAGAGACCATGTTGTCCACCCCATTTACCACTTTCCAAGAGAAGGATTCTTTTTGTCTCAGTTGATTGTTGAGACCACACCAAACTGTGCTTAGACCTTTGAGAAATTCAAGAAAGATTGGATGTCTAGCCATTTTTGCCGCCCTGACATCTGTCTCTAACCCTGTCTGGGGGGTCAGTTGGATTGACTAACACACAGACCTTGCCCTCGTCCTGTGATAGACACAGGGCCAGTAGGGGCATCTTTCCAATGTTTCCAGGCGCCCGTCACAGGGAACGGAGTGGGCCCTTCCCTCCCCTGCAGGCGGGCCCTCGCGACCTGTGGACAAGGGCTGTCTGTGCAGGAGGGCTCCCTGTGCCCTGGGGCCTCAGAATGGGGCTGCCGCGGGTGGGCCCCCAGACCCTGCAGTGCCTCTGGGAGCCAGGACGCACTTGGGGATGCAGCGACTGCCTGCCGCGAGCTGTCTTTACAACCTGGGCTTTGGACTGTTTCTAGGATCAGTGTTTTCAGAAAAGAAAGAGCATCTACTGTCTACTTATAACCAAAAGAAAAATAGGGCGGAGGGGAGGCATTATGCTGTCTCCCCAGGAAGGATGAATCACGGCCTTCCTCCCTTGCTGTGCATTTTGTCCTTTTTGAAAGGTTTTAAAATCTTCATTGATGCATGGAATGGTTTCTCCCTGCCAGTGAGTATCTTTTGATGTTGCCACAAGTTTCTTGCTCGTAATACCCTTCTTTTAGTCCTGTATCTACATACATATTTCTAGAGTTGGAAATTTACGGTGCTTTCTTACACACCACATCCATTTATATCTCTACTTCCTTCTATGAATTCGGGACAGTATTTACCATCGTCCCTTTGTTTCTGACACAGACAACACCACACCTAACCTAGGGTGGACGTCCTCGCCTGCTAACCCTGTGAGGTGGGTCTGCCGGTCCCACTTCTGGGAAGGCTAGAGGAAGCTCTTGCTGGTTACAATTTCAGCAGTGAGTGAAACCTCAATTACTGGGAAAAATGAGGCTTCTTCCTCGGAGTTTAAACATGCACAGAGGAATGTTTCACATAAAAGAATCGACTGCGGTGTTCTGTATCATTCTCGTCGTTTGGTTGTATTTGGATTTTCCTGTGCAGCCCTCTCTTCTTAGCACGCCACAGAGTCCGAGAATCCCTGCAGTGGAAGGGACCTGAGAAGGTGTCCGCAGTTGGCCTCCCAGTGTTCAGGAGCCCGCTCCGCCTGGTGTCCAGGTTGAGCGCCCCGTCTGCCGCCTCCACCGGGCCACAGACCCGCGGGTGCAGCAGGACCCGCACAAGGCAAGGGCCCTCGCCTGGCTCTGAACTGAAACATCCCCTTGAGTGCCATGCAACGTGGCCTAGCGCATAGAGGCTGCAGCGACGGCCTTGGTGATGTCGTGCACTTGGAGACACAGGCTTCAGGGGCCTCACCCATGTCCCTGCTGTGACTCTTTCCCGGGACTGGCACCATCTCAGTTCTGCTGTATTTGGTGGTTTTTGAGCAAGGGTGGCACATTTCTTAGACTTTATACTCATTTTCTCAGTGATTCATCCAAGAAACAGGGATTCACTGTTTCCTGTCTGTCAGGTGTGGTCAGGCTTCATGTGATGGGGGTCAGCTCAGGGTGCCTGGGGGCTCCCCAGATGATAGGGCACACACCTGATTCTCCAGGGAAAGGTGGTGGGGTGAGTCTTCAGGCAAGTGAAGCAGCAAGGGCAGAAGTTCAAGGGCAGGAGAGGACACATGTGTGCTCAGGAACCAAAGATGGGCATGGGCGGGGGGGTGGGGTGGGGGAATGGGGAGAGGCAGGGGTCAGGGCAGGAAGGGCCTTGTCTCTCCACCCTGGGGATCTGGGCTTCATACTGAGGGTCACAAGAAGCCACCAAATGGTAGACAGAGGTAGTTAGAAAGACTGTAGGCCTTGGACGGTCTTACCTGGCTTCACATTCCAGAATCATCTGTTACTAGCTGTGGGGTCTCCTGTACTGAGGGAAACACTTCACCGAAAGATAGGGCTGCAGTCGTCCCTGCCCTGCCTTCTTCATAGCACTGCATGAGAATTAAATGAGGTAAGGGCTCTGGAAAGACTCCGGAAACTGTGAAGGGCCCGCCTGTTAAGGTCACTCCGAGAAGTGACAGATACACAAGAAAGGAAGTAGTGTCATAAGATGCAGACTGAGGAAGTGTAATGGGAAGTGTCAGGAAGGACAGAGAAGGAGCATGACACAAGTTTAGGGACCTATATATGGCCATTCCACACCCAAACCCACACTCGTAGACACATGCACACACAACCCTGCCCATATACACGTGCACACAGGCACATGCACAGATATATGCACACCCACACACATCTGTTCACACTCATGTACGTATACAGACACACACCTGGCCACGGATGCACGCACACATATATGCACAAGTGTATATGTACACACCCCTCACACACATGCACACACATGCCCACACTCACATCACACACACCCTGCCTGTGTACAAATGCAGACACACACGTGGCAGACCCCCAGTTTGCCTCCTTGTGGGAGCTCAGCTATTGTTTTAGAGTCTTCGTGTCTCCCACACCTGGCCTCTTGCAGTCCCGCCCATCATGGACTCTCGTTAAACTGAGGTGCTGGAGCTTGTGAGGAGCTCCTGTGGACCGGAGCCCCTCTGGCACGAGCTTGTGACCGACTCGGGCACCAGGCGGTTATCTGCGCTGTTTTGAAAGACTTGGGTGGGAGGCGTGGCGCCCTCGAGTGGTTCATTGTAACCCAGGGGCCGCTTGGGAATGTGGTGTGTGAAGTACCCCGCCAGCAACAGCCTCCCCTCTTGGCTCACCGCCACCTCTGTGGGATTCAGCCGTGAGACACAGCTCTGTCTTCCCGTAATTGGTCTTTTGTTTGTCATGTTGTGATGCCCTTGAATGTCTCTGGGCTGTTTCGATGTCCCCGGGAGGGGGTAGTTGGTGCGGTGTATAGCAGAGGGGATGGGTGGTGGGGCTTGAGCCCACTCGTGGAAGGTTGTGCACAGAAGTGAAGTGTTGTCCCGGGGTTGGCTTTCCCGGGCGCCATCTTGTTTGGCAAAACAGCCCCCTCCGTGTACTTCTGGCCAGCGTTGGGGTTCCTGAGGACAGGGTGTTGGGGCAGGAAGCTGTCCTTCCTGTCTCTGCCCTCGAGGCCCTTCTTGTGAGCGTGTGTCTGAGGCATGTGGACACTCAGGCAGAGGAACCCGTCGGTGTGTTCTTTTTAAAGAGGGAGTCAAGCCATGGAAACAAGTGGTGCCCACGGGGTTGAATGCAGGAGGCCAGGCCGAGAACCAAGAAGAAGGGGGTGGTCCTGGCATTGCAGGCTCCTTCCTGGCAGAGTCCCATGCTGTCAGTCTGCCCATTGAAGGCGCAGCCCTCTCTTCTTAGCACGCCACGGAGTCCGAGAATCCCTGCAGTGGAAGGGACCTGAGAAGGTGTCCGCAGTTGGCCTCCCAGTGTTCAGGAGCCCGCCCCGCCCGGTGTCCAGGATGAGCGCCCCGTCTGCCACCTCCACCGGGCCACAGACCCGCGGGTGCAGCAGGACCCGCACAAGGCCAGGGCCCTCGCCTGGCTCTGAACTGAAACATCCCCTGGAGTGCCATGCGACCCAGTCGCCGTTAGCGTTTGCCTCGGCAGGCAGCCACTCCTCAGCAGAAATGGAGCCCAGCATGGGCGCCTGGGTGGCTCAGTTGGTTAAGCGACTGCCTTCGGCTCAGGTCATGATCCTGGAGTCCCGGGATCGAGTCCCGCATCGGGCTCCCTGCTCAGCAGGGAGTCTGCTTCTCCCTCTGACCCTCTTCCCTCTTGTGCTCTCTATCTCTCATTCTCTCTCAAATAAATAAATAAAATCTTTAAAAAAAAAAAAAAAAAAAAAAAGAAATGGAGCCCAGCAGAGTGCCTGGGTCTGACAGCCATCTGGTCTAGATTCTAGAAGAGTGCTTGAGGTGGGCAGAGCTGCAGAACTCAGAGCCTGATTCAGTGAATAATTTGTACAGTCCTCTGGGTTAAGGTTTTCTATTAAGCTATCTCTGCTGCTAATAATTTAGCTGGAAGATATGTAAGATACAGCATTTGGGGAAAGTGGAGTACCCGTCTCAGGGGATAATGACATTGTGAAGCCATATTATTTCTACTGTGGGGAACAATTTTAAGCCTGAGCTACTAGTTGAAGCCACCGGAGAGGCCACTTTGAATGGAGGAAATGGCTGAGAGCTCCACAGGGGCTGTAAAAGTGACTGGACTGTGTGGGGTAATGATTAACCCAGTTGACCTGCAGCGTGTGATCCCCCCCGTCGCCGTCCTACCACCCCAGCCGAGGAAGGTCTGTGGGTGAGGGGTCCCCCAGACCACGCTTTCCTGCTCTTTGACCCTGGATGAGTCACTGGCCCACCGAAGGTTTCATTCAGAAATGCCCAGCCTGAGACGCCCTGCAGGTTTGGCCAGCACGAGTTCAGTAAACGGCAAGGGGCTGGGGGGACGCTGGGCTCCCCGGGATGGGGAAGGTCCACGGTTTGCAGGAATGTGGAACGTGGAGTGTGTGAGGGTGGGGAGGGGCTCCCTCTGCAGAGCCTCACAAACCCCTTCTGTAGAGCATGCCCACTCCCTACCCCCATCAGCCCTCCTTCTGCAACATTCTCTTCCCCGTATCAGCTGGAGGGGTGGCAGGGTCAGTCACTCATGAAAGCTCACGGAAACGTAAATGCTGCTCCACAGCAGGTGACGGCCAGGCTTTGGGGACGCTGGCCATTGTTCTGTTTTGGGGGCTAAGTAAGGTGACTGAGCAGCGGCACGCAGCCCTTGTTACGCTTGTGCCCACCGAGAAAGATACTCCTTGCAGGACTTCTGCAAAAGGTGCACTTAGCTTTGTCTCCATTACTCTCTCTGCTGAATTAAGCCCTGAGGTTTACTGTGCTCTCATAATTAGCAGTGGATGGATTGAATGGTGATTCTGTTGCACAAAACCCTGGAGCTGAAAATTGGGGGAAAAAAGGAAAGAGAATTATTTTTGAATAGATTTTGTACTTAGAAAAGGTGATACGGACAAATAAACAAATATTTAAAGGGGTAGTGAGAGAAGTGTAACACTCAGTGAGTTTTAACCTCTCACATTAGGCAAGTTTCCATTGGCGGGGTGCCACGGACCCAGTGACTTTGGGTTTCAACAGGCCCTTCTTTGAAAACCGTCCGTGTTTTCCTTTGTAAAATGAAGTCTCAGCCCCTCAGCTGGTGACCAGGGCTCTTCAGACCTGACCATGAACTTCGCCCGCCGCTCCTGGCTAGCACTCCCTCCCTCCTTTGAGTTTGGCACATTGGACAGATGCCCCCGGGGGGGGCCCCCAGGAGCAGATGGCCCTGTGGCCTGCAGCTCGGTGCCTCCGGCTCAGCCCGGAGCAGAGTGTCGACGCAGAGAGGGGTCCGGAGCAGAGGTCGAGGACGGGGAGCCTCAAATCTGCGAGAGGGCTCAGAACAGAGCCCAGGGGAGGGTTGTGGAAGTCGGGAGAGGGTGTCTCAGGAAAGCTGAGGCTGGCTCAGCAGTGGGAGATGGCGTAGGGCCTTCTGGAAGGGGGAAGACAGAACTCTGCCCACATGCCTGCTCTTTGCTCACTGTCTGCCCTCTGCCTGCAAAGCCTTTTCCCGCCACGTGCAGATACCACCACCCTCCTCAAAGCCGCCCCTGGGCTCTGATGCAACAGAGGAAGCACACAGTTTACCCTTACTTCAAGTCCAGCGGCCTCGTCTTGGTTTCTGCCTGTCTTGGTTTCTGCCTGTCTTCCTCCCCACATTTGTGGGCCAGAGCCCTCTGGGTCACCTTGGACCCCCTCCTCCCCGCCGCCAGTGTCCGAGAACTCAGCTGTCCTGGAAACAGGAGGCCGCAGTCCCCGGTCACCAAAGGCAGGGTGCCCTCCTCCGTGGCCCTGCCCTCGGCCCTTGTCAGTACGGGGCTCTCGGTATTCGCGTTGTTCCGAGGGACGGGAATTTCAGCCCGTGGGAATTGCTGTCGTGACTACTTCCTTAGCTCAGCCTTGGCTCTGACCGCAGTGACCGCCGATCAGCGCGCATGCCCAGGGGCATGTGTGTCTATTTACTTCAAGTGCAGCAGGCTGGCTTTGCACGTGGGAGGTCCTGGGGCCTCAGCACAGATCACCCCGGCCCGCACCTTTTCCTTCGTCCAGAATTTCCTGACAAGAAGAGAAACGCATTCGTTGTCTGTGTCCCTCCCCCCCACCCCCGGCCTTCTGGCAGGCACCCTCTTTCAGTGTGAAATAAATCGGTATTTACTTCCAAAGTTTTGGTTCACAGTACATTTTCCCATTTAAATGAAATGGAAACAAACACTAAAAGAAGAAAAAAAAAAAAAAAAGAGGTCCTGATTCATTCTGGAGAAACAAATCAGGCTAAATGTGTTAATACTTTCCACTTAGGATAGCTCTCTGGCTTCTGGTGAATTCTTTCAGTCCAAATTAGAAGTGCCTTCCAATCCATAGCTTTGCGTGGTGTCCACCCCAGAGGAGCCTTTCCATTTTTCTCTCTCAATTAAATACAATCCCCCTGTTGACACAGCCCACCCTGGTAGTCACAGGGCCAGAGGGGGGCCCCTGCGAGCCAGTTGGGCCCCCCATGCCCCTGGGGAGTGTGAAGTCATGGCTGTTAGGGACAACAGATGGGCGGGGAGGAGGAGGCCTTCCCGTGCCAGACACCAGCTGGGAGGAGAGGAATCAGAGCGTCAGGGGTTGTGGGCGGGAGCTCACGGAGGCTACCTGAGCACACCGGCCTTTGCTGGCTGTCCTGGGCCTTGCTCCTTCTGCCCCCTCTGCCTGGAGCCCACCCCACTTCTCCTCCGGAGGCCTTCCCTGGCTCGCCAGCCCTGGATGGGAACACTGCCGCTCTGCTCCTGTGTCTGCCCCACTGGACGGGGCTTTTCCAGCGGGCCACTGCCCCAGCACCTGCCCCAGCACCCGGTACCCAGCAGATCGTCACTCCGCAAATCTGAGTGCTTGCATGTGCGTCCGGCCTGGCTCTGGGAAGGAGCGGTGCCAGGTCACGCTGGCCCCTGCTGCCTGGAGCTTAGTCTGCTGGGACCTTTTATGATGACACAGGCTGGGCCGCGTGGCTGGATTGACAAGTAACGGACGTGCCGCAACTTCCAGCTGGCGGGCGTTAAGATAGTCTTGTTAAATGAATGCTACAGGCACGGAAAAGGCAGTGCTGTCATGAGGCACTCACTTTGCATAGAGAATCTCCTTTACCTTCCCAGCCATCCTCCGGAGTGCACATTCGTGCCTGTTTTACAAATGGGAAAACTGAGGGTTGCGGGGTAGGTGCCTGGCCTCCCAGCAGACAGTGGTGAACTGTGGTTCGAGCCCTGCTCTGTGCAGGACAAAGCACATGTCCCTCGGCTCCTCTCTCACATCGCTGCACGCACCTAAGAACTCTCTCATTCCCTCCCCAAACCATCCCAGACCCCCTCCCTGGGCTTGTACTCTAACCCTTACGTTACTTTTGCAGCTCCTGGCTCTCAACTCTTTCAGAGTCTTCCCCATGTTCTTTACCCATTATTTTTCTAACGAAGATCAAAGACGGTAGTTATTTAAAACAGGCCAGAGCCCACAGGGTCAGGGGTGCAGGGCAGCAGCACCAGCTGAAATTGGCTTTGTCTGGAATCTGCCTGCTTGGAGCTGCAGAGAAAAGCCTGCCTGTAGAAGTCAGGTCCCCTCTACGGACAGATGCCCCTCCCCCGACCATCCCGCCCAGCCGCACGGCAGGGGCAGATCCCCCCAACAGGCCACCTCTCACCATGGCTAAGTCCTTGGTGTCGATCGACGGCAGCTGGGGGAAATCATTCTTTCAGGGACATCTACTCTTTCCCAAAGTGAGACTGATCTTCAGACAGGGAGTTGAGCTCCCACAGTGTGTGGAAAGACAGAAAACCCAGGATAAACCTAGCCCCTTTCTCACCGCCAAATGGACCAGCTGTGAATTTCCAGGAGCCACCCACCTAACCTTCCACGTGGTTGCAGTAAATCACTCCTGTGCTACCTTCCGACCCTCACACCCTTGGCAACCCTGGCAACCCTGGCAACCCCCACACCTCTCCGGGAGGCAGCTTGGCGTCAAGAGAAGAGTTTGGACTTTGGGTTTCGACTTGGGCTTTGCCACTTGCCACCCCTGGGGCCTGTGGCCATGTTGCTTTGCAGCACTGAGCTTCACTCTCTCCATCTGTAAACCAGGGATGAGAGCAAACCTAGAGCATTTGTGTGCGTAGGGACAAGCTCCTGGAACGTACTACATGCTTCCTATGCAGTAGTTGTGATTCTGTTGTTACAGCCGGACTGAGAAGCAGGACCTGTGTGACCTTTCTCTTGCCCCCACACAGGTAACGGACGAGGAGCCCAGCTCCAACCACACAGTCATGATCCAGGAGACCCTCCAGCAGGCCTCCGTAGAGCTGGCCGAGCAGCACCACCTGGTGGTGTCCTCTGACGACGTGGAGGGCATCGAGACGGTGACTGTCTACACTCAGGGCGGGGAGGCTTCGGAGTTCATCGTCTACGTGCAGGAGGCCATGCAGCCCATGGAGGAGCAGGCCATGGGGCCACAGGCCCAGGAGCTCTAGAGGACACGCAACGTCAGGTGGGCGCCACGGGGCAGGCCCGCCAGGCTCTCTGCAGAATGGCGCTCTCCGTGGCTCTCTCCTCTGCCATTCCTGCCCAGGCGGCCACATGGGGCTCCTAGTCCTACCTTGGGTGGGCAAGGCGATTGGCATCACCAGCAACACAGGACCCCACCTCCAGCACAAACGCATATACCCCCCTTACTCTGTATCCTCTGCTTCCGGAAAGATTTTGCATCCACCTTCCACATGGCCCATACCGCATCGCCCCTTTGCTTCAAGATTCATACAGGGACCCAGTCCCCATCAGCATCTGCCCCAAATCACTCCCCCAACTCCTTGACCCCGTCCACGTGCCGAACCTTCCTCTGGGACCGCTCTGCAGCCTGATGAAAGGGAGCCAGCCAGCACAGAGAAAGTGACCTTATGGTTTTGAATCACCTCTTGGGGGGTGGAGGGGAGGGGGTCCTGGCTTTATCTACAAGATTCTACTCCCCACTCCTCCCCCCCGAATCAAGGGCACTTGTTACCGGGTGCGGTAACCACAATTGATGACCCTCCCACTCCCATGACAGGTGGGGTCTTAGCTTATGTCTTAGAATTCGTTTGCTTTTTTTAAAAAAAAAAAATGCACTTTTTACTATTCACCTCCCATTCTGTGAGATGTGGTGGGTAGAATAAAAACATTCTCTGCCTGAGTACTCTGGTTCCTCCGTTAGCTTGGATGGTTTACTCTTCCCCTTTCTGAATCAACATCTTGGGTTTGGCACCCCCCTAGAGCCTCCCCATCCGAGATCCAAAGCCTTAACATGTAGATGATGATGCTCCTCCTCCCCCTAAAGCATTTTAGGATTTGCTTTGTGGCCTGTGGTTGGAGGTGAATGGTCTTACCTTTTATTTCCTGGGGCCTGACACTTGATTTGTTGCAGCTGAGACATGTGCGCCCCTGCTTTCTACCTTGCCCTTGGGAGGTCCAATCAGCTGACAGAAGCTTTGTTGTTTGAGAGGCGGTCCAGGCACCATGGCAGATCCCATACCTTTTTGAGCCTCTGCCCTGTGCACAGCATGGTAGGGGCATCAGGGCAAGTCCTCCTGCACCCTGCCCAGCCCTGCCCAGCCCTGCCCAGCCCTGCCCAGCCCTGGGGCTCTTGACATCACCCACCATCTGATTCACTGAGGTTGAGGTTTGTTTCCTCTGAGAACCCTCCACATGAAGTCTTAGGTGTGTATGAGCAAACGTGCAGACAGGAAGTGGCATTGCTCTGGTTGAAGAGCAGATGGAGTCGTGCACTTGGCCCTCATTGTTCGGGCCCAGTCATCCCAGCGCAGCAGGGCTGGAAGGCACCTCTCGGGGGAAGCGTTAAGCTGCTGCTGTTAGGGATGAAAGTGACTTCTTGCCCTAGGCAAGGAAAGGAGTTCAGAGGAAGGACGGACACTCCCCACTTGGGATGAGCTGGGGAAAGCTCCAGGGTGGAGGAGACCTGTGATGAGGCCCTTATAAGCTAGACGGGTTTTGCACTTGCAGGACTGGGGTGGAGGGACAGGGAAGGGTAACAGAAGGAAAGAAGAATAATGGAGTGGAATAGCATAGAGGAGGCAGAGTGAGCCTTGGGCACTCCCATTTGGCTGGTGGGTAGCTCCAAGGGGAAAGGCAGAAAGATCAACCAGAAGCCGGAACCTAGACGAACCAGGAATGAGAGTTGCATATTGCTTTTATTCAGTAAACCATGGGGAGCTGGTGGCCCTGAGTAGTCTCAGGGTGTGAAGGGCAGAGTGGTACTTCAGAGAGGGTGACGATGTCCACGCATCAGGGTGAGCTATGGTGAGGTGGTTGAGCATCCACATTGGAGGCAGAGTACCTGGGCTCAAGCTTAGATCCATCACTTCTTATGTGGGTGACCTTGATGTTTTTCCATGCCTGGCTGAGTTTTAGTTTACTCATCTCTGAAATGGGTCTGAGAATAATTGCTAACTGCTAAGATTACGGAGAGGATTGGAAGCATTAGAGGCCCTGGCCCATACTCTGTAAATACCAATTATGATTTGTATTCCTAGGCATGGGGGAACCAGACCACAGTATCTACAGTCTAGAGGGAGAGAGGAGACATGAACATACAGCAGGGAAAGACTCGACTGAATGTGCTCAGGGCTCCGAGTGAGGCTGGAGGGAGGAACCTGCCCTACCTGACATGGGGTCTTTGACCAGAACTGATAGGGACGCAGGATCCCAAGGAGCAGGTACCCAGACACTCAGCAGGGCTCTCCACTCCTGCACAGCTGTCCACCTGGCTGAGTCAGGGGCTGGGCCAGTCCTGCATGCTGATCGCCTCAAAAGTTGGATCCAATTATTTCTGAGATGCCTGTCCAGCATGGGCCACTTCTTTGTGTCATTAGTGACTCTGATTATTAAAAAATCCTGTTCTAGTTGGGAAGCTCCCCCATGAAGAGATACCTGCCCTGGCTGGTCATCGTGAGTGTGCTGGGTTCCTGCTGGGCATCTGAAGTCCTTGGGCACTGCTCAACATAACTTTGAGGGAAAAGTGGCTTTAGTGTCAAAATGTAGGTCGTGAGGGCCTTGTGCCTGGGCAGGGAGGCAGGTTTTGGTTTGACTCAGATTCCACATTTATGACTCATTGTGATGTTGGTTAACCTTTAAGAGGCTCATTTCATCTTCTACCAAATGGGGTAAATTATTGGCCCCATTTGCCTGGTCGGTTTCAAGGATTTACCGTGATGACGTGTCAACGCGCCCAGCACGATGTACTGTACCTAGTAGTAACAGAGCAGACATTTACTTCCTGCTGTTGATGGTGGGGTCCTGGAGAGCCCCGTGGCAGATGACAAACAGAAGCTGGACAGAGCCATCTCTTGTCCTCGCCCGTGAGCTGAGTTGAGGACAGCTGAACCCTGCTGTCTGGGCCTGCCACCGTGCCTGGTGTGCATCATTCATTCACTGAGGCAGCAGAGGCCAATCGGCTGCCTCCAGTGGCCAGGCACTGGGCTGTGAGCTGGGAACACAACTCACCAGTGACACGGGGTCCCGGGCCTCAGAAACTCACCACTGGTTCAGAGGGTGGAGGAGTGAGCTGGTGGCCCATGTGGAAACCTCTGCAGGAGCAGAGCGGGTGTGGGGGTTGCAGCCAAGTGGGGGGGCCTGGAGGACACAGCTGCCACCATCGATGAGCCCGGGGCCAGGCAGGGTGGCGGCAGCAGGACCAAGGCTTGAGCTAACATGGCCCACCCAGGAGATGGCACGTCCTAAAGACCAGAGGTCCGTGTAGACCAGCCCAGCCTAGCCCTGCACTTGATGCTGGATCTCTGGGTGGGCCCTAGTGTATGCTCACCTGACCAATCAGGACAGAGGTCAGAAGGTTAAGAAACTTGCCCAAAGTCAGCTAGTAGGGGTGGGGCTAGGAGTGAAAAGTGGGCTGTCTGACTTGGGGACTCGCCCTCCAGCCTTTTTGTCCATGTTGCAGCTGGAGCCTTGGGAACCTGGGGCATGGGGCTGGGAGCGATGGCCCCAGGGCAGGGGTCAGGGACACCTCATGGTGGGAACTGGGATCACGCTCAGCCTGGAAGAGAGGAAAGGATGGGTGGGGAGAAGGAAGGAAAGAGTGCTGCTGTTTAATGCCTTCACGGTATCCTTTTATATCTACAGCCTGTCTCCCCCACAGGAGTCATGAAATCATCCAGCGCTTGGCGCGCCCCTTGCACGGTTCGTGGGGAGCCTTTGCTCATGGCAAATGCTGTGCGGCTTTGGTTTATTTTTGCATCCGCCCACCCCCCACTGAATTAGGGCAAACACAGAGAGCGGGTAACACACCCCTGGGGCTGTTTGGTGGGGCAGGGCAGGGGGCTGGGTCTCTAAAGTCCTTTCCTAGGGAGCAAATGCTGAGCTTGGGGGTGTCTGCTTCTCTGAGCCACGTGGGGTGCTCAAGCGATTCGTTCGTTGGTTCTGATGACTCCCCCCTGGCTGTTTTACTTGGATACTTCTTGATCCACATTGTGTTTTGTGCCAAGAGCAGTGAAAGCTTGGGCTGGGAGACAGTGAGCTCCTGCCTTCCTGCTTTACTGTGTGTGATAAGGACCCACCACGTGCCAGGTACCGCACTAGGCAGCTTGCCACGCATCTCTGCGCTCAGTCTTGCCATCCGCCTTCAGAAGATGGGACGCGTGGTACTTCTGTACTGCTTGTTCCATGCCAGGGGGTGTGGATGTTCTTACCGATTTTCACAGCGAGGCCAGTAAGGTGCTAACATTAAGAGTTTTCTGGATGGAGAACATTAGCACGGAGAGGTTAAGAAACTTGCTCAAGGTCACACAGGAAGTAGCAGAGCCAGAATTTGAGCTCAAGCAAGACCAGCGCGCATAACCGAAGAACCCTGTGCCAGGGCTTCTCTCCCTTTCACAGCGGAGGAGACAGGCTCGGTAAGGAACCCACCTTGGGTGACATTTGAGGCCAGAAAGTGCTGTGTGGTACTTGAACCCAGTGGGAGTGTCCTGTTTCCTCAGCTACTTTCTGTACTCCCAGTGGCATGCTGCCTCCCCCTTACCTTCAAGCCCTGATACTAGAAAGGCAGAGCAAGGACGCGGTGTGGGCGGCGAGGTCAAAATTCAGGGGGACAGGGAAGAGGAGACTTAGAGGCAAGAGAGCAAGGTCCCCTCCACAGAGCAACAGCCCAGAAGCCGTATCGCTGGGGGCCAAGATCAAGAGTGAGCAGGAGCCCCAGGAGCCACCTGAGGTCAGACACGGAGTTGAGACAGGGACCAGCCAAGGGGGGGCCTGTGACACACGGGGCTGGCCTGACGAAGACACCTGGCCCTAGAGCCCCCAAGTGCCCCTGCAGCCAGTCTTGTCTGCCCGCAGCCCTAACGCCAACCTGCATCCGGGCAGGCTCTGTCTCCCTCTGTGGTATGGGCTCGCCTCCATCTGTCAGCGTAGGCAAGACACACCTGGGTCTAACCCTGCTGCGTAGAACTTGTGTAACTTTGGAAAGTTATGTTACTCACCAGTTGCGCGAATGGGGATAGAGAATTGTCGCGGGGCAAGAGCTTCCCGGGACAAGGTCTGCATCCATCCTTGGCACAGTCCCGGGAGGCATGGGTGTTCCCACCCTGTCACGGGGACGAGGGTGCCTCTGGGAATGTATAAAATAGCCCCAGAGGTAGGGAGATGAATGGAGATGATGTGTGTGATGTGCTCAGCAGAGTGTCTGCGGTGGAGGGACAGACGGCTCTGGCCCCTCGGGACAGTGCTTGGGGAGGGGGCGTGGCCTGGCTGCAGCAAGTCTGAGCCACCTTAGCTGCTCTGAGTCTCGCATTTTTGAGGAGATGGTGACTCATTCTGTGACCTGAATCTACGGGGCCAATTTAGCAAATTAATTTTTCTTGTAATAAGGATTTAAAATTCATTAGCTGTTGTCACTGATGATTTTCCCCTTGTTCTTCAGCTCCATGTTTCAAGGCTGGAGAAAAAAGCCTGTTTGATTAGGAATCCATCTCCCCCCCACACCTTGTAAAATTTCGAAGTGAACTGTCCATCTTGTCCTTGGATGAGACCCAGGCTCGCATCTATCTCCCCTCGCAGTAATAGTTTTAAGTCAGAGCAGGAAGTCTTTGGGAATCAATTAAGTAGACGAATACTTTGCTGGAGGAAAGAAAAAAAAAAAAAAAAAAAAGGCGTGCTGAAGGGGGACTTAATTTACCATGCATCACAAAATTTTCTAAGTAAATTATTTTCGAGTCAGCTCGGCCCTTCTCTTAGCCATGACAGGGACACGTTTGCGTTTGATTTTAAAAATTCTAATCTATCACTGTCACTGTTCCTGCTGCAATTTAAGGCTTGGGTGGTTTGTGGTAGATAACAGTTGTTACGCTTCCCACAGGCTAAGAAGGCAGTGACGGTTTGGTGTATTAACTATCACAAAGCAGACAAAAGGGAGAAGGAAGGTCTGTGTAGACAGGAGAAGGGCGTGTCAGGCCAGAGTCGCCCGTGGTGTCTGCTGCCTCCCCCTGCGCTCGGCCCTGGCCCTGCTCTTCTGCAGGGCTCTTGGGACTGTCCCAGAACCAGACCTGTGGGTGACAGAGCAATGTCCCTGCAGCCGCGCCGCCCCCGTGGGGCTCATGATGGATCAGGAGAAACTCATCAGTCGGTGCCAGTGGTAAAGCCACCTGTGATGGGCGCTTAGGTCACATGCGTCCTACCCAGGTACCTGGATGGAGATTGGCCTTGAAGCACAGGTTCTGCAGGCCTTGGAGGGAAGCGAGGTTGCCGCCTGGTTTCTGTCCCTTGCAGGTCACAGTGTGTCGACTGTGATGGTAGCGTCTGGGGGCGGGTCTCTGTAAACCTATCGGCTGGCACCGTGTGAAGAGGAAGTGTGGATATGTGTGCAGAAACTGAACCTCAGCTGTGTCTGAGGTCAGGATTCTGGGTTGGAGTCGTGGGTTCACCGCGAACCGGCGGGGGCATCCCCAACCAAGTTGACCCTTGGTTCTTTCATCTCTGACATGGAGATTGTAGTAGCATGCTCCTCATCCAGCTGTGGGGAGGCTTCCGTGAGGCGGAGTGCACCCATTCCCTGGCACACACAAGCATCCGGCCCGGCTCAACTCCTGCTGCCCTTAACAATGGCTCTCCTCACCTGCGTTCCATTATAACCCTGTTGCATGCATGGTGCCAGGTAGCTGGAGGGTGGACTTTTGCCAGAGGGGCCCCAAAGAGGCCGGGAGAGTCCAGGGGAGACTCCCTGGTTTGCAGGGCTCAAGAGGGACAGCGAGAGCCACGTGGATGCAAGGCCCAGGGTTCCAAAGCTGAAGGGACTGGAGGGGGGACAGTCAAGCAGCCTCATTTTACAGATGAGCAAACTGAGGCCCCGAGAAGGAAAGGGACTCCTCCAAGTGCACGGGGCAGGGGAGCTGCCGTGCTCCATTGCCGAGGGTACATCCTGAGGAGGCCAGAGGTTCCCACTGCACTTCGGGGGAAGGCTCGTCTCGGCTCACTCGGTCCCCTGACAGCAGCCTATGCTTTGCTGCCACGGACCTCACCATCCAGACCTTTTGTCAGAGGTGGGCAGGAGAGATGCCTGGGGCTGGGCCAATGTGAAGACACTGCTGCAGGACCAGCCCCTCCCACCGTGGGGGCCCTGGGTGGGGGACAGCCCTCAGTACCAAGGGGACTGTAGGCATTGCCACACTGCTGCCAGCTCAGTCCTCTCTCCGCTGTGATCCAGACACGGGGCCCCCCATGCCAGGAGCCCCGATGGCCAGTGGAAGGAAGAAGCCCTTAGCCTGGACACCGCAGAGCTGGAAGTCTGGTCTGGGCCCACCCAAGACCTTGGAATAGGTCCTGCAGTGTCATGTTTCTTGGTGGCAAACGAAGCTTTTCTTGGGATATTTGCAAACCTAAAGCCGCTTGCTCCCTCATCTCTTCCTTGTGCCCATGCCTGGCCTTCCTTGGTAAATCTCTGTGTCGGGGAGGTTAGTAGTGAGCTCTCAGGGTAGGGGGGGTACGAAATGAGAATGACACATACCGCCCTGCTGGAGGACAGGCACATGTCACCATCCTGGCCCACGAGCCATTTCCTGGGGTGGCGGCAGATGGTGGAGTGAGAGGGCCTCAGCCTCCCCCCTGCACAGCAACAGTGACTTGGTAGCCATCCGTGGACAGAGTGCCTTTGTGGGAGCCTTGGGACCCAGGCAGGAGGTTATGAACCCGGGTGGAGTCCCAGACCCGGAAGACCTGCTTTGGAAGGGCAGGTCAGTGCTCTGTGTGGGCCCGCTGACGGTGGTGTGGCCCCAGCTGCAGACCCAACGCAGCCCCGTGCCCTGTGGACTCAGCTCCAGCCCCCCTTTTCAGCGCTCTTCCATCAGTGTCATCGGCCAAGGGACCTGGGAGGAGTCACACCAGTCGGTGTCCCTGGTAACGGGCTCGCCAACCGTGGACCTGACCAGGACCAGCTCCAGCCCTGCTCGACCGGGGTCTCCTCAGCCCAGGGACCCTGCAGGAACCATGGCTGCCCATCCCCTGGTAACAGGCCTACGGCTGGGACCTCAGCACAGACCAGGCCACAGCCCCACACCCCAGCTGCACCCCAGCCCCATGCTCCAGGCACCAGGCAGGAGAGGCCAGGCCGTGAAGCCTGGAAGGGTGTCTTCTCCAGATGCGCACACTCTGACCGAAGGCCGCAAAGGTCCCAAAGAATCAGGCCAGCACGGCGCCACCAAAGCACTGATAGAGCTCCAACAACTGACCTTAAAGGAACGGAGATTCGTGAACCATTTGACAATGAATCCAGAATAATTGTCTTAAAGAAGTGTGGTGCTGGAACTCTGGTTGAAATTGGGTGGTTTGAGCGCAGGGCACAGGGTGAGTTTCTATGCTGAGCACCATGCAAACTGTCCAGTACCGGGGATGTGTGTGTGTGTGTGTTTGGGGGGGGGGGTGATCACGTCCAGCTGCAGTTCCTTCCACGCACACAAGGCACCAGACTCAAGGCAGAAAGTTGCAAAGGCCGCGGTGTGCACACTCACCACTCCCTGTTCCGTTCAGTTCAGCCGTGTTTATTCTGCTCTCAGGAGGAACAAAGGTGAGACTTGCACAAACCCCAGACCTCCCACCAAATGCCGGGTGTCAGCAAGGGAGGGACTTGAGGGCACCCAGCTCCCAGAAAGACACGGCCGTCCCCCCCCCCCGCCAATTTAAAAAAAAAAAGCAATATCAGTCTCCATCCCTTGGAAACACATTTGTAAAAATGCATCAATAAGATTAAAAGATTCAGGACACCTTTATTTGTATGCGGCACATACACTGAAGATCAAAACGTCTACCGGAACGGAAGATATCTGTGAACATCTGTCCTAGAGAGAGGCTGCGGGGGGGCCCCACCTCCTTCCGGGTAGCTTCTGTGGTAACAAAAAAGATCAGATGTCAGCAATAAAGTATCTCAAGGGATGGCAATACCTTTTTAAAAGGCTTACAATGGGCCAAGTGACAGTTGCATATGTAATTACACGTCACCCATATAATTACGTTACAAATTACAGTTACAGTTACAATTGTACAAATGCTGGAAACCAGTAGTCTGGGCACACCACCTGAGCATAGTGGCGCTTTGTAGGGCCACTGAGCACTTCGGGGGTTCTGATGAAAGCTACAGACCTACTCCCCCCCCACAGCCTCAGTGCAGTTGCGGGGGGCTCACGAGTCCCCATTTAAGAGAGCCTTTGATCAGATTTAACCTCCTCCATTTTCAGGATGCAATGCTCAAGACAGAGCGGTTAGACTTGGCCAGTGTGACTCCGTGAGGTGTAGCAGGGCAGGGCTGGGACCTGCACCCGCACAGCCAAGGCCAATATAACGTTCTCCCACCTCTCCCCCTCGCTGACTGCAGGTGAGAAAAGTAGTAGTCCAGGGATGTCTGTTGAACAGCTAGGAAAACCTTCCACGGGCCGGATAGAAAGCATGCAGGACGGAGCTTCTCCCTTGCAGGGTGTTTGGGAGACCAAGGTTTGGGATGGCTGGAGAATTCGGCACAAGACTGGGCAGAATCCCGAGCTGTCAGGAAGGGGCCCGGACTCCAGGTGCGGTGGAAGGTCAAGGATGAGAGGGCCGAGCCCCTCGTGCTGAGGGGACCGGCCTCCCCAGGGGGAGGGGGTTCCTGTGCTGTGTGTGTCCAGCGCCTCCTGCCCGGCGGCTCCTCCCGTGGGGCCTTCTGTGGATTGAGGAGCACCTTGCTGCTCCCCCTTAGACCACTTCTCCTCCCTCTTTGCCGAAGAGAAGTTTGTCTTTACCAGTGGGTGTCCCCTGCCTCTGGCCCTCCGATTTGCCTTTGCCATCTGGAGGCCTCGTCAGAGAGATGGGTGTGTGAAGAAATGGGGAAGAACTTGACCAGAGAGGCTAGGCTGAGCCACGTGTTGTCCCCGGGAGAAGGGGGGTGGGACGGCCCAGACGGAGGCGAGGTGCAAGTGTGGGTGTTTGGCTCTGGCGTCCCTGTGAGCCACAGGGACCCAGGAGAGCGGGGAAGTGGGGTTGTGGGAAGTGTGTCTGTGGAGGAGTCATTCCTGAAAGATGAGTGAAGGCCTTTGGCTCCTGCTTGGTTACAAAGTAGCTGGAACGAGTCTCGTGCGCGGGTCTCTTTGCAGAGACCGGCCTGGAGGCCCCAGCTGGGGTTGGCTCGCAGAGACCCCCGCAGAGGGGACTGGAGATGACTCTGGGTCTTTGACATCAAGCCCATGAGTGTGGACTCATGTGCCGAAACATTTTCCTCCGAGTTTGGTTTTCCTTTCAGGAAGGATGCTCAGAAGGATCGGGAAGGGCCCTCTGCCTGGACGTAGGCTGCGCTTGGCTGATTCCCGGCAGTGAGGATCTTGTGCAGGACCACGGGGTGTGTGTGTGGGGGGGGTGTGACAGGTGCAACTCAGCAGAGGCCAAGCATGTGAATTTCTGGGGACAATGACAAGTTGTTGCTCCCAAAGCCCTGGTCGTCTGGCCGAGAGTGGTCTGGGTATGTTTGCAGACACTTCTGGGGGACAGAGAGCCGAGGGTGGGCCCGGCCAGGCCGGCCGGGGCTGGCCGGGGCACCGCACGGCTCCTCCTTGTCGGCCTCGTGAGGAACCTCTGGGCACAGCCCTGAACACCCCCGTTCCCAAGCATGCCCAAGGCACAGGGATCCTTGGTGGGTAACGGTCTCCTCCTCAGCAGCCTCCTGGGATCCCCACATGCCTCTGGTTCTCCTGTATGAGCAGAACAAGAGGTGAGCGGGTCAAGTCGATCCTCACGGCGAGTGTTGTGAGTCCTGGGAGCTGTGCGTGTTGTGATGAAGGGTGGTAGGGACAGCCAGTGTCTTCTGAAGGCTGGCCCCGTCAGACCTGCATGCGGTACCTCCTAATCCCCGCGGGTAACCTGTGGCCACCCACTTCACAGATGTGGATCATGGCTCTGGGAGGCACACACAGTGTTGCAGGGGGTGGGGCGGCTGGGCGGGCGGGGGTTTGAGCCCATGCGTGCCCGGCCCCAGAGCCCCGCCCTGTGCAGCGTTCCTGCACCACTTTGTGCTGTGCGTCATCCCAGTTGTGCCGAAGCCTGTGGAATCTCATTGTCACCTGTAAGTGCAGGGCCCGCGGAGTCAGCATGGGTCCAAAGAGTAGGTTTTTAACTACAGTTAACTGAGAAATGGCGCTGTGGTGGTCACTTGCCAGCAGGGGGAGCTAGGAGGCCCCTGGACGACCCAAGCCGCAGACACAGGCTGGGTGCCGGTGGGTGGGCAGTGGGTGTGGAGGACTCGTGGGCTGCCCTGGAGAGCAGACATCAGTGGCCCTTCTCTGCTTCTCGGACGGCTCCGGTTCACCTTGCAGCCTGAGGAGGGGGGAGACAACAGACCTCAGACTCGGGCACCTGTGTTGGTGCCTCAGCTCTACGAGCTGTGGGCTCTGGGACACGTGCCTTCTAGTTCCCAGCCTCCGCTACTTTTATCTGATAAATGGGGATGATGAGACTCGTGTCCATGGCCGTTGTGCAGATGGAGTAGGTCTGTTACCTGTCTGGTGCTTCTCAGTCCGTCCTGTGTGTGACCGGAGCTCAGCCTGGTAGGATGGATGGAGCTTTGAGTAGGGAGCCAGAGGCCTTGGACCCCTTCCCCATCTTTGTCACACGCTGTCCAAGTTCTCTTGTTGTCTGGGCCTCAGTTTCCCTAGAGTAAGGCCGGGGGTTGGGCCTGGAGGACTTCTGAGGTCACACCCAGCTCTCAGGCACTCTGGCCCACGCCTGGGGAAAGAAGGTGTCAGCTGTGTGTGGATGGGCCTGACATCGGGGTGGGGCGTGGAATGAGGCTCCGTGGTCTCGGGCAAGTCCCTTAGCCCGCCTGAGCTTCAGCGAGCTCCTCCGTAAGTGGGGATATTATTACCCAGCTGCAGGGTTAAGTGCAAGGATTAAGGATGGCAAAATTCTAAAACTTGTCGTCTGGTATCCTTGGCACAGAGCGCACACTCAATATTTGATAGCCGTTGTTAACTCTGTTTGCTCTAGGATGGTATTTTGGTTTGTCTGGCCCTTGGAGGATTCTTGATGGAATCATGGGCTTCTGCAGCTCTGTGGGACTTGGCAAACGTTTCTTGCAAAGAGTCAGACAGATATTTTAGGCCTTGTGGGCCATACGGTCTGTTGGAACTATTCAGCTCTGCTGTCATAACCTGAAAGCAGCCACAGACAGTTCGCAAACCAATATGCATGGTTGTGTTCCAGTAAAACTTTATTTACAAAAAAATAGGTGCTGGGCCAGAGACCATAGTTTACTGACCCCTGTCCTAGGTGCCTGGGTCTGCAGAAACTGCAAAGGGATTTGTGTTTTGAGTTCTAGCAACCAAGCACCTTTATAATCATAATTTAATTTTCACAAATTTCCTACAATTTTAAAGGGGAATGAACTGGGGTTACTGGTTGAAGATTATAGCCCTTCGTGGAGTTGATGGGAGATGGAAGGGGGTGGCTGTGTCACCATCTGAGCCTGCCACCAATACCTGTGTGACCCTGAGGATACCCCTTCTTCTCCCTGGGCCCTGATTTCTTGCTCTGTGTAAGGGGCCTGGGCGTGGAGAGTGTGAATCATCCTGTTGGCTCCTTTCTGTCCTGATGGGGAAACAACCTTGGTCAGATCAGCTGCTCTGAGGAAAATGAGACATCATCATAAGGGGGCAGATCCTTTAATGAAATTGCTGGCGAATTAGGAGGATTGAGGGATTGAAAGCAGAGGGTGATGCTGGGGCCAGGGTGCTTGCTGTGGATTAATACAGTGCTGCTCTGCTCCCCGCTCTCCACTTGGGCCCCCGAGGCTGGGACCCCAGGATCCTTTAGCAGACCCTCTGGTGAGGGGCTTGCACTCTGCCCAGCAGCCATTCTGCACCGCACCCCACCCCCCCCTCACT
The DNA here is from genome assembly GCF_037043125.1 of Eumetopias jubatus. Taxonomy (NCBI): domain Eukaryota; kingdom Metazoa; phylum Chordata; class Mammalia; order Carnivora; family Otariidae; genus Eumetopias; species Eumetopias jubatus. The sequence continues at coordinate 115,676,971 of NW_028274810.1, forward strand.
GCAAGTCACCTTCCTGCTACTGCTGTGTCAACAACGGATGGATGTTCCCCGGGATGGGGCGATCCTAATTAGGTTGGATAATCATTCTTGAGCTTGTAAAAGCAATGAATGCTTTCTGCCTCAGCCAGAGTGGGGTTCAGTTTGCTTCAGCTGCCCCTCTTGGAGAGGCTGGGGAAATGGCTTCCCTGAATACAGGCTTTCTGTTGCTGTCCCCTGTCCCTTCCTCCCCAGACCCACTCCACCCCCAGCTCCCATCAGAGCAGAATGTGCATTTGGACCCAGGTTCTGGGATTCCATTAAAACCAGGAGTGCGTTCCCCCATGGTCCTGTATCTTTGCCCATCGCCCAGGACCTCTGTCTGTCTGGAAGGCTTTCCTGACTCTGGCCCCACATGGCACCTTTTCCCTGTCTGTGACAGCACAAGCTCAGCACGGAGCACCTCGATGTCCCCTCTGGATGTGCAGGGATTGCTTCCTGCGGGTGAGACACTCTGTCAGCTTCCCTACGATGTGGATGCAGTAGTCCACTTACCATTTTCTTGTGGAGTCTAGCACATTCCATCCACGCTTTTGTTTTAATGGACCCTGTGTTACTCATTCCGCCCTGAGTCCCGGAGGTGCGGAGGTGAACGGGACCCTATCCACCCCCACCCCGGGCGTCTCCCCGTCTGATACAGCAGAAGACCAGCGGGCAATGCCAATGTCAAGTGATAAAGGTGTTGCTGCGGACACCGAGGTTGGGCTTTCTCGGGCTGCTGGGCATTCTGAAGCCCCATCCTTCAAGTTGTCCACACTTTAGTCAGATGCAGGGCGCGGCATTTACCATGGCCTGGAGGCCAGCGAGAGCATGGCCCAGGAGATGCAGAGGGAAGGAGGGAATCAACAGGTGCCTGAAGAGGCCAGAAAGAAGTCAGATGAGGGAAGGCACGTCGGGAGGGAAGAAAGGAGGAAAATCAGCAGGGACCAGGGGCTCCGTGTCCCTCCAGGGATCAGGAAGCAGTAGCGTGGGCTTTGCCTCCCTCCTTCCTTCCCTTCATCTCCCAAAACCTGCTAGCAGCCCCTGCCTTTCCTCAGCCCTGACTGAGGATGTGCCTTTCAGCGGAGCCACAGGGCAGGGCTACCAGAGGGGGACACGATGGATCTCAGTGACTTTTCCCCAAATGTTCATTAATGTTTAATTTCACAAGCAATCTGTAAGGACATTCTCACTGTAAAGAATCTAGACCTTACAGGTAAAGCTAGAGTTCCCCTTGACCACCTTCTAGAACAGTCCTTGCCTCCTCCCAAGAGGCAACTACTAGGTGGTTTGCTGTATATTATTCATTCACCTGCTTAATTAATATTTATGGACGACCTACCACATGCCCGGCATTATTCTCAGTCTTGGGAATATGGCATCGTGCGAAACTCAGAGTGTGTGTTCTAGTAGTGGGAGTGAGACTGTAGGCGTGCATGCAAATGAGATTAAAACACATTAGGGGGTGACAAGTGCTCTTTAGAAAATAAAGTCTGGTAAGGGCAGAGAAGCACGCTGGGAAGAAGGGTTATTGTGGCCACGGTGGGGGTCAGAGCCCCTCCCCGGGAGGTGGTTCTGCAGGATGCGGCCTAGAGTAAGGGCAGGAGATGGGGGGACCGGCGCTGGGGGGAGCAGAGCAGGTGTGGCTCTGAGGCCAGGGCAGCGGGAGGCCGCGTGGCTGCACACCCCCAGGCGGACAGGCCCGCAGGTATGGGTTTGGAGAGTAGCTGGGGAGAGCACAGAGAGCCTCGCCGGCCATGGAGCATGCTTTGTGTCCGGTTCTCAGTGAGCTGGGGAGCTGGCCTGCTGGGAATGAGGGATGGCATGACTTCATTTATGTTTTAAAAGGACTGTTGGCAGCTCTGTGGAAAATGGACCCCTGTCAACGCATTCTTACGCCCAGACGTTATATATCTAGATGCGTCGCATGTAAGAACGGATGCAAGATATATACATAAATTTGCATCTTTCTTCTTTTTGTTTTTAATTTAATTTTTTTGAGCTTAATGAATGGTATTTATTTTTATTATTTATTCATTTATTTGCATCTTTCTTCTTTCTCACATATGAACGTTGTTACTCTGCATGCATTGCTCTGCAGTGTGCTTTTTCCCATCCTCATTTCTTGGAAAACTGGAGAACTTTCGACATCACACGTTTGGACCTGTGTCATTCTTAAGCTGGTGTATAGCCTTTCGTGGTACATCTCCTTAGAGTTTATGGTGCCATTTCCCCTACTGATGGGTAGTGGGTTGCCCCTCTGTTTTTCCCCTCTGAGCCTTGGGTCTCTATAGGCAGAACCTCGCCTGTGGGGGTCAGTGGGAGACGGCACTGAATCAGCTCGTTCTGTCCATTCTGTACCCGTTCTCAGACCAGTGATGATTTCCAGGTACTGATGCAGGGTACCCAGGCAGCCGCAAGCACCCGACCCAGTATTCTCTCCTCAAAGAAACACTGGAGTCAGGCCCAGTCCCAAGAGTGGATGCTCGTTCGGGGGTTGACTCGGGGAATCGCCGTGGGTGACAGGAAGGGCCTCCGCAATCTCCCACCCAAGGAACCGGGCCAGGGAGGTGTGTCTGCCCGGGGCCACCCTTGAGTTAGGGCTGAAGCAGTCAGGGGGCCTGTCTCTGTTTCCTCCTGCTCACAGCCCCGTCGGCAGCTCCATCCTGAGTGAGTGCGCGAGGCAGGGCCTCATGGGACCCCTGGAATTTGTCCCCCGGAGCCCTTCCAGGTGGCTCTTCTCTACCCTTCGACAGTTGTTGCACGTGCGTGAGCTGATCAGAATCCTCAAAGGAGTTGTGTTAACTTTTTATCGCAGCCATCACAAAGTGCTACAAGCTCAGCGGCCTGCGCCACACGAATGTATTGTCTTCTGGTTCTGTAGATGGGAAGTCCAACCCAGATCTCTGTGGGCAAGATGAAGGTGTCAGCAGGCTGTCTTCCCTCTGGAGACCCTGTTCTGGCTCCATGCTGGAATCTTCTAGATCCTGGAGGGGAGAATCTACTTCCTGCTCACTGGGTTATTGGCAGAGTTCAGGTCCTCGTGGGCCCCGCCCATTCCTGTGCTCGCTGTACATTGCAGGACGTTCCCCGCTCCCACGGGCCGGCCACAGGTCCTCCCACGGCCCTTCGCCTTTCCCAGAGCCAGCAGGGGTGGGCTGAGTCCTTCTCACACTGCCAGTCTCTCCTCCTCCCATCTCCTCTCTGACACAGAGCAGAGGCCCAGAGCGGCGGGGGTGCGGAGGCCATGGGGAAACAGTGTGGTTCAGGACCCACCCCACGGACAAGGGCAGGATCCTGGCCGGCCTGGTCAGTGCGGGCCGTCTGGTCGGCTCTTGTCTCCCCAGTCGTCCCAAGGGCCCCCAGGGTAGTCGTTCTAGACGTGCCTGTCCGTTGGTAGACACATGGCTGCGACCTGACCTCTGGGCCCTCTGCACATCTGGCTCGCCCACACCCTGCTCACATGTGGCACCACGCACCAGCTAAGTGACTGAGATGAAACCAGAGAGGTTTGTGTGCCGCCATTTTAGCTGTGCCAGCCGCGGGGACCCACATCTGCAACCCACAAAACACACATACACCACACACAGATACACCCCATACATGGGCACCCCCCATGCTTAGCACACGTTTCACATGCACACCATACACACCATATAGCACACACACCACACGTACACACACCACAGATACACATCACACCTAGATGCACACTGTACCCACCACACACACACACCATACCACAGACACACACACCACATACCACATACACCACACACACACATCACACCGCAGATACACACCACACACACCACACACACGTCACACACCACATCCACCACACACACACCATGCCACAGACATATACACACACTATATACACCAGACACACACACATCACACCACAGATACACACCACACACACCACACATACACATCACACCACAGATACACACTACACACACCACACACACATCACACCACAGATACACACATCCGCCACACACACACCACACACACCATATACCACATATACCACACACCCACCACCATCACATACACAGCACTCAGAGAAAACACATAAACACTCAGATACACACCCTATATTCCACAAACCACAAAGACACACACCACACACACACCCCTCATACCCCATCATGCACACAACCCGAGAAAGGGAGAACGCTGCTTATTTCCTGAGGACTGTCTCCCCGCATCCGATGGCTTGTTAATTGACTCTGGCTGCAGGCCTGTTTATCATCTTTCCCCAGTGCATGGGCACCAAATGAAGACAGATTCCAGGAAGCTTTGAAATGTTCCCAACCCAGAAGCCTCAGACTCACATGCTTTGAAGATTAGAACAAGTTTTAATTCTCCTGCCCCCACCCTGGCTTTTTAATTATTTTTAAAATTTTCCTCTAAAAATGCTCTGCACCCGTGATTTTAAAAGCAATATGGGCTCACTCATTCAACTCTAACTATGTGCCAGGATGTGATAAGCAATTCACCTCTACGACCCCCCTGGGTCCTGATAACCGCCCACAAAGGGAGGAGGCCGGCATCATTTTAATCCCCATTTCATAGATGAGAACATGAGGCCTCAGATCCGAGCAGTTGGTGGGGCCAGCAGTGAATCTGGGCTGGTCAGCCCCAGAGCTCGTTTGTAAAGCTCGTGCCATCGTGCCTCCGAGAAATGGTGGGTAAACTGGAAAGCATAGGAAGGAGCAAAGAAGAAAATACAAACTTCTAAAGAATTGAACTGTTTGCCTTTTGGTGGATTTATTTTCAATGTATTTATGTAAGTATAAACGTATTTTATTTTCTAAGACAGGGTTACGTTCTCTAAATGGTTCTGTGTGCAGCTCTTTCCCGTGAAATTGCTCCTTTCCAGAGACTTACCGCTGAGGGAGGAGGGTAGAGGGAACTGAAGGGCAGAGGGTGTGTCTTTGCGTCCATGAAGCAGGTGAGCTGAGGGAGGCTTGCAGCTAGTGGCGGGGTGGCCTTTCTGTTCTGGGACCAGGAGGAAAACTGCAGTTTTCTGGCCTCGGTTGGTGTGATGCGAATCCCACCCCTGCCCCCGGCTCCCGGGCAGTCCCTGGGGCAGAGGCACTGCAGGCTGTCCAGGCCCCCATCTGTGAACCAGGGCTGGGGACCTCCGCACAGCCCAGGTGTGAGGACTGGCTGAGGGTGGATGTGAGGGCCTGGCCCAGTGCCTGTACGCCGTGGCCGCCAGCACAGTATATTCAGCAACACCAGAAGCGACACGCGCCCATGTCTGGGCTTGTCCTGTGTGTCGGCAGGCAGTGCTGTTCTTCCAGATGACGAGCCGGGGCATGTGGATTCTGCTGGGAGGAGGGGTTCTTCATTCACATCACATTCAGCCCGTCAGCAGACCCTTTGCTCACATCAGTAGAAGCTTCCAGAGCCCGGCTCCTTCATACCTTCGCAGCTACCGGCCAGGTCCAAGCACCATTATGGCTAGATGTTCTGCCAGTCCCTGACCAGCTTCCCTCTTCCTGCTTGTTCCCCTTACGGTCCTTCTCCACCCAGCAGCCAGAAGGGCATGTGACAACACCATCAGGTCGGGGGGCCCCCTGCTCGAGACCACCCAGTTCTTCCCTCCCCATCCGAGCAGCACGGCCCCTGTGCTGCCTCACCTGGCCCATGACCTCTCAGACCTCATCTCCCGCCACCCTCCTCCTCCAGCCTCCCAGCCTCCTGTGGCGTGTGCTCCTGCATCAGGGCACCGTACTGGCCCAGCCTTCTTCTGGAGCATTCTTGGCCCCAAAAGCCACAGGGCCTACTCTTTCCTCTCTCAGGCCTTCGCTACAGGGTGTCCCTGCCGACCCTGTAGCAAATGGCAACAGCCTCCACGACATTCCCGGCTTTGACCTTTTCCTGCATCAGGCAGTGTTGACGACATCTAGATCTGTGTCTGCCGTCTGTACCTGTCCCTACACCCACACCATCTATTGTCATATACCCCCCAACACACACACACACACACACACACACACACACAGGCACGGAAGCTCAGGAGGCCAGGGGCCGGGTTCCACTCACTGTTCTACCCCCAGCACCTGATGCACTGCCTGATGGATCGTAGGCGCTCCATAAATAGCTACTGAATGAAAAAATGAGCCATCGGGAGGCAAATGGGGAAAGGACAGCGATGCTTCGAAATAATTGCATGCAGTCAGGTGGTGTGCCATGTGATGTTCACTGTCACCCCGATGTCTCATGCCATCTTCAGTAACACCCACTTGCCACCCCTGCCCCGCACCCTGGATTTTATTCCCTGTGGGCTGTGTTGAGGTTCGGGTCCCCCTTTGGTGGCTGTGGGGGGAGGAGGGGGCTTCCCTGGCGGCTGCAGCCATGCCCTAGCTGGCGGGGAGCACCCTAGTCCAATCTCCCATCTCCTCTCCGTGGGGATGGCGTGGTCACCACTGTGATAGTGTGTCAGGCCACTTCGCGGAATGAGACAGGACAGGGACACACGATGTCCTGAAATCCTTTCCAGCCAAGGAAAAGGAACTTCCGACGGGACAGTTGCAGGGACAGAGTGCACCAAAGTTGGGTTAGGGGGTAGGAGGGCGGGAGTGAAATACGACTGTCATCACGCCCTTTCAGGCCTGCCCAGTGCCTCTAAGAAGCATCTGGAACATCTCCAAACACTAGTTCCAGGGTCCGGGTCCTGGCTCGCACCTGATGGGCAGCCACAGGGGGGCGGGGGCTGCTGGGGACTCAAGCCCATGTCCCAGGGGACTTGTCCAGCTGGCTTGCAGCCCCTGAGGGCTGAGGACAATGGCAGGAAGGATAAATGGCCACATTGTAGCCCATTTGATTTGGGGAGGGTGGAAAGGAAGCTGATGGAGGATGTCAGCATTTGTCACGGGCATGTCAGGCGCTGCATGACGCGGCAGGCTGGCGCTTCTGGTCCCAGGCAGAGAGAGGGACGGGCGGCCCCCCAGAGGGGTCGGCAGCAGGGAGCAGGTCCTGAGGGCTGGGGGAGGGAGCTGAGGATGCTCTGCTCCCTTGTCATTTAGCTACAACATGAATTACTGATGGCCTGCCGCCACACACACACACACACACACACACACACACACACAGCTGAGCATCATTTTGCCATCGTTCGGCTCTTGCTCAGCTCTGTGCTGTGATGATGAAAGTGTCATTTGATCAGAGGGTAGCAATGGCCCTGGGATGACTGCCATCCCGCCTGCCTATTCGCCAAAGAAGCCAGGAGCACAGTGTGCGCTGGGGTCTCAGCCTTCTTGGAGCTCTGATGTAAGTGGTGGCCCTCTCCCCAGCCTTTTTCATTCTCTTCTTTTTTTGAGCCATTCTCTCTGCTGGAAGGAAGGGTTTCGGCCCCTCCCTGTCTGATGTGCCTGCAACTCGGTGTCCTGCTGCTCATGGCTGATGCGTTCCAAAGCCTGGGACACGGCATCTGGCCCTGCCGCCGGCGCCGGGCCAGGAAGTGAATTTCCAACTTTAATCTCTCTTGATGTATTGTCAGGGAAGGAGGGAAAAAAGAGAGAGAGAGGAGAGTTTTTTCCAGCACGGCCACACACAAGAAGGTGCATGCAGTGGTGTAGACTGTCCCGGAGGCAACATTCCAGGACATTCTCAAGCATTCAGGGCCATTCCTGCCAAAGAAAGATTGGAAGCCAAGAGTTCCCCATATGAAGGCTCAGTTTCTCAAAACACCTCTCTTTCCTCTGGACTTCCATGTACCGATCCCTCGTGAGAGGAGGATGTTCCGTTGCTGAGGTTGTCCGTCCTTCTGGCCCCTGGGTCTTTGCACCTGCAAGTCCCTCCATGTGGGCCTCCATTCCCCTCAACCTCTTCGTTTCGGAATCCTGCTTCCTTGTAGGTTTCCGTCTGCTGAGTGGGGGGTGTCTTCTGGACCTTGCAGAGCTAAGTTCAGTTTACATCTCAGAGATGCCACATCTCGAATGCTCCCCAGTGTCCTGGACTCAGAGTCACTTCTCTGTTTTGAGGCTGATGAAGTAGAAGCTGAAGAGACTACATAACACACCCAAGGGCCCTTGGCTCCTGAAACACCATTGCAAACACACGGCCCAGACTAGAGTCAGGAATGCGGGGAAAGGAGCCTTGGCATATTCTAGACTTATGTTCAAGCCCACCCCAGTTCCCTCTAGAGGCATGTTGGGTGCCCCTGGGTTTGGTCAGAGAGGCAGCCAGTCGTCTCAGTGTTCTGGGGGTCACCCATACCTTTCTGGACATTCACATCCCCCCTTCATGATCTGTGGCCCCAGGTGGGTGGGAAAAATGGGGACTGCATTTTCTGGCCTCTCTCTGTCTGACCTCCCTATCTCCCAGCCGTCCTTTGACCTCACGCCCTCGAAAGGCCAGAGGGATGAGCTTCTATCTTCATCTTCCTCTCCAGTAGGGATTTTCCCTTGGTAGATTCTCTTTCCAGGGTGCAGGGTAAGAGACCAGTTTAGCCCAGTAACCGTGAACTCAGGTGCACATCCATGCTGCTCCAGCTCCAGGTCCTGGCCCAGCCCTGAGGATCGTGAGTTCTGGAGCCAGACAGGCCTGCACTCCAGTGGCCTTCATTCGTAGGCCCAACAGGTAGGCCCTGTGCCGACACAGATCCCTGTCACTGTAGCACCAACCGTCCACTCTGCTGCTTCCTGCCTCATCTGTAAAATGCAGAGAATTCGCCAAACTCCCAGGGCTCCTGTGAAGATCAGATGCGATTGGACCGGAAGTGCCTTGCACGTAGTAAGCGCTCCAAGTTACACGCCATTGATAGTTCTGGATCTCATTCTCATCTGAAAGGGGAAAAACAAAGACCTGCCCTGGAAGGGGAATGTAAACTTTAAGGGGGATGATATATTTCAAACTGAAATCATCACCCAAAAGAAATACCTATACTCCCATGGCACTTCACTGTGCCATGATTCAGAGGAGCCAAGATTTGGAAACGACCCCAATGTCCACTGACAGACATGTGGATTAAAAAAATATGATATATGTATATATATAATGGGATGTTATTAACCTTTAAAAAAGAAGGAAATCCTACCATTTCCAGTGACATAGATGGCTCTGGAAGACATTGTGCTAATTGAAATAAACCAGTCACAGGACAGGGACCTCCTGTGCTATAGACCGAGTGTTGGTGTCCCTCCTGCTCCAAATTTATATCTTGAAATCCTAGGCCCCAGTGTGATGGCATTTGGAGGTGGGGCCTTTGGGAGGTGCTTAGCTCTTGAGGATAGAGCCCCATCCCACATCAAGGAATCTGTATCCTTATGAAGGACTCCAGAAGACTCCCTGGCCCCTCCCACCATGTGAGGACATGGTGAGAAGGCAGCCGTCTTGGATCTTGGATCTGTTGATTTGGGACTTCTAGCTTCCAGAACTATGAGAAATGCGTTCCTGTGAAGTTACACAGTCTGTGGTAGTTTGTTACAGCAGCTTGAACAGACGGAGACAGCATGATTCCACTTACAGGAGGTATCTGAAATAGTCAAACCTGTGGAAGCTGAGGGAACAATGGTAGCTGCCAGCACCTGGGGGCAGTTAGTGTTCAAATGGTGTAAAGTTCCAGTTAGACTGGAGGAGTAAGTTCTAGAGATCTGCTGCACGACGTGGGACCTATGGTTAACATGGTGTTGTGTGCTGAAAAATTTGTTAAGGGGGTATATCAATCTCTTGTGACGTGTCCTTACCACAAAACAAAAGCAAAACAAAGGCGCCTGGGTGGCTCAGTCACTTAAGCATCTGCCTTCAGCTCAGGTCATGATCCCAGAGTCCTGGGATCGAACCCCATGTGGGGCTCTCTGCTCAGCGGGGAGTCTGCTTCTCCCTCTGCCTCTGCCCCTCCCTCTGCTTGTGTGCACGCTCACTCTCTCAAATAAATAAATAAATAAAATCTTTAAAACACAAAACAAAAGCAAAACAGAACAAATAGAACAATAGCAATAAAACCTCACGGAAATACAAGAAGTCTTTTGGAGACCATGGATATAACCTTGTCTGTGGTGATGGTATTGCAGGTGTATGCGTGTCCAAACTCATCAAGATACATACATAAAATACGAAAACCTTTTTGAATATTAAGAATAGCTCAGTGAAGTGGAAACTAAACTCGAGAAGAATATGAAATGAGAGTTGGCATTGGTCTGAGCATCCTAACTCGGGTCTCTGAAGCTCCCTCCCCAGGTAGGGTATACTGGCTGGGAGTCAGCTGCCCAGAGAGAAGGAGGTCAGACTGAACCCCAGGAACCTACAGGACCCAGAGAGCTTCCTGCACCCCGTGGCATTTCCTGACATCTGTGTGGCATCATGTGGCATCACTGGGTGCAAGGCCCTCGGAGACCATCTACACAGTCTCCTCGTTTAGCAGTGAGAAACCTGAGGCCCAGAGAGGGGGACTGACCCAACCATGGCCACCACACAGGTGGAGGCAGGGCAGGCCCAGCCATACCTCCCTAGGGCCGGTTCCAGTAGCTTCCAGTTCATCCCCCTGCCCGCCTTCTTTCCAGTAAAGTCCAGATCAGGGAGGGGAATGATCCTGTGGGCAGCTTGCGGGCCTCCCTGGGCCCCTGCACTCACCTGCCCGGGGCTGGACCAGGGACCCTATAGGACTTCCCTGACACCGCTCTCATAGAAGGTCCTCAGCACATTAGCACTCTTAGTGTAAAAAAAGGAAAGGTATTTATGTGCAAAGCCACTTATCTCTGTAGCACCTTCAGATAAATCTAATTTATGGGTAAGCTGACGCCCTCCAAGCGCCAAAATCAATGTGTGTCACTGTAAATCCAAGCTGGGCCTCGGCATCCACTCCTACCAGCCAAATGGTGGCCTTGGCTTTTGCGCTGGGCCAGCCGGACGACGAATGAGGCAGAATCCGGTGGAAGGATCCTGGGAGCTCCGTTCTGGGCCTAGACCCTGCCTCCTACCCCAGTTCTCCTTACCTCTCAGATGCCGTCTTGGCTCTGGGGCCATGTGGCCTAGCCCCACCTGTCTGCTTGCTAATATTCAAGTCATCTTTTAAAGCCCAGATCAGGTGCTGCCTGCTCTTGAAAGCCTCCTTGGAGTTGTCCACTTGGAATTATCTTCTTCATGTTGTCCTGGGGGTGTGTCTGGGAAATGCCACGATGACAGCCAACCTCGGAGGATGATAAGGCATGCACTTGCCCCTTCCAAGGTTGGGAGCACTGTGATCAGAACGCCATCTTTCCCCCTCTTCTGCTCACCAGCGTGGGGTACTGTTTGTGTAGCCTTCATTGATTGAGCACCTACTGTGTGCTACTGTTCACTGTGCATGGGGCCCAGGGATGGGTCAGACACAGCGCCAGGCCTGGCGGTGCTCACGGCCTCATCAGGAAGACAAACATGAAATTAGATATGACAAGTGCTCCGGGGAAGATGGGAGTGCAGGGGCAACACCTGTGTCAGCCCGAGAGGTCAGGGTGGGCCTCCCTGAGGAGACCCGAAGCCCACTAGGAGCTGGCCAAGCAAGCAAGTGGGGATGAAGCATGCCCTCCATTGTGCCGCCTGGTTCTTCTGGTTGTCAGGCCACTATAAGAAAACATAGGCCCAGAGAAGTTGTGTGAGGGCGCCCCTTGCCTCCCTTGCCTCCCTGGAATCCCCAGAGCCTTGGTCCTTCGTATATTTGCCAAAATGCACTGAACTGAGTAGTTGCCTTTGGCCATTAGGATAAAAGCATTTTGTGGTAAGACCTTCCCGTGGTTCTGTACATGAGGGAGGTCAGTCACGGATTCCAGAGACTGGATCAGACCAGCTACGACCATGTCATTGGGGATCCTTGAGGCCAGATTCAACCAGAAAGTGCTGGCTCTGTCTTGAGGGGAGTGGGATGGAGAAGGCGTGGCTGCCATTGGTCTGTCTCCGCCCTCCTCTCTTCCCGTCCTCAGCCACAGACATGTCCCAGCCCCCTGAGGACCCCAGCCTTGCAGAGGTAGCCGCTGACCCTGCTCCGCCAGCCCAGCTGGGCATCTGCCTGCAGGCTCAGGCCCTCCGTCCCCTGGTCAGTCCTGACCTGACGGGCAGATGATTATCCTCCACAGGCCCAGTGGTGGGTGGGGGCTGGGAGACCTCGGGGCACCTCAGCCCAGGTTTGGGTGTGCCAGAAATGAGCCTGGTGCCCATGGGTACACCAGCTCTACTCTCTCGGCTCCATCCCAGGGTGCGTGCTTTTTGTAAGCTGGGTTTTGCTGCAGTTCCTGTGTGTTTGATGGTTCTCTGCTCACTCTTCAGCCCCAGACTGAACCTCCGCAATCTCAGGAGAGGACTAACCCCCTGGCTAGCCATTGAAGCCTCTATAAACCGAGGTGCCCTCAAACTACCACTGTATCCTCAGCCCCTAGCCCAGTGTCCCGGTGCGATAAATGTTTGTTGAGCAAATGGATGAATGGAGGAAATGGGTTAGAGTGCCATGGATTCTAGAATCGCCAAAGCATGGGGTGCTGTTGGCCATGCTCAGTCTTCCTGGGATGCCAGCCCCTATGTGACTCAAGCCCAAATTTTCCAGGCTCCTTGGACATGAAAATGGGTTATCTGGCTATCATTAGCGGCCATTTTTTTAAAGTTTTACTTCTTTAAGTAACCTCTACACCCCACATGGGGCTCGAACTCACGACCCCAAGTTAAAAAGCTACATACTCTTCTGACTGAGCAAGCCAGGCGCTCCTCCTCAGGGGCCAGTTTTAAACCCATCCAGCTCCTGGGGCCAGCGTATTCAGTGTCAGCCTCCCGCCTTCCCCAGTTGCCCTGCGCTGAAGTTCCAGCCTGCCTCAGGGCCATCGAACAGAGCTGTGCTTTGGTGAACAAGATGACTGGGCAATGACCGCATGGGCCACGCTTCTGTTGCTTGTAGGGCATCAGGATACACCATGTCCCCATATGCCCATGGGCCAGCAGTAAAATTTCCAAGGTTTATACATACCAGTTTGCCTGGTAGTGTCATTTCAGGCCCCCTGCTCTGGCATAATTATTACTGGAGTCCCCCCTTCACCCCACAAGTGCCCTCTTCCGGATGATAAACTGTGCGGTCATATATTTATATCCATACACCCTGGGGGATTTTCCTCATGGGGCCATATCTTCTAGTTTTCAGAGGCTCCAAGCTACAGGGTTCTCTTGTTGCCTCTTCCAACCTTCCCTTAAAGTCTGTGAACTTCTCAAACTTTCACAAAGGCATTAGAACTGAGAGCTTTTCTAAAGGCATTAGAATTGTGGCAACTTGTTCTGGGCAGGAGGTTATTTCCCAGCCTGGTTCTAAGTAAAAGCATTCCATTCTTCCAAGTCCTTTGATCTGCTGGCTCCCATGACTATTTCAGACATTTCCTAACAACAGTCAGTGAGCCATTGATTAGAGCCATGTTACAGCTGTACAAGTCAGTCTCTGAGATTCCAACATTTGTCATTCAATTTAATTCAGCAAACGTCAACTGAGCACATGGTTTAAGCAAACACTAGATGACTCCAGTGGTCCTTTGCCAATTTTGAAACTTGTAGCTTATTTGAATTTAAGCTGCCATGATAGGAAGAGGTGTGGTTCTATTAACTCATTGTAACAGGTGTCTGTTGCTGAAAGCTCACTTCCAGTAATTGTGGATTCATTTGTACCAAACCGACTCTCCTGCTGATAATAGTTATAAAGTGTGGAAAAATGTTTTCTTTAAAAAACTCATTATATGGGGCGCCTGGGTGGCTCAGTTGTTAAGCGTCTGCCTTCGGCTCAGGTCATGATCCCAGGGTCCTGGGATCGAGTCCCACATTGGGCTCCCTGCTCGGCGGGAAGCCTGCTTCTCCCACTCGCCCTGCTTGCGTTCTCTCTCTCTCTCTGTTGAGAAATAAAAATAAAATTAAAAAAAAAAAACACATTATATGAAGGCCTTGGAGACTGACAAAAACAGGCAGAAATGAAAGGGGATTTGACACCTGAAGAAAGAATCACTCTTGACTAGATTTCCCATTTTTATAGTTTTGCACCTGCAGCAAGTTTTAGTGTGGCAAAATTTCACAGAGATACCTGAGGTCTTACTTGTTGAGGGATTGGGAGAACTGAGTTTGGGACAACCACTGTATCTCTAAAGTGAGCAGAGAAATCTGTACAGAGGAGAAACACAAGAGAGGACAGCCTAATTTGATGTATAGATTCTGCCTAAATTTCTGTCTTCAACTATGCCTTTTGGAGGTAAATTCCAAGTAGTCCAGCTGAAATGAAAAGCAATGGATAGAAATTTTATTGCTGGCTACTGAGGGTTGACAAAGTTTGAGTTCAGCCAAGTTAAATGCCTCCTGAAATGAGAATCTATAAACTTGAGAAGAACATAACAGAATCCAGAATATTTACAGGATATCTTTAACAATGTCTAGAATACAACTCCAAATTACTAGACCTACACAGAAACAGGAAAATGTGATCCATAGTCAAATTATCTTTTGCTACACTATTGTATGTAATAAGCCAATCACAAGAGCTTGGTAACATACACCAATAACATTTATTTTTGTTTACACATCTACAGATCAGCTGATTGCTTCTGCTGACTTGACTGGGCTCACTGATACATCTGTGGTCAGTTGAAATTTGGCTAGGTAGCTTCACTAAATTTGGCTGAATCCTTTTCCATGCCTTGGGCCTCAATGTGGGCAACAGGGCTGACTTGGTTTTGCTCCAATTATCTTATCCTTCCACAGGATAACCGAGCAAGTTCTGATGGTGGGGACTGAGAAGGAGAGGGTGGAAATGCACAGTCTTCTTGAAGCCTGGGTTCAGAACTGGCATACTGATCTTCCGCTGCATTCCGTTGATCCAAGGCAGCCACAAGGCCAATGGGAGGGAGCTGTGAGGTCACACTGAAAGGGCTTGGGTTCAGGAAGAGGTGAAGAACTGGGAGATTTTTGTCATCCATCCATTACAACCATAAAACTATGGTTCTGCCTTTGTTTGGTGGGAGATGATCCCAGGAAATACCAGGAGGGAGTGAGGAAGGTGAGCCAAGGGAGGGAAGAAAGCCAGTCCAGATGTGCTGAGCAGATTATTGCTGAGGAGTGAGGGGATCTGGCATGTAATTCCTCTGGAGACCTCAGGAGACAGTGAGAAACACGTCTCTCAGAGTTTGTCTACCCAAGGGGTGAGGAAACTGGGATATTTTTCCATCGACTCCCCTTCATCCTAAGGGTTGTTTCCTGAAGCATTGATTCCCAACACATTCTTTTTGACTCTGGATATTTTGCCTGATGGACTGTTTCTTGGAAAGGAGGAGGAGGTGGGTGGGGTTTCTACCCAGGTCAGGCTGAAGCTGACCCAAGACAACAGCATGGAAGTAAAAGAAGTGAACTGAGTCCACCAAGAGGAAGACAGGGAAGGGAGTCCTGAGAGGCCTGGGGAAGACTCTGGGTACACATACTCCATGCAAAAGGATGTTTAAGCCACGTATACCTATATCTCTAGTTGAAGAAGGCCCCGAGTGACATCTGGGTTTATAATTCTAACACAGAGTTCTCAATGCAGGCAGTAGGGAGGCCTATAAATATTTTCAGAAGTGCATTTTCTAAATATACATGTCCGCCTCACATCCCCTATGAATTAGATCTAATTTACTCTCTTCCATTGGTGTGCTGGTAAATGTTTAACAATTGGCTCCATGGGAAAAATGTATGCATATATATACATACACAAGCTTACTACAAATTTTACTTACGTTAAGTATGTGTGGCATACAGTTTACTAGTAATAAAATATATAATATTCTTTATTATAACTTCCATATACTAATAGATTCTCATAGAATGCATTAGTTGACTTTTGCAAATTTTTATTGATTTTATCTATAGCCAGCCTATCATTGCAGTTGATGAATAAGCAGTTACAACATGAATGTTGGTTGGTAGTTTTGCCTGTTAGTAAGAGGAACAGGAAACGGTGAAATCGTATGTCAGAATTCCACCCACTTGTCAATGACGTAAGCAGCGTCTTTGTTGAGTCAGATAGTTTTGTTTTTTTTTTTAAGATTTTATGTATTTATTTGACAGAGAGAGACACAGCGAGAGAAGGAACACAAGCAGGGGGAGTGGGAGAGGGAGAAGCAGGCTTCCCGCAGAGCAGGGAGCCCGATGCAGGGCTTGATCCCGGATCTTGGATCATGACCTGAGCCGAAGTCAGCTGCTTAACGACTGAGCCACCCAGGCTCCCCGAGTTAGGTAGTTTTTGAATACTAGACTATTTCCTCACATTTTTGTGCTAGTCACAGTGTAGTAGTAACAGATACAATATACTTTTTACATCAATCTGCATGATTGACACTTCCTTTATCAATTTCTTGTCTAGAAATCCGCAAAAAGAAAGCCAAGCACTGATGGGAAGAGTTTGCTGATTTTTGTGGTGTAAATACGTCCTCCATGGTTGAGTTCTGGCTCCCAGTATGAGGCCATTGACCATGGAGTTGCGGAGGTGCTCAGTAGAATCACTACTTGTTTTTCCATGTACAGACACAATGGCCACAAATAACCTTAAGAGCCCCAATAGGGTAAACTGTAGTAAAATAATTACCAAGTGGTGAGGTTTTAGAATTTATTATCTTTGGCATTAACGTAATTTATTGTAATTTTACATAATTTAATTTTCAGTAATGGCTGGGCTTGGCAATCAGCTTGCAAAATTTCTGAAGATGTAATAAGGCTTTTGCAAATGCGCGCGAGCCGACTCCGTGCACCACTGTGGCTCCTCCCTTCCTGCCCATCGGTGGGACTTCTCAGAGAAATTTCTGTTTCCCCCACAGTTGTATGCTCAGGACCTGGCCTGACCCCTGGCACAGGGAATGTTCTTAATAAAGGGTCCATGAGTGAATGAAATCCTAGGTTCTTTTTCTTTCTAAGAACCCAGTGAGCTCTTCTTCTCTCACTACTCCCACTGTGCTGTGTGAGGCAGCGGGGCGTAGACAGGAAGGTTGCCTAAGTTTGGATCCCAGCGCTGCTGCTGACTCGCTGTGTGACTTTCAGCAATTATGAACCTCCCCGTGCCTCAATTTCTCTTTTGTGAAATAGGCCTCACAGTACTGGTTCCCTCTTAGAGGTGTAATTGTGTGATGTGAGTGAGCGACTGTGTTTCAAGGGCTAAGAGCAGTACCTGGTACTTAATAGGCCCTATATTGGTGTTTGCTATTTTTATTATTGTAGTCGTAGTAGCAGCTAATCATTTATTAGGCATCTGTTGTATGCCAGAGGCCTCACATGCTCTGTCTATAATTTTTTAAACAATATTTTACAGATGAGGTAACTAAGGTCCAGAGAGACATTGTGATGCAGCTAGCTGGGGGTAGAGCTGCAAATGGGTCCCAGGCCGTTAGCTCCAAAGTGCACATTCCACTCATGCCACGGGGTCGGGAGTCCATGAATCTAGAATGTTCAGTTTTCCTTGTGCGTCATTGAAAATAGCTGTTATAGCTCTAGACTCTTTACTTGGATTTATCAGTTTATTTCAAGAGTCTTGTTTTATTCTCTTTAATTAAAGGTGTGTGTGTGTGTGTGTGTGTGTGTGTGTGTGTGTGTGTAAAACATTTGTATCCACCAACCGGACTTAAAAAATGTCACCGTTTTGTCGTATTTCTTCCGGTTTTTTACATAGCAAAATATTACAGAGAAAGTTAGAATCGATTTCATTTTCCTTTCAAGGTGAGGCCCAAGGGCAAACCACTGACCATATAGAGTTTAAGAACAAGGAGGGATGGGGGGTCCATTTGCAGGTGAGGAGCCTGGGCGAAGGGGAGTGATGGCCCACAGGCTGACACACTCGGGCAGCTTGGGGTGGGCACGGCCCCTGCATCACACATACAGAGCGCCCTTGACGTGCAGCCGAGGATGGGGCGTCGGGGGGACAGCAGTTCATTACCCCCGGCCTGCGTTTCCCCAGTGCTTCTGGTCCCGGGATTGAAAGGCGTGAGGATCCCCAAGGAGCCCAGCAGCCTCACATTCCATCTCAGCACAGAAGTTACAAAGGAAAGAACACATCATTCTAGCGACATGAGGATGGGAGTGGACCAGCTTAAATCCACTGGCATTTTCTAAAAGATGCCAAACTGTGCACCCCTAAGACACAGCGAACTTTTTAGGTTCCCCCTCACACTGAGGCTCCCTGGCACCTCTGCCCCACCCTTTGTCCTATCCTGGGGACACCCCCAGCCCCCCAGCCCCCCAGCCTGCAGCTCCCGCTCCTGCTCTCTCTCTGGGTGCAGTTCTTTTTTGTCTGTTTATTTATTTTTTTAAATTTAATTTATTTATTTGAGAGAGCAGGACGTGGGGCTCGATCCCAGGACCCTGAGATCATGACCTGAGCCGAAGGCAGATGTTTAACTGACTGAGCCACCCAGGCGCCCCCTCTTTTGTTGTCTGTTTAAAATATAATTCACACACCGTGCAATCCATCTGTGTCAAGCATACAACTCAGCAGTGTCTAGGAAATTCAGAGAGATGTGCGGCCGCCACCACAGCCAATTCCAGAACATTCTCATCATGTCAGAAAGAAGCCCCAGATCCTTTAGCGATCACCCCGCATCTCCCCAGCGTACCCCACAGCCCCAGGCAATGAGGAAGCTACCTTCTGCCTCTGTGTGTCGCTCGCTGTAGATGTCTCTGTTCTGGGGTCAGGCCTTTTTAATGTTATCAACCAATTTTACCACTGCAGTTCCTTCTCCTCACCCGTCACCTGCCTCTGCAAGGCAAGGGAGGGCTGCTGTCTCCCTGGAAGATGCGGAACGGGGCGGGGGGGACCCGGGCGGGGGGGCTGCATTGTCATCCCTGTCCACAATGACCTCGGATCGGCCATGAATTGAATTACTGCTCCAACAGAGGCATAATTGGCAGGCTTTGCAAAGAGATGACTTCCGCTGGGGAAGACAGGGCAGCTCCTGGGGGACTGGAGCTGAGTTGTGAAAGATAAAGAAGGTGTCAACAGGTCAGAAGCGGGGAGGAAACTTCCGGAATGAGGGAGCATCACGGACAGAAGACAGAGGCTTCCGTGTGTGAGAAGCGCGGGCCCCCGGGGGCCGAGCAGCACACAGGTGCTGCACGATGGGGCCGGAAAGCTAATGAGAGCCACGCTGTACCATGGCATTGCTCAGCTTTTATTTCATTATTGCCCCCTGAAGGAGAAAAATTAAATTTAAATATAATTTCTCCCTAACGAAAGAAAGTAAATAGTAAGGAATGCAATTTTGTCGAGTGGGGTTGAGCTCTGGAGGGCCACAGACTCTCGTGATGTCTTGGATTTTCACCTTCTGAGAACCGGTTTTTGCCATGTTGGGGGTGACGCAGCATGTGGAGAAAAGGGGGGCTCGGGCACGCTTACTGAGCACTGTCAGATCGCATTCGAGTCTCAGGTTAGCCCTGAGACAGGTACTAGTTCATAATCTCTGTTGAATAGTTGTGGAAAGTAAAGGTCACAGTTGCACGAACCCCCCATTTAGTGACGCGCGGAGCTGGGATTTGAACCCAGGCGGGGCAGCTCTGCAGCCTGAGTTCTAAGACATGTGCCAGACCCCCTCTTGGGCCTGGGCTGGGCTGGGTCAGGCCTTTAGCCCTGCGTCAGGCCTGTTGTCCTCTCTCCCAGGCAGGTACTTCTCTTCTTACTGTTGACTGAGGACTCAGCTGGGTGTTCTTGGGCCTGGCCTTACCATGATGCCAAGCAACCCCCTAAGCAAGGCTCAGAATGAAGTCACCAGGTGCAGAATGTTCTGGAAAATGCATGGGCTTTGAGGTCAGGCCGACCTGGGTTTGGTTTGGCTTTGCCATTTCCTAGCAGTGTGACCTCTGAACATTAACTTGTCTGGGCCTTAGTTTCTTTGTCACTAGGAGGATCTTGAGTGTGAAGTGGCTCTTGGGGATGCTTTATACACTGACGAATTCTGAACAGGAGGGGTTATCCCCAGAGTGGTTCAGCTGATGATTTCCGCCGTCTCCTGCTGGCTGTGGGGACAGCGCACCCAAGCAGGTGGGTGGCTGAGCACGAGGGGGAACAAGAGAGCTTGTTCAGGAAGGGGGTGGTGGGGCGCCGGGTCCCCTTTGCACAGGGGCTACTAAGCGGGGGAAGGGCCTCTGGCTCACACGGGCCTCACCTGCACACGCTGGGGCCTGGTGGGGTGGGGAGTCACCCCTTCTCCTAGGCCCCAGGTGGCCCTCTGCTCCCCTGAGGCCAGGGGGGTCTCCCGAAGGCCTGTGACCCTCCCCAGCACCACTCGCTCCCACATCTTTCCCTCAAGAAAGTGAAACAACCAAAACAACAACCAAAAGGTGACAGAAATCTGCGTTGCAGCCAGGGGAAGCTGCTGACAACTGGGGTCCTTACTTCAGGGAGAGCACGCTTATCTCCTCTGTCCCTTGCTCCTCCTGCTGGAGTCCTCGCTCTGTCTGGGCCACCACTGACCCCCTGATGACCCAGCCGTGGGGGGGAAGAGGGGGGAGCGGAGGGGGAGGGGAGGCAGGAACGCCAGGCAGGACCTGCACCCTGGTCGCCCTTTAGAATTGCCCCGGGGAGTGTTTAGAACCTGCCCTGCCTTGGCCTCACCCCACACCACTTCCACCGGAGTCTTTGAGGGGCTGGGCCTGGGCTACTAGGAGTTTGTAAAGTTCCGCAGTGACGGAAGTGCGCAGCCGGCCCTGAGCCCTCGTGGCTGGAGTGCCACCTTCGGCAGGAAAGAGACCGGGGCCACCTCGGCGCCCGATGCCCCTCTGGGGGCTCCTGCCTCTCTGGTCCCCCTCAGCCTCCTTGGCAACCTCCTCTCATGCCGGCCCGTGTCAGCAGGGCTCCATAAGCCGCTGCCCGCAGGCCACATCTGCCTGGGGCCGGTTTTTGAAAAGTGAGTTTTATTGGAAGGACCAGACACGTTCATTTACGTATTATCTGTGGCTCCTTTGCAGCTACGGCCGCAGAACTGAGCCCCTGCAGCCAAGCCTAAAATATTTCCTATCTGGCCCCTTACAGGAAAAGGTCGCTGGCCCCTGCTTTAAAATGCTTGTGTTTCCTGCGGCTCCATCCTGGGCCCCCTTTTCTGTTCACTCCTGGGCTCTCTCGGGACAGTAACCTCATCTACTCCTATGTCTCGATGACCATGTGTGTGTCCAGGACTCTCCCACGTCCAGGTGGCAGGAGTGTGTCCGGGGACATGAACCAAGCCCTTTCCCATATTTTCTTCTCCTGCCCCCCCTCCCCGCCCCTCCCCAGTCAGTGGCACTCAGTGTCTCGGGGGATGGATGACAGACTAGAAGCACAGGAGGGACCTGGCAATTTCCAAAGCCAAGGCTTTTGAGTTAAAAGAGGAGGACTCTTGAGTCTCACAAACCTGGGCCTGAACAACTTGGAACCTAAAACCGTATGGCGTAAGGACCAGGTGTGTAAGGAGGGCGGGGAGGGGGCACACTTTGCCACGCTCAGGCCAGATGGGGGCGCTCTGTGAACTCCGCAAGGAGGGCCAAGGAGGCGAGATGCTGATGTGTGTTCATGAGACCACGTGCCACGCCCTGAGACTGGAGGGGAGCGGGAGCCCCTGAGAGGCTGCAGAGAACCCCAGAGGATGGGGAAGCTGGCTTGTCCCGAGGACGCTCGGGAATGTGGCCGGACCTGACGTGCATGCCTCGGCAGGGGCTGGGAGCAGAGAGGAACTGGCGGCCGTGGGTCACCACGTGGATAGCCTCAGACAGCCTGCCACGTCCTCCGGCACCCGGCACGGCTTGGAGAGCAGCCGAGGACTTCCCCTCCCCCTGGAAGAGGGCTCCAGAAGGGCTTAGACCAAGGCTGGGAGAGACGTGTGCGGACCAGAGACCACAGATGAGCAGGGCCAGGAGTTTAGAAATAATTGTGGGGCAAGAGGAGAACCGAGGTTACATTTTCGCTCCCCCCGAAAAGTGCAGGCTGCTAATAGGAAGTCGGCCGTTTATAGAAAATCGGAGAGGCTCATCGCTCGGGCACCGTGTTTCAGTATGAGCTTCATCTTCAAGATGTTCATCTCCGCAGTGGGCCTTTCCGGTGCATCAGACACATGTAGGCCCCCACACTATCGATGTCTCCACTCGGAGGCTCGTCAGACACACCAAACCCGGTCTGGCCGACGGCGAGCTGCCAACCTCTTCCAGAGCCTTCTTCTCCTCCTCTGCTGTCCTCCCCATCTCGAGGCAGGGCACGCCCAGCGGCCTCATCTCCCTGAGGGGCCACTAAATCACCTCCTTAGAACTTTCTTCTCTGTCCTCACCTTCCCTTCAGCCCTGACCTCTGTGCGCGGCCTGATGGTCCTTTTCCCCCCGAATCCTGCTACAGCGTTTTCCTAAACTGCATCCTCTCTTTCGTCCCTCTTCTGTCTCCTCCACAGACTGGTGGTAACAAGGATAAAAATATCATCAGTATTACTGTTAACAGCTCACATTGATTGGATGCTTCCTCTGTGCTAGGCATTGTGCTAATTGCTTTTAATTTTTATTTTTTTAAATTTTTTAATTTAAATTTTTTTTTTTTATTATGTTCAGTTAGCCAACATATAGTACATCATTAGTTTTGATGTGGTGTTCAACGACTCATTAGTTGCGTATCACACCCAGGGCTCATCACAACACGTGCCCTCCCATGTACTTTTTTTTAAATTTTATTTTATTATGTTATGTCAATCACCATACATTACATCATTCGTTTTTGAAGCAGTGTTCCATGATTCATTTTAACATATAATTGCTTTTCATAGAGTATCTCATTTAATCTTCACGTCGCCGTACTTCCAATACTGTAATTACCCCCATTTTGCGGATGAGGCAGACGAAGGTCAGGAAGGTTAAGGGCTTTGCTGAAGACCCTGCTCAAGGGGACGCCGGGGAAGGATCGGGAGGAGCTCTGACTCAACTTCTCCCTTAATCCGGCATCACCTTGTTCTGTCATTGGCTTCAAATCTTTTGATTACTGTGTTATGTTTTTATGTGTGTTTCCTCTTCCTTCCAGTATCTCTTGGGGCACAGCTCTGCTCCAGGTGTCTTTTGAGGAGGCCTTCTGGGTCCTTTAGGAGCTGCCCTCGTGGGTCACTGTACTTGGGGCCAGGTAGGCCCCAGAGGACCATTCAGAGTTGCTGAAATCGATGTTGAAGGAGATTTGGGAGTTTTGGGGGAGGGGCTGGGGGAGGGAGCGGGCTCTCAAGCTGAAATTATAAACAGGGAGAGAACTCTGTTTTCCAAGGTCTTTTTCTGTGTTCCAAGTCTTACTGATTGTATTAGTGAAGATGCTTTGGGCAGCACATAATAGAAACCATGACTCCCACTGGCTTCTCGGCAAGGCTGCTGGGTTCTCATCCGCGGAGCCCTGAGGGAAGGGAGCAGCAGGGTTCACCCACGGAGCAGTTCCGCAGTGTCAGAAAGTACCTGGACTCCTGCCTTTGTGTCATGCACAAAGTCAGCTTCCTGCTAATGGTGGCTTTCCTTGGGGCAGACTCATGCCTGCTGGGGCAATACAGAGGCTACTTGCTTCCTTGCTCACAGCCCAAGAGAGGGTGGAAACTCAGCGTGGAGTGGAAGTCCAACCCTCAGCCTCGCGGCCGTATTAGCTCAAGTCCAGGACAGTAACTAGGGAACCATCATGCACCAAGTGGCCAAAGGCTGGTTTCCTGACCCAGTCTTATACATTATATGCTGTGGAATCTAGCAGTTGCCTGTGGCCATACATGCTCTTGGATAGACCTAATAGATCTCTACAATCACATGGACAATTACTAGCATTACCTCCTTTTTTTTTTTTTTTTTTTAAGTAGGCTCCCCACTGGGCGTGGAGCCCAACACAGGGCTTGAACTCACGGCCCTGAGATCAAGAGTCGGCCGCCAAACCTGCTGAGCCACCTGAGCGCCCCAACATTCCCTCATTTTATAGGTGCAGAAACGAGCCCAGTGACCTGCTGAAGTTAACTGAAGAGTAAACGATAAAGTTGAGATTTGAACCTAGATCTGCCTGCATCAAACACTTCCAAGAATCTTTAGCACTTCCACGTAAAGACACTTTGCTCTCCTTGAGAGTGTTCTCCTCTTTAAACGCTGCCTGGGTCCTCCAGGAGTGGGAGATACCTTATACAAATACCCCAGTTAATAGGAAGACGTGTCTCATTTGTCAGTGTTAAAAGGTCTTCAAGCCACACGTTTAGGGAGCTGAATGAAGGCGAAGAGATCGATGCGGCTTCAGGTCCGATTGGTTTCTTTCTGTCCAGGTCCACGTCTCAGTTCTTCATTTTCCCAGATCTTGGGCTGTGAAGCACAGTCTGCATTAGAGACCCATTTTGGTGGGAGAGTACTTTCAATACCACACAAAATCACTTGGAACCCTTTGTGCGTGAGCAGATGGGCAGGGCACGAATGCTGGGCTTGGGTGTCTACATTTTGTCAGTCCCTTTGCATGTGTAATCAGCTGTTGGACAGGAAGATTCCTATGTCTCAGGGTCTGCGCAAGTGTGTTTTGAACCTCCTGCCAAATCCATGAACTGTGAAAATCTAAGGGTCTGTAAACTCCAGTGGTGGGGGCTGTCACTTCCAGCCCCAGGGGTCCCTGAGTGTTGAGTCCATCCATGTGCAACTTGGCCCCTTTTGGCTTCTACTGTGAAACACACACAAAGCATTTATGAGCTTTGGAGGGATGCAGTGGGGGTGTGGTTTATGTAATAACGGTTCTCAAACTCCGGTGCAGGTCCACGGCTCTGGGAGGAGGGACAAAGAGCACAGAACATGGTCTCGATGAAGAAGGGTATGCTATGGACTTTTTAAATTTAATCAAATTCCCCAGTTGATTCTGATCCTGAACAAACTCCGAGAACCCTTGTATTATAGGAACAGAAACCCTGATGGGGGAAAAGAGGTATTGTGGGTTCTTAAGATTCCCACGGGCCACGCCATCACTGTGGGGTTTGACCCCACCCACTCGGTCCCAGGCTCTTCTCATTCCATTTTTTTTTCTTTTTTTTCTTTTCTTTTTGGTCCTTTCCTGTTCTTCTCCCTTTACGAAAAGAATAAAAATTTCCCAACTCCCCATTTACTGCCAGGAGTTATATGGGCCATTTTACAGATGGAGAAGCAGGCTCTGAGAAGTTATGTTCTATAGGCAAGGTCACCAAGCCAGCAAGCCCTGTATCCGAGTGATGGATCTGGGCTTCTCTGACTCCAAAACGCACACATTTTCTGTCCTAAAATAGCAGCCGTGACCAGAGTTAAGAAAGCACACCCGAGCATTCAGAGTGCTAATGTCTGCTCTGGGTTCCTCACTCCACGTGAGCAGACGAGGCGGTTTTACAGAAGAGGGGTAGAGCGGGGAGGCTGGTGGTCGGAGCTTACTCCACCTGGGAGTCTGGAGCTTTGAGCCTGCTCGGGTGTCTACCAGCAGCTACAGGCTTTGGAGAGTCACCGCCCTGCCCCATGCCTCAGTTTCCCCTTTTAGCATAACCTCCTGTTTACCCTCAATGTTGCCTTCAACCCCATGCACCTGCTGCCAAACCCCCTAAAGGAACAACCCCTTTCCCCCTGGGCTCTCAGACCACTGCTGGCTTTAGGTACTTCCTTGCCCCCCTCTGGACTTCATATGTGAACATATAAACCAGGATCCTATCAGTACTCGATTCCCTTGCCTTCTATTTCTTCCTTTACCCCCCATGCTGCCCCAAACAGGATCAACATGGCCACCTGTCATCCCAGCCTGAGTGTACCCGGAATGTACGCTGTCTTCTTTTATGCTGCTTTCCTATAGGCAGAGTGCTTTCTGTGCAGATGGCTTCCTGGTGCCTCTTGTCGAGCTCTGTGTCCCCTGCTTCTTAAAATTAAACCCAGTGTGGGGAATTCTTGCTGTCAGCTGGTGCCTCCCACCATGACTGCATTTTAACCAACAGCTTTGGTGGTCACATCCCGGCATGTGCCCTCAACCTCAGGAAGTGTATTTTTGCCAGCTTTTTCTAAGATATGCGGCTGAGGTGTCTTGTCCTGCTCCCTCTTGTATATCTGCCTGCTTGTGCAGCCCTTCTACCATTTTGGAATTCGCAGTTTTAGCTGTATCTTAGTTTTAGGATACAAAACTCACATTATTGGGGTTTGGGGGGGTGCTCAGTTGGTTAAGCCATCTCTTTTTTTTTTTCTTTTATTTTTTTTATTTTTGTCTAAGCATTTATTTTACTGAATCAAAAAGACATGAAAAGAAAAATCATGTTTTACTAACGTATATAAGTGACTCTTTTTTGGACAACATATAATAAATATGATATATCACTTATCACTCAGTCTTTCAAATGTACATTTTTTTTTTTTTTTCATATTATGGAGCATGCCACTTTTCCAAAAGAAAAAAGGTCATGAGAAATCAGTGCAAAGTTCTCAGTCACCCTCCTCTTTTCTCTGGGGCAGACGGAATGTCCACAGCAACGCCCTGTGCCTCAGAATTTGAGGCTGTCTGTCCATCTACAATCCTCTCTGCCTCTCCGGCTTCCTCTCCGTGCCCTTCTTTCTTCCCTCCTCACCCCTCCCCCCCCTCCTGCTTGTCCCTAAAGTCATTTTTAAAAAAGAGCTTGAGGTTTTGTTTTTGTTGATGCTTTCACTTACTGGTCGCACTTTGTGTGGGGTCAGCAATATCGCCAGTCACACTGCTGTGGGAGCTTTCCAGCCCTGTTTCTGGGGGTGGGGAGATAGAGAGCGGAGGGCTAGTTCCTCTTTGGGGGGCACCCCCTCCCACTGAGCGGCTTCTTCTCTTACTGCTCCGCTTCCCGGGGTCGCTCCCGAGAGAGGCCCAGCGGCCTGGTGCGGGGAGCGGGGCGGAGGGTCAGCTGTCCGGTCAGTCGGGGAGGGGATGGGACGGGAAGGGACTGCAGCGCCGTCAGTGGCTCATTCTTCACCGGGGGTGCGGGGTGCCTGGGATGGGGTTGGACAAGGGGTTGAGGGCCGGCTGCCCCCCGGGCCCCAGGCCGTGGATGAGCACGCGGGGCACCAGGGGCCGCTGCAGCTGGGGATGGGGCGTGGGAGGAGTCCGGTACATGCTGCTGTACATGGCTGCGGCAGCCGCGGCGGCCGTAGTGCTGTCCATGCTGCCCAGCAGGCTTGGGTGGTAGAAATAAGGCGACGGAAACATCCTCTGCAGGGCCGAGTAGTTGCCCGCCTCGGCCAGCAGCTCCAGGCCCACCGCGGTCTGCCGCTTCCACTTGGTCCTGCGGTTCTGGTACCAGGTTTTGACTTGGGTGTCCGTGAGGTTGAGCGCGGCTGCCAGGTCCATGCGGTCCTGCACACTCAGATACTTCTGCCGCTCAAAGCTACGCTCCAGTTGATTGAGTTGGTGGTCAGAGAAAGCTGTTCTGGCTTTGCGAGGCTTTTTGGCTCTCACAGGGGGACTCTCTCGGCTGCTCGTAATCTCCCGGTCTCCTTCTTCCTTTGTTCCGTGGCATTTGATGTCACTCTGGGAATCTTCCCGCTTGTCGAGTTTGGTTTTGCTGTCCTCCTGCTCGAGCTTTGGCCTGAAGCTCTCGTGTGCTGCGTTGCTCTCCTGCTTCGGGGTGTGGTGGGGAGAGGACACGCTGGTGCTGTAGGGTGCACACGCCGCCAGAGGTTTGCTGTCGCCCAAGATGTCCTTAATTAAAAAAGAAGAGGTGGAAGTCCTGGGGGCCGAGGCGGCCGAGCCCAGCTGCTGGGCTGGTGGTTGCTGCGGCGGCGGCGGCTGCTGTTGGGGAGAAGGCTGCAAACTTTGCGTGGGGGCCGCGGCGGGCGTCGGCGGCGGCGGTGGTTGGCTGTGGTGGAGGTGGTGGTGATGCTGGGGCCCTTCTGCTACCAGATGCGGCTCCGGGGGCTCCATGGTGACCGAGATGGGAGAAGAAGGCGCCGTTCCTACGGTATCAATCTCCGAACAGGGGGACGGAGTGGCCTGACTCCTAAAATCCGCGGTCCTGGCCTCGCCGAGCGGGCGGAAATCTCCATTCATCATGCCGGGGCTGCCCGAACTGGCACTGGACAAAATCGTGTCTATTCCAAAACTCGACCCGCTGGCCCCTTCCATTGTTGTCATTTCTACATGAGGTCCACGCCACCAAGCCATCTGACTCTTGATTTCAGCTCGGGTCATGATCTCAGGATCATGAGCTCGAGCCTGGCATGGGCTCCATGCTGGGTGTGGAGCCTGCTTGAGATTCTCTCTCTCTCTCCCTCTGCCCCCCTCCCCCGTTCTCTCTCTCTTAGGGGGAAAAAAAAAAAAAAAACCCACCTCAGACTATTAATGTGTCTCAACGGCATCCTGTCTGCTTTCATCCCAGCCTGCCTCTCTCATCTACTCATTTGCTGCTCCCACTGACGTTCTATGTGTCAGACATACTGGACTTCTTTCTATTCCTCTGATGTTCCAAGAAAGCATCGTGCTCCCTCCCACCACAGGGCCTTGGCGCATGCTGTTCTCTCTGCCCAGAATGCTCCTTCTTGCTCTCTTGCTTAACTTAACTCCTGCTGTGTCTCATGTCTCAGCTTAGTTGTGCTTCTTCTCAGGAACCTTCCCTGACCTCGCTGTCTTGATCTGGTGCTCCAATTATATACCCTCATGGGGACTTCTTTCTTCATCGAATTTATCAGGGATGTCATTTTGCATTTGCCTGTCATTGTTACTTCACGGGTGCCTCCCCATTTGGGGACAGACCCTGTGGCTCACTGCTCAATCTCAGTTTCTACCAGTATGTTGTCCATAGTGAGGACTCAACAAGTATTTGTTGAAAGAAAGAGAAAAAAAGAGGAAAGAAAGGAAGAAGGGAAGGAAGCAAGGCTGGGTAAATGGCTTACCAATGTCACGGTCAGGAATGGGTGGAACTGGGATGTGCTGCTGGGTCCTCGGCATCCAGAGCTCTCGTTCTTTCCTCTCCGTAACAGCTGCCTCCTCCGTCCCAGCTCCTCGGCTCGCTGTCCTAGGCTCCATCTGGCCTCGCTTCAGGACTGGCTTCCTCCACTGGCTTCTTTAGATGGCCTCTGAGAACTTCTCCGATCCCATTATTACTCTGCATTTTCCTTTTCATCATTTTTACTGCAGATGACACTCGATTCAATCATTTTAATCAAGGAATTTATTGTATTTGTTCCCCCAGGCGGTTTTTAAGAAAAGGATGTGATTTTCTGAACATAAAATAAGTGATAGAAGGCTACACCGAGTCTTGTGCCTGGGGTGGTGGTTTGCCCCCTCCTCACCTAGTCCAGGTGAAATGGTGTTTCTATTCACTCCTAGCTCTGCTGGTTTGGGGGAGCTTCGGTTTCCCGGTTACTTGTGTTATTCTGGAACATGGCACCAGTGATTTGATGGGCCTATTCTCTGCCAGAACACATTCACTGATTCATCAGCTGTGTGCACAGTGATAAAACAGTCCGGGTTGAGCGGTGGTCCCGCCTTTCACCCCTCAGCCTTAGAGGGGGCGGTGTTCCACAAAAATGTTTGGATTTTTCCGGCGCTGGGTCTACCACCTGTGAGCACTGCGACCTTGGGCCGGTTACTTAACTCTTTGGCCCTCAGTTTCCTCCTCTATAAAGTTAATAATGTCTACCTCTGAGGGGTTGTGATGAGTATGTGGATGTTACTCTAGACTGGACGTGCCCCTCCCGCCCAAATTCATATCTTGAAATCCTAACTCCTAATATGATGGTATTTGGAGGTGGAGCCTCTGGGGGTGTTGGGTCATGAGGGCAGATTCCTCCTGATGGCATTAGTGTCCTTTTAAAACGGACTCCAGAGAGCTCCCTGGCCCTTTCCTCCATGTGACGACACAGCAAGGAGGTGGCCCTCTGTGAACCAAGAAGCAGGCCTCACCAGACACCGAATCTGCTGGTGTCTTGATCTTGGACTGCCCGGCCTCCATGGCTGTGAGAAATACATTTTGGTGGTTTCTAAGCCACCCAGGTGATGATAGTTTATTACGGTGGCCCAAGTTGACCGAGGCAGCAAGGGTATGGAGCACCTGCCCCAGTGCCTGGCCCAGATAATGAGTTTAAAGCATTTCCTGTATGTTGTTATCAAGGAGGGTGCAAATGATGTACCACAGTGGTGTTGGGGGAGGTTGTTGAGGGCGTGTGAAGGCCGCTGACCTGTGAGCTCGACTCAGGTGATCCGAGGCCCCTCACTCCTCCCTTGTCCGTGGAGTATGCATTCTGCTTGCCTTCCCTGCTCCAGAAGCTGCCCCAAGGACACGGCCTTGAGACAAAGATGTGATGTTAAGACTCTCTGGATGGTAGACCTGACTGAACCCCATTAAGGCCTCTCTGTAAACTTAACGACTTGCCAGGCAGCCACGGTGCCCAAGACGTGCCGTGAGCTTCGTAAGTAAGTTCCTTGCTTATCCCACTGCCCCCTACTGATCTGGAACCTCCCTCCTCCTCCTTCGGTCTCCCCTGCCCTCTGTGGATCAGGGGCCAGAGTCAGATCACACCCAAGAAGCTCTGGAGGAGGTTGGCAGCCAACAAGGGGATTCTGTCGCTCACCAGCTAGGTGACCTTGGGCATTTATCTCCTACGGGCCTCAATTTTTCTCATCGGTGTAATGCCCTTAATAATTCCCATTTTACCAATTCGGTAAGTCAGTATGAGGTGATGGAATCAGGAGACAATTGTGAAATGGGTTTGAAATGTGCATTCGAGAAACGACTGCCTCTTTTCAGCAGTAATGTGTGGTGGTTTCTGTAGATACCTGATCGGTTTGGCTAATTACACAAAAGTGTTTCCCGAAGCCCCTTGGAATGACATCCCTGAGGCAATAAAAGTATACATTCTATTGTAATTCAACTCAGGGAACTTTTACTGATGGCATGCTATGTCCCAGACGCATTTGTGTGCTTTGTATTCCTTAAGACAAAAATCAATAAATGGTCCAGGGAGCATTAAGTAGGGATTCGATGTGGAGAAATCACATTTCTCTTTCATAAAGGACTTTAAAGTGCCCCTGTTATCCCATAACACGCTGCAGCTGGAGAACATCACCCATCACTGGAGCTCTGGAAGGTCTTGGGGGTGGCCCTGTCTTAGCACAACCATTTGCTTATGGAACGTTAGCTTCTCCCCACTTCACTTTGCTTCCTTTCCATCGAGGCTAAGTGCCTCACCTTTGGCTGGCTCATCACTCCTTCCTCCCACATAAGGAAGCACTTGGGTTATTTCTGAGAGGCCCCAAGTTCTCAGGTACAGTTCTTGCACATTACCCTCTTGTGGTGCGAGCAGATATGAGCCCATTGGTCTCCGTCGGCAGAACCTTCTGGGAAAATACGCAAGCTTCTGCCACAGGCTGGGTGTTCTGGTGCCTTCCAGATGCCTCTTGGCTCCGTCCTGCATTGGCGATGAGCTGGTGGGACAGTGGCCCGCTGCTTCTTTACATGGACTACCCTACTTAATTCTCTCATTTCCACAGCAGTGCCGTGAGGTGGGTATTTTTCTTATTCTTGTCTTACAAATAAGGAAAGTAAGGTCCAGATTGGTTAGGTGGCTTGCCATCATCCCTTTCTGAGTCAGGAGCCAAGCTGGGTTCCCAGCCCAGCAACCTCAAGTCTAGGCTCCTGGCTTAGCTTGTATCACACCCAGATAAATTCAGCCTCTTCCTAGGAACACCAGAGTTGTCTCAAATGCAGAGGGGGCATGTGCCCGTGGAGCCTCCCGGAGGCCCTGCCTCCTGTGTGTGGGCTCCTATGACCCAGGTCTGTGTTATTACCCCCATCTGCAGGTGCACCTTCAGAGCCTGGATGGCTGACTGGTTCTGTTAGCTCTTTCCCAGTTAGAAGGCCTGGAGGACGTGATCCTGCTTGATTCCACTTTTATTAAAACCCTAATCCCAAGGCTTGTTCCTGGCAGCCTCAGCCTGCCTCGGAGGCTGGGGCAGGGAAATCCTCCATTGGTTCTAAGTTTGCAACAAATGTGTCAGACAGAGGGTTGCTGGGCTTCTTGCATGAGTTCCCCTCTCTGGGAAGGTTAAACTGATACAGACTCAGAACTTTTCAGGACAAGACCAAGGGAGCATTTAAAACTTGCCTTTGAAAGTTTACCTCCAGGCTTGGAGGAATCCATTTTTGTTTGTTAATTAATTTATACATTAATTCTTTCAACAGATATGCACTGGGGCCCTGCACTTGCTACCATAGGGAGACAGAGATGAATGAGGCATTACTATTGTCCTTTTCTCGGTCATAGTTTTGGATCATTCTGTTTCTAGAATGATCCTCAGTGTAGCTCTCTCTGCCTCTGAGAAGCTTAGTCATAGGTCAGAGTTCACCCAGAGAGCGAGTGACACAGCTAGGGGCTGAATCCAGATCACCACCTCACCTCTGAGCGTTTTCCTACTACGCCAGACCCCTTTTCATTTTTGACTAAAAAAAAAGAGAGAGAGAGAGAAAACTGATGATCCTTTAGTTTGGAGAAGGGCATCAACCGTTGTCATGGATTCTTACGCAATCCTTGTAACCTTTCCATGGTTTCTGGTTTACTGAACATGCACGCTGTCTCGGCAGGTGCAGGAGATGTGCCCCCCCCCCCCGGCACAGGAGGAACAGGAGATGGTCTGCCCCTGGGAGGGGCTCCTGAAGCTCCGGAGGACCGAGGTGGATCAGGGCATCATGCGAGAGCTAGCTCAGACACACTTGGCCCTGTGGCGGGCCGGGTGGAGGGCTGACCACCCAGCTTAGCTTTGAAGTGGGGAGAAGGTGGGCAAGGGTGGCCGGCAGGCTGAGGCAGAGACCCCGTGCCCCCAGATGTGGAAATATGAGAGAACTGACCATAGTGTCCCTTGGTCAGACAGAACAAAGCCCCCATGGGGGTGGACAGGCTGGGGTCATGAAGGGCCCATGTGCTGGCACAGGGAATTTGAGCTTTACCCTGCAGGAGAGGAAGAAACTCCAGATGTTTCTCAGGGTGCAGTGGGAAGGCAGGGGCAAGTATGTCACCACTTGAGGAGGTCGGGGTGTTCTTAAGGGATGTTTGGGGTGAACTTAAAAGGATGAGAAGGTTTTAGGATGATAGACCGTGGACTGGGAGGGGGATTTGGGGAAGAACTTTCTAGGCAGTGTATCACCATGTGCGTCAGCTAATGCACAGCTTATGTTTAACTTATAGTTTTCTTTTTCCTCCAAGTGGGTGCTCCTCAATTAATCTATGCTTGATTAATTGAAGTCCAGTAGTAATCAATACAAGCTCATGTTTATCAAGACCTAAATTGTGTGGAAATGCTAAAAAGCCGTGTTCTACAAGACTTTCCCCTGGAGCTTTGGTTCTATAGGATGTTAATGGCTGCTATGTCCTAAAGGGCTCCTTGTGGAGTATACTTGGGAAGTGTTGAGATGCAAATACATGGCCCTCTAGCAATGAGACCTGTGCTCTGAATCACTGCACTAAATAAGTTTGAAGAGGTAAGAGGCAGTCTTTGCCAGATGGGAGGCCCTGCTCCCAAGCACTTACTTCCTCACCCCCCTGGGTTACCATGCCCAGGTAACCACTCTGGGCTTTGTGTCCCCACTAGGCCTGTAGACATTGACATCTTGGCACTAGAATCACTGCAGAGCATGCATTTTTCTCTAGTTCTGGATCAGCAACTTCTTGAGGGCCTAGAGTCTGGCCCCTAGTCGTCTCTCATCCTTCCGTTGGTTGCCTTGTGCTGCGACTTGGCCCGTCTCTGATCATGTCCAAGGCCTGGAGTGTCCCTGGACATAGCCCGGTTCTAGGCCGTACCAACTTCCCTTTCACCGAGATCCCTTAAACATTATATGGCCCTTGTCAGTGACCATTCCACCTTGGGACCGTGCCCACAGTTGGCACAATTTCCCCGGGGCTGGCCCTTCCAGCTCCTTGTTCTCTTCTAACTCTCCGTGGACACGGGCTCCAACCCACTTTGGTTATGCAGTTTTCGACAGAAGCTGAAGTCAGAAGGATGTCATTAGGAGGCAGAGGGCAAGACCCAGTCCTTTGACTGCTGGCCAGAGTCCTCAGCATGAAGCACAAAAGAAAGGGCATGCGGGTGAGATACTGGGTTGATCATATATCCTTAAAATAGCTGCTGGAGTAGCATTACACTGTGATTATTGAAAGCTTGAGTTAGCAATTGATTTCAAGCTGAGAGATCAATGGGAAAAGAGATTGCAATGCAGGATGACGAAGAAGCCATCCGTGACCCCCACACCGAAGCAGCCATGTCTACCCTCACCACCTTATGCTAATTGTGTGTCTGCTGCTCTGGGCCACTGTGAAGTCCTAGAGGTTAGGGGCCATCTTGGCTCATCTTGAGCCAAGGCAAGATGAATGGCTCATCTTGAACAGTAGCTGGCTTACGGCGAGTGCTTGATTTATGATGCTCACAGCATGCCCTTCTTCATGATGAAGGCATAGCGCTGTTATCTTACTTGGCCACAAAGTCAGTAAGGTGGAAGAATGGGGATTTGAACCAAGTCATTGAAAAGCCTAAGTCTGGAAGGGTTAAAGAGAGCCCCGTGTATGCACCTGGGGCTTCAGCGATGTCCCGTGTGATCCCTCCACTTTGTTCCAGGGTCCAGGCAGTTCTGAGGCCCTCTGGTTTTAGAGGCATTCTCTGTTCTGACCTGGATGCTTACAGTCATCTTTGTCCCCACACCAGATTCGTGTAAGTCCCGGGATGGAGCCCCGCGTTGGGCTCCCGGCTTGGTGGGGTTTCTGCTTCTCTTTCTCCCTCTGCCCTGCTGAAACACTGAGGCTCTGGAACTGCTTGTGTCCGACGCACTGCAGGCAGCCCACCACAAGTGCTGGGGCCCCGGACACCTCGCGGTTCCGGCACAGCCCTGCACTGAACGGGCCGCAGTGACTGTTTCCAGTCCTCCGCTGAGCTCACTATGGCCACACATCCCCTCCGAAGCTCCCAAGGACAGTTAAATGAGGAAAATGGGCAAGATGGCATTGGACTGGTTACAAATTTTCAGGATCAAAAGATTTTAAGCAAGCCCCCTGGAAAACTGTAATTTTGCCTCCTAAAGTTTTTGGTTTATCAATGAGCAAGGCCACTACCATCAGTCTCCTAATCAACTTTCCGAGTTTGGCAACATGATCCTGAAATACTAGCTCCAGATCTAAATCTGGGGCATTATTTTTCCAGGGGATAATGTTCTTCTGAACATCTGTCCACTCTGGCTATCTGCTTCGCCTGAGTGAGAACCTGGGAAGGAAAAGGAAATAATACCATATATAAAAATCTATTTATTTATACACACGCACACACACTTTTTTTTCTTAAAGATTTTATTTATTTATTTGACAGAGAGAGACAGCGAGAGCAGGAACACAAGCAGGGGGAGTAGGAGAGGGAGAAAGGCTTCCCGCTGAGCAGGGAGCCTGATGCGGGGCTCGATCCCAGGACCCCGGGATCATGACCTGAGCCGAAGGCAGACGCTCAATGACTGAGCCGCCCAGGCGCCCCCGAACGATCATAAACTTGATCAGGTTGGGTTCTAATTGCCTTTGCTCTTCCAGCTGCAGTATCTATGCTGGAGTAAATCAGCAGGACCTCTTGCTCTTGGTATGTAGTCATTGACCTGGCTAATGCCTTTCCCGCCGTATCTATTTGCAAGGACCACCAGAAGCAGCTTGCTTTTTCCCTGGCAGGGCCAACAGCACCCCATCACAAGTTTGCCATAGCACTACATCAGCTCTCTTGAACTTTGTCGTAAAATGGTACACAGAGCTTTTGATGATCCTGACATTCCACAAAACCTAATACTCGTTTGTGACTTGGATGGCATGTGATGACTGAAGCTGGGTAGCTGGAAGTAGCAAGTATTTTTGATGCCTTAGGGAGGTAGAAGTGAATGAAAGGGTAGAAGGTAAACCCTACAAAAATCAAGGTCCTTTCACCTCAGAGAAGTTTCTGAGTGTTTCTTGGTCTCGAGAATGTGGAGATAGCCCCTTCAAGGTGAAAGACATATTGCTGAATCTCACCCTACCTACCATGAAAAAAAGCAGTACAATTCGTGGTAGGTCCTTCGGACTCTTATGAAAGATTCACATGTGCTACTTTGATGCCTATGCACAGTCATCTGAAAGCTGCTAGTGCAGCTGGGTATCAGAGCAGGAGAAGGCTGTGCAGTGAGTGCAGGCTGCAGTCCAAGTTTCTCTACCACCTGGTTCTCATGGTCAAGCAGATTCAGTGATACTCAAAGTGTCTGTGCAAATAGACTGGATGAAGCCTCTGGACAGCATCAACAGAGGATCAGGGGCACCTGGGTAGCTCAGTCGGTTAAGTGTCTGGCTTTGGCGCAGCTCATGATCCCTGGGTCCTGGGTTTGAGCTCTGCTTTGGGCTCCCTTCTCAGTGGGGAGCCTGCTTTTCCCTCTCCCTTTGCCCCTCCCCCCGTGCTCACTCTCTCTCTCTCTCTCTCTCTCTCCCCCTCTCTCAAATAAATACATAAAATCTTCAAAAAAACAAAAAACCAAACAGGGGATCATAGTGCAGGCCTCTAAGACTTTGGAGCAAATCTATCCCCTCTTCGGCAAATACCTATTATCCTCTTGAGAAACAGTGTCTACTTTGCTCCTGGGCCTTGGCAGACACTGAATGTGTAATTATGAGATAATTCGGGGACTGCGTGGGTTGAGCTTCCTATTATAAATTGAGTGTTTCCAACCCACCCAGCCACAGGTCAGGAGTACAAGGCAGCAGTCTATCATCTCGTGGAATTGATACATGAGAGACTTGCTTGGGCAAGTTTGGAAGGGGCAAATGAGTTTCTTGAGCAGATGGCTCAGATTCCCTGAACATCTTCTCCCACAGCATTACCTTCCTTCCCTCCATCTGTGGGCTCAGCAGCATGCACCCAGCATTATGGAGACTAACTGAGCTAACACTACTGCTTAAGTGCCTGATTTTCCAAAAGTAGAGAGTGCCAGCAAGCTCCTGGTGTTACACCAATCCCTGGGGGATCATCCAGCCACCAGTGGTGTGTTGATTACACTGGACCTCCTCTATCATAACAGGGACAGAACTCCATCCTTATTGGTATAGGCACATATTCTGGGTATAGATTTGCATTGTCCTCCATTGGGCTGTTCTGCACAGCATTATTTCTGATCAAGGAACACATTTCACAAAAAAAGCAAGTGCAACAGTGGGCTCATGCCCATGGAATGAGGAGGCATCGCTCTGTCCTTCATCAGTCACAACTATCGGACTTAACTGAAACACGGAGTGCCTTACTGAAGATGTATTCAGTTAGGAGAAAACATTTTGAAGAGTTGGGGTTCTCTATGATAGGATGAAGCATATATTTTTTGAAACGGAGATAATTATGTGGTCCTGTCTTTTCCATAGCCAGAATACACAGATCCAGAAACCAAGTGGTGAACTTGAGAGTGGTATCTCTTTAATAATCCACTGCAGACTTCTTGCTTTCCGTCCCTAAAACATCAGATGGCCTGGAAATCTTAGTCTCCAAGGAAGGGGATTCTGTCACTAGGAGACACAACAGTGGGACACCATAATTGGTGGTTAGGAACAAAATTCTGTAACTGCACTGGAAATTGTATAGTTACCCACTCACAGCAGGTGGTGTTACCTAACCTCCTACACCCTGACTACGAGCAGCACGAACTCAGGTCTGATGCCCTCCTAGGGGAAATAATGTCATAGGGAAAACTAACCATACATCTGAGGGACACAGTCACTGTAAAAGAAAGGCAAGAATATGAGATTCAGGTATCCTATAAAAATAAAAATGAATGGTCTAGACAGCTCATAAATTCAAAATAAGGATAATAATTTTCCCCACAGAGATAAAAGAGGATATTGGTAACGGGAAGCAAGAGCAAGAAGTTAATAAAACAGAAGTTGAAATGCATGTTGAGAAAATATTTTAAAATAAAGAACACAACGATGTGCTGCATGATAGAATGCGTAGAGTCAAGAACAAAATAGCTGGAAGCCAAGCTCTCTCAGAAGGACTTGAGAAGAAATAAAGAGTTGAGGAAAAGTCAATAATCTTATACTAGAAGTCCCAGAGGGAAAAGCAAAAAATAAACGGGCAGGAGAGAAGAGTTGAAGAAATTGTGACTTGGGGTTTTCCAGAATTAAGGAATGATGAAAGATCTTGATTGAAGTTCTTCACAGAGTGGGAGACAGGGTGGAAAGGAAAACAGACACCTTTAAATGTTAGAGAAAATTGAAGTCTATCGAAGAAAAAGGGAAAGTACAGCTCTACACAGCCGGTAACGTTGATGGGTGTTGTTATCCGGTAGGCACTGTCCTAAGTCTTCACACGGATGAACTTACTGAGCCCTTGTAGCAATGCTAACATGTGGGGACCCTTATCGTCCCTATTTGTACGTGAGGAAACAGAAGTACAGAGAGTTTAAGCAACTTGTCCAAGATGTCAGAGTCAGGACATGGAGGAGAGGGCTCTGGAAGCCAGAAGTCTCTCACCCCAGCATCTCGGTTCTTAAGTACCAGGCTCTCCTCCTTGAAAGGTTTGTAGAGAGAGAAGACAGATCAGTCAGGAATATAAATCACCCCTTGGTATTAAACATCTCAGCAGTACTGGGAGGGTCAAGAGGGCAGTGGAGAAATAATTGCAAACGTTATAGGAAAAAATAACTTGTAACATAGAATTAGCTCAACCAGATGTAAAGAAGTTAAGAAAATTGTATGAAGAACTACATGTAGGAAGGGGAGAAGTGGTCTTGGCTGTGGTCCATTAATCTTTTTAAATATTGCCTCTGCTAAATGCTGGGAGAATGGTAGCTCTGACAACCATTTTCTCTGAAAGTCTAATTGGCTGCTCGGGAAGGAGGGCAGAGGGTAAATGGTGCCCCCAGGTGGGCTTTGCACTTTTAGCCCCCCACCCCCACCCCCCGCCTCTGAGAACTGCTGAGCCAGGGCCGTGGGGCCAAGAGCTGAGGCCATCACTAATGTTCGATAAACCCAGACCCCCCTCCTCCCACCCAGGTTGCAGGACAGAGATAAATGCAAGGGAAGATCTTATGGATACGTGAATTTTATGATGCAATCTCCAGGCTGTAAAACAGACAGGCTGGATGCTCTCGAAAGCCCCTGTGATGGTTATAAAGTCAATGATTGGGTGTCATCTCTACTCAGGGGAAATGTACTCAGTTGGGTTTGTGCTGACCAACCTTGACATCAGACCTGTGCAGTTTTAGTGTTTGCATTAAGGAGGTGTCATTAAAAAGTTATCTGAAGGGGCATCTGGGTGGCTCAGTTGTTAAGCGTCTGCCTTCGGCTCAGGTCATGATCCCAGGGTGCTGGGATCGATCCCCGCATAGGATTCGCTGCTCAGCGGGAAGCCTGCTTCTCCCTCTCCCACTCCCCCCGCTTGTGTTCCCTCTCTCACTGTGTCTCTCTCTGTCAAATAAATAAATAAAATCTTTAAAAAAAAAAAAAGCTATCTGAGGGCAAGTTCCCTTGTTCTACAACCCACCAAAGGCCCACCATTATGGAACCGTGCCATTTTGAAGTTGGATGGCATTGTTGACTAGGGTTCTTAATTTTTATAGATGAGAAAACAGAGACTAGAGAAAATGTGTGATTTTTTTCCCTGCCAAGGTCGTCCAAATGGTAAAGGACAGCCAACACTTGAACTCATGTGAATTCAATGATTCCAACGTAGGTTTTGAGAGTCTATGCTGCATATGGCAGACACTGTCCTGGGTCCTGGAGCACAGCCGTGAACAAGACAAAGGTGGTCTCTGCCCCCCAAGAGTTTCCATTCTAGAAAGGAGAGAGTGACTATAGGGTGCAAACCAGCAAATGCTCACAGTAACTAAGATGGGGACAGGCGTGAGCCGCGGGACGGGGTGGTGTATAGGAAGTGGTGGGGACGGCGTCAGGCAACCACAGACTGAGACGACAGGGCACCCTCTTTGAGGACATGCTGTTTGAGTTGAGATTTAGTCATTTGAAAATGCAGGTCGGGGGAAAACAAGACAGAGGCCCCAAGACAGATACACATTTAGCCCCCTGGGGTGGAAGGAGAGCCGAGGTTTTGGAACAAAGCGAGTGAGGGGATGGGTGCCCTTGGGCCACATTTTGGTAAGATGTTTGGGTCATAATCTGATTTGTATTTTCCAGAAAGATCACTGTGGCTGCTCTGGGGAGGTAGAGTTGTCATGGCACAAGAGAAGACACAGGCAGATCAGGCAGGGGAATCTTCACCCAACAGCAAGGACCACGCTTCCAGCTGCTCTTGGAAATTCTTCCCAATCCCGTTACCCCTCGATGGTACGAGAGTTATCCAAACAAACCCGGTTTCCATCTTCTGATTTCTGGTCAGGTTTTCCCCCACTGTGATGGGTTCCAACCATCGTTCATGGTACTGGAAGAATGCGTAGAGCAGAAAAAATGGTAATTTTAATTGTTTACTCACACAAAAAACTTTGCTTCTGTTCCTGCTCAGTGCGAGGCTCTCTGCCCGAGAGAGGGGATGAAGAAAGAGACAGGGTCCCTGCTGCCGAGCGTGGTGGGGGAGACTGACAGGTGAACAGAGTGCTCTGTGCACAGAAGGGGGACTTGCAACCTAGATGCAGCCGGCATCCTGGAAAAGCCAGGGATCCTGGCTCGGGGACCTGAGTGGGAGACGTGAGACCCGTGTCGGAGCCTTGGCAATGCTTTTGAGCCTTGTGTGAGGAATACGAGTGTACTTGCCCAAGAGGGAAGGGATGTTGAGGCAGAGGGATCAGCATTCACAATGGCAGGTGGAAAATAAACTGTAGGGAGAGTTCACAGAATTGCCAGTCATTTGATTTGGCTGGAGTGTAACAAGAGGGTGTGCTGGGAGGGTCAGGGACAGGAGTGTAAGAAGTTAAGTGTGGTGGGTACGCACCCAGCCTCCCTTCGGTCTGACCAGACTGTTTTGAATCCCCGTTTACAATCTAGGTGGGTGATACATTAGTTAGGACTCCTGCTTGCAAGAAAAGAGACTTACTTAAACTAGTTTAACTAAGCAGGAATGTTTGTTCTTCAGTGGCAGGGGTAGGTAATGGATCCCCAAGGAGGGATCTAGCTGGGCCTCTGGCAGGAGCCCGGGACCAGGGTTTGTAGAACTGTAACAGTGTAAAGGTCTGCTTCTCTCTGCACGTCTGCTTCTCAGTGCTCAAGGCCACCAACAAGTTCTGAGTTTTTATTTCCTCTGTTCGAAGACCAGACAGCGTAGGGCAAAATTAGCAGACTCAGATCCAAATTCCCAGGAAAAGCATTATCATCAGCCCGTTCTGAGTGAGGTATTCACGCCAGTCATCTGTTGCCAGGAAGGTCAGGCCAGGGGATAAAAAAAAACATGGCTTCTGGAGGCCACCCTTGTACCCATGCGGCTCATGAGCTTAATTTAGATAAAATCCTTCGCAGTATGCCTGGCATGTGGTGATTGTTCCATAAATGTCATTTCCAGGAGGCCAGAGATGCGGGCGGGGCAGGGGATCAGCAGGCTCCAGGGGCAGACGGTGTGTTCAGTGGTGAGAGACAACGAAAGGCTGCCCAGCACACCAGCACCAAGCAGAGAATCGATAAATGGTGTAGGTTATTATTGCGTCAAAATGCTCTGCTTATGTTTTCGTCTTCCCTCCTGGCCCATTAGTTAGTTCGTTGGCTACAGAGAAACTGTTTGACTCACGCCTGTGTTCTCAGCCCTACAGCCCGTAACCAGGGCTTCCAACCACTGGCTGGGATCTTCTGCCCAAAGGAGCTGCTCATTCTCTCCCTCCTGCCGCCCCCCACAAGCTTGGACATTCTTGAGCCTTGATGGTCAGGCCCAGTATGGCCCTGAACCCTACACTCTGGACCCCCTGGAAACCCTCTTTATCCTTCTTCCAGCCCATGTCAACAAGCTTCCAGCATGCCTTGCAGCCAGCCGTGCCTGAGTTCTCTCAATGCACAGACTCATTTGCCAGCTAGCACATTGGCTGCTTTAATTAGACTAGTTTTGACAAGCTCCAAAACTTTGTTTTTGATTTTTATCTTTGGGATGATTTAAAGCACCATAAAGCTGCGTAATTTGTTGTGGGCAAGTCACATAGTCACCAACATCCATCTGCTTCCTCAGAGCACTAACTACCCCAAGCTTGGAACAGAGTGTGGAAGGCAGATGATAAAAAAGAGATTACCATAGGTTAATGCTTTTTCTCATGGCAAACGCTTTGTTTTTGTTTTTTAATTTTACTGTCTCTTGTGTTCTTGGCAGTGTACTTAAGTA
Organism: Eumetopias jubatus; assembly: GCF_037043125.1. Lineage (NCBI taxonomy): Eukaryota > Metazoa > Chordata > Mammalia > Carnivora > Otariidae > Eumetopias > Eumetopias jubatus. Next base: position 115,719,173 of record NW_028274810.1, read on the forward strand.
ACCGTTTTGAACTTCCTTTCATTTCCAACCAATAAAAAATCATTCACATGCTGATATTTTGGGCTTGTGTCTTTCGGAGAAAGTGAATATAGTTTGCAATGGGGCCTGAGAGTTTACGAAGAAGATTCACGTGAATTGTCTCATTTAACACAAACCCAGGAAGCGAAGTGCAGTGTCCGTTATCGGCCCCGTTTTACAGATAAGAAACCCGAAGCTCCACCAGGTTCAATGGGCATCGCACGGTCAATGAAGCTTCCAGAAATGAGTGCTTATTCGACATCCGCTTGACTGCCGCGGGCAGCGAGAAGAGACCACATATGATACAGAATTACTTGGGACTCTGCTAGCGCATTGTTTCTCTGGAAGCTCTGGGCTTCCCTCTCTGCCCGCCTGTCTACTGACTTTGGATCGCTGGCTAGTTTGCCGGAGTAGAGCATCTCGTGATACTTATTGAGGCCACGTGGAGGCGACAGGTCCCAGCACGTGGGGTATGGGTCTGTGCCGTCGGTTCTCCTCGTGGCCTTTTGTGAGTTCATGATTCTGTGACAGGTTGCTCGACAAGATCTCCACCACAGGCGAGGACAGAAGCCCTCTCATCTGTGTTCTTTGCCCAGAATTACACAGTTTAGCCTTCAGCACCTCCCCCTCCTCACAGAGATGAATGCAGTTTTTTTTTAATCTTCCCAGGAATGTTCATTTTGGACAATTTAACAAGGAGGGCAATAAGCTTTCTGGGTTGATTGGTGAAGCTGTAGGCCACCCTGACTCCTTCACTGATTGTGGGCATGCTGCTTCTCTCAGCTTCTAGGTGATATAAGCCCATCGAAATGGTCTTGAGTAACAAATAAGGTTACCCGTAATTATCCAAAACATGTGCAGGCCTCTTCGCTTTTCATTGATCTGCTACTGACTGCAGTCCCCACTTCCCTGATCCCATTCCAAGGCTCGTACTCAAGTCCCCTTTGCAGAAATAACCTCTGAAATTCCTTCGCCCAGAGAATATTCTACTGGATACAAATACATTGGGGGAATTATCTTCCTCCCTCTCTCTATTGAGGGTAAAGTGTTGTCCTTCTTTTCCATCCCTTATGTGCACGTGTTCCTCCCTCTGAATCTTCTGGGGCCCCGGCCGTGAGCACCATGGGAAGAAAACCGCGACTCCGCTTGAGCTTGTGATTTAGGAGCGGCCATGACATTATGGAGGGGCATGTATCAGACGTAGAAACAGAGGAGGTGCATGTTTTGTTTTGTTTTGTTTTGTTTAAGATTTTATTTATGTATTTGAGAGAGAGCGCTTGCGCCATGACTAGTGGGGGAAGAGACAGAGGCAGAAGCAGACTCCCCGCTGAGCAGGGAGCCTGACGTGGGGCTCGATCCCAGGATCCTGGGATCATGACCTGAGCCAAAGGCAGACGTGAAACCAACTGAGCCACCCGGGCGCCCCCAGAGGAGGTGCATATTAAGTATTTTCCTCGCCCTTCCCCTCCTGTCTTACCTGTTCCATGCTCCTGCCTCGGAGCCCTTCCTCACGTCTCACCTCCCCACCTCCACCTGTGAAATCCTGTCCATACTTCAGTGTCTCCGTGCAGTGACAACTCTCGTGTGAGTGTGATGTGGCCTTTCCTTGCTCTCTGTGATCACAACATTGACAGGCACTGTTTGATCAGTGTTTGGGGCCAGGTTCCCTGGAAGCCGAGTCTGAGACGGCCTCACACAAGCGATTTCCTGAGGGACTGCTCAGAAGAGGGACCCGTGAAGGAATCAGGGAAGGAGGATGGATAAAGAAAAGAAGGTAGGCAAAAAAACCCAAAAACAAAACAAGGCTTCATGAACTCATCAAAATTGTAGAGTGGTGGCCGCCAGGGGCTGGGGGTTGGGGGAAATGGAGAGATACTGGTCAAGGAGGACGAACTTCTAGCTAAAAGATGAGAAGGTCGTGGGGATCTCAGGTTCGGTGTGGTGACTATGGTTAACAGTACCGTCTTTTACTTGAACGTTGCTAAGCGGGTAAATCCTAAATGTTCTCATCACAAAAAAGAAATGGTAATTATGTGACTTGGAGGCTTAGCTAAGCCTGTGATGGTAATCACTTTGCAATCTAGGACTGTAGCAAAGCTACCCTTTGTACACCTTAAGCTATATACATGTTACATGTCAATTACATGTCAATGAAGCTGGAAAAAAAGAAAAAGGAAAAGAAAACTAGGCTTCAGGGGAAGTGGGACCCCCACAGGGAGCTCAAGAGTGTGAGTTGCACCCAGCAGATGCCTTACCTAAGAGAAGGTGGCTTTGATCAGCCATCTAGGAGCTGCTTCCTGCTCTGGTGGTAACTCACAGGCACCTCCCGGGGAATGTGCTCTCATGGAGCCCTGGGCAGGACACCAACATCATCTACTATAAATAATCAATGAGGTCATCGTGACCTTTAGCAAACATCTGATGGACCTCAGTTACTTCTGAGGTAGGATTCTCCGCAATTTGGAATCAACAAAGACTGAGCTGTGTCTGTGTAGAAATCTCCTGGAGGCAAACTTTCAAGCACGGGGGAATGAGACAGGACGCAGGCTGTACAACTGGGGACCAGGTAGGAGCTTGGTTATATGAACGGGGCAGAATTGCAATTATTGACACTGGGGCCCACGGTGGGATCAGCAACAGGTACAGTCGTCAGAACTTTTGAATTACTGTTCCTTAACTCGCCTGCGAGTCTTAGTCGGAACACACCTGTTGCTGGGCTGGTCGAGTTACGGGGAGCTCAGCAATCACATTAGGCAGGATGCTAATCAGACAAGCTTAGGAAAAAAGGGAGACTCTACTCGCTCGTGGCAATAAGCAGGGGTGGGTCTGAGCAGTGAGAGCAGGGAGAGGGACTTCTGAAGGTGCGCTCAGCTCTGCCTCCCTCTGTGTTGGCCCTATTCCTACACAGCTTCTGCCCCTCACTGGCTTCCAGAAGCTCCGGCTTACATTCTGTCAGCTTAGCAGTCCCAGAGATGAGAGAGGCCTTTCCCAGTGGTTCCAGCAGAAGTCCCAGGATTGGCTTCTCGGGGCCGACTTGAGGCATGTGACGAGAACCCAGGCAGTCCTGTCGCTAGGGAGGATGGAGCTTCCCGAGGGGCTGACTTGGCTGCGTGCCTCCCACCCGCGGCGGAGCTGTGTCATCAGCCCCGAGAGAGCCACGCGGGCTGACAGAGGCAGAGGGGAAGGAAAGGTCCTTCATCAGGAGAGACATGCAAGGCAGGCAGAATCGTCAGACCACAGCGTTTGCACATTTTCATCGTGCAGCCCTGCAGAGCACGCTCGAGGCAAACGACGAGGCCGTGGGTTCATTGCCACCGGCAAGCTCAGGACACGACTGATTTGACAAGTCGTATTTAATGCTGGGCTTGTAAAGAAGTTTCTCATTTTCATCTGACAGTTTTTATGATGCAAGTCAAGCTCACTCGTTTATAATTGACAAGATTTTTATTCATTTTGGAGAAGTTACAGCGGCTTGCATTTGCCATCTATACAGACATTTTCTGTTAACCTCGCAAAGCTTGAGAACTTAGCTCCGACATTTTGTCACCGGGCTTGTCAATTTCTAGACAGGTGACTTCACCCCAATCTCGTCGGGCTGTTTCTCTCCTTAAATTCAAGAGTTATTTCCTTGGACGAGGCCAGTGCCAGAGGCTTGAATATTGTTGTTTGTTGACTTGTGTAACGTCTGGGAAAATGATTTTCTCACTGTGATGTGAAATTGACTTTTCATCTTCGGTGCCCAGCCACTCCAGCTCACATTTCCCATGTCTGGAGGCACACAAATCTATTTAGGGGGTGGATGTGAGCCTCGAGAATCAGATTGCTTACTGGTGGAGAGCTGGAGAGCAGTGATGGATCTCTGAGATAGTTTTGAAAGAATTATTCTAAAAGTTATTCTTAATGCTTTATCATTTTAAAAAAGAATGAGTTGTAATTTAAAAACCCAAGGTTTTTGATTCACACTATTGCTCTGAGGAGGGCATCTCCTTTCGGCTCCTAAACATCCCACCGTGTCTCTCTGTGGTAGCACCCTACGCACCGCCCCGGGAGTATGAACGTGTTGTACTTTCTCTCTAGTCTGTATCGTGAACCTCTCAAGAGGACTCATTCACTCATCTGTGAATTTGGTGAGCATTTTAACGGAAGCTTGGATAAAAGTCGCGTGGATGGCAAGATGGTTTTGGCTGCTCTGTAGGGTTCGGAGGGTTGTGGAGATCGAGAGGCTGACCTCCGGGAGAGTGGGATTTGGAGCAAAGTCCAAGCCAGGCAGGACATGTTCGAGCCTACTGTGTGTCACTTAACGTTTGTCGCACACCTGTGCTGGGTGCTGGTACACAGAGGTCACCGAGTCATGGTACCATCCCTGATGGATCTCAGTGTCAAGTTGGAGAGACAGACAAGTAAACAGCTCTAACAGGGTGCAGCAGGCAGGGCTTTGACCCAAGCTGGGCAACCCGTTCTCATGGTTCTCCACCAGGGGTGGGTTTGGCATCCTTATGAACCACTGAACATGGACAAGGGAACTTTGGTTATCCCTAGTGATTGGATTTTGAATGGCCGACCATGATAGATATCCTATAATGCATGGGACAGCCCCACGAAATAGTGAATAATGCCACCCAAAAGGCCAGTGGTAAAAAAAAAAAAATGTACTGTCTTACAGGTATCTTGAGGCTGTGCTTCAAGCTCACTGCTGTATTCCTAGAGCTGCACAGAACTAGCACAGAGTAGGTTCCCTCTGAGTATTTCATTAGAGAAAGTGGGTCAAATGGAGGAGCCCACATAGGGTGGAGGAGGAGGTAGGCAGCCATGAATGGGGAGGAGGGACACCCGTCTTTGAGACTTTTGCCAGGCACACGAGGCACCAGACCTAGGCAGCACGACCCTTCTAGATGCCCCTTGCATGTGACCGTGAGGGTTTTACAAGTCTCCCTGCTCAGGCCTGGACTGGCTCAGGGCTTAGGTGGGGCTCTGCCTGGGAGTTGAAGCCCTCAGGGCCTGACCTCAAGCTGGACTGGAGATGAGACTAGCTCTCTTATGGATGTCAAACTTCTTGGTCCCCCTCCAGCACTTAGCTAGAGTAATTTCTTTAGAGATTCAGCATAATATCCTTGTTAGGAATAGACGCATTAGACTCTTGGATTCCATTTCTTTGTTTCCTTTAACAAATATTTGTTGATTATTACCATGGTTAAGGCATTGTTCTAGGCACTTAGGAGATAGCAGAGAAGAAAAAAAGACGGAGCGCCTGCCTTCGAGGAGCTCTCGTCCTACTTGGGAAAACCCAGGGAACAAACACCCAAGTGAACACACAGAGGGTACAGTGGTGACAAGTGCACATGGGACAAGGGGAGGGGGCGGGGCTGTGTTCCATAGGCTCATAGGGAGACAGCTCTAGCAGGGGGGAAGCAAAGGAGGCCAGGAGACTATCCGGGCAAGGAGCAACCCATCAGGGGCGGCAGCAGCAGGTGCCTGGTGAACTTGAGGAGGAGCAAGGAGGCTGGTGTGGCTGCACTGAGGGAGGCAGTGATGCGGTGACATCAGAAAGGGGGCAGGGGGGCCTTGTCGGCCATTGTTTAGGACTCTGGTTTTGCTCCGATTTAGATGGGAAGCCGTGAGAGGATTTGGAGCAGAGGAATGAACTGAACAGGCCTGTTTTGAAAGCATTCTAGATCCATTGTCTGTTGCTAGTGGCTTAAGAAAACAGTGGTTTGTTGTTTCTACCAATGGTGTGGGATGACAGGGCCGCTCTGCTGGTTTCACCTGAGCTCAGTCAGCTGGAGGACGGGCTCAGCTAGGACGTCTTGGCCCTCTCTTTCCATGCGGTCTTTCATCCAAGGAGGCTACAGCTGGTAGGGCTTCCTTCTAAGATGGTGGCGGCATTCCTGGAGAAGACGTGCCAAACTTCCACGGGCCCCCACCTGCCCCCCCACCCCGTGTGCTAAGTGACATCGCCAAGCCCAGAGTCACCGTGGGGCTGTGCATAGTACGGATATCAGAAGACGTGTTTGATTGGGGTAGCTGATGTAAGGAGTGACCACTCCAACTGCTCTCTGGAGAATAGATTTGGGGGAGGCTGGATGGCAGAGCCAGGAGGCCAATTAGGAAGCTACGTGATCACTCAGGGAAAAGTGGTGCAGGTGAGTGGAGTGGTAAGAAATAACCCAGTTATGATATATTTTGTAGATGGAACCCAAAAATGGTCTGTTGCTGGGTGGTGCATGAGACGTGACAGAGAGGGTATTTAAGGATGGCTCCAAGATGTCTGTCTCTGGCAACTCCATGGGCAGAGTTGCTATATAGGGAGAGACATAGACTGGCTGGAGGGTGGAGTTTGCCAGTTGAGCAGGGGAAGTTGTTTTGGACCTGTCCAGTTTAAGATATCTTTGTTAGATGTTAGTTGAATATACTCTTAAGGATTTGGGAGATGAGTCTGGGATGGAGGAACACTCTTGGGAATTGTCAGCCTGTTGATAGTGTTTTACACCCTGAGCCCGGAGGAAACCACCAGGGGTGTGAGCAGATAGAGCAGAGAGGAGGTGTAAGGACTGAGGTTCTCCAACATTTCAAGGTTGGGGAGACGAGGAGGGACCAGCAAGATGACTGAGTAGGATCGGCTAGTGACTGGAAGAGTCAAGAATCACAGGAGACCGTAGAAGCATGCGTGCTAAGCATGGGAGAGTGATCAAGTGTGTCAGAAGCTGCTCATGAAGTGGAAGAAGACAGCTGAGCACTCACTGATCATAAGCCTGAGCTCTGTGGAGGTCATGGGTCATGGGGCAAGAACAGCTTCACGTGAGCAGAGGCTGAGAAAGCCTGGTCGTTGTGGGTTCGGGAGAAAACGGGAGCAGAAAGCTTCCAGGTCTGCCTCTGGCTGAATGAATGTGCTTGGGCTCACCAGCCCTGTACGGGTCTCGGTTTTCTCACCTGTCAAATGTGGACGATCATGGTAGACATTTCGTAGGGTCAGTGAGATAAGTGGGTGAGATAATCCATGTAAAATGATGAGCACAATGTCTGGCATACGGTTGGCACTCAGTAAAGCTAGCTATTACTATCAGTGGTACATGCTTACTAGAAGTTCGTTTGATTCATTCGTGACTGGGAAGCTCATCAATTGCAGGAATGGGCTAAGGAGGGGAGCCGTGTTGGTGTTTCAGAGACGCTTGAGAAGAAAATGTGTTAACTAGCCCATTGAGGGGCTTATAAATGCCCTTGATTAGTGGCAGGAGATTCAGTGACTAGAGTTCTTGATGGTCTGGCATCTGAAGGAGGTGCTGGAATCTGAGTCTATCATTTAATTGATACTTAACCTCTCTTAGTCCAGATTTTACCATCTGTAGAGGGGGCATATATTTGTATTCACTTTATGTGCAGTCACTCTTCTTCCGGGTATAAAAGCAGTTCTCATTAAGCACCAACTGGCCTCATGATGGTGATAATGATCATATCGGTGAAGATCATGTTAACATTTAAATATCTCTTTCTTTTGCCTCAACGTATTTGGAAGGAAAAGAAAGAAAGATGCCTGGGACCTGAATGTTCAGGACGTTCATGATGAGAACAATGGACAGACTTCCTCTTTTTCTTCCAAGGTCGTTTTAAAGCTTCTAAAAATTAAGCCACACCACCGAACCCAGGCTGAAATTTTACGCCAGCCAGTAAATCTTTCGGGACAAGGTTGAAGGAAGTTGGCAGCTCTGACTTTAGAAAACCAAGCCTGGCTATCCTCTCAGTTAAATTTATTTTCTGTCTAAAGAGAAATCTTCAATTTTTATACTTTTTAGCCTGGCGGTAATAAATTTCAGCATCAAGAAGAACATGTATTTGCAAGAGTGCCCCTGGTTTGCTGACTTTGCAGAATGGGGGGGTGAAAGGGGACATGGTAACACCATTTCTATTTGCCACAGTGTTGTTTTTCATTTTCCGCTGAGACCGTAGACCCCACCTGCGTTTCATTTGTTCCCTCATTTTTGTTCATGTTCCACTTTTTCTTTGCCGCGCCTCATCCTCCGGATTTAACGGCGCCCCATTGGCCGTGCGTAACGTGTATCCCACATCCTCTCGATCTGTTAAGGCATTTTCTGTGTGCATTTCATGGCAGATTCTGATTGTAAATTGGTTGTAGAAACCTCACTGGCTTCCTGTCTGTGACATTTCTGACGGATGGTCCCTATTTATAACGAACAGCAGGGCGTGTGCAGAGTTACAGGCCCCACGCCATGCATAATGGATTGGAAGGAGAGAGCCGGGGGCCCCACCGTGAGGAGAATCATCTGCTTCCTTTTCGTGCAGCAGTGGGAAAAGGCCAGTGATGGAAAGCAGGCCATGAAAGCTCATGGGGCCGACTCAAGTTGTGGTGCTTCCACAGAGCCTCCCGGGCTTCCTGAAGAACTCGGTCCAGTCCGGAAATAACATGGGGGGACTGCAGGGCTAAGGGCAAGGCCGTTGAGGTGCACCGTTGGGTGACCTCAACCAAAGAGATGGTGGTGACCTCTTTTGTGGGGGCTTTTGTGGTTTTGGCAGGACTGCCCACCTCTCTACCATGATCCACTGGGGGGAGAAATCTTGGAATAAGGGAAGAGGGCTGGACCCAGTGCCCTTTGTTGTTAAATTAATGGCCGAGGACTGGGGGTGGAAATGGAAAATGTCTTTCTTTTGTTAAGGGCTGAGGAGGTCAAGAAGGAGGAATAGGAGACTCTCATGTAGACTTGGTGAGGGTTTTATCAGGAACTTAATCTTCATATTTGAGGGATCTCTAATGTATTTTAGGCAGTTGGCGCACTAGATATGAATCCTTCTGTTGCAAGCACTACGGAGTATGTCCCTCCAAATGGCTCTAGGTAGACTCAGATTCAAGTGTGGTTTGATTCAGATACCTAACCGATTTCAACAGGGCCAATTTCCCCCTCATTGCCTCTCAGCTCCTTTTCCTCTGCACGCTTGGACAGGTTCTCTCCACATGGTTACAAAGTGGCTGCAGCAGCTCCAGCGTCACCTTCCTGTAACTTCAGATCCAGTGGCACATGGTTTCTTTCCCAGAAGTTTCAATGTGTCGCAACACTGACTGGGCTATGTTCTACCAATCACCGTGGCAGAGTGGGGGGCAGTGCTCTGGTTGGTTTAGTGAAGTCATGTGCTCTGTTTCTGGAGCCACTGTTTGAGTTGTGCTGCCACAAGCATATATATATATTAGGAGTGGGTTGGTCTGCCAGAGGGAAATCAGGGTGTTCTGCTCTTAGCAGAAAAGGGATCAGTGAATTCTGGGTACTCAAAACTGACCTGCTTTCCACCATCCCTGGGGAGAAAGCTCACCAACATCTAGAATGGAGGAATCTCTACCCCATAATGTTCTCCCTTTCTCATTTCTGGACTCATCTACGCTAGCTAGAGGCAGAGATTTAGCAAAAGAGGAGGGGGAGAGAAGACAAGAGTACCGTGAGTGTCCCAGTGTCCAAGTAGGGGATGACTCCAGACTTTGGGCAGGAAAGCCTCTCTGGGATTGGAATCTTCCATTCCATGGTGCAGCTAGATTCAGGCCGCATTACTTTTCCACCATCTGACTCTCTTGGATTGATCCCGTCTCCAGCGTTTCAGTATACAATCACTTAAAACCTAGTCAAGGGTTGAATGTGCATGTGTTTGTTTCTGAGCATTTGGCATAAGGAGGGACTGGGCCCTTGTCTCCTTCCCCAGTTCCCCTCATTGCCAAGGAATGGCATTCTCTTCATCTCTGCATGGGGCAGGGGGAGAGCACAGCGGCATATGCTCCCCTACAGGGAAAGAGTACAGAGGACCCTCCTGAATTCCCATCCCTAGCAGAAAACAAACTAATTCTATGGAGCCGAAGAAAAGACGATCACACCCTTCCTGAGATTTAGGGCTATGGGGGCCAAGTATAACTGGTTTAGAGGAGCAACTCAGTAAAAGGCAGTGTGGGCTCAACAAGAGCATGTCTTGTGGTTTGTCTTGGTTCTGAGTTATGGGCAGTCCTCTACTTTGCTGCTCTCTTTCTTGTTTTAAATAATTGACAATTTTCTTACTTCATTTTGACACCCTTAAATCATTTTCCATGTGTTGAATGTGGCCTTTCGGTTGCTACCTTCCTAATGATGATGCGGAACCATTTCTGGAGGTGGAGGGGGTGGGGTGGGCTGCTTGCCAATGGCTGTGTGGTGGAGCAAGAACCAGGGCTCAGCTGACTCCATGGCAGTTGGTGATGGGTGTGCAGGGAGGAAGTGCTACCTTCCCAGCTTTCCCCCACTTTAGACAGGGAAGCAGGGCTTGTCCCCTTTTCTCCAATTCCAGTTCTCCTTAGCCCAGGTGCCAAGGAGCCCAGTGGAGTCTCCAAACCATTGAGTTCCTAGAGTCTCTTCTCCTAGACCAATCTCCTCTCCAACCTCCTTGCCCAGCAGACCACATTGCCCTTATGCCTTCCGTAGATGGTGGGTGGGCAGTGTTGTGTTGTGGGTGTGGAGACACACACACGGACTTGTTTTAAAATGGTGGGGCCTGGGGCGCCTGGGTGGCTCAGTCGGTAAAGCGTCTGCCTTTGGCTCAGGTCATGATCCCAGGGTCCTGGGATCGAGCCCCACATTGGGCTCCCTGTTCAGTGGGGGGCCTGCCTCTCCCTCTGCTGCCGCTCCCCCTGCTTGTACATGCTCTCTCTCAAATACATAAATTTTTTTAAATTTTTTAAATTGAATTTTTATTATGTTATGTTAGTCACCATACAGTACAGCATTACTTTTTGATGTAGTGATCCATGATTCATTGTTTGCATATAACACCCAGTGCTCCATGCAGTACGTGCCCTCCTTAATACCCATCACCGGGCTAACCCATCTCCCCACCCCCTCCCCTCTAGAACCCTCAGTTTGTTTCTCAGAGTCCATAGTCTCTCATGGTTTGTCTCCCCCTCCGATTTCCCCCCTTTCATTTTTCCCTTCCTTCTTCTAATGTCCTCCATTATAAAAATCTTAAAAAAAATAAATAAAATGGCTGGTCCTGAAATTTCACCCAGTGTCCTTGGGGTATCACCTGTTTTTAAATAAGATTCTTGTTGAAACATGATATACACATGGAAAAGTACACAAATCCTAAGCATACAGCTTGGTGGATTTCAACGAAGTGAACACACCTGTGTGACCAAAACAGACCCTTCATCACAATTGCCAAAAAATTAACCACTATCCTCATTTACCATCAAATATCTTCACCTGTTTTGGACTTTCTGTAAATGAAATCATGTATTATCCACTCTTTCGTGTTTAGCTTCCCGGGCTCAACATGATATTTGTGAGGTTCATCCATGTTTTTATATGTAACAGTGATGGTTCATGTTTATTCCCACACCATTTACTACTTATATGAGTCTATCACAATTTATTTATTTCTTTGGCTGTTGGACTTTTTCTCCCCCAGTATTGGAGTACTGTGAGTAATGTTGCTTTGAACATCTTTGGTGCATAGATGTATTTATTTTTGTTGGGTATATACGAAGGCATGGAATTTCTGGGTTTAGGGCACATGTTTACTATTGTAAGTACTCGAAAACAGTTGCGCTACATCCTTATCACTTAAAAAAAATTAAACTCTTATGGTACATGTGTAGTTGTTTCTTATTGTGGTTTTAATTTGCATTTTTCTGTCACCAGCACTGTGGAGATTCTTTTTGTGTGCTTATCGGGCATTTTAGCATCCTTTCTGTGAAGTGGTTGTTCAGCTCTCTTAAGCATATTCTATTGGCTTATCTGTTTTTCTTACTTGTTTGGAGTTTTCTGGTTATCTTGGACATGAGCCTTTTGTTGCATGTATGTACTGAAAAACTCTTATTCAATGGCGATTTTTTGACTTAAAAAAAGTTTTAAATCTTCAAAATGTCCAATGTATCATCTTCTACTTAGTAATTACTGTTTTTCATGTCCTTCTTCCAAGTCATGTTTATATTCTCTTCTATTATCATCTATAAGTTTTATTGTTTTGTCTTTTCCATTTAGATATATAATTCATCTGGAATTGATTTTTGTATATAGTGTGAGGTAGGGATCAAGATTTACTTCTTTACCTCATGTGGATGTCCTATAGTCCCAATATCATCTATTAAACAGAACAAAACATCTCATCTCTATGGCTCTGCATATTACCTTTATTCTAAATCAGGTGCCTTTATATGTGTGTGTGTGTCTACTTCTGGACTCACTATTATGCTCCATTTGTCTTCTATCCTCATACCAATATGACACCATCTTTATTACTATAATCTTGATAGTCTGAAGTCTAAGTTCTTCAACTTTGTTCTTATTCAAGATTTTCCTTTTCAGCATAGTCTATGTATTTCCATATAAATGGCAGACGCAGCTGTCCATTAATTGACTTTTGTAATTTTTGATTTGCCCTTAAGCTGATCCAATTATTTTATTTCAGTTTTCCATTTCTAGAATTTCCATTTGATTCTTTTATATAGAAATAAGACTGAGTTTACTAATGATAAATCCATTTAATGAAAGACTGTTATATAGAAGGAAATTTGCCAATATATACCAAAAAGCCTTAAGTATGTGAATACTCTCTAACTCAAAGGTTTCAATTTTACAAGTATAAGGATATTATCATACACGTCTAAGGAAATATTTATAAATATATGACGTGCATTGTTGTCTGTAGAAATTAAATAGTTGCAGATCCAAACGTCCATCATCAGGGAATGATGATGCATTGAAACAGTATGGGCACAGACAACAGACTACTATTCATCCATTTAAAATGACTGATTGGGTCCTAGCCACAGCAATCAGACAACAAAAAGAAATCAAAAGCATCCAAATCGGCAAGGAAAAGGTCAAACTCTCACTCTTTGCAGATGATATGATACTTTATGTGGAAAAACCAAAAGACTCCACCCCAAAACTACTAGAACGCATACAGGAATTCAGTAAAGTGGCAGGATATAAAATCAATGCACAGAAATCAGTGGCATTCCTATACACCACCAACAAGACAGAAGAGAGAGAAATTAAGGAGTCGATCCCATTTACAATTTCACCCAAAACCATAAGATACCTAGGAATGTATCTAGCCAAAGAGGCAAAGAATCTGTACTCAGAAAACTATAAAATACTCATGAAAGAAATTGGAGGAAGACACAAAGAAATGGAAAAACGTTCCATGCTCATGGATTGGAAGAACAAATATTGTGAAGATGTCAATGCTACCTAGAGGGGTGCCTGAGTGGCTCAGTTGGTTAAGCGACTGCCTTCGGCTCAGGTCATGATCCTGGAGTCCCGGGATCGAGTCCTGCATCGGGGGGGGGGGGTCCCTGCTCAGCAGGGAGTCTGCTTCTCCCTCTGACCCTCCCCCCTCTCATGCTCTCTCTATCTCATTCTCTCTCTCAAATAAATAAAATAAAATCTTAAAAAAAAAAAAGATGTCAATGCTACCTAGAGCAATCTACACATTCAGTGCAAACTCTATCAAAATACCATCCACTTTTTTCAAAGAAATGGAACAAATAATCCTAAAATTTGTATGGGACCAGAAAAGACCCCGAATAGCCAGAGGAATCTTGAAAAAGAAAAGCAAAGCTGGTGGCATCACAATTCTGGACTTCCAGCTCTATTACAAAGCTGTCATCATCAAGACAGTATGGTACTGGCACAAAAACAGACACATCGATCAATGGAACAGAGTAGAGAACCCAGAAATGGACCCTCAGCTCTATGGTCAACTAATCTTCGACAAAGCAGGAAAGAATGTCCAATGGAAAAAAGAGAGTCTCTTCAACAAATGGTGTTGGGAAAATTGGACAGCCACATGCAGAAGAATGAAACTGGACCATTTCCTTACACCACACACAAAAATAGACTCCAAATGGTTGAAAGACCTAAACGTGAGACAGGAGTCCATCAAAATCCTAAAGGAGAACACAGGCAGCAACCTCTTCGACCTCAGCCGCAGCAACTTCTTCCTAGAAACATCGCCAAAGGCAAGGGAAGCCAGGGCAAAAATGAACTATTGGGACCTCATCAAAATAAAAAGCTTTTGCACAGCAAAAGAAACAGTCCACAAAACCAAAAGACAACCGGCAGAATGGGAGAAAATATTTGCAAATGACATATCAGATAAAGGGCTAGTATCCAAAATCTATAAAGAACTTCTTAAACTCAACACCCAAAGAACAAATGATCCAATCAAGAGATGGGCAGAAGACATGAACAGACATTTTTCCAAAGAAGACATCCAAATGGCCAACAGATACATGAAAGTGCTGAGCATCGCTCGGCATCAGGGAAATCCAAATCAAAACCTCAATGAGATATCACCTCACACCAGTCAGAATGGCTAAAATTAACAAGTCAGGAAATGACAGATGTTGGTGGGGATGCGGAGAAAGGGGAACCCTCCCACACTGTTGGTGGGAATGCAAGCTGATGCAGCTGTTCTGGAAAACAGTATGGACGTTCTTCAAACAGTTGAAAATAGAGCTACCATACGATCCAGCAATTGCACTACTGGGTATTTACGCCAAAGATACAAATGTAGGGATCCGAAGGGGTACGTGCACCCCAATGTTTATGGCAGCAATGTCCACAATAGCCAAGCTGTGGAAAGAGCCAGGATGTCCATCGACAGATGAATGGATAAAGAATAGGTGGTATATATGTATATATATGTGTGTGTATATATAAACAATGGAATATTATGCAGCCATCAAAAGGAATGAAATCTTGCCATTTGCAGTGACGTGGATGGAACTGGAGGGTGTTATGCTGAGTGAAATAAGTCAATCAGAGAAAGACATGTATCATATGACCTCACTGATATGAGGAATTCTTAATCTCAGGAAACTGGGTGTTGTTAGAGTGGTGGGGGGTGGGAGGGATGGGGTGGCTGGGTGATGGACATTGGGGAGGGTATGTGCTATGGTGAGCGCTGTGAATTGTGCAAGACTGTTGAATCACAGGTCTGTACCTCTGAAACAAATAATACATTATATGTTAAAAAAAAAGAAGAAGAAGAAGATAGCAGCATGAGAGACAATGGATTCTGAAAAACAAACTGAGGGTTCTGGGGAGTGGCGGTGGGAGGATGGGTTAGCCTGGTGATGGGTATTGAGGAGGGCATGTTCTGCCTGGAGCACTGGGTGTTATATGCAAATAATGAATCATGGAACACTACATCAAAAACTAATGATGTAATATATGGTGATTAACATAACATAAAAAAATAAAAAAATAAAATGATTGAAACTGATGAATGGATAAACAAAATGGGGTATATCCATACAATGGAACGTTATGCAGCAATAAACAGGATTGAAGTACTGATATAACACATGCTATAACATGGATGAACCTTGGAAACACTGTGCTGAAGAAGCCAGTCATAAAAGACCACTTACCACATGTTTTCATTTATATGAATGGTCCAGAATAGGCAAGTACAGAGATAGGTTCTCACTGACCTATATTTTCCATGATATTTTCTTAATAGAAAGTAGTGGGTTATTATGAGGAATGAACTGTATGTGAGTCTCAGTCTGGTTGTTAACTAATTAGGTAGTCTCTGGAAATTCATAGTACTTGCCTGAGCCTCCATTTCTTCATCTGTAGAATAGAAAAGATGCCACATGCCTCATGGGTTGTCATGAACATGCAATGGAGTAATGAACTTGCAAGTGCTCTGTAAACGAAAGGGTTATATATTTGCAGGATTTTATCACACAACCACATGACCTGTCCCTTAGTCATTACTTGAGTTTTTGTTTTATATTTTGCAGTATATTTGTTTAATGTTCTCTGGGTCCTTCCATTTGTCACATAGGAAGTGTCCATCAGACTTGGCTGTGATCCAGGGAACTGTAATTTGTGGTTCTGTGCTATTTCTTTTACATTGGGTGGCCTTCCTTACAATTCTGTCACTTGCCGAAAATGAAATGAAAACACAAAGCAATCCTTTCCCCCTGGATTTTGGCGCTTCTCCAAGCTTCCTCTCTCCTTTGGTGGAAATGAGTTTTCTGAGTCCTGGACCCAGATTTCCCTGGGGGCCACCACGGTTGATTGTACTAAGTGGTGCTTGTGGACCTGAAGACGTTAAATAGAGCTTAAGCAGAAGCTGGCTCACTGCCAGGCTTGGCTTATGGAAGATTTTTGTCTTCAGCCCTTTGCACTTCTCTTTCTGTGTCTTTTTCCATTGCCCTGCCTTCAGATACCCCTAGAGTATCCTTGTCATCATCACTGTTACCCATCCCCCGAAGATCATCACTCTGGGGAGCCCGGGGTCATTCACTCACCTGAGCTAAGAAATGCCTGAGCTGCATGTCCAGTGTGTGGGGGGGATAGTTCCCAAAGTGAGTTCTCTAGAACATAGTTCTGTGTTGTGCTCCATGATACAAAGGTTTTAGGGTCAAGTAAATTTGGCAGACTTTGCATATATGGTCTGTTTTGAGTATCTTGTGAGTTTCTTAATGCACATAGATTATCAAGGGCTCTAGGAATTCCTACTTTTTTTTTTCTTTCTCATTTTCATCTCCCTTTGGGATTCTTACTACCCGTTATGTTGTCCTATAAGCCCTGGTCGTTTTCTTTTTCTCCAGTATTTTTCTCACTGTTCTTCATATTGGAGAATTTCTGTTGATTTGTTTTCAAGTTTATTGACTTTTTGTAACTTTGGTTTGCTGTAAAGCCCATCCAGTTATTTTTTTTCAACTTTTAATTCTAGAATTTCTACTTGGCCTCTTTTGTATAGTTTCCATGCCATTGCTGAGATTCTTGATCTGTTCACCCATTAAGATTTTGTTTCTTTTTTTTTTAAAGATTTTTTATTTATTTACTTGAGAGAGAGAGAGAATGAGAGATAGAGAGCACGAGAGGGAAGAGAGTCAGAGGGAGAAGCAGACTCCCTGCTGAGCAGGGAGCCCGATGTGGGACTCGATCCCGGGACTCCAGGATCATGACCTGAGCCGAAGGCAGTCGCTTAACCAACTGAGCCACCCAGGCGCCCTCACCCATTAAGATTATATTTTCTTTTAATTTAATGAACGTAATAGCTGCTTTATTGTTTTAGTCTGCTAAATAACACATCTGTGCTAATTCAGGTTTGATTTTTAATTGACTTTTCTTCCTAGACTATAGGTCAGATTTTTTGTTTCCTTGTACGTCTAGTACTGTTGAACTTTTTACTGAACCAAGTGGATAAAGAGTATTGTTTTTTTAATTGGAGGTGACGCAGTTGATAGCCAACCAACCCGAATTTGTGTTGGTTTGATTTTGTGCCTTGTCAAGACTAATCTGGGAAAATTCCAAGATATTTCTTAAATCCTGTCATTTGGGAGGACCCAATCTCTCAAGTCTTGTTGTAGGCCTTATCATGCCTTGGTTTTCGGTTCTGTTAGGATGTGTCTAGTATGGGCCTTACTCTAGGGTGTGGTCTTTAAATCTAAATCAGGGCCCTCTGTGACCTCAGCTTGATGTCTGGAGTGTTAACTAGGTTTTAACGAGGTCTGACTCCTCTCTTGCTGGGCCAGGGTTTCAGCTTCCCGGGCCCTGCTCAAGCTCCGGAGTCTCCAGACGACGATCTGTGGGGAGCCTCTGGGAGTCTCCCTCTGTGTTTGTGCGGCCTGGTCCTCATCACCATCTTGAAGCTGACCTCCCCCAAGTCCCCTCCAGCACCCTGACCCACAGATTCCAGTCACTTTCTCTCTTCAGCCCCGTGACTTCATCACGCTGTGCTTGGACCCCAGCTCACAGCCAGGAAGTGTTCTCACAGCCATGGAGATCTGTGGTAACTTTGCAGCTCACTTGTGAATGCCCCTCTTCCTGGGGATTTCGGTCTCAGGCAGTCCATTTCACATGTCTGCAAACAGTTGCCTTACGTACTTCCCTCAGCTTTCTGATTGTTTATGGTAGGAAGTCAAGGCTGATTTCAGCTGGACCATCATAGCTGGCAGCTCGGAGGTCCTAACCGAAGGACCCGCTTTGCCCCTGCGCGCCAGGTAACTCATTTCCAAATGGTAATGGTGTTGCCCTGCCTTCAAACCCATAAGCTCAGGACAAGAATGTTAAGTTCCCATCTTTAAACATTTGTTTGGTTTTAAGTTTCATATCATCTAAAAGTTGAGTGCACCAAATAGAAATCAATATAAGCATTTTAAGAAAAGGCAGAAAGGCTTTTAGTAAAAGGAATTCAATGCTAACAAAATCATTGGAAGGAATCACTTTCAGATCAGCATAGAATCAAATCACCTGGCGTGGTTGTCTTTCTGAAGCTTCCAGGTGGGCTTTTCTGGGAAAAAGGACCTCTGTTATCATTTCAGATGCCTACGGGAAGACACAGACGTTGTACTTCATGTCATGTACCTCATATGCCCATTAACAGCGTTTTCCCAAATGGTTTTATAAGTGTTTATGGTTCTCTTCTCCCTATTAAAGGAAAAAAAAAAAAAGAAACCTCAGGGGGAGGGTTGCATGTAAGTCATTGACTGAGGGTTTGAGACTGTGGCATCTTCATTCTGAGCCCTGATATCTAGGCACATAATGCCGAGTACATGCTTGTTGACTGAGTGGCTGCATCCTCAGGAGATAGTGACCATTCTGTGTCTCCAAATCACAGGACATAGGAAGACGTCCCTGTGGGGGAATGACTTTGGACGGAGGCGGTTTTTGCCTTGCCCTTATATTCAGATTCTGTGTGGGCCAACTGGCAAAGATGGAAACATTCCACACGACGGGTTATCTGGAGCCAGGAAGAGGAGATAAATGAGGCTTTGACTGAATTCTGCGAGATCTTTTCAAATGAATTCCGTTGCCAGGGGTGGGTTTGTGTGTAATTGCAATCGTGGGCCCCTGGGGACCACTCTGGGTCCTGGATCCAGGCTCGCGGTAGGCACATACGAAGTCATGTACCACCGGAACGTTTCTGATCTGTGAATTGGAAGAGGGAACCCTCCCTTGTGGGGTGATACGTGCCTGTGCTAAGCAAAATGGCTTCCCCGGTGGTGGCGGGGATGGATAATCTGCCTCCTGTAGACACACTCCTGTCCCCCGAGGAGCCCCTCGCTCCCCCCTCCCGCCCCGCCCCCGGCCGCCCACTAGCTGTGGCTCATTAACAGCACTGGCCCAGACTCTGCCTCCGAGAGCCCAGCTCATCGTGCAGGAGTTCGCGCGGGCTCCTCACCCCGGGGGGCGGGGGTGGTGTTTGTATCTGTCCATGTGTTCCGAGAGTCCCCAGCCTCTGTCTCGGCGCGGAAGGGACTGGGGAGCACCTGGCGTGACTGGGAGGGCCCTGGGCTGCTGGGGCGTCAGGATCTTACCAGCTGCTCTGCTGCTTCAGCAAATCACCTCGCCTCTCAGCCGGACACGGCCCCCAACCCGCTCGCAGCCAGTTACAGTCACGTGGGAGCCGGCACCCCCGAACCTTTCCCAGTAGCTTGTTCTGGAGCATTATTGTTCGACGGGTCGCGGATCTCCCAACAGTCCAATCACTAGTAGAATTTATTCACTCAACAAATATTTATGGAGCACTTACCTCACGCCAGGTACTTCCCAGGTCCCCCAGCCAGTGAGAGGGGGTCTTGGGGGGTGAAAAGTTGTGTTCTCGTGCCTGGAAGCTACCCTGCCCCAGTCTAAAGGGTGGGCTAGAATTCATAATTACTTAGAACCATGCACTTGTTTTTATGTGGGTGGGTGGGTGAGAGAGAGGGGGACGTTGGTGTGACTGGGTCCCTGAGAGGCGGCTCAGTTCGGGGAATGGTGACGTCCCTGGGCCCCATCGAGGGGAGCCAGGCCCTAAGTTAGGAGAACCCCATTAGGTTCTGCATCCCGGGCCCCTATCTCCAGCCCAGGGGGCGTGACCTGAGGGAGCCACCAGTGGTTCGGAACCATTAGAGAAAATGTACGGGGGAATAGAGTTACATTTTAAATATGTAGTACAGAGAGCATGTTCTGTTTGAGTGTAGGAAAAGGAATGTTCCATAAACAATAGTTTTTAGGAAAAGTCTTCATGAAGAAGACAGGGTTTGACTTGGTTGATAATCGTGATGATCTTGATTCTATTTACATATTATTGTGATTTCTAGTTTATATTATCTTAGGGATATTAATACTGCTACTGCTTCTGTAATTTCTTGGGTCCCTAGCAGGTGCCAGGGACAAAACAAAACACTTTACATACGTTTTCTTATTTAATTCTAACAACAGCCCTCACAATAATAGGCGGATCATCTTTGTATCTCCATTTATAGATGAGGACACTGAAGCCCAGAGAGGTTAAGTGACTAGTCCAAGGTCACACAGCTACCAAGTGACAGAATCAAGACTCAGTCTAGGTCTGCCTGCCTCTAGGCCATGACACTGTACTGCTTCAGAGTGTTCTTGGTAAGAAGCCAGGTTTCAGGAAAGCCAGATGATTTTTCCCCAAGGCCAGTTAACTAGTTAGTGGCATAGCCAGTTCAGTCCAATATGCTGAATATATGTCATTTTAGTTTAGTTCTTTAAAGTTTGGAGCCAGAACATAAACTCAGTAAATCCATTCCACTCCTTTGGGTGACAACGGGGGAGGAGGAGAGGCTACAGAAGGTGAAGAACCAGTCCATTATCTGGTCATGAGTTCATCACTTAGATCTGCGAGTGGAGACAGCTGGGCCCAATATTTATTTTCACTCGAGTGTATCAAAACAGAGCTGGGAAGCCATTTTGTGCTGCGGAGGGTGAGTAAAGCAAATGGCAAGAACACTGTTGTGTATTGGAGCTTCACTTTCTGGGAGAATCCATCTGGACTCCTTCCCTCCAGCTGTGGGGTGTTTGGAAGCTCATCTGCTCTTGGCTCATTCCAGAGGGTTCCTGTGCTGGCCTGCTCTGACCAGCCCGTTTCTTGGTCATCTGCATTGAGCACCTTCCAGCTTCTGTGTCTTCCACTCCCTGACACACGGACCCAGACACACACCTCCACAGATGGCTTGATTACACCTGGAAGGACCCTGACGCCGCCATAGACAGCCCAGATAGGGAAAATGAATTTTTCCCAGAGGACTTTTTCTCAAAGAACAGAACCTGAGATTTTCCCTTCTTGTCTAAAAAAGATGATGTTCTTACTGAATTCCAAGAGCAGAAGGGATTTTCAAGGTTATCGACTCTAAGATCCATCCAGTGGCCACTTCTTTCAATTTATCTTGTTTTTCATTTATTTATTCAACAAATATATTTGTAATATATACATAGAGCTAGATGAGGACATCGGTGCCGGGCGGGCATGATATGGGGCACGGGGCTGCCATGATGGAACAACAGGGGAAGGAAGGCCAGTTTACACCCACGTAGCCAACGTAGTAAGAGAAACACACGTTAGATAAATTAAAAATAAAAATATAGCCACAAAGTGTGTTTATGCCATTAGAGCCATAAAGGAGCTCTGAGAGTGTGAGACAGGTAGACCTCACCTGTTCTTTTTTTTTTTTAAGATTTTATTTATTTGAGAGAGAGAGAGAGTGTGTGCAAATGGGGGAAAGAGCAGAGGGAGAGGGACAAGCAGGCTCTGTGCTGAGCACGGAGTCCCACGCGGGGCTTGATCTCACGACCCTGAGATCATGACCCGAGCTGAAATCAAGTCGGAGGCTTAACCGAGGGAGCCACCCAGGGGCCCCAGACCTCATCTGTTCTGGATCTGAGATGAGAAGGACAGGTAGGAGGTCATGGGAGGAGGGTGGTACTGAGTGCAGGTGGGGGAAGGAGAGAGTTCGGGTGCAGGCACCCACACCCGAAGGTCACAAGGTGGAGTTTTCCGTGTTAGCGAGTCACGAGCCAGCCGTGTGGCTAGAACACGGCGAGGAGAGCAGAGGGGACCGCGGGGGTTCTCAGGTGTAGAAGCTTCTCTCCCTGGGCCCCGTAAGTCATGCTGAGGGCTTTGGGAATGGAGTTCACCAGGAGAGTGGCATTCCCGGGGGGTAAGTGGTCATGGTCGGTGAAGCTCACTAGCAAGGCCCCCGGCTGGGGGAAGGTGGCGGTCGTTGGGCCTCTTCACCTGTGTGGGAAATGGGATAGTCTCTGCTGTTTACTGACCATGGGCTTTGAGCAGGTCCTCTCCTCTGGCCCTCGACTCCCTCACCTGTGTCAGCGCAGAGGACAGTGCCCACGCTGCCCGCTGCTGGGGGAGGAAGCACTGCCTCCCGGTGAGTGAGCTCCAGGAGGACACGGGCTTGATCGGCAGAGTAAAGTTGGGCCCTGAGGTGCTGGGCGGGAGGGGACTAAATGCCTTGGGGGCTGAGCCGGAGTGTCACCTCCACTGGGGGGTGGCCGGGCAGAGGCACTCGAGCCGGGTATTGTCAGGGTAAGTGGGAGAGGGTCTGGGTGAGGGACATGGGACAGGAGGCATCCGGGGCAGAGGGCCTAGCATGGGCCAAGGCACAGAGGGCGAGGGGTGAGGGGAAGGGAGGAGCCTCCATGACAGGAATTTCCTGCCTCTGCCCTTCAGTGCCTGGCTTCCTGTTTGGCCCCTCTCTGTGTACCAGAGAAGCAAAGATCTAGATGTCTGGAAAATGGTTAATGAAAACAAGTGCTCACTCTCTTACTTAAAAAGTAAAAAAAAAAAAAAAAAAGTTAAATTTCAAAAAAAGCAGAATCCGCACACAGGAAGGCTCCCCATTCCTGCAGCCGCAGCTCTGGGCTCGTGGGGCTCTGGCTGGTGCACAGCGAGTGGGAGGGTGTGCGCGTGAAGTGCGTCACTCTGGGCTTGTCCCCGCTCTACGCCAGCCTCACCCGGCCCCCACCTGGGTGATGCCATGTCGGCTGCTCCAGGGTTGGGCCTCCGTCCCGTTCTGCTCCATTTCCCCCTGAACCAGCCCCTCGGGCCCCAAAGAGCTCGGGCCAACCTCCCTGCTCCCACTGTTGAAGGAGTGGAAAGAATCCATGACACGGGGCATTCCTGTTAAATTTCCTCCCTGAGATCTTGTTTTCTTTTCTTTTTTCTTTTCTTTTCTTTTCTTTTTTCTTCTCTTCTCTTTTTCTTTTCTTTTTTCTCTTCTCTTTTCTTTTCTTTTTTCTTTCTTTTGCACTTTTCTAAGAGACAACAGAGTCTAAGTGTTAAGATTCTAAATTGTGGAGGCCCGCTGGCTGGGTTCGAATCCCTACTTTCCCCGGGGCTTGCCGTGTAAGCTCGGGAGGCTACCCTCTCTGTGCCTCGGCTTCTTGTATGCAGTGTGGGGGTACACCACCACCTCTCTCATCAGGTTGTTGTAAAGATTAACGGAGGCCATTTCTGGAAAGTCCTTAGAACGGAGTCTGACAGACAGGAAGCCCTTCATATACCATGGAGGCCGGCAAGTGCTTTCTGCCAAATGGGACTAATCACCCTTCCATCTGGGCAAAAGTCCCACCCTGGTTAGCTCATGGAGTTAAAAAAAATCCCGCTTTCTGCAGAAAGCTGTAGAATTGCCTTGGAGCCCCCCCCCCCCCCCCCCCAGTAACCCTGATGACGGCAGGGTTTGTGTTCCTCCTGATGTGACATATGGAGCCTCCACTATGGACAAAAACATCTTGACCCATCATGGAAGGCTCACAGTCAAAATGTAATTATTTTGATTCTTCAAACTTGATAGATCCCATTTATTGACTACCTCCTGCATTATAGGCTTTAGGCTAAATGCTCTCTGTGCCTTATTGCATTATTCTTCATGAAAAACACACAAAGTAGGTATTTTTAATCTCCCTTTTGTGGAAAAGGAAGGAAAAATTTCATAGAGATTGAATAACAGAAAAGGAACACATTGGGATTGAAGTTGCACAGCCAAGAGGGAGCAGAGCTTGAGCATAAGCATGGATTTTCCGAATCGGAGCCAGGCCCCCCTCTAGCTGTCCTCGGCCAGGAACCAGAGGGTCATCTGCATGCTGTCCAGTTCAGACATGACAGCTGTACTGAAGACACTTGCCTCCTGAGCGTCGCGATGTCGGGGGGCGGGGGTGGTGGGGAACACACGAGAGAGAAGACCCTGTCTTCATTCTCTAGGAGTTTCTCACCCTAGCCATCCATTTGGGGAGCACGCTGGTGCTCCCAGCCTCACCGAACTCAGGTTGTACACCCATTCATTTCATTCACTTCTTTCCCAAAATGTGAATTGAGGACCCGTTATGGTTGGGCGCTGGGGATACAAAAGCCAATCTGCTGGGACCTGTACACAGGGAGCTCAAGGGTTAAAGGGAAAGTGGGATCAGAAAACCAGTTGGTTGGAACCAAGTTTGATGTGTGTGTGTTTGGTGGTGGGGGTTGGGGTTGGGACAGGGATGCAGGTGGTGACAGAGAGTTGGGAAAATACAAAGCTTGAATAGTGACTCTGGGGCTTGTCCTGGGGGACCCTAAATGGTGTTCATCTATTATCCCTTAACAATATGGACTCATCAGAAGATTTTTAGCAGGGGAATATCATAGTCAGCTCTATACTTTAGAAAGACTCCTTCCAAGAAGGAGAGAGAGAGGATACTGAGCCAGGCAAGAGGTCCCTCGAGAATAGATCCTGCACCTTTGCCTCTGTCCCCAAGCAGGTGAGGCCACGCTCACGTTCAGTGGGAATTCAGGGTACCTGTCGTTAAACATAAGTGGACGTGGTTTCTTTGTTCCTCAAATCCATTTGGTGGGACCCTAGAGAATCCAGGCAGAGCGCTTTGGGGAGCCAGAAGCAAGCACTGAATGGGGGCATGAGGCAGAAATGGACCTGTCCCCAGGGCTGGACTGCTTGTCTTCCAGCTGCTGTGGTTTCTCCCGGCACGTCTGGTGCTCAGCCAGAGTCGGGTACATCACAACTGGCCTGTTCTGGGCATAATTCATGAAGCTCGTGTGGAGGAAAGGCAGGAGGTGTTTTGAATCTACCTGCAATCTTTACATTTCCCACAATGGCTGTTACATAGTGTGTTTGTTTGAAGGTTTCTATGTCTTGAGCTCTTTAATCCCTTCTTCCGCTGGCCACCAGAGCAGTGTGGCATTTCTGTCTCGCTCAATGTGAGCTGTCTTTTCACGCTCTAGGGCCCATTTTTTTTTTTTTAAGATTTATTTATTTATCTGAGGGAGGGGCAGAGGGAGAGAGACTCCTGAAGCCGACTCCCCACTGAGCGCAGAGCCCAATGGAGGGCTCCATCCCAGGACCCTGAGACGATGACCTGAGCCGAAGGCAGATGTAGCATTTTTTCATGTGTCTATTGGCCGTTTGGATGTCTTCTTTGGAGAAATGTCTGTTCTTGTCTTCTGCCCATTTCTTGACTGTTTTTTTTTTTGTTTTTTGGGTGTTGAGTTTGATAAGTTCTATATACATTTTGGATACTAACCCTTTATCTGATATGTCATTTGCAAATATCTTCTCCCATTTTCTATTGGTTGCCTTTTGGTTTTATCAACTGTTTCCTTTGCCATGCAAAAGCTTTTTATCCTGATGAAGTCCCAATAGTTCATTTTTGCCTTTGTTTCCCTTGCCTTTGGAGATGTGTCTAGCAAGAAGTTGCTGCAGCCGAGGTCACAGAGGATGCTGCCTCCTCTAGGATTTTGATGAACTCCTGTCTCCCATTTAGCTCTTTCATCCATTTTGAGTTTATTTTTGTGTACGGTGTAAGAAAGTGGTCCAGTTTCATTCTTATGCATGTGGCTGTCCAATTTTCCCAGCACCATTTGTTGAAGAGATTGTTTTTTCTCCATTGGATATTCTTCCCTGCTTTGTTGAAGATTAGTTGACCGTGGAGGTGAGGGTCCATTTATGAGTTCTCTATTCTGTTCCATTGATATGTGTGTCTGTTTTTGTGTCAGAATCATACTGTCTTGATCACTACAGCTTTGTAATAGAGCTTGAAGTCTGGAATTGTGATGCCTCCAGCTCCGGTTTTCTTTTTCAACATTACTTTGGCTATTCGGGGTCTTTTCTGGTTCCATACAAATTTTAGGATTGTTTGTTCCAGCTCTGTGAAAAATGCTGATGGTATTTTATAGGGATTGCCCTGAATGTGTAGATTGCTTTGGTAGTATAGACATTTTAACAATATTTGTTCTTCCGATATGTGAGCATGGAATGTTTTTTCCATTTCTTTGTGTCTTCCTCAATTTCTTTCATAAGCGTTCTATAGTTTTTGAAGTACAGATCCTTTCCCTCTTTATTCCTAAGTATTTCATAGCTTTTCGTGCGATTGTAAATGGGATTGATTCCTTGATTTCCTTCTTCTGTTCATCGTTAGTGTATAAAAAATGCAATGGACTTCTGTGCATTGATTTTATGTCCTATGACTTTGCTGAATTCCTGCATCAGTTCTAGCAATTTTTTGGTGGAGACTTTTGTGTTTTATACATAGAGTATCGTGTCATCTGTGAAGAATGAAAGTTTGACATCTTCTTTGCCTATTTGGATGCCTTTTGTTTCTTTTTGTTGTCTGGTTTTTGAGGCTAGGACTTACAGTACTCTGTTGAATAGCAGTGGTGAGAGTGGACATCCCTGTCATGTTCCTGACCTTAGGGGACCAACTCTGAGTTTTTCCTCCTTGAGGATGATATTCTCTGTGGGTCTCTTGTATATGGCTTTTATGATATTGAGGTAGGTTCTGTCTATCCTTACATGGTGGAGGGTTTTTATCAAGAAAGGATGCTGTATTTTGTTGGATGTTTTTTCTGCATCTATTGAGAGGATCATATAGTTCTTGTCCTTTCTTTTATTCATGTGGTGTATCACATTGATTGATTTGCAGATGTTGAACCACCCTTGTAGCCCAAGAGTAAATCCCACTTGGTCATGGTGAATAATTATTTTAATGTACTGTTGGATCCTATTAGCTAGTATCTTGGTGAGAATTTTGGTATCCATGTTCATCAGGGATATTGTTCTGTGATTCTCCTTTTTAGTGGGGTCTTTGTCTGGTTTTGGGATCAAGGTCATCCTGGCCTCATAGAATGAGTTCAGAAGTTTTCCTCCCATTTCTATTGTTTGAAACAGCTTCAGAAGAATAGGTATTAATTCTTCTTTAAATATTTGGTAGGATTCCCCTGGGAAGGCTGGACTTCTGTTTCTTGAGACATTTTTTATTACTGATTCAATTTCTTTGCTGGTGATGTGTCTGTTCAGCTTTTCTTTTTCTTCCTGTTTCAGTTTTGGTAGTTCATATGTTTCTAGGAATTTAGCCATTTCTTCACCTTGCGTAATTTGTTGGCATATAATTGTTCATAATATTCTCTTATAATTGTTTCTATTTCTTTGGTGTTGGTTTTGATCTCCTCTTTCATTCGTGCTTTTATTTATTTGGGTCCTTTCTCTTTTTGAGAAGTCTGGCTAGGGGTTTACCTTTATTTATTATTAATTCTTTCCAAGAACCAGCACCTTGGTTTATTTATTTTTTTAATTTCTATATCATTGATTTCTGCTCTAATCTTTATTATTTCTCTTCTCCTGTTGGATTTAGGCTTTTTTTGCTGTTCTTTTTCTAGCTCCTTTGGGTGTAAGTTTAGCTTGTGTATTTGAGATTTTTCTTGCTTCTCAAGAAAGGCCTGTACTGCTATATACTTCCTTCTTATGACCACCTTTGCTGTGTCCCAAAGGTTTTGGACTGTCGTGTTTTCATTTTTATTTGCTTCTGTGTATTTTTTTTTATTTCTTCTTTAATTTCCTGGTTAACTCATTCATTCTTTAGTAGGATGTTCTTTAACCTCCATGTATTTGTGGTCCTTCCAGATTTCTTCTTGTGGTTGATTTCAAGTTTCATAGCATTGTGGTCTGAAAATATGCATGGTATGATCTCAGTCTTTCTGTACTGGTCAAGGCCTGATTTGTGACCTTGTGTGTGATCTATTCTAGAGAATATTCCATGTGCACTTGAGAAGAATGTGTATTCTGTTGCTTTAGGATGGAATGCTCTGAATATATCTGTGAAGTCCATCTGGTCCAGTGTCTCATTCAAAGCCCGTGTTTCCTTGTTGGATCTTCTGCTTAGATGATCTGTCCATTGCTGTGAATGGGGTATTAAAGTTCCCTACTATTATTGTATTATTATCAATGGGTGTCTTTAATTTTGTTATCAATTGGTTTATATATTTGGCTGCTCCCAAGTTAGGGGCATACTTTAACAATTGTTAGATCTTCTTGTTGGAAGAAGAGCCCTTTATTATGATATGGTGTCCTTCTTCCTCTCTTATTACAGTCTTTGGTTTAAAATCCAGTTTGACTGATATAAGGGTGGCTACTCCAGCTTTATTTTGACGTCCATTAGCATGATAGATGGTTCTCCACCCCCTCCCTTTCTTTTTTTGTAAAAGATTTATTTATTTATTTTTAGAGTGGGGAGGGGCAGAGGGAGAAAGAATCCTGAAATAGACTCCCCGCTGAGCACAGAGCCCCATGCACACCTCAACCCCAGGACCCTGAAATCATGACCTGAGCTGAAATCAAGAGCTGGTCACTTAACTGACTGAGCTACCTAGGCACCCCTCCATCCCCTCACTTTCAATCTGGAGGTGTCTTGTGTCTAAAATGAGTCTCTTGTAAGCATATCAATGGGTCTTGTTTTTGTTTTTGTTTTGTTTTGTTTTGTTTTATCCATTCTGATACCCTGTGTCTTTTGATTGGAGCATTTAATCCATTTACATTCAGAGTAATTTTTGAAAGATATGAATTTAGTGCCATTATATTACCTGTAGAATTGCTGTTCCTGTAGATTGTCTCTGTTCTTTTCTAGTCTTTGTTACTTTCGGGCTCTTTCTCCACTCAAAGGATCCCCTTTAATATTTCTTGCAGGGCTGGTTTAGTGTTGGCAAATTCCTTTAGTTTTTGTCCTGAAACTCTTTATCTCCTTCTATTCTGAATGAGAGCCTTGCTGGGTAAAGTATTCTTGGCTGCATATTTTTCCCATTTAGCATGTTGAATATATCCTGCCAGTCCGCTCTGGCCTGCCAGCTCTGTGTGGGCAGGTCTGCTGCCAGCCTTATGTGTCTACCCTTGTAGGTTTAGGACCTTTTGTCCTGAGCTGCTTTCAGGATTTTTCTCTTTATCTTTGTAATTTGCAAGCTTCACTATAATATGTCAGGGTGTTGACCTGTTTTTGTTGATTTTGAGTTTCTCTGTACTTCCCGGTCTTGAATGCCAGTTTCCTTCCCCAGATTAGGGAAGTTCTCAGCTATAATTTGTTCAAATCAACCTTCTGCCCCTTTTTTTCCACTCCTCATCTTCTGTGACCCCTGTAATACAGGTATAATTTCACCTTATGGAATTCCTGAGCTGTGGAGGTCTCCCGTCACGATCCAGTAGTTGTCTTTCCCTCTTCTTTTCAGCTTCCTTGTTTTCCATTATTTTACCTTCTTTATCACTGATTTGGTCTTATGAATGATTCATACTTGTTTTCATGACCTCCATTTGGGACTGCATTTCGGTGATAGCATTTTTAATTTCGGCCTGGCTAGATTTTAGTTCTTTTATCTCTACAGTGAAGGATTCACTATTGTCTTCTATGCTTTTTTCAAGCCCGGCTAGTATCTTTATAATCATTGTTTTTAAATTCTAGTTCAGACATCTTACTTATATCCATATTGATTAAATCCGTGGCTGTGAGTAGTACCTCCTGTTCTTTCTTTTGGGGTGAATTTCTCTGTCTCATCATTTTGTCTAGAAGAGAAAAGAGGAAAGAAAGAGAAAAAGCAACAACAACAAAAACAACAGAAAAACAAACAAACACAAAACAACTAGATCGTGGGTGTGTTTTGGTCTGCATGTTAAAAGAAACTTCCAGATGGTGGTTGCTTTTCTACTTGGAGACGTGCAGCATTTATTTTCTCTGATCTCTGATTTCTCAGGTATCCAGAATGATTTGATAACTATCTATTTGTATTCAAGGGACGAGACAAACTCAGGGTCCCCCTACTTCTCCACCATCTTAACTTTCTTCAAGAAAGAGAATCTTAGGCTGGCTCCCTGCCCAGCACAGAGTCTGACACGGGTCTCCATCTTACAATCCTGAGATCATGACCTGAGCTGAAATCAACAGTCAGACGCTCAAGTGACTGAGCCACCCAGGTGCCTCAGCATGCAGGATTTTTTATGAAGGAGTGCTCTTGGGAAGGGAAGGGAAGGAAAGGAAAGGAATTGTCAGAGAGAGAATCTGAGCTGTGAAGCAGTCCCAGTGGACCCTTTGTTAACCCCACAGAGAGCTCTGAGCCTTAAATGGCTTTTTCAAGTTGTCCAGAATTGTGGCGAGATACTTGGCTTTATAGCATAGTGTGGACTATTCACTGATGTGTGTCACCCTGGGGAGCAGGCCAGATCTTGGGTGAGGTCACTCTGTTCAGCTGGAACAATCCTGATATGGTTATTTAAAGTTAACTTTAAAGTAACTAAAATTAACTAAAATTAGAAATACCACTCCTCAGTTACACTAACCACATTTCAAGGGCTCACTAGCCACAGGTATCTCATGGCTACCATACTGAACAGCACAGATAGAGGACATTTCCATCACTGGAAAGTTCTATTGGAGAAGCCCAGTTTATCAAAGATGGCGTCAGCATTTGTGAGAGATGGTCTGTTTCCCACGTTCCCCAACTCTTAGGGTTTTGTCCTTCAGGGGTTGCAGCTGAAAACCTGAGGCATTTAACCAAGGAAACTTATCCTTCATTAGCCCTGAACTCTAGTTTTTGTTCCCCCAGCATCACAGGCTTCTTGGAAGCTCTGTGTTTGAATCAGCAAATGAAATGACGTTTAAAAAGTAGCATTTATTTTGGGCTCACATTTCTGAGCTTTCCATCTTCTTGAAGTTTTGGTCGCTATGCTCTCACTAAGTAGTTTTCCAATGACTTTAAATACTTATTTTTAAGAAGTACATTTTATCCCGATTTTGCTTTATTCTTGGCAGGAAGTGTTGATCTACAATGAGCTAGCTTGCTGTTGTCTGGATTTGCCATCTACTGCCTTTAAAATTTATACCCTGATTTGGCTACCGTGACATTCTTCAACTGGTCTTCTTCTCCCTCTTTTGGCTCCATCTGTCTCCCTTGCTGGCTCCCACTATTGGAGGTTCTCTTCTTGGTCCTCTTTTTATCCTTAATTTTTCCTCGGGTTAAAATCAATTAATCCCATGACTTTGCCACAGATACACAGAAAGGTCCCTAAATTTATATTTAGACCACAGCGGGTTAGGACCTGCTATATGTTCCCATGGAATCCCATCATCTCCCAATTATAACATTCATCATGTATTAGTTACAAATGACCAGTAAGTGATTTGATGCTACGATGTGGAATTTTGGTTTAGAATTGCCTAAAGGGGTCAGGATTTAACTGGGGACTCAGTCATGACTGGCACCGTTAAAATTCAAGAAGCTCTTGATAGGAAGGTGGGAACCTGGTGGAGCTGACCCTCTGAGAGCCCTGGATTATATATAAAACACATTGGAGAAATGATTGGAGTGTTTCTGTCATGAAGTGTAATGTCTTCAGTGCTGAAACTATGTTACTTAAAATTCTGGGGGTGGGGGCGGAGCAACATGGCAGAGGTGTAGGAGACCTGGATTTCGTCTGGTCCCAGGAATTCAGCTGGATAGGGATCAGACCATTCTGAACACCTACGAACTCAACAGGAGATCGAAGAAGAGAGTAGCAACAACACTCTGAACAGAGAAGCGACCACTTTCTGGAAGGCAGGACTTGCGGAGAAGTGAATCCGAGGCGATCTTCGGGAGGATAGACGGTGGGGGAGGGGGCCTCCGCCGGCCGCTTCTGGCAAGTGCTAGAGCCGCGGAGCACAGAATCGGAACTTTTAGAAGCCGGCTCCGCTGAGGGACGTCGCTGCAGTGGCTAAGCGGCGGGTGGAACCCTCGCGGGACAGGGTGGTCTCAGGACCCTCGGGGTCACAGAAAGACCAGGGGTGCCTGAGTGCGGCAGAGCTCCCAGGGATCGGAGCGGGGAAGCCGGCTGCAGAGACGGAGCCGAGGCGCGGGCTCTCAGCTCGGGGTGGCCATAAACTGTGATCCGCAGCCCAGTCGGGCCACTGCTCCTCCAGCAGGGACCCAACAAGTGGCAGATCCAGGGAGACTCCCCTTCCTCCCCCGGGAGGAGTGGCGCAGGAGCGCACCGCAGGGATCTGCTGGGTTTGGCGACTCCACACGGGGTCGGGTGCCAGAGATAGAAACGCTCGGTCACAGGCCGGGTGAGCACGGAGTGCGGCCGGAGACCGGGGACACGGGAGTGACTGCTTTTCTCTGGGGGCGCACTGAGGAGCGGGGCCCCGAGTTCTCGGCTCCTCCAGGGGGAGATTGGGAGGCCGCCATTTTCACCCTGGTCCTCCAAAGCTGTACGGAGAGCTTGCAGGGAACAAAAGCTCCTGAGAGCAAACCCGAGCAGCTTGCTTGGCGTGGGAACCACGGCAACAGGCCCCTCCCCCAGAAGATCAGCACGAACACCCCACAAGCCAAGACCAAGTTTACCGATCAAGGAGAACGGGAGAACTCCAGCGCTAGGGGAATACTGCACATAGAATTCATGGCTTTTATACCATAATTCATTAGTTTTTTAAAATTAATTTTTTAACTGTTTTTTTTTTATTTTTCTTTTTCCCTTTCTCAACCAACATCAATCCCTTTTTAAAAAAAAAAAAACATTTTTTATTTTTCATTTTTAGAGTCATATTTTTATCCCTTCATAGTAGTTACCTTTATTTTTGGCATATATATATATATGTAAGTTGTTCTCTCTTTAAAATTTTGAGATACAATTTCTTCTAACAGATCAAAATATACCCTAAATCACTAGTGTATGGCTTTGTCCTAGTCTCCTGCCTGATCACATTCTCTCCCTTTTTTTCTTTCTTTTCTTTTTTCTTTTTTTAAAATCTTCTTTCTTTTTAAAAACAACTTCTTATAAATTCCTTTTATAAAATCTTTTATAATTTTCATCTTTACAGTCATCTTCCATCCCTTCATTGTATCAACCCTTATTTTGTACATATATGTCTTTCTTCCTTTAAAATTTTAGCAGGCACATTCTTCTAACAGACCAAAATATGCCCAAAATCTAGTGTATGGCACTGATCTATGCACTAGCCTGATCATATTTGATCATATTCTGTTTTATTTTTTGTTTTGTTCTGTTTTTGTTTGTTTTTATCTTTTTCTTTTTCTTTTTTTTTTCCTCTTCTTTCTTTCCCTTTCTTGTCCCCTGGTTTCAGGTCTTTTCTGATTTGTATAGAGTATATTTGCTGGAGACGTTGGTAACTTGTTAGCATTCTGTTCTCTCATTCATCTATTCTCCTCTGGACAAAATGACAAGACAAAAAAATCACCTCAACAAAAAGAACAAGAGGTAGTACCGTCTGCCAGGGACAGACTCAATACACACATTAGTACGATGTCGGACCTAGAGTTCAGAATCATGACTTTAAAGATACTAGCTGGGCTTGAAAAAACTGTGGAAGTTATTAGAGAAACCCTTTCTGGAGAAATAAAAGAACTAAAATCTAACCAAGTCAAAATCAAAAAGGCTATTAATGAGGTGCAATAAAAAATGGGGGCACTAACTGCTAGGATAAATGAGGCAGAAGAGAGAATCAGCGATATAGAAGACCAAATGATGGAAAATAAAGAGGCTGAGAAAAAGAGAGATAAACAACTACAGGAACCCGAGGGCAGAATTCGAGAGATAAGCGATACGATAAGACGAAACAACATTAGAATAATTGGGATCCCAGAAGAAGAAGAAAGAGAGAGAGGGGCAGAAGGTATATTGGAGCAAATAATAGCAGAGAACTTCCCTAATGTGGGGAAGGAAACAGGCATCAAAATCCAGGAGGCACAGAGAACCCCTCTCAAAATCAGTAAAAATAGGTCAACACCTCGACATCTAATAGTAAAACTTACGAGTCTCAGAGACAAAGAGAAAATCCTGAAAGCAGCTCGGAAGAAGAGATCTGTAACCTACAATGGTAGAAACATTAGATTGGCAGCAGACCTATCCACAGAGACCTGGCAGGCCAGAAAGGACTAGCATGATATCTTCAGAGCACTAAACGAGAAAAATATGCAGCCAAGAATACTGTATCCAGCTAGGCTATCATTGAAAATAGAAGGAGAGATAAAAAGCTTGCAGGACAAACAAAAACGAAAGGAATTTGCAAACACGAAACCAGCCCTCCAAGAAATATTGAAAGGGGTCCTCTAAGCAAAAAGAGAGCCTAAAAGCAGCATAGATCAGAAAGGAACACAGACAATATACAGTCACAGTCACCTTACAGGCAATACAATGGCACGAAATTCATACCTTTCAATAGTTACCCTGAATGTAAATGGGCTAAATGCCCCAATCAAAAGACACAGGCTATCAGATTGGATTAAAAAACAAGACCCATGGATATGCTGTCTGCAAGAGACTCATTTTAGATCGAAAGCCACCCCCAGATTGAAAATGAGGGGATGGAAAACCATTTACCATGCTAATGGACACCAAAAGAAAGCTGGGGTGGCAATCCTCATATCAGACAAACTAGATTTTAAAACAAAGACTGTAATAAGAGATGAGGAAGGACACTATATCCTACTTAAAGGGTCTATCCAACAAGAAGATCTAACAATTGTAAATATCTATGCCCCGAACATGGGAGCAGCCAATTACATAAGGCAATTAATAACAAAAGCCAAGAAACACATTGACAACAATGCAATAATAGTGGGGGACTTTAACACCCCCCTCACTGAAATGGACAGGTCATCTAAGCAAAAGATCAACAAGGAAATAAAGACTTTAAATGAAACACTGGACCAAATGGAATTTACAGACATATTCAGAACATTCCATCCCAAAGCAACAGAATGCACATTCTTCTCTAGTGCCCTTGGAACATTCTCCAGAACTGACCACATCCTAGGTCACAAGTCAGGTCTCAACCGGTACCAAAAGATTGGGATTATTCCCTGCATATTTTCAGACCACAATGCTTTGAAACTAGAACTCAATCACAAGTGGAAAGTCGGAAAGAACTCAAATACTTGGAGGCTAAAGAGCATCCTACTAAAGAATGAATGGGTCAACCAGGAAATTAAAGAAGAATTAAAAATATTCATGGAAACCAATGAAAATGAAAACACAACTGTTCAAAATCTTTGGGATACAGCAAAGGCAGTCCTGAGAGGAAAGTATATAGCAATACAAGCTTTCTCAAGAAACAAGAAAGGTCTCAAATACACAACCTAACCCTGCACCTAAAGGAGCTAGAGAGAAAACAGCAAATAAAGCCTAAACCCAGCAGGAGAAGAGAAATAATAAAGATCAGAGCAGAAATCAATGAAATAGAAACCAAAAGAACAGTAGAACAGATCAACGAAACTAGGAGCTGGTTCTTTGAAAGAATTAACAAGATTGATAAACCCCTGGCCAGACTTATCAAAAAGAAAAGAGGAATGACCGAAATCAACAAAATCGTGAATGAAAGAGGAGAGATCACAACCAACACCAAAGAAATACAAACAATTATAAGAACATATTATGAGCAACTCTATGCCAGCAAATTAGATAACCTGGACGAAGTGGGTGCCTTTCTAGAGATGTATCAACTACCAAAATTGAACCAGGAAGAAATAGAAAACCTGAACAGACTTATAACCACTAAGGAAATTGAAGTAGTCATCAAAAATCTCCCAACAAACAAAAGCCCAGGCCAGATGGCTTCCCAGGGGAATTTTGTCAGACATTTAAAGAAGAATTAATACCTCTTCTCCTGAAACTGTTCCAAAAAATAGAAATGGAAGGAAAACTTCCAAACTCATTTTATGAGGCCACCATTCCCTTGATCCCAAAACCAGACAAAGACCCCATCAAAAAGGAGAATTACAGAGCAATATCCTTGATGAACATGGATGTAAAAATTCTCACCAAAATACTAGCCAATAGGATCCCACAGTACATTAAAAGGATTATTCACCATGACCAAGTAGGATTTATCCGTGGGCTGCAAGGCTGGTTCAACATCCGCAAATCAATCAACGTGATACAATACATTAACAAAAGAAAGAACAAGAATCATATGATCCTCTCAATAGATGCAGAAAAAGCATTTGACAAAGTACAGCATCCTTTCTTGATCAAAACTCTTCAGAGTATAGGGATAGAGGGTACATAGCTCAATATCATAAAAGCCATCTATGAAAAACCTACAGCGAATATCATTCTCAATGCAGAAAAGCTGAGAGCTTTTCCCCTAAGGTCAGGGCGCGGCAGGGATGTCCACTGTCACCACTGCTATTCAACATAGTATTAGAAGTCCTAGCCACAGCAATCAGACGTCAAAAAGAAATCAAAGGCATCCAGATCAGCAAAGAGGAAGTCAGACTCTCACTCTTTGCAGATGATATGAGACTGTATGTGGAAAATGCAAAGACTCCACCCTGAAACTGCTAGAACTCATACAGGAATTCAGTAAAGTAGCACGATATAAAATCAATGCACAGAAATCAGTGGCATTCGTATACACCAACAACAAGACAGAAGAGAGACAAATCAAGGAATCGATCCCATTTACAATTGCACCCAAAACCATAAGATACCTAGGAATAAATCTAACCAAAGAGGCAAAGGATCTGTACTCAGAAAAGTATAAAATACTCATGAAAGAAATTGAACAAGACACAAAGAAATGGAAAAACGTTCCATGCTCATGGACTGGAAGAACCAACATTGTGAAGATGTCAATGCTACCTAGAGCAATCTACACATTCAATGCAATCCCCATCAAAATTCCTTCCACCTTTTTCAAAGAAATGGAACAAAGAATCCTAAAATTTGTATGGAACCAGAAGAGACCCCGAATAGCCAGAGGAATCTTGAAAAAGAAAAGCAAAGCCGCGGCATCACAATTCCGGACTTCTAGCTCTATTACAATGCTGTCATCATCAAGTCAGTATGGTACTGGCACAAAAACAGACACATCGATCAATGGAACAGATTAGAGAGCCCAGAAATGGACCCTCAACTCTTTGGTCAACTCATCTTTGACAAAGCAGGAAAGAATGTCCAATGGAAAAAAGACAATCTCTTCAGAAATGGTGTTGGGAAAATTGGACAGCCACATGCAGAAGAATGAAACTGGACCATTTCCTTACACCACACACAAAAATAGACTCCAAATGGTTGAAAGACCTAAACGTGAGACAGGAGTCCATCAAAATCCTAAAGGAGAACACAGGCAGCAACCTCTTCGACCTCAGCCGCAGCAACTTCTTCCTAGAAACATCGCCAAAGGCAAGGGAAGCCAGGGCAAAAATGAACTATTGGGACCTCATCAAAATAAAAAGCTTTTGCACAGCAAAAGAAACAGTCCACAAAACCAAAAGACAACCGACAGAATGGGAGAAAATATTTGCAAAAGACATATCAGATAAAGGGCTAGTATCCAAAATCTATAAAGAACTTATCAAAGTCAACACCCAAAGAACAAATAATCCAATCAAGAAATGGGCAGAAGATATGAACAGACATTTTTCCAAAGAAGACATCCAAATGGCCATCAGACACACGAAAAAGTGCTCAACGTCTCTTGGCATCAGGGAAATCCAAGTCAAAACCTTCATGAGATACCACCTCACACCAGTCAGAATGGCTATAATTAACAAGTCAGGAAATGACAGATGTTGGCGGGGATGTGGAGCAAGGGGAACCCTCCTACACTGTTGGTGGGAATGCAAGCTGGTGCAACCACTCTGGAAAACAGTATGGAGGTTCCTCAAACAGTTGAAAATAGAGCTACCATACGATCCAGCAATTGCACTACTGGGTATTTACCCCAAAGATACAAATGTAGGGATCCGAAGGGGTGCGTGCACCCCAATGTTTATAGCAGCAATGTCCACAATAGCCAAACTGTGGAAAGAGCCAAGATGTCCATCGACAGATGAATGGATAAAGAAGAGGTGGTATATATACACAATGGAATATTATGCAGCCATCAAAAGGAATGAGATCTTGCCATTTGCAATGTCGTGGATGGAACTGGAGGGTGTTATGCCGAGTGAAATAAGTCAATCAGAGAAAGACATGTATCATATGACCTCACTGATATGAGGAATTCTTAATCTCAGGAAACAAACTGAGGGTTGCTGGAGTGGTGGGGGGTGGGAGGGATGGGGTGGCTGGGTGATAGACATTGGGGAGGGTATGTGCTATGGTGAGTGCTGTGAATTGTACAAGACTCATGAGTCACGGATCTGTACTTCTGAAACAAGTAATGCAATATATGTTAAGAAAAAAAAAGAAGCAGGTAGCAGGAGGGGAAGAATGAGGGGGAGTAAGTCGGAGGGGGAGACGAACCATTAGAGACGTTGGACTCTGAAAAACAAACTGAGTGTTCTAGAAGGGAGGGGGGTGGTGGGATGGGTTAGCCTGGCGATGGGTATTAGAGAGGGCACATTCTGCGTGGAGCACTGGGTGTTATGCACAAACAATGAATCATGGAACACTACATCAAGAACTAATGATGTAATGTGTGGTGATTAACATAACAATAAAAAGTATAAAAAAATAAAAAAATAAAATTCTATGCGCACCAACCCCATGTGGCTATTTTTACCTTGGGTTCTATGACTGCCTTTGGCCTGCTTATGGCCCGGTTAACTTGCTCCACTTCTGGGGATATCAAAGGGATAAGTTTGGAAATATTGTTTTGGCAGAAAGTGATTCAAGTGCTTTGTGAAAGTTCCAGGTTGGGGCCAGTTAATAATTGTCTGAGAGGCATCATGTTGTTCTGGAAAGAGAAATGAATTAAGGCCGAAGACCCGGGTCCAAGTCTGGGTTCTGCACCTGAAAGCCCAGGTGAGCTTGTTCTTGCCTTCCCACGTTTGTATCATTAATTTTTCTCTCAGCTCCCTTTCCACCAGACTGAGTCAATATAAGGTAGAGAGGAGAAGTATGGCCTTTGCAGAGGCCAGAATTTTCTTTCCTAGGAATATGGTGGAGGCCATCCTGCCTTTTGGTGAGAGGAGCTACGAGGTCACACTGCAAGAAGAATGTCTTGCTTTGCGGTCCCATCAGGCAGGGCGGGGTATGTGTGTGCATTAAGACTTGCCAAAAGGTTACATTCAGAGGGATGAAGGGAGAAGGGAGGAGCTCTATCTGTACACCTGCAAAGGTGAAGCAGTAGCATGAGTAGCGTGTTTGGCCAATAGCACGAATGTAGGGAAGGGTGAGGGGAGAGAGTAGAAGGAGTAGAGGTAGAGGTGAGTGGAGAGGTCCTAAACGTGGGGCCTTCTTGTAGGACACAGTAAAGGCTTGGATTGAGATGAGAAGCCACTGGCAGGTCTTGAACAGAGGAATAATAAGGTGATTTGACTTCCTTCTAACTCACTCTCGCTTCTGAGTCAACGGTGGATTTTAGGGCAGCAAGGGTGGAAGCAGGGAGATGCGTTGGGGGACATTTGCAATTATCCAAGATGGTGGCTGGCTGTCGGTGTGGTGGTAACTTTTGGGACGTGGTGGATCTCTGCATGGATGCTGAGAGAGACAACAGAACTTGCTGACATCGTGGATGTGGGAAAGGAAAGAGAAGTGTCAAGAGAGGCCAAAACCTTTTTATCTTAAACAGCTGGAGGGACAGTTACCCTTCACAGGGGTGGGCAAGACTATAAGAGGAGCAGGCAGGCCCTGGTGGTGAAGATCAGGAATTTGGTTTTGGACGCGCTACATCCGAGAGGTCAATGAATGTCCAAAATTGACATAAATCAGATATGACTGTATATTTTTTTTATCACTCGACTTTAACATGTAAGAGAAGTAAACTCATGCCCCAGCTCTGTTACATGCATATTGCATGTATGTTGTATCTCTTCTTGGTGTCCCATTTCCTCCTCAGGAAAATGCCAATAATATGGCAATAATGTTTTCTGTTCTTCCATTAGACATTTAGAGAATTAATAAAATGTGTATAAAGGATATTATTACTCATTAAAATTCTGGATTTGCTACTTTGAGTCATGAACATTTCACTGGATGAAATGAAGTGTGCCTCTGCTGAAGTAAGAATCGAATCCCAGGCACTGCTAGGATGGGGTGCAGCAGGAATCCCTGAACTCATGAGTCTGTTCAGCCCTTGGTTTTGTACTCGCATCTCAAAGCACTAGTATTACTCATTATTACAGTATGATTTTCTAATTAGAAGATTTGCAAAGGTCGCTGGAAAAAGTGTTGGAATGGCCAAAAATACTTATGGAAACCCTCACTGCACCCAGGCAGACAGAAGGCATTGAGTGGAGCTAAGAAGTGTCTTTTCTGAGCCTGGCTCTGCACCAGGTGTTGTGGATGATGTGGAAACCTGGTGTCTAGTGGCTGGCATAGATGGCCAGGGAGTCTTAAAATAGGAAGCATCGTCTTGCGCATCTTGCAGTCATAACGACACACACGTCCCAGGAGTGTGTCATGTCTAAGGTGGTGGAAGTCTTTATTTATTTTTCAAATTAAGAAGTCATGCCACATTCCAGACATGGAGAAAGTTGGGCTTCATGTTACAGACACTCAGCTGTTCATTTTCTGTGTTGTTAACACTTTGGTATTTTACCATAGTCTATTTTTGTTTTTTTTGTTCTCTTGACAACTTTTTTGAGCTGTATGTTAATATAAAATAAAATTCATACATTTTAGGTGTACTCTTCAGGTATTTTCAGGAAGTTTACCGAGTGGTACAACCATCACCATAAATCAGTTTCAGAACCTTAAACCCCCTGATAAGATTACCCATTCCTGTTGCCGCTCCCAACTGTAAGAAGCCACTAGCCCACTTTGTCTCTGTAGAAGTTTATTCTGAAATTTAATGCACAGGGTTGCACAATATGGGGCCTTATGCATCCATCTTCCTTCACTTAGCCTAGTGGGGTTTTTTTTCTAGCATTGTGTTTTTGAGGTTCATCCATGTTCTTGTATGTGTCAGTACTTCATTTTTTTTTGTGGCTGAATAATATTGTGTTGAATGGACATACCACATTTGATTATCCACTTACCCACTGATGGACATGTGGGCTGTTTCCAGCTTTTTGTTATTATGAATAATGCTGCTACAAACATTCACGTACAGTTCATTGTTGTCGTTTCTCTTGAAATACCTGGGCTTGGAATTACTGGCTTTTATGATAGTTTGTTTTTCTTTTTGAGAAACTCCCCAAATATTTTTCAAAGTGGTAGCACCACTGTCCATTGTGACTGGCAATGTGTGAGGTTTCCTGTTTCTTCGCATCCCATCAGCATGTGCTCGTGTCTGCCTTTATTATTATACTCATTCGAGTGTGTGTGAATGTCATCTTACCATGGTTTTGGTTTGCATTTCCCTGATGACTAATGACATTGACCCTTTCTCATATGTGTACTAGTCATCTGTAAATCTTAACAGGTGAAATGTCTGCTCATATATTTTGCCCATTTTTGTGATTGGTTATCTTCTTATTATTGAGTTATATGTATTCTTTATAAATTCTGTCTATAGGTCCTTTCTTGGATCTGAATCTTGAAAATATTTACTCCTGGTCTGTTGCTTTATTTTCATTCTCTTAAGAATGTCTTTTAAGCTCTGGAAAATTTGAGTTTTAATGACATCCCATGCATATATTTTTTTTTTATTTTATGGACCATGGTAGTGTGTCTAAGAAGACTTTGCTGAGCTTGATTCTCAAGTATCGTCCCTTATTATTTTTTTAAGATTTTATTTATTTATTAGAGAGAGAGAGAGAGAGAGCGTGCACCAGAAGGGGGGAGGGGCAGAGGGAGAAGCAGACTCCCCACTGAGCAGGGAGCCTGATGTGGGACTCGATCCCAGACCCTGAGATCATGACCTGAGCTTAAGGCAGACATTTAACTGTCTCAGCCATTCAGGTGCCCAGGATCGTCCCTTATTTAAAAAAAATGTATATATATATTTATGGCATTTAAGTCTGTGATCCATTTTGAGTTAATACTTGTGTTTGGTGTGATGTGAAGGACTATATACATTTTTATGCACCGGTTATGGGGTTGTTCTAGCCCTGTTTGTCAAACAAGTAGTCTTTCCCCCCATGAATTTCCTGGGTACCTTTTTCAAATTCAATAGACTATGAATGTAAAGATTTATTTCTGGACTCTGGATTCTGTTCCATTGATCTATCCTTATGCCAACATCACAGCATCTTCATAACTAGCTTTATAATAAGTTTTAAAAGCGAGAAGTGAAAGTTCTCCAACTTTGTTCTTTTTCAAGATTGTTTTGGTCCTGGGAGGTGTTTCGCTGAGTGTCCCCCTGGTCAGGGATGGCCTCTTTTGGGTACCTGCAGTCCTGGAAATCCATTAGCAACACACACTCCACCGATTCGGTTCTGAAAGCCACCATTCCCTAAACATTCCTGTTTTGGAACATCCCCTGGTCCCCAAACTCCATCTTCCACCAGACTCTGCAAAACTCAGCTCATTGCTTTGTTCGGAGAGACTGTGATTTGCAAGTACAGCGCTTTGTGTTTAGCAAGGAGTGACGGTAGCATCTTTGTTTCACACAGTGTGAGTGATGGCCTCTTCGCTCAGCCTTGGAGGCACTGTTGTATTGGCTTGGGGACCCTCCCTTGGTGGCATTACCGGGGAACCTCGTATGCTCATTGAGCCCCTTTCATTCCACCTTGATTATCCTGCATGGTCTCTGGGCGGCGAATCCTTCTCAGCCTGAGGGGTTTTACTGAGGTCTCACTGCTGAGTTTACTTTTCCTGTCCTTACGTTTGTAAGCAAATAGGTAGTTATTCATTTATTGTTTTTCTTTTTGAATGTTACAAGGGAGTGCTCCATAAGTTACAGAAGGAGGCAGAAGCTTGTCAAACCTCTGGTCCATTAGACCCCTGACTAGTGGTGATTAGACCAGTGATCATTTCAAGCAGAAGCAAGTGGTTAACATTTCCCTCGAGTCCCTCACCAAAACTGTCCCAAGGATGCTTCTTATGTTGTCAAATTGTGAACTAAGATCAATGCAAATCCTTTTCCTATTCTGCTTAGCTGAGAACAGGAGAAATCACGAGCACAGATTTTGATGAGCTGTCGTGGCCTCTTTCTCTGTGTATCTGGGGCTCGCGTGCACTAAAACCAAAGCCCCCACCAGGCTGAGCCCCTGCTTCCTGAATGTCCTGCTACCACAATCTTAGTTCCCCTTT
This sequence comes from Eumetopias jubatus, assembly GCF_037043125.1. Taxonomy (NCBI): domain Eukaryota; kingdom Metazoa; phylum Chordata; class Mammalia; order Carnivora; family Otariidae; genus Eumetopias; species Eumetopias jubatus. Next base: position 115,762,308 of record NW_028274810.1, read on the forward strand.
CTTGGTAAAAGGTGGCGTTTCCCTACAGATGATGTAGAACTCAGTGCTCGTTGCGGGGGACTTTCAGTATGTCAAAAGATAATGGATTTAAGAGGAGCTCCATAGGAGAGGCCACATACCAACCGCTCAATAGCTGGCTTTCTTTCATTGATAGTCTGAGGCCTCAAAATGAAATACTCCCAAGTAACCTCTCTTGAGGACTTGATAACAAAGGGAAAAACATAATTACTTACAGTGGGAACTTCCTGAAACTAGCCCCCACCGCCAGCGCTATTACACCACGTACTTCCATCCCTTTTTTGCCTTCTGCTCTTTCCCTTGATTCAATGAACAACCTCCCTTCTCCTCAGGTAAAGGAAAAGCACACTCTATGATATACCCTTAAAATTATTGTATCAGAAGGTCCAGAGATAGTTGAAGACTATAATCAGGGATTTTCCCCACATTCTGGAAAAGGGACAGATCTGCGCTACAGAATGCAACATTGTGTAAGGTACTTACTTTGCCAGACTTTGAGAGCTTTTTCAACTGTTGCACTGACTCGTTCGCCCCTTGGGTGGGGAAGATGTTTCAAAGTTGTGAGAGAGGATGTACGCCAAGAGGATTTGAATGACCTGTCTGTGCATGATCTCAGAACAAAACAAACAGAAGGCCTTCAGAAGGCATAAAATACAGGAAATGTTCTTCGCATCCCCTAAAGTTGTTTGGGCAAAGATTCAAAACTATAAGCAGAGTAAAAATGAATCAAGGGAAACTTTAAAAGTAGACTCTGTGATATTTAAAATGATATTCTAAGTTGATCCGACAACCTAGATCAAGAGAGCCTTGTCTTCTTTCTGTAAATGGCCTCAGATGTGAAGTAGGAGACTCGGAGAGAAACAGACATGGTTGACTGCCGAGTGACGATTCACTGTCAGCTCCAGTCTCAATGCTGCTCTGCTGTCTTCCCCCTGCCCGCCCTGAGGTGGAGGGATCAGCCCCACTGTGGGTGACTGTGGGACACAGTGTTTCAGGATCGGGGAGAGCGTAGGTGTGGCAGGTGCCCAGGGACAGAGCTGGGGGAGCTGAGGCCAGAGAGGGGCAGCATGCAGGTGGGTTGGACTGTGTTGATCTGTTTGCATGTGCAGAGCCCCTAGGCAATGAAGGTAGTCCTCCCAGACCTAGGGCAGTCTGCAGAGCTCCACCTGTCTGAAGGGGAAAAGAGAGAGAGAGAGAGAAAGAGGGAGGGAGGAAGGAGGGAAGGAGAGAAGCCCAAAACCAGGTTTGGTTCTAACAGGTTGAAAAGTTAAATCTACATTTAGAAGATTGACATGTCAGTTGAAGAACAAGGTGACCTGGAAAAATGCCCTCAAAGAAAAGAAGAAAGATAACGTGGATTAAGTCCCATCTTTCCAGGCTGGTTTGTCTCTGCGACGGTAGAAAGAGGCTGGAGGATGCTGGACACCTTGCTGGAAACACATCCCGGTGGGGGGGGGGGGTGTCTCCTTTCTGCAGAGACTTCTGTCCCTCCTCCTGTTGTAGACAGGTGTGTTTTGGTTGTAGGAGCGGCGGGCACCAGGCAGGGGTGATTCTGCGCTGACAGCTTCTCTCAGAATGTGTCCCAAGCCATCTCCTTCCCTGCATCCTCATCCCTGACTTTGTGCCTTCGGCGTGCAGCCCCCGCTGTGCTCTGCCCTTGACCGCACTCACCCTGTTGTCATGATGGAGAATGGAGCCAGCTGCTGGTAGGGGAAAGGAGACGGGAACCCGTGGGGCTTAGTGAAAATGGCCAGGTTAGTGCTGCAGATCTCCCTGGGAGGGACTGCTTCCGTCCTGCTGTGTGGGGGCGCCCTGGCAGGGCCGGACCGTGAATGTCTCTCTGGGACTCCTACCTGCCCGGCCCCCATGGTGCAGAGCTGCGCCCCCCTTCGGCCAGGTGGAATTTAGGGATGGGCTCCCCGTTGCTAGGGCGGGATGCTAAAGCTGTTGTGCACCGGGTCTTGAAAAGTGTGGTTATTTTTATCAACTCGCAGGAAGGCAGCCTATTAGAGTGGTTGAAAGCATGAGCCGTGGAGTCAGACTGGCTCCTCACTTCCTAGCTGGATGACTGGGTGCAGCTTCCTCAATCTCTCAAGTCTCATTTCCCCCTTCGTGAAATGGGGAGACAGTAGTGTTGGCTTCAGCGCTCAGGTGAGGAGCCTGCAGCCCTTGCTGGTGAAGTCCTTAGCAAGGTGCTTGGCGCACGCAGAGCACTCGGGAACTGTTGGTTCTCGTTACCATTGCCGGGGACCCTCGGGGCCTGCAGGAGCCCTTCCCAGACCACTGAGGGGCATCATCCCGCTGAACTCAGCGAGGTCCGTGCCGACAGTGCTGTGGAGTTGTGCAGGAGCTCACGGGTTCCCGCCCACCACCAGCCCGGCTTGTCCAGTTGGGTGCATCTGGTGGGGGGGGACACACTTGGGGGTCTTGTGCTGTCCCCACAAGCGGCCCTTCATCTTCACGGGCTCCTCCCAGCCATGGTCCCATTCTCTGCTGCCCCCACCGGTCATGTGTGTTCTGCCACCTGCGCTGGGCCCCTTATTTGTAAGTAGCTGGGACTATGCTGCTGATCTAGGCAATACAGTTTCTGGAATTGGGGGTCAAAGCAAAAAAAAAAAAAAAAAAAGGCAAGCAAGTCAGTCATAAGAACTCAATGAACATGAAAGAAAAGCTTCTGTAATTCAGTAGCAGAAGTGACATGTATAGGACACTGATCCAACCACTTACATCTTCCCATTGGAGCCTCCGAGTGACAGAGTGGACAATACTCTTCAATTTTCCACATGGGAGATGCAGATTCTTGTCTCTGAAAACGCTTTCTCATAATGGCCTATACACACCAAAGACAGGAAGTTGAAGCTGCCTCACTGATGGCACGTGAAACATGAGAGGAAGATGGCGCTGAGAAGGCTGTTAAGAAGTCATGTATCCATCTGTTCCATCAGACAGGAAGAAACTGGCGTCTTGGATCACAGGACATGGGATTTCCTACAGAACTTGCTTTTTCGGTGTTGTGCTTTAGTCTGAGGCCATCAACACATGTGGTTTGGGAAATGAGCACCAGCCAGAGGCCACTTGCCCTTGGTTCCACTGGAAGCATATAAGGAAGGTGCTGGTGATCCCCCACTGGCTTCTCTGAGGATCTGGGGGGACATGCCTCTTTGTCTTGGTGCCAAGTATGACTGTACCTCCGGCTTCATCTGTTTTTACCTCATGATGTGCTTCCTGGGGACCTGTAATGGCCTGGAACGAGGCTAGGTCATGTGGGTACAACAGTAAGACAAGACGGCACTTGTCCTTCATGAGGCTTCCAGCCTGTGGAGAATACAGAAACTAACTAGTTAATTACAGATATCATAACAGCCAAAGAACATTACATTTTGATTCGGTTTCCAGAGAGCTCAGCTCTGAATCTGTGGCAAGTGTGTAAGTCATTAGTGACTGCATATTTAGCCAAATTCATGGCTCCATTTCATATCCCGCCCTGTTTTTCCCTTTTCTTTCATTTTCATTTTTAAATTAAGCTATCTTGTAAGCTGTCTTAAATCTTTCCTGGAACAAAGAAAGCTATATATTTAAAAGTAAATACATAGAAACTCAGTGAAAGCCACTCGATGAGAGAGGCTCTAATTTTGCCTGGCTTTTGTCCCATTGGATGGATAAATGAGGATAGGGTGTGATATTTCCTCTGCTGAAAGACAGATGGTGTGATTCTTAGGCTCCAGCCAGCACTGTTGGGTAGTGGCTGGATACCAATCCGGGAGAGGGAACATGTCCATCCCGCTCATTACTGGTTCCCCAGAACTAAGTACATGCTTAGTACTTAGCTTCTCCAGTGATAGCTGTTGAATATTTAATGCAGCCAGAGTGTTACTCAGGGCATTATAATTTACAAAGTACTTTGTCAGCCTTCTCTCCTTTGATCCTGACAGCCACTCCTGTCATGCTGGTTGCTGTCACATAGACCCCAAAAGCTACAGTGGCCCAGATGCAATGCAAGCTTGTTGCTTTTTTGTGCAGGGAAGCGTGCGTTGTGGGTGTTCCTGCTTGCCGGTTGGTTTTTCTTGATGTGATGACTCAGGGCCAGGGCTCTGCAGTACCTAGGATCTCAGAGTCATCTGCAGCAAGCTCGTGGAAGGGGAAAGGGTGAGGGTACAGCCACTGCAAAGCTTTGGCCTGAGCCTGAACTCATTGCTTCTGCTCCCACGGTCTTGGCGAGAATTAGTCTCATGGTTACATATTAGTGCAGGAGAAGCTGGACAAGGAAGGGTCAGAATGAACAGCCGCCCTCCAGGGACAGCTTCATCCTTCGGAAGATGAATAAATTTTCATGTGGGGCCAGCCATCTCTGCCATAGGTTTAAGGGCCTGATGTTTACTAGAAAAATAACAGAATAACGCTGCAAATCTCAAAAGAGAAGGATGGTTTCCTACACATCAAAGCAGGACCAGCAGGGCTTTGACACCAAACATGACAAATCAAGGCCAGGTTATGTGGAATTGTCTTATCTCTGGCCACAGGGAGATTACACCCGACTGCTTGTACAAAAAAAGCCTAAAAAAAGGAGATGTCACTTGTGGTCTAAGAATGCATGTTCAAGTCATTTCCCTGTTTAAGGCAGATTCCTTGATGTTTCCGTTCTCTTTGCCCAGCTGTTGAAGCTGGAACACTTGATTTACCTTCAAGCTGCTATGATCCAGCCCCAAACATCATTCAGGCTTTACCTCTCATTATGTCCGTTCGGGCATCTGGACACATCGGGCACTTTTCTGCTGTTCTACCTCATGGATCCCCTCTACTCCAATTGCATCTGCCTCCCCTTCTCCACCTGTTGAAATCCTGCACATTCATCACTGTCTACTGAACATGTTATGGCCTCCAAGAAGCTACTCCGATTTTCCAAGTCAGAATAAATTGCCCCCGCTCCTTCTTGTTACTCATCTAGCAATTTGACTTAATGTTTTACTTCTCTGTTGCCCCTAATAGGTTGTAAACTTTGTAGGGGCAGGGGCTGTCCTATCAGAAATATTTTTGGATGGCCCGTCCCATACACCATCTGCTTCCCATTTAGGCAGATTGCATTGGGCAGGGCTCCATCTGAGCTGGTCAGTTCTGCTCTTTTCCTTGTTGGGGCATAAATTGATCAGGTGTGACTGAATGGATCAGCTGCTTGGCTAGATGGACCCTTCCTCTCCATTCATTCGAGGCTTTGATGGGATTGTGGACAAATGCAGACTCCATGTCCTAGCTCAGCGCCCCTCAGACTTTATTGTGCTTACAGATCACGTGGGGATTTTGTTAAGATGCGGACCCTGATTTAGTAGACTCTCGGGCAGGACCTGCGATTGTGCATTTCTAACGAGCTCCCAGGCAATGCCGACCACGCTTTGCAGCACAAGGACTGATGTTTGGTGGAGAATTTGCTTCAAAATAATATGGAAGATATTCTTTGAATGTGACCCAATGTTTTACTTTCCTGGTGTGTTTTAATCCCAGCTGCTTTTATTAGAGATGTACATGTCTGGTTAAAAAGAGGGAAAGTCAGCCCATCTGGTTTTTGTTTTATCCCCCTGCAGGGCTCCCACAACAGACTGGCAACGGCAACAAAGATTGTAATAATGAACGAGATTTATTAATGACTTATTCTGGAGCTGGCATATTACATACATTAACTCACATTAACTCACACAATCCCCTCAGCAACACGCTGGTTACTATTCCCATTTTGCACATAAGGAAGCCGAAGCTTAGCAAAATTTCTGAGGAACACATAGTTAGGTGTCAGAGCTGGGATTTGAATGCACCTGTGTTTGATTCCAAAGAACTGAGTTCTTACGATGACTGTCCTGCCTTGGCCATCCCATCTCTTCTGCCCATGTTTGTTTGATTGATTCCATTCCATTCTCTTTCCCTCTGTCTGTCTGTCTCTCACACACAGGCAAGTGCATACATACGTGCCAACCCCACAACAGACAGCCTTGGACAGATGCTTGAATGCTCCAACCAGATGCTTGGTGTCAAGGTCAAATAAATATCTGGATAAAGAATTCTTCTCTGCCAGTTGCCGTGTGTCTCTCCCCCCCTCTCTGGATATTGTGATTACAAACTGTGATCCTCTCGGATGGCTCCCTGCAGACTTTATGGACCCTTCTCACCTTTGCTCCTCAAGGTTCAGAAACCTGTTGGTTGTGTCATCCAGAGTTAATTGGCTCGCAGGGTGATTCTCTCCTGCTTGAACATCTTCAAGCACTAAATCACTTTTGGAGTTTCTATTTCATCAGGGATGTTTCCTACCTGGGTTGGTGTCATTCCACATTAAATCATCTCTCCTTGAGAGTAAAGCTTCGTTTTCTCACGTTTGATGGATAGTCCCAAGTAGGAAAGAAAAAAAGCTTTGTGAGGGGTTGCATTACTTGGCTCGCCAATAATTCTTCAGCATGTTACGATTTTAAATCAAGAAGATGGTGACAATGGTAAAGAGATAACAAGAAAATAATGTGAGTGCTAATCATCAAAACCGCAGACACTCCTTCCATTTTGTTGCCTATGATCGTTGGCGATGTGCTTCCATGTTGTTGGGTATTTTTTATTATGGTTATCTTGCAATAACGCAGGGAAGTTATGTGGGCAGATGGCCATCAGACAGGTGCACTGACACGGGTCCCAGAGAGCTCCAGCCTTTAGGTCAGCATATCCCCCGTGTCGCACCCAAGGAAGAGCCACATTTGAGGTAAGAGAAGCCAGGGTCTGAATTCCAGCCCTGCCATGTCCTGGTTGTGAGAGCTTGGGTACAACATTGAACATCTCTAAACTCACCTTCCTCATCTGTAAAATCAGGATATATGCATTTATTTGCCTGGATGAAATAGATAAAAGAAATAGGTGTAAGGGGCACCTGGGTGGCTCAGCTGGTTAAGCATCTGCCTTCGGTTCAGGTCATGATCCCGGGGCCGTGGGATTGAGCCCGGCATTGGCCTTCCTGCTCAGCAGGGAGCCTGCTTCTCCCTCTGACCCTCCCCCCTCTCGTGCTTTCTCTCTCATTCTCTCTCTCTCTCAAATAAATAATCTTAAAAAAAGAGAAATAGATGTAAACTGTATAGAACATAGTAGCAAAAACAAAACAAACAAAACAAAACAAAACCCCAGACCAGTGGCAGCTAGTATGGCTAGCAGGCGTCTGTCAGGCGCGCCATCCTCACCCACAGATGAAGTAGAGAGTCACGCCTGGGCTAAACTTGGACGCCCACCTGTGAATGGAGCTTCAGCCTCCCCACAGCGTCTACTCTGTAGACTTCACAGACAAGACATCTGCTCTGAGCATCAGGAGCTGTGGAGATTTCCAGAAGACAGAGAGAGTCAGAGAGATCATCCTTAAGATGATCTCAGTTTTGGTAGCTGAAGAAATATCTGTCTTTCCAAACCACAGGCTTTGAAGTGAGATTTTTGAGTCCCACAAAACTGTTGTCCGTGATCCTCCTGGAGTGGGGGAGGAGGGGCACCCTCATTTGACACGCAGATGTCCCTCCGTCCGCGACCCTTGTCTCCATCCTGAGTGTCTTCCCGGGGCGGCCCTTCCATTCACACTCCACTCCCACCACACCACCGCTTGACCTGCTCTCCGCTCAGTGTGCCTGGCCATCGGGTGCCCCACACCTGTTCACACGTGACATGCCCTCCCCTCTCTCTGACTCTCTCTGTCTTCTGAAAATCTCCACAGCTCCTGATGCTCAGAGCAGATGTCTTGTCTGTGAAGTCTTCTTTGGTTCCCTCTTTAGAAATGACCCCATTTTTTTTTTCCTTTTCCTTTTTCCTTTCCTTTGCTCCTGGAGGAGACAGCTTAGTCACCGGAATGAGTACGGGATCTGGATGATATGCGTGTGCTGGAATTAGCGCAGCACCAGTGAGAGAAGTGCCTGAGGGTGTCAGGCTAGAGGGGAGAACATCCACAGCAGGATGGGTGGAGAGTTGTTGATTGAGGGCATCCTCCTAGGATTCAGGATTTGATTTCCTGGCGAGGCCATGATAGAGCCAATCCTAATCTGCTGGGATGCCTCCCTGGCTTGGAAACAGTGATGGCATAATGAGTTGGAGATGTCAGAGTGACCTTTGCAAAGAAATGAGGAGGAGGTCAGAGGGCTAAGAGAATGGGAATAATAGACTGGATTTATCATGTGAGGCTGGAGGGCACCCTCCTTGGTTATGTTCCCTGGGAGCATGCAGAGGACATGTTCTTCACGTAGCCAATAAGGAATAGAATACACTGCCCAAGGGTCGGGGGGGCAGAGAATCTTTGAAAAGCTCAGGGTCATTTATGGGCTAGGGTTGACAGTAGTGGATGATGCCCACCCTGGAACTGGACTTGATAGGTTCTAGATCAGCAGGAGCCAGGTATCAGCCCTTAAACCATGAAATTCAGAGGGATGTAGTTACTTATGGGATAGCCATGGCTAATAGACCACAGTGATCTAAAGGGAGGAAAGATGAGCAGGTAGCCTCCAAGGATGTAGCTTGACTCGTAAAACTGGAAAAAGCCAAGGGCTGGGGAGGAGAAGGCTGAAGCTTGCCATCATGATGGACACACAGGTCTGTCACCCAGTTTCTAGACCTGAGGCAGTCCTTGGACCCAGAGTCTATTGTTTGAAGGGGAGATGGAGTCCCCTCATGGAAGAGAAGATACCTGAAAATGGTAGCCAGTAAATATAATAACAGTTCCCTCCAGTGGTTCCCCAAGGAACATGTGACCACTTTCCAGAGGAACCATATGCTGTAGGAAGGGGATCAGCCTGTTCTTTTCAGCTCCTCCAGTAGCTGATGGCAGAGGATGGATGCTTGGGCCTGGTTAGCCGATGGGTCAGCATGAGATAGGGCTGTGAGCCATAGCGAACCGTGGCCACACCGTGGCCCCACTCAAGTGACCACAACAGCAGGAGGTCCTCCAGCGGACAGAGCTGCTGTGGTGCACGTAGTCGGATAAGTCGGGCGGAGGAGAGGGCGGCTGAGTGAGAAGTACACCCGGGCTCGGGGCCGGCGGCCAAGGGCTGGATGGCAACCTGGGGAGGAGGCTGGTGGAGAGACTTGTTAATATGTTCAGGATACGAGGATCTCCGTAGCTCTCTTTGCAGCCCACCTGCGGGCATCCACGACGGAGCTGGAACTGTACAACCAGGGAGACGGGAGGGCTTTCTAGGGATGCAGCTGCGCCAGCAGATTTTATTTACATCTGTCTAGAATATAAGCTGTGTAATGTCAGAGACTTCTGTGTGTTCTCTTCTCCACTACCATCCTTACCACACCGAACAGACCTGGGTGCATAGTAGATGGTCAATAACCTTTTGTCCAACGAACGACTACAATATGCATGAATCAAGTTCTTGACCTATCTGAATCTTTAGGAAGCTAGAGCTTCCTAGAAGTACATTGCTCAGATAAGGAATTACTCTAAAGTTTGCATTTTATTTTAGCAAATTTGTTTCAAGTACTGATACATGCTTACCTGGCTATTGAGATGTTCTGGAACTGGGCGCCTGGGTGGCTCAGTTGGTTAAGCGACTGCCTTCGGCTCAGGTCATGATCCTGGAGTCCCGGGATCGAGTCCCACATCGGGCTCCCTGCTCAGCAGGGAGTCTGCTTCTCCCTCTGACCCTCTTCCCTCTCGTGCTCTCTATCTCTCATTCTCTCTCTCTCAAATAAATAAATAAAAATCTTAAAAACAAAAAGGTGTTCTGGAACTTGCAACATATGGTACAACTGTCTCTGTGCCGACTGGTACTTGCAACCAGAGTTTCTAAATCATCACTTCTTTCCTCAACAGCACTGGCTTGTAAATATTTTCCAGCTGCATAGGTGGGAAAATGCCCCCACACTTTGTTATTATTTATAAAACGGAACATCCATTAGCTCTTTGATTTTCTTCTGTCTGTTAATATTATTTATTCATTTTCCAATTAAGCGTTCATCCAATTTTAATGAACGCTAAACAAAAATATTAAACACTAGTGTGAAGAATTTATTAGGTACATTTTGTTCAGTTTTATTGCTGTCCTTTAAATGTTGTAGGCATTTCTGTTCTGTAGATGCTTATTTATATTGTAAGATAGCACATCTTCCAGTATTCTAATTTGTGGCTTGTGCTACTTTAGTGCTGAGAAAGTCTACCCTCTTCCGCAGAGCAATAAATACTCCTATGTTTCTACCTCGTTTCTTCATGCATACAAATCATTAATCTAAGCAGGATTTATTTTGCTGTATAATGGTGAGAAGCTAAATTTGATGTATTTTATTTTTAGCAAGGCCATTTTTTACACTGTCTTGAATAATCGATTCCTCCCTATTTATTTGCTATTCTTCCTTTATCATATATTCTTATTTATAGAAGGTTCTGTTTCTGATCTGTGTGCTCTCTTTCACTGATACTGTTGAGTCCAGTTATATGCTCATTGGCTTAAAAATAACGGCTTTATTGAGATGCAATTCACATACCGTAAAATTCATCCCTTAAAAATGTACAACACAGAGGTTTTGTTTCGCATCCGTCATCACTATCGAATTTTAGAGCGTTTTCATCATCCCCAAAAGAAACCCTGTACCCATTAGCAGTTACTTCCGATTTCCCTCTCCCGCCAGACTCCGGAACCCCTAATCTGCTTTCCGTCTCCATGGATTTGCCTATTCTGGACCTTTTCTATAAATTAAATCATATAATATGTGGCTTTTTGTGTCTGGCTTCCTTCACTTAATAGAATGTTTCAAGGTTCATTCATACTGTCACATGTATCTGTATGCATTCCTTGTCATTGCCGAATACTAATCCATTGTGTGGATATACCACATTTCATTAATCCATTCACCAGTTAATGGAATTTGGGTTGTTTCTACCTTTTGATTATTATGAACAATGCTGCTGAACATTAGTGGACAAATTTTTGTGTGTGTATGTGTATGAACTGCCACTTTTTCCCAAGTGGCTGAACCATTTTAATTCCTACCTTCACCTAAAAAATTTTTGGGGGTACCTGGCTGGCTCAGTCGGAGGAGCATGCGACTCTTAATCTCGGAGTTGTGAGTTCGAGCCCTGCACTGGGTGTAGAGATTACTTAAAAAAATAAAATCTTAACAAAAATCAAATATAAAAAGATAAAAATAAATTTGTACATGTTTGGCACCTTTTTAAATTTAAAGTTTTCCTAAAATTAATTTTTTACATTTAAATTTTCCTAAAAAAATTATAATTTTCCCTACAATTGATTTATGGACTTTGTTTTATTTTATAGTTCTTTAACACGTATTTCAGTAAACTCTTATGTTCCTGCTATTTTTTAAAAAATGTGTTTGTTAGCTTATTATTGAAAACGATGGATTCAAAACTGAGTTTACCTATGCAGGATTTTAGACACTTTCCATTTTTCTCATTTTTAATATCTAAAACATTTATAATTATCTTGCATTTTCCGTGTGACTCCGGGAATTTAGGAGCACATTTTTATTTTCGAGTGGTAGTGGTGGTTGTGTGTGAGGTTATTTAAGGAATTTTTAAAAAAATGATTAAGTGGAAAAAAAACACAGAAAGCATTGAGCATGGCGCCAGGCACGCGGTAGGGGCACCATCAACAACTGAATCCTTTTTTCTCCCTTCCCTCTTCAGCTCTGTTCTTGGCAGTCCCTCTGGTCTCCTCTTCTAGATTCTGGGTCAATAAACTATTTGGGCCACCCTGAAATTTGTAGTTTTTATTCGTATTATAATTTATAAACCGCGAGGATAAGTTTCTCTGCGTTCCCTTGCATTCGTATTCTCTGGAACTCAGAACCTTATTGATCTGAAGACTCAAGAAGATTTTACTTTCTTCTCCTCTCCCCCACCGCCACCTTTTTAAAATTCTGTGGTGCTTTATTCTGTTTTCTTCTGGAGCTAACACTGCTCATGATCTAGGATTTTGTCTTACATATCAAACTTTCATTAATTTCTTATTCATTTCCCTGTCTATTCTGAGATGATATCAATAGCCTGTTCTTTACATTATTTAATTTATTGCAGTGTGTTACTTCTGTTTTATTGTCTGCAATACTAATTTTAATTATATTTTTAGTCTCATTGCAGTTTTTCCTGATTGGAGTCAGTGGTCTTTTCATCTTTTCTAAGTGTGTGTGTGGGTTTTTTTTTTTTGTGTGTGTGTGTGTGTGTGTGTCCTTGAATTTCTTTTTTTAAAGATTTATTTATTTGAGAGAGGGAGACAGAAAGAGAGCGAATGAGCATGAGTGGGGAGGAGGGGTGGAGGGAAAGGGAGGGAGAGAATCTGAAGCCGACTCCACATGCAGCACAGAGCCCAGTGTGGGGCTTGATCCCAGGACTCTGAGATCATGACCCAAGCCGAAACCAAGAGTCCATGTTCAACTGACTAAGCCACCCAGGCACCCGCCCCTTGAATTTCTTTCTTTCTTTCTTTTTTTTTTTTACTATTATGTTCTTTTTAAAATGTGTTGTCTTGCGTATTATTGATGAAACCAAGCAAATGTGTATCAGTTAGCTTTTGCCATCTTAAAAGAAATAAGCATCACAGAACTTAGTGACTTAGAACAACGCATTGATTATTTTTTACTCTCCTGTAGGTTAGTTGGGTGGTTCTTCTGCTCCCGCCTGGCTTGCCTGGGTGTGGATGGTCTAGGATTGCCTTGCACTTGGTCTGGCAGTTGGAAATCATGCTGCAGGGCCTCAGACATGTGGTCTTCCAGCCCTGGGTTAAGCTAACCCAGGCCTCTGCGTATGGCAGTCCCATGGTTCCACGGGGCAGCAAGAGGGGACAAGCACGGTTGCCCAAGCAAGCCTCAGTCATCTGCTAGTGTCTCAATAGTTAAAGTTGAGTCCAAGGCCATGCAGAGTTTCCCAGGGAAAAGCACCACCAAAGGGCCAGGAAGGAGGGTGTGGAATATGTGGTCATGTTTACAAAATCCTTGTGTTTCATATTTTATTTCTTACAAAAAATCACTTTTAGAGACATGCTCCTCCTCCAATTTATTAGGTTAATACTTCAGTGATCTTCTTGAGTGTTCTTTTCATGCTGGTTTTAGAAAGTTTGGTGATTTTTTTTTTTTTAATGAAGAAAGTCTTTCCAAATGGAGTATTTAGCCCATTCTGACCTCCCCCGTTTGCCTTACCTTCGGAAGGTGATGTATAACAGGCGTGAGGCACGCTCTGCTCATTCCCTAACTGCCTGCCAGTGGCCTCATGGAGGTACACATACTTGCTGCCATTTGTGATCTCAGCCGAGCTTTCCTTGATGTGAATACAAATCCCGTAAGTCCTCTTTAAGTAGTTGTTGCTGTCTCTGATTTTCAAAGATGGTTTGGAATTTTGCCTTTTCCTTTGTTTTCAGGCTGCTTTAATAGAGTATTACATTTGAGCTGATCCATTGTTAAACTGAGAGTCCAGGAAAGCAATACCAGCTATGAACTTTACCTTAAATAAATTACACTCACCTACATTTCTTGCAGGTTTTGTGAAGATGAAAGGCGCCGATGTACATAAAGCAGGATGCACAGCCCTTGGGCTCGGGGTCCTGTCACCCGCGTTCCTTCTCATCAAACGTGTAAGTGAAAAAATGCACAGGCGACAATCATTATGGTTTAAGTGAAGACTTCAGACTGTTGAGCGGGAGTTTCACGGAGACACTGTAGGGGCACAGGGGCTAAGTGAGACCCTGGCAGGCGGTGGGCACCCCAGTTGGGCAGTGCTGCCAAAGAAAAGGGAGGGACAGGGTTCAGCTCTCAGGTAGGGAGTTGGACAGATGACTTTTCAGGTTACTGCTCAACTTGTGATTTTCTGCTTCTAAAAAAGAAAACATTGGGAATTATCCAGTGTTGTAGTCATTTCATATACAGCAATGATTTTTATTAACTTTGTCCACTGAGAAGACATCATTCGGATTCAGGAAGTCTGAGTGAGGCCGAGGATATGTCATTACAAATATCCTGGATAAGTCTGATGGAGGTGGGCTGCATCAGATAGGTGTGAGAGACGCTAGCACGGAGAAAAAGCTCGGGCTAACTGGAATCAGGTGGCTGGGGTCTGAGCTGAGCTCAACCGCTTACTAGCTGTATTCCCAACCTGTTATATAATCAACCTCTACCATCCAGTATGTGCTCAAGAAATATTTGTTGAGTCGATGAGCTTACCTCTGTTGCCTTACCTTTAGGATCGAGGTCTTGAAAAACACCTGCCATAGGTACCATGCGCATTAAGTGGAGTAGGGGATGCACCTTGACATGTATTTGTGGCTTGAAAAAGGGTAACTCGTCTGTTTGCTGCCCATTGATTTCATAGGTATGTTATTGTTTGAAGCAATAAATATTAGAGGGTTTCTGGCATGAATCAGAGTCCAATTAGCCCTTTGCCTCTTGAGATGGTCAAGGATGACCTTTGTTACACAAACACATTGATACTGTTTATTAGAGCCTTGCTCCAAAGAGAGACGTCATCATTAGGCCATAGCAACCAGTCCCAACAGTAAGCTGTTCAGTGTGAAGATGATTCTGGGTAGATTTGGGTGTAGGAATGACATCATTGCCCCCACTGTGGGTTGCATTTATTGCTTTTAGGCCAAGGTTTTATTTTTCTGTAAAAATGTCATTTATTCAACAAATTAGGATTTATAGGATAACTGATTAGGCAGTAAAACTACTTCCACCATTAACAGTAACACATCCTGGAAATACGAGCAAGGGCCTGTTGGCAATAGTTTAAGATTAAGATAAAAGTTTTACAACTGGCAATTGGAAAATATACGAAAGTGTAAGCAAAGTATATTACCTGGAGCTTCGCAGAGTGGAGGATATTCTGCAAATGTGAAGTATAAATATTTGAAAATGTCCTTACAGCACAAAAAGCCTCTGGTGGAGGCTCTCTGGTGTTGTGGAAACAGACTGATGTGTCTAAAACTGCTCTATTCATGAATTTCCATCTCTCCTTTATTCATGATCCAGACATTTCTGTGTAGACATAATCATCTGACACGAGATCGGGAAGGGAATTTACAGGTCGTTCAGCCCAAGGATGACGGATGGGAGCTGTGCATGCCTCCACGCCCCGGTTTCTGCTGCTGGCAGACGTTACTGATCCAACTCATGGCTCTTTCCAGTTGCGTCTGTCTGGTCATGGAACTCTTGAACACGGGACTCCTGGAAGTCATTAGGGGCTGAGTCAAGTTGGAATGGACATGCAAATGTTTGGCTGCCCCCTATTTAGATTATGACACAGGTGTTAGTGGCAGGTCCGGATTTCAATTCTAGGTCTTGATCTTGCCACTGGGAGCCACTGTCCTAAGCACATGGGTGTGGGGGTGTCATAGGCCAGCGAGGGGGCTCTGAGGTGGGGGCCCTTCCCTTGTACCACCAGCGATGGCTCTGGATCCATCCTGTGGTGTGGCTTCAAACAAATCACTTCCCATTTCTGGGCCTGTAAGGTTTATGCCTGTGAAGTCAGGGATAATTAGCTATCTCCTAGGGCTTTTATGAGCATCAAAGGAGATAATGGTTGTGAACGTGCCTCCCACGTTTTGAATGTAGGTGAATTCATGCCGGTACAATAAAATGTCGCTTCCTAGAATCTGCGGGCAGCCTTTTTTCCAGGCATCTGAGGAATTATCCTTCTAAGTGCCAAATATTTTATTTTGAGCATTTTAGATGGAAGTTGTTCTATAATGGGTTACACACTTTACTGATCTTTTAAGCAGAATACAATAAACAGAATTTTATCTTTTGGATGACTCCCTGGCATTAAGAAAATTAACTTTCGTAAGACAATCCCTGGGGACTTACCAAGGCATGCTGGAACGCTGGTCCCCCACTGACTGATGCTGAGCGTCTGTGGCTTTTGTGACTTCTGGTGTCCCCTCTCAATGAATTTGTTTAGCCTTCTCTTAGTTGCTGTTTCTTTCCCTCCCAATCCCACATCTCCCAGGAAGGATCGTTTCTCTCTCTCTCTCTCTCTCTCTCTCTCTCCTTAATTGCTTTTTCTACCTTGCTGTGCATCAGTTAGATAATCAAGTCTTGGACCAAATCAGATCGTGGCCATAATGCCAACACTGACGTTTTCGGGGCGCTGACACACGCCAGATCTCCTTGTAACAACCAGGTGCGCAAGGTGAAAGCTGGAAGTCATCCTGCCCCCACTCCGTCTTCCACCACGCGGCCAGTCCTGTTGGCCCTATGCTCAAGGCGTGTCTGGAATGTGGCAACTTCTTAGCGCCCCCTCAGCCACCGCTTGGTCCGAGCTATCACTGCCGCCCACCTGGCCGTCCACCTGGCCTCGCTGCCTCTGGGCTTGTTCGCGACATAGCAGCCAGTGGAGCCGTTAAGACATAAATCAGTTCCTGTTACTCCCCGGCTCCAACATGGGTAACATCCCCACCTTGCACTCAGAGCACCAGTCAAGGTCCTCTCCATGGTTTCCTGAGCTTGGAAGCTCTGCCCTCATTACCTCTCTCCTCCCGTCTTATGGCTCCATCAATAGCAGCCACGTTTGCCTCTTTTTTTTTTTTTAATTCGGTCTCACGCATCTCATTCAGACCTCAAGGCCTTTACACTTGCTGTGTGCTCTGCTTGGAGCACTGTCCCCAGGGCTCCCTCACTCCCGTTCGTCAGGTCTCTGTTCAGAGGCCTCCCTTGACCATCCCAGTTAAAATTATAGTTCCCTCCACACCTGGTGTTGTGGAAGCAGACTGATGTGTCTAAAACTGCTCTATTCATGAATTTCCATTTCTCCTTTATTCATGATCCAGACATTTCTGTGTAGACATAATCATCTGACACGAGATCGGGAAGGGAATTTACAGGTCGTCCAGCCCAAGGATGACGGATGGGAGCTGTGCATGCCTCCACGCCCCGGTTTCTGCTGCTGGCAGACGTTACTGATCCAACTCATGGCTCTTTCCAGTTGCGTCTGTCTGGTCATGGAACTCTTGAACACGGGACTCCTGGAAGTCATTAGGGGCTGAGTCAAGTTGGAATGGACATGCAAATGTTTGGCTGCCCCCTATTTAGATTATGACACAGGTGTTAGTGGCAGGTCCGGATTTCAATTCTAGGTCTTGATCTTGCCACTGGGAGCCACTGTCCTAAGCACATGGGTGTGGGGGTGTCATAGGCCAGCGAGGGGGCTCTGAGGTGGGGGCCCTTCCCTTGTACCACCGGTGATGCCTCTGGGCCTCCCTTGACCATCCCAGTTAAAATTATAGTTCCCTCCACATTCCCTATCTACCTTCTAGGTGGTATTTTCCTCCACGGCACCCGCCATCTAACGTAATAATCTTACTGATTTCTTTTGTTCATCGCCTGTCCTCTAGAAGATCAGAATATTGTATGTGTTTTCCCTGCTGTGTTCTTGGGTGCCTAGAGCAGTGCTTGGCACATTTTAGGTGCTTGAGAAATGTTTGTTGAATCTTTGAAAGAATGAAAGAATGAATGCGGTGAACACTACCCAGAAGAGGAAAGTAGGGCTTTGGAAGTAAATTGAAGAAGCAGAGCTGGGATTTGGAGCGGGCACCCATAGCCTCTAAGATATGTTAGAATTTTATCCAGAGGCATAATAAATGGTCTGTGGATCGGGTTTCCTCTCAGGAGTAAAATGAATGGGTGGTGGTGGGAGGATTTGGTTAGTTCTAGATTTCTGCTGCAAAGTCAGATTTTGTTTCTCTTCTGATTTTTAGCATTCCACGTGAGTGAGGTTGTCAGATACAATCACTTGTCATCCATCAATTTCTCTGACCAGTCATGTCCCGGCAAATAGTCAGTGATGTCTCCTGTGTGCCAGGCAGTGCGGTCAGAACGTTGCTGCCCCAGCTGTTGTTCACGGCCTCACCGGGAGATTGGGAGGGTGCTGGGAGGGCATGCACAGTGGCTGCCAGCCCCGCCTGGGAGGCTCGTGGGAGGCTCTGAGTCTGGGAGGCCTTGGTTGGTTCTGAAGAATTCCCAGAAAAGGCTGACCCTGAAAGTTGCTTTGGGAGAATGAAGGCTTGTCATTTCTGGTGCTGGGGAACTGCAAGTAGGTGAGCAGAAGGCCAGGGGCTGTGGTGAGCAAGAAGAGAGGGAGGAAGCCGGGGCCAGGTCAAGGCATGCCTTGCTTATGGTTATTATTATTATTAGTTTAATTGGCGAATGACAGCAAGAATCTTTTGAAAAATATAAAAACAATTCTTTTGAAGATTTTATTTATTTATTTGACAGTGAGAGACACAGCGAGAGAGGGAACACAAGCAGGGGGAGTGGGAGAGGGAGAAGCAGGCTTCCCGCCGAGCAGGGAGCCCGATGCGGGGCTTGATCCCAGGTCCCTGGGATCATGACCTGAGCTGAAGGCAGACGCTCAATGACTGAGCCACCCAGAGGCCCCAGACAATTCTTTTTTTTAACATCACTTTCTTTTTGCTTTACAGCAGGCCCCCAGTAGGGGAGCCTGGGTGGCTCAGTCGGTCATGATCTCAGGGTCCTGGGATTAAGCCCCACATCAGGCTCCATGCTCAGCGGGAGTCTGCTTCTGCCTCTCCCTCTACTCCCCCCCCCACTCCTTCTCTCTCTCTGTCAAATAAATAAAATCTTTAAAAAAAAAAAACAAAAAAAAAAATTAAAACCCCAAACCCCAAAGACCTCTGATGTGGGAAGCCTGGAGCTCCAGTGTGACGGTCACCAAGAAGCCCCACCTCAGACTCGGGGATGTTCCTCTCCGCTGGGCTCCCACCTTCTGCTCGGACCTGACAGAGAACTGCCCACCTCCCCTATGCTGCAGGCCCCGGGGGCTGTTGTGGGTCTGAGGCATCTGCTGAGTTCCAACACAGTGTCTCAATGGCCTAAATCTGTTTTGAAAGAAATGTTCTGAGTTCATGTAGCAAAGTTCCAGGTGCATTTTGTATGCAATCTGATTGGACAGTGCCGCCGTGCACCTTTTTAGAAGCCAAGCGAAGTGGTGTGTCCAATCAGACCAAGCATATTAGTGTGATACTCATTTCAGATCAGCTTTGGAAGAGATGTGATGTGACTCCTTAAGTAGCTTTTCTCCAGCTGCTTCCTGGGGGAAAGCCCACAGGCAGAGTTTCTCCAAGGCCCTGGTTGGCGCAGCCCCGGGGCTCATCATTTGCTTTAAAGCCACGCTTCTTTCCCTGCAGATGCTGGTTGGAGTTCCCAGGGACTCAAGGCAATCGGGATCCTTTCCCAGCTGAGTAGAAGAGTAAAATGCTCCTCTCCTCACGTTTTTCTGGGGAGGCAGGGCTTTCGGCGTGGCATCCAAGATGGGAAGAGGAGTCCCAGAGTTCGGGGAGACCCGGAGGATGAGGATTTCATAGGCACGGGCCTTTGGAGTCCCATAGAGAGATCTTTGTAGTTGGCACGAGGACTCAGTGCCACCGAAGGTGTCTGTGTGTGCTGAGCTTCAGAGAGAAGGGACGTGCCACATCACCAATCCTGGAAATGGCAAACCCCTTGGGGCAACTCGTTCATTTGTTCATTCATGGGCTGATTGACTGATGGATCAAGCCCTCATTAAATACTTGGTACGTGGGCACCTGGGTGGCTCAGTTGGTTGAGCGACTGCCTTCGGCTCAGGTCATGATCCTGGAGTCCCGGGATCGAGTCCCGCGTCGGGCTCCCAGCTCAGTGGGAGTCTGCTTCTCCCTCTGCCCCTCTTCGCTCTCGTGCTCTCTCTCTCTCATTCTCTCTCTCTCTCTCTCAAGTAAATAAATAAAATCTAAAAAAAAAATACTTGGTAAGTGCTGGATCTTTCCTAGCCAGCACCGTGACTGTAGCAATAAATAGGGCACACTGTTCATGCTCCAAGGAGCGTGCTTCATTCATTCATTCATTCATGTATTCATTCATGTATTCATTCACGTAGTGGCTAAGGGCAAGGTCTTTGGAGCCAGATGGACTGGATTAGAATCTCAGCTCTATCCCATTTTCTGCGGATGACCTCAGCAAGTCATTTAACTTCGTGTATTTCACCCATAGATGGGGATCATAACAGTGCCCAGCTCTTAGTGTTCTTATGAGGTCTGCCTGCCGCATAGTAAGTTCTGTTTCATTGAGCATAGTTAATAATGTGATCCGGGTGCCTGGGTGGCTCAGTCAGTTAAGTGTCTGACTCTTGATTTCACCTCAGGTCATGATCTCAGGGTCCATGCTGGGTGTGGAGCCTGCTTAAGATTCCCTCTCTCCCTCTCCCCACTCCCTTCCTTTCTAAAATAAATTTTAAAAAAAGAATATTTAATAAGATCTTTCATGTGCCAGTTCTGTGCTAAACAGAGGAGACACAGCGCAGAATGTTACGGTTTGGGGCCCTGTTTTCACAAAGCTTCTAGTCTAGTGAGGGAGACAGGTGGCATTCAGATGATCATAGATCACATAGGGAGACAGGTGACTGCACGTGCTGTAAGGCCCACCGAAGGTCAGTACAGGGTCCTGTTGTGAGGGAGGAAGAACAGTCTTCCCGGAGAATTGTTGTCACATATCCACAGTGGCCAGAAGAGAGCATAGCATTCGTAGACCCTTGCGAAGTACCCCTTGAAGGAACACAAAGTCCTTTGAGCTGAGATCTAAAGAATAAGACTTCAGGACACCCAGAGTGAAGGAGGGGAAGAGAACTCTAGGAAAGAGCAGAGGCACGCGTCAGGACTGTGGGAGAGTAGAACTTGGCACCCTGCGGGTGTGAACTAGGGTGTGGTGAGTAGAATGCAGAGAAGACAGAGTGGCTCCAGATGATACTGGACAGGGAGGCTGGGCCAGAGCCTCAACAGCTGTGACCAAGCCTTTGATGCTTATTCTAGAAGCCATGGAAAACCACTGGAAGCTTTTAAGCAAGAGAATAACAGAATCAGGTCTATGTTTTTAAAAAGATCACTCAGTGGGAGAGTGGAGGGGACCAAAATGGGTAGAGGGGACTGCTCAGAGGAATAGAAGTTGACTTTCACTAGGTTATGCCGAAGAAACATTTGCCCCAACATCTCTCAGTGGCTTGCATCAGCGAAGCTTTATATCTCACTTGCGTGACACATCCGCCCTGGGTAGCTCTGGCTCTTTTCCAGGTGTCTTCTTCAGCCTGGGACCTGGAATGATGGCGAAGGTTTTATGTGGGAGATATGGTTCTCATGGCAGAGGGAGAAAAGCTATGATTGTCCACAGGAGGGTTCTTTAAGCTTCTGCTCCGAAGCAACATATTTGATGGGCCACATGTGATCGGTCATGTTTGATTGAAAGTCACGCGACTGAGTGTAATGTCAAGGGGATGGGAAATTCCATTCCTCCCACTGGACGGACAGCAAGTCACATGTTTAAGCCTCTTATGGGAAAGGGAGTGAACAGCGATGGCAGGAGTCCATGCAAGTGATGATCGTGGGGATGGAATAGAGATCTATGCAAGAGAGGTTAGGAGACGAAGGTGACAGAGCTTGGTGCTGTGCTGGATACAGGGACCGGGGGAGGAAGGAGTGTCAAGAGTGTGTCCCAGATGTTCTGGATGAGTCATGCCCCACCCACACCCCTTGGGCCTGACCGTGTCAGAACGCTCCAGCCAGCTTCCCCAGCAGTGTGTCAGTCCCACACAGGAGGGAATCTGGAACCACAGAGACTGCCTTGCCCGTGTGAGTGTGGCGGACTGAGGTCCTGGGGACCTTACACTTCTGGAGCAGTCCTCAGCCCGTGACTTCTGGGAGTTGATGTATAAATACTCACAATCCCTTGACCTGCAGGTGGGATAATTCTGAACTATGTGTCCATGTTTTCCACGGGATTAACCTCCAGTCATTCATTGTCAGGGCTAAATTAATAATCTCCCCTTTAGTGGCTGACTTTCTTTCCTATATAATTGTCCTCCTCCTACTGGTGTTTCCCAAATCACCGAAATAAGCTACTCACCCTTGAACCCTTGTCTTGGGGTTTGCTTCTGAGGATGCCTACACGAATACAGCAGGTATTGAGCCAGGGAACACCAGGGAAAACCAGGCTTGGGGGAAGGGTCATGAATTCCCTGGAAATGTAGAGAGTTTCAAGTAGCTCTGCAACATCTTTGTGGTGATACCACGTAGGTTGTCCGGAGTAAAGAGGCTGCATCTCTGTAGGAGACAGGATTATGGGACTCATTGGCATTTAAAATGCAATTAGCTCAGTGTCTAACGGAAGGAGAGATACCGTTACAGACAGTTCTAAGAAAGCGAGAAATGTTGGCTTTGAAGGTAAGGACCAAGGACAGCGGGAGCACAGAGAAGACGCGTGGTCTCAGCCGGGGGAGGGCAGAGGAGGGGGCCAGGGAAGGCTCCCAAGCGGTGGCTGTTGGTCAGGAGAAGGGGATTCAAGGAACATTCCAGACTCTGTGGCTAGGGGGAGAGCAGAGGAGAGCATGTGTGGAATCTCAAGTTGTGTGTGAAGAGGAAGAATTGAATATTTCATCTGTAAAAGATCGTAAATGAGCTAGAGGAGAAATACACAAGGTATCAAAATATAAGATTACGTTTTCAACAGGGAAACCAGATAATGCCATCCATTGTCTTAGTACACGTGAGCACGTCCTGGAGGGCAGGCTGACGTCCCTGATGCACGGTGCAGGGGACCGTGCGCAGCTCCTGGGGACGCCCCCAGCTGGCTCGTTCTAGGCAGGCTCAGTGCAGGGAGGCCGGAGGGGGTAACGGGCATAAGGACTAAAGGCTTCATGTGGGCCAGCCTCCCTTTTAGGGGCTTTATGTCCATGGCCTGATTCTTACTGCCGCCTGAAAAACGGGGTCACTATGTTATTGTTCCCATTCACAGCTGGGAAAGTTGAGACACAGACTAAAGGAATATGGCCAAGGTCACACAGCCTGCTCGAGGTGGGGGAGCCGCTGACCCCAACAGCCTGGTTCTTAACCATGGTTGCTGAACTTACTGGTTGGTTTCTCTGAGGCTGTGGACGGAACGCAGACCCTTGTGTCAGACCCCCCCCCCCCCCCAGGAGCCAAATCATGCTTCCGCAGTTTCCTAACACTGAAATTTGCAAAGGAACTTAACCTTGTTGATCCCATTTCCCCATTTTGAAAGGGTATTAGTGCCGACCCGGTAGGGTGCTGAGCAAGGCAAATGGGGTAATAAGCACAGAGCCCCTAGCCCAGGAAGGTGTTAAATAAATATTAGCTGAAGTGAAATTAGGGGTCATAGCATATTGCTTTTCCTTCAACTCCACTTAAAAAAATATGAATTGTGAGAATTTTTATTTTTTTAATAAGACCGTTAAGCCCATTAATGGCCCATGAAATGATATTTTCTTATGGCAACTACCATATATAAGTGGCATTAAGTGGAAGCTTCGTGGGTGATTATATGAAGGACCCTAATTATCAAGAGCTATGTTAAAGGAACCGTCCAAAGGAGGAGGGCCATGGAATGAATCACGGTGCGTCCGTGCAAAGGAAACAAATGTGCTAAACGGGTGGTGGTCATAATCAGTGTTCTCCCTGGGAAGAATAATAGCAGGTGAGGTTTATTTCAGTTTGTCTTTCTGAAAACATATTATGAATGCATTACTTTTATCACAGCCAGAAAAAAATCTTAAAAAGTGAGGAAAACAAAGTAGGCCAGCCTTGGAAAGCTCCTTTTTGGATTATGCAGAAACCACACTACGAGGAGGTCCCGGTTTGGTCTAATTGACGACTAGACAGACACTGAGAACTTGGACGTTGAGGGTCAGGGCTCTTTGCTGTCCCGACTGGGATAGTTTCACTAGCCAGTCCTACCAAGATGGCAAGATCATGTCCCTGAGGAGAGGAGGCAGGCTCTTGGGGCACGCTGTCCTGCCTCACTACCAGAGGTTCCAGCCTGAAGGAGTGTGGTGGCACCCCCATCTCAGAGGGCTGGGTCTGATGGTCAGAGCAAAGGTGGCGGGTCAAGGTTGTTGACAGGCGGTGGTGAAGGCCAGCAGGTGAGAGAGACCGTGGCAAATTCAGAGGAGTGGAAATCCTTCAGTAAGACCCAGGCTGTGGAGACCAGAGCAGGGTCTTATAGGGGAGGAGGCGGGCTGGGCCTGAATGTTATAATAAAAATATATATATTTGGTGTTTGTCAGGTTCACAGTACAGAGCTCCTAGAATTTCCTGAAGGATAGGACTGTTTTTGTTATTCATAATGCACCTCTTTTGACCACACCTGAGTTTATGCTAATGAGATAACTCTTGAGGGTCCCTGGCTAGCTTCAAGGTGAGGGCTGGTTGCTGGAAAAACCAACTCTGGGATTAGAGGGTTAGAACTTTCGACCCCACCCCCAGACCTCTGGGGAGGAGAGAGGGGCTAGAAATTGAGTTCAGTTACTAATAGCCAGTGATTTTATCAACCATGCCTGCATAATGAAACTTTGACTAAAATCTCTACACGTTGGGTTTGGGGCACCTTTTGATTGGTGAACACAATGATGCGTTGGGAGGGAGTAAGGGGAACATGGAAACTCTGCACTCCCCCCGACCCTATCCCTTGTTCTTCTCATCTCTTCCATTTGGCTATTGCTGACTAGTATTCTTTATAGTAAACCAGCAAACACAAATGAAGCACTGCACTGCGTTCTGTAAATCCTAGTGAATTATCACACCCAAAGAAGGGGGTTGTGGGAAGCCCCCAAATTCATAGTCGGCTTGGCATAATAAGCATGGGTGGGTAGCCTGGGGTCCCCCTTGTGGCTAGTGTCTGAAGTGGGTGCAGTCTTACGGGCCTGAGCCCTTCATCTGTGGGGTCTCTGCTAATTCTGGGTAGCGAGTGTCAGAACTGAGTTGAGTTGTTGGAGACCCAGTTGATGTCAGAGAATTGGAGAATTGGTGATTGGATAAACAACACATATTTAGAGTCAGGAGAAAAACCACACAGTCGGCACCAAGCGGGTTGACTGGTAGACCCACCTGGGTACCAAAGTGTGTAGAAGGAACCAAACCGGAAGCCCAAATGCAGAACCAGGGCAAATGGACTCTCCAGAGGGAACATGGTGGTAAACAAATGGAAAGTCACTCATTGGAAACCAGACTTCAGTCCTATAGCTAAGCTGGTGATGGGATTGAAACCCAGCGTTCGCGGAGATGTGCTCTATGCATGACCCCTGATGGCCCGATTTCACGTTAGCATCTGGTTCTCTTCCAGCCCCACAGAGAGTGGGTATAGATCTTATGCGTCTGTGTTACCTGGACTCTTGTCGATTCTTACTTCTTTTCTCACATATTTGGATGTCTCATAGTTTCCAGAACTTGTCAAGGACCTTCATATCTCCTGGCCTTTTGGTGTGTGCATGAGTGTGCATGTGTGTGTGCATGCACATGTGTGTATGTGTGCCTGTGGTGTGGGGCAGGGGAAAGGGGACGTGTTTATATCTCTGGTCTCTCTCCTGTGGGCCTTTCTTTCCTCGACCACTTAGTCTTTGATTGTTTAACTATACAAGTGTAACTGGGTACGATAAAGGGATCCTTGTCTCTGTTTTGGCTGAGAAATCAAAGGCTAATGCGGTTGGTGCCAAGAACATTCACAGCCGGGAGTGAAGCATCAGGTCACTTATGCAGGGCTTGCTAAGAGGCTGGAATCTGCTCTGTTACCCTTGGAAACCATACACTCCAGCCTCTAAAGATGTAGGGATTGAGGGCCGGGAGAGGGATTCTCTGGAGGGAGGGTTTGGAGGGCTGTGCATCCCCACTCTGTCTCCTTTTCAACCCTGCACTTGGTCCTTCCCTCAGACTGAGTTGGAGGAGCTTCACAGAGATGAGTCAGGAGCTGCCTGGTGTGCCCATGACACCATCAGTCCAGGAATCCTGAGGCCTGGTGTGTGTGTCTGGTCTGGGAAGACTTAAGGAGTAAGGCCATAGCCAGTGGCCTACCTGGAAACAGGGCAAGAGAGGTGGCTGTGATGGTTGGGAGCTGCCTTTACCCCCGGATGGGGGAAGGATGCTTGAGTGTTCCTGCGGGCCAGTGGGGTTACATGTGGGACCCCTCCCAGAGGGCCAGGAGGAGCTCAGTAGAGAGCCCGGGGGGACCAGAATACCAGGGCCCAGGTTGGAAGCCCAAAGGAGCTACAATCCAAGGTCTTCATTGGGGCGGGGGGGGGGGATCTTCAGAGCACCCCCTAGAAGTGCCCAGAGGAGAATTAGCCTCTACTGGGCATTTCCCCATCCAGGGAGAACTGATTCCGTCTGTATCCTCCATGCTACATTGAGCCCTTTGCCCGTCATCTCCATCCTGGCCTTTCCTCCTGAGTCCAAAAGAGCTACGAGGGAACGGGGGAGCAGTGAGCAAGGGACCGAGGAATATCCACCCGAGCCTGCCCTGTTACTACAGGCCTGGTTTGTCGCATGGGGAGAGTGTGCCCTAGGAATCTGCTGGGGTTGTGACCATGACCCTGGATGGGTTGAAATTGTTAGAAATGGGACTATTGCTCTGACAAAGCCATTGAAGGGCATTGGACTGTCCCACAGTGACCACCACAGTGACCACAGTGACTGGTGATCCTCCGGAACCTGCCTAAGACGCATCCAGAGGCGGGGAGGGAGGACCCAACAGGCAGTGGAGAAGAACTGAGTCCTTGTTTGTCCGCAACCTGCCACCCCACCCTGTTCAGTGAGATGGTGACCTACGAGCAGCTTTTCCTGTAAGAAATTGTAACTTGCCGAGAAAGCTGGCGTCTCCCCGATGTGCACTGCAGACCCGGCCTCTCCCTGCTCTGGCCGCTTCACCTGGCTTCTTCCTGAAGGTGTCTTGGGGAGGCTGTGATTTTGTGTATATAAATCTCTCTCTTCTTTTCTCACTCTCTCGTTTCTCTGTGTCTGTATCTTTACTGCAGAGGTATAAGATACAAATTATCAAAAATATAGCATATTATATATAACTATAATAACATACATTATTATCATATATGTCATAGGATGGTGATAATACCCTGCCAATCCCTGAGTCCTATTAGTTTACCTCCTTTATAGCTCTTAGCTCCAGCAGCCTCTCTCTGTCCCTCCTCATCCCTGTTGTCCGGGCCAATAGCATCTCTAGCATTTTGACGCAGATTCCTGTTCTGCCGTCTGACCTCTCCTCTTGGCCGTGCGGTTGGCCGGTGGGACAGGCTCCATCTCCAAGTGGGAGCTCTTGGGTCTCGAGGAGGGTGTGCAAATGAGTAACTTTATTGCCACTTCTAAGTGGTGGTGCTCCAGTGATTTTAGCAACAACAAAGACACTTACAAAATCTCAATGTGTTTGACTCCTCTCTCTCTCTGTCTCAGGGAAAGCATTCCTGTTAAAGATTCCTACAGCCCCAACATCATAGAGCTTAAAAAACAGGGGCTCAGGATTCGGTGGGAGGGAGGCTTATCCCCAACTCAAGCAGCTCGTTCCTGCCCCAAATCCATGCCACTCTTAGCCCGAGGGAGCACTGACCCCTCTGCGGAGACAATGAGCACCCCCTACCTCTCACCTTCCTCGGCCAACTGGAACCCGAGGGCCATCAGCTGAAGCTGTGGGAAGTCTTCCTGCAGCCTCGGGGATGCCTTCTCTCCATGCCCATCTCCACGGGCCCGAGGAGAGCATTACACTTGTCATTATTTCACTGGAAGCGAATCTGATGGAAAATGTGCTGGTGGCTTTGCAGCAACATGGGAGAAAATCATTAAGATGGCTTAAGTGGGCCTTCCAGGGCACTGAAATTCGACACTGAGCTCCCTGCTGGTGATGATGACCCGAAAATGAAGCTGTGACAGCCAATCTGTGGCCATCTGAAGAAGTGCTTCTCTGCATCCAAGCATTCAGCCCGTCATTATCCAGTTGTTAAAGTTCAAATTACCGCGTTTGCCCCCTTCTTTTTCCTTCTGGGCTTCGTGCTTGTGTTTAGATGTTACAAGTCAGTTGATTTAAATATCTCTGCTCGGCGCTCCGTGTAAACAACAAGAGGCCCAGGGATTTATCCTTGGGAATGTCAGGGGTGCAGAGGAAGAGCTAGTCGTCCCTTGTAGGATGACCTGCCAGGTCTGATAAGGGGTGCTTTGCGCCTGGTTAACTATTTACTTCCCGCACCAGCCTGTAAATCAGGCCCCGTCATCCTTCTGCCCATTCTACTGATGCCCGGGAGGTGCCATCATTTGTCCCGGATCAAGCAGCTAGTTCAGGGCCCATTAGCTGTGGCTCCAGAGTCCCTGTTGCAACACTGGCACCATTCACTACCTCCCGGAGGGAACTGGAGCTTGTGGTAAGACCCAAGGTAGAGGTTGGCAGCCAGCCGAGCAGAGAGCCTGGGGTCGAAGCACTGAAGGTGAACGTTGTAGTTCCGGCATTTACTGGCTGGGCGACCTTGGACAGTTTTGAGCCCCAGCTTCCTCGTATTCAAGATGCACCTTCATTCCATTGACAAACCCATCTGGAGCCCCTGGATGTGCCAGGTGTTCTTCTGGGCCCTGGGCATTGGGTGGTGGACGGGACAAACACGGTCCTGTCCTCATGAAACAGTGTAGTGAGGGGGGAGCCGTGGGGCAAGCAGAAGAAAGAAACAGGAACATTTCAGGTAAGAGACTGAACAGGGTGGATGGTGAAAAGTGCCCTGTGGGAGGAGGCATGTCCTTGGATTGCCGGTTGGTGAGGACCTGTCTCGAAGGTACCATTTGAACTGGGACGGGAATGAGAAGAAGGGGCGGGGTGAGCCCCCGAAAAGCCAGGGAAACAGACATGTGCTAGTTTCCTGGGGCTGCTGGAAAAAATATAGCCTCATGGTTTAAAATAGCACAGACTGACTGTCTTAACAGTTCTGAGTGCCAGAAGTACACAGTCAGCTTCTCTGGGTTCAAGTCGAGGTTTTGAGCAGGGCTCTGCTCCCTCCAGAATACTGGAGGGTCTGTTTCCTTGCTTTTCTTGGCTTCTGGGCTGCATTCCTCAGCTCCTGGCCCCTTCCTCCCTCTTCAGAGCATCTTTAGATCTTTCTCGGCTTCTGTCGTGTTGCTTTCTCCTCCCTGTGTGTTGTCTTCCCCTGGCTCCCTCCTATACTCATGAACACGTGTAGGGCCCTCGGGGATAATCCAGAATAATCTCCCCAATACAGAATCTTTCTCATATTTACAAAGTTCCTCTTGCCATGTAACATCCACAGGTTCCAGGGATTGGGGCTTGAATATCTTTGGCGTGGGGGGGGCGGTCACTCTTCATCCTCCTGCAAAGGCCTTCCAGAAAGACGGAAGAGCCCACCGAAGGCTCCGACAATAATCCGTGCCCCACAGTGGTCTGTGGTGAGGAGGGCGCGAGGTGGTTTTGTAAGGAGCTAGAAGGTTGTTGGTTATATAGTGAGTCCCCCAAAATGTTAGATCTCATAATGTTTACTGGATGGGGACTCCGAGGGCAGAAGGGGCTACATCCGCTGCTGAGGGTGGGAAGGCTGTGGGTTGGAAGAAAGAGGTGTCTGGGGGTGTCTGGGGGTCCCAAGTAGTGGCACTGTCCATGTGGGTTGCTCAGGTTGCCCAGCAAGACTCAGAGATATTTGCATCTATTCCCAGCCTTCACTGGGTGGCTGCGCCGCAGGAGCATGGCCCGCCCACCGGCTTCCAGGGGACAAGGAGGTGCAGCCCTGGAAAAGGAGTAAAGGAAGGACAGCCGCTCCTACCCCAGCAAGCTTCTCTCTCCCCAGACAGCAGCTTCTCTGCCTGGCCCTGGGGTGCTACCTGGTTCCTGGTGGGGGCAGGAATGTGGAGATTGCTTAGACCTGGCAGTGGTTCTGACTGTGGCTTTGGGAAGTCCAGGGAACGTTCTTGGGGTTTCCGTGTTCTGAAGTCCAGCTCCCAGGCTGGACAAGCGGATGGGAACAGGGCCTAAATCCTGGCCAGAAACAGAGAGGGTGCGTTTTGCTTAACTTTGCCTGGGTTGCTTGGCCAAGGAGGTGAACACCCTCGTAGGTGAGGATATGGCAGGCAGGAGTCTAGTTAAGCTGAAAGAATCTCTTTTTGTGTCTATGTTTTACAGGGAAGGACCGGGGAGGTCCAGGAGAGGAGAGAGCTGTGTGGGGGCTCCAAACCGGGTCTGGGGAGGTGGAGTCAAATCTTAGGAACTTTCCATTTCACTTTGGGGTCTCCCCTTGAGCTCGCTCAGACAGGACTAGTGAGGCAGGGCTTGAAAAGCATTACACAAGAAGTGGTCATTGAGGGCTCATGGACCTAAGGACATGCCACCCAAGAAGGCAGAGGCATGGTAAAGTCAGACGGGTGAATTCCGACCCAGGGAGGCAGATCCCTGGAGAGGTGAGCTCGAGCAGTGCTTCCTTTGAAAAGGAATCGTGAACGTGAGAGGTTCTGTACAAATTCCACCCTGCGCTCTGAGGGAGGACAGAAACAGCAAGGCTTTAACTGCAATTTTGATTTGTTAAGCCCTGGGGGTGGGGGGTGGAGGGAAAACGGAAAACTCAGTGCCTTTTGGGGAGATGGCAAGGCATTTGGAATTAGGGGCACAGCACTAGAATCGTAGACTCGAATTTGAATCCTGGCTCTGTCCCTATTAGCTGTGCAACGGTGGGAGAGCCCTGTAACTTCTTTGAGCCTCAGTTTTACCATATGTGCAATGGGGATAATATTGCTTCATGGATGGTTGTGAAGATTGAAGGAGGTAATGCACACACTGTGCTTGGGATGTCGTAAGTGTGTTCATTTTCTAGGGCTGCTATGCAAATTACCATAAACCGGGTGGCTTAAGAGGGAAGAATTATATTCCGGCACAGTTCCGGAGGCTGGAAGCCCAAAATCAAGGTGTTGGTGGAGTCACATTCCCTCTGGAGGATATGGGGAAGAATCCTTCTTGCCTATTCCTAGTTTCTAGGGCTTCTGGTGGCTCGGGTGTGTCCACTCTGGTCTCTGTTCCATCCTCGTATGGCCTTCTCTGTGTGTTCCAAACCTCTCTCTTTCCTCATAAGGACAGCACCCTCCTCTAGTATGGCCTCCACTTGATTCCATCCGTAAAGACCCTATTTCAAAAAAAGGTCACGTTCACAAGGACCAGGGGTTAGGATGTCAGCATATTGCTTGGCGGGATACCATTCAACCCACACCAGCATGCACTGAATAAAAGGTGTTATTACCATTATCATGCGATTTCCTGCCTGAACTGGAAAGTGCCAACTTTCATAGAGGAAAACACTATAACGCCCTATTAAATTCATAGGAAAACAGCCCATTTCTTCCTTCTATGTCAATTGCACAGTTCAGGCTGAATTCAACTGAAAAGGTCACCCACCAATCAATCATGCATAATACAGAGCATGTGTGAAGTGTTGGGGCAATTCAGTGACTTCTTTGAAAGGAATGGGCTCAGGTCAGGGTGTTTGGCAGCTCCCCGTTGACAACACGGGTTCATGTGAAATGGTTCTGTAAGCTGCCGACTCTAAATCCCATCCTCCATTCTGAAGCACCTGGACCTTTAATCACCTCAATTCGGGAAACCCTCTCTGAGTGCCTGCCAATACAACAGCAGGGGCAGATGTCTCTTAGGCGAAGGTTTCTCACTCTCGGCACTATTGACATCTTGGACTGGATAATTCCTAGTCGTGGAGGCTGTCCTGGGCACTGTAAGAGGTCTACAGCACCCCTGGCCTCTACCCACTAGATGCCACCGGCACTCCCCAGTGGGCACAACCAAGATTGTCTTCGGACATTGCCCAGTATTCCCTGGATTGCAAAATCACTCTCAGCTGAGAACCAGTGGGTTAGAGGAAGCAAAGAAGCAAATGGGAGATGATAGGAGTATGTGGACATTGTCGAGGGAGGTGTAAGCAGGACGATATTGTAGATGTTGTTTGGCTGTCCTCCAAATTTAATGTCGCACTTGTGAGGACAGATACATTCAGACCCGCTGAGTTCTATAGCATTTGTTGGGAAGAACTTGAATTCATGACATGTTTAAGAAATCATTTTTATCCATTCTTCCCACCCTTAATCCAATAAACATTCATTGGGTATCATCTGTGTGGCAGGTACCGTAAACCTTACCCGCAGGGACCTGCAGGTACCATAGCTCCTGGTGTTACTGATATGGATGTGCCGAGTTGTACAGCACAAGACTCTGATATCCAGGAACGGTCCCCCCCCAAAGAAAGAAGAAGAAGAAACCAAAGTGTCCCCCCAAAAGCTATGTGGTGGTGGTGGGGAACGTGTTGAAGGCAGCTGAAGGTGTAGGCACAAGGTAAGAAATATTGTGGAGGAGGCATTATGGGCGCTCACTGATGGGGCAGGAGGAACGGGGACATTTTCATAGGTGACACATCATTAAGAAAGGTTTTAAAAGAGATAAGCCAGGTGGTGGGAGGGAGGAGAAATTCTAAGCTAAGGGAAGAGTCAGTGGAAAGACAAGGAAGCCTTAAGCATCATGGTCTGTTAACAGATCCATTGGAAAAATGAAGTGCCTGATTACCAGAAGCTACAAGCCAGCAGACACAGGCTGCATTCAAGCTGCAGGTGTGTGCTTTTTGGCCCAAAGAGTATATTCATTCATTCATTCATTCATTCATTCATTCATTCAATTAATTAGTTTTACTCATCAGCATTTAAAAATCTAGAGACCTTGTATAAATAATTTCTTGATTTCTTTTAAAGAAATGAAAGATCTCGTTAGTGAGTGGTGGTATTAATCAGAGAGGGCATTCTTGGTGGGAATTCATACGTAGAAGGAGGGAGAGATATTAAAGATACTTAGTTATTTTAGCAAGTTCTTTTTTTAAGATTTTATTTGTTTATTTGAGAGAGCGAGAATGAGAGAGAGAGAGAGCACATGAGAGGGGGGAGGGTCAGAGGGAGAAGCAGACTCCCTGCTGAGCAGCAGGGAGCCCGATGCGGGACTCGATCCCGGGACTCCGGGATCATGACCTGAGCCGAAGGCAGTCGCTTAACCAGCTGAGCCACCCAGGCGCCCTATTTTAGCAAGTTCTTAAATAGAGAAGCACAAGAGGGAGAAAACATGGAAAACGGGAACGATATGGCTTCTTTTGATTATAGTGAGGGAGCAGGCACAGAGGGGGAAATTGATTAGGTGGAGTCTTGATTTCAATAAAAGCTGAAACTACCCAAAAACATTCCTGGCGGTGGGCACCTGCATGATGACATTATTGTAAGGAAACCACATACAAATGAAGTCATCAGCAGTTAGACGCAGAACCCGTCTAGTCAGCCTACGTTGGGGAACATCTGGGTCCGAGTTACAGCGGGGATGTGCCCCAGATGAAGAAGGAGGTCAAGAAGGAAATAATTTGAATTGTGAATGAGAAGGGTAACTTGAGCCTACCCATTCAGGGTGGGAATTCGGATTGTCTGTATCCTTGTTCCTCCCACTGACTTATTTCTTGTAGTGTAGATAATAAGGAATTTAGCTGTGTTCTTATCTGCTCTTCCTGTTCTGTTCACCAGCAACACTTTCTGGAAGCAGTGTGTGCTGGTAAATGCCAGAGGCTCACTCATCTGGTAACCTGTGAAAATTCATTGGATGTGGGTGCCGTTGTACGTGCCTGTTCCTTAGCGTGCTCTCTGTGGCCTCACCGTCAACTAGAGCGTGGAGTGGGGAATGGAGTGTCCGCTACTTGGTCCAGTGGGTAGGTATGTAAGGTGATTACTGCAGGGACCCCAGTGACTCCAGTTACTAGTAGGGACCCCATGAGCGCAACTGACCCACACTGGAGGGGCATGTGGCTTAATAAGACACATCCAGCAAAGACTCTTCACACGGGATTGAGTTTCTTAAAGGATGCTGCTTCTAGGCCAGTAATATTCCATTTATTATAGGGTCACATTTGTAAGTAGGTATGACATTTTCATGTCCCTGGAGGAACCTTGGATCGGAGCTCTAGTTGGTGGAGCAGGAGGTGTAATCCCTGGGGGATGGGAAAAATATCGGTCTCTGTTGGGTTTGATGCAGACCCTAAGGTAGGGTTTTGATTGCAAGCGATTTCTTTGGGAGGTAATCCCAGTTCCTGTAGGGAGATGAGAAGTGAGAGGTGGAAGGAAAGAAAACCAATATAGCATGCAGTAAGGGGCATGGTACGGCTGTGCACAGCTGGGGCCACTGGGGACCTCTGGGAGGTTGTGTAGTGTCCTATTCGAGAAGCGAGGAAGCTAGCACATTGGATCCCCACCTCCATCTCTTACAACCTGAGCTCCCACTGGCCTCCCCTCGCCAGCACTTCTGGACTACGATGCATGCCGCTTGAGGGCACCCTTGCAGGCACAGAAGGTCCCCAAGCAGAGTCACAGGTGCTTAGAATGGTGAGTGGCTGAGGGACAAGGGAGGGCTTGGCAGTGTCTGCTCTTGTGTTGTCAGTGTCCAACGCAAGGGGCTCCTGCAACAAAGTCTGGACATGGTTTTGCTGGAAACGTTAGAAAAGTGTGCCAGGGCAAGGATGCTTGTCAGTATCTGCCCAGTGCATGCTGGCAAATCGAAATGACGGGGCACCAGTGAATTCAGCTAGAGTCAGAGCTGTGACAAGTCGGCAGGACTTGGGAAGAAGGGAACCGAAAGGGTCTCCCTTGCCTGGAAGAGTGGTGAGTGTCCTTGCGAGGGAGGCGATTTTTACACGTGGAAGACCAGAATCCCTGGCAGGTGACTTAGTCCTGACGCTGGAGCTCGGGGCTCCCGTTTCCCTGTGGAGAGGCTCAGGAGGGTGGGGGAAGGTGGGGGTAAAAGGAGAAGCTAGTGAGATGGCAGGGGTAGAGCCGTCCTTGCAAACTACTAATTCTACAGGAACTCTGCGAGGCAAGGAGAGCGTTTACTAACAGTCAAGGGGAAGCCACTGGAGCATCACAGATGGAACCAAGAATGAACCTGGAAAAACTCAGTCTATGAGAAGGGCCATGAGGGGTCCATGATGCAGGGAGCAGTGTGCTAAGAGGTGGTCGAGATGCATCCATGTTTCCAAAGTTCATACAGTCTCGGTGAGCCCTGCCACGCAGTTTTGTCCAATATTCGGTCTATAAAATCCACAAGCAGATTTTTTTCCCCAGCTTTTTTTGAGATGTAAGTGACAGATAAAAGTTGTATGTATTTAAGGGGTACAACAAAATGATTTGATATATGGTTTTTTGTTGTTGTTGTTGTTTAGTAAGGAGAATAATGTTTATACCTCCAGCTAGTGTTTTGGCATTTGCCATGTTCTTTGTGACTTCTGTTCTGGCTGCTTGGTGTCCACAAGTGTGGGGCCCACTCTGGGAGAGAGGTTCGCCCTTCCTTAGGATGTCACATCAGTCTTGTGTTGGGTTGTGCGAAGCTCGATAAAGTTTGAGGTGGCATCTAGTTGGTAAAACTGCACATGGGCCACTCGGTAGTCTGGAAATATGAGAGAACAGGGCAGTCCTTGGGACAATGAGGCAAAGTGGTGGACGGAGTTACTGACTGGCTTCCGATATGGGCAGGCTGGGCCCCTCATCCCACACGGCCTCTGTGGCTGGTGCCTGTACAAGGTCGTTTGTTCCCTGGTTCCTTGCAGCCCCTGGAGTTCAGCTTCAGTCATTTTTTGTGGTTGGTTTTGTCCTTATAAGCACTTGGGTCTGTGACCCAGATTTCGAGTGTGTGTTGTGCGTGTGTGCGTGTGCACGCACACATATGTGTTTGTGTATAAATAATTGTATGCGACTTAGATCTTTCAGTAACATAAACACATTAAACTTTTATGGATTAACTAGTTCTAAGGCTGATCTATTAAAACGAGATTTTATTCAGCCCTCTACAAGAATCAGCTTGGTCAAGGAGCATGAAATATAAAAGCAGTAATTGTGCTTTACAGGCTTTTCATGATAGGCCGAAGGTAGAAGATGTGGTAATCAGAATGGCTACTATGATTGATTCTGGAATGTAGTTTCAGAAGGAACAGCTTGGTGCTTTGCTGAGCCAGACTGTGGAGGAAAGGCCTCACTTACAAGAGAACTCTGAAGCTCTCCACTACGCTAGGAGGTCCCCTTACAGAAAATTACCAACCCCGTTGCTTTTTCTGGGGTCTTTGCATCTTTGCCTGAGCTAGCGGGTTCTGTTTAGCAGTTTTTAGGAAGCCTGATAGGGTGAGGGGGTAGGTATATCTTATATTCTACTGGGGAGTGGAAACAATGGGTGACTTAATTTAGGCATTTGTCTCCAAAATAGTGGGCAGCAGAGCATGAATTCTTTCTTTCGCTTTTAAACTTTTGACTGAGTTGGTCTTTTGCATGACTTTTCCAGACAGAATGCTTACAGCAGCCAGTAACAGAGCTGCTAACTGGAGGGAAATCTTAGTTTCCCCATCGCTGGGATCAAGTTAGAGGAGTGAAAAGGATGTGGGTTTTGCCAGTCAAGATGGAGGTGGATTTGAATCTAGTGGCACCTTGTGCAAGTTATTTATACCCTCTGTGCCCCGACTTCTTCGTGTTCACAATGAGAGTGTCACAGCACTGCCACAGAGTTTGTTGAGAGTGGTGTCTAAGAGGTTAATGGGGGTAAAGCACCAGGTGTGCAGCAGACGATAAATTCTAGTCCAAAAATCCTGTCACCAGAGCTCCAACCTACCAGTCTGAATTCTCCATTTGCCTCATTTTTTTTTTTCCATGCAGCAAATGTCTCTTTAGAACTTGCCACCTGCTCACTACTCTTGTAGTAGGGACTGGGAATTTGAAGGTGAGCCATCCTGATTGTTCTGGAGCCTCCACGAAGGTCCAGAGGGAGCACAATCACACACACCGCATTAGGGTGAGAACAGAATGCTCAGAGAGGCCAGCTCAGGGAACAAGGAGTTCTGCTTGCGAGCAGGAGCGAGTGGGAAGTTGGCAGAGGGACAGTCTGTACTGAGTCCCATAGAAGGGCCATGGGTCTGCCGAGTGGACCGGGTGGGCGAGGACACTCCAGGCAGGGCGAACGTAGGTACCAAGCCCCGGATGTAATGCCCGGCTAGCCTTGCTTTCCGTTCAGTTGGTGGGGAGGGGCCGTCTGGCAGGAGGTGATGGCTGCCTCCTTGTTTGAGCTCTGATTGTTTTTCTGTGTTTCTGTTATGCCTCACGACCCCAGAAACCTGCGTGTTCGTTGGCATTTGATACCAGGAATCTTCGACATCTGGTTCAGCAGAATGCTCACCCCAAGTCACCTGTGATCCGGTCCTAAGCAGAACCTCATCTTGGGAAGTAGATTCTTTGACCTGCGTTACAAACACTCTTCTATAGCCTGAGACCAGGTCTTGAATTTTTTGTTTTTGTTTTTTGTTTTTTTAAGGTGCTCATCATGCTCTTTTTATTTTATCTGTAATCTCTAAGGTGTAGCAGACTGTACAATTTCCTAGACTGAGCACAGGACAGCGACTTGACAAGCAGGGGGGTGATGTGGACTGCAGGACACCTGTTAGGCCCTGGGAGAAGTGGCAGGATAGTTAACCTGGCTGCCCTGGGTGCTAGGTTTTCATATTTATTTGTTTAAATTGAGATATAATTGACCTATGACGTTGTATTAGTTTTAGGTGTACGACTCAGTGATTCAGTGTATGTGTATGGTATGAAATGACCCCCCCCCAAATAAATTTAACTAACACTGCTCTATTGTGTATTTGGAAGTTGCTCAGAGAATAGATCTTAAAAGTTCTCATTATAAGAAAAATAAATCTGTAACGGGGCGCTAGGTTTTTAGACCCTGCATGATCTGTGCCGCACTTACCTGTGTGGTCTCCTTTTTCCCCCCTATTTTTTAAATTTAAATTCAATTAATTAGCCTATAGTATATTATTAGCTTCAGAGGTAGAGTTCAGGGATTCATCAGTTGCATACAACGCCCAGTGCTCATTCCATCACGTGCCCTCCTTCACGCCCACCACCCAGTTACCCCATCCCCCCACCTCCCTCCCCTCCAACAACCCTCGGTTTGTTTCCTATGTTTAAGAGTCTCTTATGGTTTGTCTTCCTCTCGGATTTCATCTTGTTTTATTTTTCCTTTCCTTCCTCCATGCTCCTCCGTTTTGTTTCTTAAATTCCACATGTGAGTGAAATCAAATGATAATTGACTTTCTCTGCTTGATTTATTTCACTTAGCATAATCCCCTCCAGTTCCATCCATGCAAATGGTGGATATTCATCCTTCCTGATGGCTGAGTAATATTCCATCGTATATATGGACCACATCTTCTTTATCCCTTCGTCTGTTGAAGGGCATCTTGGATCCTTCCACAGTTTGGCTACTGTGGACATTGCTGCTATGAACACTGGGGTGCAGGTGCCCCTTGGGATCCCTACATCTGTGTCTTTGGGGTAAATACCCAGGAGTGCAGTTGCTGGGTCATAGAGTAGCTCTATTTTTAGCTTCTTGAGGAACCCCCATACTGTTCTCCAGAGTGGCTGCACCAGCTTCCATCCCCACCAGCAGTGTAAGAGGGTTCCCCTTTCTCCGCATCCTTGCCAACATCTGTCCTTTCCTGTTAATTTTAGCCATTCTGATGTGATCTCCTTTTTTAATGCTTTCCTTCTCATACTGTCTGGGCCGAGCTGACGAAGGTACGGAAACCACCAGGCTCTCTCTCGCCCTGACCTATGCAGCTTCTTCCTCTCGTCTGGCCGCTCACACCCATTCTTGGGGCTCAGTTTCACTTTCCCGGATCCCTGGGGCCCGGGGTGGATGCCCTCCGACATGGTTCAACACCACCATGACTCTCCTGTCCTGGAGCTTCTGTACTGGATGGTAATGGTCTTCCCAAATGCTTCAGCCCCTGACTCAGCTGGGATCTCCCGAAGGGCAGGGGTGATGCCTGGCTCTTGGCTCTATCTCCTATGCCCAGCACAGGGCCAAGAACACAGTTGGCGCTCAATATCTACTTAGCAACTGAATGAACGCACGCATGCGTGAATGACAGCACTCAGGGCTTACACCTTCAGGCGCGCAATCGCAAGGATTACTCCTGGACCTTTATGATTTACAGCCTGGCACTGGACAAAGCTGGCCTTTCACTGTGTCTGGAAGAGCTGACCGCTGCAAACAATCAGACGCTTATTCCAGAAAACTCCGATGGGGCAGGGCAGGGGGCAGAGGCTGAGGGATGTTGAGTCTTCAGTTCACAGGGCTTCTTTAGAAATGTTGAGGGCTGATTGTTACTCGTTCCTAATAAGAAAATAGTCAAGCTCTTATGATCTGAGAATTGTCATAAAAGTACTAAGCTCTGGTCTAAGAGTTTTGGGAAGGCGGCCCAACCAAATGCGTGGTCCCGTCCTCCAGCCTTTGCATTTCCCCATTGGGCAGACCCTGCTCTTGATTCTCCCAGTCTTTATAGAAACAATAAGCCGTGTCTTTTAAATTTACTTTCTCCCACAGAAGCTAATTTAATATTTCGAGAGAACAAACAGCCAAGGCCAGCCCTGGATGGTTGTTATTTATATGATCATAAAAAAGATGGATCCAGCTCCTGATGTTACTAAATTGTCTTTGGGAAAGGAGCTAGGAGGGACTGAAATGTGTCTCTGCCGTGGTGGGGATAAAAATGAAATTGTCCAGAAGTCCTCCTAGAACGTAGGCCCGGGAGGCTGCTGGCTGCTCTGGGCCAAGAGTGTCCCCTTTGCCTTCGTGGGTACTTTTATGTGACTTGGCTTCCTCTGAAGGTACAGAAGTTGCTTTTTGCTCCTTTGAGGCTGTCTCTCTGCAGATAGTTTCAGCTAGGAATCGATTTTTTTATTGTTATGATCGAGCTGTATAATAATCCCAAAGAGGCAAGGACAGTAATTGTGTTATGGCTGGTGTGCTGTCTTTCTTTGTCCAGGAGGGACAGGGAAGTTCAAGTCTGCTTTTCTTAATTGGTACCTGCAGGGTATACTTTCTTGCCTGATCTGGCATCTTCCTCTCCTGGCTGCCAGAAGACAGGGGGTTATGAATTCTTAGAGGCTGCTGCCCCTCAGGTAGTGAGAGGTCGGAAGCAGGAGAAGTACACAATAGCAAGAAGATACACCACAGCAGCTCCTGTCCAGCTCAGAACCTGGCCATACAGCCTCATCCCAGGCGGTGAGAGACAGATGATTCTAAGGATTCACGGTCGTTATGTTTTAGAAAACCATCGTGAACACTGACCTAGGGAATGCTGAGACACTGCTCCTTGGGGACACACAGGGTTTGTTTCCCGCAAGCCTCTGGTCCCAACATTTTCATCAGTCAATTAATACGTAACCTTATTTTCTGTGTGTTTCTGTTTATTTATTTTTTTAAATTAAATGAAATTTTATTTTATTATGTTATCTTAGTCACCATACAATACATCATTAGTTTTTGATGTTGTGTTCCATGATTCATTGTTTGCATATAACACCCAGTGCTCCAGGCAATACGTGCCCTCCTTAATACCCATCACTGGGCTAACCCACCCCCCCTCCAAAACCCTCAGTTTGTTTCTGAGTCCATGGTTTCTCGTGGTTCATCTCTCCCTCCAATTCCCCCCCTCAGTTTTCCCTTCCTTCTCCTAATGTCCTCCATGTTATTCCTTATGTTCCACAAATGAGTGAAACCATATGATCATTGACTTTCTCTGCTTGACTTACTTCACTTAGCATCATCTCCTCCAGTCCCATCCATGTGGATGCAAAAGATGGGTATTCATCCTTTCTGATGGCTGAGTAATATTCCATTGCATACATGGACCACATCTTCTTTATCCATTCGTCCGCTGAAGGGCATCTCCGCACTTCCCACAGTTTGGCTATTGCGGACATTGCTGCCATGAACATTGGGGTGCATGTGGCCCTTCTTTTCACTACATCTGTGTCTTTGGGGTAAATACCCAGGAGTGCAATTGCTGGGTCATAGGGTAGCTCTCTTTTTAAATTTTTGAGGAAACTCCACCCTGTTTTCCAAAGTGGCTGGACCAACTTGCATTCTCACCAACAGTGTAAGAGGGTTCCCCTTTCTCCACAACCTCTCCAACATTTGTTGTTTCTTGCCTTGTCGATTTTTGCCATTCTAACTGGTGTAAGGTGGTATCTCAATGTGGTTTTGATTTGCATTTCCCTGATGGCTAATGACGATGAACATTTTTTCATGTGTCTGTTAACCATTTGTAGGTCTTCTTCAGAGGTGTCTATTCATGTCTTCTGCCCATTTTTTGACTTGATTATTTGTTTTTTGGGTGTTGAGTTTGAGAAGTTCTTTATAGATCTTGGATACCAGCCCTTTATCTGTAGTGTCATTTGCAAATCTCTTCTCCCATTCTGTGTGTTGCCTCTTTGTTTTGTTGACTGTTTCCTTTGCTGTGCAGAAGCTTTTTATCTTGATGAAGTCCCAAAAGTTCATTTTCGCTTTTGTTTCACTTGCCTTTGGAGATGTATCTTGAAAGAAGTTGCTGTGGCCGATGTCAAAGAGGTTACTGCCTATGTTCTCCTCAAGGATTTTGATGGATTCCTGTCTCATGTTGAGGTCCTTCATCCATTTTGAGTTTATTTTTGTGTATGGTGTTAGAGAATGGTCGAGTTTCCTTCTTCTGCATGTGGCTGTCCAATTTTCCCAGCACTGTTTATTGAAGAGACTGTCTTTCTTCTGTTGCATATTTTTTCCTGCTTTGTCGAAGATTATTTGACCATAGAGTCGAGGGTCCATATTGGGCTCTCTATTCTGTTCCATTGGTCTATATGTCTGTTTTGTGCCAGTACCATGCTGTCTTGGGGATCACAGCTTTGTAAGATAGCTTGAAACCAGGCAACGTGATGCCCCCCAGCTTTGTTTTTCTTTTCAACATTTCCTTGGCAATTTGGGATCTTTTCTGATTTCATACAAATTTTAGAATTGTTCGTTCCAGCGCTTTGAAAAATGTCATTGGAATTTTGATTGGGTTGGCGCTGAAGGTATAGATCGCTCTGGGTAGCATAGACATTTTAACAATGTTAATTCTTCTGATCCATGAGCATGGAATGTTTTTCCATCTTTTTGTGTCTTCTTCAGTTTCTTTCATGAGTGTTCTGTAGTTCCTAGAGTACAGATCCTTTATCTCTTTGGTTACGTTTATTCCGAGGTATCTTACGGTTTTTGGTGCTATTGTAAATGGAATCTATTCTCTAATTTCTCTTTCTAGAGTTACATTATAGTTTCTACAGTGTATAAGAAAGCAACTGATTTCTGTGCATTAATTTTGTATCCTGCCACGTTACTGAATTGCTGTATGAGTTCTAGTAACTTGGGGGTGGAGTCCTCTGGGTTTTCCACATAAAATATCATGTCATCTGCGAAGAGAGAGTTTGACTTCTTCTTTGCCAATTTGAATACCTTTGATTTCTTTTTGTTGTCTGATTGCCGTTGCTAGGACTTCTAGTACTATTTTGAACAACAGTGGCGAGAGTGGGCATCCTTGTCGTGTTCCTGATCTTAAGGGAAAGGCTCTCAGGTTTTCCCCATTGAGGATGATATTCGCTGTGGGTTTTTCATAGATGGATTTTATGAACTTGAAGAATGTTCCCTCTATCCCTATACTCTGAAGAGTTTTAATCAGGAAAGGATGCTGTATTTCGTCAAATGCTTTTTCTGCATCCATTGAGAGGACCATATGGTTCCTCTCTCTCCTCTTATTAATGTGTTCTATCACATTGATTGATTTACGAATGTTGAACCACCCTTGCATCCCGGGGATAAATCCCACTTGGTCATGGTGGGTGATCCTTTTAATGTACTGTTGGATCCTGTTAGCTACGATTTTGTTGAGATTTTTGGAATCCATATTCATCAGGGATATTGGTCTGAAATTCTCCTTTTTGATGGGGTCTTTGCCTGGTTTGGGGATCAAGGAGATCCTGGCCTCAT
The DNA here is from genome assembly GCF_037043125.1 of Eumetopias jubatus. Lineage (NCBI taxonomy): Eukaryota > Metazoa > Chordata > Mammalia > Carnivora > Otariidae > Eumetopias > Eumetopias jubatus. The sequence goes on from NW_028274810.1 coordinate 115,805,037, forward strand.
AGAATGAGTCTGGAAGCTTTCCTTCTGTTTCTATTTTTTGAAACAGCTTCAGGAGAATAGGTATTATTTCTTCTTTGAATGGTTGGTAGAATTCCCCAGGGAATCCATCGGGCCCTGGACTCTTGTTTTTCGGGAGGTTTTTGATCACTGCTTCAATCTCGTTACTGGTTATTGGCCTGTTCAGGTTGTCAATTTCTTCCTGTTTCAGTCTTGGCAGCTTATAGGTTTCTGGGCAGGCATTAATTTCTTCCAGGTTGCTTAATTTATTGGCATATAGTTGTTGATAATAATTTCTAATAACTGTTTCTATTTCCTTGGTGTTAGCCGTGATCTCTCCCCTTTCCTTCTATAATTTTATTAATTTGGGTCCTTTCTCTTTTCTTTTGGATAAGTCTGGCCAGTGGTTTATCGATCTTATTAATTCTGTCAAAGAACCAGCTTCTAGTTTCGTCGATCTGATCTACTGTGTTTCTGGTTTCTAATTCATTGATCTCTGCTCTAATCTTGGTTATTTCTCTTCTAATGCGTGGCTTAGGCATCGTTTGTTGCTTTTCCTCCAGTTCTCTAACGTGTAAAGTTAGTGAATTCGGGATTTTTCTATTTTTTTTTTTTCTGTTTAAAGACACCTTATTTAATACTACAGACTTTCGATTCATTAACATCGAACTTACAGCCAACAACACCAGAGCTTGTGCCGGAATAAAACTGATTTCACACGTGAGGCATAGCGCAGTTTTCTTGCACTTAGGAGCTCCAGACCTCACTTCAGCAGTGATGCTGAATGCTTGGGGGCCATTTTCAACAGAAAAATCACCAACGAAAAGCCCCAAAATGCAAAACAAAAAGCCAAAAAAAAAATGACATGAAAATAGGCTTCAAAAAGGACACTTTGTGCAGTTTGAGAGCCGAGATGAGAAGGTAGGATGTTGCCTTGCTCCATCTGGGGACGAGCTCGTTAAGTGATTCAGATTATTTGTAGCTTTGTTAAGTGTCTAAAAATGACCATGAAAAGTCTACAGGTATTGACTTTGTGGTTACAAATAAACTTTTAGCAAGCCCAGAGTCTGCAAGTCATGAGGATGGGCTGTCATCCCAAGCTCAACTGAGAAATGTACCTTCCACAAGGGGCCTTGTGTCTTGTCCTGTAGAGTGCCCCACTTCCTCCCTGCCCTCTTCGCCTGAGGCTGACCCACAGCCCTGGGTCTGTGCCTGGGTTCTGCTTTGTCCCCACAAGCCAACTTGATCAGTCCCCGGTTTTGGGAATCTGCTTCTCTGATTTCATGAGCTTCCCTCTCTGTCTAGTTCACCTGCCTACAAAGGGTTGGTCCAGGGAGGACCCTGGCCTTGTCTTGGCCAGTCTTCCTCGGGCCCCGGTGTGGTGGCCTGAGGCTGGGACTAGCACATGAGACCCAGCAGCCCATCACAGGCTTCACCTCTGACAGCCCACGGCCACAGAGTGTGCGTGTGTCTGCTGGGCGCCATGGTGGGAAGGCGAGGCCACTGCCCTGAAGGTGTTCACAGCCCAGAGGGGCAGACCGGGGGTTAAAACGCAGCCGATGATGTTGCCATCCAGGTCAGCCCAGGATGCTTCCTTTTTGTCCACATCCCTCCCAGGGAACCCCTCCCCCAGACTTTTGCCAGCACAAATCAATTCTGCTATTTTCTTAAAACCTGTTCCTCCCTGTCATTCTTTTGGGCTTTCCGGCACTCCCCTCACCACCTACACCCGAGTGAATCTCTGTCTGTTTCCCAGCAGTTGTGCATCCTGTACAGCATTCAGCCATCTCTGTATGCTCACTACCACCACTCCCGAGTGCCTTGGTGAGTTACGGCCATTGTCCACCCTGCTCGCTGCAGGACAGCTGGAGAAAGACATGTGAAATGCAAATGTGTCCAGATCCATAATCAACAGAACTCTATATGGGATACACTAAAAGCTGACGTCTCAACGAACAGAGACCATTGATGTTTTACTCTCCTAGTCAAGCACTTAGACCTTTAAATGGATCTTAACTGCTTCACATGGCACTCCTGTGACCTCTTTTAAATGTATGCTGTCCTTTTCAATATGGACTGTCTATAGATATCTTTAGTTTCTGTGACTCCTTTTATAATATTGCTAAGTTAAAAAGGCAATTAATAATTCTTTCACAATAAACCAGAATGCACTAATGTTTCTCCTCTGGAAATATTTATGCCTTATATTTCATTTAATTCACATTTTTGTAAGATCGCTAAAATCTTCTTAAGGTCTGTTTGTGTCTAATATGTAAAGAATACCATATTTTTTTAGGCACTACACATATTCTCTCATTGATTTCTTACAACCTCAAGAGGCATATAGATGAATCGACAGGGTATCAGAGAGGTTAAGTAAGCAGCACATAATGACACAGTAGCTGCTCAAAGTCAGAATCCAATTCATATCTGCACAGTTCTGAGAAAAACAGATGTCAGGGTTCCTTTGGGAATGACAGCGTGAATATGAGGATGTAAGTCTTACCGAGCCACCCCTTATTTGGTGGGAATGAGGATCAGCCTCAATGTTTTATGTGGTTTGTTAGCATTGTATCACTCAAGGTTCAACTGGAGAAGCAGAATCAATAGGATACAAAGACATACATACATACATGTGCACACACATATATAGTATACGTACATATACATTTGTATGTTAATAGGTGTGTTTATATGTATGTTATTGGATACCTGTATATGTGTAATGTATATCTGCATACAGATTATAGGCACACACCTACACACAGATACATGCATGTACATATGTATATTGGATGTGGGCATTTACACATACTAGGCCCCTGCCCTTTCTGGCACATGCGTGCGTGTGCGTGTGTGTGTGTGCGTGTGTGTGTGCACCTCTGTGTGTACAAGAGTGTGGACTCTAGAGTCAGAGAGATGTCAATTTTGAATCTTGGCTTTTCTGTGGACTAGTGGGTGGCTTTGGACAAGTTACCTAACCTCTCGAAGCCTTGCTCTCTTCATGTGAAAAATCAGGCTGATAATAGAACTGTCTCAATGTATGGGGCGCTTGGGTGGGTGGCTCAGTCGGTTAAGCATCTGCCTTCAGCTCAGGTCATGATCCCAGGGTCCTGCAGTGGGCTCCCTGCTCAGCAGGGAGTCTGCTTCTTCCTCTCGCCTCCCCCCTGCTCCTGCTCTCTCTCCTTCTCTCTCTCTCTTAAATAAATAAAATCTTGAAAAAAAAAACTCTCTCATTATACTTGCTGTGAGGATTAAGTATGATAATACAAGTGAAGTGGTTCAGAGAGTGGCTAGCTTAATAAAATGTGTCATTATCATTATTATTATTATTACTATTGTTACTCTTTAAGTATACCCGCCTGCTTTATGTTGCTTATTCACTCAGGAACCACCTTTTGTTTTGTTTTGTTATATACCCTCTAAGCTCTACTCATTAGAGTCAGTGCTTAGGATACAAGTAAGTAGCACCGAATCCTTCTTCCCTCAGGTAACTCCATGGTCACTTAAACTCCATGGCAGACCTCTGTCGGAGGAATTAGTTTCTTAACTTTCCAAAATAGAGCATTGAGGCCAAGAGCGTTGACAGCTTCTAACTAATCGAAAATAGAGCGGGGATTCCAACCCAAGACTTCTGACTGCAGATTCTTTCTTTGAAGCCACATCTAGACTCATTTTAATGGGTTGCAATTTTAATGTTTTACAGTTTCCAAAAGAATTCATATCTATGATCTTAGTTTCAAGTCTTGCCAGAATCTTGATAGAATAGGGTGTGTATTACTTATGCTTCCTGCGGATGAGGGGCCTGAGTCCATGATGGACGCAGGTCCCCCAGGTGGCCTGGCTACCAGACAGTAGAGCCGGGAGGCAATTCGGGACTCTGTACTGTGCTCTCCTGTGCCGCCTCCACACGGGGTGACTTGTCCAGTGGTCTCCTCTTGAACTTTGGAACCCCTCCTGGGTTAGAACCAAATCTGCTTGTTGATACTTAGCTGTGACCCTCCCCCACCACTCCATTGTTGGGCTGGGAAGAGAGGTGGGAGAAAGAGCCCCTTCTTCTCCTTCTGCGGGCTCTATTTTGGTCACGCTGACTCATTCCTTGTGGCCTGCTTCTCTTTGTCCAGAGTGGGGAGCCAGAAGAAGTTGATTTCACCAGCAGCTGTGCATGGAGGGGCCCATTTGGCATCAGTGGACCCCAGGGTACTCCCTGCATCTTCACAGCTCTGCCAAAGAGATTGACATCAATGTGGTTGACATGGCCTCTCCAGGCTCTCTGGGACAGAGGATGGGGAAGAGCCCCGGGGCTGTGAAAAGTCAGTAATGTCAGGACAAGAACGGTTCTTTCTGTGGAGTGGGGCTCTATAGGGCAGCTGATGGAAAAACAGATAATGTAATGGGGAGGAGACTGCCTCTGGACTTGGGATCCCTTTGGCTTTGGACTCAATCAGCCAGCGGTGCCGCTGCTTTGCGCAGTGACATGCTGTGGTATCTACTAGAGAAACATCAGAAGAATCAACACTAATGAACTCTTTTTGATGAGCCAGCAGCTGGATTTGGCAAGAACATGTCAGCATATGAAATCAGGCAGAAGGTTTTTTTTTTTTTTAACTCTTTTTTTTTTTTTGTGAAAATTTGTGAAGCTCTTACTGTTGTGAAGTAGGGATATCATGTTCATTTTACATATGATACAGTTTGACAGTAGGGAGGTAGCTGTTTTGCACACCTGTTGTGTACTAAGAGATTTATTTATGGTATCATCATTTTATTTTAGGAAGGAATTTATTTTCAAAGTCATACGTGGTCATGGTTTTAGAAACATTAAGGTTAGGTTAGCCCATTGGGCAGGTAACCTAGATCAGCAAAAGTGCTGGTGGAGGGTGAGAAAAACCTAGAACGGATGCTAGAGGAGGGAGACAATGAATATCAACTCTGGTCTTGGCTTCAGCTACGGTAGTGGAGACTGTAGCTTGTCCGACATCCCACTAACTTTATTCTTTTAAGAAGAATGACTTTTAACATGGAAACAACTTAATGTGAGGCATGGCTGGATCTGAGTGGTGCAGGGCACGGGCTGTCACAGACCCTGTCTGGTGCTCGGCCCCACTCTCTCGTATCTGTCCCCTTATTCCACAAAGGCCAGCCTGCCTTCTGGTGGCCAGCATCTGTTTGTCAGACGTGAAAAATCCCATTCTGTCTGAGAATGGGCTGGGCTTTCCTAGGAAGTATGTTCTCCCAGAGGAAGCCCTTAAACCATGATTAATGTACGTGGGGGTGTAAACACCTCCATTCCCTTGCCTATTGACCAAGATAATTTTGAGTTTTTCCTTCTATTTTTCCAGAGTTTCTCCTTGGGATGATCTCTAGTAGCACCCTGTTAGCTGGCTTGAAAACACAATCCTTCCTGGCCCCTCCTTCCCTGTGTCATGCCCCTTCTCTCCTATCTGTGCTCCTTGCAGTAATGATAACTGCTTGCTCTTGAATCCATGACATAAAACGGTATTCATCAGACCACAGGGCCAAATCCAGTCTGTCACTTGTTTTTGTAAATAAAGTTTTACTGGAGCACAGCCACATCAATTCCTGTATGTATTGTCTAGGGCTCCTCTCATGCTACAAGGATGGAGTAAGTTGAGTGGTGGTGACAGAGATAGTATGGCCTGGAATGGGGCATATCATATATTTACCCTCTCCTCTGTCTTTTACAGAGGAAATTTGCTGACTCCTGGCTTAAATTGTGCTCCTGGGGGCATCCAAACTAAAATAGCATCTGTAGGCCATTGGGCAAAGAAAGTTGAGTGTTACTGCAATGTGGATGGGGCAGAATCGTCCAGAGAAGATGACCATGAGAGGAGCAGAGACCTGTAGTGCAGGTGTTTGAGGTCACCATTGAAAGACACACCAGGGGATATACTTACCCCAACCTCAGTTGCTGTTTCTCCTTGGTGAAATAAGAACCGTCCTCAAGGGTCCTTTTAAGATCCCTGGTCCTGCAGCCTCCTACTAAGATCCTGTCTGCCCTGTCTTCTTTTTTTACAGCCTCTGTTTCTTCCTTCGTTCTAACTCTCATGGGAATTTCTAGTCTCCTCTTTGATTCAGCCACCACACTAAGCTTCCTGAGGGCAGAGATCAGGCCTTGCTGGCTTCACTAACTCCACTTAGTTTGGAGGGCATGATCCCGTTCATGTAGTGGCTTGGTCAAAGCTTTCTGAATTGAGAATACAAGCTCCCCACCCCCTCCTGCTATTTTTTCTTCCTGGAAACCAATGCCATGCACACACAAAGCCAGTGGGGCTGGAGCGGTCCCAGCAGCCATGGACTCATGATTCCCTTACACCCTTCCTGAGCTAGTTGGCTCAGATGTGCATGAACTTGACCTTCTGACCTTGGATTCATTATCTCTGTGTGCCAGACCCGGAGCCAATCAGTTAGACAGATGGCTCTTCAAAGCCAGTGACTGTAGGATTTGGAGCAGCCATTGCCCAGAGTGTAAGCTTCCTTCCAGCTGATTCTTATTATCTGTATCCTAGCCTATCAGTGAGTGTGAAATTGTCCTGGCCATTCTCTAAAAAGGCTTCTCCATCTTCGGTAGGTCCTACTGCCAGGCTTTTCCCAAGCCTACATGGTAATGCAAAGATTTAAGTTCATACTTTCCAAAAGGGCAACTTTTCAAATTCATCATGAAGTCTCCTGAAATATGTTAAATAATGCATTCAGTTCCTGCTGATGGATGAAATGCTGAGGCCATTATCATAATGTAGTGCCTTATTTTTTGGCTGAAAATTATATTGGGTTTTTGACATGAGGAGCCAAGTGGCAAATTGCAATAAACTGCAAGAGCAATCAGTGATAATTCAATAGTCACAGAGGTCCCTTGAGGGAATAACAACAGCAACAATAATAAAAACAACCCCCCACTAACTTTCTCATCAGGTTCTGAGACACAGAGTGGGTAATGTTTTGATTACACTGCTGGGCCACCAGATCAAACCTTGATTCCACTGGTGGGCAAACATCAATCACGTTGGCATATCTGATGGAGCCAAAGAGCATGTCGATTTGATGATTGCTTTGTAAAATTTATCATCCCTCCAAGCATGGTCACACATCCTAAATACTGCCACCCCTAGGACCAATGCGAAGGGCCGTGGATGGGTTTTAAACCTAGGGTTTGCCCATTTGTTGTGCAAACATCCACTCTCTGAACTCTGCATTGGTCACTTTTCTCCGGGGGGTGCCTGACAGTGGTGATTTGGAAATAAGTTTCAGAGTTGCTTTAATGCCCGGGTGTATGAATCTAGTCCAAATAGTGGGTAATCTCAGAGTTATTTTGCTGATTGGACTTCTTTGAAATACAGATATGCATTGCATCTCATTCAGTCCGAGTGGGAAGGGAAAGAAAACTGCATTCCAATTGCATGGGTTTTAGGTCTAATCTCTAGACCTAGAGTTTACGGTGAGAGAGGAATGAAATGTATAGAGAGTGGGAACAAGGGTCTAAAGGCAATACGCCCTCACATGCATACACACATATCACAAACATCCACATGTTATATGGACACATAAACAGGTGACCCTGTACACATAATACACACACATAAACACACATGCTTTTTTAACATACATGTTTTTATAATCAAGCAAATGAGATTTTTTGGGGGGGATATCATTTCAAAAGCGAGACAGATCAGATTCTGCCCGACCAACTGTAAAAGAGACACCTGTTTTTTCCCTTACCTCTCCTTTCTGCACACATGCAAATCTGGACATGCTTATTTTCTTGAGATTTTTTATCCTGCTCTCTCTGCTATACAGATATTCTTCTAAGCCCTACGATAATCTGGTTTCTTCTGATGTTATAAAGCTCTGCATGATGATGTCCTCTATCTCCCAGTGGTTTGGATTTCTTATTTTCCCTTGGTTCAGAGGGATGTACCTGTCTCCCAAGACCTTTTTGGCCCTGTGGTTCCTACTCTGTCTCCACTTTAGCAGAGCCTATCTTGCCCAGGAGTCTCTACCTCATTAGTGGCCACACTAAACCCCTGGGAACCATTCCTGAGGCTGCCCTTTGGAAATGTATCAGCTACACTGAAGGGAGAAAGAAGTTAAGAGCATGGACTCTCCTTTTTTATAGTTTCAGCTGCATTTGGTGCCAGTTCTCTCAGATGGTCTGTTAACATTTCCAAGCTTGTCAGAGCATTTCTAGTTCAATAAAATGGGAAGAACATGATTTTTTAAAAAATAAAGAAAAATTGAGCCCAGGAATGCCAGTGAATCTCCCCCGAAGGAATCAGCACCGGGTTGTCTAATGGCTCTGTGTTTGCCTCTTCTGCTAATGAGCTTGCGGCTCCAGCCAAAGCGTCCTCCCACCTCACCCCTCCCTGGGGCCCTTGGTTTTCTCATCTATAGAAACTGGGAGGTTAGATTGCTAAGGTTTCTCTGAGCTGTATAAAATAATAAAATACATCGAACCTCCAGTGATTCAAATTTGAATTCAGATTAACTTTTCTTGGCAGCAGGGTTAACTCATGGTGAGTTTGCCATCCACCAAGACCCGCGGGCAGTCATAGAGGGCTCTGCAGCAGGCACAGGAATGCTCCCTCCCCTTAAAGGGGAGGGGGCTATAAATTCACACCAGGCATGCGCACGGAGCTTTTCCCATCTTTTCCTTTACTAAGGAGGTAGGGCTGCTGTGTGGAGTCCATCCAGTGGCTCATGCAGGTCAGTGCTGATGATGGTACGGCTGACGTGCCAGATGCCAAAGGTTAGGCTTTCCAAAGTCTAGAAACAGGCTGGCAGCATCTGTCTCTCCTAAGGGAAAATTGTGATCTCACATGGGAGTTGGGGAAAGAGTCAAGGTTTTGATGCAGACAGACCAGGGCTTGAATTGTGGCTCTTATTTGTTAGCTGTGAGATCTTAGGCAAGTTACCAAGTCTCTCTGAGCCTACAGAAGTGACTAGTAACAACTTGTCAATGTCAAAGCGGTGACGATGCCCTGAAGTTCATAGTAGCTCACATCCATGCAAAAATTGCCGGCCCTAGTCCTGCAGATATCACCATTGGAGGGGAAGAAGGTGTGTACCCCACCCGGCCTCATCAAGAAGTGTTAGTTTCCTTTCTGACTTGCCATCATGACCCGCCATAAGCCTGACATCTTCATATTTGTCTAAAAGTTGAGAAGTATTTGACATGTTTTTAGTTCTACCTCTTCCAACATCATATACATTTCTTACCTGCCAGGAAGCTCGTAGCTATATTTTTAAAAAACATCAGCGGGGCGGTGGGGTGGCTCAGTCCGTTAAGCATCTAACTCTTGATTTCTGCTCAGGTCTTGATCTCAGGGTTGTGAGTTTGAGCCCAGCATGGAGCCTACTTAAAAAAATAAAAAGAAAGAGAAAGAAAAGAAAAAAAGAAAGAAAAAGAAAGAAAAGAAAGAAAGAAAAAAAACAAAGCGAAGTCAGCTGCAGACACTCTCCTTTTTGGTATATGCATTTTTCCTTTTTAACTTCTATTACATTGATCATACATACTTCATATTGTTAGTACTCTTTTGTAACTTTTTAAGAGATTCTTAATGGATCAGAAGTTGGACTTAACACCTAAATGATATTCAACTATATTAGCAATTGCTAATGTTTTGTTACATTTCTTTTAACTCTCTCATAGTCTTCTTCTTTGTTAAACCATTCTCAAATGAGTGGTGGGTATCACACTCTTTGACTCCTGAGTGCTTCAGCATTCTTTTCCTAAAGACCGAAGACACGCTGTTATGTCCCTGCAGTATGATTATAAAATTCAGGAAACTTAACACTGATACAATACTGTGACCTCATCTACAGCCTATACTCACATTTTGCTCATTATTCCAAGAATATCATGCATAGCATTTTCCCCCAGTGTTGGTTCCAATCCAGGACCACACAGTTATCTATTGCTCCTCTGAGTCTCCTCGCTCGCCTTTGCCCTGGAATGATTCCTCAGTCTTTGCTTCTGTCTTTCGTGATTGTGTTAGATTGGGTTGTTCCAGAAGTTGAGGCTGAGACAGAGATTGAAATGCAGGTAGATCTTTGGGAGGCAATTCTAAGCAGTATGATTAGGAGGTGGGGGAGTGGAACAAGGGAGGGAAGGAAGCCGATGTGGGTGTGTTATCAAGCAAGTAAGTGGTGTGGGCGGCTGAGGCTTCCATTCCAATATGGCGCTCTGGGAGACAGTGTAGAAAGGTGCCCCCAAGTTATCTTATCCAGGACATACGAAAGTGGGAATTCTTATCCTAACCCCCATCTGTTACTGGCTTCAGGCTGCTCCAGGGGTATAAGCTTCTCCAGCATTTCCAGCTTGCCCCCCTGGAGAGTTCCAAATGCAGGCCCTGGAAAGGTGAGTGCCAAGGGCATGTTGGGAAAGGGGGTGGTCACAGACAGCATCTGCTGCAATTGCACTGACTGTTTCGAAGAGCACAGGCCAGTTTTGTAGAATGTTCCTCAGTTAGGGTTGGCTTTCTTATTTTCTCTTGTTCAGATTCCAGGGTCCTGTCAGCACATCATATCAGAAGGCTCAGAATGCAATATGTTTCATAATTGGTGATGTTAACTTTGATCACGTGGTTAAGGTGGTATCTGTCAGATTTCTCCACTGTAAAGGGATCTGTTTTCCTTAATAAGTAGAGAGTGTCTGAGAAATACTTTGAGACTGTGTAGATATCCTTTCCCAGTAAACTCCTACCTGATGCTATTAATGCATGTGGTAGTTTATACAATATGGCCCCAAAGTCCTTGAGACTCTTCCCACTCATAGATGGGGTCTACCTCTTTCCCCCTTGACCTGGATGAGGCTCTGATGCTTGCCACCAGAGTATCAGGGAAGTGTGTAACCTTAAAGGTCATGCAGGTCTGCCTTGTCCTCTTGGGCTGTTGGTGAGAAGTGAGGTGCTCTGTGGGAAGCCTGGCCCCTGAGATTGTCATGCTGCAGGGGCTTTGAGAAGGCACTCTGGTCGACAGCCCAGTCGAGCTGCCAGCCAACAGCCAGCACCAATTGCCACCATGGGAGTGACCCATCTCTCTTCCAGCCCAATGGAACCCTGAAGATGGCCGAAGCTCCATCTGACACCTGATTGCAGCCACACGAGTGACTGCAAGCAAGGACGGCCCAGACAAGTACATCTTGACTTCCTGATCCACAAAACCATGAGCAAAATAGAATGGTTGTGAAGTTTGGGATAATTGCTCTGCTCATCCACTGATGATTCTTCCCTGCGTCAATTAGTACGTCGATGGCTGCTGAAAGGCAACTTCAGTGCTATCATTCTAATTTTACTATTCTTGCTGGTGTATCCTTCTTACTGCTAGCTTCCTCAAATCCTTTTAGGAATTGCTTCTGCTTATCATATTATTTCTCCAGGAAAAAAAAAAAAAAGGCCCCTTGAGCTGAGACCAAAACCAAAAAATGGGAATCTATTTCTTATTAATCATTAATAAATAGTCTAGGGGCTGCAATGTCAGTTTCTTACAATGGCATGACATTTTTGTTCTTTGCTAAGAATTAATTGTAGATATGCATCAGGAAACATACAGGATCCTAGAAGTGCATTTTTTTTTCTCATCACGCCGTACCTTGTCATATCAAATTTATGTCATTTTCTCGATTGGAAAGAAGTGCTTTTGAAAATGGTAGTTTCGAAGCACAACGACCGTAAGGAGAGAGCGAAGTGGCTCTGTCCCTCCTCCTCCACCGTTCCCACTGTGTGTCTGCTGACCCACGGTGCTGAGGCTGCCAGACGCAGCCCCACTGTGTCCTTCTCATGCTGTGCGGCTGGCTGTCTTTAGATGGGGCTGGCAACTTGACCCCAAGTTATGCTCCCTCGGTGAATTAGGTGGGAGGGTGTGTGAAGATAAAAGAGAAGGATTGGACTTTCAAAATCTTCTAGGAACACAAACGAAAATAATAAATCTGGGTCTTAAAATAGCTGATGGGCTAAAATCGCTGAAGAATCTCAAGGCGCGGGGGATATTTATCAGCTAGAAGAGGAGCGTGCATATTATTTGGAGCAAACTAAGCATCATCTTCAGGCTCTTCACGTGCAAAAGCCAGGCTTCTGCAGAGGGGCGACTTTTGTGCCTCAACTTCAGTAAGCAGAAGAAGACCTACTTCTTTGGGGACCTACTCAGTTTATTTGGGGAGATGAGACATACACAAATGTGTCACCCATTCCCTTCTTCCTCTCTCTCCATCTCTCTTTCCTCCACTGTCTGCCTCGAACCAATCACTTACCTTTCTGACACCTCAGTTTCTTCATCAGCAAATGAGAATGCTGGTAGTGCCGCACTCAGGGTGTTGATGTGAAGACTAGAGGAGACTTCTAAGGTGTGTGCCTGGAGCCTGACTGCCACTCCATGAGTCCAGCTCTTTATTTCCGGCTTCCTCCTGTTTTTGCTGGGCTTCTCCCTCTCTGTCTGTGGATTAGCATGTAGCTCCTAGGATCCAGAGTGCCTGGGTTCAAATCCTGCCTCTGGCATGCTAGTGCTATGGATCGGGGCAAGTTGCCTAAATCTCTGTGCCTCAGTTATCTTGTCTGTACAGTAGGTGATAACAGCGTTAACCTTGGGGTAAGGATTAAATGAGTTTACACCTATAAAACACCCCTGGGCTGCACCACAGCCTTGACTTAAGGTGCGGGTATTATTATTCCTCTCTTTCTCTATCATCATCATCACCATCCTCACCATCATCCTCACCATCATTCTCACAGTCACCAGCAGCAGCAGCAGCATCTTCACCACCACCATCATCATCCTCACCATTGTCACCATCACCATCATCCTCACCGTAATCACCGTCACTACCATCACCACCATCATCACCACCATCACCATCATCACCACCACCATCATTACCATCCTCACCATCATTCTCACAATCACCATCAGCAGCAACAGCAGCAGCATCTTCACCATCACCATCATCATCCTCACCATCGTCACCATCATTACCATCACCATCATCCTCACCATAATCACCATCATCATCATCACCATCATCATTTCCATCATCATCACCATCATCTACATCATAGCCATCATTATCATCATCCTCACTCTCCTCACCATCACCACCATCACCACCATCACCACCACCACCACCACCATCATCACCACCATCACCATCATCACCACCATCACCACCACCACCATCATCATCACCATCACCATCACCATCATCATCACCATCATCATCACCACCACCACCACCACCACCATCATCATCACCATCACCATCACCATCACCATCATCATCACCATCATCATCATCCTCACCATCACCACCACCACCACCACCACCATCATCATCATCATCATCTTTTTTGCAGAATACAGGCTCCTAGGGTGCTGAAAGGGTAACCTCATCTACTCTTCCTAAGCCTAAGGGAGGGTTTAGGATGTTTTACTTAAGAGGTGGGTAGTATGATGAGGTACCCCAGAGAGGCCATCCTGACACTTACTGTTAATTTCTGCTTGAATGTCAGCACATACCCACTCCTAAGGATTCTCTGGGGCAAGGCAGGCTGCTGAAGAAAATGAGCTGCCTCCAAACCCTGTTCATTAGAGCTTCAGAGCTCTGGTTATATCCTGGATGCCCACATCCTCACATTCCCCCTGTCATCCTCCCTTCTCCCCCAGGAGTGGGGACAGAATGCCCAGGAGGCAGGGTGATGTGGGAGAGAGAAGAGAGAGCAAACGCCTCAGAGAGGCTGCACAAGAGAAACACAAGGTGAGCCACAGATGTAAGCCATGTGTGCAATTTCTCATTTTCTAGAAGCCACATTAAAAATAATAAAAAGCGGGGCGCCTGGGTGGCTCAGTTGGTTAAGCGACTGCCTTCAGCTCAGGTCATGATCCTGGAGTCCCAGGATCGAGTCCCGCATCGGGCTCCCTGCTCAGCGGGGAGTCTGCTTCTCCCTCTGACCCTCCCCCCTCTCATGCTCTCTATCTCATTCTCTCTCTCAAATAAATAAATAAAATCTTTAAAAAAATAATAAAAATAATAAAAAGCAACAGGTAAAATTAATTTTAATAATACATTTTATTTAACCCGATATATCATCAAAATATTATCAAATCAACTAGTAGTAATATGAAAATTACTAATGAGATTATTTTACATTCTTCTTTTTCTGACTGTGTTTGGAATCCAGTGTGTATTTTACACTTGTTGTAAATCTCAGATCAAACCAGCCACATCTCAAGTGCTTAGGCACTACGTGTGGCTCGGGGTTACCTTATCCACAGCCCAGATTTAGACTCCACAGTCCTAGGTCCAAATCCTGGTTCCATCCCAGGCTGCTGGGTGACCCCAGGCAAGTTACTTAACGTCTCTGAGCTTCAGTTGCTTCATTTGTGTATCAGCAATAATCTTTGAGAATCTAATTGGGACGCTTAGAAATAGGAAAAAACCAAGCACAGACGCTGGCACATAGTAGGTGCTTCCTTCCCTCCCTTTGTGTCCCGTCTACCTCACTATGGAGTTCCTGTGAGTAGCAGCAGTGTCCAAGGATGTCCCCGGACAGAGAGACTGTGGAGAATGACGTTTTTTGCCTGTCCACTATAATGCATGGCTGTGCTCTCATACAAGGTGAAGATGCCACCTCCTCCGAGAAGCCTTCCCTGGTTGCTTAGCACTTTCCGTGGTTCGATATTTCCCCATTTATTTGTGTGATCCTTGTTCATGGTTTCTCTCTCCCTACTAGAATTCAGCTCCATGAGTGCAGCCCCTTTGTCTGTCACGTTCCTGGCACGTGCAACAGATTTGGTCACCCAGGGGCAGTCGACAGGCACGTGATCATTGAGTGAATGGACACCAGAATAAATGAACACTAGAAAGCCCAATGTCATTCAAAGGACACTTCCAGTGTGTGCCTAACATGACTGGATTGTAATACTCTTCAAGAAAGTGTAGAGTCCCGCTCCTGATTGGGATTTCGGGACCCTTTGTACAAGGTGCCCGTCTAGCACCGCGAAAACGTGCTGCACTTGGTATGACAGGCTTTTGCTATACTTACTCTCAGAACTGAGTGTAGTGCACAAATCCACACTCTCTGCTTATTCGGGTGCCGAAGTTCCTGCACCTCACAGCAGTCTCCCCGCCACCGAGATATTTTGCTGCTCATAGGACCTTGTCAGATGGAACCCCTGACTTTCCAGAATGGCGCACATTCTCTTCCATGTCCCTTCTTTCCCTGAGTTGCTCACCTTGTAGGTGCTGTTCCCATTCCTGCTCATCAAAGAGTTTCAGAAGCTGGCCCTTCCTGTCAGGACATTTCACTGCTGCTTTGGTACCAGCACCACCCGATCAGAAGGGTCTCCGGCAGTCACGGCAGGTCCCACTGGCAAGGGGGTGTTTGGGGTAAATTTCCAATGGCAAGCACCGTGATCCCTTCCCACCCGATCTCCATCCTCATTCCAGGCTCACATGTCCTTGCTCTGCTCTGTTGTCCCAGGTTCCCACTGAGTGGGCCAAACACTTAGATCTGGATGTCCTAAATGTTAGTCCCCAAACTGAGACTCAAATCAAAGCGTTTCCTTGAAGGCTACCTGCTTCCATCCTTCTTGCGCACAGCCTCCCCTGGCCCCTACAGACAGGGGTAATGACCCTGCAAGACTTGGCTTTCCTGCCGGCTTCCTGCTCTCCCACCTGAGCCGCTGGAGGGCAGGGGCCACACCTGCCACATCTGTGTCTGGCACTCAGCCAGCCCTTGATGAATGTTTGTTGAATGCACCATTGAGTATATAAGTGCAAGTTTACCGGATCCTAGCAACAAACCAACAAAACACTGCCTTGTTCGTTTGCAATATTTATAATATTAATGACACCTAACAATGTCAAAGTGCTTATTTTGTGTCAGGCACCATGTGAGTGCTTTAAACCCGTTAGCTCCCTTAATCATCATGATGTGTTTAGGAGGTAGGTCTCTTATAATCCCATTTTACAGATGGGAAAACAGAAGCAAAGGAGGGCAGACTTGCTTCCCCCAGGTCACAGCCTACCTGGTGAGTGGCAGAGCTGGGATTTGAACTCTGGCAGCCTGCTTCCAGAACCTCAGCTCTTCGCTGCCGCAGGAAACCTCCTTTTGTAGTAGCCTCGGAGGGAAAGACTTAACCAGATGTACCAACCACAGGGCACATTTTGCTGTCCTTCAAACCTGCCCTGCAATTGCTCTTTTTATTCTTTGGACTATTTGTCTGATCTGCAGTTGCAGGAACCACGAGGCTGTCTGCACTCTCTCCTGTTGCTCAGTTCTCCTTGTTTCTGGAACTGATTTCTGCTCCATCAGGCTCTTTGGACATCCCAACAGAGCTAGAGGTGTCTTCCTCTGGCCTCCTATAGCCACATGCTCTGAGAGTGCATTTTACTGGGGGTCTGTGTCTAGATCATTACTTCTTGTGCCAGCAACCTGCCATGTGCAGGTGACACGCATCATCACCCCTGGAGTGCGTGCTCCTTATGTTCAAGGTCATGGATTTGCCAATGTTGTTTCTTCAGTACCACGCACGGTGCCCCATGCCTATGAAAATGCTCTGAGGGTGTGTACTGAGCGCAGTTAGTGATAACCAGGGTTGTTCTTAAAAGCAGAGGCAATTTGGTGAATGTCTTAGGATTTCTGGAGCATGGGACAGATTGTTTGTCCTTGATGATCTTCTCAGCCTGGACTCACCAGGCTTGAAATAGTGTCACTCTGGAGGCTTATCTTTGTGAAATAAGTATTTCTTCCTGCAGGTATCCTTGGTAAAACAAAATAGATTTGTGGGAAGAGTAGTGTCTTACGTCTCTAAAACATTTGTGTGACTTGGAGGCAGGCACACCGTCTGTGCCTAGAGCTCTGGGGGCACAAGGAGAAAGGACGAGAAGCTAGGAAGGGACGTGGGTGTCGCTAAAGCATGCTTCCCTTCATTTCCAATTTCGTCAGGAGTCAGCCTCCATATATATCTCTTTTAGCACTTCTAAGTAGCAACACAAGTCTTCCAGATGGCTGTGGAATTACTTGTGAGGAAGCCGGCAGATTCTTCTTGAAAAAAGAAAATTCTCATTAAAAGTGAATGAAAGCGTGAATTTTCAACATGTCCATTTGAAACTCTAAGAATTTCTAAGCGAATTAGACTTATGTGAAATGAGGCACACTCAAAGCGGTCTCAGTCAGCACACTACACACTGAGAGCCTGCGTTCTGCTCTGTGTGGGCACTGCCCGGGGGTGCCAGGGAGGCAGTAATGAAGGAGACAGGGTCCCTGAGCCCCAGCACCTTGCAGTGGCATCCACAGACCATGAAACATGTCTTCGTAGGCAATGGCAGGATCCACCAGTCACTTTCAGTATTTCACAGTTCTAACCAATGTCTTCTTGTGTTCAGCCATAATCTCCGTAAGGAGAACAGAAACACCATCTCTCTGCTCTTGCCAGGAGTCAAATTATGTCCGTGTTTGACCACTACTGAACTCATTGGAAGACGTTTCATTACTCCAGAAGCCATAAGGATGGTTGCAGGATTGGACAGAGAGATGGTGTTTGCCCAACTTGAGATTCACAAGGAGGAGAGATGTGTAGATTTTCTTGGTGGCGAGTGTTGTAGATCTCAGATTCCAGATGCCACGTATTTGTCTCTATACGAGATATTCTGGTAAAAAGTCCAGTAAGATGACTGTCGCCTGGATCCCTCAGCTGCCCTGGGGGTCACCTGCAGACAGTCTCCCTCCACACTGAGGGCATCATAAGTCCCTCTGGCTACAGGAGGGCATTCTTTCCATGTGCGGGGCAGGCCAGAGCCAGAGATTAAAGCCCAGGAGCAGCCCTCTAGCAGTGAAGGAGGACAGCTCGTATGGACAGCTGGTGCTTGCCCACCTTTGGGGAGCCCACTTCTCCGCTGTCCTTCACAGTCTCCCGGAGAATCCCTGTAGGATTGAGCCCCCGTCACTCAGAGTGGTGACTTGCTCATTAACACTGTCTTCGTTGGCTTTCTTCCTGTCGCTATTTCCCTCCTTTGCTCTTGCACCATGCTTCCAGGAATCATCTTCCACAATAAGGCACCTAGTACCAAATCCCTATGTTAGGGTCGGCGTCTGGGGGGGTGCAAACCTAAGACAGTGCTTCAAAATACCGAGGAGTTAGAAAAACGTCTCTGGCCAGTGGGCGTGGCTTTGAAAGTGATGCTGCATTAGCACCAGGGGCCAAGCGCAAAGCCACCGATGGCCCCAGGATAACAAACCTCACCTCTGAACACAGGGATGCCCCACACGGGGACCCTTGGTGTTAGCTCGTGTAAAGAGCTGCAGTGTCTCCACCTGCACCTTCCATCTGGATCACATGCGGGCACTCTGCAGGCAACATGGCCAGTTCTCCTGACCCTCAGAGTTCTCTGTAGTACCACTCTCTCCCTGTCCCCACTCTCCTCTCCTTCTCACCAGGGTGACATGACATATTAGACTGTAAGCCCTAAAGAATCAAGGGTCAGCTCTGTTTTTACCCCCCAGCATATCCTCAGAGGCATACAGCAAGTGCTCAGTAATTCCTTGTTGTCTGTTCCTGGAGCATCAGACCCCCCACAGACAGCATCTCACTTGCCCCTTCCTGGCTACCCCTAACACATAGCATTTGCCAGAGGTGAAGTTAACCATTAAACCAATTAGACACATTGCCTCCAGCCCAGGGCTTCTCCAAATTTTATTAAGATTTTATTTAAGATTCAGCTAGAGAGCTCGTTGAAACCTAAATCTCTGGCCCCTGCCAAGAGGTTCTGATTCTGGTGTGTGCCCCGAGAGTTTGAATTTCTAGGAAGCTCCCATTGGATGCTAGGGACCACGCTTTGAGTACCGATGCTCTGGTTTCCTGCCCTGACCTCAGCTGTCCATCCCATGTTTGAGGCTGAGTCATTTGAGGGTGAAATTCAGTGCTTAGAACCACCAGGGTCTGGGACCAGCTACCTGTTCCCCCTAGCTGTGCCAGGGCCTCTCTGCACCCCACTGCCCATGTTGGATCCCAGTAGAAGGAATGGGTGGACTTTGATGGGCAGAGATGCACATGCCCTGGTTTTAGAGACTAATTGCTGTGTAATTGTATTCGTTTGCCGGGGCTGCTGTAACAAAATACCACAGACTATTATGTTCTGACCTTTCCGAGGTTTAGTTCTTATACCAGACGTGCAATTCATGTTTTCCTTTTCAAAGTTCTTACCTTATTTCAGCCTCGTATTAGTTCTCATAGCAGCCAGGTGGTGGTTTTGTCTGAGTAAGGAAGCAGCGCTAATAGAGGCCATGTACCCGGCGAGTGGCCAAGACCGTGAGCCCGTGTTCTCATCTGTCTCTCCTGGACCTGGGGTGATTGCCCCATCCTCACCTCAGAAGCCTGTCTTTTACTTGCCTCTGGTTCTCTGCAGAGATAACTGCTTCCTTCAGGGGGCATTTTGATGTGGTGTCTGATGCCAGGGGCCCTTCTCTGGGCTGAATTTCTAAGAGGATGAATCTTACGGCCCCCTCCTCCAAAGTGTCCAATTCCCTCCATGTAAGACTCTTAGATTGTGGTACTCAGAGGGCCTAAGGGCTCTCCTTGTCCCATCTAGACACTCAGCAGTTTCTCCATCGGCTGCGATGGGTCCCTGAGGCCCGTGTGGCATTGGGCCAGGCTGGTGCAATCGAAGGGCTGCTGAGAGCTGCAGGGTCTAAGCTCTGGGTGGAGCCAGTGGAATGACCCTTGTCGTGTCCAAACCCAGTGTTCCTTCCTCCATACATGCATCAGGTGGGACCCAATGTCCTGCTGAATCTGCCTCTGACATCTCTTCTGCAACTTCCTCTGCTTTCCCTTCCTCCCTTCCCTCTGCCCCAGCCATAGTGTGGGTCACCATCGTGTCTCCCTCTTAGCTAATCTCTCCGTCTTGTCACCTAATCCATTCTCCACCCTGTTGGCAAAAGTGACTTTATAAAATGCAGACCTGTCCTTGATCATGCCTGGGCTTAAGCCTTTCACGGGCTCTGTATTAGTTATCTTGCTTTGTAACAAATGGTTATAAACTT
The DNA here is from genome assembly GCF_037043125.1 of Eumetopias jubatus. Taxonomy (NCBI): domain Eukaryota; kingdom Metazoa; phylum Chordata; class Mammalia; order Carnivora; family Otariidae; genus Eumetopias; species Eumetopias jubatus. Next base: position 115,825,079 of record NW_028274810.1, read on the forward strand.
AGTGGCTGAAATCAACACACATGCATTATTTCATGGTTTATGTGGGTTAGGAATCTGGGGACAGCTTAGCCAGAAATCCCTCTGCTTCAGGGTCTCTCCTAAGGCTGCGATAAAGTTGTTGGCCAGGGATGGGGTCTCAGTTGAGAGCTTGACTAGAGGAAGATCCATTTCCAATTTCCCTCCAATTGTTGATAGCATTCAGTTCCTGCAGGGCTGTGTGCCTGGGGGCCTTTTTTCCCTACAGACTCTTGGCCAGAAGCTGCTCTCGGTTTCTTACCAGATGGACCTTTCCCCTATGGCCTCTTATTTCATCAAAGTCAGCAAGGAACAGAGTGTTCTAGCAAGAGGAAAGTCACAATTTTAGATACATCTGAATCATAAAAGTGACATCCCATTACCTTTGCTGTATTCTGTTGGTTAGAAAAAAGGTGTTAGGCCACCACACTCGAGAGGAGATCACACAGGGTTACGAATACCAAGAGGTGGGGGTCATGTGGTCCATCCTACAGTGTGTCGAACATAAGCTCCCGCACAATAAAGCCCAAACCCTCAGCTGGGGCAGAAGAGCTCAGTGGTTCAGAGCAGTGACTATGGCATCAGACAGAATTAATTTAGGCTCCTGGATTGACCACTTGCTGTGGGACTTTGGGAAGATTTTAAACTTCCTAGGTGTCTGTTTGCTCATCTATAAAATGGGGATAGCAGTACTACCTACCTTATAGTGTTGTGGCAATGATAGAGGGAGGTATTAAAATTCGGAGACAACCAAATCAAGAATAAGAGCCAAATAATGTTAAGGATTATTTTTTATCCTTCCCAAACTCTCGGTAATATATGTTACTTTTCCCCGCCAGGCTTCTACTCATCATGTTTTCTCCCTCCCCACGTAGTCCCTTGGGCTCTGGCCCTGATGAGTTATAGGACATTTCCCTCGTGTGCTGAGCTCTTGATTGGCAGCATCTTTCCATATTCCTCTCACTGACCAGACTGTCATCCCCACTGCCTTCTCTCTCGTCCAGGAATCATCTGAGACAGCTTCTGTCTTGTGAAGCCTTTTATGACCTCAGGATACCCCCACCCTCATACCAACTGTGGTCCCACAGCACTCTCTATTTTGACGGTCTGCTTGTGTTCTCTACTGGACTCTTGTGAGCAGGTTCTATGTCTTTCCTTTCTGAATTCTAGCAGAGAGTCTGGATCCTGTAGGTGCTCAGTTTGTGTTTCAGGAAAGAGTAGTTGTGATAAAAAATAAAGTTATGATAAAAAAAATAACCCATTCTATATTCATGATATTGGTGAGGTCATGGGGTAGTTGGCATGATTGAAACTCAGAGAAATTAAGGGATTTGCCCCAGATCACATGGCAGATAAATGCCAGAGCAAGAGGCAAACCCAGATCTGTTGGTTCCATAATAGACTGCCCTTTGGAGAGCAAGGAGGTACCAGGGGGCTTTGGGGAATTGCATCTATCACTTCTCTAAACCTCTTTGGTGGGAATAAGACATTTTGTAAAGCAAGAGACCTCTCAGAAAGCTCAAGGCCTCCTTCCTAATTGGTCAGTGATTTGCCTGGCTTTTTGAAATAACAAGTGGATGACCTTGTGCCTGGACCATCTGTACTGTTCTGGGAAGTTCTAAGGGAGTATGTCTGCTGCGGCAGACACAGCTCATGAAAACGGTCAGATTTCCTCTGAATAGCTCAATTATTTCAGTTCTCTGTTGACTAGGAATCAGTAATAAACCTGGAAGAACAGGGAAGGAAAAACAGCTAAGCAGTCTGCTGTCCAGCCCACAAGCAGAATAGCTGAAGCTCATGAGAGATTTTTTTTAATGACATTAATAAAACTGTTTAATAAGTTAACAAAATAGTTACCTCGTGAATGCTCCAGTTATTGAAAGTAATTTCATGTGTTTTAGAGCTTGATGTTTTTATTTTCTGCCAAATATCACTGGTTTTTAAACATCTTCAGTTCATCGAAATTTTTCTGTATTCTGTTTTTCTTATTTCATAAATAACATTGTGGCTACCTTCGTGGAACTTCATAAAAAACAAACAGGAAAAAAAAAAACCCACATATCCCCGTCCCCAGTAAATCAGATTGTCTTTATTTGTCTTTGCTTCTCTCTTTAGCCTCCATCGCGTCTGTCCATCACTTGGACATATTTGTAGTTCCAATGTTGGTATAAGTTTATATGAAAAGTCTTTTAGGATTTAGGCCTTTGAGAAGAGGTTTGGTGATGTTTGCAACTGTGGTCACAGTGACTCAATATATTATACCGTGGGACTTTATACCCTCAACTGGTATGCATGGTTCCCTCTAGGATGGGAACTGGTGGGTGGGGAAGCCAGTGAGAAGTCCAAGTGCACAAGTCGTCGGTAATACAGGTGATCACAGTCCTCCCAACTGCTACCGTCTGTGTGGTTATAGAATGAGCTGTGTTCCCTACGCACATTAGCTCATTTAATTGTCACAATGGGCATTTTTACAGATGAGGTAAGTGAGATTCACCAGTGTTAAAGTACCTTTCCCGAAGCTCTTTGCTGATTTAAATGTGGCCCGATCAGGACTTAGAGAGGCTGGGTTCGACCCAAAACTCCAGTTCCTGTCTAATGATCTGCCTGGACCCGAGTCACCACTGCTGGCATTCTCGGATCGAATGCCCCCCATCCACTGAAATCAGTCAGTAGTGAGCTATTAATCACCTGCTAGGTGCCAGGCAGTCCTCAAGGTAGTTAGGGCCCTTTTTGTCTGGAGCTGTCACTTCTGTCGTTCCCTGAGGAAAATTAGTTACTGGAACATTCGTATGACAGCTCCTTTGTCCTGGGAATTACCATCCTCTGCCCTCACCATGGGTAGGTGGGCTTTGGAGAGACAAAGGGATCCCTTTGAATATTGAGTTGAGGGTTCCTAAAGGGCTAGAGATTCCAACAAAATTTGAAGATGTTCTCAGTTTACTGGAAAAAGGCAAACAAACAATAACAACCAAGCTTGGACAATTGGAGGCCTTCTTGGGCCCAGGGCTAAGGATACAGGGTTAAAAACTCTGCACCCTTGGGACCTCCATTTCCTTGTCTTTAAAGTGGGAGCAATGCTCAGACTTATTTTAAGGGGCTAATGTGAGGATCAAATTATATATTTAATGTAGGACGGTGAAAACATGAAATTTTACATCAAGTACCTTTTGTCTGTCCCAGAGGTCAACCAACTACAGCCCAAGGGCCAAATCCATCCTGCCTGTTTCTGTAAATAAGTTTTATGGGAACACAGCTACACCCACTCCTTGCGAATTGTTTACGGCCGCTTTATACAATGGCAGAGTTCAGTTGTCGCCCTCAAAGCCAAAAATACTTGACATCTGACCCTTCATGGAAAAAGTTGCCAAGCTCTGCTTTCTATGTTCCTGTTTTTCAACTCATTTACAGAGGGCTGATTTCTTATGGAAGCAATAAAATTAAATAGAGTAACAGATTTTCAGATAAGCTCTTCTGACTCATCTCAGCCCTGGTCAATTAGTTTAACAGTTGTGATCGAAGACCTAATCCTGTGCTTAGCACTGAGGCTTTGGTCCAGCAGAGCCCCTGGAGGTAGTATGTCTCATGGCAAAGCAGGAGGGTCCTTGAGACAGATCTGAGTTTAGAAACCAAGGCTCTGTCCTATTTTCTTTGTGACTTGGGGCAGATCACTCTCCTCTCTCTTATCTGTTCGGTTACCTGGAAACATGGGTAATGATGCCCGAGGGGATTTTGCCAGGGATTTATGTAAGAACCTAGAACACTCCTGGAGCATGGCTGGCAACTGGTAAGTGGTGACTGTAATTGTTAAGATTATTCTCCCCACCTTGGAGTGAGTGAAGGTTTTGGGAAGTCATATGAAAGTATTCAGCCCTTATGGAAAGCCTCTCGGGGAGTGAGAAACATTTTGATCACGGGCAAGAGAGGCGAGACAAGGAACATCCCAAAGAATGAAGTTGGAGAGAACTTTTTCCTTGAACAGTGAGGCCTTGGAAAGGTTGAATCAGCAGCACAGGAGTCTTCTGTGAGCTCACCTGGCTGCACAAGGCTCCTGATGGAGAGTGAGCTGGGAGCAGGGGGCAAGAGGAAGGGGAGTGCATCTCTACTTTTGTGAGCCACAAAGCCGTAACAGATGTTGGCTTCTGTGAGCTGGAGCCGGGAGCTGCGAGATCCCAATGGGACAGCGTGCACGCATTCCTTCCACACATATTTAGAAGAGTGCCTTCCGTGTGACAGGCCCTTTGCCGGGCACCTTACCAACAGCAGTGGACAAGGTCTCCATGCTCTGTGTGTATATTCATGGAGTGGACGTTCCATGCGTGAGACACACATAAGGGAGCCATTATAAGCGAGGGGTGCCTTGAAGGAAAAGTGCACAGGTGCTTTAAGCCTATGAAAAGGGGCCCTCATCTTATTCGGGGATTTGAGGGAGGCCTCGCACCTTGAGGAATAAAATGCTAAGTTAAGATGAAAGGCCCAGTAAGGCCCAGTAGGAGTCACCTAGGTGAGCTGAGTGGGCATGAGCATCCCTTACAGACTAAGGGCATATACAACATCAAAGACAAGGCTGCAAGAAGCTGAGTTGAAAGAAACCCTCACCAGGAGGAAATGTGTGTGTCTGTGCATGTACATATCCATTTATTTTCAAGATTTGGAAAGAGAGGTGTGTGTTCACTTTAAAAGACATTGTTTTCCCAGCCTGAAAGGTTCCAGTTGGTCCAATTTACATAACAAGGCATGTTACCAGATACATTGCAAAACATACATTAATTGAAAAGGTTAATGTTGAAAAGGATTAATTTCTTCTTCCCTAGCAACAAGGACCTAATTAAATCTTTCCAGAAGCAGATGGACAATTCTGCCCTCCAAATCGAGATATTTATGTAAATATCACTGAGCTAATTGATACTCAGCTGAATCAAAGGAAGGTAAACAATGTGCTTTCATGGTGTCAACAGTTGTGAGTGTGATTTACGGCATTAATGACTTCCTAGAATGAGCTATTATCCAGAGTAAAAGAGATTCTGGGATCTAATTTATTTTCTTGATTATTAGAGTCACATTGAGAGTGAGCCCTGTTTACTGGAAGTATCTGAGTTAGAAGATGGGAACTTTGCCCAGGTCCCCCCTGTTCCAGAGGTGAGAGCCTCTCTGGAGAAGCTGTCCCTCTGCGTGAGCATTTGATGTATTGAACACAAGGGTTAAAATGAGGGGACCTCGTGTCCTTAAAAGTGACTCCAGTGGGTCAAGGCCACATGGTCTAGGGAAGAGCTCAGACGGAGATTTTAGAGTTCTAAGCCCCCTGTGCTTGACTTTTCTACCATTCGCTATGTTTTTGGTGGGTCAGTTTCTCGGCTCCCTTGTCTTGTGTAAACGGAGAAATGGCACCTGCTGGCTCATGTTCAGGACCATGGATTGGGAAGCAAATAGGAGAGTAGGTAGGAAGTGCATTGTGAGGTATAGAGGACTATGTAAGTGGAAGTTATTATTACAGAGACGTTAATGTTAGTATTTTGATACATCTCTTTCTTCTCCAGGCCATGCTAGCCTGCAGGTAAAATGGTCACTGCATCCCCCCCCACCCCTCACTGACCACCTTGAGATCCTCAAATCTTTCCCTTCTTCAGGCCTTCTGGAATTCTCTCCCTCCTGCTCCATGCATGACTGGCTCCTTTTCAATAATGCAGGACTCATCTATAAGGGCTCCTCTCGGAAAGTTCTTAATTCAGCCTGTGTGGATGTTCTTCCCTATTTCTTCTCCATTTACCTCATCTTGGTTTACCTTCATGTAACTTGGCATCATTTATTTGTGGAAAGTTACTTATTTCTTTTCTTTCTTGGTTAATGTCTGCCTCTCCTATTAGTCTGTAAATTTATTTCTCAATTTCCCTTCTCACTCCCGTGTCCCCTGACCACGGCTCAGCTGGGGTTTCATACTCTGAGGGGGAAGTTTCCATACTATGAGCATCCTCTGCGGACTGATTCAATCCTGTCCCCTTCTTTGTTCGTTCCTTTGTGCTAGACTGATGGTGAAGAGCATGCAATTTTGAGGAAAATGCCTTGGGTTCAAACATCTCTGTGTCTCACTTTCATTATGTGTAGAGTAGAAATAAACATAACACCTTCATTACTGGGGTATGAGCATGCTTAAAATTGCTCCAGGCGCATAATAAGCAATCAGTAAGTGTTGCCCATGATTGCTACTGTCGCTAGTATTATTTCTCTCTTCAGGGAGAGTACTTGGGAGACCTGGCTCCACATCTGGCTCCCCCTTCATTCTGCAGAGCCTTCCCTGCTATGTGCTCCTACCCCTCCCCCGCAGTTCAGCCAGCTTGCCTTTTGCTTCTTTAAAACTGTCATAATAAAATAAAATAAAAAACAATAAAAAAAATAAAATAAACAGTCAGGCGTGATTCGCAGCACCCGATTGGGAGCCATGTGCAAGTGAAACTGACGATCTCTTTAGGTGGCAGGTGCATTTGTTAAACAGAAGGGAGCCATCTAGTATCAAATTGAGATAAAATCGCTGGGTTCCTGTAAGCTCAGTTTGCTACATCTGTTCTTCTTTGCCTAGGAACACCCATCCCTCAATTTTTCTGTCGTCTTTTCTGAGTTTCTGCTTATAGACCAAGTCTCAGCATACTTCTCCCCCCACCCCCTTAATTGGCCTTCTCTGCCTCTGATCCACCTGCAAAAAAGACAAACAAGTCCTTTGTTCCTCTCCCTGCCGATGTTCAGAGGGAACTGGGGAGAACTGTAAGTACTTTTCTTGGCCTGATGTCACTGTGACCTTGCTGGCATTGAGGAGGCCCACTTGAGGCCACTGGGCTGGCGTCCAGGAGGGGAAATGTGCTTCGAGCTGAATGTCAGCCATGGTGATTACCATTCTCGGGTCGCACAGGGGAAGACCGAGTTCCTGGGAGGTTGTGCCTCTCCGAGGTCAGGCAGCTAGGAAGGGGCAACACCCAGATAGGGACAGTATAACAGGCTGAGAACCAGCAGGTTCACTGGGCCAACGCTGACTTCCGGTTCCTGTCTGTAGGCACTGGCCGTGGACCTGGGGCAAGTGGCTTAGCCTCTCAGAGCTTCGTTGTTCCCATCTGTCGATTCACGTCTAACACCACCCTCTGCAAAGTGCCCTTGTGAGGATTCCATTCGATGACCCGTGTGTTTTGCACGATGGCAGAGAGCCCATCCCAAGGATCCACCCTACCTGACTCGAGAAACAGTTGCTGTTTTCCATGCAAGCCCACATCCAGCCCTTCCTTCACATGCCGTGTCAGAGTCTTAACCTCTGCCTGTCAGAATGGCTCACTCTGGGCTCCCATGACCTTTCCCAGTATGTTGATGGCAGAGCCTCACTTGCTGTGCTCAGTTTTCTGTCTCCCCAGGGCCTGGGCATGGACTGTCTAAGTCGTTTGCAAGCCGAGTTCCTCAGAGTGTGCTTGACAGTGTGCAAGGGCTGAAGGAAGGGAGCATATCGCCCTGCTGTGAGTTCAGGGGAGCCGACATTTTGCCGCGTGACCTTCAGAGAGCACCGCCACCCCTTTGGAAGCTTCCATTTCTTCCTTTAGCTTCGGTATGAATATACCACAGAGTGGGTGGCTTAAAGCAGCAGAAATGTACCCTCTCACTGTTCTGGAAGCCAGCTGTCTGAAATCAAGGTGTTGGTAGGGCTGGTTCCTTCTCGAGGCTCTGACGGGGAGTTTCTGCCCTGCCTCTCTCTCAGCCGCAGCTGGTTGCTGTCAGTGGTCTCCCCACTGGCCGTGGCCACTCGCCTCCAGTCTCTGCCTCTGCTTCATGTGGCCTTCTCCCTGGGCGTGTCTCTCTGTCCAGAGTCCCCCCTACTTCTAAGGACACCAGTCATTGGCTTAGTAGCCACCCATATCGGGTATGACCCCATCTGAGCTGGATTACATCTGCAAAGATCCCGTTTCCAAATAAGTTCAGGTCACAAGGACTCGGGGTTAGGAATGGAACACACAGTTTTATGGGATGCAGTTCAACCCACAACATAAGGATCATTGACAGTGATAACTGTGAGGCCCATCCCTTTGTAAATGAGTATGCATGTTGTGATCTGATATTTACATGTGTTGCCCCTTTCATTTCTCATAAAGGTTGTATTATCATTCCCGGTTTGCAGATGAGGAAACTGAAAGGCCTAGAGAGGCGTAGACACTTGCTCAAGGTCACAGAGACAGAAAACTGCGGAGCTAGGGCGTGGATGCTAGCAGACTGCAATGCTCACACTTTCAAGTTCTGAATCACTGGGGAAACAGCAGCTCCCTTATAGTGTGAGTGCAATGAGATGGCACATGGGAGGTTTAAAGTCTGATGCCTGTTGTATGGCAGATGCTCTCCACGATATGAGTTCCATCGCAATCTGTGTGGGGTTCCTAACTCTCCTGCATGCCCCTACACCCGGCCGCTGCCTCCTCTCTGTCGCCCTTGGAGCTCAGATCCCACACTTGACATCTCCCTTTGGATGTCTAATAGGCATCTCAAACCTGATGTGTCCATAATGGACCTATCTATTTTCCTCTCCAAATCTGTTCCCCCCTCTCCTGCCTTCCCTGCCTCAGTCAAGGGCACTGCTGTCCACACAGTTGCTCAGGCCACAAACCTCAGAGTTAGGCTTGCTCCCTCTTTGGCACAGAACCCATCCTCTGTCATTAGGAAGTCCTGTCCATTTTACTGCAAAATACATCTCACCACGGTCACGGCAACAACCCCCACTCAGGCCACCCCATTTTTCACCTTGACAAAAGCGATAGTCCTAACTGGCTTCCCTGCCTCCAGCCAGCTTCTTCTGCAGCCCATTCTCTACACAGGAGCTGACCAAGTCATCTTTTGCTTTTCTTTTTAAAGATTTTATTTATTTATTTGGGAAGGAGAGAGATCGGGTAAGCATGCGAATGAGTGGGGGGGGGAGGGCAGAGGGAGAGGGAGAAGCAGACTCCCCACTGAGCAAGGAACCCGATGCGGGGCTTGATCCCAGGACCCTGGAATCATGACCTGAGCCAAAGGCAGATGCTTAACCAACTGAGCCACCCAGGCGCCCCCCAAGTGCTCTTTCTAAAGATGATTCGGATAATGCCAGCATTTCTCTAAAACCCTTCAGTGTCTTCCCATCACACTTGGAGTAAGATCCAAGAGCCATACCGTGGCCATCGCCTGCTCTTAGGCCTCACCTCCTCCAGCCCCCACTGCTCACTTTTGTCATGCTACCTTTTTACTGTCCCTTGAACATGTAAAGCTCACTTCTGTCCCAGAGGCTTTTCCAAGAGCTATTCTTTCTGCTTGGAAAGTTCTTTCTCTCCATCCGGTCATCATTCTGCCTTCAATTCGAATACATCCTCAGACTTCGAGGGTGTGGCCTTGGTCTTAGTGAATGCTTCACCTCTAGGACTTAGAATAGTGCTTGGTATACAGTAGGTACTCAAGAGATATTTGTTGATCTAATGGCATAGAAGAGATGTGAATTCAGACACTACTTTGCATCTTTAGTGCTCAAGGTATGGCACATAAAAGGTCCATGGTAGTGGTTTCTTTGAATGAAGGAAGACATGAATGTTTGTTAGATGTGGGTTGCAGCGTGAGGGAGAAGCCAGTGCTTCTTTTGTGTTCCCCACTCAGCTTTCATGGGGTGGGCCTCCGCTTTAGAGAAGACCCATGCCCCTAATGATTCTGACATTCTCCTACAGAATGCTCTTTCTAATTCCCTGCTTCATGTCTGCCAGGCTGCATGTCAGCAGTTAGCAGGGACAGGAAAACTGGAAATGGAGCTGCCTTTCTCTCTGGGGAGAAGTTACCATTGGTCTGGCTCCTCCCTCTACTCCTGGCCACAGCCTGTTCGTGCAGCCCTCAGCCAAACAGATGGACAATGGAACTGGCGAAATGAAGATATTCATGTAAATATCACTGAGCAGAGTGATGCTCAGCTGAACTAAAAGAAGGGAAACAAGATGGGAACATGATATTAACAGCTGGGAAGATAATTTACCACATTAACGCCTTTTTTTCCTGGCAAGCTGCTCTTGGGAGGACAGAGATCCAGGATCGAATTCATTTTCTCAGTCAGTGAAGCTGAATGCAAAGGTGGTGCCCGGTATATGAAGACTGATAAATCATACGGCTCCTAAATCACCTGGCCCGGAAAGGGGAATCCCAGGTGCTCACATCAGTTGCTTCCCCCTCCCCCCCCCACCCCGGGGAACACAGGCTTTCAATATGATCTGAATAGTTTTGTGGTTCTCTTTCATCACATTTTTTGAGAGCCTACTGCGTACCACTTTGCTGGGTTTGGCCTGAAAGGATAAAAGGGGTGTGGTCATATTTTTTCTGCAACTGGAGTCTATCATCTAACGAGAGTTCTCCCGCACACAGCACCAGATTGCGGAGACATTGCTAGAAATGTCCTCAGGAGGAGTTCAGAGGAGAAGGTGGTCAGTTCTTGCACTGGGTTGGGAAACATGTAAGCTTCCTAGAGGAGGTGACACTTAAGAACATTAATAAGAGGGGTGCCTGGGTGACTTAGTCAGTTGAGTGCATGACTCTTGGTTTCGGCTCAGGTCATGATCTCGCAATCATGGGATCGAGCCCCGAGTCGGGTTCCATGCTCAGTGTGGAATCTGCCGCAGATTCTTCCCCCCCCCTCTCTCCCACTCACTCTCTCTCTCTCAAATAAACAAATAAAATCTTTAAAAAAAGAACATTAATAAGAGTTCAACACAAATGAGCAGGTCAATCTGGGCAGAGGGAACAGAGTAAGAATAGTAGGGTGAAGCTCAAACCGCTATGAGTCATAGGATAACAAGGGGACTTCAGGCTGTAAGGTGTGCACACAGAGACTGGACTGGGGTCCCCAGAGTCTGGGCATATCAGCCAGAGCAAGCTGGGCTCCCTCCTGCAGTTCCAAGAGCCACTTCACCATCAGGTTTGTGTATACTAAGAAATCTCTGGACTGCATGCAGAGAGTGGATTTGGGCTTAGAAAAACAGAAACAAACTCAAAACTCAAAACTGGAGGTAGGGAGTGAAATACAGAGGCTGATTAGCTGCCGAGAATGACAGCAGGGCAGCAGTGACAGAGCCTAAGTGGGGGCGGGGGGGTGGTGGCTCCTGCAAGACGTGCTCTGGGGGAAGGAAGGAAGGAAGAACCTGGCCACCGTGAGTGTTCCAGTAGCCGAGAGCCTTGGGAGGACAGGCCTGTTACAGCCGTGGGTGCAACACTCAGTGGAATAAAATGTATTTGTCAAACCTTAAGGAAAACACATTAGTTCTCCCGTGAAGGAGAGGCTGAAGTCCCGTCTGTTTCCTGAGTTACATGGCAAACAGTCCTGACGAGGGTGCCTTTCTCCCTCCGGAGTCCTGCGGCAGGCCTTCTGCTCTGCCTGCCATGTCCCCCTCTCCTGGGCCTGGGGACCCTCCAGCCTGCCCCTACACATGGTGTGAGTGCCTCCCTGCCAGGCGCCTTCCCCTGGGAGTCTCTCAGATTTTCACCCTCACTGTGTCCCACATGGAGGAAAGTATCAAGGGTTGGGTCCGCCATGTTTCCTAAACCCCCTTTCCAAGCTTGCCCAAGTCTAGAAGTTTCTATTTCCCGACTACAGTGTGTCTTCCCCTCTGTTCACTATTACCATTCCCTTTTGTATTAGTTTCGTAGGGAGGCCATAACAAAGTACTGGAAACTGGTGGCTTAAAACAACAGAAATTTATTCTATGATGGTTCGGGAGGCCAGAGATCTGAAGTCAAGGTGTGGGCAGGGCCATCCTCTCTGAAGGCTCTCCTTTGTCCATTCATTGCTACTAGTGGTTGCTAACCATCCTTGGCATCCTCCAGCTTGTAGATCTGTCACTGCAACCTCTGCTTCTGTTGTCACATGGCCTTATCCCTGGGGGTGTCCCTGTGTCCCAATTCCCCTCTTCTTCTGAGGACACCAGTCATTGGATTGGGGCCCACCCATATCTAGTAAGACCTCATTTTCACTTACTTACATCTGCAAAGACTCTCTTTTAAAATAAGCTCATTTTCCCACATAAGGAGGATTAGGACTTGAATTTCTCTTTTTGGGGGACGTAATTTTACCCACAACACTTGGGTTGCCAACCTCACTGTCTCCAACAGTCAGATGCAATGGCTTGCCAACGGTTCTCCTTGTGGACAGAAACATTTTGCCTCCAGGTTCGCTTTGACTCTGTTACCATAGGCAGCTTTCTAATGTATGAGTCTTGTCCTCTCGTTCTCAAGTCTGAATGACCTATCAAGGTCATGCATTTGCTTATCTGGCTCTTACTAACCTTTTCAGACTTATTTCTTAAATCCTCTGCTCCAGAGAGGACAAAATACTCACCACTCCATTGGCACCAGCCTCTTTATGTCTGTGGACCTTTGTTTATCCTGTTTTCTCTGTTAGAAATGTTTACCCTGATCCATTTCCCCGGCAGTATCTCATCATACTCTACATTTTTGTGTAAGCATCAAGTCCGTTACGCACAAGGTGGTATTTATGCTGCGGGTAGAACTGACTCCTTTCTTTCTTTCTTTTTTTTTTTTAATAAGATTTATTTATTTATTTGAGAGAGAGAGAGAGAGAGGGAGTGTGAGTGCTTGAGTAGGGAGGGGCAGAGGGAGAGGATCTTCAAGCAGACTCCCTGCTGAGCACAGAGCCTGATGCAGGGCTTGATCCCATGACCCATGAGATCGTGACCTGAGCTGAAACCAAGAGTCAGTCAGTCGCTCAACCAACTGAGCCACCCAGGTGCCCCCTGACTCCCCTATTTCTGTGTTTCCATTAACCCCAGGAGAAACTGTTCCCACTAACCACAGCCCATGGTACACATTACCACACTAATGGGCTTCCATACCTCCTCTGCTAGGTAGTGAAAGTCCTAGTGCCTCGCTCATTATAGTTGTTCAATAAATATTTGTCAAATGAATGCATGCCTAAATATTTGAAGGAATAAGCAAATTGCGTATTTAGCCTTATTTTCTAGGAGAAGATATTTCTTGAAACAGCTGGACAAGTTATTTTTGTCTAATCTCAGTATTGTTTAGCACACACACACAACACACAACACACACAACACACAGGAAAATATGCTTTGTCTCAGAATTATTTCGCGTGGGGATCATGAAGTATGTTGATTCATTTTTTAGCAGGTTCCAGGACACAGGGGTGGTACCTTACAGTATGTTGCAGTGACACCCTTGTACCTGATACTCACTTATTCATTCATCTATTATGTCCTTCTTTATTTTACCCCCTCATTCCTCATTTCATTCGTAAGACAAACGTTTGTTGAGAATGGTAGACTAAAAATAATTGTTTCTGAGGTTGGAGGTAAGGAGCTAGGCTCTAAGGAGTAAGAAGGTAAGAGCCACGACCCTGCCATCATGACACTGAAGAGTGACCGACTGCTGAGGAGGGGCTACGGTAGAGCAGAAAGCAGTAGCCCATGGACCACCTGTGTGGATATCACCTAGGCTACTTAAAAATTTATATTTTATTGTGGTAAGAACACTTAACATGAGATCTACCTTTTTTTCCCCTTAAAGATTGCATTTATCTATTTATTTGAGAGAGAGAAAGAGAGAGCACAAGAGGAGGGAGGGTCAGAGGGAGAAGCGGACTCCCCACTGAGCAGGGAGCCCCGACATGGGGCTCGAACCCAGGACTCCGGGATCATGACCTGAGCTGTAGGCAGATGCTTAACTGACTGAGCCACCCGGGCGCCCTGAGATCCACCTTCTTTTTTTGTTTGTTTATTATTTATTTATTTATTTATTTATTTATTTATTTATTTATTTATTTTGAGATCCACCTTCTTAACAGGAATTGAAGTGCACGACAGTATTGTGGACTCAGGGACAGTGCGGTACAGGAGGTCTTTAGAGCGTATTCATCTTCCTTAACTGGACCCTTCCGCCCATTGGTCAGTTACACCCTGTTTACCCCTATCCCCAGCCCTTGCCAACCACCATTCCGCTTTTTGATTCTGTGAATTTAACGGCTTTTGATACCTCTTATAAGATCATACAGTATTTTCCTTTTTAAAAAAAAATATTTATTTATTTTAGAGAGAGAGAGAGCTTGTGAGCAGGAGGAGGGACAGAGGGGGAGGGAAAAGGAGAGGGAGAGGGAGGGGAAGAGAATCTCAAGCCGACTCCCTGCTGAGCACAGAGATCCATGCAGAGCTCCATCTCAGGACCCTTTGATCATGACCTGAGCCAAAACCAAGAGTCAGATGCTTCACTGACTGAGCCACCCAGGCACCCCAGTATTTGCCTTTTTGATACTGGTTTATTGCACTCAGCATGACGTCCTCAAGTTTCACCCATGTTATAGCATATACCAGCATTTCCTTCTTTTTAAAGGCTTGAGGAGTATTGCACTGTATTGGGTACACTAAGCTGCTTTTTAAGCATTCTGGTTATCAGTCCAGATGTACTGAAGCAAAACCTCTGGGGATGGGGCTTAGAGATCTCCCTTTCAGTAGTCTTTCCCAGTATTCTCATGCTTGCTTACTTTTGAAAACAACTCATCAACATCACGAGAAATGCCCTGCTTGTTAAGATCATTATAAACTCCGGCCTTGTCATAATGAGGTGCAAATAATTACTGGAGGAGTAAACAAATACTACCAAAAAAAAAAAAAAAAAAAAAAAACAAAGGCAGGGCTGAACAGGCATTCCAGAGACTAGAGTAGTGATGCTTTCTGGGAAGGACCAGAGAGAGGGCAGGGTATCTCCATCTGCCATGTCCTTGAAATATCAGAATATAGCAGTGCATTTTCTTTTTCTTGTTCACATTGGCATGAGATTTAATTTTATAATTATCTCCACAAGCCGTACAATTCTAATGGAAATCAGCCACGAGACAGGGCGTCCTAACTCTCCTGGATGTCTAATTGTATGCACAGGAGGAATGTCATATTTCTCACTGAGGTTAAAATTAACTGGAACAGCCTGTAAGATCTCTCTCTCTCCCTCTTTTTTTTTCTTTTTAATCTAACTTTAAGAAAAATCTCTTTTTTTTCCACTGAATAATTCAAAAATTTTAAATTTGCATGTTTCAAGCTTCTATTGAGCATTTCATTTTCTGCTCCCAATCACATATTTCTAGAGCCCTTTGCAAGTTACCTTCTAAACCATTTTATTTTATTTATTTTTAAAGATTTTATTTATTTATCTATTTGAGGGGGGGCAGGGCAGGAGGGGCAGCGGGAGAAGAGAGAATCTTGAGCAGACTCTGCGCTGAGCGTGTAGCCCGTCCTGAGGCTCAATCTCATGACCCTGAGATCATGATCTGAGCTGAAAGCAAGAGTTGGTGGCTTAACCAACTTCGCCACCCAGGGGCTCCCCTTCCAGGCCATTTTTAAACGAACAAGCTTGGAATGTCACTAAGCTACTGCATGGCAGAGCATGGAGAAAACCAGACTACCAAGCACATAGTTCTAGATGCCGTCTCACTGTCTCATTAATCATCCACGTGATCTTGAATTAAGAGTCTTTACTTATCAAATTTGTCTTTGCTTACTTTCCCAGGGGTCCTAACTCCCCCCTCGGGATTATGGTAACTCTTATATGACATAATGTGTGTGCTGTGTTTTGTACCTGACATAAAATAGTTGGTTAATGAATATGGATTCCCTTGCATGATAGCTGCATTTCTTTTATGCATTCAGTCCTTTTCAATAGGGGGATTGTAGTTGCAGAAAACTTTTATTGATCAAAATTCTTTGCTGCTTCAGTGGGTTCAGCAGTTTTGATGATGCTCACAGGTGTGAGGGGGTCTGGGGCAGTGTTTCTAAAAACAAGATCACCTGGGGGATCTTATTAAAATGGAGGGACCGAACCCAAAGCCTGAGCTTCTGTATTTCTAAAAAGGCCCCAGGTGATGCAGGGCTGCACATCACGGACTGTACTTTCCTCAGAGAGATCTAGGAGGAGGCTGGATGTGTTACATGTGTGGCAGAGACCGGCCAGATGCTTAGGGACCTGTTCATTCCTTGTGGACAGTCAAGGGCGCAGAGTCCCTTGTCATACGCCATATGGCTGGTGTCTGGCCAGTGGAACAAGGGAGGGAGGAGTGGGTTCCTGGTTTAAGATACCCAGTGACATTCTTCACTGCTTCTCCTTGCTTGTCAATGTGCTGCTTATAAAGGATCCAGTGGAGGATTCCCAGGAGGGTCTAGAGGATGGTAGCACCATAAAAGAGAAGGAGCTGTGATCCCTGAGCCACTCCTTAGAATTCCATTTGCTCCTTGGAATGCCAGAAATAAAATCAGAAATAAACCTTGGTAGTATGCATTCACTGAGATTTTGGTCATTTGTTACGGCAGCTAGTATATCCTCTCTGACTGATACAACAGGCGTGCTATACTACTGATTCCCTTACCCTGGGGGTGAGCTGCCCAGCAGCCAGAACCTCTGGGCCCATTTCCTCCAGCGTCAGGCATTCTCAATTCATTCATTCCACTGTGTCGACCAAATATTAACATTTTCCTGCGTGCCATGACTTGAAAGAGTGGAGAAGCATTCTCTGTGAAAAGAGTCTGGACTCAGGCATTAGGCAAATCTGGCACTCCATCCGTTATCATCACCTTCCTCGGCCTCAGTGTCCCGCTCCACTTACTGTGGCTATTTTGTAAGCCACATACTAGAAAACTTCAGTATGCTTGGTCATGTCAAGGGGTCGTAGATGGTGGTTGATTGTTTTATGGGAGCAGGAGAATCAGCCCAGATGCAGTGTAGTGGACAGCAGAGGCTAAAGAGCAGCCAGAAGACTTCATGGGCTTGATTTACAAATGAGGAATGGAACTCAATTTGAGAAGTCAGTTGGGTGTCATGGAATATTTATGGGTCCCCGCTCCTGGCAAGCACTTCATTCAGTGAACCTACCCTCGTTTACTACCCAGCTCCCAGAGCCAGCGCATGATCTCTGTCTCCCTCTCCTTCTCATGATTATGAGCAAGGTTGCTGGCTACTTTCTCATGGGACTTTCCAGTTCTCCTTGAACGTTCTGGGATAATGGATTTTGTTGTCAACTATCAGACACCCTGGCATTTAGCTGAGTTTCAGTGCCATCCTTGTGTGTGGAATCATTCAGGGACTGTGCTTTATAGATAGAAACATATTTCATAGAAATTGTGGAATCGTAAACTCACAGTGCTGGAAGCTTAGCCCCTCTATGCCTGACCTCTTCCTTTCGCAGATGAGGACCCAGGATGGGAAAGTCACCTGCCCAAAGTAGTCTTACAATGGGACTAGACCATCTCCTGGTTAACCACAGAATGCAATATCCATTACAATTTCTTCTCTTTCTGTGGAGAACAAGGGCTACTAATGATGGGGTGACATTCAGTAGCTGTATCTCCTATAATTCACAGTGTGCCTAGCCAAAAAGATGGTGCATAAATGCTGCTGAAATTAAAATCACTATACCTTTATCTGTTACAAAGTGGGTCCTCCCAATAAATATCATGAAATATTTAGGAGGAATGTACAAAAGAAAATGCATGCCATTCAATATTGAGATTGAAAGAGAAAGGGGCACAGCTATTCACTGTTGGATTTTTACCAGATAAAAACATGTTCTCATTTATCTCTATAAAGAATTAGTACTTTCAAGATTATTCAAAGAGGTAAAGTGGTATCACAAAGCAAAATAAGAAATAAGGTAGAGGTCACAACCCCAAGTAAGATGTTCTGTGAGAATTCTTTTGCATTTTAGGGCTTTGGATTGGAAGATTAAGCTTTGGAAGACAAACTCCTCTGTCTACCTATAAAAGCACACCCCATTCAATATTAGCGTTCTTCACTAGTGGGCAAAAGCTGGGAGTTTCTTCCTTTTTTTCCTTGGAGAAAGCCAAGCATGCCTGCCTTTGAGGAAGAAGAAACATGTGATTCTTTTTGTTGATTGAAAATAAATAATCTTTCCGTATAAGTCTGTGGGAAAATGATAAGCTTTGAAAGAGACCCCAAAGTACTGTAGACAAGGACAAAAGCATGAGCATCTTTAAATTAGAAAAGGTCACTTGGCACTTCGGAAGAGTGGTGGGCCCTTATCCTGGTTTCATCATCTCCCAAATAAGACAATCATATCAGGCAAGTTTTGCAGTTCCTTCCAATTGGAACGAACTCTGATTGAAAGTCGAACAGCACAGAGGATCAGAGGGGAAGGGAGGGAAAACTGAATAAGAAGTCATCAGAAAGGGAGACAAGCCATGAGAGACTCTTAACTGTAGGAAACAAACTGAGGGTTGTTGGAGGGGAGGTGGGTGGGGGGATGGGCTAACTGGGTGATGGGCATTAAGGAGGGCATGTGATGTGATGAGCGCTGGGTGTTACATGCAACTGATCAATTATTTAAAAAATTTTAAAAAATTTAAGAAGAATATTTGAACAACAACAAAAATTAAATAAATTTAAAAAAAGGAAGTCAATGAGTTAGGTAAGCAGTAGCATAGTAAGATGGGTTTTCATTACCGGCATCAGGGTCCCACAGACCTGGATTTGATTCCTGCTTCCATTGCTCAAGGAGTAATCTTGGGTAAATTGCTTAACCTCCTTGAATCCTGAATCTCCCTCTTTCATTTTTTCTTAAAATGGAGGGAGAGTATGAGAAAGACCTATCTTGCAAGGTGATTGTACAACTCGATAGCAGAAGGTAAATTTCCTAAGTAGGCGTGTGTGGAATACCACCTATAAATGGCTTGTCCAAAGTCACAGAGTCTATTAGAAGCAGAGCAAGTACTAGAACCCACGTGCTCGGACTTCCAGTGCCTTGAGCTTCACGTTATACTTAATTGCTGTTAGGTGATACTAAGGATGTCAGAGGTGACAAAAATAAGAGTGTTAAGACTTGCTGAGGAAATCTTTGCTCACATTCTCAGCTCGGCCTGCCATTTACCTGCTCTGCTTCAAGCCCCAGATGTTGCTCTTTTGTGCTCTTAGTTTGCTCCCTTCGCTGGTCTCCCTGTCTCCAGTGTCTTCCTTATAATCCATACTCCACCCTGTAGCCAGAGTCATCTTCCTAGAATGAGTCTGATAGGTCACTCCAAAGTGTATGTACCTTCCAGGACTCCCCGTCAGCTAAGAATAAAGCCCAAGGTCTTTGTCGAGGTGTCTTAGGCAGGGTCTAATGGAGAATACTTGAGTATTGAATACAGAGGGTCTTGAATGCAGGGAATTAGTTACGGAGGTTATCACATTGCTGAGAAGGCAGGCAAGAGACAGAGGCAACCCAGAGGTTGGTGATGGGAGGCACTGGCACCAGCCCTAGGCCAGAGGGCCAAAGGCAAGAGGAGACAGTGTTACTGCCACTCAGGAACTAAGTAACCTGAAAGCTGGATCCATGATGAGAAGGTGAGTCCTATGATGGAGGGGGACGTAGAGGAGATAACAGCCATGCCAACCAGCCATATGAAGCAGAGAGGAATGGGGAGAAATCCCCCTGGCTTCCCCCATCTCCTTACTGCTCCCCCCTCCCACCTTTCCCATTGTCTGGGTCTAGCTAGAAACCAGCTGGTTCAGGAGACTGCAGGGCCAGCCTCCCTGTGATTGAGAGCAGAACAGGAAGGATGAGCACCGGGTCTGGGCACCCTTTGGTGTAGGACCCACGCTATGGTTTATCAGACCCATATCCCACGTCTCTGGACTCAGCCTCCAAATCTGTCTGCTATTGGATGCTCCACACCTTTAAACCTGATAAACACTCTTCCCCAAATTTTCTCCTCCCAACCACCAAGATATGTAGCAAGCTTCCTCTCAATTTTCAAGACTGAGAATTTTAAACGTCAACTCCTCTTCAAGGACTTCTTTGAACATTGGGAAAGCAACCTGAATGAACTCATCATACTGCACTGAAGTCAGTTTTCATTCACATATGCATCTTATATTTGAAGTCAGAGACTATAATCTTAGTTATCTTGAATCCCCAGCACTGAGCATAGGAACTGGTACATAGGAGATCCTCAGCAAGTTTACAGAGGACGAACGGAAGGTGACTGACTTCTCTGATTCAGAGTCAGGATAATTGGACTCAGAGTAGATTAATTATTTATCTAAATCCAATAACCCCCTGAATTTGTCAGCTAGGGCAGCCATAGTACAATATCACAGGCGGGGTAGCTTTGACAATAGAAATTAATCTCTCACAGTTCTGGAAGGTGGATGTCTAAGATCAAGGTGCTGGCAGGTTGGTTTTCTCCCGAGGCCTCACTTCTTGGCTTACAGGTGGCTGGCTTCTTGCTATGTCCTCACATGGTCTTTCCTCTTGTGTGCACCTCCCTGGTGTCACTTCTTGTAAGGATGTCAGTCATATTGGAAGAGGGCCCCATGTTTATGACCTCATTTAAACTTCATTATCTCAAAAGACTCTCTCTCTATATTCAGTTTGGAAGTTTGGGCTTCAATATAGGAGTTTTGGGGGAACACAATTCAGTCTATAACATACCCCTCTAAGAATCTAAGAAATCTTTTTTTTTTTTTTTAGATTTTATTTATTTATTTGAGAGAGAGAATGAGATAGAGAGAGAGCATGAGACGGAGGAGGGTCAGAGGGAGAAGCAGACTCCCCGCTGAGCAGGGAGCCCGATGTGGGACTCTATCCCAGGACGCCAGGATCATGACCTGAGCCGAAGGCAGTTGCTTAACCAGCTGAGCCACCCAGGCACCCACCTCTAAGAAATCTTAAAAGAGACCCAAATGAGTCTTATTAGGAGTCTGTTCTCTGAATGGTAGATCTTTGCCTTGAGGGTGCCCCCCAGCCCAAATGTCGGGAGCTACCTTTGGCTTCCAACTGTCTACCTGTGCTTGGTCAGAAAACCAAGCCTCCCAGGTCACCCCTGTGCTCTGGGTTCCATGGAGGAAAAGTGACCCCTTCCACACTGTTCGGAATTTCGCTGTCTGGCTATTCATTATTTCTTCAGACTTTAATAATGATCTCAGCTTGTGATGGGAAAGAACAATGAACCATTCATTCACATTCAAGACACTAATTAAAAAGGCACAGTTTTGTTTTCATGAGTTTGCCTATGACTTAATTATAGCAAGACCATATAAAAAAAATCTGATTTTGAGGTTTAAAAGCAACTGTAAAAGCACATAGCGGCTGTCTTGCACTTGTGGGAAGATAAGGAAGGAGCAGGTAGAAAGAAGACAGAGTGGGGAATGGGGCCGTTTCTCCTTGTAATTGTCTGAGTAGTCTCAGACAAATCACTTCACCTCTCTGGTCCTCTTTTTTTCCTAAAGAAAGATGGATAAAGTCTGTCAGACTGTAGGGATCATCTTGACGCTACACCGAGTCAGCACTGAAGGATAAGCTATGTCAAGTTACTGACTGTTGAGGGAGCCTGGTCCATTTTGTTGGGGTAGACCATGAATGATGACACTATGGCTGTGTTTAATAATCCGAATGGCTGTCATTTGGAAGCTGGAGAGAATATTATTGGATGATAAGCCTGCACAAAGTAAATGGGAGCAAGTTATTAAGAGGAAAGGGATTGGCACATACTGGACAGCTTCTTTAAACAGGAACTCTCTAATGATCTTACTCAACGTTTTCACTGGGGGAAGCATTATTTCCCCCATTTTATAGGTGAGGACTATCAGGCTCTGAGGGCTGAGGTAACTTACTTAGAAGCACACACCTGGTAACTGAAAAGTGGAGGTTAGAACCCAAGGCAGAGGGATTCTACAGCAATTGTTCTCTCCATCACAGCATATTGTTCAATGTTACTCAGGTGAATAGTGGGTAAAAAGAATTTTCTAATAATTCCACCCAAGAATAAAATGGAAAGCTCACAGACTAGTATGTTCAATGCCCTTAGGTGCATTGAATCAGACATCTGGTCTACCATGGTCAAGTGTGTTGGAAGGATTCATGCCTCAGCATGTGATGTGGCTGATACTAGCAGGATATTGAATTAGCGTGGTCTCTTTCCTTACCAGTTACTCAGTTAGACCACCTTCTTCCCTTACAAGTTAGGTGAAGCATGGGACTGAATTCTGGCCAATGAACATTGGTGGAATTCCAGCTCCAGGGCTGGACCACGAAATCTGCACAAAGCTGCTCACTCTTTCTTTCTACTGCATGGTTCCATTGGGAGACTATCAGGGCATGAAGTATGGTCGAGTCTAGATGAAAGGGGCCTAGATTCTCTCCACATCCGTGAACCTGCATGAGAGTGTTCGATGGGCAAGAAATGAAACCTTATCCTGTTAAATCACTGTGATGTGGAGTTGTTGATAATGGATGTGAGACTGTCTTGCCTGGTACAGATGACCTCTAGTGTCCCTTCACCCTTCACTGTTCTAGGATTCAGTGAAAATAATTATAAATGTAGAGAAGCCCTAGGCAATGGAAGTAAATGGCTGATTGTGTACATTGAGGAAGCAGTGGGAAGTGAGGTAGGAAACACTTACTTTTCTCTTTCCATGACTCAGGCAGATTATTTGTACCGTCCGCCAGACTTCAGTGAAAAATTTCTTTGTAAACATCTTTTCACTTATTAATTCACTAATTTAATTAACAAACATTTGTTGTGTGGAAAGTTCAGGAACTCTGTGCTCTGGGGACTTGAAATACAAAGATGAATGAGGCAGTCATTACTCCCAAGGAGCTGGCGAGACCACAGGCTTTGAAGGGACCCCAGATGTCATTCTGTTTAACTCCTTTCCTCTCTTAACATGAGTCCCTGAGCAATCTTACCAGTAAAAGACTTCATTTACAAATTGCACCCCAGTGACTGTCAGGTTTCCATTTTTATTCTTGAACTCTGCAGCTACAAAGGCAGAAAGATAGGGGATAGGAAAGAACGTATCAACATTCAAATTATGGAAACATCAAATGTTTGTTCTTATATAGAAACCTTTTCATTTTCAAAATAAAACTGAGAAAAAGAAGAGCGTATGACAACTGTTGTAATCAGCATGGGATCTAGAAGAAGGATGCGGTGAATCAGAAGATGATGCTTAGGAGAGAGATAAAGATAGCATGATGGACCAGTGAGGGAATTTGGGATTTTAAGTGCTTTGATAGGGAGGACTAGAGTTTCTACTCATCCTGTGTCTAAGAACAGTGCCTATCACATGTCCATAATGAATTATATGAATGAATGCATGCACATATATGTATATATACATATATATATCATATATGCATGACACACAGATATGTCATACTTACATGATTAACAAAATTATAATAAAGTAAAAAACATGTATTAAATGCATTCATTATTCTAGGTACTGTTTCAAGTACATTTGTCTTGGATCTGCCATATTGAGGCTCCTTTACCACTCTAGCCCAGGTCATATTCTGGTTCTACTTTTTTTTTTTATTTTATTTATTTATTTTTTCTGATTCTGCTTTTAAAAATGTCAGTGCAAGGGAAATCTCATTCTGTTAGGGGAGCAGAGAACAATAGCAGGATTCTCAATACCCTTTATTTGCTAATAATCACAGTGTGAGGCATATCGAGATATTCCTGGTGCTGTTTCCAGCCTTCACCCTAAAGGTAAGATTCTTCAAAATCTCAAACTTCAATTCCATAGACCCTGCCATCCCTTATTTGGTGACTGGGCAGGAGATGATAGAAGTGTCTCCTACAGTTAAATCTCTGCAGGCTCAACAAGGCTGCTGTCCAAATGGAGTGGGGTCTAGGGGACAATTCCCCGCTGTAGCTCTGCCTGAGGACAGAAATAAGGGACTCTTGAGTTAACATCTCATTCTGTCTCCACTGTCTCCCTTCCCATGTTCCTTCTTCATCTTACAGAGAAACATTATTGTTAGCAAGTGAGCATGACTTCTAAACAAAGATGTTTAGAGTATATGTGGTTAATAAGTGTGATAATAAAATGAACATCCATAAACCTACCTAACAGTTGATAAGCCAGAATATTCCCAGTACTGTTCAAACTACCTGTATCGTCCTTTCCTTATGTGTCCATCATTCTCTTACTTATTTTAAAATAATTTTACGAACCATAAATGCATTCCTTAAATAGTTTCCTTATTTAACATTGTTTAGTTTTTAATTTTTATAAAAAGTAAAATATACTTAAATGTCCTCTTTAGTGATTGGCTTTTTTCTCCACTCAACATCTATTCATAAGATTCACCTTTCTCAAAGTGGACTAAGGACATGAATGTAAGGTCTGAAACTGTGACACTCCTGGAAGCTTCTTGACACTGTTCTTGGCAATGATGTCTTGGGTATGACACCAAAAGCACAGGCAATGAAAGCAAAAATGAACAAGTGGGACCACATCAGATTAAAAAGTTTCTGCACAGCGAAGGAAATAACCAAAATGGTAAAAAAGGCAACCTAAGGAATAGAAGGAAACATTTGCAAACCACTTATCTGAAAAGAGGCTAATATCGAAAATGTACAAGAAATTCCTACAACTCAACAGCAACAACCAGAAAGCAAAAACAAATAACTTAATTAAAAATAGGCAAAGAGGGGCGCCTGGGTGGCTCAGTCATTAAGCGTCTGCCTTTGGCTCAGGTCATGATCCCAGGGTCCTGGGATCGAGCCCCGTATCGGGCTCCCTGCTCGGCGGGAAGCCTGCTTCTCCCTCTCCCACTCCCCCTGCTTGTGTTCCTGCTCTCACTATCTCTCTCTGTCAAATAAATAAATAAAATCTTAAAAAAAAATGAGCAAAGATCTTGAACAGTCAGTTCTCCAAAGAAGACATAAGAATGACCACCACGTATATAAAAAGGTGCCCAGCATCACTCATCATCAGGGAAACACAGATCAAAACCACAGTGAGCTATCTCTTCATACCAGTAACAATGGTTATTATAAAAACAAAAACAAAAGATAACCAGTGTTTGCAAGGATGAGACAAGGGAACCCTTCCTTGTACACTGGGTGTACAAGGGTGGGAATCTGTATTGGTAAAACCATTAGGGGAAACAATATGGAGTTTCCTCAAAAAATTAAAAATAGAATTACCATGTGTTAAGCAGCCCCACTTCTAAGTATATGTTCAAGATAATTGAAATCAATATCTCAAAGAGAGATCTGCACTTTCTGTTCATTGCAGCAGTGTTCATAATAGTCAAGACACGGTAACAACCTAAATGTCCATCAACAAATGAATGGATAAAGGAAATGGGTTATGTACATAAAGTAGAGTATTATTCTGCCTTAAAAAAGAAGGAAATGCTACCATTTGTGACAATATGGATGAAATTGAGGACACTTGGTTGAGAGAAATAAGCCAGTCTCAGAAGAACAAATATTGAATGATTCCACTGAGATGAGGTATCTAACATGGTCAAATGTGTGGAATGGAAGGGAATAGAAGGGGGTTTGCCAGGGGCTGTAGGAGGGGGGAAATAATGGGAAGCTGTTGTTGAAGCAGAGTAAAGTTTCATCTATACAAGAAGAATAAGTTGTAGAGATCTGCTGTACAACACGGTCCGTAGAGTTAACAACGTGGTATTGTGCACTTAAAATTGAGTCAAGAAGATCAATTTCATGATAAGCGTTCTTACCACACATACACAAAAGAGGACACAAGAATGAGCAGAGGGCGCCTGGGTGGCTCAGTTGGTTAAGCGACTGCCTTCGGCTCAGGTCATGATCCTGGAGTCCCGGGATCGAGTCCCGCATCGGGCTCCCTGCTCAGCAGGGAGTCTGTTTCTCCCTCTGACCCTCTTCCCTCTCACGCTCTCTATCTCTCATTCTCTCTCTCTCAAATAAATAAATAAAATCTTAAAAAAAAAAAAAGAATGAGCAGAGAGGGCACCAATCTGGCATGGACCTACTGAGTTAAGATTTCTTCCAGAGACCAGGCTTAGCCCTAAAAAAAAAAAAAAAAAAAACTTCAGCAGGGAAGGCACATGCTTATGTGGTCATTTATTTATTTGGTTTTATTCCCATTCATCTCCTTCACAAACACACATTGGCTATTTGCTACATTTTATAATTCACGCAGAATTTTCACTTATATTTTCTCATTTTTCCTCTCAGCAGTCTTGTGAGCTTGTTAGTTAAGTGCTACAGCTTCCATTTCACAGGCTCAGAAAGATTTCATACTTGTCTAATATAGACTTAGTTGATTACAAGGATCTTCCCCAAATTCAGGACCCTCAGTCATAATCTACTATATGGCGATGTCCCTCTGTTGGCATATAGAACTGAGGGTGTTTGCTGCATAAAATGGTTAATGAATGAGCAGCATTAAAGTAGAAATAAGAATCTGACCTTCACACAGCAAATGAGGACAGAAGCTACAAAACTGTAGGCAGCAGAATACATTTAGTCAGGAGAGATTATTAAGCAAACCTTGATAGGCCCCCAAGTGCATCTTTATATTGCAACACTGATGGTCATCATTATGGCAGCTTTGGGTGTGCACATTTTAGAAGGCTAACTGAGTAAAGCTGCTCTGTCCATTGACTCCCATACATGGCCTACTTTCATATGAGTCCCTGATGAGCATACTGAATGGATTCTTTACAAAGAGTGTTACAAGTAAGGGTTATTAAAGCAAACACATCCTCCTGGATATTCACACAGCATGCAGGTGAGCTGTGGAGGGAGTTGGGGAGAGAGTTATCATTCATGCAGCATTACTTTATACCAAGTGTTCTGCATACGTGGTCTTTATGACTATCTGGAAAACATTAAAGACTGTTGTTCCAGAGGATAAACCAGAAACTTACTAAGCTTGGCTTTCCATTCTAGCTCCGACCTTTCTAGGTTTGCGATTTGGGAGAAGTTGCCATGCTGCTCAGGCCTTCTGTTTCCTTGATGTAAAACGAACACCAATGTACATACTCAGTTGATGTCATTGTTGTCAGTATCCTACAACTGAGATGGTGTGTAAGAAGCTGCTCTGTGAACCCCAAAGTACTATCCTCATATGTAGAGAAATAAGACTCGATACTGTGTTATTTATTTAGAAACAATGAGAAGGATTACCACTGAAATCAAGCCGTTTTTGTGAACTGCTGAAAAATGCAGAAAATTATAAAGGTCAGTTTAAAAGGCCAGATTTATACTGAGTGATTTTTTGTAAACTGTGTGTGTTAACCACCAGTGTTAGTATAAGGTGGGAAAGCAGAACAAAATAAGTTTATTCGAAGTTAACTTGAATTAGATTGGAAGTAATTTAAAAAGGAGTGATTTATAAAAACTATGTCTTCTCTGAAAGTTATATTTTATCACTTTATGTGATTATCTAAAACATGCTTTCCAAAGTTTAACATCTGTACAAACATAGGGGTTTACATTTCAGATGGCTAAAGACAGCTCTGTAATAAAGCAACTTGACAGTAAGGCAGACCCTCTTCTCTGTTTTTACACTGAATGCTAGGAAATGCACCACAGAAAAGCTATATGAGTGACAAAAGAACCTTGTTGTAGTTCTTCTTTCCAAGAACTTTGCTTCCCTCTCCTTAGTTAGCAGATAAGTTACTTTTTTAAGTCTTGGGATCAA
Source organism: Eumetopias jubatus (assembly GCF_037043125.1). Classification (NCBI taxonomy): domain Eukaryota; kingdom Metazoa; phylum Chordata; class Mammalia; order Carnivora; family Otariidae; genus Eumetopias; species Eumetopias jubatus. The sequence goes on from NW_028274810.1 coordinate 115,852,556, forward strand.
AGAATCAGGGTATTTACTCTGCCTTTGTCACTAGGGATGCACCTACAAATCAGAATCTGAATAAGCAATGCAATTTATCTCCAACTTGTTCGCCTTGTGATTATTTTTAATTCAAGTTGTCACATTTTTACAGGGAGAATTCTATGTCTGATTTTATCTTTTCCCAGGGAATTAGAGTTAGGATTACCATCACAGCCAACAAAATCATAATCACCATCTATATCGATCATCTACTGCTGCATTAACAAATTATCTCAAAATTTTGTGATTTAAACAATAAATACTAATGATACCTTATAGTTTTGGTGAGTCAGCAATTTGGAAGCAACTTAGCTGGGTGGTTCTGGCATAGGGTCTCTTGTGAGGTTGCAATTAAGATGTAGGTTGGGAGGGCGCCTGGGTGGCTCAGTCATTGAGCGTCTGCCTTCGGCTCAGGTCATGATCTCAGGGTCCTGGGATTGAGCCCCGCATCGGGCTCCCTGCTCAGCTGGGAGCCTGCTTCTTCTCCCTCTCCCACTCCCCCTGCTTGTGTTCCCTCTCTAGCTGTGTCTCTCTCTGTCAAATAAATAAAGTCTTAAAAAAAAAAGATGTATGTTGGGGCTGTAGTTCTTTGAAGACTTGGCTGGGACTGGACTGGATTCATTTCTACTGTGGTTCACTCATCTGATTGGCATCTTGGTATTGGTAGGAGGTCTCAGTTCCCTATAATGTTGATCTCTTCATAGAGATGCCTGAGTGTCCTCATGACATGGGGGCTGACTCCTCACAGAGTGAACGATCCAAGAGAGCAAAAGGTGGAAGTTGCAGTTTTCTTCATTGTCCTAATCATGGGAGTCATGCAGAACCATTTCAACAATACCCTATGGTTATCTGGGCCAGTTCTATTTAATGTGGGAGAAGTCTATTTGAGGGTTTGAAAGCCAGGAGACATGGATCATTTGGGACCATTTTGGAGGCTGTCAACCACATCATCATAATAAGTTTTCGAATGAAGGGATGACTTAAGAAATGAGAAATACACAAACATTTAAGGAAAATGTTCTCTAGACAGATCTTCTTACAGGAGAAGATGATATTTGTAGATCTTTCTTTCACTCCTGACATGCCATTCTTTAGTTTTAGTTGGAAGGAGGCAACAATAATTTCTATCTAAACTTAATGTCAATTAACACAGTAATTATAAGACAGTAGCTAGTCTCACATGGTAATTGATGATAATTGCTTCCTACTTTAATTGGTATATAAACAAGACTGTGCACTAGGAATCCAAACATTCCTTCAAAAGGAAAAAGAAAATCAAAGAAGAAAATTTGTCAAAGTCATCTGTAAGCTGATAAGAAGCTAACAAATCCAGCCTACATGTCTACAGGCATTAAACAGCTGCTGCCAAGGCTTGACACTTTCTCAGAGCTGGCAAGGATAACAGAGGAAGTGAGAGCACCACGCTGGCTGGTATCAGCTCCAGGGTGCCGCTGAGATGTGTGCCGATGCCCAGCTGTCCAAGGCAGTTATGCCAATGTGCTGAAGTGCTTGAAGGTTGCCAACGCGACAGACCAAAGTAGGCTCATCAGTGAAAGATGGGATGATGTCTCTCCCCCGTTGCCACCTGTGCCTTTTGGAAAGATCGGTTCGAAGCAAAATGGGGAGGGGATAAGGGTTACGGTTGTTTTTGAGAGGAAACGCCCTGGAAATCTATACATCATAGCACCTGAAACCTCGGGGAAGCGTAAGGAAGGGAGACATGTAATTCAGGTACAAAGGTTAGCTTCCATTTGCTAGAGAGGGGAAAGGGCCAATGAATGAGGCAGGGGAAACTTCTAGAAACCCAGCTGCATCCTCATAGAACAGTAGGCGGATGGCAGATGGAAATTAATTAATACCAGTATATCCAAGTAGAAAGGAAATAAAAGAAGATATAGAAGAAAGAATGGTTGTCCAAGACTAGAGACTTTGACAAACTGAGGAGATTCAACATCTTGAGGGCAGTGGGCAGAGGTAGGTATTGTCCCTGTGCCCTTGGGACCATGGGCTTCGGCAACATCAATAGCGGTTTCTGCTCAGAAATCCATTGAAGATGATCCCTCAGTGGGAAAAAACATGGGAACTGGAGGAAAAAAATATGCTAAGAAGTTGGTGTCTCAGATCCAGGTAATTCCAACCAGGAAGCAGAGCCAGCAATCTTTGGGACACAGAGCAGAGGGCTGCTCACAAGAGACTGTGGAGGTGGTTTTACAACAGTAAGTTGGAGTGCTTATTCAGTTCTAAACTAGGGGTGCCAGACACAGCTCAGAGGGGGGGACAGAGCTTAAGTTTTCTGAAGATGTAAGATGGGAAGGAAAGGCACCTCCAGTAAGATCTGCAGACTAGGGATGCCACCATTGTAAATTTGAAACTTTGCTAAATAAGCAACCAATCTCTCCAGTGCTACTCTCTGGAAGGCGAAAAAGTGAGCATAGGTGGATCCCTCCCTGAAATGGCAAATGGTGCCCTAACGTGGTTCATTATGGAACCAGGGAGATCACTCCCAATTGTGTTTTGTGTCATAGGTCAGGATCCCTGGACAGCCTATCATAAGCCTGAGCAACAACCTGGCCAGGATTAATCGAAAAAGGATCCCCTTTTCTCCTCATTTTATCTCTTTCCTCTTCGATGGCTATGATTCTTAGGTTCTGGAAACATCATTTTGCTTGGCAAAACTGCCCTAAAACTGGGGATACACTTACTTTCTAAATTTCATAGGTGTGGGGCCCAGACTGTGACAACCCTATGCATTCTGTTAACAGTTTGGACTCTTGATTAATAAATCTCAGTGAGATTTTTTTTTTGCTATGGTCTTGAACGAGCAGATCCATTAATGAACAGCCCAGGCTGAACTCCCAAAGGAGACTCAACGCTACCTCCACTTCTGAATGAATATCTAGTTTGAGATTGAGCATAATATAGCAGAAGTGAGGGTGCTAAACTTTAGATTCTTTTCACTTTCTCTTGATCAAGTTAATGTTAGTTGCTATAACAAGCAAACCCTAGACTTTTGACATGAAATACTATTTGTGGTGGTGATGTAGGGGCTGCTCCATACAGGCATGGGGGAGCCCAGGTTGAAAGAGACTTGGGTAACTTGGGTCAGTCCCCAGCAGGTAGAGGGCAGAAGTGAGAGAAGCAATGGAAGATCATGCCCCCAGGCTTTTGTGAGCCTGGCCTGGAAGCGGGGGGCACATATCACTTCTGTCCCTATTTCATTGGCCAGAACTCAATTATTTGGCCACATTTAGATGAAGGGGAGCCTGGGCAGTGTCATTGACAACCACTTCCAAATAATAACTATATATTATGAAAGGGGAGTTTGAATCTCTAATGGACAGCTTTGCCATAGTCTAGAGACTGTTAGCTAACAAAGGCAAGATAATTTGATTTGGGCTTTTAATTCCTTTAGACATTAATTCTTCAGATTTATATTGCAAAGGATTTTATCTTGGGAGTTTAATCTTTTTTTGCAAATATGATAATGGAAGTGGTTTTATTCAACTTTAGGACATTTCTAGGTGATTGGTTTTAAGTTATCAGAGCATCTTCCCAATACTCTTAAATCATATCACAGAACCTCCAGTAAGCTCTACTAGACAATTTGCCTGAATGCAATTAAAGGCAAGACAGAGAACTAGGGATATATTTTTAGTTTACATGCAAAGTTTTTCATGTTCTGTAATGAATGGATTGCTCTTGCTATTTCAGAACCTTTTGGGGGCAAAATCAAAACTACCCATCTGTAGTTCCAGAGGGCCACTCAGTGGAACAATGGCTGATGTTGGAGGTGAGGTCTTCCCTTGAAGGGCATAGCTTCACTCCTGGTAGCGGTAAGATTGAAAATCAAACCTGACTGGATTAAGAGAGCCCAGCGTAGGGCATGTTAGGGATCATTTGTTTCTCCCTCCTTCCTTTTGCTTTTAGGAGTCTTTGATGGAATGAGCACTGGGTGTTATATGCAACTGATGAATCAATAAATTCTACCTCTGAAACTAAAAATACACTATATGTTAATTAAGAAAAAAAAAAAAGAAGTCTTCCCTAAGGCAGTTCTGCTGGTCCCAGTGGCCCTTACTCACCGAACACTGGGGTTGAGGGACCCTGGTCTTATCTCTCCTTTCCATGGGGTACACCTGTAAAGAGAAAGCATCCCAATGGGCATGCTTTAGTAAAGTGCATTTTGCAGTAAGGGCCTGTTTGGGGGGGAGGGAAGCTTCAGTTCAGAGGAGTATCATTAGGCATTAGGCTTGTTTGGTCGTACAGTTTAGTCATGTCCTCCTGCCTAATTTTCTCTGGTAATAAAGCTGACATTGTGATTTCCATCTGCCTGACTCCATATGACCGTATGTCAGTTGGTTTGAACTTGAGGGATGTTATTTTTTGACCCCATCAAATCCACAACTATAGACTGGATTGGAATCCTGGCTCTCCTGTTTACAATCTATGTAGCACTGAGAAATTTGTATGGTCTCTCTGAGCTTTGGTTTCCTGCCTAGTAAGTAGGGGCAATAATTATCTCTTTACAGTAGTGGTGTGAGAAGGAGATACGATCGTGGCTATAAGATGCTCTGTACAGCACCTGGCACACAGTAAGGACTCAACAAATTATATCTTTTATTATTATGACATATTTTTTTCCAGGGCGGTCTTATATCATATGTGTGTTGCATATATAGTGCTGGGAAATGAGCTTTTACCTTTCCTTTTGGTTATTCATGGGGACATAATAATCAGTACCTGTGTTATCTTCAAGTACCAGAAATTAAAAATTTCTGTGACAGCAGGTTCCGAAAGATGGCAGCACTGGGAAAAGGTTTCCCCATATTTTAAGATGCACTTAAGCTGGGCAGCTTTCCAGCCGCACCCCACCCCGCCCAGTAAAAATAAGCACACTCATCCAAATGGTCCCCTCACGCCTACTCTTTCAGGTTTTGCCCTGTCATCCTTCTGTGCTTTTCATTTACAGGTTTGTCTGCTTTTGTCAACTCTGATCTTAATGGGGACCGAATCTGTCTTGAAGTCTTTGAGCCATGGGCACTAGCCTACAACCGTTGGGACACGGTAGGCTCTCAGCAAGTGTCAGTTACACTGAGACATCTTTCATCCTCTCGTAACACCTGCGTACATCAGGAGTCCTCAGACTGCTTCTCTGCAGCACGTACCCGAGGAATAAGATAAGGCTCCATCAGCACCTGGTGATTTTATTTTACTTATTTTTATTTTTTTCATTTTTTAAAGATTTTATTTATTCATTTGACAGAGAGAGACACAGCGAGAGAGGGAATATAAGCAGTATAAGCAGGGGGAGTGGGAGAGGGAGAAGCAGGCTTCCCGCGGAGCAGGGAGCCCGATGGCGGGGCTTGATCCCAGGACCCTGAGACCATGAAGGCAGACACTTAAAGACTGAGCCACCCAGGGGCCCCAGCACCTGGTGATTTTAATGTGAATGGAAAACTTCCTGAGGAAAGGTATTTTAGTAAAAGCTGTGGCTGGGCACAGTGGGAGGAAGAGAGGGAGGTAGTTTGAGTCAAAGCTCCATGGATGATCCAGTTCTGCTCTCCTCTGCCCAACTGAGAATTGCAGTGTTTCATTTGTTCAACCCTGAGTCCCTAGAGCCTAGCACAGGTCTGCAATATCTATTTATTGAATGAATAAGTGTTTTCCAAATGCTGAAGAGAAATGGAGACGTGGATAGGGTCCGGGTGGTAGAGAAAAGATGAAGAAAAATCATGTATTGATTGTTGACACGGGAGCGCTATTAGAGAAGCCATCTTCAAGCATTTCATCTTACACTATGAAGTAGTAGATTAGCTGTCAATTTTTTTTGTAGACCCTCTTTATCAAGTTGAGGAACTTCTTTTCTATACTTACTTTGCAAGAGTTTTTGTTTCATATCGCAAATGGGTGTTGAATTATGTAAAAGCCCGTGGATTCAACGTACTAACATTTTGTTAAGGATTTATATATCTATATACCTAAGGGATATTGGTCTGTGATCTTTTCTTCTAATGATATCTTTGTCTGGTTTGGGTGTGAAGGTTATACTGGTTTCCTAAAACAAGTTGGCACATGTTCCCTTCTTTTCTACTTTTTCTGGGAGGGATTGTGTAGAATTGGGGTTAATTCTTCTTGAAACATTTGGTAAATTTCTTTTAGTAAAACCATCTAGGCCTGGACATTTCTTCTCAGTAGTTTGAATTCAACTTCCTTAATAGTTATAGGGCTATGCAACTGATGAATCACTAAATTCTACCTCTGAAACTAGTAAAAAAAAGTTAGTTACAAGCCTATTCAAATTATCTGTTTCATGTTGGGTGAGATGGGTTAGTTTGTACTTTTTGAGTCACATTTCATCTATGTTGTCAAATTGGTTTGTGCGGAGTTCATAGTATTTTCTTACTAACCTTTTGTTGTCTGCAGGGTCTATAGCAATATCCTTCTTTTATTCCCGATATTAATATATTGTGTCTTCTCTCTCTTTTTTCTTGTTTCTCCCGCGTGTTTATTTATTACATTGTAGTGTAATTAACATATGGTGTTCTGTGAGTTTCAGGTGTATGGTGTAATGATTCAACACTTCCATACATCACCCAGTGCTCATCACGACAAATGCACTCCTTAATCCCCTTCACCTCACCCCCTCCCCTCTGCAACCACCTGGTTGTTCTCTGTAGTTGAGAGTCCTTTTTTTTCTTTGTCACTCATGCTAGAGGTTTGTCAATCTACTGACCTTTTAAAAGAAACCAGCTTTCCATGTCATTGATTGGCTCATTGCTTTTTTGTTTTAAATTTTATAAATCCTCACCCTTATCTTTGTTATTTCCCTCCTTTTGCCTACTTTGAGTTTATTTTTTTTTTAAGTTTCTTGCAGTGAGACCTTAGATTATTGATTTGAGATTTCTCCTCTTTACTAATGTAAAAACATTCCGTGCTATAAATTTTCCTCTCAGTACTGCTCTGAGACCCATATATTTTTATATGTAGTATTTTCACTTTTATTCTTTTCAAGGTATTTTATTCTCGTGAGACTTCTTTCATCCACAGATTATTTAGAAGTGGGTTGCTTGGTTTTCAGTGTTTGAAAATTCAGTGTTTAAAATTTTCATGTTACTTTACTTTTATTGATTTCTAGCTTGATTCTATTTCCGTCAGAAAACATAATTTGCATGACTTAAATTATTTAAATTTGTTGAATTTTGTTTTATAGCCCACAGTGTGCTCTACCTTCATATATATTCTGTGGGCACATAAGAAAAATGTGATTCTGCTGGTGTTAGCTGGAGTTTTGTATGCATGCCAATTGTATCCTGTTGGTTGATGGTATTGTTGACTTCTATATCTTTGCTAATCTTTGTCTAATTGTTCCATCAGTTGTTGAGAGAGGGGTGTTAAAATATACAATGATCATTTTGGATTTGTCTGTTGCACCTTTCAGTTCCATCAACTTTGGCTTCATATATTTTTCAACTTTATTGTTTGGTGCACATACATTTAGGATTGCTATGTCTTCTTGGTGGACTTACCCTTTTGTCGTTGTATAAAGTCCCTCTCTGTCTCTGTTAACTTCTTTGACTTTATGTAATATTAATATAGCAACTTCTGCTCTTTTGTTGTTGTTAATGTTTCCAGGGTATATCTTTTTCCATTCTTTTGGTTTCAACCTGTGTAAATCATTATATTTAAAGTGATTTTGCATAGGCATCATATAGTTGAGTCATGTTTCTTTTTTAATCCACTCTCCTAATCTCTTTATTTTAATTGGCACATTTAGACATTTTACATTTAATGTAATTATTATTATGTTAAGTTTCAAGTTTGCCATTTTACTTTTTGTTTTCTCTTTGTTCTTTTTTTTTTTTTTTTTTTGCTTCTTTTCTTTTTCTTGACCCTCTATGGGTTTCTTGAACATTCTTTAGGATTCTCGTTTTGATTTAGCTGTAATACTTTTGAGTCTGTATCTTTGTGTAGTTATTTCAATGTTTGCCTAGGTATTACACTGTATATACATGATTTATCATAATCTGAAGGTGTCAACAGTTCACCAGTTTGGGTGGAATGTAGAAATCTTACCTGCCTTTATGTCCCTCTGTCCTCCCTCCTTTATAATATAATCATCTTAGGTATTTCCTCTGTATACATCGAGAACTACATCAAGCCGTGTTACAATGTTTGCTCGAAACATCAAACATAATTTAGAAAACTCAAGAGGAGAAAGTCTGTTGTATTTGCTGACACTTTTGCTCTTTCTGTGTTTCTGTCTTCTTCCAGGTGTTCTAAGAGTCCTTCTTTTACTATTTCCTTTCTGGAGAAAGGAATTTAGCCTTTCTAGAGAATTTCCTTGAGTCATTTACTTTTCAGTTCTAGAATTTGTTTGGTTCCTTTGTATATCTTCTCTTTCTTGGCTGAAGTGTTCCATTTTTACATTTGTTTCAAGTGTGTTCACAGCTGCTCATTAAAGCATTTTTATAATGATTGCTGTAACATTCTTGTCAGATCATTCAAACATCATCTTCACCTCAGGGTTGGTATCTATTGATTGTATTGTTTTGCACTCAGTCTGAGATCTTCCTGGTTCTGGAAATGAAGTACCATTTTCAGGTGAAACCAGGATATTTTGGATAGTATGCCAGAAGAGTCTTCTAAGGATGTTATTTATTTCTTCTAGGTTAGCAAGTACCCTCTGAAACTAGTGTGATGGGTGAAGTGAGGTAGTACCTCATTACTGCCAGAGCGGGTGGAACTGTGGCTTCTCCTTTCAGCCCCCATTGGCATCTGTGGGTGAAGGAGGTGCTCCTTACTACTGCTGGGGGTGTGGGAATTCTGGCTCCCACTGGGCCTCTGCTGATACTACTTCATCTGAGAGCGGGAAGGACACCTCACTGCTGTTCCTTCATGGCCTTCCCTGACCCTCTGTGGGTGGAGTATGCCTCAGTAAATCCTGACTCTTTACTGGGTCTTCTCTGACGCCAACCCAGAGCAGAGCGGGAGGAACTTCTCATTAGTGCTGAGTGGAGTGGAAGTCCAGCCTCCCCAAATGGTCCCCATTGACACCTCAGAGGAGGGGAGGGGGCTTAGAGAGAGGGGCTCACTGCTGAGTCCTGAGGCAAGTCTTGGCTCTCCCCTCAGCTGTCTGACGCTACCCCAGCAGGGGAGCTGCATGCCTGGTTCTAACCCTGCAAGGGTGGAGTCTGTGCTCTCTCTGACCCCTTTTCAGATCCTTTGGCTAAAAAGAACAGGTTTTTCATGGGCCTGCTTTTTTTTTTTTCTTCCTTTTTTTGCCTGTGCCCATTGGCATTCTGGGTTACCAGCTTCTCCAGTATCCAGCCCAGGCTATGTGAGGCAAACAAACAGGCAAACCAAAAAACCAGGGACTGTATCACTGTATTGTTCCTCGGTCATGAGGTTCCTGGCTTGTTCATTTGTCCGTCGTCTTCTTTCTACCATTCGGTCTCCTTTTGTTTGTTTTATGTACAGCATCCGGGGTTCTTAATTATACTTAGCGGGTGGGATGGGATCAAGTACCTCTCTCCCACTTCCCCAGAGGCAGAAGTTCTGGCCTCTCCTCATCATTAAAAGTGGGCTCCAGATTAAAACTCAACCTGAAATCCATTTTTAGCCTTTGTATCAAGTGACCTGACACGGGGAGGGATATGAGATCATGTGATCTGCCCTTTCATTTCTCCTCGTCCTTCGGTGCCATTGTGTGTGTGTGTGTGTGTGTGTGTGTGTGTGTGTGTGTGTGTGTGTGTGTGACTGGAGATCGTAATCTTCCCTGTCCTAAAATGAGAAGAAATTTCCTCTCTCCTCTTTGTCTAGGTCCAGCCTCTCTGGGGCTCGGGGAGGTGGGGATTCTATTTTGCAACTGACGATATGTTAGTGGTGAAGAGACATTCCTGGTCTGTCTCTTGGCCTGCTCTCAGTAATTTCCGCAAAGCTGGTGGCCTCTGAGGGAGAGTGTGTATGCTTTCCTAGGGGATATGCTTTACCCTGGCCATCTCAGAGGGCACGGGATCCCCTCTGACCAAAAATAATTGCCTTCTCACTTATAAGGTTGCCAGATTTGGCAAACAGAAATACATGACACCCAGGTAAGTTGGAATTTTAGATAAACGACTAGTGTTGTTGTTGTTGTTGTTTGTAGTATTAAGTGTGTCCTTTGTGGTATTTGAGATGCTTCTAGTAAAAAATTATTTGTTTACCTGAAATTCAAGTTTAACTTCTGTATTTTATCAGGCATCCAAACCAGCAAGGACAGTTGCTCCTGCCCTTTCTCTCTCCCTCTGTAGCCCGGGGAGGAGAGTGGGATGCTTGAAGGTTGCTATAGAGCAGGTTCTTCAACCCCTTCCCAAACGCTGGGAGAGAAGTCCGACTCTAATTGTTTACAGTCCTCTTTAGAATGTGGGTAATTAGGGCTTCCTTGTTCTCAGCTCCAAGCCTTAATTCCTAGGAAATAAGAAAAGTCTTATTCAGCATCCCATTCTAGAGAGGAGGATTACACATGTTATAATCAAATGGTAAACTAAATGCAATCAAATTCCAAAATACATACTCCAAGTCATGAATGTGGACACCGAGGAGGAGAAAACATCGGGGAAGACTGGATGTCTTTCCTCATGAGAAGATGAGGTGACTGAACTAGAAGCCATCTGAGTGATACAAGGTATTAAGGGGGTTATTTTCCAGGGCTTCAGGGTTTTGGCTAAGAACCCACCACTGAGGACAATCATAAAAAGAGTAGCTAACATTTACGATTATGGGCAGACACCGCTTTTACTTGTTTCAACCTTACATTACCCCTGGGGTAGATACTTTTAGCTTCATCCCCGTTTTATGAATAAAGAAACTAAGGAATCGAGAGATAAAGCAAATTGGCCAAGATCCCATGGATGGCAAGCGCCCCCTGCGGTCTGAGGGCCCATTTCACCATGAAGTGCGCACGCACATCCAACGAGCATCATCACCTTGCATGGGGGGAGAGGCTGGAGAGCCACTGTGGAGGTGTCTTCGAAGACAATTCTGAGAGGGCAAAGACTTGGCAGTTTGTTGTTCCCTCACCCCAAAAGGGGAGGGGAGCAGGGTTCCCCAACCTAAGCCAACTAGGAGGATCGCCAGGTCAACACAGCAATTTGGAGCAGTCTGCAAGAGCAGGGATTGGCTTGATGCTGGGCAAATGTGTAGGGTGGCCCCACGGTGTGGGCTGGGGGTGCTCAGGCCCCCCCGCGAGAGTCCTCCCTCCAGAATGAGCTGGGACTTGCTCGTCTGCTGTAACAGGACATTTAGCAACAATACCCAAGCTTTAAAAAAAAAAAAAAGGATAGTTTTTGCTATTCTTATCTTTCCTCTTATCTTTCCTTCCGCCTAGACACTGGAGGAGCCCAGAGGGGAGATGAAGTGGAGGAAAGTGTGGAGCGGGGAGGGAGGTAGAACCAGCCGTGCTCCTTCCCCCTGGTTCCCCCTGCGCTTCCCAGGCTGAGGAGTGAGAAAGATGCCCAGAGTCTAGGGCGGTAAAAGTACGCTTAGATTTCCCGATTCCTGAAAATGCAACGGTTGTAAACCAAGTAACCAGTAAACAAAACCTGTTACTACACCCTATCAAATTACCTTGCTCAGGACGCTGGTGAGCTGTTCGAGATGCCGATGAACTGTTTGAGATGCCCAGCATCTCCCCTTCCTCATGACCAGGATGAGGGGGCTGCCTCCAGTTTTCCCTCTGCTTCCTCCCCAGTTCATGTTTTAGAGAGAAGATAAACCAGTTCAGTGTAGCCCAGAAATCCACCTCCCAGAGCTTTAAGTTATGCATCCTCTGGGAACATGGCTTCCTTTAAAATTTAACATGACTGTCTGAGGCCCCATAGGTTGCAGTTGGTCTCGGCCCCTGGATTTCTGAGATCCCGTGGTGGTGAAGTACAGGGGCTCGCACATCCCCCCTCACCTCTCTCACTTCCGGCTCCCCTGGGTATTGTGGGGGGGGCCTGGGCACCCACCTGCCTCCCGGAGTGAAGGCCCTCTTTCCCTCCATTTGGCCAGGCTAGCTTTTGCTTCTCACTCTCTCTCTCTCTCTTTTAGCATGCCCTGTGTACTGCTTTCAGGAAGCTACTAGTTACAAGATGCTTTCAGTAACAGCTTTGGGGCACAGTTTACCATCAGGGGGCACAAAGCAGCACCAGGGTCCTCCAGCTCCTCATGAACCCTCCTGCTGCCACGTTGTTGGGCTCTCCACTGCTCCCACACTCTACTTTTCTCCCATTCCTTAGCTTCCCGGGCTGCAGTGTCCTCCCATTAGGGTATAAAGCACACCCTCTCTCTCTTTGCCTCCCCTTCTTCTCATCTGGACTCAGCTTAGGGCGCCCAACTTCCTCCACCAAAAGGACACCGCCAGGTGTTCTCACAGACAATGGCACCATCTCGTCTCAAAGTGAATGATGCCATCCCTTGAAGGGAGAAGCTGCAGTGGTTTCTGCCTGTCCCTTCCCTCGGCCCCAGCACGTCGTGGGAGCCCAAAGAGGATAATAATAATGACAGCAATAGCTCCAGAGCCATGAATTCCAGAATTGGAGTCACTGAAAGCTCCCAGTGTCTTGCAAATTGACTTTACGAGGAGAAGGCGGCTGGTTGCATGTTTCTGAAACAGGTACAGATGGCATCAGTTTTCTTGAGTTTTGAGTTCCTTTGAACTCATGTGTGCACAGATGAGGTGGCCCCCCACTGTGTCTTATTAGCCTGGGCTCACTCTCCACACGACATTCTTTTTACATCACATCCTTTTTTCCCGGGCACCGTCCTGTGTATTTCCAGGCACGCTTCTCAGGGCAACCCTGTGAGATGCATTATCTGCAACCACTTGACGTCGAAGACAACTGAGGCAGAGAGCATGAAGTCTGTAATTGGCTGGTCCAGTTGAGGGAGTTCAGATTTTCTGTCTTCAAATCCCACCGCACCTTTGTGCAAATAAAGATCATTTATACACAGGGTAAGATAGGGGAGGACATGGTTCTTCGGGACCTGTGGTGATGATCAGCTAAAGTCTTTGTTGAATAGAGAACATTCGGCAAGGGCCTTGAGAGAGAGCTATGCAACTGTCAATTGTCTCAGATGGGGACACATGTCACATACAATTTGGGAGACCCATCCTGTAGCCAAGTATTTGTAAAACATTCTTGTATTGTCTGTGGACGCCTTTATATGCTCGAAAGGCATTTATAAGAATAATAATTTTCAACTGGGATATGGGGGGTAATGATTACTGAGTGCCAACATCTCTATTTTTTTTTCCTACCTAATCTGCAAATTAGGTAATCTACCTAATTTTAGATCTACCTAATTTTACAGACAAGGAAACTTAGAGAATGAGAACTTACGTGATTTTAAAAAGTGAAATATCCGTGCATAATTGCAGCAGCAAACATTTATTGAGCCTGTCATCTGTTCCAGACACTTCACATTTTATATCCTCGCAGTAATTGCCACCAGGATTGTCCAGGGGAGGCACCATGATTGGTGGAGCTTGAGGGGACCCATCAGTAATGCAAAGCAGTGAGGGTCCGCTAAAATCCTGATGGATGTTGCATTGGAGAACAAGGCTTAGGGGGCAACAACATTGGGCTTCTTCATGTTCTTGCCTCCCAGTTAGTCCTTGGAGAAGCCCACTCAGTGGGCATGTGGGGCTTGCAGGGGAGATGCATGGATGATGATGTCCTTTCACTTACCCTGGTGAGATAAGGACCAAAAAGGGATGGGAGCCGTGGTGCTTGGGACTTCTGATAGGTTAGTGCCACTCGAACAAAATCTGCATGGCAACAGCTGTTCTTCACCCCCCTCCCCCCCCAGCCCCCCACCCCTGGGTAACTCGCTCTCCCTCTGACAGCAGGGAAGCAAGGAGGAGGGAGCGGGAGCCAGGAATCTTTAGGGTCATCCCTTCCTCGTGAAAACCTGAGGTGAAGAGAAAGGACTTTCCTGTCTACCCAACATGGGCGCGTTTTAGTATTTAGGAAATGGGGGAGGACACAGGTGAAGTAAGTTGCCTAAGGTCACAACTCTTCACTGGTGTGGCTCTGGAGCCAGCTTCTTTACGACACCGGGCTACTTCTGTCGAGCTCACACCCAGCTTCCCCTGCCCGGGAGCCTTCCCCTGTAGCCTCTTCCCCGCCTTGGGAACTAAGACCTGGAGTACATTAGCTGCTAAAGCCTTTGAAAGGATCCTGGTGCAACTCTGTCCAGGGAACTCGACACAGCTGCCCCCACCTGCTTAACTTGTACATTGTCCTATTTTCTCTGATTTTTGACTCCCAACTGCTAGCAGTGATCCAAGCCATTCCCCAGACTTCACTACTGTCCAGTCACTGCCCATCTTTGCGACTCAGGCCTTTCCAAACTTCCTGTCAGTCCAGTGTTTCATTTTGTCCTTCCAGGTGTCATTGATAACCATGCTGGTCCCCACCTACAGACAACACCCAGATAACACAAGGTAGAGTTGGGGTTCAAGTTTAATCTGATAATACTCTCCATATCTAGGCATGACATGAGGATGGCAATTTATTAAGTGCTAACTAACGAGGACTCAGTTCTTTAAGGCGGTAGCTCTGTGGTCCTATTACACTATCATTTTGCTCTGGGATGGTATTTCAGTATATCGACTGATGTGACTCTTTTTCTCATATTTCCTATTGCTCCAAGACCCTTGCTGCGAGGAGGTCTCACCCCTTTGCAGCCTCCAGGAAGGGATGGTTTGGGAGGGGTAGCAAAAGGGCACTGAGTTACCTGATGTGTCTGACCCCGAGACCCAGGACTTAGGGAGGATATGAACAGCATGAGAGAGAAGCAGCACCAGGCTCCCTGAGAACAGGTGACTCGGGGGTCTGTACCCATGCCTTCATGGCTCAGGCAAGAAGAGGGTGGCAGAAATAACCCTTTGTGCTGTCGAGAGGCAGGGGTTGAGGTGACCTACAGCTGCGGGGTTCCTTTGTCCTCAGGGGGGCCCAGGTGTAGCTGGCTAAAGAAGTCTTGATGCTGGGGGTAAGGGAAGAGAGGAGTGTTCTACGTGGGCCAGTGCCTGGGGACCTCCCAGTAGGGACCA
This sequence comes from Eumetopias jubatus, assembly GCF_037043125.1. NCBI lineage: Eukaryota > Metazoa > Chordata > Mammalia > Carnivora > Otariidae > Eumetopias > Eumetopias jubatus. The sequence goes on from NW_028274810.1 coordinate 115,867,653, forward strand.
GTGTGGTCAAGTGACCATGAGAACATGTCCCACCATCTCACAAAATGTGGGGAAATGTGGCACAAGCTTCACCTCTCAATGTACATAACATCCAGGGAAATAGACTGGGAAAAATCCCTAAATTGTGAGACAAAGTTTCTGATACTACCTAGAATGGGAGTTTGAAATAACTAGGTGAAAGATAACAAATTAAAGAATTAAGCTATGGTAAAAGAAAACAAAATAATGATTTCTTGGAGTGGGGGTGGAGATTGACCCAGAAGCAGTTCAAAGAACTTTCTGGGGGTGATAGATGTCCTCTGCATCTTGAGAGGGGTGTGCATTACACGAGGGTCTGTATTGGCCAAAACCTGTCAAACTGTATGCTTAAGGTCAGAGTATTTCCTTGACTGCAAATTAGGCTTCCATTAAAAAATTCAAGAGATGGAGTGCCTGGGTGGCTCAGTAGGTTAAGTGACTGTCTTCGGCTCAGGTCATGATCCCAGGGTCCGGGGATCGAGCCCCATGTCACACTCCCTGCTCAGCAGTGTAGTCTGCTTTTCCTCCTGCCCCTGCTCATGCTTTCTCTCACTCACTCTCCCCCTTTTAAATAAATATACAAAATCTTTAGAAAAAATTCATGAGATTAAAAAAAAAATTAAGGTCACATTTCTTGCGTGCCGTAGTGCATGACATTCTGAGAGTTTGGTGATTTACTGAGGTCACACGCATGGAACCCCTTCTATGTGACCCTAGAGTCCATGTTCTCCCAGTGGAGAAGAGGGAGGCATGCTGGTGGGAGCCCAGCTCTGCCACTTCCTGCTCTGTGACCTTGGGCAAGCCCTGTGAAGGATCATTGCCTCAGTTTCCCTATCATGGCATGTGGGTAGGAATAGCTCCTACTTCAGAGGGTGCTTTACTACCTGTGAACTTCTCAGAACAGGGCCGACACTCGTCAGCGTGGTTGACTACTCCTTCACAATAGGCTGAGGCATCTCAAGCAGCCGTGGGGAGCGGAGCCCCCCCACCAACCCATGCTCTCAGTGGGCCACGGGTCCCAGGCAAGCCCAGGTTAGCACATGAACCTACAGCTGCTCAGCTCAGTGGGAGCTCCGGCTGTAAGGTTCTGAAGACTGTTTACTAGGCAGGGGTGTTTGGTGGCAGAACTTCCTCCCCACCAATCCGCAGCCAGGTAGTGAAACTTTGGGAGAGTAAAGTGGTGTTGGGCGAAGCGTATAAGCTTTAAAAGCCTGAGTAGAGTCCACAGACATTACAAACATTCTCAGGGAAGATGGAAAAGGAATGTTACAGTGGCTGCAGGCTTTTTCAAGTTAGATCAAGAATCCTGATATGCTTTCCCTGAGCCTCTCCTTTGAGCTTTCTCTCAAGGTATAAAGTACGGCAATGGCAGATATGTAGTCCCCTTTGGGGAATAAATGCAGGTAGCATTCGAGTAATGTTAATGTTCCTTCAACACATTTATTGAGGGCCTGCTATTTCCTAGACATAGTTCTGGGAGCTCAGGAGGATGCACAGAGAATAGAAATTCCTTGGGGAATTTAAAGTATGGAAGAGGACACAGCTGTATGTGCAAATCAGCGCAGCATCGGGGAATAAAATGTAGGTTGCAGTAGAGATGTGAGCAAAATGCCATGAGAATCTAGTTGGGGGCACAGAAATCTGCACAGGGGCATGAGGGAAGTTTCTTGGAGTTGGCCTCTGAGGGGAGGGTAGAAGGCTGCACGACAGGTAAAGGTTGCGTTAGAGGATGATAGGGACACAGGGCCAGGGGAGACTGAATCCTTCCTGTCAAGCATCCAATGGCCTCCTTTGCATTTCCAAGAGAGGTATGTACAAGGAACAAGACTAGGAGTCAGAACCCTTTTACTAAGAGTAACACAGTGTGCAGCACCCAGTACAGAGATCTCTCTCAAAGGCTGAACTGGGAGTATGCAACCAAGGCTCAATGCAACCATGGGGCTTTGCATTTCGCCCTCCCTCATCACCCTTCCCACCCCACCACCATATGCAATTCTAGGCACCTGCACACTCAGGTTATTTGTGGAGAGAGACAGATGGTATTCAGATGAACTCGGGTCCAAGTTACTCATCTAACCACATAGATAGAATCTGGAAGAGGGAGACAAAGAAGAGCAGGCCCGTCCTGAGAGACCAGGGCCTGCCACCATCTGCTGATCATGAGGATGCAGGACCTTAGTGATGACACCTCCTAGTGAGCATAGCCTGGCCAATGTCTCGATTGTTGGCCAAGGAGATGGCCGTGTTCTGGGAAAAGTTGGGCTGAGACTCACTCTTTCTACCCCGAAGGAACAGGAGGGAAATGCTTCCTTCCCTCCAGTGAACAATAAGGGAGAACGGCATCCTCCCCTAGGAGAAGAGCAGGTAGTGTTATCGTAGATGTGTGAAAGCGCAGGTAGTGTTCAGAGACACGTGGGTGTCCTGTTGTCAGAGAATAGGTAATGCACTGGGGTGGTGTTGGGAGATGCAGGTTGATCTGGAGAGCAAGATCTTTCCTGCTCATCATCTGTTCTCTGTGGTTCAGATGCTCTTTGAAACATACTTTTTTCACTCATATTTTACATGTCATGAGCCCCGTTGTACAAGTGAGAACACTGAAGCTCAGAGAGGTTAAGAGAGTTATCTCAAGCCACACAGTTGTAATTGGTTGAAACCAGCCATAGGATTGTATTTTTCCTGATCCAGTGTTCTTTCATACATAGTGCCTCAAAGCCAGCACATGATCGTCTGTGAATTCTCAGGGACTAAAACACAGAGTGTGAAAATGTATCCACACACCTACTCACACATATTGACTTAAGCATGGAGCCTGAATAGGAATACTAATCATTAACTTCCTGGGTCTTTCTTAGATTATGCCCATCGTCCCAGCATGCCTTCTGGTTCATTGTGTGTCCTGGGTTTTTGGTTTTTAAGAACTGTTATTAACAATAATTCCAAGGAAATCATCAGAGTGGGTTTGTAGGGTTCCATTTTGTTTTTCTGGCTTTGTTTTTATTGTTTTGTTTTGGGAGAGAGAGCGCACGTGAGCGGGGGCGTGGCAGAGGGAGAGAGACAATCTCCAGTGGACTCCCCACTGAGTGTGGAGCCCAACGCGGGGCTTGAACCCATGATCCCAAGATCAAGACCTGAAATCAAGAGTTGGACGTTCAACCGACTCTGCCACCCACCCAGGCACCCCTGTAGATTTCCATTTTGTACTCCTAGTTTCTACCACAATCCCATCTTTGCAGTGAATGGAGTTCTCTTGTCACATGTGGTTACATCTGAAAGCCATTTAGCTGTAATCCACCCTTCTTGACCCTTTCCAGACGCAACTTAGCAAAAACAATCAACTGAGGTCTGACTCAAGGGGTTCCGCTGGTCATGGGCGGTAGTGGGAACAAATTTTTGAACCTGTGTACCTTCCGATCACTTAATGCAGTAGCCAGCTGGGCCGGGTGCCGTGGCCAGTGCAATGCCCAGCGCTGTCACAGTGCAGAAAGCATGGGGAAGCTAGAATACAAGAAATATCTGCATGATGTAGAGGCTGCAGTCCTTCATAGAGAATACGAGCAGCGATCTGAATGCCTTCACTCCACTGGTTCTGCCATTTATTGTAGTGTATATGGCTACAGTCATTTTATTGCTTTATGTTTGGTGAAACTTGGTTATTTGTTTTAGAATAAATTTTGATTCCAGCAATAATCTCCAAAACTAATATTCAAGGAAAATTTAAATATAATCCTACTTTTTCCTAAGAGACTCGATAATAAACACGTCCTTTGTCAACATTTACCACCTACCAGAGGGCTGAGAATAAAATAATTGACCATACGATATCCGGACTTTAACAGATATGCTGAAAAAGCTCCACATCTATTTCAGAATGTGGTGATTACCTTCAGGAGACGGTGACGCCCCCCACGTAGCTGCAGAAGGTACAATTACTCTGGAAAGCATGACCTTTTATTTAGATCAAATGATTTTTCTAATTTAATTTTACCCATTTGATCCTACATTTTCTTGTGAATGTGTGAAAAGGGAAAAATAACTGCTAAGTTTCTGCCTCCACCAAAACTGTGTAAACTCCGAAATGGTATTATAAAGAAAGGCAATTAATTTCTGTAATTCATTTCTTCATCCAAACATAAAACAAAGCAAAGCTTTGGAAGCTCATTTCTTCAAAGATGGAACACCTAATATTATTATGGATGCTATTTTAAATTCAGTGAAAATTCAACACTGAAGCTAAAACTTTTCTTTTTTTGTGGTGATAGGATGGCATTTTAGTGAAACACAGTTCTGTGGTACATATAATGTTATTACATTAAAAAAAAAAACAACAACAACTCTGAAGCCAAAATATACTTGGGATTGGTTGTGGTGTTACATAATTTAAAATGTTATTCAAATAAATGAGTAGATTATCACCATCTAATATATGTGCTTTCCTTCATTGCTGCTTCACATTGATCCACTTTAAAAACCTTTGACGCTCTGACGAACCACTTTCTAAACAAACCTAAGAGTCTTGGCGTTCTTTAGAACTTTTATTATATGCAAGTCCTCTGCATCGTGGTATCATTTGTTAAAAAAAATACCTTGGAAATCTTAATTCCAAATACCGAAAACCTTAAGTGTTCAAAGCTTCCAAGCAAACTGCAGTGACTGAAAACAAAGCTTACAAATAGGAACATGTTAAAATGCATCCTTACAAAAGCAAGGGGAGGACTGAAAGCTCAGTGGAGCTCAAAGGGTGCACTGTATTTAACTTTGAACTGTTAGAATTGTTCATTGGGAGAGAAAAAAAATCTTTTGATGTAACTCATTTTTAATTGGATAAATTAATATCCTGTATTAAATTAAATTGCAGTTCTAAATTTAGCAAAATATTCAGAGAATCAAAATAGAATAACTTATTTGACAGTTTGTCTTATAAGAATATATGCATTGTTGAAAAGCATTCTGCTTGGGGGAAGACTGGCTGTACTGGTAACAATATTATGCCAACATTTTTACATATTTCAGTACAAAAATGGAATGGAGAGTATTTTTCATTTAGCAGAATTTACTCTGAGCTTACTGGGGTATCTCTTTGACTGTATATAGTGAGAGAGGTTTCTCAATTAAAATGAAAATGGTCTCCACAAAAGAGTCAGTTTTTGGGACTTGTAACCATGAATTTATTGTCCATACACTGTATCTCTGAAAAAGATTTTGGGCAACTTTATGAACAAACTACTAAGACTTAAAAACATGTTCTTCAGAAAATACCAGTGATGCTGGGTTAAAGTCACAAAAGCATCTGATTAAAGAATGTGCATATGTACTAAGAGAAATTCCTCTTTTAAAAAAAAATTTTATTTATTTATTTAGGAAAGAGAGCACAAGTGGGGGGAGGGGCAGAAGGAGAGGGAGAGAATTTCAAGCAGACTCCGTGCTAAGTGCAGAGCCCAAGCGTGGGCCTCCATTCTATGATCCTGAGATCATGATCTGAGGCAAAATCACGAGTTGGCTGTTAACTGACTGAGCCACCCAGGCACCCCAAAATTCTTCTCATTTTTAATACTTAGATAATATGAAGAGACTGTACGTATTTCTCTTAAAACACATGGACATTTGATGTTTAAATATTTTAGAAAGACTTTTGTTTCTGAAAATAGGTTTTTTTTTTTAAAGATTTATTTATTTATTTATTTATTTATTTATTTGGGAGAGAGACACAGCAAGACAGGGAACACAAGCAGGGGCAGTGGGAGAGGGAGAAGCAGGCTTCCGGAGGAGCAGGGAGCCTGATGCGGGGCTCGATCCCAGGACCCTGAGATCATGACCTGAGCCAAAGGCAGACGTTCAATGACTGAGCCACCCAGGCGCCCCTGAAAATAGGTTTGCTATAAAACTCTTTCATAGGCCTGCCAATATAAAATCTCTTTTTTCATACCTATATACATGTATTTATGCATACATACATATATGTATGCATACCTATGTATGTGGTATATATGCATAAGTCCATATATATGTATGTGTATATATGTGTATATATATCTGTGTGTCTATGTAATGAACTGCTATAGGCTGATACCCAGGGTAAGGAATCACAAATGCTGATGCTGTGTGGTTGTTATTGCTCTAAGACTATTATTTGCGTATCGTATGATAAAGCAAATGAGTCAATAAGTGATATACCAATACTATCTTTTCTGATAAAGGACTGGTATCCAAGATCTATAAAGAACTTCTCAAACTCAACACCAAAAAAACAAATAATCAAGTAAAAAACTGGGCAGAAGACATGAACAGACACTTCTCCGAAGAAGACATACAAATGGCTAACAGACACATGAAGAAATGTTCATCATCATTAGCCATCAGGGAAATTCAAATCAAAACCACACTGAGATACCACCTTACACCAGTTAGAATGGCAAAAATCGACAAGGCAAGAAACAACAAATGTTGGAGAGGTTGTGGAGAAAGGGGAACCCTCTTCCACTGTTGATGGGAATACAAATTGGTACGACCACTTTGGAAAACAGGGTGGAGGTGCCTCAAAAATTTTAAAATAGAGCTACCCTATGACTTAGCAGTTGTACTCCTGGGTATTTACCCCAAAGACACAGATGTAGTGAAAAGAAGGGCCATATGCACCCCAATGTTCATAGCAGCAATATCCGCAATAGCCAAACTGTGGAAAGAGCTGAGATGTCCTTCAACAGATGAATGGATAAAGAAGATGTGGTCCATATACACAATGGAATATTACTCAGCCATCAGAAAGGATGAATACCCAACTTTCACATCAACATGGATGGGACTGGAGGAGATGATGCTAAGTGAAATAAGTCAAGCAGAGAAAGTCAATTATCAGATGGTTTCACTTATTTGTGGAACATAAGGGATACCATGGAGGACATTAGGAGAAGGAAGGGAAAAATGAAGGGGGTGGAAATCGGAGGGAGAGATGAACCATGAGAGACTATGGACTCTGAGAAAAAAATTGAGGGTGTTAGAGGGAGGGGGATGGGGGGATGGGTTAGCCCGGTGATGGGTATTAAGGAGGGCACGTACTGCACGGAGCACTGGGTGTTATACAAAAACAATGGATCGTGGATCACCACATCAAAAACTAATGCTGTAAGGTGACTAACATAATAAAATAAAATAAAGATCTGGATTCTCAGCATATAAGAAAAGAAGTACTAATATAAATTAAGGGATTTAAGTAAAAACCTGCAGCTCGGAATTTAAACTAAAACCATCAGTCTGTATTTACAATGCCTTTAAAAAAAAATATTCCCTAGCCCGGTCCTCTGTAAAGGCATGGAAATAGTCACCTGTCCAGGGTCAGTGAGCATTCCTAGTGCCCAGATTGTGGTTTCCAAATATGATTTCTTGTTAAAAGGAAGCAGAGCTTCTTGGAAATGTTCAAGATCAGCCTGAAGTATATTTCAAATGAGCAGACAAGGAAGTCATCCAATTACTAGGGTGATATCTGAAGGACAGAGGACCCAACTTGCAGTGGTTCCCACTGACCAAAGAGGGGGAATTTGAGCAACAGTAGAGAACATCAGGGGAACAAGACATCCAGTATGTTCAAGTCCTTGAGTTTACAGTGACACAAAACAAAAACCTTACCAGGCGACCTGTTGGTAGATGCCAGCGATTCAGCTCATTTGAGAAATGTGCAAGAAAGAGAATCAAGCATTTAGTCTGCCTTTTCTCTCTGACTGTATCAATGAGTTACCAAATAGTTGATGAAGGGAAGTTTCTCTGTATGAGGTTGTTCCAGTTAGTATGTGAAGAACAAATGATAAAATAGAGTATCACCATGTTTCAAATGGTAATGGATCTAGGCACTGAACATTGGTGCCTACTAATATCATAAAAGGGGCCATCAGACATTGTGTCCACTTATAGTGGAACACAACACCGCCTGTGAAGCATTCTTGCCGAAACCATTAGAGTTGAGCCCAATCAAGCTTTCAGATCCAACTGTCGTTTACAGAAAACATGGAGGACAGAGGAAAAAGTTAATGGACATCATGGTGATGGAGCCATCAAAATCTAGACTGTAAAAATTTCTAGAGGATAAATGATCTGTTTGTTCAACAGTAACTTTCCAGGGTAGAGGTGAGAGATGGAGGATAAACATGTAAGCCCTTAAGAGATATATTAATCAGTTGAGATACATAGGACACTATTTGTATACTGATTAAACATGTAAATTACTTACATTTTATATATATACATGCACATGTTTTATATGTATATATACAAGTGCATATATATGTACATATTTATGTGTATATGTACATAATTATATATGTGCATACAGTTGGAAGTGACTGTATTTGATGATATTAAGGACTGCTGCTAGGTTTTAGGTATGATGATAGTGTTGTTAAATTTTTAAAAATTCAGTCATTATTGAAATACATTCTAAAATACTTATAGATAAAATGGGAAAAATGCATTTATTCATATACTTTAAGGCATCATTTCTGACAATAACAAAAAACACATGAAGCCAGAAAAGTCTTGGAAAAAATCACGATTCTAAGTTTTTCAGATAAGTTAGTACTTGGATTTCTAGAAAATTCTGGCACTTGATTTTTTTTTTTTTTATATTGGATCCTCCTAAGTAGGCCCCACACCCAGTGTGGAGCCCAGTCCAGGTCTTGAACTCAGGATCCTGCGATAAAGACCTGAGCTGAGATCAATAGTCAGATGCTTAACCAACTGAGCCACCCAGGCACCTGTGGATCATTCTTTTATAGGAAAGATAAGGAATGTGGAAATGCTGAGTGACAATCCAGTAACAGTCATTTGAATCTGAATTTTCAAGCCTCAGTTTCTGCTTCTGTAAAGGAAGGGGCTTCTCTTAATTCAATGGCTTCCCTGTGCTGACATTCCTTGACTCTAGGCCAAAGACTTGTCGCCAGTAGATTTCAGTAACAAAGCATAATGTTTTCATGGTATGTTTTACTTTCTCAAACAGAACAAAACACAAAACAAACCAAACTATTATGTTCATTAATTGTCATGATTCTTAGGAATTACATGGAGAAAGCCAGGGACATTAGTCCCTTTCCATGGATGTAGAATCTGAGCCTGCTGTTCAGACTTGCCCCAAACTACACAAGCTGACCCAGCTTTCCTGATGGGGAGATGGTCACAGTGAACCACCCCAGACACTGCTGAACCTCCCGCCTCACCTTAGATCCCGAACTCTACGTCTAATTGAGGGAGATAACTCACTAAGACCTTTCTTGGTCTGTTCTAATCTTGCTTTTCCCCATAGGGTCCCTATGAAGAAGGAAATAGTCTAACAAAGAAGAAGATAGGAAGGAGGGAAGGAAAGGGTGGGGAGGTTGGAAGAAGAAGATAGGAAGGAGACATTTATAGATACTGCACTTTTTCAAATATTGGCAAAGACCTGTGACTTGGGCATTGCTATCCCTACTTTATGGATGAGGGGATGAAGTTCAAGGGCAAGTTGCCCAGAGTCCATCCAGCTCTCAGACAGCAGAGTCAGGATTTGAACCCAAACACACACCCTCACTTCAAACTCAGGTCTGTTCCTTCTTCCACGAGTTGTCTCCAGAGCTCTCAGCTCAGCCTGTCCCCAGCGCCTCCACAGCTGGCACCCACATGCTGAGATCATCTGTGTGTGGTCTTCACACCCTCTGGAAGTGGCATTCTGCTTCCAGTGTCCCTTCCATTGCTCCTTGGAAACAGCAAGTTCTGTTTTTAGCAAAAGATCTGTCAAAGGCATCATGTGTCTGGGCTGACAGCAGAGAGAACTTCTGTTGGCTTCCATCTGGGAACCAAGCAGTTACAGATGGGAAGACTTGCTGCAACCTTGAAGATTAAAATAAGAAGACTTTTGCTTGCAAGGTTAATGATTAAAAAAAGAAAGCCAAGGCTGCCAGGCAGTGCCATACGTCATGGCCATTTAAGAGGTGGGCTGAGCTGGGTTAATGGGCTCTGCTCCTGCTCCCACCTTACTGCCCGTCACTCCTTCCCCTCCATGCCCATGAGACACAGGGACTTCCATTTATAAATTGCCTCATCACATTATTAAAGCTGCATATTTGGAGGAAAACACTACTTAGCTGCATGATAGCAAGCCATCCCTTTCCCCGGGAGACCTGGGTGGAATATAAGCATTGTTTAGACATAATATAAAATTACAAAGTGTGTTTAATGGTTTAAACATTTCACAGTTGCAAAATCTGAGATGGAACAAATTTAGATGATGGATACGGTGTCACTCCAGTAGCAGGTGATGGGTGACGTTTCAGCTTGTTTCAGGACAAAAAGCCCTGAACTTCCGATCAGACACTTGAACTTCCATGCTAGCTTGGACAACAGTTATCAGCCTTATGACTGGCGAGCAAAGTATTCTCTCTGGATCTCAGTTTTTAAATCTATAAACAGGGCATAATGTGACCAGCCTCCTTTAGCTGGCAGAGTTATTTAAATGATAAACAAATGCAGACTTCTGGTTTCCAGTTAGGTATGGGAGCAGCTTGGAAGTTGTCTCTCATGGTCACACAAAGAAAGATGAGCAAATTGAAAATCAGCTCTTAGATCCATCAGAGACCTGAGGTCATAGGGCAGACTGTCGGTCCCCAAGTTGAAAAGATGGCCAGGTGGCTACCTAGAGTTACAACTTACTGGAGTAGAATGTCCACAGCAGAAACTTCACAGAACCCCATACTGGTACTAGGCAGGGTAGGAAACTTAACCTGTAATTGATGGAAGTTTTAGAGGCTCGGTGTGGACAAGTCTGAGCCATAAAATCCCCAGGAGAGCCCTGATCTTAGGGGAGGCTCTCCCACTTTTGGGAATTTTACCTCCAGGAGCCCTGTCAGGGTCTCATAGTGAATATTGGAGGAAAACCCCCTGAAGCTTCAGGCAGGGGAAAGGGATAAGTAACCATGTTGAAATACACCAGGGCATTTGTTCTTCTTAACAAGGCCTGCCTCAAGAGAAACTGGTGAAGCAGAGCCTGACCTACCGGGGAGTTTGCTAGACCCTAACTGATCTGGAGGAATGGAAGCACCAAGTCCAGCACCCTTTAAACTTTCTGTCCTTCCTAAGAGGGGGAATCAAAACAATAAAACTGAGAAACATGGTGAAAGTCCCAGCCTAAGGACACAGGCTCACTAAAGGACTGGGACCCAATCTTAGATCTATAGATGCTTCCTTTTTTTTTTTTTAAGATTTTATTTATTTATCTGAAAGAGAGAGGGCACGAGCATGGGGGAGGGGCAGAGGGAGAAACAGGCTGCCCACTGATCAGGGAGCCCAGTGTGGGACTCGATCCCAGGACCCTGAGATCATGGCCTGAGCCTAAGGCAGACGCTTAACTGACTGAGCCACCCAGGCGCCCCTAGATTGCTTTCCAACTCCTCACACCTCATCCCACCACATCAGGAGGGCTCTTGCAGACTATCAGGGGAAGGAGACCATGCATGTGGGGATAAATTGGGATTATGAAGTGCATATAGGGGCGCCAAGGTGGCTCAGTTGTTAAGCGTCTGCCTTCAGCTCAGGTCATGATCTCAGGCTCCTGGGATTGAGCCCCATTTCGGGCTCCCTGCTCAGCAGAGAGTCTGCTTCTCCCTCTCCTCTGTGGTCCCTCTCCCCTTCTCTCTCTCACTCTTTCAAATAAATAAATAAATAAAATCTTTAAAAAAAATAAGAAGTGCATATAAATAAAAAAATCAAAGCTTTTCATTCAACATTGTATGAGGATTCTCCATAGAAAGAGAACCATGTATATATATGAGTCTGTAATAAACATGAGTTTATTTATATATTATAAATATATAAAAATATACATATATACATAAATTATAAGATATATGAGGAATTGGCTCACAGCATTATGGAGGGTGAGAAGTCCAAAATCTGTGGAACCTATGTCCCAGTTCAAGTCCAAAGGCCAGAGGCTGCTATAGAACCAGAAAGAACTAATGTCCCAGTTCAAAGGCCATTAGAAAGAACTGATTTCCCAGTTCAAAGGCCATTAGAAACTTTCCCTCTTATTTGGGTCAGACTTTTGTTCTGTTCAGGACTTCAACTAATTGGATAAGACCAACCCACATTAGGGAGGACTCAGTCTACTGCCTTAAACAAAAACACCCTCACAGAAACACTCAGAATTCTGTTTGACCAAATGTCACAGAAGAGAATGTTGCCTGAATTAACCCAAAGTTCACAATGCACCTTGCACAAAGAATCCATTCCTTATTCTGTTTTCTATCTCAAAATACGCTCAGCACATTGAATATTGTAAATGACCCATAGGTGTGGAGTGGGCCCAATGATGACAAAATATTCCAAATCATGCAAGGCCAACAACATCAAATACAACCAATTTGAGCAATACAAACTTCTCCCCATTATTACTTTTGTGTGGAAGATTACAGTCTCAAAATTAAATTTCCTCCCACTTAAAAGTTGAAGTGTAATGAAACTAAAAGGCCACAATTATTCCCTTCTTGATTTCGTATTTGCTTTTGTGTCTAAGCTGGATGGGGGGTGATTATCGTGCCTGTCTCACAGGGGCAGTTCTGGGGAATAAACATCAGCTGACTTTGTGCAATGTTCAGCTCGGCGCCTCTCGAGAGCCCGCCTAGTGAATGGCAGGGACCATGATAGCTGTACCTTCAGGAAACAAGTGAGGCTTGTATCCAGGTGGTCTAGCAACAAGTAGGGATCTAGTTCAAGGATAGGACTCTGGATCCCAGGGAAGGAATTCCGGGTACCCGGTGGCGAGGGCTAGTTGGCATGATTTCCCATATAGGAACAGAGACCAAGATGGCATGACTTTGGTCCAGGTGCTAGGACTAGGCCTGATGGCCACAAAGGGTTGTGTGTGTGTGTGGAGTACTCAGTTCTGTCCCTAGCATTGTGATTGGTGGGGGAATCAGGGTGGACCTGAAAATACAGGTGTGTAGGTGGTGAGCCTTGAGAAAAAGGAAGCCAGCTGGAACCAGGAGTCAGTCAAGTCCTGGAAGGACCTTACTCTTGTCTTCCCACTGAAGAACAAGCTGTTTGTTTCAGACAGCAAGGTGGCAGAGCTTAGCTGTGAATTTCAGGCTTCAGGGTGACTACATAGTTTAACCTTCCACAAACAACCCAAAGCAATGTTGCAGCTCAGTGTATGCCCCCTTCAAGACTGAAGAATCTCTGCATCACAGTGGGAGGGGCCCACAAGCCTCTTGTAAGTTGCAGTTGTAAAAGCAACTACGTCATCAACAGAAGATGGTGCTCCAGGGAACACCTCAGTCCCTGAAGCTGGTTTGGCTGAGTTCTGCAAGCTTTCACATTTCCATAGGATCTGGGCTTTTCCTGGGCAAAGCGGGAATAGCGGCCAAGAAGGACTTTGGTGCCTCCAGACTTTCTTTGCCTTTTTAGATAATGCCTGCTCCTTCTCATCTCATGCTTATAACAGGCTCAACACCTGGAGTGCCTTTCTCCTCACACCAAGTGTTGGTTAGTTCATTGGCTTCTTTGTTTACTTACTAATTTACTCCAGCACGTATGCCACCTTCTCCGTGGAAACGTCCTTCTTTAAGCCATCCAGTAGAAAATAACATCTCCCATTTTTGAGCCTGGAATGATATATTTACCCCTCATTTTAATACCCAATCACAGGGGTGCCTGGGTAGCTCAGTCATTAAACGTCTGCCTTCGGCTCAGATCATGATCGCAAGGTCCCGGGATCGAGCCCCGCATCGGGCTCCCTGCTCAGCGGGAAGACTGCTTCTCCCTCCTCCACTCCTCCTGTTTGTGTTCCCTCTCTCACTGTGTCTCTCTCCATCAAGTAAATAAAATCTTAAAAAAAAAAAAAACCCAATCACAGACCTGGGGACATCTCAGGGAGGAAGTTCCATGCATATCCACCTGCCAACGCCCCAAGCCCACACAAAGCCGTGTGTTAAATAAGCTGCTAAGACCACCCGTGGGGTCCTGTATCATCACCCTGGAGAAATGTGGGGGATTCGGTTTGTGCAACAGGTAGGCTTCCTTGTGGACAGCCAGGCAATGAGGTGCATCAACCTGCAGGTGAGGCTCTAAGTCATTCTAGAATGAAGTAAGTCCTCAATACCTCCCTCCCCAGTTGTCTCACACCCTGTGTGAAGGGGAGAACCAGGGGGAGGCTAGCATGAGAATTATCCATTGCGCGTGTGCGCCTGACGTAGTGGGTACTCCCTTGACATTTGCTTCATGGACGAGTGGATGGGTCTCTACTCTTCAAATTCCCAGAGTGCGTACACTTCCCTGGATGTCCCAGGAGCCAATATTAAGTCGGCAAACCTGAGTTATCTTCCCAGGCAGATCCAAGCAGCTCTTTTCCTTCTTTCCAGTGTCTCCTCCAAAGCACGCCCATCACAGTCCTTTTTATAGGGAAGGAAGAACAAAGGGAAGAAAATAGAAGGCAAACGATACCTAGAAGGCAACCCAGAGAGTGAGACGAGCCTGTCCCTATGGGGGGCTTTCATGTATCGCATTCCTGTCTTGTTTCAAACCCTCTGCTGACTAGCCAGCTATTGGCTGTGAACATGGGCAACCCTCCTCCCTTGTCATGCCTGCCTGGACTCCGTTACCCCGTCTGAATAAAGGCACAGAACAACGCCTACCTACTCTTGTGATCATTACCCTAGAGAAGGTTAATAAACTACTTAGAAATGTATTTGTTTCGTGAATGGTAGGCACTCTGCTGCTGCTGATCTGATGGCAAAGGCATCTGAGACAGTCTGTGGCTCCCACCTGCTCTTCCTCCCGCCGGCAACACACACTGTTTACGTGTCTCCTTCTTCTCTCCCTCCTGCCTTGAAATGTCAGTTAAGTGCTAAGTCCCTTGACACATTTGAAAAAATGTGCCTTTTCTTACGTTCATCCTCACTTAGTCCAGGCCCTACCCCTTCTCCGAGTCTTCCCTGAAATGCTTCTACCACACTGTCACATTCGTGCGCTCCCTTTTCCACAGGAGTGGTTTTGAAACTGTGTTCTAAGGAGCCCGGAGGTTACAGGGACATCTCATGGGTCACAGTGTCCTGACTGAGTCGAATTTTGGCAGTGGAATTCCTGTAGGATCAACTTGTGGGGGAATGGAGAAGGAAAGACATTTTTAAAAGATTTATGTGAACACCTTGACATTTTATTCATTCATTCATTCATTCATTCATTCATTCTTTAAATAGATTTATTTAGTCAGCTATCATTTTCCACTTGCCATATTGGCTGAGACCGAAGTTCGTGTTTCTGAGGAGGAAAACACGAATGGCTGGGCCTGGGTGAGGAGAATTCTCACCGTGCGCTCCTTTGCACCTTTTAAATTTGTGTGCAATCTGCAAATGTTACCTAGTCAAAAAAAAAAATTCATAGAATTGTAACTTAAAAGTGTAGGTGGGTTGGGGTATGGGGAGACAGGCCCTTTTGCTCTGATGGGAAGGAATGCCAACAGGAACCTATGCATGTTGGACAACTGTGATTTGGGAACCGGCCGGGGAGAGAGAGCAAGAGAGAGAGTTTGGGGCATGCAGAACACCTTTCGCGTCACCTCAGAGCTGTGGTGCTTCTCCTCTTCTTGGGGGGAGGTCATGAGAATGAAGTTGGTTTAAGAGGAACCTAAGCTAAGCCACCTGGCATTGAAAACCGTGAGACTGAACGGGATCACCCATGGATGGTGAAGACCAGGTGCAGATAGAAGCACTGAGCCTCAGGACCCTCCAACAGTTAGAGGTGGAGGAGAGCCTAGCTTGAAGAACAAGCAAGAAGATGCAGTGTTCTGGAAGCCCAGAGAAAAAAAGCATTACACAAAGCAGGAGTGGTCAGCACTGATACTCCCGGAGCAGTAAACTCTAAGGTATCTTTTTTTTTTTTTAAGATTTTATTTATGTATTTGACAGAGGGAGACACAGCGAGAGAGGGAACACAAGCAGGGGGAGTGGGAGAGGGAGAAGCAGGCTTCCCGCCGAGCAGGGAGCCCGATGCGGGGCTCGATCCCGGGACTCCAGGATCATGACCTGAGCCGAAGGCAGTCGCTTAACCAACTGAGCCACCCAGGCGCCCTCTAAGGTATCTTTTTAAAAATGCAGCCCTAATGAATTTGGAGACACCGTATGGTTTGATACCAGTTTCCAATCAGAAGCTGCCTGCCTGAAGAGCTAACATCTTCAAGAAACAATTCTATTCCTTCCCGCCTCTCAATGATCATGGAAGGGCCGTTCTATTACACTTGTGGCGAAACTTCTCGAAAGGCTGTTTTCCAGTCCTTGCACTTGACTCTCGAGCTGCTCACATGTCCGCCCTGCTGTGTCACCAGCCCCAGCTTCAGAAACCCAGACCAGAACGTCTGATCTGACCCCCCACCACTCCTCCCCTCCTTCCACTTTCCCTCCTGCACTTCCTGGGCAAAGATTTGGCTGCTCTACCTCCGTGCCTGCCCACCTGTCACTTCCTTCTTTGAGCTTCTCTTTATCTGCTCAGTCTCTGCGTCTTTACCACAAGAGATCTGGGGTCCAGGAAGGTGAAGATGGGGATTCCCCACAGGAGTCAGAGAAAGGGGAGAAGTCAAGGATCAAAGACAGCGTTTGTTCGGTAGGTACAAGGAGGGAGAAAAACCAAATTCGCATCAGTTTATAAATCCTGTCCCTGTCAAATATGTATGAGTTCCAAAAAGAATTTTCTCTGAGAATGAGTAGTAATTCTAAAAATAAGGTGAAAAAGTTAATCAGTTTTTGGATTCACACTTTTTTGAAAAATAAGTTCACAAAAGACACGTGACATTTTTAAAGCCCATTATAATTTAGAACCTTACTTGGAGAATGTTAATGAATCATCTACTTATCAATTTCTTTTCAGACACTTAATTCGGTTCTTATAATTTAGTATTTTAGTTACATGAAATAAATGGGTCCTTAAATGTGGGAAATGATTGTGGTACTTCATCCTGAGGTTAACTTAAACGTACTGAGAATACCTTAAAGAATGTTACATATATTTTTTCCTCTATAATTCTTACAGAAATGTTCATTCGTGACCCCGAGATAAGGGGGAAGGTCCCCACAGATTCCTGAGTTTATATTACTGGATGTGTGTAATTAGAATGGGTAGATGCTAATCATCATGATTTACCATAGTTAAAATAGGCTGATCTGTTTCTTCTACGAATACAGGAACACAGAAGTCTCAAAACAAGTAAGAACTCACAAAGAAGAAATAACACTTGAGATTTAATCCCAGAACTGATAAACAACAGACACAACACACATGCTCGCTGTCTTATAGAGGATATCGTGGCCATCATTTAAAATGATGACTTTAATAATTATTATAATAACAAGTTAACTTCCATTCTTACAAAGCTTATAGGACGCTTTCACAAAAATCTCATTTTTTCTTTATTGAAACTGTGAGACAGAACTTTCAAAATTCTCTTTTAAGTAATAAAACAGCAGCTCAGAGAGATGAAGACATTTACCCAAGACAGTTGAATTAATGGAAGGGATAGAGCAGGATTAGAAGTGATGTCACCTGACTCTAAAGCCTGTGTTCTTTTCTACTATGCAAGAAGATTAGAGCAGGCTTATTGGTTATCTTGAGTGATTATTTTGAGGTAAACACTAAACTGATTTTCTTTAGAAGAGTCTCTTTCCTCTTCTTATTGACATGCAAAACAATTTTGGGGCTGAGTGTTCTGTCATTAGATATCTGTTACTCTGTTCTCTCCTCTTCCTAATGCTGCACCAGGGTAGAACCTTCTGTTCTTTGAGATTCACCATCTCATTCAACCCCTGCAGAGCTTCTGAGAGGTGAGCGGGGCAAGGTATTTGATTTGCACTTAACAGAGGAAAAAATTCAAACAGACACAAGGTAAAACAGCCATCCCCAAGGTACGCATTCATTAATGGGAGAATCAAGGCACTCATAGTGCACACCTTATCTTGTTCTTAGAATCACAACTCAGTTCAAAATCTTACCATTGTTGTGGTTATTGAGTGAACTCTCTGTTCAGAGACTTTTCCATCAAACACAATGGTCTGCACCGTGATTCATCCCAAATTAAAAATGATCGTGGAAGGAAAGACCTGCAGATTTGGCCTCATTAAAAAAATAATAATAATAACAAATTCCCTATGGCATAAGGGAGCCCGAGAAGTTGCTTAAGAAAAATCTTTGTCATATTAAAAGTTAATAATCATGTGATAGAAAGATCTCCCAGGGGTCAGTAGGAAAATGAGGGGGGGTGGATTGCAGAGGCCATGCATTCAACAGGAGATGCAAATTCGCAAGGAACTAGAAAAAAATACTGCCCCTCCCTAATTCATTAATGATCCAACCTGAGCAGAACCAAGCCTGTTGCTGTAACCCAATTCTGGCACGGATAAGCACAATGGGCAACACTGGGGAGACTGGAACCCTTCCAGAGGAGCCACTTGGCAGTGTCTGTTAACATAAAATGCCATTTCTTTGGACCCAGCAATTTATCTAGCTCAGGGCTTCATTCTTTCCTTTAACTGAAGTTTATTTTTGGGTGCTGTATGCCAAGATCATATGAGGCGTTGGAGACACAGATGTGAATAAGACAAAGTCCTTGCCTCCGTTTAGCCTCCTCATCTTGAGACACTCAGTAAACAAGAAAATATGTGATACAATGTTAGATGGTAATGGGCGCTGTAGTTAAAACAAGCAAGGAAGAGAGAGAGGGAGGTATATGTAGAAGATGTAGATGGTGAACCCAGGGAAGACCTCTCTGAGGTCTTTGTGAGGATCAGTCATGTAATTTTCTGGGAGAAGAACTGTCCAAGCAGAAAGAAGAGGAACTGGAAAGGTCCCAAGAGAGGAACGCACTTGGTGTGTTTGAGCAGCAGTGTGGGCCGATGTGGCTCGAGCCGAGGAATGCTGTCAGCATAAATACTTGGATAAGTGTGAAAATATATATTTATGAGGATTTCATTTGGTTGTAATTCCTGGTTGCAAATGCCCATTAAGAGGAAAAGGATTCAGTAAATTCCTGTGCATTCGGCAGTGGACCGTCATGTGGGGCTAGAATGGAATGGGGTAGATCAATGAGCATTAACAGAAAAATGCTCAAAATGCAGCGCCCATTGGGAAAGAGAAAGAAGTTACAAGATAACGTCTATACAGTGGGGCCATGCCCTATTAAAAATAAATGTATATAATACAAAATTAAATATATATTTGTAAACCATACAGATGCAAATTATGAACTTAATACTAACCTTAGGCCTTGGTTATAACTGAGAGAAACTGAATATTCCAATCTATTTAATTAAAAACAAAAAGAACATCAAGGAGAATGAACTTGTTAACATTAGCGTAGGCTGGAATGCTGTCACTCCTACTCTCTCTACCTTCCGATGCTGCCTCTTTTCCCCCCTTTCCGGTAAATTTCTCCCTATTCCACTCATGCTGTTTGAAACCTTTCCAACACTTAAAGTGGAGTCCGCTTCCCTGTTTTTCAGCATTATCACCTGACATGGTGTTTTCTAGCCCATTTTCCCTGATGGACCCGAGCTCCTGTGGGCTTCACAGGCATGGTCTGGGTTCTCAGTGCCTTCTTGTGAGAGTTCAAAATGGCGGGATGAATACTCAAGTGAACTAGAGCACAGCTGCCGGGATGAGTCGTGAAGCTGGCATTTAGGTAATGTGTCAACAGCAATCTGAATCAGATACCAGCATGCCTGTTCCCATTCCACAGGTGAGAAAACTGAGGCTCTCAGCAGGTCTGTGACTTTAATCTCACCGTCCTATAAGTTGTGTTCTGGAGGGGGTTCACCTTCCTACACTTTCTGTTCAGTTTGGATCCTTGAAAACCAACTCCATCTTCAGATTCACCCTCAATGACATGAGCCTTTTCGTATTATCATATTTAATCTTCCCTGCCTTTTATGATAATTGAATGAGATAATGGATGAGAAAGGTTTTGCAACATAAAATCATTGTAAGTTGAAGGCTTTATTATAATGTCAATTTCATCCCCCTCGGGAAGCCCTCAAATGTGGCAGAAAGGGCACTGGATTTCCAAATTTCCAATTTCAGTGATCTGGGTAGAATTCACGTTTGGGGGGCGCCTGGGTGGCTCAGTCGTTAAGCGTCTGCCTTCGGCTCAGGTCATGATCCCAGGGTCCTGGGATCGAGCCCTGCATCGGACTCCCTGCTTGGTGGGAAGCCTGCTTCTCCCTTTCCCACTCCCCCTGCTTGTGTTCCTGCTCTCCGCCACCCCCCCTGTCAAATAAATAAATAAAATCTTAAAAAAAAAAAAAAATTCACATTTGGCACTCATTGGCTAGGCGGCCATCCCTTTCTTCCTTCTGCCTCATCTCAGGGTTTGGTTCTGGCAGGAACTCAGCTAAGACCCCGTCCAAAGTCATTAGGCCAGAACTCATTTCTACCACCTAGCATCAGGGTCCTGTTCACCTTCATCTTTGTTGATTGTTGATATGGCCAAACTACTGGGTATCAGATCGTATCTCATTCTGTTTTCATCTCCATTTCTCTGATTGCTATAGACATGAGATTCTTTTTTTTTTTTAATTTTATTTATTTATTCATGAGAGACAGAGAGAGAGAGAGAAGCAGAGGGAGAAGCAGGCTCCCAAGGAGCAGGGAGCCTGATGTGGGACTCGACCCCAGGACCCCGGGATCACGACCTGAGCTGAAGGCAGACGCTCAACCATCTGAGCCACCCAGGCGCCCCTAGACATGCGATTCTGACACTAATACACAGAGTTAGACCAAGCTTCACAGATGAGAGGAATGGTCCTACACGAGACTGTCCTTACTTCAGATGCTAGGTGCAAGCCTGGGTTTCCCATGTTCCTCACATTTCTGACCAACTGGCTCTGAATTTAGGGGTTGCCTTTACCCTTTTGGATTTAGTAATTCACTAGAATGACTTATAGAATTCAGGAAAGTGCTATAGGTATAATTATAGTTTTATTATTGCAAAAAAGGAATCAAATCAGGGCCAGCTAAAAGAAGAGACCCTCCCTCACTCTGGGAGGGTCTCCAGCAAGGAGCTTCTGTATCTGTTCCCCTTGGAGGCAGGAGGGGGGCTGCATGCCATCCCTGCCGTCAGCGTGTAACAGTACATCCAGAGTTACACTAACCATGGCAGGTCACCCACGCTTCAGTGTCCAGTTCTTGGATGGAAATTTACCACGCGGGCATGACTAATTGAACACTGGCCATGAGGCTGAACTCAGTCTCCAGCACTGTCTCCTTTCTGGATGTCAGGCTGGTATCACACAGCTCAAACCAACCCTTGAATACCAAATGTTATTGTAAAAGTAGTCAATTTCTTCTTTGTGAGTGTTCTCTTTGTCTCATTTAAAAAAATCATTTCCTATTCCAATATCACAAAGACATTTCTTCTGTATCTTCTTCTACGATTTTGAAAGTCTTATATTTTAGTCATTGATCCTTTTGGAATTTATGTGTTACATTGCTTTTCTGGGCCTCGGCATCTTTCTCTGTGAAGTTGGTAGGTTGGATTACTTCATCTTTAAGATTTGTTTCAGCTTTGAATTCAGTGATAAAAACATCCAGTATTTACAGATAACTTTCTCTGTGCTAGGACTTGGCCTGAGAACTTTACATCTGTTCCCTATTTGAACCCACTTTGTCACTCTTTTCCAGGTGTAGTGAGGCTGAGAGCATGAGCTTATGTTGGACAGCCACTAACAGTGGAGATGGAGTTGAAGCCAGGATACACACACACACACACACACACACACACACACACACAGAGGACTATTACTCAGCCATAGAAGAGAATGAAATCTTGCCATTTGCAACAACATGGATGGATCTAGAGGGTATCATGCTAAGTGAAATAAATCTGTCAGAGAAAGATAAATTTAAGAAACAAAATAAACAAAGAAAAAAAAAAGACAATGCAAGAAACAGACTCTCAGCTCTACAGAACACACTGATGGTCACCAGAAGGGAGGTAGGTGGGGGCCTGGGGGGCGTAGGTGAGGGGGATGAGCACGGAGTCATGCACGGAGGTGTTGAATCACTGTATTGCACACCTGAAGCTAATATAACACTGTATGTTAACTACACTGGAATTAAAATAAAAAATTTTAAATAAATACATACCTACATAAATACGTAAATGTCTTTAAAACTGGAGTCCTGTGTACAACATCTAACAGATGAGGGAGGAGGTGGGAGAGCAGACTGGTTTAAGCCCCGATAACCCAGAACTAGACAGTGTAGGTTTGAGCTCCAGATCAGAGCTGTTTACTAGCTGCCTAATGACTTTGGGCAACTGCTTAACTTCTTTTTGTCTCAGTTTCCTGTTCTGTCATTGGGGGAAATGATAGCTCAGACGTTGCAGGGTCATCCTGGGAGCAGAGCCGTGCCAGGCACAGTCTAGCCATCATAAAAGCATTTGGCATTATCACAGTGAGTGCTCACGGACATGCTGCCCTGCTCTCCCCACTTAGCAAACCTCCAGAGATGGTGTGGCTGACCCTGTTGACACCTGTTGGTCATCAGGATGTTCTCAGGGACATACCGGGATCCCTCCTGGTCTCAGCAGTGGGTCCCACCTCCCCAGAGCTGGCTCCAACCCCATCTGACTCTAGAGCGACTCCTCTGCCATGGTCTAAAAATCTGCACAATTAACCTTTCCCTGCCTGGTTTGGATATGAACCTGAACCACCTTATTCTGAGCTCCTCGCCGGTCGTGAACTGTTTGAGGTGTTCAAGGGACGTCTCTTAACCTTGCGCCTCATTAGAATGAGTGATTTTGTGAAGCAATAAAGCAGTCTTGCCTCTAATGGAACCAGATTCCAGCACCCCCCTCTTTTTAAAGATCCTTACAAAGAAAGCTATTACAGGTTTGCAGAGATTGATTTTAGTTAAAACTGAGTCTATATGAGAGCAGGCAGAGTGGTTATGACATAAATTACTCTGATATATTGAGTGCAAAGGCAAATGCAATTTCTTTCTTCCTTTTAGCTTTCACCGTTCAGCAGAGGGGTGGTGATTTATCTTTTTATCCATTTCAGTCTGACGTAGGTTGCTTTTAACTCCAGGGAAGAAGGGACAGATGGCCTGTGTTGGAGGGACTTACAGGAGAAGAACAGAAAAGAAAAAAGGAAAGAAAGAAGACCCCTCTCCCGACCTGTGGGCCCTCACATGATCCTATCTGGCTGCCCCCTCCTCCCCACCTTGCCTGGCCCACTGCGGGGGGAAAAAATTAAACAGCAAATGCAAGAAACCTCTCAAATGGAAATCAATAAGCAGTTACTATGTAGTTATCTTAAGCTCAATTTTTGTATAGCAAACTATAATTACATATAATAAACATCAAGCCACCCTCACTGAGGAAACAAAGAATATATTCTATTATAATCTAATTTTCATTTCTTTTTCCCAGATGCCATGGGCCCTCCTTTGGATGCTTCTAGGTCCACACAATAGACACTGAAAGGTTGATTTTCTTATGTCAGAGCCCTCGCTCCTTTTGTTACTGTTTTGAGAAAGTTATTAATCTTTGATCCCGCAGATCCTGAACATTTTCTTTGAGGCTCTGCCTCTGGCGCCACGTTGTTGAAGAGGTTTTGCCCTCACCAGCATGCTCTGCAAACTTCTGACTTTGTGGCTTGATTCCTGCAAACAAAGATGGACATTCTGGACTAAAGAAAGCGGAGGAGGGATTACTGTTGCAGGACTTCTCAGAGGCTTTAAGATGCTGCTGTGCTTTGTGGATCTCGGGGGGTGATACAGTGTGCCACTTCTGAAACTTTTGACAAGGACACTTTCTACAGAGTGTCTCACGGTGATCACATCCTGTTACAGATACTTGGAGAGACCCTCGTCCCTTTTGCAAGGGTATAGAAGGCCTTTTCCGGGAGAAACTTGCCCTTTCATCCAAACTCAGCTTTTGTCTCTGTCCCGCATCCCATTCTGTTACCAGCTGCACGCAAGTCACCGACATCCCCGAACGCCCTCGGCATCCCCCCACCTGCGCTCACACGGCACACACAGGTTTTTCTTCTTTGAAAGCCATTTCTCCTCCTTGTGTTCCCGGCAAATTCTGACATCTTTGGAACCCAGTTTTGTGGTCACCTCCTCAGGGAAGTGTCCCCAGGCAGAGTTAGGATGACTTCCTAGGATGCTGTGATAGCCCCTTCAGAGAGAGAGGAACACAGGCACATGTGCGACACCCTAGACAGGTGTTCAGTAATACCACAGTAGGAGAACGTTACCGGGGCATTGAAACTTCCAGAACAAAACAAAACAGAAAATCTGTCAGTGAAAATACTTGGAGTTTGGAAAACATTTTGGAAAGCCACTGAATTAGAAGGCAATTTGGAAGAGCAAGAGATGGTCAGTGAGCTGTGTATCAAGGACATTGAGAAGGTCTCTTTGCTGAGGGGCCTTGGTTTGGCCGGATGGGCTTCCCAGGTTTGGGGTAACAGCTGAATCGCTCCAGGCAGGACCAGCTGGGCACCGCTTCCCAGAGCCTCTGAATCAGCCCTCTCCAAGGTGCCTCCTCCAGATAAAAGTTAAACCTTGCCAGTGTATGTCAGTGTCCAGTGATCGCCCCTCAGGCGCATCCTATAAGGAGAGGAGTGACATACTCCCACCTTTCTGGAAACTCTCATTCGCTGAATCCAACCAAAAGTCAAGGGGCAAAGAAATCTAGGTGATGAAGTCACGGAGATAAAGGTCTTGGGACAGGGAAGCACACAGAAGGGCAGAGAAAGTGTAAGGGGCGGGTAGATAGAAAAGTGGAGAAGAAAAAATCTGCCCTTTCTTTTTTATTTATTTATTTATTTTATTATGTTATGTTAGTCACCATACAAGACATCATTAGTTTTTGATGTGGTGATCCACGATCCATTGTTTTCGTACAACACCCAGTGCTCCAGGCAGTACGTGCCCTCCTTAATACCCATCACCGGGCTAACCCATCCCCCCTCCCCCCTCCCCTCTAAAACCCTCAGTTTGTTTCTCGGAGTCCATCGTCTCTCATGGTTCCTCTGTCCCTCCGATTCCCCCCCTTCATTTTTCCCTTCCTTCTCCTAATGTCCTCCCTGCTATTCCTTATGTTCCACAAATAAGTGAAACCATATGATCATTGACTTTTTCTGCTTGACTTATTTCACTTAGCATCATCTCCTCCAGTCCCATCCATGTGGATGTAAAAGTTGGGTGTTCATCCTTTCTGATGGCTGAGTAATATTCCATTGTCTATAGGGACCACATCTTCTTTATCCATTCATCTGTTGAAGGGCATCTCGGCTCTTCCCACAGTTTGGCTCTTGCGGACATTGCTGCCATGGACATTGGGGTGGATAGGGCCCTTCTTTTCACTACATCTGTGTCTTTGGGGTAAATACCCAGGAGTGCAATTGCTGGGTCATACGGTAGCTCTATTTTTAATTGTTTGAGGAAACTCCACACTGTTTTCCAAAGTGGCTGTACCAGCCTTTTATAAGGTTGTATCAATTTACCTTTCTACAGTGGTATATAAACATGCTTAGTAATCCGTTTCCTCTCCAACACAGTATGGTTTCAAAGTATCGAATCATTTTCTGTCTGATAGTTGAAAAATGCAACACTACATTTTCAATAGTCTTTTTCTTTTTCATATGTGCATTGATAATATATTTTTAATACTTTAAGACTGATTTATATGTCTGTTCTTCGAAAGTCAGTAATTTCACATCCTTTGACTATATGTTCCATTGGAGGGACTTCTTTTCTTCTTGACTTACAGTGTTCTTTATAAAGAGAACCGACCTTTTATTTCTTGGCTGACTTTTAAGTTTTTTCCTGTTTCTCCTTTTCTTTTTGCATTGTTGATATTTTTTCCTGTGCAGTCGTGTTTTTGTGTTGTCAGATTTATCAGTTTTTCTTCATAGAGTGTGGATATTATGCCATACATCTGCCTTTTGTATGTTGAGATTTTATATATATATTTTTTCTAGTAATTGTATTATTAAAAAAAGCAACTGAAATTTATTTGAGTATAAGGTTTGAAATATCCAAATCCTTACCATTTTTCCTCCCATCAGCTGTTGAATAAACACTTCTAATCTCTTGAATTTTTAAATTTTATTTTTACCAGGTGCCAAATTCTTACCTATGCTTTAATTCTGGACTTTCTACCCCCCCTCCCATTCTGCCAATTTGTTCACGCCCAACTCCGCTCTGCTGTAATGATGTACTTTATTGTGAGGCAGGATTGGTCTTACCTGACCCATAATTTATGTTTATTTATGTATTTTCTCCCATTATGGCATGAACTTGCGTATTCCACTTCAGATTAATTGTGAAGGCTGGTAGGGTGTTTCTCAGTTCTTAAAAAAGATATATATCACAAAGATAGAAGAGGAGGTAAGGGGACCATTTAGATTCTTTTCCATTCACTAACACAATTTTCAGTATTTTGGAAGAATCTTTTGGTTTCTTTCCTTCAGATTTTTTTCAGATATTTTTCATAACCTTTATTAATTACTACCTGGTATAATTGAGAAATGAGATTTTGGCAACAGTTAATACTTTTGTAACCAGTGTTGGTCTATGAGTTCACTCAAGGATTGGACAATGATCTGTGTTTACAGAAATCTAGCCTTTTAGGTCCCTAATTTTAGGATAGAATCTCATTCTCCATCCTCACAGAGCTGGTATTCAAAAGCCAGTTTTGTGCTTAATAGTTGAGTAATCTTTGGCAAGGTTTTTTTTTTTTTTTTTTTACTTCCCCCGTGTCCTTTTTCTTATATAAAATGAAGATGGTAGTGCATAATGAAGAGGATTATCATGCATTATAAAATTGGGTTCAAGTGTCAGACTCAGCCTTTACTTGTTTGTGACCTTGATCAAGTTCCTTAAACTGCCTCAGCCTGTTTCCTCATCAATAAAATTGGAGATAGCAATTTGCAATAGTAAATCCTCTCTTATAAGTTGGTTGTAAAAGACCAGTCTGTGCTCCTGGTCTTTCTGATATACCACACAAAATGTAATTTATGATCGTGTTAATCGACCTGGTTACTGGGAAGAAAGAGAGAAAGAGAGGGTGGGAGGGTGGGAGAAGAGAGAGAAGGGGGAGGTGTTTGGCTTTATGTCCGTGGAGGAATGTGGTGTTTTGGACACCGCATCAAACTCTTGCACCCTTACCCTGCCATCTAGCATCAGAGACCAACTTTGCTCTGATGCACTGGTAGTACAGGTACTACCTTACTTGATTGGATTCAGCCAGATCTTCAATCTTGTTAAACTACATAGCACAACAAAGCCAAGTCCAAGAAAGGTTAACTGGGGCCTTTGGATTGATTGAAAATGGTTGTCAATGGTGTTGTCCCTCCCACGTACAATGGGTTTTCATTAGAATTTTGTTGTCTGCCTCAGAGTGGTTGGAAACATTCATATGATGGATTAATCAATTTCCAAGTTAATGCATTCACATGTGGTAATGACTTGCTCAAACGCCTCTCTGCCTGTCTGAATGGGTGTTAAGGAATTAAGTAGGACAGTGGAGGAACCCCACATTCAATTAAGAAAGAAAGTTGCAAAGTGTTTTTTTTCTAACCTAGAAAATGAACTGAGGCTGATAATTTCCTTTCCACCCCCCCCCATGATATATAAAAGGTTAAAAAAAAAAGGCTGAACCCATAAAAAAATATAACATCATTTACATCTTCCAAATTGCAGTGCTATTGGATGCATCATTAACTATAAATGGGTTGCAGTAAAAACATTAATTAGTATAAAAACAGCCCAAAAAGCAAGGTTTCAAGTTCATTTTGGCCCTCCTCAGAAGGATAGAAAGCTGTATTTTTATATATTCATATAACTAGGAACAGCTAAATCATGTATCTGCATAAAGAATGCAAAAGGAGGGTAGAGAGAGAGAACCAACCAAAGTGACCATTTCCATAAACCACAACTGTATTTCAGTCCTGGGCAAGCCTTCTCCTGGTTATTACACTCATAAAATGCCTATAAAAATGGCATCATGCAGTTCCATATTTATGGTCTGTCAATGTCCCACAGATCAAATGGGTTGAGTTTACAAGGCAAGAGACGATTTTCCCCCATTTTAACCACTGTCCCTTCCTATGTCCTCTGGATTCTGCATGCTGCTCTTCTCCTCTGACAATTATATAGCCTGGGGCACACTGACAAGTCTGTAATTAAAGCTTGGATAGTGGTGGAGGGCTCGCTGAAGCCCACACCTCAGCCCATCCTGCTCTCACATCCGTTTTATAGTTTTGAGTTCAGTGGCCAGCTGAGCTTCCGCTGGGGGGAAGCAGTTTACAATGGAAAATGATGTTTTAGGGATGTTCCCATTTGCAATTATCCCTGGTCATCAAAGGCTTAGTAGGTCAGGGTCTGTCACTGAGGGACAGGAACATTATGGCTCAGCACACTGTCTCTATAGGATGCTACAGGTATTGAAAATAAAGACCTGCTAAATCAAAATGTTTTCATTACTAGGCTTTACCCTCTTTGAAGAATAAGAAGGATAGTCCTCTTTTTTCCTTATGGCAGGAAAAGTAAATTTGATTAAGCAAGAGTAAGGTTCTGGAGGAAATTTGCGCTGGGGGGAGTTGAGACCTTGCAGGGAGCTCTTCTCAAGGGTAGAATTTCATCCACATCACTTGCCCAATTCTTAATGGGAAAAAGCTGCCTATATACCATTTCCCTGCTCCTGGAGTGTTCATCTTCTCTCCTATCCAGTGCTGAACCCAAGACAGGAGGCCATGATGCAGCAAGCCACAGGAGCCTCAGGCTACCCTTGGCAATCCACTAATGTGGCTGCCAAAGCCCGTTATCACAGACCCAGAAGCACTGCCCTTCAAAAGCCATGGTCCCCAGTGCAGCATGCTGGTGTCTGAATGATGGGAGCAAGCATTTTCATTTGTGAGATGTCCAGGGCACATGAGACATGAAGCAGTTTGGTGTGGTTGGATGGCAGGGAATGGGAAAGAGGGTGGGGAAGATGAATCCCAAAGTGCCTGGGCCAAAAATGGCTAGAGGTAAAAACTAAGCCCAAGCAGCTAATTGGTCCCTTCCTTCTTTGTGTCCTCCCTTCACGCTGCATGGATTTCCATCCTGGTGCTTTTCAGGATGCTTTTTTGGTTGCACTTATAAAATATAAGTTACTTTACTTCACTCTAAGACCTTGAGGAGGGACAGTGTTTGTTATTATCCTTTCTATCCCAAATGACCAAGGGGGTGCTTGGCTCGATAGAACACCGTATAAATAATTATAGCCAATTGATTATTAAGAACGTGGCTAGTGGAACCAAATAGAGCTGGGCTTGGGTCATGATCTGCTATCTACCTGTTAGGATCTTGCTCAGCTTCAGCACCAAAATATTACTAATAAAATTATCATTTTAATTTATTATTATTATTACTAATGTGTATTCAGTGTTAACTATGTGCCAGGCATTGGTGAACTTTTTACATGTGTATCTCATTTAATTCTCATTAAAAACTTTGTATCATACATATAATTTTATGCCCATAATTCAGTTAATAAGTAGTAGTGCATACATAATACCACTCATTTAAATGACAATATCTGACCCATATTATTTAGTAAATACTGACAAATATCCAAAGTCCTTGAATTGTTTGTTTGTTTTTCCATCTTAGTTTAAGTAAGGAAGTTAATGCTGAAGCCAGATAAACAGAGCCTAAAGTGCTCCCAGGCATTAGTTATCTGTTACTATGAAATTATCCCAAAACTTAGTGGCTTGAAACAGCAATAAACCCTTACTATCTTGTACAGCTTTTGTGGGTCAGAAATCCAGGAGCAGCTTGGCTGGGTGTTTCTGGCTCAGGATCTCTCCTGAAATCGTAGTCAAGGTTTTGGCTGGGATTGCTGTCATTTGAAGATTTGCCTGGGACTAGAGGGTCCACTTCCAAGATGGCTCACTCAGACGCCTGACAAGTTATTGCTGGTTGTTGGCAGAAGGCTCCCGGTCCTTGCCATATGGATGGTTCCTTAGGGCTGCTTGAGTGTGCTCACAACATGGCAGCTGGCATCTCCCAGACTGGGTGATCCAAGAGAAGGCAAGGAGAAAACCACTTAGACTTTTATGACCTAGCTTTGAAAGTCACACTCTGCCATTTTTGCACTATTTCTCTAGTTGTAGCCCTATTCAAGAGCTTGAAAATTAGGAGGCAGGAATCGCTGGAAGCCGTCTTGGAAAGCAGAAACGGAAAGATCACAGGATCAAATCTGGGTCAGCTCAGGACTGAGGGTGTGAACAAGGCAAAAGTGACAGAAGCCAGATTGTAGGTGGTTCTGGATGGGGAACATGACTTAAGTGGTCTGTCTTCATAGAGGCATACCTTCTTTGAAAACTTATATGCTCTTTTTGAACAGTTGGATGGGTGGAAGTAGAGAGCATGAATGCATCTATCTCAGATATACTAATGGGGAGATGTACAAACAAGGCAAATTCTTCAGAATAAAGTTTTAAAGTTAGTGATCTGGTCAGCAAAGATGCAAAAGACAATGTGTTGCTGATAATGCCAGGAAGTGGCCCAAAATGTGGTGTTGCTGAATCGAACCTGCAATTTCAGTAGGAATAAAAGGGAAAAAAAGACATCATGTTAATAAGGAAGTATTAAAGACCTGGTTCCGAAAAACAAAATTGCTATTCAGCAATATCTTTCTGGGAGGGAGGGAGGATGATGGTATTTAGATCAAAAATCTGGGTCAGATGTATCCCAAGGAATTAACAAGCCTTTATCTTCCTTTTTTTTTTAAAAGATTTTATTTATTTATTTGACAGAGAGAGACACAGCGAGAGAGGGAATATAAGCAGTATAAGCAGCGGGAGTGGGAGAGGGAGAAGCAGGCTTCCCACCGAGCAGGGAGCCCGATGCGGGGCTTGATCCCAGGACCTGGAATCATGACCTGAGCCGAAGGCAGATGCTTAACGACTGAGCCACCCAGGCGCCCCAAGCCTTTATATTTCTTGAGCAGAAAAGAGTAGAGGAGGGGGAAAAAGTGCGAAAGATTTTGAGCAAGAAATGCGTAGCTCCTGCAAAGAAATTATAATATTTTTATTATTTTCTGGCTCAAGTGGCCGACCTGCTCTCGTGGTCCAGTTCAGAGGTTGATTTTGCAGTGGCTCCTCAAATTATATCTTTAAGTCCAGAGTCACAAGGGCCCTTCTTCCCACTGACACTTTTTTTTTTTTTTTGCAGTCATACTGAGGAACAAAGCTGGTTCTGCAATCCAGCATAATTTATTCTTCATTAGTCTAAGCTATGATTTGTTCATGATTACATTCAATTTCAATGTTTACAGATTCGTTTTCATAATATTTCCTCTGGGTTTATTATTTCCATTTGTAAAAATTCACTAAGTCCTCTAAATCAGGGTAAGCTGGTGTAATTTGCCAGGGGCCATTGCTCTGACTCACTCTGGGCCAAGAGCTTTGCAACAGCAGATAGATGATGCTCTACTTGAGAAAACCCGACTCTCAGATCCTGTGGAGAGCTCCTCAGGGTCTCTTTTGCTTGTCTCAGACTTCTATGAAATTGGATGTATGATGTGTTGGGAGGTGGGAATGGGCTTTGAGAACACAGGTGGCTTTGGCGGGTCATGGATAACTGTGCTTTGGTTTCCTCAATATGGTGTTTGCCCCTCCACCCATCAGACCATCCACATGGTTACCATGCGAATTGCCGTGTAAGTACATTGTGAAACTCTCTTGGTGGTTGTGGGTTGGGCAATATCTTATTTATTTTTCTGTCACTAGGTATTGATTCCAAAGATGTAGCTTTGAAAAAAATGGGCATTTGTATGGTAATATATTCAGTCACTCCTTTGTTCATTCAATCCACATTTTCCAAGAACATAGACTGTGTTAGTACCAGGTTGGCTTCCAAGGATACAACGATTTTATTCTCCAGTTCTTGAGAGTCAGTCCATTGTTGCTTCCCTGCAGCATCTTCCAATCTTAAATTTATTTTTATCTTTAGGTAATCTATACACCCAATGTGGGGCTTGGACTTACAACCCTGAGATCAAGAGTCACATGCTCTACCGACTGAGCCAGCCAGGCATCCTGGCACCTTCCAGTCTTACACATCAGCAAAGGAGTGACAGGACCAATTTCTGTTATTTATATGTCTATATTAATGCCATTTTTAGAAGTTTTCTTCAAGTCCTCTTTGGATAAGCCGTATGGATTTCCTCTGATAATGGACATGAAAGTACCCATTCTATCATTGCCTAAATAGGCCCCCCAAATTGCCTATGAACTTGCATCAGAACCAAGATGGTCTTTAAATTTATTTCCCAAGACCTTGACTCCATTGCAGTCTTTTATTAATTGAGACTATTTCAGTTTAAAGTAACAAAACACCTGATTTAAACTGACTTGACCACAAAAGTGAATGCATTGTCTTATGTGGCTCATCCACCCAGAAACCCATCTGACTCCATGCCACAGGCCATGATTCCCCAGGCCATCAGGATGTGGTTCTTGTATCTTTCTGTGTCTTGGCTGTGCTTTCTCTGTGCTGATCCCATTCTCCAACAGGCTTTCAGAGTCACCAGCTGGCTTAATACAGCTCTTAGACTTCGTCCTACCTGGTTCAGATCCGGCATGTAAATGACCACGTGAAGTGTGACCAATTGAAGTCACAAGGTTCACTCTGACTGTATTAGCTTAGGACATGAGCCCACTGCTGAGCCAATTCTGTTTTAGCAATTCCAGCAAATTATTTTCTACCTTAAAAATTATCCCAAGGGGGCAATCTTCCATTTTTCTCCTCAGTGCATTTCACTGTATCACAGCTGATGTTTAACTTAAGATTAACTAGCTATTACTTTAGTCCATTGTTCCTTAGAATTTCCTTCCTTCTTATCAGATAAATAGACCTAAAACTTGGGCTTTTATTTTAATATAGAGCTCAGAAGTCTCTGCTATTTAAAGGTAGATTGTCCTTATTTGAGTTTTGACAGCAGCTCCTTTCAGCACAGTGTGAACCATCTTTAAAGCTACAATTCCAAGTGTCCCAACTATCCAGGTGTACTATCATTTCCCCAGCTGCCCTAGACCTTCAGCCAGTCTCTGCACTACTTTTCACATGGCACTCATAGATGCATGACTTCAGGGAAGCACATTTGACCTTGTAAAATGGGGATAATAATGCATATTCTCCTGGATGTGGAGGGATTGAATGTGAAGATCCTTTGTAAACAGTGAAACGGAACTCAGTTTTAAAAGGGCCTTGCTGCTACGAGGAAGTCCATGTCTAATGGAATGACTAAGATCTGGCTTAGTTCACGTAAAGCCAGGCAGTATCTGAGTTATTGTGCTCCCACCTATGCTGTGCATGAGCCCTCACCAGCCACGAGAAGGTGCTCATCTGTCACTGATGTCAGACTAGAAACAGCTGGGCATTGTGCACTTCGGGGGTGGCTTCTGAATGGGAGCGTTATGCTTTAGAGACTGTTTCACAGTTTCATTCCCCAGATAATTCTCTGCTCTCCAAAATCCAAAACTTTACTTAACCAGTTTCCTGAGCCTGGGATGCTCTTCCTTTCTACAAATACTTGCCAAAGTCTTATTATTCTCATGCCTTTCAGAAAACATCAATCTTCCCTGCCCTGGCCCACTCCTACAGAAACCTCCAGGTCCTCCCCTATCAAAGAGAAATTTCTTGGTTCTTTTTTTTTTTTAATTATACTGGCCATATCTTATCTCTATTTTGCTGCTGATTTAAGTTCTTGAAAGTCTTTCTTGCTAGATATTCAACACTTCAGAGTCAAGGATTGTTTTTATTCACCTCTATATTTCCAGTACCTGGCATGGCTGTGATGCTCAAATCAGGAGGGAGGAAAGGAAGGAGAGAAGGAAGGGAGGAAGGGAGGGAGGAAGAAATCAAACAAATATATCTGAGTGAGCTGTATTTTCTGGCCACCCTGAACACTTCTGCAAGGAAGAGAATTAACCTTTCATACCAGGTCATGGAGCAGCCTTACATCTAGGCTATGTCCACTGATACATACTATAGCTTATATCGGCAGCACACCTTGGAAACAACAGGGATTAAACCCATAGTCATCTCTCCTTTCCCTGAGCTTCACCCCAATCCCATCCCACTGTTAGAATGCTCTATGGCTCACCTTGAATTGAGAGGCCTCTATCCAGCTGACTGCTCCTTGTACTTAGGTCTAGTAGAACAATCATATTGCATTCATCCTTTAAAAAAATGTTTTTTTTCTACAAATCTGTGTTCTCTACTGGATCATGAGCTGTGCACAGAAAGGAACTATGTTGTGTACTTTTCTGTTCAGTGATACCAGCTGATACCTCAGTGAGATTTTAGGAGAACAGGCAGGGACCATGAGAAGAGGTAGACATGTTCAAGAGATATAGATGTGTATCTCTAGATGTAGGGATAAAGAAACCGAAAGATTTCACTGGGGTAGGATCTGACCACTTTTAGTCTTGTCCCCTCCTATTTGCCTCCTTGATGTGTGTGCACGCCCATGAGCATGCACGTATGTGTGTGCACATGATATTTATTAAGAGTCTCCAAGACACAATGTTAGATCTTTTGCATCAGAATTACTAGTCTTCACAATCTCATGTCAAGGCATGACTTAGCTTTCCCGTTTTGTGGAGGAAATAAAAGTTGATCAGAAGACAGAATCCCGTTAGCCCAGTGATAGGTATTAAAGACGGCACGTACTGCATGGAGCCCTGGGTGTTATACGAAAACAATGAATTGTGGATCACTGCATCAAAAACTAATGATGTATTGTATGGTGACTAACATAACATAATTAAAAAAAAGGAAGAAGAAGAAGAAGACAGAATCCAGGGATGCCTGGGTGGCTCAGTTGGTTAAGTGTCTGACTCTTGGCTTCTGCTCAGGTCATCATCTCAGGGTCATGAGATAGAGCCCTGCATTAGGCTCCATGCTCGGCACAAAGTCTGCTTGAGAGTCTCTCTCCCTCTCCCTCTGTCCCTCCTCCCTGTGCACTCTCTCTCTCTAAAATTAATAAATAAATCTTTAAAAAAATAAGAAGACAGAATCCCATTTGCCCAAGGTTTCCAGCATGGGTAAGCCAGGACTCAAACCCACACTGGATGGAATTCAAAAACCATGTTCTTTTCATTAAGCCACCTTTCTTCTGAATACAACCTGGTCTCAAAATCACCTCTTCCCACCACCCCTCCAGTTTCTTTATAAACAAGGTGCTCCCTTCTCTTCTTTTTCCTTTCCTCCATAATCCTATTTAGTCAAAGTTAGAGTTACCCTGAGAATATCATCATGTCGGCCCAGACAGCTTCATTATATGTGCCAAAGGCATCGTGTTAGAAAATTATACATTCTGGCAAGAAAATACCCACTATATCATTTTCAGATCAAATCCACTGAGAGTTTTGCCTGTTAATGGATCAAAAGAAAACCCACAGAACGTCAGTGCGGTGTCACTCCTATAATATGAAACCTCTCACTGCTACTGCTGCGCAAATATTCTTTAAGCAAACAATTACTTCACACAATGCATCTCTCAAATTCTGTGTTCCCCAGTTGTTCCTAAGAAACTAGAGTCCGCCTAGGAAGAGGAACCAAAGCAGGACTGTCTTGATTCGCTTCAATTAAGAGTTTGCCAGCCTATAGTTATGGACAGACTCCTGGTTCATAGGGACAAAACTTCTGGGAGGATCGCACGTCAAATCAATAAGGCATTCCTCTACACAGGCCCTGCCTTCTTTCCCTCTTGCCCTCCCTCCTTCTGTCCCTCTTTCCATTTACTTTTTTTATTTTTAAGATTTTACTTATTTATTTGTCAGAGAGAGAGAGAGAGAGAGCACAAGAAGGGAGATCTGCAGACAGAGCAGCAGAGGGAGAAGAAACAGTCTCCCTGCAGAGCAAGGAGCCCAATGTGGGACTCGATCCCAGGACCCTGGGATTATGATCTGAGCTGAAGGTCGATGCTTAACTGACTGAGCCACCCAGGCATCCCTCCACTTATCTTTTTTTTAATACATCTTTTTTAAAATTAGTTTCAGAGGTAGAATGTAGTGATTCATCAGCTGCGTATCACACCCAGCGCTCATTACATCACATGCCATCCTTAAGGCGTGTCATCCAGTTATCCCATCCCCCACCCACCGCCCCTCCAGCAACCCTCAGTTTGTTTCCTAGAGTTAAGGGTCTCTTTTGGCTTGCCTCCCTCTCTATTTTTATCTTATTTTATTTTTCCTTCCCTTCCCCTGTGTTTATCTGTGTTGTTTCTTAAATTCCACATATGAGTGAAAGCATATAGTATTTTTCTGACTGACATTTCACTTAGCATAATACCCCCTAGTTCCATCCATGTCACTGCAAATGGCAAGATTTCATTCTTTTTGATGGGTGAGTAATATCCCATTATATATACGTACCACAACTTCTTTATCCATTTACTTTAAAAAATTTATTTTTAGAGTGTGTTTAATTTACAAAGTCCTATGGTTCTCTGAGCCTTCTACACAAACCATGCCTATCCCATCACCCATACTACAGAGGCGGTCACTTTGAAACCATTTTGTTGACTTATTTCTCTAAATGACTGATTGTCTTTGTCCACTCAAGCCGCCATCACTAAATACCACAGACTGGGTGGCTTAAACAACAAACATTTATTTCTCACAGTTCTGGAGGTCGGAAGTGCAGGACCAGGGTGCCATCACGGTTGGGTTTTGGCGAGGCCTGCTCCCTGATTCATAGACAGTTGTCTTTTTGTTGTGTTCTCATGTGGGAAGGGGCCAGGGAGCTCTCTGGGGTCTCTTTTATCAAGGCACTAATCCTGTCATGACACCTCCACCATCATGACCCCATCACCTCCCAAAGGCTCCACTCCACTACCATCTCAGTGGAGATGAGGTTTCAATGTATGAATCTGGCGAGGACACAAACACTCAGTCTGTAGTGTCTGTGTACATTGACGTGGCCCCATTATTTAGGGTTAGTCCCTTCACTTCCCACAATAAAACACAAGAATTGTTCGCTTTCACAGCCCTGCACATGCATGCTGCACGTTTCCACCTCCCCAACATGCAGTGTTTATGTGATTATTACTGCACAGATGACACTTTCATCTGATGACACCTATAGTCTGTTCTGTATATGAGGCCATATATACTTTGGTCATTTCCTTTTCCTACCTTACATTTCCTTTCCTCAAAGTTATTGTTTTGTTTGATTTGCCTGTTTGCTTACTTTTCACATATTGTTCTTACGAATCCTCACCAGATTTTGCCGCTGTTGTACAAATCTCTCAAAGTATTTGAATAATTAGCCTGTGATTTTATCTCTCTTGAAAGAAGCTCTCCCACAGCCTTCTGGTCTGTTTTCAATTCTCCCAGTTGCTCACTAGAATTATGGTCCAGCTGTCAACTTCAGCTCTTCCTTCATCATCGTCCTGGGGATTACCCTTGCCTCTCTCACATTGAATTCTCAGGTTTTTAAAATCTTATTTTACCCTTTCTTTGGATTGTGCCTTATTTTGGGCGGAGCACATTTTCTGTTAGCTTCCTGATAGTAGGTGTCCTGGATGAAAAATATTTGAGATATTCCATGACAAATTTTTTCTACCCTCATACTTAATTGATTATTTTGCAGTTGACCCTTGAACAGCATGGGTTTGAACTGCACGGGTCTACCTCCATGTGCATTTTTTTTTTCCTGATAAGTACAGCATGGTATTGTAAATGTATTTTCTCTTATGATTTTCTTTTCCTTTCTCTAGCTTACTATATTGTAAGAATACAGTATATAATACATGTAACATACAAAATATGTGTTAATTGGCTGGTAACATTATTGGTCAGGCTTTCTGGCCAACAGTAGATGATTAGAAGTTTTGGGGGAGTCAAAAGTGAGACGCAGATTTTTGACTGCATGCGGGTCAGTGTCCCTAAGCCCTGAGTTGTTCAATTTTTATACTTTGAATTCTAAGATGAGATAATTCTGACATTAGAATTAGAAAGTCACTATTTCATATCATCCAGATTTCATTATTACTGGTGAAAAGCCCAGTTCTAATCTATTCCTGATCCTGCATATGAAAATGTCTTCCCCTTTTTCTTTGGAAGCTGGTAAGGTCTGCCTTGCCTCAGCGTAACTGTATTCACTTTGTCACTGCATGACAAATTACCATAAATTTTGTGGCTTGAAACAACACTCATTTTTTGGTTCACAGCTCTGTAGGGGCATAAACGTTTGTCACGGTATGGGTGGGCTCTGCCCACGGCATCACAAGGCTGAAATCAAAGTGTCAGCCTAGCCCATTTCTTGCCTGGACACTCTGTGAAAAAAAATGTCTTCTAAACTCATTCTTGGAATTTGGTTCCTCACTCTTGTAGGACCATTTTCCTTGCTGGCCATTTCCTGGGGATTCTTTGACCTGTGGCTTATTCCATCTTGAAGCCAACAACAGGGCATCGAATCCTCATTTGCCTGCAGTGTCTGTCTTCCTTTCCTGCAACTGGTCAGAAGAAGCTCTTTCTCTTGAAAGGCTCATGCCAGACCATGTTAGATCAGGCCCACTGGGGTTGTCACCCTACTTAACATCAACTGTGCAGGTAATATAACCTAATCACAGAAATAAAATCCATCCTGTTCCTAGACCAGGGCAGTGATACAGGGAGTGGGGGATCTTGAGGACCCTCTTTGAGCTCTGCCTGCCAGGGTTCTGAAATATTATGGGGTGATGTGCCTTTGTGCACCTGAGTGCTCCACCCGCTGTGCCGAGCTTCAGAAGGATGCTTCCGGTCTCAGAATTGAAGACTTCGGTTCTGGGAAGTCCTCTTGAACTATTTCTTCAAACCCCATTGGTTAGTTCCATTGTCACCGTTTTGCAGCATCTGCGTTGGTCCTCTGATCTTCTTACTATTTCTTTCTTGTTTCTCCTCCCTTAGTCTTTGTGCTTTACTTTCTGGGAGAATCACTTAACTTCAGCCTCCAGTTCTGCTGCCCTTTTTATTCATTTCTGAAGTTATATTTAATTTCCAAGAGCTAAAAGTATGATTTTCTTTAAAATATATATCTTTCTTTTCATGTGATCTAACCAGGGCTATTGATGACAGTTTTTCTTCTAACTTTCTTCTCTAAGTTGTTTTATTCTGCTTGTTCTCAACTCCATCTTTTTTTATTGAATGCTTCTTGAATGCCAGAGGATCCATGAGTGCTTCGCATATTCAGGAATCAGCAGGTGGAAAAGTCCTGTTTACTGTATTTCACACTATAGCCTTGTATTATGAGTGCAATTGAGTGAGATGTGATCCTG
Organism: Eumetopias jubatus; assembly: GCF_037043125.1. Classification (NCBI taxonomy): domain Eukaryota; kingdom Metazoa; phylum Chordata; class Mammalia; order Carnivora; family Otariidae; genus Eumetopias; species Eumetopias jubatus. Next base: position 115,906,990 of record NW_028274810.1, read on the forward strand.
ACAGATACATATAATTAATACTCCCCTAATTCTTGTTACCCAAAAAGTGTGGGATAGGGCGTGAGTTTTTTGTTTGTTGGTTTGTTTGGTTGGTTTTAGAGAGAGAGAAGGGCATAGAAGGGCAGAGGGAGAGAGGGAGAGAATCTCAGGCAGGCTCTATGCCCAGCATGGAGCCCAGTGCAGGGCTTGATCTCACAACCCTGAGATTGTGACCCTGAGATTGTGAAAATCAAGAGTCAGACACTTAACCAACTGAGCCGCCCAGGTGCCCCAAGAGCTTTTTTGTTCACTCACTGGAATAATTTATATTTTAGCCTTTTAACCAAATGGGGGCAGTGTAAAGGAGTACTTCAAGAGTTTTGGGGAATTAGGATTAGACTGACCTGGAGTAGATTCTTTTTTTTTTAATTTAAATTCAATTAGCCAAGGTATAATACATCATTAATTTTTTATGTAATGTTCAATGATTCATTAGTTCCGTATAACACCCAGTGCTCATCACATCACATGCCCTCCTTAATGCCCATCACCCAGTTACCCCATCCCTCCACCCACCTCCCTTTCTGCAACCGTCAGTTTGTTTCCTGGACTCAAGAGTCTCATATGGTTTGTCTCCCTCTCTGGATGAGATTCTTAATACTGGAAGTCCATAGCTGAACTATGTTTAGCAAGTCAGTGAACTTGGAGATTCAGTCTTTCCATCTATAGAATGTCATCTATCACATAACGTTGGTGTGTCCCATGAGATGAGACGCAGAATGCCTCACCCGTGGAAGTAATTCTATGAATTGAAGCCATTGTTACGGTGAAATGTCTCACATCGTTGTTCTTACTACTCTCCTTAGTTATGAATATGTTAAAATATCTAACACCGTTCCTGACACATTACTAATGTTCTTTATTGTCTCCATTTATTGGACTCTCTATCCCCTGGGGATTGGACAGTGATGGAGTGATGCATGGTTGTGTGGACCTCCTGTCAACTGTCACTTCACATCACTTCACTTTATTTCCTTGTATTTCACTTCCCATTATTTCATTTCACTCGATAAATTTTCTCTTTTATTAAAAATAGTTCATGCACATGCAGAAACTGGCTTATGTATATGATATATAATAATTATATATCATATATACTAGACATAATGTATATATTATATATAGTATCTGTATGCATATATATAAATGAATGTTCACATTAGCTGTAAGTGCATACTTCATAATTTGCATATGAGTGAGCATTTCTTTGAAGTTGAGAGGTCCACAAAAGCTTCTTGAGGTCAATGTTTCAGTGGCAACTTCACTGAGTCTTAAAGGCTGAATAGAATTTGGACACAAAGGTAAGCGGCAGTGGCTTCACAAAGGGAATTTCAGGCTGCAAGAATGCATTAGCAGCGTCAGAGGGGTGGGCAAGCATTAAAACATTACTCAGAACCTCCACCTTGTCACAGTAGCCAAGAAGAAGGCTCGGACTCTTTCCACTATTTACAAAGGTAAATGCTTCTAGAGCATATGGTTCGGACTTCATTCGGCTAGTACACCCTATAGCAAAGGATTAGTTTAAAGGCTGGAAAAAATCTGGTGAAAAAATGGGCACTACTTTTACCTTTTAATGGTGGAAAAACGGTTTTTGGTGGCACATACTTCAGTGATTATTTTATTGAATGACTAATCAAGAAAACACCTTTTTAAAAAAGATTTCATTTATTTATTTAAGAGAGAGCATGAGTAGGGAGAGGGGCAGAAGGAGAGGAAGGGAGAGAGACAAGCTGATTCCCCTCCGAGCAGGGAGCCCAGTGTAGGGCTCAATCTCAGAACCCCGAAATTATGACCTGAGCCAAAGTCAGATGCTTAACCGACCGGGCCAGGCATCCCTCAAGCAAACATATTTTAAGCTCTAATTATCTGTCAGGTGGTGTGCTTAGCAGTTGTGATATGCTGCTGAACAACACAGACCTGGTCTGGGCCCTCGAGGAATTCAGTGTTTTGGAGACAAGTCCACAGACCATCAAAGTGCAACGTCATAAATGACCAATTACCTATCAGGAGAAAGAATCCTTCTCACCATAATGACAGAACTAGCAAAAGCTTAAGAATGAACGTAAGAAATGCAAAAGTCCTCCATGAAAAAAAACGGTAAAACTTGGTTGATGGACACAAAAGGAGACTCAGGCCAATGGAGAGACATAATTTTCCTGGATGGAAAGAGCCAATATTGTAAATATGGCACCTCTCCCAAAACCAGTCTATAAACTCAATAAAAATAAAAATAAAATTTCATT